>NC_082350.1:1717500-2917500 GCF_027477595.1 Haemorhous mexicanus
TTGAGCTGGATGCTGTGACAGATTCCCCTTGCTACGTCTTGTATGCACACCTTCTATATTTTTTAAACCCCTTCTCCTTCTCTCACTCCCTACAGATTCACCAAGACATAAAAGGAATCCAGAAAAAAACCTGGCATTAAATTCTTATCTTTGAAACCTCAAGGGGGAGTGTATTTGAAATCTACAGTTAGTTTGACAAGAGCTGAACATATGGCGATAGGAAGTTTCATGTGTGTGAAGACCAGCTCTGCTCTCTCCACCAAGAAATGTGAGGAGTATTAAAAGACCCATTTTTTCTTAACATTCCCCTTCTGTATTGTCTAAGGAGCAGGCATATTACACCTTTTTGTCTAATAAACAGTTTAAAACCACTTCCTATTTTTCCCATCCATAAACCTAGGTGCTTTAGGGTTTGGGGGTTTCTTTGCTCTTAGCAAAATGAGCTCTTTCAGCTGTCACTTAGTAGCCGAATGTGAACCTGACAACCAAACTGCTCTGTACCTGCTGCTAGCGCCACAGGAACCCTTGTGAGACAACAAAAACAAAGAGATTTAAACCAATAATTGTTTCCAAACTCTCAGTTTCTCCATTTTCAGTAGACTGACATTCATTGCCATGGAAACAGTCGGAGAGCAGAATAGCAGGGATACAATCTGACCCAGAGGTTCTAGGATTCTTCCAGCTCTCATCACACTGATAACAATTTTCAAGAAGTGACCTCTCTATTTCACCTTTAACAAGAATCAGGAACTTAATACTTACTCATGCAGCAAAACTGAGCTAAAAAACTGCTTCTAATTTTTAAGCTGGGCTTCCAGTCCCAGTTTGTATTACTGAATTTCCAGCTGTATGTTAACACAAGCTATCTAACAGCTTCAGCACAGCCACCATCTCCTCCCAGGGGTAGAAGAGCTCCTGTCTCAAGTGGGGATTTCCCCTTGCACAGTTCACTCTACGTGCAACCCTACAAGCACTCAGACGCTTCTTTTCATCATTAGGATCTGAACAAGACAGAAACAGAGCTGAGCCAACAGACCCAGGCAGTTCTCAAGACAGCAAGAAATAAGCACTGTCATGCTCAGCAGGAAAGGAAACAGATGCAGCTACCCAGAGTGCAAGGAGCAGTCTGGAGTCAGAGCTGAAATTCAGATACCAGCCCTGGAACACTTTCTGCTAAGCACAATCACTTCACTATCAGAGGTTTTAATATATTTAAATATTCATTAAGTAAAGCTTAAATATTTTAAATTCTATATGACAGCAATTATTCTGGCCTTTTGATCACAACCTTTTATTTTTGTCACTGTATTTCCATAAAGCCTCAAGAGATTTTTACCTACACTTTCAGTGCTCAGCTATCACAGTGCTGATTCAGACCAGCGATACCAGAGGTAAAATCCACAAGGCTCAGGGATGATGGTGATTTTCTTAATGGCTGTTATATGGAGAACTAACACCAGGACACAATTGAATTGCAAAGATGCTGCACACACTTGAAACAGATTTAAAATTATCCTTAGGGCACCAGCTGCTACTTGAACAACAGACTGACCATGTAACATCAACATCACACTTCCATTCTGCACTGGGAATAACTTTGGAGAGGACACCAAGAAACTTCTTAGCTGGGGAGACCCTTTTGGTACTCAGGCTATTTCCATTCTAATTTTAAGCACTGAGACCTATGTTAAGTCTACACGAAGTATTCAGGGAAAGTTCATCCTGAGTTTCTTTTGGGGATGCTCAGCATAAAAGTAGCTTATTTTTTTCTCAGGCATTTTTTTCTGTTATTCAAGATTTCAAAAAGCACCTGTATAGCCTCCCTGCATTTTCTACATGGATTGCATTGTGCACTTCAGAGACTTTGACAGTGTTACTTTCATGCAGCTTGCCAAATGCTTTGAAAGGTCTCTGAGTTTGTGAACTCAAGTTCAATTAATTAGAGTGAATGGAGAATTCCGAATTCATGAAAACCATAGGACATCAATAAAACATAAAGTCTAGCAGGTCAGCCCAGAAATCAGCAAGTCCATTTGGCAGCCATTGAGTAATGCCAAAGATGAGGAATGCCAAGTAGAAATGTGAGCTTGTGGCAAGAACAGCCCACACACCCACACCTTCATTGTGGAACAGAGAGACACCCAGATTGTCCTTTGTCCCTGAATCACTCCAGCCTGAGACTGTCCCTTCAAGGGGCACTTCTGATGTGTCATCCTATTTTCTGTGCCATTCTGCATCCACCAGCCACAAGCCTGGCTCAGTAAATAGAGCAGTGGGATGGTGCAGGAGACTGGAGTTCCGTTCTTTCCTAAAGTCCTTTAGCTGAGGGGCACTGGAAGAGCCAGCCTTTCCCCATAAAGGCCCTGCAAAATCATATTTGTCTCTGCTGGGTGAGATTACCTGATGGAAACAAAAAACCCCAACACTATTTTCTTAGCAGGCAACTAAATAAATTAATCGTCTCAATTGAGGGAAAAAAATATTGTCTCTCAGATTGTTGTGGTATCAAACTGTCCCCACATCAAAGCTATTTTAATTAGAAATCTTGAAGGTCAGGAACTTTCCTGCAGCTCACAATCTGAACAAAGTAAGTAACAATTAGAAACCAAATAGGCTCTGTTAGCCCCTACTCCTTCAGCTCAGCTGCTGACCAGAAAGAGGAAGGCAACTATTCTTTTTTTGGTGTGTAATAGGAGCTCTCCAACCATGTCTGGCCCAACAGCCCAGCCGTGGGTGTGTGAGTGTGGCTGTCTGGCGCTGTGCTCTTACACAATCCTGCTGGGAATGCTCCTGCTGGGAGCTCTGCCATGGACAACTGCCTTTTCCATCCCAGACTGGCTGTACAATTTCCTTACCTCCTCCTGCTTATCTGCCCCAAAAGCGTTTTGTGGTGCTACTTACACCCTTGTGATTTTGACAGGTTCTAACAGAGGATGGGTCTTGTGCTGCACAGACACAGCAGCTGCATTCTTCAGCCTCAAGGAGCTCCTGATCAGAACAGACCACACATAAATGGGAAGGAAAAGTCTTCTTATTTAGAGGTGCTACTTAAATTTTCCATCTCTGTGTTCCCCAAGTCCTTTGTTCACTGACGCGTGTGCTCTGCATGACCTTGGGCAGGATTTTGTCAAATGAATTTACTGTGTAAGAGGTCTGACAAGAGGGCAATGCCTTCAGCTCTGGCCCAACACCTTCAGCAGCAGCTCAGAACCCTCTGCCTTGTGCAATTCACTCACTCAGCATCAGTGCTCAATGACCAGCCACCAGAACAGCCCCTGGTCTAACTTTGGGTACTGGAAAGAACTGGAAAATAATTGCCTACAGTTAATCTAAGAGGGAAAATAAAAGGCAATGAAAAGAAAGAGGTACAAGAAGAATGCAAAAAATAATTTAATTTCTTAAAGCTATCTGGGTGAGATTTCGATAAAAATAATAATTCAATTGACTATTACCAGATTCAAAAGAAGCCATGTTTGTTAAGAAAATATTGTGTTGTTAATTTATGAGTTTGGCTGTATTGAGCAGCAGTGAGGCTGGTAATTTTTCTTCGTTTCTTCTAGGTTATGAGAGGATGGATAATCAGGAGTACTTACTACCTGCTAGGAAATATTGTTGATTAACAGAAGGGAGAAATGAAAGGCAACCTACACACATATCATATTTCTTAAGAATGTATCTTCTCATGTTGGTGCACCTCAGCTGCCATCCCTCATGCCAAGCATGAACCTTTGACACACTGCCATAGCACGTCACATTCACTGACGCTAAGAAACTTGGTAGAAATGGGTCATTAAAACAACACATGCAAGGAAGTCCTTGACAAACATCAAAGCTGGCATGGAGAGCTGACAGAAAACAACAGACAGAAAGTTGATGTGGGGAGGCAGCAAACAAGCAAGAAGAACTCTGATGGAACAGAGGGAGGCTGCTCTGCTCAGCTGCACTTCTGTGCTTTGCATTGACTTTTCACCAAGGTGAAAAATGGCTTTAATCAGCTCCTTGGGGCCTGTGCTTAGCTCTATCAGCCTCTCTATTGACAGCAAGAAAGTCATTTCACTTTGCTGGGAAATCAAAGTGTGGGGTGAAAATGGCAAGATGGGGACCTTGACACCAGAATTATGGGGACTCTTGGCCAGTGGAGTCAACAAAGTCTGTCTCAGTTCCCTCTCTATAAAATCATGAGCCTCTCTGCCTGCTTGGCTGAAGGAACACTTCTCCAAACACTCTTGCTCTCAGTGAGCTGGGGATTTTTCCCATATCATCAGCTGCTAAAAAAGTAATTCTGTTTTGTTGCTTTGCAATGAAAACAAGGCAGCACAGTGCCAGATACAGGAGAGGCAGATGACACAGGAGAATAATAGCCTCCAACTGGGGCACCCAGCCAGGCTGTTTGAAGCACTCCCAGCCAATCTGGCAGCTTGAAGCATCCATCCTGGATCAGGCCATTATTCTGGCAAGTCTAAATGTTTGCCCTTAGCAGCCAGAAGCACCAAATATTTTAGAAGATAAATCCTTCCCCCTTGAAACAGCTAGTGAGCTGTCCTCTTTTAGGTTAAAAATGCCACTCCTAATTTCAGCCCGAGATCACTGGAGCTTAATGTTTATATTTAGTTTTGAGTAACAGTACATCAAAGTATCCTTAAATCCTTTCAAAACCCTACAACATTTGTTTGAAAGTGAGAAGTTCCCCACTGAACACTGACCTCAGTTATTCTGGCAACCAAAGAATTACGCATGGCTTGGTACACAGACGAGAAAGCATTTCCAGTTATCCCTTTAGTACTGATCATCTTGCTTTCATACTGACCACCTCTCAGGTTTCAGGGTCTTTGTGGGCATTTGTAACAGTTTGTGAAGCTATCCATAAATAGGTTTATATATCTATAGGTTTGTAGTGTTTTTATTTGGCAGGCACAGAACGAGCAGGGCCATCTCAGCTGTGCTGGAATTTAGTATTGGGGTACTCAGTGCATTCAGCCCTTGGAAAGGGATGGGACAGGCACTGGTTCTCCCTTCAGTGCTCCAGGACTTCTCCATATCCCAGGAGCTCTGGCAGGGAACCAGTCTGGCTGCAGGGCAGGCAAAAATGTGTGCGTAGAGTTGGACTTACAACAGATATAAATGAGATCCTTCAGCAAACTGAACTCAAATCTTGTTGGCAGGAGAACCAACGGAATATCGATCGTGTTGGATTTTCCAACAACCAAGATTTAGATCTGCTTTAGAAGAGAGGCAATTATTAAAAAGAGTGAGATCAGAGTTCATGAAGAGCAGCAAATTAGCCAGCAGTGGAAACTCCCCAGTATTTAGATTTATCCCCAGGTTACACACTATGAATCTGTGCAGACAGTAGAACTGTGTCTAAAAAGCAAATTTTTTGAAAATTAGAAGTACCATGTCTAACTTGAAAAAAACTATCATACATGACTTTTAGAACAGATGTTTAGGTGAAAGACAAAAATAAAGAAAAAATTGGACCTTTCTGTTAAGGAAGGAGATAAGAAAAGCTCGAGGACCATGTCTGCTAACCCACAAAACTACCACTCACCTAGCACAGTATATTATATATAATTGCATGAAACTGCTAAAAAAAGTTGAAGTTTGACTTATTATTACTTGAGATGTGATGACAAATAATATTCTTCTGATGGCTGGCCATCTACCTACACTTCTTTATCCAATATTTTTTATCAAATACATTTTTTCCAATATCCAAATAAGTACAACTCCAGGAATACTTTAGAGAATTCAGACATATGACTTTGAGTTAAAACACAAATTTTCTTCTTCTAAAGACTGCCACTATAACCAGCTGGCACCAAAAATGTTCACATTTTGTGGAATTATTTCAGTTTCAGGAAGATTCATCACTGAGACAGCTGACAAATTCCTAAGGCCACTAGAAATGGGGCCTTTTTTAACCATTTTGCCTTGTTCTTTTTAAGTTACAGGCAAGTGGAAACAGAAATTTCAGCATACGGTTTGATTTTTAGATTATTTTTCTTTTTTAGTGAAAGAAAAACTGGAGCTGTGAGATGTTTGGCTTTTGTTGTTTTTAACAGGTACACAAGCTTCAAATCCCTCAAGACTGAAGAATTTCTTTGCCAAATTTCAGCAAGGACAAACTATGTCATGTCCAAAGTAGAAATCTCAAAAATTCAAACCTGTGATGACAGGACATGTTATAATAATGGAAATGCAAAATTTTAGCACTGCAATAAAATAACAGTAGCAATATTTTCATCTCATCAATGGGCAGCAACTGAAGAAAACCAGGAAAGCTTCAATTATAACCTTTTAGTGGGTTTATCAGGACATAAAGGATAAAGATGTAAATTCTCAGTTGACACACTAGAATGTAGAAAAGAGGCTGTAGCTCTTTACCAAACTAAAATGAACCAACGGAATGAGAAATTCAAGTGTTAACTACACAAAACAAACTTGATATCTGAGTACACTGTTCACTGGCACAGGGTAAGACAGTGCACTGTATTTACTGCCTTAGCCAGCCTTTTTCTCACAAACATTTGGTTCCTCCTGCTGGTCAATCTGCCCATTTAATTTCACTCTCTGGCATAATAAGGCTTTTCCTAATAGTTGCCCCTGGTTTACAAATCATAACAAGCATGAGAGACTAGGAATTGACTTTTCCATTAATTTCCTTTTGAAGAGCTGACTCTAACAAAGGAAACCCAGATAATCTTTCCCTCCCTCCCTGCTCTTAAACCTTTGAGGTTTGAATTTCCTGCAGGCAAGACAGAACCAGAGTGGGAACTGCCATTCACAGGGACTTAGGTGGAATTTGTGCTGAGAGGAACCTGATCTCAGCTCAGCAAAGTGCTACTAATTGGCTCAGCACCCACCTCGTTCAGGCAGGTTTGGGGAGAAGCTCAGCCTAAATGGAAAGGGGGCAGAGGTGTGGCTGTGACCACCCCAGGCAGGTTGAGAAGCCACCCCAGTGCCATCAGGGAGGCTTCCCCTGCTGCAGTGGGTCAGGAAATGCCTCAATCAAACTGTTCAGTGAGATGGTTCTGACCCCAGGCTTTGCCCCAAGCTGCCCATTTCCCATCTCTCATAATTTGTCTCCCTTCCACTGCCCTAAATACGTTCCCTACTCCCACACACAAAAAAAGAATCAGATTCTCTCAGTAAAACAGGCTTCAGCTGTGAAGGCCATGAGGGGGACATAAACTAATTTTCACCATTTATCAAGTGATTTGAGGCAAATTTTTCCAGGCAGGTATCTACAGACACCAGAGGACTGATATATAATCAATGTGACCCAATGCATGTGGCATCCTTTAGCAGCAGGAACACCCCATTTCCATCACAGCAACTCAACTATGGTTTTAAAAGGACTGGTAAAGCTGCACACTAACTATTAAACAAGACAAGAAAAGAAGAAATCTCCTATGAGCATAAACTGGGAGATTTAATGGTGCAGGCAACAGCACTTAGGTAGTTGCTTAATCATTTTAAATGGAGTAGTTTTGGAAACGAAGCAGGTCATCTCACTATATTTTTTAAATTCTCCATCTTAGGTTCACCTCACCTAGAATATAATAGTCAATGAAATTTAATCTGTCAGGAAAAAATATTCTTCAAGTTCACTGAACTTATTCTTCCTTTCAATTTCCTTTTAGGCAGTTAAGCTGTGCTTTTGAAGTAGAGGAGAAATATTGGAAAAACTATACCACGACTACCTTTCAAACTGACTGTGGTTGCAGCTTCAGAAAATTTTGATAAATGAGAGAAAAAATACAGGCAAATGCCTGTAACCATATTCTAAAGATCATTTTAAAGAAAGTATACTTGTGACTGTATTTAACAGGAAAAAGCTATCAGCAAACAGAGAGAAACTGAAACTAGTGCTGTGCAATGTCTAACAGCACTCAACCTTTTCTTTCAAAGGCATATTCTTGCCTGTATATGGATTATTCTTTTTCTACCTAATCCCCTTCCAACTAGCACAAATCCAGCATTTGAATGTGAAGCCAGTAGCATCCCCTGCAGAGGCTGCAGCTGCCACCTCTGAAATAGCATTTCTTTAGCAATCAGGAAACAGCCTCACCTTTAACAATCTGTTGGAGATGGTATTCCTGGGGTGCAATCCATCCTGGTTTATGTGTGATCATTGCCCAATTTGTTCTTATTATGTTATTAGTGCTGAAAGATGTTTTCCATTAGAGGATGCAAGCTTTCAGGTTCTTGCTGGCTAAAAGATGAACTTAAAGGCTTTCAGCTCTTAAGGGAGAGACATATTTGCAAACATTTAGTTTCTATGGAGCAGATCCCTTTTGCACAGTAGCTTTACTGTTTGGATTTTCAGGTGTCATACATGAAATGAAGCTCCCAGTCTACCCAGCATCTTTCAGCATCAGCCTTAATAACATGTTAATACTTCAAAAGAAGTCAGATCAATGTATTTGAAACCATACTTTAAATATTAGACTCACCAACACCAGCATCAGCTGTAGAAACAGCTGATTCACAGGAGGAGTGGCTGGTGCCATATATTTCATTAAACACTGGTTCTCAGCCCAAAGGAGGTCTGGTGGCACAATCCCACAGCTGCCCACTCCAGTTTGTTAGGCTATTCACTGCCAGTGTGAGCAGAGTTTGGGCACACCACAGCTCCAGCCAGAGGGTGTCCCCCTCCCAAATGTCCTCATCGGAGCCAACACCTGCACTGCCAGGCACATTCACAAAGCCAGACTCTTGACAGCCACAGAAATGATGCCTTTTGTATTTCCCTGCAGCTCTTCTGGGCTGAGATTAAAGGAACTGGGTGCTGCCTGCTGCCCGGATACTCCTCCCAGAACTGCAAGAGCTGTGAGCCTTCAGGCTTAATCTGGCACTTACTGGCAGGTGCAAATCAATAAAACAAGAATTAAAATACATGTTCCTAACTCGCTGAGGAATTGCTTAGTCATATCTTGAGCTGGCTTATACCTTCCTTAGTCATTTTTTTACTCAATAAAGAGACAAAAATCACATCACTATGCCAATGCCCTTTAATGTGCGTGTGAAGAAACCTGCACTGGTAAAGCACAGACAGCCCCAAGTCCTCCACAAAGATGTACAGTCTGTCACTTTACAGATGACAAAGTGAGGTGACTACCCAGTACCACACTGAGTCTAGAGAAGACACAGTACTAGAACCCAGAGCTCCTAAATTCTTGGTTTTCCTGCTACATTCATGATGCACAGACAATTTGTTAGCAATCTTGCAGGAAGACATCTCCTGCCAGATGTTAGTGTAAGTAACTGCAAAGAAAAGTTGTCCCAGGCCAGATACTCATGCACTGTGTGCCTGTACTGAGCTAGACTTCTATGTGATCAAACTCACCGAAGTTTTTCCATTTCTAGTGACAATAATTAATTCCCTTTTTACCATTAGGACCTTTGCTCTTATAAAACTGAGACCAGTATTACTGACCTCAAGCAAAACACAGTGCCCAGACATGGGAACTCCATTCCACATGCCCCCCGTAAAAACCTGAACTCTGTGCCAGTTTCCAAGTGACAAACACAAATTTCAGGTTACACTAAGGCCATTCTAAGTGTGAAACCATCCAACTATGAAAGGTTGTTTCCAAAGTACAAAGCTGCTGGTGTATCCGTTAGAGGCCCAGAGCATTTCCTCATTCCCTCCAGGATAATACTGAAAGATTTTTGGTAGCAGAAACAGGACAACCTGCTTCTCAAAAACATAAACTCATTCTCTCTATAAAGAGAATTTTTTTAAAATTTATGTCTTTATTCAATGGAAACATCTTTTTTCCTCTGCTGGTTGATACAGCACATTTTCCCCCCAGTGTTTCTACAAAAGGGTTTTGGTGGATCAAAGTTTGACAGCATAAATCTTTACTTTTGGATTAATAACTAGGGGGCAAAATGTCAGAGCAATTTTTTTAATACAAAGTTTAGGTAATGTGCATTATCCTCAGTACAAACTTACAGAGGATTACAAGCCTTAATATATGTGAGATACATATAAGATAAAGCAACTTGAGAACATAAAGACATCTTTTTGCCCACTAAGTTAACTGATTTTTTGTTAGGTTTACCAGGCTTAATGAAATAAACTTTTTCTTTATTCTCACACAGAAGTTTTGGAACTACCTATAGTAATAACAAAATATTCTATCAGAGTTCCATGATTAAACGAGGACACCACTCTCAGCACTTCAAAGTAGAAATACAGAATCTTATTTTAAAGTTATATTTCAAGTATATACAATACTTGCATGTGCAAGCCTGTGGTGTCTCCAGTAAATATTTCAAACTATTTGAGCCACAAATGCTCTCAACATTAGTAAGAGAACGAGAGAAGGACTTGAAAAGGTAAACGTTGTTTGTAAGGTGAAGACCTAAATAGACTCCAAAATGGACCTTTTAAAATGAACAAATAGCTTTACTGGCTTAAAACAATCATATATTATCATGAAAATTGTATTTTTAACTTTAAAAGCTTAAAGAAATTGCAGTCAAACAATGCTATTGCTGCCTTAAACAACAGCTGCCAAAACCCAGGGCACAGGGGGCTCCTTCCTACTCCACCTTGGTCTGCTGATCAGACTGCACAGTTCTCGACTACAGCACATGAATGAAAACCAACTTGATCAACCCAGGTGTAAGCTCTAATTAAGCCCACCCGATTCCAAACAATTTGAGGTTCCCAGTGTCTGAAGGAACTCAAGGCCGAGGGTTCTTTTTACTGGGATCATAATGAACCTTGTGCAAAACAATACACGGGAAAAAAATAAATCCTTTAAGGTTTTCTTCTGGAATTCCCAATACACAATTCTTCCCTTTGGTTCTATGCTTAGCTACATAAAGTGTCCTGACTCCTGACTGCTTGAGTCACCATCCTTACAGAAAGCCATGTTTAAATGCATCTTACATAAATAATAGTTCACTATTTCATTGCTGATTATTAGATCTGAAATATACAGTCATGAGTTTGATTGTAGTTATGCCAAAGGAAATATTATATTTTCATGTTTAGAACTGGAATTAAGATTTCTCTCCAACACTTGTTACTGCTTATTTTAATGGTTGCAGCTTTAGTAATAGTTAAATATCAGAAATCACTGGGACTGTGGCACTCCAAACTCTGTCTGGTTTCAAAACTCTTGAACTTGAGAGAAATGCATGCAGAGAGCCTCCAAGGAGGATGTATGGTGAATCAACTCAGACTGCAGGAAATCAGCACCAAGAACAGCCTGAGCTTTATATAAAAATCAGCCTGACATGGTCACTGGCTTAGAGTACAAGGCAAGAGGTATTTACTGGAGGAAAGATTTTAATAGCACCAACAGCAAGATTTTAATTTTGGTATTATCTGTGATTGTCTCAAAAAGCAGAGAGCTAACCCAGCAGGTTAGCTACCCTCACACTTCAAATGCAGAGCCTCATTCCTAAGGAACAGATTTTTCACCTCAGTAGTATATTAGATTGTATTAGCCACACTCAGAAGTGAAGTAGGTTGAATCTATTTTAGCTCCAAACTCTGATTACCTCTGTATTGTTATTATTTATTACTTAATTTCTTCTGGACCATGAGAGCCAGAGAAAATAAATTATTATATATTTCTAAATGTTCCCCTATTTGATATACTACTTCAATAACACAGTAGTTTTATTTTTATCTCTTAGAAAGATATAGAAACAAAGAAATAAAGAAACACAGAATCATAGGTTAGAAAATAATAGCATGGCTTCAGCTTCTCAAAGCCTCAGAAATTCCATGGCTGTTGTCTAACACAAGTGTTCAGAGCCACCATTATTCCATAATATTTTCCAGAAGGCATCAACACAAACTCCTACTTTCTCTGTTCTTTTGAAGAAAAAAATCCAAAATGTACTACACTTCTGAATACTTCCACTGATCCTCACTATTCAAATCTGCATTTCCTACCCCCGCAATACCAAACTCTTGTGATTGATGAGCTCTATTGTGATCATGTTATTAATCCCAATGAGGAGCTTTTGACTGAAATAGCTCTGTTCAGGTCAGTGAAATCGCCTGTGTGAATGATTTACCAGACCATAATCTGACTGAGGATCTCAAAAAGCTCTGAGAAACCTTACATTTGTTAGCACTGTGCATGAAGATGTGATGTATAAAAATTTATGACGTAGAAATGCAATATACCCAACTGAATACCCACTTCTTAATGTACACATTCAGATAATGGTCTAATTTATGGCCTTATAAAAACTTTTATGTGACCAGTTAGCATTTAGAGCAGTGCCCACCACAATGCTCACAGCAGTGCTAACGGCCTGTATTGACCATTAGAGATGTTGCCAGAGATAACTCTGGCAAAGATTCCTCAGCCATCTTCCTTCTGATATTCTGATTTCCAGGGTGCTCTGAAAGGTTAAATTCTCCATATCTGAAATTTTCTGTAGGTTTTGGGAGGTTTTCCTTTAAAGGTCAAATCAAACATGGTCTTGTCATTTCTGTGACCATGTTCTGGGTTAGGTTTTTTTGGGGGGGTTTTTTTGTTTGTTTGTTTTGGTTTGGGTTTGTTTGTTTGTTTGTTTGTTTGTTTGTTTGTTTGTTTTGGGGTAGTTTTTTTTTTTTGCTTGTAAGAATTCTTTTGGAGATTCTTGAGCAGTTCTATTATTTGGAGCACAGAATAAAAGCAAGATGGGATTTCTGGTAACAAATCACATGAAAAACAGCATATTTGATCACATTTTTTACCTTTAGACACACCTCAGTTTATATACACTCTGATTTTACTCAGGTGTGGCATTTTCTAATTCCCAGTGTCCAGCTTCCTGAGTTTATCAGGGCTCTTGGCCACAAATATTCAATGTCTGGCAATAAACTTAGAATTTAGTGAGAATTTTGTGAGGATTATATAGACACTGGTTCTTTTCTACATATTGTGAGCTATCAGAAGAATTCAATAGCGTTCAGTAGTGCTGGTGTTTGTTAGGGACAGCATTTACTGGCAAACTTCATTGCAATTTGACCTTCTCCAGGCTCAGCCCTTCCCAGAACTGCTGATGGTCAATGTCTGTCTGTGTCTCACTGTAACTTCATAATCCAGAAAAATAAACATCAGAGCAGAATTTTTATAGGATATAAATAAATGGCTTTTAGATATCTATGATGATACAGCAAACAGACAAAAAGAAAATCATCAATAGCAGTTTTTAAACTATTCTAAGCAATAGAATGTTATGACCTGAGAAACAACAAATTACTGACTGACCCTTCATGTGCTTCATCTTCAAAAGTGATTTCACATCACTTCAAGTACTCCCAAATTAATAAATTTCATCCCTTCAGAGTTACACCAAGTACAAGAGATCATAGAATCATTAAGGTTGGAAAAAACCTCCAAGATCATGGAGTCCAACCATTTCCAGCACTGTCAAGTCTGCCACTAAATCATCTCCCTCAGTGGCACATTTACACATCTTTTAAATCCCTCCAGGGATGGGGGCTCCTGGGCAACCTCTTCCAAGGTGTGGCCAGCTTTCTGGGAAGAAGTGTCGCGGTGAGGGAGGCTCGGACACTCAATATGAGTAACCAGCAAGCTTCATTTATTGATTAGAGTATCAGACATTTATGCACAACAAGTAATAATCTCATACATAGTCTGTAAACTAAGCAATCCCTTGGTTATACTATAGATATCAGTTCCCCTCTTACTTCCTCATTCCTTACGACTTATATCTTCTTTTTCTCATCTCTCTCTCTCTCTCAACTACATCATCTTGTTATCATAATACAGATATGCTCAAGGCCACAGTGTCCTTGCAGGTGCAGGGGCTCAGAATAGCTGGGTCCGGTACTTTTCCAATTCTTGGTCAGCTATCTAGAGCATGTCTACGTGGCCTTTGTCACATAACCAGCCCTCCACAATGAAGTTTTTCCTAATATTCAGTCTAAGCCACGGCTGTTTCTGCTGGTCTTGTCAATTTCTATCTGGGAACAGGGCCTGACCCCCACCTGGCTCCCCATCCTCTACACCTCTCTCTCTGTGCAGAGCCACAAGGTCCCCTCTGAGCCTCCTTTTCTCCAGTCTGAGCCTCTTTCCCAGCTCCCTCAGCTGCTCCTGGTAGGATTTGTGCTCCAGTCCCTTCCCCAGCTTTGCTGCCCTGCTCGGGACACACTCCAGCTCCTCAATGTCTTGGAGGAAAGGGCCTAAAATGGATCTGTAGATCATAAAAGACCCCAAGAATATCATCCCTTGAAAGGAAAGTTAAATAATTTATGATGTTACAGTTATTATGAGTCTGAGTTACAACATAATTGAGCTGCAACTTCTTTGTGCTTCCTAAAGAGAAAACTTAGAATAAGGCACTCTTTGAAGGAACCACCCCAGTTACAGCCCAGTCAAGGAAGAGCAGCTATTGGCCATCACAGAAACAACTTTATAGTCATTTTCTGCATGATAGTCCCTCACCCATGCTAGTGTAAAGGATTAGATGAAAATTCACTTTATCCACTCCAGACCCCCAGCACAGCACATGTAACCAGTCCTACTGTCTGATTACATCTCTCTCCAGCATATAAAAACCAGGAAATAGCCAACTCCAAACAATAAGGTTCCATCTCATAGCAAAAGTTATCGTAATTAGTCTCTATGTGATTGACTTTGTGCAATTAAACTTCATTCCATTCCCATTAGTCAAGTTTACAAGGCCATATAAAATTTGTGGATGACAAAATGAGAAAATATTGCCAGTCCTAGAGGAAGACTGCATCATAATTCAGGAGTAATCATTCCCTTAAGGCTATCTAATCCTTCCTAAATTATGACCCAGTCTTCTTCCAAAATTGGTCGCACTTTCTGACTTCATGCCAGACACAAATTTTATAATTGTACCTACTTTGTTCTTGTAACAAGGTCACTAATTGAAATATTAGACAGGGCTGCTCTCCAGACCAAACCTTGAGAAGCAGCACTGGTAACTGCTCTTCATTTCAGGAAATTTCCCTTCCATAGAATTCACCGAAGCTTCTACTTGACCAAGCTTTTTATGCACCTCATAGTTTTTTAAATCATCCCCACTTTCTCATTCCTTAAGAATAATTTTCCTTGAGGAACTATGTCCAAAACTTTGCTGAAATTTAGACAGATTAGGTTCATTGCATTCCCCTTGTTTAAGAAGTCAGCTGTATTGTCGATATATTAAATCAGTCTGATAAAACCTGCACTCGAAGGAACTATACACTGAGTTTTTCCATTTACCTCTGAAGCTTTGATTGTTCTTTCATTCAAAACCTAGAGATTTTGCATATCGTCAGGATCAAAGTCATGATTTCATGCATTACTTGTAACTCCCACTTTTGTGAGCATATCTTTTTGGTTATTCTCCACCTTATCAGTAGTAGGGGGACACAGCAGCAGTAACAAGAGACAGATTTCAGGCAGGATCAAGGCAGAGATTTAAGCACAGTCCTCAGCCTCAGAGAGCTGGACATGAACACAAGTGACTGCTCCATAACCCCAGTGCACACTGTGGCAGAGTGTGAGCTGCCTTGAACATCACTGAACCTTGGTGTACCAGAAAGTGCAGCACTGCAAAGGTAGAAGATTGTCAGCTTCATCCATTTGGAAGAATTGCCTAAAAATGGGAAGAACAGCGAGGCTGGTGAATGCAACAACAGGCAGGCTCTGCTCACAACCAGTGAGGAGAGTCTCACACAATGCTGCACACACCATGGTTTCCAGGGTCAGAACTGCATATATAAGTGCCATCTTCATTGCAAAAACAAACCTGTTCTACTGTTTACACAGTGATCCAGCAAAGCACGTGCAAATGACCACACTTTTCCTATCCAGATGTCAAAGGAACTGCAACTACTCCAGTACAGAAAGTAGCACACGTAACTGCATGGGGAACAGACACTTCTACAAAAATAATCCTCCAGCTTCTAGTTCACCCTCACAACAATCTGCCTGCAGATTTTCTGAAGCTGCAGAAACACCATGGAGATATTTGTAAGATCACTCAAATAGGTGTTATGATTTATCTTGATACCATCATACCTATTGCTGTTAAGTTTTATCACCTAAATTATTTTTTCAATTATCAGGGCCCAACTTACATTGAGTTTTGGAATACCATTAATTTTTTCCTCAGTAATTTTCTTTTCCCAGCATATTCAGCTGACACTACCCACAGCCAGCCATAGCAGTTTCATCACCAGTGGACCCATGACTTTGCTGTAGGAAGTGCTCTGCGATAAAGTGACTTGAAAGGAACAAACTTAAAATCCAATAACTAAACTTAAAATCCAATAACTTTCTGTAGATACATTAACATCCAGAGCTATATGGGAACACCTAACCTCTCTAAAACATGTAATGATTAGGTTCCACCTGTGAAAAATTCTGTGTGCTCAGGACAGAAATTCTTTATGAACTATGGATTGTTAAGAACAAGTCACCAAGAATAAACCAGATTTTATCATAGCCTGCATGAGCTCAAGAGCTCTACAGGTTATTGATATTGATTTGACATTCAAAAGAACACTACCCTAACTCTTTCAAGAGAGCCTAACTCAGCAAGAAACACAGTAAAACCATTTAAGTCAGGCTTGGAATGCTGCAATAATAGCAAGGTTCGAGTTATTTCAATTCCTGTCATTGTCAGTTTGAATCACTAAGCACAGAGAGGTGAGTGAGGACGGAGAGAGGTTTTTGAAAGATAGGAAGACTTGAGATACTTCTTGACTTCAGCCCATTCATTATTAATTGGTCTTTGATACACTTCAAAGGTAAAATTGAACCAATGACCAGTTCAAAGCTGATGTGTTGATGGCTTACAACCATTTGAGAAAAGATTAGATGACACAAAGCGAGCCCAAGTGGAGGAAGCGATCCTGCCGATGACACGCTTAATTCATCTAATTCCCACATGTGGAAAGGGTCATCACAGATACCTTTGTAAGGCCAGGCTCCCTTTCTATCTATATTTTCTATTAGTTTTTCATCACTTACATTTTTCCAAGCAGGTTGCTTTGGATGCCTCTTGAAGTTTACTAGCTATTTGAGAATGTGTTATGAGCATCATACCTTTCATGCTGATGTTTCACATAAAACCCCCAACTTCTACCAATTCAATAAGCAGAAACATTAGAAAGCTTTTAAATGTTTTCCCAGTGAACCTTTCATTTTCCATATTGGTTTGAATAAGTTGTTTTACACTGACTTGGAAAATATACCAGCCAGAGAGCACTTCCAAATTAGAAGTTAATTGATTGCACTTTGAATTGGGGAGGGTAGTAGGGGATGGAGAGAGGACAGTATTGCTACCAAGAAGCGTCCTTATAGTCATTAGCTGCAGAAAGAACTGCTCCAGAGGCACCCAGAACAAGCAAACCACTCCAGTAAAATAACAAGGAGCTTTGAACAGTTATCTGCTCTCTAATGAGAATATTTCAGCCTTTATGAACACACCAGGCACAGATCCTTCCATCTTGCCTGTCATATTGCCGGGTAGAAAACCACACTCTGGAAGGGGTGAATTGATCCAAACAAATGGAGCTGTGCCAGAGGAAACTGGGGACAAACCCACAGTGGCTCCACAGCCTTTTCTTGTGGGGCCTCAGCTCCAAACCAACTCTCCCTCTGACACCCACTGTCTCAGCTCTCCAGGGCATCTGAACCCTTTCTGATCAGCTCACTGACAGAAACAATAAACATCTTGCTACCCATGCCATGCCATAAATGTACCAGAGCTGGCAAAATACAGAATTTGAGTGCTGTAAGAGGCTGAGAGCCAGGTTCACTCCTGCTCTCTTGTTCTGCTCCCTCTCTTGGTGTCCACCAGGGAGTTCAACCCTTCAGCAGCACTGAGGGGTTTGTTGGGCATCACCTCAAGCTTTATTTCTCATATTCTCTCATTCACTCCCCCCACAAAATACCTTTTCCCACATTCTGAAACTCTCTTCTATCATAAATATGTAAATTTTGGCAACAAGTGAGAATAAAGCACAAAAGGCAGTGTGTGCAGAAGACTTCCTTCTAGACATTATTAGTTCTGGATGAATCCTGTGTCCAGCTGTGGAGCCCTCAGCATGGGATCCACAGGGACCTTCTGGAGCAGAGATAAAAATTCTGGAGGGCTGGAGCCCTCTCTGTGGGGAAAGGCTGAGGCTGGGATGTTCAGCCTGAGAGCAGAAGGCTCTGGGACACCTTAGTGCAGGGGCCTGGAACAAGAAACTTCTTAGCAGGGCCTGCTGCAACAGGAGAAAGGAAAGGTTTTAACTTATGGGAGGGTGGATTTAGACTCGATACTAGGAAGACATTTTTGCAATAAGGCTGGTGAGACAGGGGAACAAGTTACCCAGAAAAGTGATGGATACCCTGACCCTGACAGAACTCAAGCCAGGGCTCTGAACAACCTGATCTAATTTAAGATGTCCCTGTTCACTGCAGGGGAATGAACTTGATACCTTTAAGGGTCCCTTTCAACCCAAACTATTCTGATTCTGTGTCTAGCTGTCCTTTATTTAGGGTTGGACTGATCCTGCTGCATCCCACACTGAGGGAATAGAGAAGACAACGGTAATCTGAACAGAGATTCAAAGTCTCTCTTACTTACAGTTATTAAGGGCAGCTACAGGAAATTCTGTCATCTGTCCTGTTAGCCTTTCATATCACCTTCCTCCACTTTCAGATTAAAAAAAAAATCCAGAATGCAAATGGATAAATTCAGTGTTATCCAGCAGATATGACAAAATGATTGGTTTTCATCTGACACAAACCACCTATGGATTATCAACATTTAGCTCCAATTGCTGAATTATACTCTGCGATTTGGAGGATGGCTTTCATCAGTCCCATCTGGTCTTCAACTTTTCTCTGTCAGAGGAATCAGGAGTTACAGACATCCTCAACAATTATCAAAAGGAACATGAGGCGTGAGTTACTTAGTGATATAAAAATAAAGGCATCTATTTCTGGGTTTGTGATAACTCCAGAGACTATTTTCCATGGCTAAGGATCCTAATTTCCAACTCGAGTGTGTTTTCTGTGTCAAACTTCACTTGCATCACCTCAGAGTATTAGAATTTTCTGTCCCACTTCTCAAAGACAGGAAATTTCCATTGTGTTCCGTAGGGGTGTGGGCACCTGACAGGGATCCTGATCCTACCTGAGTGACACCTTCCTGGGGCAACTTAAAAACAGAGGCCAGACAGAATTAAGGCAATAAAAAGCAGTTCTATTTATTGAAGGGCCTTCAGGTGCATTTCAGGCAGATGAAGCCCCCCAGGGTCTACACCCAAAAATGGATGATGGATCAAGGGGTTTCACACTTTTATAAGTTTGGTTCTTCTGCATACTGGGGGTTAATCTGACAATTCCAGCTTCAGGTAATGAAGCCATGTACCCCCAGTTTGCTCCCCCCAACTCACTTTTGTTTCCATCTCTCAGGCCTGAGGCAGTGAGGTGTCCTTGATTACCACGCCTGGAGAGGAATTGTTGTGTCTGCCCAAAATGGGAAAGCAGCAGCTCACACTGTACATGGAGTTTAGAGTTATACACTAAAGAACTGCAGGATTACAAATACACAGAAAACACTAAAGCTAAAATCCCAATGCATCATAAGGAATGAGTATTTCACTGTCAGCCCCACAGTTCTGGTGAGGACTCAGACACTTGCAGAGAGCTTCAGCCTCCTGAGGCTGAAGTAGTCTGCAGTCTGGGGTCCCCACTCCAGCCTCCCACCCAGGGAGGCCCTAGGTTTACTACAGTGGAGCTGCTGGAGCGCAGCATTCCCATCTCTCTGTCATTCAGAGAGATTTTGACACAGCCTGGTGAAAAGCAGCAGCTAACAAATGCCTGATGTTGCAGTAAGTGGAACTCTGTTTCCTGCCACCAGCTGTTCAGAGGGAAAACCCTTCCTGGCATGGCAGAGGTGGCACATACAGAGTGTAAATTAAAGCCCCAGCTTCTCCCCAGAAGGGCTGGCCCAGTGACCTGTGCCCTTGACCTGAGCACAGGAAGGAGAGAAGAGATGGGAGGGAAGGACAGGGACAGGGCACAGAGCAGGGATGAGCAGCTGGGTGTGCTGAGATGGCTCTGGAGCACCCAGGCTCTAACCTGAAAGTGAGTTGCACTTCTGAGCACAGAACCTGCCAGACTGAAATTTATTTAACCTTTTAAAATATAAGTGCTGTAGTTTTTGATTTAGCAGTATTTCAGAATCTGTAAGAGGCAAGCTATGTACATTAAAGTATGCAGCTTTGTGTTAGTATTTGGTCCCCTAAAGCAGCACAAGCCATACAGAGAGCTCTGTATACTCAATACCAATGAAAACCAACCAATATGCAAACAAGAATCAACTTCTGATTTCAGCTGCAACAGGACAACCTCACATAAGCGAGATGATGCCAGATTCATTCTGACATCAGAGATATGACAGATCAGATTTGCTGGCACAGCCCAATGGCCTGAGCCCCTGTGGCCATGCAAATCACCCCAAATCCAGAGAGGCCAGGCACGAACCAGGACTGGCTCCTCTGAACCAGGGGAGCAAAGCTGCAGCAATTTACTGGTGCCACTGAGATTACACGAATTTCCTCAAGAAACTGAAAACTATACACACTGAATGCAATATTTGCTGCAGCTTTTGTGTTTCATATTTTGGTGTAAAGCTGGAACATTTCTTGTGTTTTCCAATATAGGCTGTTCCCTTCTGCAGGCCACCTCATTATGTATTTATGAGACTGCCCTGTCTGCTTCTCCTTCATCTCTTTTGTATTAGAAGGGACTTAGTCTCAACACAGTTCTCAGGGAGAGGGAGAAAGGCACAGTGATGCATGAAGGAAGTTGAGAACAATATGTATTTTCAAAGAAAGAAAATGGAAAATATCTTTACAAAGGTCCCAAAAGACAAGCTGAAATAAGCTCTTATTTGCAGAAGACAAAATAGACTTGAAGTCCTTCCTCCTTTTATGCCATGATCAATATTATTAGTTCCTATGGATCAGAGTAGTGTTTCTTCTTCAGAGAAAATAACATGGTTCTTACAGTATTTCCAAAATTTAGAATGGAAAAATATAACTAAATGCAGGAACATCCTTAGAATTACAATAGATAATTTTTGCCTCTATCTTTATAGAAATCTAATATATTTAAATATTCCGAGTATTTTAATTTCACATACATTAATCAAAAGTACAGGTTAGCATATGACACCCTTCCTTTTACTTTTGAGTAATTTCTCAGGATATTCTGAATGTTTTCAGCCAGAAATAACCTGAACAACACATTATGTAGTGAAGAAATTCTGACTTTTAAACCCTGCAATAGACTTTAAGTACAATCAGACTTTTCCAGTCCTTGTTCTACAAAGGTCCTTCCCCACATTTATCACAGCTGCTCCAGCAAATTGCTGAGGGATGGCCTTTGAAATAAAGCTTGCAAAAAGCTCCAAGGCTGAAGCAGAAGATCTGCAGCTGAATCTGAGATCAGACAAATGCCAGAGCAGTGCTGGGAGCTCGGCTCTGTGCAGCACCCCCAGTCCAGCCACTGATCCTGGCATGCTCAACCAGCTGTGCTGAGCTTCTCAGCCTGTGGAGCAGCTTTCAGGAAGCTGCAGCAGGAAAACACTCACAGCAAAAGGGGATATTTCCACCTCGAAGTTGCTGGGTGCACACAAAAGAGGGGTAAATGATTTCCCCAGGTGACACCGCTTGTTGGGCCAGTTTGCACCCCTGCCTTTGTAAATGTAAGTGAGAATCTGTGACGAGGTCGCTGGTGTCGAGATGACTCTGAGGTGTTAGAAAGTCTCTTTTTCTCAGTCTTGAGACTGAAGAAGAAGACAGAATTCTTTGGCTTTCGTTCTCAAGGTTGTTTATTTGCTCTTATCTAGTACATTGTCTTTTTCTGACTTGCTGAGATCTGTCTAGCATGTCGGTTCATGGCACACTGACCGCCCTCGGGGCAGTGTTATCTTTTTATACTGAAAATGACGTGTACATTATTTACAATAATTTTCTAATACCTATCACCTATGTTAGACAGTTTAGTCTGTCTCTAAACTAATCTAAAAGTGCTACCATCACAGCAGAAGATGGAGGCTAAGAAGAAGAAGGAGAGAGACAGAACATACTTAGATTCTTGTATCTTGCTTCTTGAACTCTCATTTTAAAAACTCAAAAATTCTACTTTTTCATTCTGTGATAAATTCACTAACATTTTACTTAAACTTTTGTGTCTTGTAACTCTTCATACAAAGTTGGTAATTGTTTCCATGGACTAAAATCAAAGGCACAGGTGTTTTTGACTCTGTGCCAAGGTCTCTGAGCTCTTTGCTAGGGTCTTGAATCCTCCAGGGCAGTCAGAAGAATATTCTGGACTCCAACAAATCTGGATGGATAAGGCAGGAAAATCAACATATTCCAGCTTTTCAGATAGGGAAATTATATTAAATAGCTCAAAAAGGAAGAGATGAATATAGCTATAGCTCTTATGGCAGGACTGTGCCACTTGTGCCAACTCCTTTGTTACAGGAATGGGAACTTTCCAGTGTCAACTGAATATGAAGTCATTAACAGCCTGCTCACACACATTTATTAGGAGCACAACATATTATCTGCCTGGTGAAACTTATGATAGAGGGAGAAGTACATCTGTGACTCTTGTGCAAGAAAATGGCTGCTGACATCAGATCTGGAGAGAAAAAGTGGAAGACCACACATTGACAACAAAGAATCTCTAAGTTTGCTGGTGTCTTAGGAGCTCTCTCTATTTTCAGGGCAGATTAACCTTGTCCTCTCACTTTGCCTTCCTTTTCATACATTAACACAGCATATCAGCAAGGCCAGCTCTGGCACTCACACTGAGCTGCATGAGTATCTGTGTAAAATGCAAATATACTACAAAAAACCTTATCATTATTTTTTGTCCCGCTCGCTTGGGCAACAGCAGGTTTTTGCTCACTTTTAATATCATGTATTTCCAATGCAAACACCAGAAGTTGGTTATGGAACAGCACATAAGTGGCTCACAGGGGACTTCATTTTGGAGCACCAATGCAGAGCCATAAAGGGCCAAGCCCCAGACCCTGACACAGGAACCCACAGCAGGAATGTCAGCTGAGCTCTTTTCTATTTGGCAGGGAAATGCAGGCTAAACACCACATAAACACTCTCCTCCTTACAAAGTAAATGCATTTTTGCAAACCTATATTTCTCATTTATTCAGTCTTTTCTCAGAAGCAGCTTATTAGTGCTCTGTTCTCCAGTGTGTGAAATCTGGCTTTTCCCTGCTTTGGATTTCCTTTAGTTCCAGGCTTTTTGGAACAATTGTATGGATTTCTTATTAGCAGTGTCAATGTTTCCTTTAAAATATAACTAAAGCCAATTCTATTCTGAAAGTGTGAAAAATCAAGCTGTCATTTCCCTGCTAATCTAGTAAGTGTATCTGAGGAGTAAATGATCACTCACTGGACTTTCTGTGTAGGGTACACTTCTGGCACCATTTCAGTGCTAACAAGGAGTTTACTGATTTATACTGACATGTATTCCATTACAGACTCTACAGAGGCATTCATAATACTGGTAATTTTTTTTGGTTTCTTTCATTGTCACTTACAGACATATGAACAGAATTACATTTTTTAGACAGTTCGGTTTGGTAGGCAGTAGATAAAGCTGCAGAATGATACATTTCTAGGAAGTGCCTACCAATAAGTTTCATCCTACCAATCTGGTACAATTTCCTACTAATTTTTATATCAGTTGCTTTAACTTTTCATAGTTTCTCTCCCTTTTCAGTATTGATTTAAGTATGGTGCACACACAGCTTAGGGAGAGTATTGGATTGCATGGATCAAGAATTCATTGACTTATTACTGCTAAAAGGAATGGCATGACTCGGTTATTCTTCATTGTGTTCTGTACTTCTGGATCTGCTTGTCAAATCTATTTTAACCCTTTCTTTGACAAGACAAGGTCAGTCACATTTTACAATAGGTGCATTATATTTTCTGAGATTCTTTCCTGCTTCTAAGCCCATCCTGACACAGCTTATTTTACAATAGGAATTTTAAAAATCCCTCTTCGGAATTACTTTAAGAAATTATAGTTATTCTGTTCAAAAATATTTTTATCATTTGCTAAAGAAAAGCTTCATAGGAAAATGTAAAGAAAGCATTTTTTCCTGATCCTGATGGCATCAGAATCAGAAGGTGACAACCTTCCTGCAGAGAAGCCTGATACCAGACAGCTAGAGAGCTTCTGCAGGGCATGGAAAGTCCTACAGGCTTGGCCTGAGACAAAAATTTGGCATTCTACTCTTTCAAAAAATTCCTATTTTACCTTGGCCAAATAACCCAAACTCAGGCCTTCTAAATTTATTTAGATGCTTTATACTAATCCAACTTAATAGAATCTGTATCCTTCTTCTCCTCCTTCATTTCTTTTTTAAGAAGTAAATCCTTATCCCATATGAATGGAAAGCTGACATATTTTTAAGACCATCAGTTTCTCTGTAACAAGTGCCAGTGATTGATAGCAGAAAAAGTTACCCAGGTTTTTTGAAGCATGTCTTTTGAAGAATTCTTATTCTAACTTAAGGGCAAATTCATTTCTTGAATAAAGCAGTGCCAATGTCATTAACCTCACTGAATTGCAAGTCTTGGCAAAAAAGAAAACCACCTTTCCTACCACTTCTTTGAGGGTAATTATTCATGATTAAAGAAAGCCAAATTAGTAGGAAATGTGAATTCAGTTCCATGAAGCAATTTCAGAGATACAAGCAGCTGCACCTTTGCTGCAGAGAACTGTAAAAGAGAGCCCTTTACTGCCTGCTCATAATTCAGAGCTGCTGTGCACGGGCTGAGGAAGAAGAAAGGGAATGTTAATTATGTTTCTTTTAACCTAACTCTTCTTTAATATACCTTTTTCTAGGAATACCATATCCATAGATGGTTGAAGTGTTCTTGGGTTAAGAAGCTTTATTTCAGATGTGAAAAGATTGAAGCCAAGTATTTCCTAGCTATTAATTCTTTCTTGTAAATTTTTTTCCTGAGTATTTTTTGGAGTTTAATACTTCTCTTAAGGAAAGTCCATTAGCTATGTAAGGACATCAGACATACTCATCCTTCTTCAATCCTGTTCACCTCATTGGGCCATTTCCTGCAAATAGCAAAGAAATTGAGTCATTCTAAAAATGGCAGTACCAAACTCACTGCCTGCATTTCAATGTCAACATACATTCAGGTTTTCAGGGATATTTTTCCTCCTCTTTTCTGCTGGTTTACTGTCTGACTTCCCTTCCTTTCTGAAAGAGGCCAGTCCTTTCTGAAGTTGTTTAGCTGTATATCTTGTATTCATAAACAACTATTAGAGGTTAAAGACACCAATGTTTTAACCTTTCTGCATGTGCAAGTAGTCCTTCCTCCAAAGAGAGACAGGATTCCACCCTGCTCTCATCATACACTTTTAACCAGTTCTTTAATCAGTGCCATGCTTTACCTTGACAATTCATAACTTTTATCTTGCAAAGAAATCTCTCATTGTTTCCACTGGGGTTTACAGTATTAAATTCCAAAAACTGAATTGGTCCCTTATGCAACTCCAAGGGCTCTGTGTTGGAGTCACAACAAACCATCAAACTACCACTATGTGGGGAATGCAGAGAAACTGCAAACAGCAAGAAATCAAATACCAGCTTCCAGCAGTACAGAGGGGTGGAGCTTTAAAAACAAAAATCTGCTTGTGATGAGTCTCAACACATCTGCAGAAAAGTCTGGGTAGGACTGGAGAAAGATGAAGGGCTGGCTTTGCACATTCTGTTCCCCGCTTTTTCTGTAAACTGAGCAGCACAAAGAAACGACACCACAGCAAAGTTTGTATCACTCTACATAAGGCAATCCTGACTCTGCAGGCTCCAGCGAGAGGAAGACCTGGCCCTCATGGCCCTTGTGGCCCAGGGTTAGTCATGGACAGCAGCAACTGCACTGAAGCTCTGCTGAGATAGAGACACTGAAGTCTGGAAAAGCTCAGGGGATGAGGGGACAAACAGAATCACTGCTTTGGATTTTTGTTCATGTGAATTACAGATGCCTAAGGGTGAGAAAGAAACAAACAAGTGTGCTCTGCACTTCATGAATGTTTTCAGCAGAATTACTGTTTCCTTTTCCCTTCCTTTCTAACCCAAGAGGTATTTAGGAAAAATCTTTTACAATGGGCTGAACTTCCTTCTCCTGCTGCTGAAACAGCTACTAGCCAAACACAAGGCTTAGCTTTTAATTCTAACAAACAATGTATACAAATCACGATTTTGTGTCTGTATTGCTGCATTAAAAATCTCACATATTGTGATTGCCCATTTTGAGAAGTCTTCTTATTATAAACATCTCCTAGATTAGCAGAAGCAGTCATTAGAGGAAACAGTAAAAGTGCTCAGTAGAGCAGGAGGAAAGTGAACGTGAAAAGAACAGCAGAAGTAATGTCGACTGGCAAAACCATAAAGCTCAGTGAAAAGGGGGAAAAATGCAAGCACAGTGAGAGCTGAGCTAAAGAGGAGTGCTGAGAGGTCTTTTCAGACTCTCTTGGGTCCCCTGGAAACAAAGTTTTGTGCAGGGGCAGAACTCAAGCAACCACTTTGCCCAAGAACAAAAGGGGCAACAGAAAAGCACACAGATTCCTCATTAAGGTGCAGAAGGAACAGGTCACATCTTCCCTTCCACTCTCAACTGAGGCACTGAGGCCAACATCAGCACAAACACCTGAGGCTGTTCCCAAACATCTGAAGTACCTCAGGACTTGCCCAATGACTCCGTGAACTTGGGAGTGGAATTGCGTCTTTTCTTTCAGAGAACATGACAGAATATCCATGGGAAAGCTTTAGCAATAGTGTCTCCCTCCAGAATGGCTTTTATGTAAGAGACAGCCATAGCCTGAAGTACAGCTAGGCAGATGTGGCCTTATTCTGAGGTTTATACTTGCAGCTACAAGAATACAAGCAAAAAATTCTCAGAGACTGAGATTCCTTCATACCCTGATGGTTTCATACTGCAGACAGCTCCCCCTGCACTCTGATCACAACGTTAACCATAAGGGCCCCATAGCTAGCCAAATATCCTCTTCCTCCAGAGGTACAAAACAACCCTGAAAGGTCAACAGAAGGAGCAACATGAATCATGACAGCAGGGAATTACACCTGCTGCAGCATCAACAAGGTGCTCAGAAGAGCACCTTGTTGGTTGATCGATGCTGGAGCAGGGGGATGAAGGAGGTGACTGACAGCTCTGGCAAAGCCCTGGCTGCAGGTGCCTGGAGTTGATCCCTGGTAATGGCAGCTTCCCCCCACAGAATCCCAGAAGGGCCAGTGGGCAGTGACAGAGATCTCTGCTCAGAGCTCTGCTGGTACACTGGTGCACTGATGGGGTGCTTCATGTTGAGGATGGGGACTGGGAATTTTAACTGCACTCATTTGCTAAATCCTTGTTAAAATCTTTTCTTAAAGTCTGCTCCATTTGAGTTAAGTTCAAGAAGTTCTCACAAGGTGTCAGACACTGCAGGTAAGCGTTTCCAATGGCTGAGGGTGGCTGGAGCCCCCCAGAGAAACACAAGACACAGCTTTTACAGTCCCAGCCTGTGCCACTGCAGCAGAACTCCACCTGCATCATCCACCTTCAGATTCATTTACACACCCTATGCAGAAATGGAGAAATGCTATCCCACCTCCACTGCAAACTTTTCTTCTGCATCAAGTAATTCAACTAAGAATTTTTTTGCACATAAAATCCTTGTGGTCTTAAGCATCTCTCACCAAAGAACAATCCTGCAGTAAGAATTGACAAGAATCCCCCAAAGAATTACAGATTGCAAAATCAAGAACTACCTTTTGCCTTCCAATTCTAACAGAAATTCCAATTTCTAGATGAAAAGGTACCTCTGAAAGCAACATTCAGTTTTCACTTCTGAATTTCTGCCTCTCTGTGTCTCTTCTTTCATGCGGAAAAATTAACTTGTCTTTGTCATCTTATTAGCCAAGAAATCACTGCAATATCTTACATTTACACAATTTCTGCTTTTTCTTTTATGTTGGATATATCAGTTTAGACATATAAAGTCTCCATCACTCATATTTCCTGTTTAATATACATGAAGTATCAGTAATAAATGGGTGTCATCTCACATACTGTCCAAGTGTTTTTTGAAAATAAATTATTGGTGAACTGTTGAATCTCACTAAAGGGAGATGTTGCAATTTTTATTACAGCATGCAAATAACTGTAATTGCTTATGCCACAAAAAATATTAGTAAAAAGTATTTTTGGAAGTCACAGAGCAGAAAATATCTTTTTAATTTTTTTTAAATATACCATGAAAATATATACAGGAATATTGCAATCAACTATATTCATAATTACATTTAATGCAACTGAGAATGAAGTTTTCCTAAACCCCACCTGTTTGTTGATTTAAATGGTGCCTTTCACACACTGCAATAAATCTGCAGCTTTCCTAATGCCCATCAAAAATATGCAATAGATGAATGGTCCAATGCAGCAATCATGGTACATGATTGCAGAAAAATAATAGACAGCCACAGCTTGAATAATGTTTCTAGTTTGATGACAATGCAACAATCCAACAGCCAAATACTTTTTCTCCTGAACAAAATTTAGGGAAGTGAAAAATACTTAAAACCTCCTGCAGGTGACATTCATTAAGCATTTTCCTCATTGTTCAGCAATAACTTCCTTTTTTTATTTTATTCAAACAAGTCACAGTGTTGCCAGGACATTTTTGTGAAAACATTTACCTTCACATATGCTTGTCAAAAACATTATTTCTCCACAAAACAGAACATTGCAAATTGGATAGACTATTTCTTGAGGGCAAGGAAAATAATGTTGTTTACTGTTATTTTTTCTAGGTTTGTACATATAATAAGACTCTGAAATTAGCTCATTGGGATGGTTAATGAAGTCAAGTAAGCCCATTTATTGTACAGCAGAAGCAATAACTTGTTTTAATTCCATATTAAAATAATTTCGCCTGGATTTTTTTTCAAAGAGACCAATTCTTCTCCATTCTGGAGCAAATTATGTACTCTGTGCACATACTGAGCATGCCTTGATAACCAGAGATCCCATTACATGTTTAATAATTGACTATTCAATAGAGCATTGATGCATTTTTGTCTGGAACTTATTCACCTTTGTCTGTGTATCAAGAAGAAAGTACAGTGAATTACAGATACGGTCTTGAAATGTAAAGGCCATATGCTTTATTCATCTCAGGTCTTTTAAACTCCATATTCATGACAGGCACTGCTTGGGAATTAATATCCTGACTTGGATATGCCAGTATATATACAATATGATTTATTAGAGCAATGATTCATTGAAAAGCACCTTGAACCTCTCAGGTAGGCAGCACCTTCTGTAGCAGGTTTGACCTCACAAATAAATCACTCACCGCTGTATTTGCAGAGATGTGTGACGTGTCACACTTACAAATAAATCTGCGAGTTACAGTATTTAAAACATCAAGTTTAACAAACCCACCAAAAGTCTAAAAAATCCACACACAAATGTCGTTGTGGCAGAACAGTAAGCACAGGAAGATCCCCTCTGCTCATGCAGAGTTGTCATCCCATCACTGCCAGCTTAGGAAGAGAAGATCTTAACAGAGGGCTTATTCTCAAATGTAGGATGTTTCATCTCACCAAAAAATAAGCATCTCCAGCACCTCCATTCTCACCAAACAATTCTAACAAAGGTCAGTCAGCCTGGGTGGTTTCAAGCACACATTCACTGATCTAGGTCTCACAACCCCATTGAATTCAGCCCAGAATGAAAAATAAGACTGAAGAAAACAATTTCTAAAATTTTCAACAAATGGCATTCAATCTCAAGGAGAAAGAGCAGTCATTTTCCTCCATTGGTAAACATTCTCTCTTAGCTGTACAGTAACCAAACTACTTTCCATGTTTGGAGGCTGCATGTCTAAAGGTGAATTTGTTGTATATTATGCCATTTAAGCCAGCATCTTCAAGAGCAATAAATTCACATACTAATTATTTTTGTCACTTTGCCACAATTGCACTACTGCATATATCTGGATTTCCTCTGACTATAACCAATGCCGAATCCCTCCCAAGAGAAACAGGAATGCCCTGAAGTAAAGCATCTGTTACTTTTACAGGGATTTGTAAAGTCACAAATGTAGGTTTGTCACCAACCAAATCTGGTGAAGGGTTTTTTCTATCTGATAACTACTGCAGTCCAACTCGCTGTGATCCCAAATCCTGCTTGGCCGGGGAAGCATGGCATAAAATAGAGGAACGGGAATGATGAACTTGCCCAAGAAAGATTTTTAATAGCAAAATAACAAATGAAGAAACCTCATCATCTGAGGGGCAAGATCCAAAGACCTGTGGGCATGGCAAACGCAGCCAGGCACAGGGGTATCTGAAGGCAAGGGTCCAGCCACAAACTCGGAACACGACCTTATTTGTAACAGCTTCTGAACTAACTGAGAACAAGAGCCAGAAACATGACCTAATATAGAATAGTTCCATTAACATCCCATTAACATACTGACTCTCATGACCCCACTCTTCTCACCATTACCTGACTAGGTGCCTCCCCTTCAGTATCCTGTTTCCCATGGCCTGAGGTTGATGTCCTCTGTAAATGCTACTGAGGCAAAAGTCCCAGCTGGACACAGTTCCACAGATAATCTCACCTGTTACACTACCTTGTGACATATACAAACTGACATAAATCTTGTCATGGAAAAAACCTGATAATGTTCAATTTAACATTTTAAGAGATTTCAGATACAGACTCTGGTATTACTTCACCATTCTTATTCTTAGGAAGTGTTTATCTTCAGATCTCTACAAAGTAGAAAACCATTCCAGACACCTCTTTACATCTGACTTTAATTTTTGCTGTCTTTGCAGCCATTCCTCCAAATATTTGGGGTTTATCTCTAAATGTGTTCAAACCGTAACAGACTTTTCCCTGTACTTGGCAGTTGTTTTCCCTCAGAGAGTTTAAGAACACAAAGCACCCCATACATTTTTATCCACTAATACATAGCTATGTTTTGAGAGGCATTTATCAAACAAGGTCAGAGTTTTGCCACAGCCATGACCGACCCTGTCGCAGTACGACATGAAATGAATGACACACACTGAGATGTCTAAGGTAAAAAAAGGGTTAGTTTATTTCTGGACCTCGATATTTATAGAATTCCAAAAGTGACCATGGATTGGAGGATGAAATTGCTACCTCTCCAACCACACTGGTCAAACTAACAGTCCATCAATTCTGTCCTAGTCCAGAAATGAATGCTAACAATCATGATTTACATGAAAAGTGTGTGAGAAACTCCATTACAAAAATGTAAACATCAGAAGGCTTAGAAGAACTTTAGAAGAACAGGGTGACAAGACCCCACTACACTGATCACTCTGCAGAGATCCCAGATGAGTACACTGTTCCCAAAGCCCCATTCTGAGGGTGCACGATCACAGCAGTCACTCACTCACACAAACCCAGGGGATCCCCAGCATTTGTTAAATTCTGCTTGAGGAAATAGCTGCAGACACACCCTGTATTGGATAAATGACTCTTCATTGCTGCCATCAAACCCAAAAGTGAGAGTGTTCTGCTAAGTAAGTGCTTTTCTCACCCAACCACCCTGTAGATGCTGATGAGCAACAGAATTTCTTCCCATCTCAAGAAAGAATTTCAAGTCATGTCAGCTACAAACCATTGGCTCAGCTGTAAAGGTTGGGCCACTGCAAGTACCCCACTCTCCTTTAGGTCTGGAGCAAAACCAAAGTAAAACACTGCAAAGACCTGAACTATGATTTTTAGGAATCTACATTCTTTGCTTTCTAACACATTTGAAATGTCTAAATTTCATTTCCCTGTGGACTGTGGGTTTGACTGCACAGCTATCCAAGTGTTAAACAACTTCATTTGTGATTGGATGCTGGCCTGTGATTTCATTTTATCTTTTACCGATGGGGCCCTTGACAGGCAAAGTCAATTTAGTGATTTTCTGAAGCAAACAATAACTTACAAGTAGGAACTCAATTCACGGTCCAGTTCAAGTGTTGGGTGATCTCTCCACCTGTTTAATGTGGTTCTGCTGCACTTGGAAATATTTCCACTCTTTCACACTCTTCTTTGTTGAGAATACCTTTGGTAAATACCATTAATTCCCAGTGATTTATTTACTTCATGTTTATTTAACAAGATGTGCTCTTTACCCACTTGTGTGGTGTTACAGCCCTGATATGCTGCACACCCACAGCTTCACTTCTGCTTTTGTTGGGATTGTGATCACAGACACATGGGCAACAAAGACAAGGGACACTGAAGATCTTAATTACAGAGCCTGTTCTTCCTTGTTTATTTCTTCAGAACTAATAATCATTTATAACACAGACAGATGGGGTTTTTTTCTGTTCCCACATAACTGTTATGTTGTCACTGCATTCAGTAAAATACACCTAGTGGAAATGCTTTCCATTGATGAATTCAGGAGATAATGCTGGTTCTGCATTAGCTAGAAAATTACTGACATTTCACTGCATGAGGAATGCTGTTTCCTAAGTGGATACTTCACCTTTTAAAGGGCTTATTCCAAGCTTGGCTGTAGGCTGCACCATTGCACACAGTTTTTGTCTTTCATCAACAGCAATGGCAATCACCAACACTGCTGTGCAGCTCCAGAGACACTTCAGCTGCTCATGGCTTCCAAGTGGTGAAAATAACCAGCAGTTTCTTGTTCCTGAGTTATCCTGTGTTTCTCATAGCTGGCTCTCTTGGTTCTCTGGATGCTGTCAAAATAAGTCAAATGCCCCATCCAGGACTAAAATGAAAATGCACTCAGAAATATGTGGGAAATGAAGATTTTTATGAAAACATTAATATCATTAATGAAAAATAGACAAAGCTCTACTTATTTCTGTCTCTTTTTAAAATATGCATATATTGTCAACTGTTAGCACATCACAACCAGCTACACTATTTTACAGTAATAGCTAACAATGACAGTTACACAAGATTTTGTGGCTCTCCTGAAGGAAAAAATCTTGACACAGCAGTTATGAAAAGTAAAACAAAAACAAAACAAAACCAACCAAACAAAAACCAAAACCAACCAAACAAAACAAACAAACCCAAACAAAACCCCACAAAAACAAAACAAAACAAAGCAAAAAACCACCAAAAAACAACTACAAAAAAACCCCAAACAACAAAAAACCCTTATATCTCCTTTTCTCAGAGCTTCATATAAAATATTTTTCTCTGCAAGGGTTCATTTCAGCAGTGATCTCTGCAGGAAGAACAGAGCTCCAGACAAAGTCAGGCACTGCTGCTGGATTCTGAATTGCCTGAGTATGGGCAAACCAATTAGTGACTGGCAATAAGTCATCAGGTGCAATTGAAAGGAATCTGCAATCTGGCTTTCCCTTCTCAAGAGGCACTTATCTTCCCATCCATTGCTGCTAGAACTTGAAACTCCTCTGCAGCTGCCATCTGGCATGCAAGTGTGGATGTGGGCCTAAATGAGGAACAATAAAGATGGATAGAAGCCTTGATGCTTTGTACTGCACAAAAGGCTTTGTAAAAGATCCTTTATATTAATTGATACTGAAATCAAGAATTTAAGCATTATGACTATGCCTCATTGTATCATTTCAAACTTATATAACACAGATTAAATAATCTTCTAGCCAAGTCACTATAAACTAAACTGGTTAGGGATGAGAGAAAGAAATCTTCTAGCTGATGAAGATAAAAGAAACACTAGTAAAAAAATGGGTAAAATGTGATGTTTGTGGCACATTTAATTTTTACTCTCTAAAGTACGATATCACATGTCTTAAAAAACGTGTACAAATATGAACAAAAAAAATAATTTATTTCTTTTTGAAATTCAAGCCATGTTGTGCTTCAGTAGTCCTTGAGGAGGATGGCAGTACCAGGTACCCAGGGAAGGCAGGCATCTGACTGGCAGCGAGGGACCTCCTGCCATGGCCTGGTGACATTGCTGAGAGCCAAAGCACCAGCACTGTGGGACACAGAGGGAATTCCTGGTGGGAGCAGTGACCCTGCAGTGCCTCCCCAAAACACAAACCCCACACTCTCCTAACCACTTTGTTTGTCCACATAAATCCCACTGTTCTAGCTGGAGATCAGTTCTAGGACAGTAAAAATTCTCTCAATTTCCTCCTGACAACCCCAGGAGAGGAAAAGGAGGTTAAAGGGGGGGAAAACCTGTAAGTATGGTTTGCTATCAGAAAATAGCAACAAACTTGAGTATTTCAGCAAGCCTGTGTGGCTGTAGCAGCAGAATCAAAGACCGGAGCACCTCCATTTCTGAGAGTGGGGAAGTGATGTGGCTTTACAGCAATGCCTCTCAGAAAAGCAATAATGAAAGCCATATATCATACTCAGTTTTTCTACATTACACAATTCGGTTTTACAGAGAAGCTACTCTTAAATTTACAGAGCTCCCAAAAAATGCCAGCTCTGGTTCACAACAAACCTTCAAGGTTTGAAATTAGTCTTTGGTCTGCATTGAAAGAACACAAAATCCTCTCCATATCTTTCCCAAAGGAAAATGTGTCAGATATCAAATTTTATATAAACCCAAATGCTTTCCAGTCCTGGACTCTTCTCCTTTCTCTGTGCCCTACCTGTGCAAGGGATCAGTGAACACTCTGCAGTCAGGAAGTTATCAGAACAAACATGCCACCATGATACATTTCCATATTGACTCCTGCCACATTTGATCTCAATGCAATTCAATTAAAATCATCAGCACAGGGCACACAGAGATCTAGCAAGTGCCAGTGTTGGACAACACCCCAGAGAGAAGTTCTAACTCTGCTGGCTATCCATGTTCCAGCTGGAGATGTTACAGCACCTTTGCTGCACAGAAATGTATTACAGATTACGGTAGCAGTATTTTTTTATCTTGGTCCTTTCTGAATTAGAACAGAGTCATACCAAGAAAACAAGAATGGTTTCCTTTTGGTAATGGCATCATTCCCACTTTCAGCTCAGCAGAACTATTACATCTCAAACTTCCAATGATACAGAAACTTTAGGTATAGGAAAGCTGACATTTGACAAAAATGGTGTTGTGGTTGTTAGTAAAATTATTAGAAATACCTGCAGTTAAATTCCATAGGTTACAGAAGATAGCACCATGCTAATACTCACTACAGAAATCCCACAAAATGCACGAATGAAAAGCAAGGTCCCAAATACTCTCATAAAATCCACTTGAAAAAACAATATCAAACTTATTTTATTAAGAAATAGATTTTAAAATTATCTTACAAAATTTCTCTTGGTCTTGTTATATGTTGTTGTTGTTGTTGCTACCTCCAGACACAACCCTGCAAATTGTTTTATATTGTGATTAAAATACCAAACAACTGTAAGATTTTATCAGCCAGTAATACCACTTACTGTGCTGGATAGTATGGAATGGAAGCATTATGCAAACAAAATGAGCTATTTTAGCTCCACTAAAATTTAAAATATAAGCAAGTAAATGAAATGACAAAAACAATTGATACATATTGACATAACTTTACAAACAGTGGAGGATTAATGAGATGGATAAAAAAAAGAAACCAAAGCAATTTAAAATGCACATCTGAGAGACTCTCTAAAAACAGAAAGAAATGAACCAAACATTTCATTCTGTTCACCTGTGACCAAAATAAAGACTGTTTTGATGGTCATGGAACCTAAAACAAGTGAAAAATTTTGTTTATCTCCCTTTCTGTGTTTATATTTTATCTTCTAGATAAGCCTTCCTTGCAGCCAAGTGTAAAAGTTTTATGATTGTTCTTTGAGCCTTTTAAGTTGGTTTGGGTTATTTCTTGACTTTCAGACAAAGCTTTGTATTCTGCCCTGTTTCTACCTCAGCTCATTTATCTTCTGTGACTTCAGAGGAATCTGCACAATGGAGCCTGCTTTGCTTTGTTTCTGTACTGCAGTTTAGCCTTTTGATTCCTCCTGCTTGCCTCTGTAATACTGGATTTGCTAATGTTTGCCTTTAATTCCAACAGCAATCAACCAATGGAATGATTTTCATTTGCAGGAAGTCAACATTTACTTGCCCACTTGTATTTATGATATTCGATGTAATGTTCAAAGTAGCTGTAACTGCTGCACTTAAGTAAGTTCAAGATAAAAGCTGTGTATTTCCTTTACTTGTGCATGGATGAAGCCATGGGAATATCAGCAAAGCTTCAAGCTAATGCTCTCCAATCTGCTATGGAGGGGAAAGGTTAATGAACACTTCTCTCATGCCTCTGTTCTCCATCTCGTCCCAACAGAATTTTCTTCAGATCTGAACTACACAACAGAACAGAGCAGATGCCAAGAACAAAAAGATTATTTATTAATTTACAGTTACAAGCCCTAATTCTACAACCTCAGTGTGCACAAACTGTGTAAGACCCTGGGAGTTCTGCATCTCAAGAACTGCATTAAATGCCAAATTTTCTTCACAACATCTGGAACAACTTTGGCTTGGAATTCCATACTCATAGTTTCACACCTTGACATGGGTATTCTGATTTACATTTTACTTAATACTAGTGTAAGAGAAACAAAATAACATGTTGCTCCAAATTCCCCCTGAAACTAGGCCAGAAACCCATGAAAATAATTCTGTGATAAAGAGCAGAAGTCAGTCCAGTGACTACCATTCTCTTTAGGTGATTGTCAGAACATGACCTGATTCTGTACCAGTAACCAGACAGGTTTTAATTAGCCGATCTTTCACGTCGCTGGGGGACTTTCTGTGGTCATTTGTTCTTCCCTTGCAGAGAAGCATCTCAGCGCTTCAGCTCTTGGACACCTTCATGTCTGGTGCCCACATCATCCCTTTACACCACTGTACCTCAGGCATGGTTTGCAATTTCACCCACTTCCAGAGGGCTCATGGAGAACTCAGCTTAGGATCACACTCAGCTCTCTCTTTGTTACCTTCAGAAAATTACTCTCCGTTCTAAAGCATTTTATTTATGAAACATTTTCTTAAAAACTAATGTGAAGTGGAAACCTTATGTTTAAAGACAGCAAGCCAGAAGTGCACACCTGTGATGCAGTTTACAACAAAACTGGTGAAGGACAGAACCTCAGCCAGCACAGAACAGCTCCCACTGGGACCAATGGAGCCTCATTATTTTGTGCCCACTCATCCTTAGTTTTTAAACCCAAGGCACAAGATTTAACCTTTGGATTGGTTGTCTTTTCTATAAATGATATGTTTCCTTTTATAAGGAATCTTATATATTGACAAAATATGTAACAGGAATTCAAACTCTAGAAAGAGGAGCTACTACTTTTCAGGAAAAGCTTTATATGTTTAGTAAGCATGGTCAGGCAAAAGAAGTGGTCCATTATGCACAGGATGTCAGTGTCATAAAGTTTTTAAAAAGGACTTTTGTCAGTCAAAGGGAGTTGGGGAATTACTTTTTCTACTAAGTTCTAGATCCTTTTGTACGAAAGATTATTTATACACACATTAGTTCATTTCAAAACTGCTAATCTGACTTTTCAGCATTATATAATCTCACAGTTTTTAAAAGTTAAGCACCTATGGTCTGGACTCCTCACGTATAAGAAATCGCTTGTGTAGTCTCTGTCCAACACTCTCCCTGTTTTAAAAAATGACAAAAGTCACCCTGCCACTAAGAATAATAGTTCCCTAATATCACAAATTGCAAGTTGTAGAAGAATGAAACTTGATGTGAACAGAACAGGACCAACGACAAGCGTGGAAATGTCGTGGAGAAATACACAGCCACACACAATTTCAGTTCAGTTTCAGCATTTTCCACACTGCCACTTTATCCCCCTGAAGTTAAACCTCAAAAGTGCAAACTCTGCTCCCAGTCTGAAACCAAAGTTCCACTGCCAAAACAATCTCTTGGCCAGCTTTCAGCAAGGGCAACAAAAGATCTGAAGTTACATCTCATGGCCTCTGTGCCGGAGTGAAGCTTCATCATTTGCATGTGCATTTCACACAGTAGAGCTTAAAAATGCATTCCACAATCCTATTTATTACTTACCATGATGTCAGACCAGAGGAAAATTTGTGTTTCCTTTCATCAGTACAAAAACCAGGATGTTTGTGGTGGACTCTAAACCTAGCTGGTGACATTTTGATGTCTCAAGAAACTGGATTTTATATGCCTGAAAATTAAAGAAGCAAATTATTTAAAACTCTCTGGACTTCACTTTTTGCAAAATCTATTTAACACACTTTTCATTACATTGGCATATTTTGAAAAATGTTCCATAGCTGATGGAGAAGGAGATGACTTTGTGAGGCCATTGGACACAGAGAAAGCTGAGCTTCGTGAAAGGAATAAGATGACTGTGTGAAAAACGCCAATCACTTGTTTTTAAAATCTTAAAAGTTTAATGATAATAAAATTGTTTTAAAAATAGCAATATAATTAGAGTAATAATAATTTGGACAATTTGGATTAGGACAATATGAGACAATAAAAACAGAGAGTTATGGACAGTCCAGGTACCTTTTTCGCAACATAAACCCAAAGAAGGACCCACGTTAACAGAGGATTAACCCTTAAAAACAACAGCCTGCTGCATATTCATACACCTCATACATGATGCATAAATTCCCTTCAAGCACAGGATTCTGTCTGGTCAGTGTCAGCTTCTTCCTCTGAATCCTGATGGCATCTTCATGGCCGAGCAGGCGGGAAGAAGTTTGTTTCTTCTGATAAGGGAGCAATAAATTATTTTTCTCTGAAAGATTTAGGTTCCCTGTGGCTGCTGTCTCAGTGCGAGTACCTCATTCCTTTCTGAGAAAAATATCTCACATACATGGTTTCTATTTTAACATTATGTTATAACCTAAACTATATTTAACACACTACTTAAAAAAATTAATACAGCATAACTTTCTAACATAACACATATAATATTCATTTTAGTATTTGTGAAAAGCCAATCATAAAATCCACATTTTTCACAATTGTGAATTTGCAAACACGCCGTGTGAAACTCCTTGTAGACAGGACTCACACACCAGGAAGTGATGGAAGAGACTATCAACTCTAGAAAATGGTACTAATTGGCACAGACTGCTGCTCAGCCAAGGCCGTGGTAAATTCCTGAACTTAAAGAACAAAGACTTAACAGAATTATGAACATAGTTTTGTTACATAAAAGAACAAAAGAAAGGGGGGTACATAGTAGAGAGGGACATAGAGTAGGAGATGCATGAAGTGTTTTGTGAGAACCTCGGCCAATGGAGAAAGCAAGAGCGTGATGCGGATGGGAATTAGGGCAAAAATGGGGCTGTGTCCCCCAGCCATGTGAAAGATCTCATGGGAAATGCCCCATGGCCTCTCCCTTTATTCCAACGAAGTTACAGGACTCCTCTGTCTCCTTTTCGGACACAAACCTCTGGCGCTGGGAATTTTCCCACAGGTTCGCAAGCCGACCTTCCCCAGCTGTCAGCACAGCCCTGGCGCCGCAGGGCCCACCCTCAGTAACAGCGGGAAGCCGAAAGTTTGGGAGGTCACCCTCAGGTGAGAATAAAAACACACTCACTGCCGTGTAAGGAGGCGAGGCTGCCGCTGTGGAGGTCACCCTCAGGTGACAATGAAAACACACTCACTGCCGTGTAAGGAGGCGAGGCTGCCGCTGGGCAGCGGCGCTGGGGAAGGCCCGGCCGCGCGGGGCCGGCCCCGAGCCTGCCCCGAGAGCCGGGGACAGCGCTACCAACCGCGGGGACCCCGCTTGTCCTGCGGTAAGTACGGAAGGAAGGAAGCAAGGAAGGAAGGAAGCAAGGAAGGAAGGAAGGACGGACAGACGGACAGGAGGAGGGGAGTAGCCGCCCGGACCCCGCCGGGAGTCGGGAGCGGCTGCGGGCTCGGTGCGGGGGCGCGGAACGGGCACTGCGGGCATTGCGGGTAGGCCTCAAAGCCCCGGCCGCGGCTGCTGGGCTGGCCACGCCACGCACGCAATAAACGCTTATCCACCACCATACAGACATATATTATATATATGTGTGTGTGTGTTTAACACACAACGCTTTTTTCCCTTCTCCCCCCTCCCTCCCCCAACACCTAGCCAAGTGCAGTGAGGGTTAAAGAGGACAGCAGATATGGTTACTTTGTTACTTTTTGTTTATTTCAATCCATCTGGCTTTCACCGCGTAACTTACTCGTTTTTACCCCCGGCTTTAAGAGGGTGCAGCAGCTGCTGTTTGATTTTATAAACAATGCACGGTGTTTGTTTTCTTTAAGCTTTGTAGCAATACAGTCCATGTGAGCTCATTTTCCAGGTGCGATTTGCTACTGAAGTCTGGTTCCACTGTGTGTACCAGTAAACTGCCTTCGTGCCTTTAACTTCAGAAATGCCAATTTTAGGATTTAGCCTATCTGTGACAACCTAATTAGCATTGAGATTATATCAAAGACCTTTGAGAAGTCCAGAGTGGTGTGTGGGGAGCACAGAGGACACAACAGGTGACAATCCTCTCAGAGGGGAATTTGAGCTTGTGCCTTTTAAAATAATTTAATGAAACAAACTGGATTTGATAGCAGGGATGATTTCCGAGGATTTAATTCATGCAGTGTTTCAGTCGCAGGTGAAGCTGTCAAGGCGCAGCTGCCTGCCCTGGCCCAGTAGGTGCCATGGAGACCTGTGTGTGTCCCAGCAGCCAGCCCCACCGCGCTGCTCAGGGTGTGCAGTTACCACTCAAATGCTGGTGTGGATGTCACCCTCTCACCAAGCACTGTGCATTTTTCTGAACAATAATTAGCAGAAATGAAGAAATTTGCCATGCAGGGTCACGAAGTATAATGGGGAACTTCAGAAACATAAGAAATGCCATCCAGCCCAGTGATCTGGCACAGGCAGGTCTTGCTCTGTGTTCTGGAAATCCTGCCTCATGCCATGGGTGCTATATATAATTATTTTGCAATTGAGCGTTCTGCAGTAGTACTGCTAGGGATTTCATTAGCTTTCTGCCTTGTAAAACCAGCTTTATAAGAGCTGATTTTTGTGATTGAAGATGTTTTCTTTACTACTTAAATTTATCTTCCATTTGTGTGTGAGCTCAGTTTCTGAAATTTGCCTTAGGATATGCTAAGTGTGTTTTGCTAGTTGAAAGAAAATTACAGAAGTGTTGATAGACAAAAAATCACTCTGAATATCTTCTCAACAGGAACTCTTGAAGTTTTAGCAAGAGTTTGTTTTGACAGATAAGTTGGTGCTTTCACTAAATCAGCAGTTTGTTTGCTTAAAAATAGGCTCCCGGAGCTGCAGTTCGGCGTGAATCCTCTTTTTCTGTAATTCAGTATATTGTGGATTGTGGATGACTGACTCGTACATGCAAACAGAAGGAGGACTTAGAATAGTTTAGACAATTCTTCTGTAGAAGAAGAAAAATGTGATATTATTATTAATATTAGTGTGATATGGGCACAAAGAATAGGAAGGGAGTTGAGTGTCAGATGTTGAGTGATCACTAGGATTATTGGAGCAGTAATTATAAAGATCATACTGCAGGAAATACAAGATACAGGAGATGATCATATTCTCTTGAGTTGTGGAAATGCTGCAAAATGTTCAGGGAGGGGTGTTGTGTGAGGCCAGTGAGACCCTGCACTACCCAGCAAACACTGGATATGAGGTGTTGGTCAGTCTGGTCCTTTTTTACTTATTTTCTGCATGGTTCTGGCTTAGTGGAGTATCACTGGCCTTGTCACCAGATGAAACTGGTGCAGAGCTGTCTAAGTATTGCAAAATGTTTTATGAATAGTTAGAATATAATTAATGCCTTTTGTATAAAATGGGATTATTTCATTATTTTCCCTGATACAGAAAAGTAACATGAAGGACGTTATGCAGTGGTTGTCTTTACATGTTTGCTGTCTAAGGACAGCAGAAAATCTGAAATAACCTCAGAATATTTAGTAAATGCACAAATAGGGATGTTAAAAATATGGTAGTTTACTGTTGATGTGCAGGAATAGTGGTTTCTGAATTCCATGTTGCTGAGCAGTTGTATTCCTTGTTGCTGTTCAGGCAATGGGCAGCCTGTAAGCATGATTATTTTGCAGGATGATTAAGAATGTTAGTAACATATAGTATTCTTAAGAATACTCAGAAAAACATATAGGATATTATCGTGGGAGTATCTCTGTGGGTTCTTTAGTGGCTGGACTCTGGGACCCGACACTCTTGTACCCCACTGTAGTACAATTAATTCTAGTTACAAACTTGCAGCAACTCACAGGCTAAAAAATGTGTTGTTCACTTGAATTCACAAGCGCTGTTTTGTGTGTGTTGAGAATATAATCTTTGTAACCTTGTGCTAAGACATAATTCTGCTCAAATTTTTCAGAGTACAAAATTGTTGAAGGCAATGCTGTGTTCATTATTAACTGAAGGTTCAATATTTGCATGTATTTCAGACTGCATGAGTCCTGTGTTCAATTTATTATTTATATTTGTTGTGCTTTGTCAGTGTGTGCTTTTTGTGGTGAATCTTCTTCTTCAGACCCTTTAGACTGCCAATTCTCTGTAGCGGTGGAGCAGAAAGAGTTGAGATTGGAAACTGAAAACAGAGAAGTAGTTTCATTCAGAAGAAAAAACTCCAAGTAAATGGAGCCATAAGTCATGTTTAGGTTGATTTTAGAGATGTAACTGATGGAGAAGTTTTGTTGGTTCTTCTGTGGAAGGGAATGCAGCCTGAAATAAAGGAATGGTGAGAGTGAAGTGTACTGTGATTTGAAGGATTATAATCTCAGGAGAGGAGGAGACACTTCTGCTGAGTCTGCTTTCTCTGGTTGCCACCAAGGCACTTGGAATTTGGGTCACAGGCAGTTTTCAGTGAGGTGACTTGTTCACAGAGAACTTTTTTTTTTGCTGGGAAAACTGCTGCCTGGACAGAGAGGAACAAGAAATAGTGAGTATCCCCAAAGTGAGCAGGTCTGTCTCAGGCAAACCCCCCCTGTGCATTGTCAAAGGCAGCATTTGCTGTGTTTTGAGCCATCTTCTGTGTTACACATGAAAAAGCCCAGATGATTTTTATAGGCTTAGATGAGTTGCTGCTCTGGTGAATACTGCAGTGAGGGGAGCAGATCTTGGGATTTTTCTGAAGCTGCAATGGGACTTGTATTCTCTGACTAAAAGTCTGGTGTGGGGATTGGAAGGAGTAGCTTCAAGGTTCTGATATGGTGAATTTGATAGAAATTATGTATCCTGTCATGGCTTTCAGTGAAAGTCAAATGAATGGGGTCGACCTGAATCACTGGAATTTAATAATAATAATAAGACTCACCATGTGGCCTTGAAAAGCTGTTTTGGAGGGTTACAGCATCATATTGGGCTGTGTATAATATATATGCCCTCCTTGTAAAATCCTTCGTGGCTGGAGTGAGTAACTTCTTGATGAGTAAATAAAATAGTGCCCCAGATTATACATTTTCCATTTTTCCTCACCCAGGTGCATATATTCATTATTAAAGGGAAGGTGGGGATATACAGGTAAATATTTGTCACTGTTATGGAGGATTGCTTTTGGTCACAGCAAATGCTGGGAACTTACTGACTGGAGTAACTTCTCTATGGCAGCAGAGAATTATTAACAGCATGAGGAACTCTCATATCCCATCATATTTTTAGGGATATTTGTGTACTGTGGCTTGCTATGATTTGGGTCAGCTAGTAAATGTAGCTTTATTTCCTGACTTTCAAAATCTGTCTCACAGCTCTAATACTCTTAGTGTCACTTGGTGTAACTCAACTGGTCCCATTGCATCTGCATGAATTTATATGAGGGGATGATTTGGCCCAGTAAAAGAATGGAATCAGGCAGCTTTGAATTTGTTCAAATATAAATTTCATCTAAATTAATCTAGATTCACCCTCACAGGAGGAGATAATGCTTTAATCCTGTGCTAGGATTTGGTTTATTTCTGCTTTTTGTAGGAATGTTCCCTCAAGGGGGAGTGACTCATAGCATGCACGTATCAGTGTCTTGTTCTCCAGTTTACTAATTTAACAGCTCATGAATCAGACTGTGCTGCTCAGCACTCCATTCTGCTGCTGGTAATTAATCAGATACGGCTCTAATTACTGACTTTCAGCAGAACTTAACTGTTGTCATCTGTAACATCATCTTTATTGACATATTGTAGGAGTATAGGTACCAGGGAAAGAACTTGCAGGAACTATCTAATGAAAGTCATGATGCTTTGTCCATCATTAAACCTTTTTTATACAGCTTGAGTGTGGCCTCCCCATCTGGAGGTGACTGCCCTTTTCTGCATTGCCACACGATGTCCCTGTTGGAAGCTTCCCAAGCTGCAGACTGGCATTTCTGGGAATGCACTGCTTGCCTAGGGCTGCTGGAACGTGGGGCTGGAGCAGGGTGCACAGACTCTGTGTTTAAACTTTCCCCAGTGTTTGATTTCTCAAGGGAGCTTAGCTGAAAAATCAGTTAACTCTCTTTTTTTCTGTAACTTTGAGTGGTGTTCTAATTATTTGAAACCCCTCAGGTAATTAATACGAGCTGAGATATAGCAACTGAATCAAAAAGTTTTGTTTCAAAAAGTTTTGTTTCAAGTTGTCCTAGACCTGTTGAATAGGTGTAGGGTGTGCCATACTTGAAATTTTTATATATATATATATATATATATATACACACACACACACATATATAAATGAGGTGTTTGTGAGTTTATAGATGCATAATACCTTGTGAGATACTTTTTCATTATGTGTTTATTTACTATTAGTACAATCTTGGTTTGTCGTGGGGGTTTTTTTCTGTTTTCTTTTTTGCTTTTGTTTTGTTTGGTTTTTTGGTAGTGGTGGTGGTTTGATTTTTGAATTTCCATTGTCAGTATGTCAAGTTATTAAAAATCACAGGTTGAAGTCTTTCCATGGAGTTTCCAGGGTATAAATGAGTAAGAGCTGCAACAGAACTGTCCAACACCTTTGTTTCAGGTGAGGAGTAGTCTGTAGAATTAAAAGGAAAGCAAAAGAAATGATTCAGTTTAGATGGCAAATAAAGGAACAACTGTGGAAATACAAACTGCACTTGATCAGAACTGGAGGGAGCACAGGAGAGCTGTGAGCCAGCAATGAGAGCTACATCCAGATGCTGATGTTTTGCTCAGTTTCAGGGTAGAAACACCTTCCCCAACCCCATGGAGATACATTTAGAGAATTGCTGATACTGAACAAAAGAACAGTTTTGGTTTTTTCTGACTAAAGAAGCTATACATTTTGCATACAGTTTTCATGTGTAAGTTTTTGTGTCTGCACAGGGACAGTAAACCAGAGGAGAGAGCAGGGTGCAGTGAAAGGAGCTTCCTCCAGCTGCTCCCATCACAGACCATAAAACTGTTGCTGTCTTTCAGTGGCTCTACACCCAGCAAGTGTTTTCTCCCCAGTATGTCTCCCCTAGTATGATGGAAGGTATGAGAAATGAGGAAAGTAGAATAAAAACATTATAAAACAAATTTTGTATTCAGTACTAGATACTGGAGGTACAGGTAGCAATGCTTCAAAGGATTTTCTCAGTAAAAGGGTTCAAAAGTCAAAGGTTCAAAAAGTCACAAATGACAATATTAAGCAACCTTGTTGCTTGGTGCACTGAGTGTTGTTCTGTGATACAGTCCCAGTCTTCAGGTTGTAAATCCTCCATAAATTAACTGATCAGGTTGGCAGCTATAAAACATGGACTTGACATGGATTTAACCATTATTATTAAATTTTTCTAAGTCAGAGAAAGGGGGGAGGGAAAAAGGGACTGTAAGAACTGGGAACTATAAGAGGTGGACTCTGAGCTACAGCTGCAGTGCAGAAGGAGAATGAGATTTGGCTGATCAGACCACACAATCTGTGCTGGGTTTGGTCTGTTATCCCAAAACTGGGTTCTGAAGTTTGGGATGAAGGTGTCTCCTGCAGGAAGCCTGTTCTGTTAGATGGGGGAACTGGAGGCCAGGAAAGGGAGGAGAGTGGTGTTTGTATGATAACACAGGTGTGAGCAATGTAGAGATTTCAAATTCTAGGAAAAGACTTTGGATTTGCAGACATGGATGTGGGACACAGTTGTTTTTATCATGCCAGTTGTATTCTGGATTAGTTTTAAAAATAGTTATAAATAGCTCCAAGCACAGTGGATTTAAACTGATTTTTGCTACATTTTTAGTAGATGACTGACAGCTTAACCAAATTATGTCAGGGTTGTTTGTAAACACCCCTGCAAGGCTCCTCATAGCATGTCTCCCTATGCATTCCCCTGTTCACAGCTTTTTAATGCCCTGGGGATTTCCTGACACAGCTGTGCTTCCACTTCCCTGCTGCTCCCTGTTGTTGGTGCACTCTCCATTGCTCTGCAGCCCAGCAGAGAAGCCACACATGCCAATGCTGATCATCTGGCTGGAAGTGTTTGCCAGTTGGCTGATCCCCAGTGCTGCCTGTCCAGCTCCCAGGAAGTCACACCTTAGGATTGGGTGCTGCACGTGAGGTTTTGTCACGTGTTGCAAAGGTTCATTGAAAGAAGTTATTTTTAAAAAGAATTTGCTTTTCTAGCAGGCCTCTGGGTTCTGACGTTATCAACTGCCACGAAAACAGAACAAAACATTTCTGTCTAATAAAAGCAAGTTAAAAATTGAAGCAAAAAGTATTGTCAGGTTTTAGTAGTAGGAATGTAAATTCCTAGAATATGTTGTAGCCATGTCTGTGTGTGGGGAAGCAGAATGTGTTGGTGTTCTCCGAATTAATGTCCAGGAACAGCTGTGCCGAATGCTGGGCCAGGACTGATCTCTGGAGACTGCGCTGGTGCTCCAGGAACACCCAGTTTTGGAAACAGCTCCTTTTAGTTCAGGAACCAAGGGCAGACTCCTCTTTCTCAAGTTTGTCTTTTGTTTTAATTTTTTTTCTTCAGGGAGGAGCTGTAAAGTTTTGCTGTCAGAATGAGGAGCAGGATCCCTGTCATCCTCCTGGCCTGTGGCTCCTTTAACCCCACCACCAACATGCACATGCGTTTGTTTGAGCTGGCCAGAGACCACCTGCACCAGACAGGTCAGTGAGGCCTGGGAAAAGCAAGAAAGAGTTTTAATACTCACTTAGATCAGCTCTTACTTTATAGCTGTGTTCATTTTAATATTCTGTATTGATATTAATGTAAAGCTTTCATGGGATTTTCAATATAGAAAGTCTGGTGTTACCTCAGTGTATAAGCAAGTAAATGAGTGCTCATGCAAAGAGAGTAAAAGTTTTATCAGCAGTTTGAGGATCCTGCTCATGGCACTGGCTGAACCTTGTGAAATAATATGGTTAATAATTTTGAAACTTAGAGAAATCTTTTATGTTCCAGTTCCATGCTTTTCTGATACAATGTGTTTCAATACGAAGAAGAGTTCCAGATTGCAGTTTTGACAGCCAGAGGAAATTGGAGAAAAGATGAAACGTTAATTATTCATTATCTGTCTTCACTAAGAGGCACTTTATCTATCCTAAAAAAAGATCAGAAAAGCAAGATGCCACAGGCTAAAATGTTTTGGCAACAAAAGAGCAAGGTGGTAACATCAGGAATTTAGAAAGAATCAGAAATGCTACTGGAAAGCCTTGAACTCTAAGCTTGAGCAGCTCCTTAGTTGCTCAGGGATTTTTATTTTTTTTTTCCCCATCTGCAGCTAATATATGCAGTTATGTTTCTGGAAGTGGTTGGGAGGGAATCATTATTTATTGGAATCTGACAGAGAAGATCCTAGGGAGGTGGTTCAGTAGGAACCTAAACAGCAAATAATAGTAAAAGGAATTTGGCTGTCAAATTTATCAGGGGGAGAGAACCTGGGAACCCACTGATACCAGTGTGCAGTAAAAGCAGCAGCTGCATACTCAGAATATCCTGTGAGGAAACTTTGACTGTCATGAGGAGGAATTACACAGCTGGCTCTGAGAGCAGCCTCTACAAGTCTCTGTTTTCCTAGAACTAACATTATTTTGTTGCTCCTGCAGGACTAGAAATAAAGGGTTAAAAAGAGATTTTAATTTACTTTTTTCACTGTAGTTTTATAACTGAATTCTGCTGCCCAGATATGCAAAGAGTAGTATGAGACCATCTGGTAATTCTGTTTAAGTCATAAATTGTAGTCCAGTAACATTTCTCTTTGCCTTTAAAGAAAGACTGAACTGGGAAATTAATTATTATTCTATCTGAATCAATTTAATGTCTGGGCTGCCCCAGGGTCAGTTTAGAAAGACTCCACCCCTTACTCAGGGTAGCTTGCTTAAAATCTAGTAATAATCATATTAAAAATGAAATTTTGAAAGGTTGAAATGGAAATTGTGCATTATATTACACCTGATGTCAATGCCTAGTTCTGGGTAGGGTGTGACTTGCCTTTTGGCTTCTTATTTTAATTTGTGAAGCCTTACAAGTACAAGGCCTTTCTGCATTGGATAATCCTTCTTTGGTGTCTGGGTTGCCTACAGCAGCAGTTGTCTTTGCACTTCCTGAAAGCTTCACCCAGCGTGGCAGCAAGGTCAGAGCCCTCAGTTTGCCTGCAGAAGCTTTACCCATCCTGAGCAGAGGAACTCCAGGAGCAGCTGGATGTGTTTGTACTGTGTGTGGGGGTGTATGGTTTGTATGTTTGGGCACTCAAGCCCCACCTGTGGCCCCTCCTCGACATGGAGCGCAGTTTCTCAAGCCGAAGGGGCTGGCAGCATGCTATAAAAATGACTGATTCTGGATGCCTCTTTTATAGCAGAACCATTCTTACCCAGCAGATTTGTTGGTCATTCTCTCATGGTTTCAGCCTTGTTTCCACTTCTGGGGTTTGCAAGGAAGGAGAGGAGAAATTGGAGCTTATTTGCTGAGAAGAAGCAGCAGCTGGAGCCTGGGAGCTGATGGGGGAGCTGGAGAAGAGGGGTTGTCTGACTTGAGGCAGCAGTGATTCCCTTTCAGAGGGAACAGTGCACTTTGGAGCTGACATCCACGCTGGGTGCCTGAAATGAGTGAGGAATTAATTAATTCGTGTGAGGGACGTGTTTCCTAGGCTTGGGAATGGCTTCATCCTCCAGCTGCTTCAGTAGTGCTTCTCCATCACAAATCAGGCTGAAATGATGAGGTGGGCCATGGCTTGGCTGGAGTTCAGTCACCAACCCTGGAAGTGTTCAAAGGACATGTGGATGTGGCACTTGGGGACATGTTCTAGTGCTGGGTGACTGGTTGGACCCAGTGATCTTAGAGGGCCTTTCCAGCCTCAGTAGTTCCAGGACTGTGTGACTTCAGAGGCAGGTTTCACTGCCATGAATGATGTGACTATCCCTGATGTGCATCCTGACTGACATCTCCAGTAATTCTGTCTGCCAGCTTATTGTATATCACGTCAGTTTCTAATGCTGCCTAATCTTATTTTTCATACATCCCTATTTTAAGTAAGCCATTTTATTGGGTTTCTTTAAGTGCAGTTTCATTGCCACATGTCAAGTAATTCATCCTTTTTCTGTTAATATCAGCCAATAAATCTTGTCATGCTGCCTTTTAAATACAACACACATAGCTGTGTGTGCCTGAATGACTCAAATCATTCTCTTTATCTGGATTTTCTGTCTACTCATTTGAATCTGGCACTTCACACATCCTCAGACAAAGCTAAACTTTTCCAATATTCAGTCCCTTGTTTTAAATTAGTTTTTTGAAACTTGCAGTGACTGTGGCAGATGCCTTTAGAATCTATGAATACCTAATATCAAGCACTTTTACTTCTCTGTGACTGTATTCCTCGTTTGGCCATAAAGACCAAAGAGATAGTACTAGCATCAATCTGTCTGAGATATTTTTACATAATCTTGTTTCCCAAGTGTTGCCAGTGGAGGCTACTTACATCCCCAAGCTTCCAGGTGAGACCAAAAGTGATGCAGGTCAAAGGAGGAGGGTGTGAAAGACAAGATGTTTTCTCTGTGGCAAGACAAATGCCAGGGGAAGGTGAAGGATAATTAGTTATTATCTTACAAAAACTGGGGAAAATGGGACACCATTACTGGGATGCTGTCGCAGTCTGGCTCTCTGCAACCCCAAGTCCGGTCCAGCCAGGGGGAACGTGGCAAAAAACAGAGGGACAGGAACAATGGACTTGCCCAAAAATAAAGAACTTTAATAGCAATATAACAAACACAGAAACCTCATCTGAGGGGCAAGATCCAAAGACGGGGGGATGTGGAGACCATAACAAGATACAGGGATATTCTGAGGGTGAGGGTCCAGTCACCAACATGAGCTCAGAACATGACCTTGAACGTGACGGGTTCTGAACTGACTACAAGAGCCAGAAACATGACCCAATCTAGAATAGTTCCATTCATGTCCCATTAACATCCTGACTCCCATGAGCCATGACCTGACCAGGTATCTCCCTTTCAGTGTCCCACTTCCCATGGTCTCAGGTTGATGCCTCCTGTATATCCTTCCAAGGCTAAACCACTGCTCATCCCAGCTGGCTGCATTCCTACAGCTTCTGTCGAATGCATTCCTGTTCACTTGGTAGGGTAACACCAGGAAGCTGCAGAGCTTCTCTTGGGGATTTTCCCTTGACACTGAGAGGAAAATGAGTAGTGAGCAAGAGTTCAGTGTATGAAAGTGTTTAATTTATTTGCTTTTCTGTAGTGGTTATTTACTTTTGTTATTGACTTCTGGCATAATTTCTCCCAGTGAATTACAGACTTACTACCAGAAGAAATTAATCTTTAGAAGTGCCACCAAAATACATAAACAATTTTGTATGAATTGACATTTGATAAATTTGCTTTAGTATTAATAAGCTAATTAAGCATTACAATTTGTTAGTGTTTGTGACAATTTACAGTGATGCCTTGATAACAGAAAACTAAATACCTATTTTCCTTAATAATCTCCTTTAACATGTTTGAGGGAGAGTCTCTGTTTCATTCCTTTTGTTATATTTAGTTTTCTGAGCACTAGCCAGTTCTCCTAAACAGTTCTTAGATAATGTAAGCTCATAGGAACAGAAACTTTTTTGCTGCTTTTGGTAGGTATATTTTGAAAAACAAGCCACTTGAGGGCCTGGAGGACTTTTACACATATTTAGGGCAAGCAATAATAACAAACTACATGATGAAAACAAATAGAATTCCAGAGAAATAGAATTTGAAGATAATTCTGGGCTAAGGAAGGTATGAAACAACCTGTAATAATTTATGGGAGAGAGAAGAGAATTGCAATGGACATTAATAAAAGCCCGAGGTGACAGAATTTAATTATTTCATCTTCACACACCTGCCAAAACTGAGGGGTATATTTGAACAAGTGAACTTCTAAATTACTGAATTGGAAAGAAGTTATTTAGAGCCAGTAATAAAATTATTTCCTATATTTTGACAACTAAAGCTTGTGTTTCTATGTGGAAGGCTGTCATGCATCCTGTTTGCACAGTGCTGGTTACTCCATCGAGAATCTTCTCAAGCCATTCCTGTGTTTGACTCTCTGAAGTGTTACCAGCCTTGCTTTTTCTCTACCAGTTGGTTTCATTTCTGCTTGGGAACAAGGTGATACGGCACCAGAAGCTCTTATCTCATCTCATTTATGCAGCTCTAGGGCAGATTAGAGACTGAAATCTTTCCATCTCAAAGGATGTGGCAGACCCATATGCTTGGTTAGCATGAGCTCACAGAAGTATGATTTTTTTCATTTAATATCTTCATTTAAGTTATAAGGGAAGAACTTATATCCGTAGAAACGTGAAGAAACTGAAACATGGCAAATAAAATCATCATGTACGAAAAGCCTTTTAATAAGGTTAACGTAGTAGTGAATTCAAACTGCACTTTGGAAAAAAGTTTCCTTCCCTTTAAATGAGAAATGAATTTAAACTGTAATTTCTTTCCCTTTAAATGACAACTTGTTATAGCACTGTATAATACCAGAGTATGAGAGAATAATTGTTGTTCATAAATCAAGTGGAATTATTTCCAATTTCAAATCAAGAGATGGACTTAATTATATACACATCTCTGCATGATTCTGGAAAATTTTATCTTGCTCATTTTGCCTGTAATGAGAATATATTAAAACAGAGGATGGTTTGAACTGGCATCTTAAGAGGGTGTAAATCTCATTACTGCTGGTGTAAGTCCGATTCAGTGAAGTTCTTTTGAAAATTTTATTACATCAAAATAAATGTGACATTGCTAGAGTGACATTTTCGTGTTGGAATATTAAATTGTCATGTACCAGTATCAGAAATGTCAGGGGTGCTGTTTTCCTTACAAAGCAATAAAGGTAGCATGCTGCATTGAAGTGTCTCTGTTAAAATAATGAATTAGAAAAAAGGAAGAGGATTTTTTTCCCTCTTCAGTATCATATTTATCATAGTTATTTAAAATGCATGTGCTACATAAGAAATAATTTTGTTCCTTTCTGTTCAGTTGAAACACTCTTCCTCTCCTCTCAATTTCTCAAGGCTTGCAGCTTGTGGTGGTGCTTTATTTTTGTTTCCTGGTTAGGGGCCAGAACTGCAAAATCTGACCAGTCTGTTGTGTTAATGGTTATGTTGTGTTACAGGGGTAGAAAACCAGGGTCATATTGTCAATTGTATTTAACATGGTCAGCCAGATAGAAAGGCATTTAGTGGCTGCTGAGTTGATGTGTGGAGCACAGTGCTCCAAGTCTTGTTTTAGACTCCATTAGCCCCATCTTTGTGCTTGAATCTTCTGATCTGTCTGAATCACATCTATCACAGCTGCAGTAATATGCTGTAATTCTTGCTTCAACAGAAAGAAAGACACAATGTTGCTGATAAATAGCAATGATCAGGTATCTAAGAACAAAGAAGTGGTCACTTAAGTCATTCTTTGCTCTGGCTACTAACTGGACTATGAAAATTAATTCTGTCGAACAGTTTTGATAGTGTGTAACATCAATTATGACAATGCCTACATGGTTTAAAATGGTCTGTTTACTCAGCTTTCCTTTTTGGATCATTTATTAGGACAAACATGATAGTAATTGTGAGCAGTTCACAGAGGAACAAAACATTTGCATTTTAATTTTGTAATTGCTGGGAATGGATTAATAACAAAACCCAAATCAAATTGTTCATAGCATCTCAAACCTTTGACCTTAACCATGACATTCCACTTTGAAGAGGTTGGAGTAGGTGAGCTCCCAAGGCCATATCCACCCTAGATTTTCAAGATTCTGTGAAGAGGACTTAATTTTCTTTTTTTTTCTTTTTTTTTTTTTTTTCCAAAGGAAGATATCAGGTGATTGAAGGCATAATGTCTCCTGTCAGTGACAGCTATGGGAAGAAAGGCTTGGTGTCAGCAAGGCACCGGGTGGCGATGGCCAGACTGGCCCTGGAGACGTCTGACTGGATCCGGGTGGATCCCTGGGAGAGCCAGCAGGACACTTGGACAGAGACAGTGAAAGTATTAAGGTGATTACATTATCTTCTTCCTGTCTTTATGAAATTACTGACTGTCAAAAATCTGCCACATCAACGCACAGAACTTGCTCCTCTAAAACACCCAGGCAAGTCAGGACTCCCCACCAGGAATCTTTCATTTGCTTCCCCCAGACCTGTACAATACTGCTCTTTGGAAAAGGTGCTACAGAAGGTAACAGATGCCATTAAACTGGAAGCCTTCATGGAAGTCTACAGCAAATGTGCTGTAAGAGCTATCACTGATTCTTCATTTTTATACCCATTTTCTAGGTGACTTTCTAAGCGGAAGCAGGTGTTCAAGGGTCTAAATTGTGCTCTCCAACAGCTGCCCCAAAAACTCTTGCAGCTCTTTGTGAAAACAGTTAAAAGCCAGACCTGTTACTTTACAAAAACATCCATTAGAATTCATTGGAAACTTACAAGACAAAGTAGAGCCTTTTAGATCTGCTTTTATTTGCTTCCTTGAAGGAACACAGACATCCAGTTGCTCCTTTTGCCCCTTCCCTCCAGGCAGCAGAGCAGGATCAGGGTGGGAGGTTTTCTATCTTTGCAGAAAACTCTATTCTTTCTCTAATCATAACTGTATCTCCCAGTTTGAGAAGTCACCAAGTACTGTCCTACAGTACGGCCTGGTTATTGGGCTTTTGTCCTAAACTTCAGTTCAGTCAGACCATTTTCCTCCAGAGAAGCAGCCTCAGATCTTGCAGATCAGGTGATCCTACTTTGGTCTAGTACAGCTCCAACTGAAGTGAGTACTGCTTGCAAGACGGGGTTTGTAAATTATAAATCCACTTCAGAGTTCTTCAGGATAAGAAATCAGTAAGCAAAACCTGTATGAATAATTTTCTGCTCAGGCAATGTGGTATGAACAGCCTAACTTCCCATCTGCCTAGAAAGCGAACCTCTAGTTATATTAAGAAATCCACAAAGCGTTAAAATGGCTGCTTGTTAAGGAGAGAAATGAGCTTAAATCTTGTTTTGTCCACAAATGCCGATGTGTATTAATGAGCTGAACCAGTGCCATAATCCAGTGCTGAAACTTGTCCCTTGAATGGGGAAGCAGCATTTTGATGAAATGCAGGTGTTTGTGCTTTACACTGTATTTTGAGTATCACAGGTGAAAAAAAAGATTAAAAAAGAGCAGATCCTTACTAAGTATAAACAGGCAATAGTTTATTGTAGAGTTGTTGTTCTTCACATGCATTCAGAGTTAATCTGTAGGTTTTTCACTCCTCAAAAAACCAAGGACTAATTACTGCCTTCACAATAAGCTCCTTCAGGTAGGAAACTTCAGTACCAACAGAAAGAGATTTTCCCATTGCAAGGCAGAGGAAATCATTATTGTACCTAAGTGTCTCTTCTCATCTCTTCTAGTAGTTTGAGTTGTACACTTACCTGCAGTAGAACATTTAGTCCTGAAACACATGAATGTCCTTTTCTTACAGTTCTTGTTTTAACTGAGTGTGATAAAAATGTCACATCTCATCAAAACCTGTGGATTTTGCAGAGGATCCCAAGTAGTTGTGACACAAAAGAATTTAAAGCAGCAAAGCTCAAATCCCACTTATGGCAGTGCTATTAAATGAGTATGGAAATCTTGGAGACTATCCCAAGGCTTTTCTTAGAGACGAGAAGGGAACATAAAGGAGCTGTTTTCCACTTAGCTGCTGTTGATGAGCATTCCTAGACAAGGAAGCAGTATTGTCAGTAGGCAAAGGACCACGTTCATTGCTCCTATGGATTTGATTGGCATGGAGCTACACCACACAGTAATTAAAAATTGGCAAAGATCTGCATTACCCAACTTCTGTTGAGTTGTGTTTGTGATTTAGCTCTATAGTTACTCAAAGCTTCATACACAGTTCAGAAAACGCTTGAGAATCTGGCAGATAGGTTTGTCCTTTTTGCTGTGTCTAAGGTAATGCAGCCCCACTTGCTCCAGCCCTTGAGCTGCTGAGCAGACCCGGGGCAGCTCAGATTTTGCAGTGTTTGTAACGTTGGTCCTGCAGGGAGCTCTTTGCCAAATGTTCTTGTTTTTGAATCCTGGCCCAAGAATGTCAGAGCACGACACACAGTTGGTGTGCTTGGCTATACATAGCAGCAGCCTGTTTACAGCAAGGCAGGGTTAAAATTAGGTATGTGGGAAGGCACAGACCAAGCTCCTGGTACCCACTCTCTGCTGCCATATGTGCCTCACCTCTTGGCTGTGCAATTTTTCTGGCCTGTGGCTGAGCACCAGAAATCAGTGGAGGCTGCTTTGCAGCCTGCCTGGGTGTAGGTTCTTGACACATGCAGCTTATTCCTATGGCTAAAGTGTTTGCACAATTAGAAGAGTGTACTTTTAAGTCACTAACCTGTGAATTCCTTCCTTACAGCAGACATTCTGAGGCTCAGCTGGGGCTTTGCACATGCACTGGATCCAGACTGTTCCTTGAAACTAAGAACGTTTGTGTTGCTGTAGTTGGATAAGAGCTGATGGTCATTGTGACTCTATACATGCTGCACTGAAATTGGACACAGCCTTGATTCTGTCTGCTTGTCCTGCCTGACCAGGAGCTTGTACTCTTGAAACAGTGTTGCCTTGTGTAAGTGTGAGCAATGCTTAGGCCTGGCTCAGGATGGTGCAAGGCAGGGACTGTTCTAAACAAGCAAGGTTGTGCTGATTTGGGAAGAAAAGGCCACTCCCATGAGGTAGAAATACCATTATTGCAGGGGGGCCCAGGGATGAGGAGTGATAAAGGATAAAGTAGCAGAAACCTGGAAAAACATGCAAAGGGATCCTTAACTGCCTTCCTGAATCTGGACTCAGTAAAATTAGAAGGACAGCAGATGTCAAAAATCTTATGAGAATTTTTAGTTTCTTGGAATTGTGATTCTTCTAATTAAAATAAACAGGAAAACATCAAGGTAAAAAACTCACTGAACATATTTTTATGGAGAAGAGGAGGAGAGGGAACAAGGATGTCTCCTCCTCAAAACAGAGCACATGCTACAAAAACACTATCATGAGGGTTGTATTTAGTCAAGAAATTACAGCTAGTGATTGAAGTGAGATTTAGTCCTGTTTCAGGCAAAAAAAAACTCCTCTATGTTTTAAATGTAGTAGCTACCAAAATTGCCATAATGGTAGAATTTCAAAAAGAATTTACAAACCAGGATGCTATTAAGGAGGATGCATGTGAATTCCACAAAATGTAACTACATTGATGCTAATCTCATGGCAGCACGAATGTGCCAAATTCCTAAAAAATGGTATTCCAATCAAAAGGGCATAAAATCAGATCCTGTTCTGGAAGGGGAAAGTGCCAGGTAATCACTTTGTTGCATCTCTGAGAATTACCTCACACAGGAGCCTTTATTTTAAGTGCAGGCACCATTATAATGAAGCACTCAGAACGTTCCAGTCCAAGGAGTTCACAAGAAACAAACATGCCACGGAAAGCTCCATGGGGGACTCCCTTTCTTGCCAGCAGCCAGGTTGGTTCATGACTGTAAACATAATGCTGTGTTTATCATTAAAAACTCTACAGATTTACCAGATTAGTAGTGAGAAAATTGAACATAGTAGCTGGTGAGTTTTGAGGGTTGGAGCTGTGTGCCAAAACCAAGCCATGCCAAATGGCAACATAACTGCTGGGGCAATTGTTCTGTACTAGCTCCCACACAGATAAGAGACCCTGGAGTTCTATTAACTCTTGATTTTATAAGCAACTCTTTACATCTGTCAGAGATGTACATTGTGGCCCTGCTTGTTTTGTAAAGCACAGATTTCATTAATAAAAAATACGAAAAATACAGGGATTGCTTAGAATTCTACTTCTAGTGTTAGACAATGGTCAAAGGGCATGGATAGCACAGTAGTGATGCTGCCATGTTGATGCTTGCTGGCCAGAAAAGCTCCTCTTGGCAGTAGAGGCACGGCAGGCTCTGGAAACAATGTCAGTTTTCAGTTCCCTATCTAATAATCTTCCCTAGCCCTATGGCTTGCCAGGATGTTGCTGAATTTCTGATACATTGCCTCTTTCTTCTACAGTTGTAGCATCTCTTGGACATGAATAATACATTTCAGTTGTTCCTGGTTGTTAAGGAGTTGTATCTTTACAGTTGGTGGAGGAAAGAAGTCACATTTTTGACACATCATCACTGGAATGTTTCTGAATGTCTCCTTTAAGGTGTTTGTAGAAGACTTGCAGATGTGCTAACCATCAAAAGAGTGTAAAGTGAAGGCAAACCTCCATCTTTCCTCTTTATTTCACGTGAATACAAGGCTGTGAAGCTACCTGGTCAATGTTTGTACAACGCTCAGGTGGAATAATGATGAGTGCTGTGGAAGAAGTTTGAGGAAAGAGTTCTGTGCTGGGGCTTAGGCAGGGAACAGCAAATAAGAAAGAGAGACAATAAATAACAGCAGGGCAGGATGGTGTGGAGTAGCCAGGTTCAACCAAATCTAATCTTTGTGCTAAATTATTTCTCTTTATTTCCTTCTTCCTTTTTATGGATTGCTTGAGTGGAGTAAAAATTCTCCTTTAACTGTGTACAGATAATATTCAATATGCTTTGAATGATGGTGAAGTAGGTGATAAAGTAGTTGTGACCAGACACATAAAAACCTAAACTGAATTTTTCTTGCAACCTTCTGAAAAAAACCTGGAGTAAAGGTAAATGATTTAAAAATAAATTTTATTAAAAAATCGAAAGTGATGAGTTAAAACTGATTTTGAGTATAAACTTCCTAGAAGCCTGAGAAAGGATAAGACATCTGTTATTTCCTTTTGTCTTTCCAGTTCTACCAGAATTAAAGCTGCTGTGTGGGGCTGATTTTCTACAGACATTTAAGACACCTGATCTCTGGAAGGAAGAAGATATCAAAGAAATAGTGGGGAAGTTTGGTTTGGTCTGCATCAGCCGGGCTGGCTCTGATCCATCGCAGCTCATCCAGGAATCAGACCTTTTATCTAAATTACAACACAATATTTTTCTAGTGAGAGAGTGGATCCAGAATGAAGTCAGTGCAACGCAGATCCGTTCTGCCCTGTGCAGAGGGCTGAGTGTGAAATATCTGATCCCAGACTCTGTCATTGCCTACATTGCCCAGCACAATGTCTACACAGCCGAGAGTGAGCGCAGGAACCAGGGGCACCTGCTGCAGCCCCTCAGGCTGAAAACACAGCAATAAACCCTCTGAGGGACTGATTTCTGCACTGTGTGCTGTGTCAGACCACCACCCTTGTCATGGAGATTTCTTGGGAAAGTTGTTTCTTATTAATAATGAAGGGAAAGTCCAAAATTTCTTGAAATCATGTGGTATTTTAAATCCATGAATCTGTGTGTAGTAGTGTTCAAGAAAATTGGGATGATGAGCTGTGTAGCTTAAAATACACAAAGAATAGCTTCTTTGTGAAAATAAAAGCAAGGAGATCTTCACAATAAATATTCTTAGTATTTCAATAATTTCAGTCAATAAATATGATTTAAGGGTCAAATATAGTACTTTCCTAATTTGTAATTCTGCAATCCTTACTGTTCTAAACCAGCAAAATACAATGAACCATAACTTGAGAGAGATATGTTTAAATATATATTACCTCTAAACTTTGACTTTATAAGACCCTGAATAAATTTTTTGATTTTTGGTGATTTGGTCAAAACATGGAAATTAATCTTTCTTCCATGCAAGTACTAAAAAATGCACGTGCTACTGCTGCCACTTCTAAGGCTCCAGGTTCTCAAATGACAGGCAGTCCTCATTCCCACATTTAAAGCGGTGTCTTGGTTTGAAAAGACAGGTGTCTTTCAAACTCCCTCCCTCTGAATTAATATGAATGTGAAATTAAAAGGCTCTCAGGCAAAGATAGGGGAGTAGTAGTAACAGTTCTTTACTAATATGTATAAATAATAAATTAAAAAAAAACCTAAAAACTACAACTTAATAGGGAAATGAAAATAAAATGTAGTAGTATGAAAACACTGACAGGGTCAGAATAGGAGCTGCCCCACAGTGTGTCAGGGTGGTGGCACAGTCCCATCCCAGGGGGGCTCAGGGTGGTGGCACAGTCCCATCCCAGGGGGGCTCAGGGTGGTGGCACAGTCCCATCCCAGGGGGGCTCAGGGTGGTGGCACAGTCCCATCCCAGGGGGGCTCAGGGTGGTGGCACAGTCCCATCCCAGGGGGGCTCAGGGTGGTGGCACAGTCCCATCCCAGGGGGGCTCAGGGTGGTGGCACAGTCCCATCCCAGGGGGCTCAGCCCTCCTGCAGTGCCAGCTGTGGTTCTGCTGGAGCAGGGATCCTGCACAAGGGGGGAGTTTTCCTCTGCAGCTCCAGGGCTGCTGGAGGTGGGCCTGCTCTCCCTCTGGGAATGCAGGGCAGCAGAAAGCTGCTCCTCTGGGAATGCAGTGGGCAAAGGCTGCTGGGCTGTTCCCAGGGCAGATTGGATCCAGGTAGGAATGCTTGGCTCCTCCCCTGGGCGGAGCATCTCCCCATGGGATGCTGGAATTTGATCAGCCATGCAGGGACACTCAGTGGCCATGGACAGCAGAGATCTCCTGGAGGGAGGGTTGGCTGTGGGAGAGATAAAGAAAACTGCCCCACCTGGTTTTAACAGATGGTGATAGAATACACACTTCTGGTTACATCTTGCATTGCAGCCTAAGACAAGTGGGTTTCTTTTCTTCTCTGTTCCAGAGTCTTCTCAAGAGCAAGTAATTGCTAAAGCCCCAGAGTAGATAAAATATCCAGTAGAGGCTTTAGGGATGTAATTCCACAGTTGTACCATCTGCAAACATCTGAGAGGCTCAGTACCTGAGCTCTGATGTTAGTGGGGAAAATCCATGCTCCTCTCTGCTGGTTGCCTGTTATGCTGATTGAGTGTCTCTAATTTCTGACAGGAGTCACTTTCAGAGAGTACAGAACTCTATAAATGCTCCCTCTGTCTTCCAGTGCTCCTCAACTGAAAACATTCATGCAGCATTTATCACTGTACGGAGTAACCACTGCTTCCCAGTACAAGTTTCCACCTAACTGGTGCTTCTGAGCCCCCAGCTGGCCAAGCAGCTCCCAGGGTGGTTCTTTAGGATTCAGGAGCTTGTGGAACAAGTTAGAGGAATACCAGACACAAATGGCTTTGGCTGAAAGTGTCTGTATGATTGTTTTCTTGAAAGAAAGCATAAAGTAGCTGAAATCTATTCAAGAAGAACAATTTGGCTCAAAAAAGACACAAGCACTTTTTTAGTTTTGGCTAATATCCTAAACTAAAGCTATTTGAAAGGGGTTTTTTTTCTGAGTGGCAGGAAGAATGAAGAGTAATATGGTAAAAACGGATTTCCCTTACACAGTGATATGAAAGGTGAATCTTTCATTTGTTTCAAATCAAGTCATCCTGCTGTCATGTTAGAAATCTCAGAGGTTCAGCCTTGTAGAAGGATTTAAAAGCAGCACTTCAACAATAATCGGATTAGAAGGACTTGCATAGCTCCTTGGTCTAAAAAAGAGATAAAAGAAACCAGAGTTCAAACCTGCCACAAAGCAAGGCAGTGAGTTGTGTGGTGCAGAATCAACTCACAGCTCTCAGCCAGTGATTTTGACCATCACCTGCAGCAGAGATGCCTGCAGACTTCAATGGGTACTGGAAAATGGTCAGCAATGACAATTTTGAGGAGTATCTGAAAGCACTGGGTAAGGTTCCCTTCAAACTTCTTGAATGAATAATCAATGCTGCCTGTCTTATTCTTTATGTGAATCTATTTTTTCTTGTACAGTCATAAGTCCTTTTTGTGAAAAGTATTTTTTTTTCAGAAGTGCACTTTAAGGGTTGCCTTAAGCAAAATTGTTTTGCCTTAAGCAGCCTCTACCTTTTACCATCTTGAAGCTTACATTAACAGACATTAAACTACATAGCTTGAAGAGGTATGTGGTGGATTCCAAACATAAAAATCTCCTATAATTTGAAAAGCAGTAAAATTTTTATATTTAATAAAGATTCAGTGTAGATCTCAATGCAATTCTGTGTGTTTGTATTTGATGTTGTGTTAGTATCTCTATAGGAATATTGGAGGCCTTATTAACTGTCAAATACAAATGCTATTTTTTATAGATTTCACATAATCGGAAAATTGAAACATTAAGTTATTTAGGTTATAAGAATTAGGTTACATCTTTTTTCTGGATGGGAAGGCTGGTTTGAAAGATTTGGACATCTATTTATCTTTGTTCATTTCAGTTCTCCCTAGAAGCGACAAGCTTCTTCTTGTGGAAGGCTTTCCTGGATAAAAATAACTCTTTTTCTTTTTCAGATGTAAATGTTGCTGTAAGAAAAATAGCAAACTTGCTAAAGCCTGACAAAGAAATCCTTCAGAATGGGGATCATATGATCATTAAAACACTAAGCACTTTTAGAAACTACATCATGGAATTTGATGTAGGAAAGGAGTTTGAGGAGGATTTATCTGGGGTGGATGATCGCAAGTGCATGGTAAGAAGCAGAACTTCAACAATGGACAAAATGAATATTGATAACCTGAGGCCTTTCACAGAACACATCTTTTAACCATCCTGGTGACTAGTCCTGAAATTATTTCTGTACTTCTGTTTGCCAAGAGGTACCTACAGTTTTGAGCATGCCTTTAGATTAGAGGAATGCTAATTTTAATCAGGAGCACAAAGCAATTTTATCAATCAATGAATAATAACCTCAGTGAAGTTGTGCTCATTTATACTGGGATGTTTGTTAGTCAAAAAGACATCTAGGGTCACTTTCAGAACCTCTTTAATGAGTAAGGTTTTACAGTAGAGGAAATCCACTGATTGCAAGGTCAGGCACTGCTCCTGTGTTAGAATGGCCAAGTGCTTAAAGATTGCCTGGGTGTTCTTATTAGAGTACACACTTAATTAGCCCACTGGAACAAATCTCACTGAAATGAATAAGCAAACACTGGGGACTTTGTTTTACAATAGCTCTGTTTTATGAGCTCTTTTTGCTTTTTAATTTAGGACTGATAAATATCAATTTACAGAGGAAAAGCTTGAGAATAGCAAGTTCTCACCTATTAGTTTGGCAGCATGACACTGGCAATATTCTACAGTTAGGAAGTTGACAAATAAAAGAAAATTATCTCGGGAGCGACTCTAGAGGAGAAATCTCATAAAAGAGAATTAATAGGTTTACATCCTGAGAAAGATAGTGCTATTTGAAAGCTATACTTTTCTCTCACACTGAGATTTGCAAATTTGCTTTTGCTCTGATTGTGGCAGGAAAGGGAAGAAATGTGAAAACCAGAGAAAAAGAATGGTTGGCTACTGAGTGCCTCAGCAAATCCCTCTGTTGTCCTTGTTCCAGAGGGTACAAGTTTAATGGGAGTACAGAATACAACATTCATGGAAGGAAGGAGCAGCTGCATTTGTGTTTAGGAAAGTGCCCAATGGCATCTTGTGATTTTGGTTCTTGGAATGCTCTTAATTAGGATATTGAGGTCCAGATTCACTGAACAGTTATGAGCCCAAGAAAAGATTGAAGACTGTGTTGATTAAATTACCATCAAAGATAGCAATGTTCAAAACATCTGCTCCAAAGGTTTGTGTGTGCACAGAACTGTCCATGTGTAAGCATTATCTGTACTTGAATATCATTAATTCCCATCTGAAGGAGAACTAAACCATCCTCTGCATGGTGGAAAGAAATAATATTTTATTATTTTTAACAAACCAAAATTCTCTACCCTGTTTTGCTGAATTGAGCGATAAGGGAAGGATTCAAAATGTTAAACCAGAAAAAAGAAACTAGAGAGAGAGAATTTCAGTCACTACAACAGTTGATTGATTTGACATAGAAGCTAGTTCAGCCTACTTTCAAAGGTTTCTCAAACATTTCTCTTGTTTACTGTTTAGTGGGAAATGCTTATTCAGCCTTGGAAGCAGAAGGTATCAGCAGCTTCCTGCCTTTTGCAAACAAACAGACAAAAACCCCAAACAACCAGGGGTAGTCACTGTCTCTGACTGGGTTTTTTTAAGAAGGATTTAGGGATGTAACTCCACAAAACCCCCCAGAGATCTCTGTGTCTCTCTGTGTCTCCAGCTGTAGCTGGACAGTCCCGGTCACTGACCACTGGTGCTCCATTTGCCTTGTAGCAGCACATCATGCTTTATAGTTCGATTTTCTCATTAAAGATTTCTACATGAGACCTCTGTTTTGTCAATGACAAAACAGTACAAGAGTCTGTCTTGCTGAAGTGACTTCAGTTCAAATCTGATTACCATAATGTCAGGCAAAATTTGCAGTTGTTGAGCAGTAAAATTACTCCAACAGTGCAGAAGGAGTCTTGCGAGAGAAGAGTCATGGAGCTTATAAGAGGTACTGGCCCACTCCCTGTGTGGTGTTACAAAGAAAACCACCATAAAAGCAAATGTTAAATATCATTCTTGGTGTTCCATTTGTTCATGTAGAGCCTGTGGAACTGCATGCCATAAAAGGCTTAATCATTAATAGGCAGCCTGTGTAATGGGAAAGGTTGTGAATCAATTATTGTGATTTATATTGTGGACTGAGTAGACCATGGGGCAAGTTTTATCCAAGGAGCTCGATACATAAGCAGTACAAAGTAACATGGATAAGACAAATTACACATTAAACATTAATCTATACAGCAGAGTAATCATCTGGAAACTAACAAAACCTTAGAATTAATCCTTCCTGGATGTATAGATTGTTTTTTCTTTTAATGAAGAATATATCATCTAGGCAGAGTTAACATATCTGTAAAAATAATATCAGCACAATGGATGGGTTAGATCCTATGTGTAATTCACTGAAATTGTGTTCACCTTTCAGTTGTAAAACATATCCTTGAGCTAGTCAGGGTAGAGTGTAACTACAGTAATTCCAAATCAATGCTGTCCATGAGCAGGAAATGCTAAAAAGTTTTTCTGATATTTATTTTTGATGTTGGAGTTTTGACATTTGGAACTTGATAGTCTTGTGATAGTGCAAGCCCTCTCCCCCTTTGCAGTTAGGGTTTTTTTCATTTTTGTAGTTAGTCACTCCTGGGAGCCTGTCTGAACTTGCTTGATCAGAGAGTTAATTGAGAAGGCTAAACCTTAGCAGTTTCAGTTTGTCCTTCTCCTGACCCTCAGCCTGGCTTTCTTGCATGCACATGTTTTTGGGTGACTTCACTGGAGGGATAGAAGGAACAGCAGCTGGTGACATCAGGTCCTTTAGGATGTTGTTTCTGTTGGGAAGTGAAAATTTGTGACTTTGGAAACTCTAAAGCCCTGCAGTTTAGGTAAAGATGCAGTTTCTGTGTTCTGCAAAACCAAAGATGGGGATAGGGGATAGTTGAGCACAGGAGAGATCACGAATGACAGTTGGTATCAATGCTCCTCAGGCTTTCCACCGAGGATTGGATCTCCTGGATAAAAATCTATTCACTTGGCAATTTTGTGAAAGACCTTTCTGCAACTTCAATCATAGTTAGCTATCTAGGGTTGTTAAAAACTTGGCAGCTTCAAGTACAAACGTAAAATGAAAGTTCAGGAGCATCTTTCATTCCTTGCAAATGTTCCAAGCTGTACATTGGATGGTGTAGAAGGAAGTTTAGAACATTAATTTGTGTTACATTTTTTCTCACGTGATCTGAATTGGAGCATGTAGTCAAGTTTCTACTGCTTTGAAGAGTTTGTTCATAGTTTTAATTGGCAACATATTATTAAATGGAGAATGTACTGAGACAGAAATTTAAAGTTAAATTGAGAGTTCTGGCTTTGGTATTTCTCACACTGAGTCTTTGATCCTGCTGTCTTAATTCTCAGTGAAGCTCCAGTCTCATAATGAAATCTCAATTTTAAAGGAATTTCTACAATCTCAAGTTGTGATTAATTTAGCATCTCAGGTGTTGCTCTAAGTATGAAACTTTGTTTCACATACATAAACATTACTGCGGAAAAAATTTACTGTGCAGGCAAGAGGAAGACCCTATTGAAACAATTAATCCAAAACCATCTCTGAAAGTATCTCTCATTTATCAGCAGATAGTTGTGCTGATAAATGGGAGTCCTTTTTCCACTGTCAGTGATAGCCAGTGAAGCTGGTGAAACACCTACAGTGTGAAATATGTACCAGCACATAGGAACAAGGCAGATAAGCCTTCTGTACCTTCACAGTGTAATTTACTTATTGTTTAGTAAAGAAATTATGAAAAAGTTAACTGAAAAACCTTCAAATGCTAAAACAAAGGCTGAAGTTTCACTTTTCAAGCCTTGCATCCAATGAAACAAAGCAGATTGAAAATTGGGTAACTCAGATGCAAAAATCACTTTCTTAAAACTTTTAGTTTTCTAATGATTCTGCTACTAAAGTCAGAGAAAGCTTTTGCATTATAATTATTCTCTGCTGTTCAGGCATTTGAAAGACTGAATTCCTTTATCTTACCCTATTAATTAATCTATCTTATGCGGAATTAATCTCTTTTGACAGAAACTAAGGGCAAGTGATGTTAAAAAATCAAGAAAGATTTTATGTTCTAAATATAGAAGAGCAGAGTTGCTTGGATAGCTGAGAAGAGTTGTGTCATAACTGAGTATCTGTCCAAGCATATGAGAGGTGCTTTGGTAACTCAGAACCTTGTGCTCTCTGGTACAGTAATTTTCTTCTTCCATTGAAGCAGGAAATGAAATGACAAAGGCAGGGAACTGGGAAACAGAAAATGCAAGAATTTTAAACTGAATGTGGAAAATAATACATCTTAACCATTTAGCTATCAAAACCTGAGTACAAGTGGGATATAACCATGAATAAGTTATCAAGTGGGTGTTTCAGTTTCCTTTATTGGAACTAACAGAACTTGTAGTCCTAGTTAAGACTTGCTGGGGTGGGGTAGGGTGAGGAGGATTTGGGGGTTGTGGAATTCCCACATCAGATCTAGAATTCCTCTTACCATGTGAAATGTCAGTCAGTGTTTGAAACAGCCCCACAAGGACTGTTCACAGACACCTGAGTGTGCCATGTCCTGCTGAAGGGAGGGAAGTTGTTCAAAACTGATCATGGCTCTGTTTTAATTAACAAATGTGGCCAATGTGACACTGTTTCCTCTCAGGTTTGTACTCAGGAAAACTGCAGTGGAGGTAGTTGTTCTGGCCATAATTTGATTTATACCACTGCAAGGTCAGAATAAAGCCCTATTACAAAATCACATGGTTTGTGAAGCTTATTTAACTATTTAGGCAGGTTCCTCTGTCACACAAATGGAATTCACAGCTGTTAATCTAGTTCTGAGCAGGCTTGGGAATTAAGACTTTGCTGCCAGAAAAACACCAACCAACAAACAACATTCCAGTACAAGGAATTGCAGGAGGGATCTCCCACAGAGTGAGAAGATTCAAAATAAATAGTGCCTGTCTAGTATGATGCCAGCTCAGCAATATGACTTTACTTGATCCCTCTGATTTAGCTTAGCTGATTTTATTTCTTTACCCTTCCAGTGCTGTTCTTTTGGGCTTGTAAGTATTTTCTCATACATTTTGGTGGAACAAGCATTGTTCTAGAATCATTGTTTCTGGGGCTGATCTTCTCTCAGATTCAGTGCCTCCTGTCTCTTTGCAGTACTGTACTTTCCCCAGCTCCTCATTGGCATAATCCCTGATTTTTTTTTTTTTATTTTGGGGGGAAGGGAGGTGTAATTTAAAAGAGGTAGACTTTATGATAGTTTTCTGTTGGTGATTCTGGCCCTTTACAAACTGCTCTCAAAAAGAGATGGAGAAAAGTCCTCCAGTCAACCCTCTGAGGCTCCAGAGAGCAGAAGTCCATCCTGGGCCCATCTCAGGCTCTGTCAGAATGGACTCTGTTCCCTCTGTGTGTGCCTCAGTGAGCAGGAGCAGTTTCCTTTTTCCTGCCTTGTCCCACCCTGCTTGCTCCTTGGGCATTAGTCCCTGCCTGTAAGTGATGTGCTCAGCACATTTGCATGGTGATAGCAATGAGATGATTGGAATCTTTGGCCATATAATTGTCATAAACTCCACATTTTGCAGGGCTGGATTCCTGTCTAAACCACGAGGCTGATTAGAAGTTTGGAGCTGGTTATTCACAGAACTGCTGCTAGCACAAGCAAGCTCTTCAGGGAAAGTGGGTTTGGATAGGTTTAGCAATTCAGCTGTTTGTGAACTCTAAAAGCTCTGAGAACTATGAATGGAGAAAGAGCAGTCAGAATCTGCTGAAAAGCTGAGAACCAGACTTAACAAATCCAATTTTGAATGACAAACCATTAGTGTTATGTACAATTGAATCTTGCCAAAATTACACAGGGGATAAATCAGTTGTAGCCATTAATTTAAACAGTAAGTGTCTTAGAATCGATTCTGATCATTGCACAGAGTGAATTGGATGTGATGGGTTTTACTTTTTTTTCTGGCATGGCATATACACAAGTTTTCCTATTTTTGTATTACTTGTGTACAATTTTATTTCAGTAAGAAAAAAAAAGCCACCATTCCTAAGAAATAAAACAGTATGCACTGTCTAAAGTATTGATTCTCCTCCTCCCCCCATATATTGTCAGCTGCATAGCCCAGAGCTTTGCATCTTCACTTTCCTACTCCCTGGAACATATCTTGTCTTTGCTTTGCTCTGTTGTTCTTATGAGCAAGGATTCAAAACAAGGAGTTGGAACATTTAGGATCTGATCCTATCTGACTGCAGCTTACCTTTCATCTCAATTTTTTCAATCCAATCCTAAGCCCCTTCTCTAGCAGTGCTGCCCCTGGAGATGCTGACAGTGACAGAAGCAAAGGACACTTTGCCATGGCTGAGCTACAGCGTGGCTAGATAGGTTCAGCCTTTGGCCAGCACCAGAATCTGGAGATAAAGGGCAGGGATCCTTCCAGGAATTGGTCTGTTGGGTTTGCTTCTGTTGTAGTTTCTGTTGCTGAACTTCCAGATGCAGATGTGATGAGACACAAGGGGTTTCAGGGGAAGGGGACAAAGCTGCCCATGGGTGTAGCCCCTGGAGCAGCCTCCTGCACAGAGGCCATGGGGAGTGACCACATGGCAGGATTCCCTCTCACTGCTATTGGACTTTGTCTGGGACATCAACGTCAGTTTATTCTATTGACACTTCATTTTTTCCCCAAAAAAGCTGCTTACAAGAGGTTTTTATATCACTTTGATACTTAGTACAGATGAAATGGTTTATCTTGAGAAGTTGTTAAATACCTTGCTGGAGATGTGGCTGTGTTTGATCAAAAGTTCTAGGATATTTTCTTTGGTGTTATTTACAAGACACAGCTCAAATTGGATTTTTCTGTTTCATCTGACCTAAAAAAAAATTACTTTCCACTTTTAAATCCTTCTTAGATCATAATTACAGTTGTAAAATGGGCTGTCATCCTCCCAGGCAGGGACTTACTGGCTGAAGATGGAGCAGGGAGTGTGGTGCATGCCTGGCTTTGCAGTCATTTGGTGCTCCATATATAGAGACAGCACTGAGGGAAGCAAGAGAAAAATAGAACTGATGCTGCTGTGTTTGTGCTACAGATAGGAAATCAATAACATATTTTTGATGAAAGGTGGGAGCTGCAATTCATACTTGTAAAGGCAATGTGTCAAAAATCCATCTAGAATTAACAAAAAATGTTCATGAACTACTTGGATAAAAGTTATTTTCTTCCATTCGTCTGTAAAATCCATTCTGCACCCTCAGCTGCAGCCCCTGACCCAGGCAGGCCCACAGGAACTGCCAGCAGGGGAATGAGAAATATTGTGCAGAGCCAGCACAAAATGTCTTTGCACTTAGACCTCGGTGGGAAATGCAAAGTACTGTGATCACATGTTTGATGACTATTTCAGTAAATTACAAAAGTCACTGTCTCTGCCTGTGTATCAGGATGATTTGCCACTGGAAGCTGAAATTGTGCAGCATTTCACTACAGTTGCTGCTACTAAAAACAAAAGCAGATATGTAGTCAAGAATTTGTTTAGGCTTACCAAATATTTCATTTAATAAATCTACCTTGCCTCATAACTGGAAACAGTAATGAGAATTCTTTAATTATCATTTCCTCCACCTTTAATATTCAGGAAGATTCAGGCGGTGCTGTGCATATGAATTTAAAATTTTATAACACAAAGAGATTAAATCACTAACAAAAGTATATGGATGCCTAAGGAATAAAAGGAGAATATCAAAGTACACAAAAAGTGAAACACTACAGAAACCATACCATAAGAGTAAAGAAAATTTGAACATTTTTTGTGTTCTCAGGCTTCAGAGGCTTTTCCACTTCCCAGAAGAATTCCATTCTCTAGTATTGCACCTCAAGAACAAAGTGTACATAACCTGAAAAATGTGCAGTGTTGGTGGTTGGATTTTTTAGGAGGAGTTAAATTGAGGCAAGACTCCCAGGTTTTTACCTCACTCCATCCCCTTTTCTGGTATTCCTTTAGTATTATTGATAAAACTGCTGACTAATTGCACCTATCACCATTCTCTGCTGAATTTTCCTCCAGAATTACATGCACATGGCCCAGGAAGTGTTCATCTTAGAGTTAAGTATGAGCAGGTGGTAAGTAAGCAAGGGTCAAGCTTGCTTATGGTGAGCTAGATTATGTACTGTGTAGTTGAAAGGAATAAACAATGGCTGCTGTTTATGATCAAGTAGTACAAGGTGCCCAAAAAGGCAGAGTTCAGCTCTAGAGAAATGCTCCATTTTCAGCTGGTTAGTTTTGTTACTGGAAGCTGCAGCTCTGCAGTGTCCCCTGGGTCTGACTGCCTGTCCCCCTCCTGTGGAGGAGGATGAGCAGCAGGAGCTGAGTGCCTGGGCTGCCCTGTCCCCCACCCTGGGGAGGATTTTCCATCCTTCTGGGCAGGTGGCAGCAGCTCTGCAATCAGGCAGCCCTTAGGTAATGGTATTACCAAAATGGGGGCAAACAAGGCTCCTTACAAAGGCATACTTTGCTGAGAAAAGTAGCTTTACATAAAAGGTCAAGTGTTTGTTTATCTTGGGAGCGTGTGCCAGGAGGAACCAGAGGGTCACACAGAGCTACCTTAGCAGTGTGCAAGCTCCTGATTATGCCATGGCAAGATCCTGAGCCAGTCCTCAAATATAAATCCTTGCTCTTTGATACAGCAAGAGAGATTATACATACAACATTTGCTCTACAGTATTTCTGGAGTATTTTTTTTATGTTCTGATTCATATATTTGAAAATGTTGTAAAGCAAGTGTTGCTCTGGTTTAGGTGTTGTAGAGGGTGGGATGTTGGCAGCAGCCAGTGCACATTAACAGCCAGAGCAGCCTCAACCTCAGCTAACACTCACTGTGTGTCTCAGTAGAGGTTTTTGAGGTGGCAGGACGTATTTTAATCTGAGTTAAAAGAGAATTTTGTATTTTGTGTACTAGTTTAATAAAAGACACATTGAGACATTACAGTTTGACCTAAAGAAAGGATCCAGATGCCACTGATTAAAGTGCTTTTTTCCTGCTAACAAAGAAAATGACATTAGGTTCTCTTGCAATGTATTCTACCCTTTATAACCTTCAGAGGAAAACAGCTAAGTACAGAAATCAGGAACTGTGTGGTTTACTCATATCCCTCAGTATTATATATTTCTCAAAGGGAAGGCAGAGGATACCTGAGAATATTGTCTGATAAGACAGCTTGGTTAATGTCTGTTGGTTTAGACTCTTCGTGGTTATCACCAAATTGCAAAAAGCAATTTCTAATCTTGACTGGAAAAACAAAAAATCCTGAGGAAAAAAGTGTGTTGTTTTCTGAGATGAAACAATTTCAGTCACCCTTGGAGGCTAAAAAGTTAACACTTCCTTGTGCTGCTACAAATATTTCTCTATTTCCCCCAAGTGTACTAAGTCAGTGTAATACTCTCAAGTGACTTTGAACATTAGGACCAATAATGTTGGATCCTACTTTATCATGGTGTTTTGCCTCTGAATTCACATCTAAACCCACCAAATTTAACCATTAAGCTAGACTAAAGATAAAACTCTGCTGAGCTAATACTCAATGGATATAAATAAGTGGAGTTACTAAGCAAAGTTCCACATACAAATGCTTAATTCCACAGTATCCCTCACATCTACAACTCACCATTCATTGTCTGTTACGTTCATTTTATAGAATTTGTTAAGTTATAGATGTTAACTTATAAATTAAACATTATTCCCTTTGACTCCTATAGTTTGTTATCTTCTGTCTCTTCAGTGGATGTGTGCAGATTCAGACATGGGAGAGGATTTAGGTTATGGTGACCCCATTAACTACAGTTTTACCCAAATTTGTTGTTCCTTCCTGCATTAGCATTTTTTGCATTAAAAGGATATGGTTTCATAAAATGTTATCTACTGCTTGGTTTAAATACATCACTTTACAGAAGAGAACAGAAGAATTTGTGAGTGCATTTTCTAAATTAGAGAGATTTTTAGCTAGGACACGTGAGTTTGTTTCTCAGAGCCCCCATGTGGTGCAGGCAGACTGATGGGATCAATCCCATTGCCTTGCCCATGATTATCCATCCTGGCACTCTGGAATGATTCATTTTCCATGCTGGTTTAGTCTAAAGCTTCCCAGGGGAGGAGGCTGCTGCCTGCACTCATTCAAAGGCAGTGCCTGTCGTGGGTATCATTTAGGAATTGTTTGTGACATACACAGATTAAATAAATAGGACTGGATAGGTTTTGAGTCTTGAACTGGGTTTAATTACCAGAAGGAAGAATGTAGGCTGACTTCTTCTCTTAGGAGCCACACAGGATGGATGCAGGAATAGTCCTTTAATGACAGATCAGAATTCTTCATCTCTCCGTATCTGACTGCTCAAGCAAGTAGTGGCTGAAGACTTTTACAAGGTAGACATCAATTCCCTGTTTAGTCCTCAGAGTGCCTTCAAACAAGCTGATTTACAGGCCATGTGCTAATATTAATGTCAAACTATCCTCATGGAGCACAAACTGTCACCACTCTTCCCTCTTTAAACGTTTTACAGAGCGTTGCTTCTCTTTGTCTTAGGGAGATGGGAAAGGCAAATTGTCAGTAAATGCTGACCAGGGGAACAGGCTGCACTGTCATTCAGTGAAGGAATCCTATAAATCAGGTTTTCCTGAACCCCCAGGGCAGCACCAATATTCACACAAGTGCAGTATGGATTATTGCACCTGACTCTTGATTTACTCTGCCAGTCCTGGCTCGAGAAGTTCCCCAGCCTCAGTTGCAAAAAGCAGGATGCTGCAAAGTTCCCAGCTTGCTGGCACTTCCAAACCACTCTGCTGGGTGAAGGAAGGCAGGTTGAGAATGAGGAAAAGCCAGCCCAGTATTCAAAAGCTTTGTTCATCCACAGGAAATGGGAATTGTTCTCAGGTAGAGCAGCTGGGGAGTCATTCTTAGGGTGAAAAAACCAAACTGGATCTTAACTTTTCTTCTCCTTTTGCACATAGAGTGTTAGGCTGAAGGGCCCTTCTGCTGCTGCATTTTTCAGCAGGGAGAGAGGAGTGTGTTTTACACAATGGTTTTGATGGTATTTTTTCCTTGCTTTATCTCATCCTTCCAGTTTATGGCAGGCAGTTGGGCAGCAACTTTCTATTCAAGCTCATTTCTTAGGTAATTATCCTAAGTGGTACAACACTATCCAATCATTCTTTTTATGAGATACACTCATCATTAGAGATAAGTTTTGCTTCACAGAAACAAATCATATCAGAGAATATTACAGTAATCCCAACCATGTCTGTTTTGTTAGACCACTGTGTCTTGGGACGGAGATAAGCTGCTGTGTGTGCAGAATGGAGAGAAGGAGGGCCGTGGTTGGACCCAGTGGATTGAAGGAGATGAAATGCACCTGGTAAGATCATGCAAGAGGTTTGGAATGCCCCTCCATTCAAACGGTTAGCTGTAACACAGCAGGGAATGTGCTGTGTCATTTTGGCTTACCTGGACATCACTGGGTACTGGTGCAGCGTTTGACTTGTTTCTAAAGCAACAATTTCATTTGGAGCCATTATGTTTTTATGTCCCTTTCAAAGCCTTACCATTTTGAATGCTCTTTCTGTGCTCAGTGTCTGTCCAGACTCACCAGGCTGAAATCTTCACATGAGGAAGATTTTACCAGAATGTCCCTCACAGTCTGTAAAATGCTCAGTATGGGAGCTGTGAAACAGAGCCCCCAAAAACAAGGAAAAAATACACAATTGTTCTTTAAAAATAATTACAGGCTGCACTACGTTATAGCCTAGAGAACTAAAATGGCAATTAAGCTTTTGAAATTGATGTTTTTTTCAGATCATCCTTTTTATCTTTCTAAATTAACAGGACCTGAAAGAAGATGCCTGTTCTTTTGTCCTATATCTCTTTATAGCATCCTCACTCTCTCATCAGCGTGTGTAAAAGGCAGTGATCCTGCTGGGATAATAAACTCCAGCCTCCATTTCTCCTCACTGTGCAGTGCTATTAGCATTCAGCAGTCTAAATGGATATATTCTAAATGTTCAAATCAGTAGCAGAGTTATCAAACCCTTGCAGAAGCACCTCAAGCCCCTTATTACTAAACATGATTTTGAGGAAGTGTTGGTGGTTCCAGAATGCAGCTGAGGAGAGGAATGGCTATGACAGATCTCCCCACCTGGCCCTGGTGCAGCACAGGCAGGAGAAGGTTGTTGTGTAAGTGAGGACACAATGGCTGAGGCCATGGGCTCACCTGGAGGAGGGGAGGCAGCAGTAAAAGGAGATGCCCAAATTTCCTGTGCAGGCACACTCCCTCCAAGAAGCCCCTGTCAGTATTTCCACACTGCTCCCTCCCAGCTCACACAGCAGGGCCATGGCAGCTGCACAGCCCTCCCAGCTGCTCTGCTGGGACAGGTCCAGCACCCATCCAGTGCCTGCCCCAAGTTCAGCTCACAGGCTGAGGGCAGCCCTACATCTGCGCCTTCCCCTGCACACACAAACAATGGCACCCATTGCACTTGGATTTCTCTGGCCTGGCACCTGCTTTCTGGCCTTTGCTAGCTCCCAGGCATTATCTCTTCCCATCTTCTGGCCCCAACAGCAGTTCCTTCAGCCCTGGTTTCTGTTCTCCTTATTCTGATTCCTGCTCTGGCCATACAGCCTGGCCCTGGCCCTCCATGCCCAGAGCACTTTCTGGACTCGCCCTTGTCAGGAGGTTGATTTTAGAAGGCAGAAACTCAGATTTTGTTGCTCAAATACTTGTGTCTAGCGCCAGTTTAGGTCGCTCAGGGTAAGCTGAGTTCTCTGATGCTGCTTTTCAGAAGGCTGGGAGGAATTCTGGATCGTACCTGCCAGCTCATGCATTCACTCACTGGCACTTGGAAGATTTACCACAATCTGTCTCCCATGTGTGCAGAGTCACTACAAAATTAATGCATGCAAAGGAAGTAACCAAGTATTTTAGAGCCCACTCCTCGATCTTTCAATTTTCTCACTTCTGTTATTTCATGGATTTCAAAAGATGAGCTCTTTATTTCTCTAATCCTTGTCAATGCAGCTCTCTCCATTAAAAGTACAGTGGAGTCCCCTTTAGTATCTCATTTCTGACCAGCTAAGATTACTAGGTCCTGTCCTTTTGATAGAGCTTTAATACAATGAGCAGTTACCTTTAAAGAATGGATACTTCAATACCTTTGTGATCCTATTGAACTTTACACAATGAGCCAAGTGTTAATTTATTCTTTTCACAGTTCTGCAGAAAGTGGGACCACATCCTTTAGTAGTTTATCACTTCCTATTTCCTTCATCTCATTCTGTGGTCTGTACCTTGTAGTTCCTTTTGGATTTTATTTTATGTGAGTGACTTATTTGACCATTCCCTATTTCCTTTTGAGTTTTATTGCCCTTTTCTATTGTACTGATTGCTTCTGCTCCATAGTTTTTGTCACAGTCAGCAAATCTCTCAGCCATTATTGCACACACCTTCTTCTGAGTTACCTCTGCAGGAGTGAAGAGAACAGGTCCTGACCAAAGTCACTGCCTCAGTCTGTTGTTCCACCAACTCAGCATGAAGCACTTTCTCTTACTGGGGTTGAGCAACATATGTCAATTAAGATTATTGACCTAGTTTAAGGTTTTTTAAAGTAATTTTATCAAAGTCCCCCATAAGAAATATGCATAACTTCATTAAAATATTCTGGGAGCTTTAGAAAAGTCTCATCTTGAACTGGAAAGTGTATCCCTTCTGCTAGGTCATGCATGAACACTGTCTTCATGTCCCTTAAGAGCTTCCACACTCTTTTTTCTTGCACCTAAACCTTGCCCCAGGCACATGCCCCAGGCACACACCTGTGTGCACGTCCCAGGTGGAGCCTGAGGAGTTTCAGGAATGGGGATGGATGAACAGGCAAACAGCAGCAGCAGCCTCACAAATCCCAGCCCAGGATGGGAACTCTGCCCCTGCTCCTGCCCAGCTCACAGAGATGCAGAGATCAGCAGGGGGGGCTCCCAAAGCTCCTGTGGAACTCAGAGAATCAGTTTTTTGCATCCAGGGTGCTCAGGCTCAGTCAAACCCTCTGTGCTCTGCTGGTGGACAGGCCTGGAGCAAATCTGTACAGCCACCTGCCTTTGGTAGCCAGGAGCTCTGTGTTGCTAAAGTGAGCCTGATTTCTGAATTTGCAGGCTTGACCTGCCAGTTGTCACCACAGAGATTCAGAGCTGGGGAGGCAAATCCATCCCCACTGCTTTATGTGTCCAAAACAGAGAATGCCCATTCCAAAGGCCTAAAGCAGTTGCATATTATTCACTGCAAATCAAGAATGATGCACCAGGAATGTATTTGGCCCTTTAAGATCTGAGATCCCAAAATAACTTCCCTTGTTCCACCTTTTAGCAGAAAACAAACCCAAAACAGATGTTTTCTTTTAGGATGAAAAATAGCCTAAAATATGTACAAGCCTCCCAATTTATTTTAATAGAAAATCATGGATTCAAATTCAGCTGGATTACACATGAATCCACAAAGTTTGTGTCCTAAGTAAAAATTAAATTGTGGTTTCTAATTATTTTCTCTTCCTAGGAAATAAGAGTGTGTGGAGTCACGTGTAAGCAGGTCTTTAAGAAGGTGCAGTGAGCTACTGCTGCTACAGGAGTGAAGAACAATAGAATTTACTGACTTGCCAGCAGCTCTCCAAATGCTAGTACTGAGCATCCTCAGGAACAAGAGCAAACACAGAAATGAAGATCACATTAGAACCATAGAGTTGGAATAAAATATTTTTAGAGATTGAAAAAAATGACTACAAATAAAGCTATTTTTAGAAATGCCAATTAAAGATACTAAACTCTCTAAATGTGTGCATACCATAATTCTTGACTCTGCCAAAAAAGGACTGTATGGTATAAAACAAGATGCTGGAGGTTTAGACCTTGTAAGCTGGTTTTTTACTCTCAGTAGACATCACCCTCTCAGAGCCTTAGCCTTGTTTTAAAATGGTGAACTGCAGTTTAAAGGAAGCAAATGAGAGCTGTAGGATGCAGCTTGCACTTAAATCCTGAATTTACTGAAGTCAGTAAGAATGTTACCATTGGCTCTGGTGAAACAGATCTCTACTGGAAGTGTTCCATCAAAAATAAAAATCTGATTTCTCAAAACTAGTAAATTTATAGATCAAGATTTTGGAAAAAACAGTGCTTACAGAAGCATGGCTAAAGGGCAATGCTTTTCCAAATGCTTTAGCCAATATCTGCCCATGCATTTTTTTATTGTTGTTGTTCTGGAGACACTGAGAGTAAGGTCATAGCTAGGAGCTGTCTGTAACTGTACACACACCACATAGATGATGAGACCAGCATTGCTTTGTACTGTATCATTTGCAGATATTTTATGCCCATCATAGTCCATGTTCTGGTGCAGACTGGGAGCCTTGGCCTGGAAGCTGAAATCAGAACACTGATTAAACCTTAGTGAGGGGAAGAATACTGCCAGATTTTCAGTCCATCAACACACTGGATACAGTGAGCACCACCAGGTCACATCAAATTCTAAAAGGTTTAAATTCACATAGTTTCAGCTGTAACCTGGAATTCCAGGAGTCTCCTGTAACAGCTGTTATCAGCCATTTTCAGGGACTCAGTCAGTGGGGAAATCACCAGGGCAGAGCCAGCTCTGAACTGGGACCATCCCTTTCCTGCTGCTCTGCACTGGGACCACCCCTTTCCCTGCTCTGCACTGGGACCATCCCTTTCCCTGCTCTGCACTGGGACCATCCCTTTCCCTGCTCTGCACTGGGACCATCCCTTTCCCTGCTGTGCACTGGGACCATCCCTTTCCCTGCTCTGCACTGGGACCATCCCTTTCCCTGCTCTGCACTGGGACCATCCCTTCCCTGCTCTGCACTGGGACCATCCCTTTCCCTGCTCTGCACTGGGACCATCCCTTTCCTGCTCTGCACTGGGACCATCCCTTTCCCTGCTCTGCACTGGGACCATCCCTTTCCTGCTCTGCACTGGGACCATCCCTTTCCCTGCTCTGCACTGGGACCATCCCTTCCCTGCTCTGCACTGGGACCATCCCTCTCCCTGCTCTGCACTGGGACCATCCCTCTCCCTGCTCTGCACTGGGACCATCCCTTTCCTGCTCTGAACTGGGACCATCCCTTTCCTGCTCTGAACTGGGACCATCCCTTTCCCTGCTCTGAACTGGGACCATCCCTTTCCCTGCTGTGCACTGGGACCATCCCTTTCCCTGCTCTGCACTGGGACCATCCCTTTCCCTGCTCTGCACTGGGACCATCCCTCTCCCTGCTTTGCACTGGGACCATCCCTTCCCTGCTCTGCACTGGGACCATCCCTTTCCCTGCTCTGCACTGGGACCATCCATTCCCTGCTCTGAACTGGGACCATCCCTTTCCCTGCTCTGCACTGGGACCATCCCTTCCCTGCTCTGCACTGGGACCATCCCTTTCCTGCTCTGAACTGGGACCATCCCTTTCCCTGCTCTGAACTGGGACCATCCCTTCCCTGCTCTGCACTGGGACCATCCTTTCCCTGCTCTGAACTGGGACCATCCCTCTCCCTGCTCTGCACTGGGACCATCCCTTCCCTGCTCTGCACTGGGACCATCCCTTTCCCTGCTCTGCACTGGGACCATCCATTCCCTGCTCTGCACTGGGACCATCCCTTTCCTGTTCTGAACTGGGACCATCCCTTTCCCTGCTCTGCACTGGGACCATCCCTCTCCCTGTTCTGAACTGGGACCATCCCTTTCCCTGCTCTGCACTGGGACCATCCATTCCCTGCTCTGCACTGGGACCATCCCTCTCCCTGCTCTGAACTGGGACCATCCCTCTCCCTGCTCTGCACTGGGACCATCCCCTCCCTGCTCTGATGCAGCTCCTCTACTCAGCCCTGCTTTTGCCTTCCCAGGGACTCAGTGCTGACTGGGACAGTCCAGACCTGTAAATGGAGCAAATGCTGCCATCCTCTCTAACCAGAGGCTGTTTGAAACGTGCACTGTTATTAATCCTGCTTAGGAAAGCTGGAAGCCTGGTCTGATATGGAACCCCAGAGTCACAGAATGGCCAGGGATGGAAGTGCCCTGGGAGATCCAACCTGCCTGCCATGGGCAGGGACACAGCATGGAGAAAAGGAGGCTCAGAAACAGCCACTGTAGAGTCTAAAGTTAGCACAGCAGGGATGGTAAACTTTCTGAACTCTGTTATTTCAATGGTACTGTATCCTGTGGGAGTAGCACCAGATGTGCTGTAACAGACATCCAATTCAATTTTCTAAAGTTTTGGGGTTTGCTTTACTTCAGAAAGTACCCAGAAGATATTACTCACAAAGACTTAAGCACTCCCCTGTGATAAACAGGTGAATAATACTCTCTGTCCATGTAAATTCTTGTGCCAGCATTGCAACAGCTGTGGATGATAGCCCTCAGAATTGCAGTCATGCAATGAAATTATTTATTTAAATTCCCCTGTAATTGTTTTTTCTTGGTAATACTTATGGCTAAGGAAGTCTCTGGGATATATACTTGAGTCTGATCAGCCAGGTCCATGCAGAAGCTGCTGTTCTCTCTTGGAAGAGTGTGTTAGCCAGCCAGCTGTGTGTCCATAGCTAAATGGATATCCCAACAGACAGACAGAGCACCAGCTCATGGGGATTGAGTTTTCTGGTACTTGGAGTGGGACAGATCTAAACTGGTTACGATTAAATGAAGTAGAAAGGTTGTAAGAGAGGGAAAGAATCAGAAACCTGTGGATCTTGGACTAAAAAGCTGTTCTGCTTAAGAGAAATTGCAAATATTTGCCTATTTAAAATGCTTTTTATCATCTTACACAAGGTTGAGGAAATCCCAGCTGCCAAATTTCAGCACATCAGTCATTTGTTTTTCTTGGAAGATGATTGGACACACAAACTTTTCCTTAAAGTTTCTAATTATTGATTTCATAATCATGGACACCCTCCAAGTATCTTTCCACTCCTCAACCCCAAGGAGAGCAAGAGAACAAACAAGTAACTGTAATAAAGTGATGGCTCACACCTCCATCCCCTGATAAACTTGGCAGGATTTGTTTTTATGCTCAGCACTGACAAAGACCTTTTTGGAAATGTGGTATTCCTCCAACAGAACTTGGCAGTTCATAACCCTTACTTCACCAGCTGTCTTCTGATTTTTGCCTGCAGTTCTCTCCAGTCTTGTGTAACATTAAAGAACTCTTTTTGCAGGAGGTTGTAAGTGGATCAATTAACATCTAGCTAAGTAAATCCAATTGTTAAAAGCTATTATTATTGCAATCAAACAGACAGCTTTTCCCCTTTGGGTCATTTGGTACAAGGGCAAATTTAGCACCATGCTAATAACTAATGGTTTATCAAGCAGAAGCAATGTAACCTGCTGCTAATTATGGAGGAAAGGCAAGCCCACAAAGCACTTCCACAGCTCATGGATGGAAAATACAGAAACTTCAGAAATGTTTAACTTTGAATAGATTCTCTTCAAATCATCTCAATTGCTTGTCATTATAATTGTAACCTCTTATCTCACTGCAGCAACCCTTTCCCTTGGAAAAGGAAATTATGTTCATCCATTGCTTCCACGACAGTGCTTTCCAATTAATGAGTGTAAAATTAACCACGCTGTTTCCATGAACCTTTAACAACTGTTATTGTAAATGTAATTTTAAACTTTCTCCATAAAATAGATACTTACTGAATGTATAGCATTCAACAATTATTTGACAAACATCTGCCCCCCTGACTACTTAGTAACCAAGACCTTCACAGGGAATTCATATCCAGATTTGCTTGTGATTCAGGAATCAAACTTCATATTGATTTTCTTGATCTTCAACAGAATTTCAGCCATGGTTTGCCAATATCCACTCTGTATTTCTACAGAACTGCAATACCTTCAGATGATGGACATCTTCTATTTTGTTAGGAAAGACCAGTGCCTACAGAAGCAGTGTGAATGGAAATTGTAAACAAAATACTCTCATTGTTGAGAAAACACTTTTTCTTTAGGTGAACCTGCAACCTACAGGTAATTACAGTGTAATTCCTCCCACCAAGCAGCCATTCCCTGTTTTGTCCATGCCACTCAGGTTTTCTTTACCCCTTCCAGTGTATAAACTTGGTGTTCCCATCTCTTACAAGCTAAGCCATGGAAACCAGAACTGAAAGAAGAGTTGGGGTTTCAGTCTACATTTATTCAACGGTCCAGCTGTGAAGGATGGGGAAGAGCTCCTTAGGATGATCTGTGTGACACTTTGATTGTAAAATAAACAAGGGCTGAATGGCAAATTCCTCACAATAAGAAGGAGAATCAGATTCCCAGAGGGTCCCATGGGACTGAACTCTGGGGCACAGCAGAGCCCTGGCATGGCATGGATGTGCTCCCCTGGGTACATCCACTTCCAACAATGTCTGTCATTTGCTCGGCTCTCCTCTAGGAAACCTGACAGTAAAAAGCAATAGTTCACCACTGCAACATTAATAAAACTTCCTAGAACGTATCATTTTGTATTATACTCTCATTTAGGCAGCCTCATCTATAACCACAGAACAGATTCCCAGCTATTCATCCTTTCACCGTCTAATTTGTCTTGGATTAATACCTAGGTGGTACAGCTATTTCTATTTTAAGAAGTTTTTTTCACCACAAAGCAAGTGTTTATTTAAATAATTTGCTCCTTTGCGCACAAAAGCAGAGTCCCTTCAGTACCATGGATTTTATTACCAGGGCAAGCTTTTTCACTATATTAGTAGCTAATAATAAGAATCCACACTGAACAATTAAGCAAAATGGCATTTCAGTTCTACACCAAACCCTTCAATAAGACTGTCTGGCAATTAAGTTTCTGCACCACAGAGGCAAAATAAAATCCCCCCTTTCAATGGCAACATTCTTATTAAAGGAAGGGAGGAAAGAAGGATAGGAAACAGTCTGTGATTATTGACTCTACACTTATTTACATAACAAGAGACCATTTGTCTTGTGGTACACCCCAATCCTAGTGCTGAGCAAATAAAAGGTCAATATTGTGACAAGAGCATTCAAAATTGAAAACCTTTTTTTTAAATGTTCAGCTCTTTGGCATTTCCAGATTGGAGCAGGAGCATGAGCAGTTATTTATGTGTCCATCAGAATTACAGAGTAGCCAACATTTAAAACTTGTGTGTGCAAGTGCAGAACAGGTGGTTACACAGCCCATGGTTATCGGCAGCACACTGCAAAGACAGGCACTCCTTTAAATGCTTTTAGCCTCACTCCCAGAGCTTTCTTGTGCCTGTTTGTTGTGCCTGTCCAGGGTGATGCGGTGATGCTTGTATTCCCATTCAGGTGTTCTGTTTATGCTGGATATTATGTTCTGTGCCTTCAGGACTGGCTCTGAAGAGTGAAAGTTTTGTTTTGTTTTGTTTTGTTATCAGCCGCTCCCCCACGGCTGGTGGGACACATAGATGGGGCAGTACATAGTGCAGCTTTTGCTTTTTGCTTTGCTCTCACTCTTGCTTCTGCTTTACTCCTGCCTTGCTCTTGCTTTTTGCTCCTGCTCATTAGTCAGTTTAGCTAAGCAGTCCGAATTCTTCCCTGGACTGTTTTTCCTTTCCCATTTCTGGACCCACTTGAGCCTGCTCTGGACTGGGCCCTGGCAAACACCCAGAGTTGGCACCTTGAGGCTGCAGCAGCTGCCCCAGCACCGGAGGGACTGATAACAGAGCCAGCACCCCAGGAGAGGCTTTCTGAATTTGTCATCTTTGTCAGAGCAGTGACAGAGTGGTGTCATCCAGTATTGTCCATTTTGTGTGCTGGGGTGCTGTGCCTGTTAAATAAACAGGTTCTTTCCACTTCTCTCTCAGGAATCCTTCCCAAAGGTTTGGGTGGAGGGGCTGTGTGGGTTTGCTTTCTGGAGGGGCCCCTTTGGAAGTTTTCTCCCAAATTTGCCCTAAACCAGGACAGTGCCTTTTTTTCACCTCCCCTTCCAGCTATAAAAGGCAACAGTGCAGAAGAGCAGAGGTGAAACACAAGGAGTGATGAAGCCTTAATGCAAAATTGTACTGAAGCCTGGAGTTAAGCAGAAAGGTTCCTCTTCATCCTGATGTTCCCACTGAATTTTCTCTCATGCAAGTCAGGATTTACTACGAAAAGGAAGAATTTATAACACAGTGCAGTCACCATTGTAATTTGGTGAGGCTTAGAACCACAGCACATGGGGAGAACTCACTGGAATTTAACATTCCATCAAGTGCAACAAGGCTCACAATAGTTCCTTGCTCCCCTTCTCTAATTTGAAATCACCATGATTTGAGTTACATTTTATTACCAAGGCACTGATGCTTGTCATCCATAACCATTTCAATTTTCAACACTTCTCTCCAGCTGGGCATGCTAAGGGCATGCAGAGGAGGTTAACACAGCTCAGTGGAACTTCTGTGAAATGACTGTGTGATCTTTCACCCATCCTGGCACCATTCTTGATGCCGGCATTTCCAAAGTTATTTTTGTAGAGTCAGATGAGAGAAAAGTGCCATTTTATGTGTGTTACAACGACACAGAAAGAACTTAGAGCAGTGAGCAGCTCCTCCACACACCCAGCTTTGGGTCGAGCAAGATAATGCAGTCTCTCCATTGCCACACTGATGCCAATGTTGATCAGAGACACTTAATTACTCAGGACAGCCCTTTAGGGCAGCACATGCTCTGGAGTAGCCCTGGCTGGAAAGCCAAGCCATCACTGCTGCTCCATTCCAACACGTGTTCATTACTTCAGCTACAGACACTCAATTCCTCTCTGGAACTGGTAATAAATTCCTACTCCAAAAGAATTACTTGGGAGTTTTAGACCTATTATACCTAAAAAAGCAGCCAAAGGCACAGAGCAGGCTGTCCCAATGCTCTGCAGCAGTAACTCATCATCCCAGCTTTGCCTGAGCTCAGCTCAGCCAGTCTGAGACACGGGGGCTGCAGGAGCCAGACAAACAAGAGCTGCACATGAGGTTTCACACCTCAATATGATGCAGAAACTGATGATTCATTCCCTATCAAGTCAAACAAAAAAGAAGTAGAACATCAGAGTTGCCTAGCAAAATAACCTGTGAACACTCCGGTTCCACCTCCTTATGGACTAAAAGCCCCAAAATTCCACTAGAAGCTTTCTTTGTCATCTTTTGTGCCATTGAACACAAGGAAAATGTCTCCCAAACACAGATGCAGAATTATTTCAGATAACTTTTTTTTTTTCAACATATGTTCAACCCTTTTTAATGTATTTTTCTCTCACAGCAAGTCCACCTTGTAGACATTTGAATTACCACATTACACAAAATTCCATTTCTGGTTCCACCTCTCAGCATGGAACCATCTATTTTTGACTGTCTTTCCAAATGTATTTTGGGAACCAAAGAAACAAGGATGTACTTAAACTGCTGAAGGTCACTCAAAAACCTTACCAGGTGCTTAACTTTGAGTTAAAGCTAACAGTTAAAAAGTACCTAATTTACTTGAAAATCCTGTGGATATTTTTAGGAGAGCCTTTTTGCCTTTTCAGCCACAAAAAAATGCTTTGAAAAATCTGATTAATGTCATGCAGTACTTCCCACTGCAGCTTGTGTAACTTCAGGGACATCTAGGTCCTTCTCAGTCACGTATTCCCCTGAAGTGATTGGTTTTCAGCACCCATTAGACACTAGAAATTTGAAAGGAAATGTCCAAATCTTAGTCAAGCGGAGGTAAATGTAGAACAGATCCCCAGACAAGTAATATTGTTCTTCTTTTAAGTCCCCCCTGCACAATGAAAAGGGAAAAAAAGGCCCCACAACAGCAAAATTATCAATAAGAAAATAAGTACAGCTTTCAACCACAGAGATGACCAAGGGCTCATTGCAGCTCATCTCTGAAGCATCAAGGACACTGGATCATGAGGAAAAACATAAATGTACCAGGTATGCACAGAAAAGGGCCCTTTTCATAAGAGATATTTCTTTGTGAAGTAAAGCTCTTCCTGGACCCACCACAACGTTTTTTGGAGTGCATTTTGTTTTGTTGTGCAGCAGGTGTGTTCCACTAAAACTAAACACTAAAAATAATTGTTGATGAAACAGCTGGGCAGAACAAGATTTTTCCTTTTTACATATTCCCTTAAGTACTCCTTAATTTTATAAAATTCATTTTTTTAAAGATGTACCATGGGTCATTTTGGTTCTTATTTGCTTATAATTTTGCTTTTTCACAATGAAAGTACTTTCTGAAATAACATTTTTTAATTTATTTTTTATCTTTTGACAAGACAACAAAACTACCTGTAATTTTGCCAGGATTTCAAAAGTAGTTATTTCCATGTTTAAGACTGATTACTTAACTTCCATGTTAAGATTAATGCAAGTATGTTTCCTTGTCCTATTTAAATATCTAAATTCCACCTACTGACTACATTGCAAATGCCCTTGAATGGATTCTGCAAGGGACTAAGATCTCTGCCTTGATATGGGAGCTGTAAAAGCACAGTGCCATCACTGTGGAAGAAAAAAGTTATATTGATGTGCTGAGGAGATAAAAGGGATATTAGCCAGCAGCTGCTGGTCAGACACTAATGAAAATGTATTAGTGGGGGAAAAGGAACAGTCTTGGGCTGCCTTTGATAAATCTAAACTTCCAAAGCATCCAATTAGAGACTGGCTCTGGGAAGTGTGTGTATACCAGCCACCAGGGAAAGGTTGTGATGATGATGTGATGTGTCCTTTGAAATTCCAGCTACACCTGATTGCCAGGCAGCAGCACAGCCCTGAGCTGTGAGGGAAGGATCTGTTGGGCAGAAGTGGCAAACCAGCCTTGGAGCACATTCCAAGGGTGGCAGGCTCCAGGCTCTGCTCCCAGCTCTGCTCCAGGGCTTCCAGCCCTTCCTGCCCTTGGTCACTGGCACTGCTGCTTGAACCCTCAGCACTGCTGGCTCAAGATGCAGCTGTAGTAGTCACCAGGAGGAAAAGGAATATTTTTTTCCTCTCATGCTGAATATTGTTCGAACAGACCTTTTTTTCTATCTTAAAATGCCCCTGGTTTCAATCTCCTGATAGCAGAGCTAATTCACCCAGCAGTGCTCTCCCCAAAAGTTCCCCCCATCTTTCAGCTGGCAAGCCATGGAGCACAGTAGCCTGACAAACAAGACTCCTCTTTTCCCTGACAGGATTGTCTTTTACCAGCAACAAAGGCCATGATAAACATCACTCTCACAGATATATAGCTTACTGCAATGACTGCTTTATGTTTGGTAAGTTAGAAAAAACTGCCCAGTTATCTGTATTTTTACAAGTAACACATTTCATTTCAGCACAGGACTTTGTTTTCCCACTGCCATGAAGGGAGACTCCTCATGAGGTGCTAATGGTGCTGAAGAAATACTGCCCAGCGCAAACACCTGTTTCATGGCAGAAGTCAGAGCTGACACTTCACTTGTGCTGCTCCCACACCCCTGGCAACCTGTGGCCGTGCTCATGAACAGGAGACTCTTGTATCCATATTGGGTTTTGCTCTGATCAAACCCCAGATCACCTGGAAATTTCCATAAAATCATGATAGAGCCAAAAACTACGGCAACTATAACTTCAAATACAGTCTAAAAGGGGCAGGTGGGGGAAATCTCTAGAGACCAGAGTGGACATTTCCAAGTTGCACTAAATAGCAAATTATTTTAGCAAGACAGAGGTAAACATGGCTGTTCTGCCTTCTCCATCCAGCTTTCTTAAGTTCCTTTTGGAATTATTCTAGGCAAGCTGGTTTTCTTTCCTTCCTTCCTTCCTTCCTTCCTTCCTTCCTTCCTTCCTTCCTTCCTTCCTTCCTTCCTTCCTTCCTTCCTTCCTTCCTTCCTTCCTTCCTTCCTTCCTTCCTTCCTTCCTTCCGCCACTTCCTTCCGCCACTTCCTTCCGCCACTTCCTTCCGCCACTTCCTTCCGCCACTTCCTTCCCTCCCTCCCTCCCTATTAGTTTATAAAAATTCACTTGTTTAATTCTCCAGTTTCTCAGAAGCTTTTAATGTAAATTTGGAAAAGTAAATTTTGATGCTCTGTTGAAAGTGACTTGTGACAGGCCAAGCTGGCTGGTGCTGGGCAGTTCATTGGGTTATAAATAAGAAACCCAGTCCAGTTCCATGACCCAGCCCCTGGGTTGGCACACAGGGACTTCACCCTATCCTGTTCCATCCCAAGCTGCAGACATCTCACTGCTCAGAGAGCTGGGAGCTGTTCAGACCAGACCAATGAGCGTTTTAGACTGGGGTGTTTCAAACCCCTGTATAAAGTGAGATCAAACAATAAAACCTTCTCTGTGCCACGTGGACTTTGGGTGTGTGTTATCTCTGTCTCTGATCCACCCCCTCCACATTACTGTGACTCTCCTTATCAACTGATTGATCTTTTTTTCCACATATAAACTAGAGAAACACATAATAAATATTACTCTGAACCTCTGGGGAATCCTTTCATAATCTGAGATTATATTTAAGTCTCAGGTTTTCAAGTTTCAATCATTTTTCTCTTTTATTTTTCTCTCTAAGTGAAACACAGCTTGCCATTCTCTTATATATAGAGAGATATATGTATAGGTAAATCTCTATCTAAATCTATAAATTTTCATCTGAAATACAGAATTTAGGAAACTTTATTTTCTCTTTTATCTTCTTCTATATTGAATGTACTTGGTAAGTTTTACTGAAAAGTGAAATTACCATATTTATCAATTCCTTATTTGAATTCAGTTTTCCAGTGGCAATGTCAATAAATCAGATATAAATGCTGCGTCCCCTGCTTTGCATGCACGTGCATCCAGTAACTGAAACCACCTGGCCTCCCTGCTGTTAAGAACCAATCCTGCCATGTGTCTGGGAGAAATCTCAGCTTCAGCAATGTCTTGGATTGTCCTGCTTGGCCCATCCCCAGGAGCTGATGGATTGCACACATGCCTTAGGAGCCAGCTTGCAGTGTCACATGTGCTGCATTTTAACTCTGTGGACAAACCCACTGAACTACTGCAGACAGTATTGGGATTTTTCGACTTAGGTTTTTTTAAAGATTCAGTTTTCATCCTAAGTACTATTTCTATCAAATAATTGCCAACTTAGAGCCAGAAATTCACCAAAAGATCAGACAGATATCTAGATGCCACTGCTAGTATAAAAAATTATTTTCCAGTGTTCCAGGATGCCTTGGGGAGTTTCACTTGTTCATTCCTCGAACAGCATGGGGTAGAAGGAAGCCAGAGCCTTTCTCACAGAAGGGATGCTGCTGTGGGGCTGGAGATGCAGGCAGAGAAGAATTAACCACAGAGCTCTGTGAGAGGAGCAGATGACTGAGATTTACTGCACTGAGCATCCCCTAATCAACAGGAAATAATGACCTGACTTCTGAGAGGCGCAGCAGCACAGGATGAGGGTACTCACAGCTACCCTGATTTGCTGCAGCTTCTCTGAGCTGGTGGTTTTTTCTGTCTGAAGCACTAAAAGGGATTGATGGCAAAAAGAAAGCAGAAATAGATACACTCACCTATCCAGGAATTTTCCTGGAGAGGGCTGACAGCTCTGGAACTGCTCTGCACTGCTAGCAGCACAGTGAAGGAGCACAGTGAGTGCTGGTGGGGATTTCCATCAGTAGCTCTGAAGCCAGCTTATAGCCCTCTGGGACACTGCCCTTAAGTCCTTGAGTTACCACAAGAATGGTTCTAACCTTTTTCCTAATGGCTACAGTGAACCCCAAACTGGGCACTAATTGGAACAGCTGATACAACCTCTTCTCTTCATCAGGATTCTAGAACTGGAAGCAAAATCTTTCTGTCATTGAATTCTTTTACTTAATGAGTTATGTGGAAATTTGAGGTCTTAGATATTTGAAAGTATTTCTAAAAGTGTTATTCAGATGAAGTAGAGGATTGTTTCTGTCTGACAAAACTGAATCTTTAAAATATTCTTCTAATGGATGAGAGACCCTGCATTAAAATGGCATTTCAGCTTTTATGTCAGGCATGACCAAGCCAAAGGAGATACATACATACTAAATTGTTGTGGAAGTATCAAAGAAAAAACCTCAGACTTCTTTCTTCTTCTTATAGATTCTTCTAATTCAAAATCCATCATCAGTATTCCAGTTCAATGTCTAAGTAATACAACCTTTATCTGATAGAGATAAGAAGTGGCAGCTGCAATTACAAAACTTTGCCACAGAATAAATAAAATTAAGGTATAGATTACAGTTACAGATATTAATGCATAGCTCATGCAGGGAATTCAGGTCCTGAAAAAAATCTTTTAAAAGAAAATTGAAGCAGACTTAATGGCAATGACAAAGCACTTGAAGGGGTTCAGACTTTCCTTCCATGCTGGAGTTAGCCCAGAAGGAAGCAGGCTTTAGTGCAGAATGTAAAGGGTTCTGCTCATGATTGCTTTGCCTGGTGGCTTCTTCCATGACCTTGGCCAGACAATGTTGTCTCCTCAGTTTTTCTGACTTCACAAAGGCTGATTATTTTTATCTGCTTCCTCGAAGCCTGAATAAAGAGCTTTGAATAAGTGCTCAGGAGAACCACTAAACAAATAAATTCAGTATTCCCCATTCCCCGTTTCAGTATTTTGAAAATCAAGGTCGGTCAGTTCTATCCACTGGCTAATAGTTCTCTAGAGCATAATATTTCAAAATGTAAACCATCTTAATAAAAGTGAGTTCTCAAGACAATAGAGTCCACTGGATTATATTTTTTATGTTATCAGTAACACAACCACAAGTGGCATTATGAAGTCTAAAAGCTAAGCCAAAGTCCTTAGTTAAGAGAGGAGGGAGGCTTTTGATTAATGTTTGTAACATCTACATCCAACTCCATCAGCAAAATCAGATGGAGTAGAAGAGGTGGAAATGACTGAAAAAAGACAGAACCTCAATGGCTCAAAACCAATTACTTTATTTCTAAGAGTGATTTAAAGCATATTTTGTGCATCTTTGCTGAAGTTGAAGGTAAACACAAAATGTGCTGAAGTGGCATAACTGACATTTGTGTGCCCTGTGTACACTGTTGCCTTTTTCCCAACCTGGAAATGAAACTCAATTTTAGTAATGTCAGAGCAGATCTTTATTTGAAGGCCTTCAGGGGCAGTTATGGAAAGATGGCCACAAAAGGCCCCCCTACAGAGATGAGTACACGGGTATAGGTTTCAGGGAATTAGCATAATTGATAAAAGCACCAATTAGAAGCACGAGTGGTGATGCAAACCCCCCCAGGTCAAGCCCCTTCTCTGGACCCCTGGGCACAGGCTGTGCTCTGTCCATGACAGGGATCTCCAAGAGTTGCTCTCAGCCTTGGCTCCCAGGAAGAACCAAGACAGCACAGGGGCCTGGTACCTCCCAGGGCTTGGAGCTCTGGAATTTGTTTTTTCTTTCTGCCCAGGGAACGGCCATGGAAAAGTACTGGGAAAACTTGTCATTAATACAATAGGTGACAGAGCCACAGATGTATGTGCAAAGGATACAGAGAACATAGAAAAGAAAAAAAAGGCAAAACCCAAACTGTCATCAACACCCTCATCCTCCCACAGTGTCTGCACCCCGTCCCTGCTTTGTCATCAGGTGTCAGACAAGTTTGTCCCTGCAGATCTCCGCTCTGGCACGACGCCAAATACAAGTGTTTGGGCAGCAAGAACTCTGTGTACAACTGGCCAGAATCCTTGCATTCCCTCTCTGGAGGGCTGAACACAGCAATAAAGCCCAGGACACAGCCAAGCTCCAGCTTGGCACTGAGGTGGATTTGCCTGTACTGAGTGTGCCTGATCCTGAGAAAGGCTGGGATCAGCCAGGGATGGCCAAGGCAGAGCAGGGCCAGTCAGTGCTGGGGGAGGCAACCCCAATGGGCCAGCAAAGTGCACTGCTGAGCCCCTTTTGCAAAGAACACCTTTGGATTCAGTCCCCTCCTGCTGTGAATGCCTCTCCTCCTGCTCCTGCACATCCTGCTGGGTCCCTGGGCAGCAGCTGAGGCTGCAGGACATCACCCATGGACAAGGAGCCCAGTGCTTCCTTCCAAGCACTCCTGCTGCTCAGAGCGTGGCTCCTGGGGTTTGTGCAGAACAGAGCCCGTGGGACAGCACCTCTGACAGCTTTTGCAGCAGCAGCCATCACTGAATGCATTGCAAGTGATTAATTTTCTAAAAAAATTAAAATAAACCTAGTGAGTGCAATGTGCTAACAAGTTAAAAATAATAATAGGTGTCTGTGACCATGCTGCTTCTGTCTGAATCCTTCAGGGGGATTCAGTTGCTGAGATCAACTTCTGCAGTTTGCCATATTCCCATGTGTTAAACAACAACCAAATCACTACAGGCAAAAGTCCCAGCTGTCAAGCATGAGGAGTGCAGGGGCTGCTTGGGGGAGTACCAGGCATTTCTCTCCTGTTATATCTACATATTGGATAATTTAAAAGAAAAATTAAATGAGGAAAGGGCAGAGTGGGAAGCATGTTACAGACTCTTCAAAACACAATCCCCAAAAGTTTACAGGGAAAATTCCATTTGACTGGTCCTTCTGTGCTTTATCTAGAGCTCTGACAGAAGAACTTTTCCAAGGGGAATGCACTTGCAGCTCTTTCGGACAGCAAGAAAGGCTGAACCTTGTTCACCTACCCACACAGAATTTCTCTCTGGGCAGGTCTCAGACACAATGGGAGGAACTGGAAGTGTTGGAAGCAGTATCCGTGACTGCTGACTTTTCCACACAAACAGCATTTGAGTGTTTTCCATGAGAGCTTTTCTTTCAAACTGCCTCTAATCAATCCTGACTCATAGGAACGAGGCAAGCAATGCCATCTTTGTTTCTTCGCACACAAATGAAGACTGGAAAAGTTACTTAGGCTTTTAGCAGAACTAAGTTGATTTTTTTGACTTTGCTTTAATTCCAGGAACTCAATATTCAGCCATAAATCTTAGTCCTTTGTTGAAAAAAAAGGACATGAGCTCAGTGTTCCATTTTTAGCAAGTGGTTTTGCAAGCAAAGGGTGCTGAGAACAAGACAGTCGTGACAATTAGGAGAGGGCACCTTACCTGCATTGCTCCAAATGTAGATTTTTCCATGGCAAGGTAATACTGTTTTGCCATTTTGAAAGTTTGTCTCTGTGTATGGAGTGCATAAATAATAAATACAAAGCACAAAGAATAATTTCTAAGATTTCAAGTAGATAATAAGTAAAAATTTTAAAACTTTGTTGAGAGGCAGGTCAGTCTAACTGGCAAGGCAGAGCTGAGACCTGGAACTCTCCCCCAGAGTTTCAGGCAATAGTGTGAGCAGTGCCTGTGCTGTGCCCTGGCACCCTGTGATTCAGGCATTTGGCTGTGCTGGAGGATTTACTGTCTCTCAAAATATTGATTCATAAACTGAATATTCTCTTTGTGGACCTTAGTGCAACACTCTTTTAAAGCTCATGAAGCATCACAGAACTCTGTCAAGTCAATATTTCATGTTTTATTAATTGCCTACTTAGCCAGTTCTCTGATTGGGTAAATGTAGTGTCTGTAAACCTCCTAGTTATACTTTTACCTGAAAAGGCTCAAAATGCTAATTTAATCTGATGGATAAACACCTGCTTAGAAAATACATATATTGGGGAAAAAATGTAAAACAATTAATAAGGGATGAGCATAACCAAAACACTGTGGGGAAAAGCTGTTCAAATATATGTCTATGCTGTTAACTAGTTATGATATTTTGTGCAAAGGATGTATTCATGTTATAATTAATTCTCTTAGAATGTGCCTAGCTCTGCATATCCAGAGCAATGGAGCCTTCTGTTACTCTATTAGTTGTTAATGGGCGTTAATTAATAATTATTAATGGACATTAATTGCTGATGGTCACAAAATACAGCTTCAGTCTCTTCCCCAGCTCACAAAATGAGTGTTATATAGGAAGTAAACTGTGTCAGAACTGAGATCAGTGAGCATCTAAAATATCCCACCTTGAGCTTCCAGCACGTGCTTTGACTCTAGGAGGTGATTGTCAACAGTCTGATATATTCTTATTTTTACAGGACCTTTTTGTCTGTACATAAAATGTGTAAATAGTAATAATGTATTGTTGACATGGATGCAACACAGAGGCTAAGAAGCCAAGTACACAAAGATGTTCAAAATCCAACTCTTGCAGAGGTATTACATAATACACTACAGAACAAAGGGGGTTTACTTTTCACTTTCAGTGTTGCATAGAGCTCCATCTGGAATTTCTCAGAGTGGAACAAACACATCAGCAGTAGATGATCAGCCCAATGACCTGTGCTGGAGATGAGGCAGGTTTCAGAAAGCTGCTCTCATCCAGTGTAGAGGTGTCGGCTTACAGGGATCGACTGCTTTGCAGACAGGGCACACCCAGCCAGGGCTGCAGGACATTTCCTGGGCATTCCCACAGGAATTCAGCTCAGTGACTTCCTGTCACTGAGCCTCCCCTGCCTCTGCCCCACTGAGAACCCTCTTCAGGGCTCCTACAAGTACACATCAGGATACTTCTTTTCCTTGTCTTAAATTAGCTCCTTAAGTTGAGGCATTTTAAGAACTCAACCCCCAGAAACTCTCAACTTTCTTTGTTTTGTTTTGATGGTTTTTTAATCCCCGTACAAATTTTCAGCACTTGTGGAATTTTAACTTGGTTAAATTTGAACAAAGTAAAGGCGTAGAAGAGAAATCATAAGATCAGTAACTCTTCCCTTTACTTATTTCTGAGTTGAAGATCTAGACCTTAATACATTTTCTAGTAAATTTTTAAATAATATTCCCATTAAAAAAAAATTGATAGGAAAGCAAGGAGTTCAAGTTTTTTACTTTTGGTCACTTCAGTTATTGTCTCCATAGAGCCATCTGTACATTATCTTGTCTGATTAAAGCCACAACATAAAACCTTATCTTAAATTAATTTGCTTTTACTACTTAATTTAAATTCCAATAAAGTTTGACTGCACATTCTCTGTTCTAACACATTCTGAATGTGCTTATCTGCACAACTGAAATCCATGGTTTTCTCCACAACTGTGTATAAAATAGATTTCCAATAAAAACTGACATGTTTCAGAGGAATTATGAAATCATTTTCAGGGCAGGATTGATACTAATTATGATTGATTTTGATTTAGTTTACATTTGCTAAACTTGCTCTTAAACCAAAACAAAAAATTGAAAGTGTAGTTGGTATAATACAGCTATTGGTATATGGCAGATATATTGAAAATCAAACAAAGCCAAAAATATTTTGAACAGGAGTATTCTCTTTCCTGCCCTGTCTAACATTTATTTCACATTCAAGACTTCCATCAGCTTTAAGTGGGAGTTCTGGATAGGTCAACTCCGTAAGACTCAGATTCACAGGGAAAGTGACACGTAGATAGGAGCTAAAAACCAGTTTACCTTGGAAACTTTAACTGGTTTGTACAATTTGCCACGGTGTTCAAAATATTTCAAAGGTACCCCATAATAGCCAGCACTTCTCTACAAAGGTCACTGTAAAATCATATCCTGTATTACTACATATTTCTGAAATTGTTCCTTGTCCGCCACCTGTTCAACTGATCTTTGTCAATGGAAGCAAAGTTCCCAGGGTTATCACTCTGCCCCTTCAACTGCATTATCTACAAAACCATAAACCTGAGTGGAAAAAAAGGTCTGGAAAGGTTTATATAAGATTCCCTGAGCAGAGGTTGTGTCCAGCCTGTGCTCCTGAGCTGAAGCTGGGTTTGGGCTCTTGCCACCATGCCTGCCAACTACAATGGGACCTGGGAGATGGTGAATAATGAAAACTTCGAGGGCTACATGGTTGCTTTAGGTAAATGACAAAATATTAATTATATCTAGAGAAAATGATTCAATTCTAAGTCAAATCCTTCTAAAAATTAATGAGCTTTTTCTGTAAAATACATTGTGGCATAAGGGTTTCTACCAATTACATTATAAATCAAGGAATTGTTTTCAAAATTGCAATGATCTAAATATTTAAGCATTTGAAGACTGGTAGCCAAAGATGTTATTCTTTATTTAGATAAATGAAAAAACAGATACCAACAGGTTTTCAGATCTTAAAGCTCTTTTTTACTCCTGGTATATTCTTACTGTAACAGTGGAGCCACAAATTGATTAAAGAGGAATAAGATATTCTATAGCAGTGAATTAACAATAATGCCATTATTTAATTAGTACTTTGAACTAATTATGGTACAGGGATGAAAAATTTGATGCTTTAACTGATTTTCTACTAGTTTTACCAAAGAACCTTAATCCTAATTGATTGATCTGTTCAGACTGAAATAAAAGAAATACATAAATACATAAAAATAAACTCTCATCATTATTCATCATCAATTGAAAGCAGTTGCAATTTTTCCAAAGCCTTAACTCTCTTAAGAGAGAAAGGCAAGTTTCACTATTCATGGTTTTTAGCTTTTGCATTTGTGGGAAAAAACCACAATAACTTCAGGGACATCTGGAAATAATATGTATATGCACTTGTGAGGAACAAAAAGAGAGAGTGCTTGAAAATGAGAAGGATTAGGACAATGTCTTGAATTTCAGGAGAAAGATACACGTTATTTGAAGTGATTTTTGTGCATATGTGCATATATAAACTATAAGTTATATCTACACAATCAGCTATAGTAACTCAAAACTGCCAATGAATAAGCAAAAATAACCCAACACCAAAACCAGTGCAAAGATGCATATGCTGTAGGTGAGTCTCAGAAAGAAATGGCAGGGAAAGGGTGAAAAGATATTCTTCTGCTCTTTTTCTCCCCATTTTACATTTTGTTGATATTTTAAGTAATAATGTGCTTAGATTCAAAGCACACAGGTTTTGAGGGGTATTTTTAATTCATCTGTCCTTTTAATTAATGCATACACATTTCTATACTTTAATTAAAGATTAGGTTTGCCCTCTAAGTCAGAAAGTTTGATTTTATCATAAACATGTTACAAAGTATTTAAATATACTGGAATAGAACTACATATCATTTTTATTGCTTATATTATTCAAAATGCAGTAATGAAAACCATGCTTTAATAAAACCACCCTGATTTTTCTCCAGGAGCTACAAGACCAATATATTAGTCAGAAATAGCGTTTCTTTAGAGGTCTAGACATTTTTGCCCTCAGAGAGAACTAAATTTTATGTTGCCTGTCTATAAATCAGCCCTGGAGATTCCTTTGATCCACCACAGCAGATAAAATATACCCAAGAAGTCTTGCATATAAATACTGAACAAGACCATTATTCCCCATGCTTAAAAGTCACATTTTTTTTCAAGCCTATCCTCTTATTCAACTCAATTAGTACTTCCCAAGTAGGATAATGAATCTAGCAGAAGAAAAGGGCTCCATTAGTGAGTGCCATTGCTGGGCTGGCAGTGATTAACAGCCACCAGGGGATGGCCAGCAAAGCAAACCCATCTTTCAGAACTGCAGGAGCATGGGAGGTGATTTCATGTGCACACAGCACCCGACAGGACCCCCTGGCAGCTGCTCAGAAATGTTCACTGCAGATGGGGATGGCACTGGGGCTGCTGGGCAGCCTGGGATGGTGCCAGGGATGCTCTCCCACTGACAGCAGTGCTCCCAGTGCCAAGCAGTGTGTGCAGCATCACGTTAGTCCTCATGGGGAGCAAAGTCAGGGTGCCAAGGAGATCAGTACTGCAGGAAATGTTGACAGAGTATGAAACAGAAACTGTCAAGTGCCCTACACAAATGCTCTTTTTTGACTTTTGACTTTGAATTTGTCTCCTTTTGAACTGCAATTTATTTGTGTGTCTGCTATTGAACAATAATGGATTTCACTTTTTATTTGATTGCTTCTTTTTTCATTATTAGAATTTTCATTCTTTTACACTAATTAATTAACCTCTTGTATACTCCCAGACTACAGGTTCATCATAAAAGTAACATGCCCAGGTCCTCTTGATTACATACTTATTCTCCCTTGATTACATACCCAGTCTAACATGCTAAACCTCTGATAAGGAATATTATTCTGAGATCCTTCCTTAGTGAGACAAAAAAGGCACTGTCAGGCTTAACAGCCCCTCTTGTTTCACATTCTCAGAAAAATTCAGGTGATTAAACACACCAGCATCTATTCACTCCTGGCTGTATGTTGTATGCTCCCAACATTCCCACAGATATCCTATTAATAAATAAATTTATTATTATTGGAAGAGCCTCAAGTTGAAAGTGTACTTGTAAACTTAAGATGATTTTTATTTGAAATTATCTTTTTCTCTGAAAAATGTTGCAGGTAAAAGGACCATTTGTGGAACTATGTTTGACCTACTTTATTTTTGAAATGTGTAAATATAAATGCTGTGGGGCTTTATGTGCATTACCAAATACTGGACTTTTCACTCTCTTTTCTGATTTTTGACAGGTATTGATTTTGCAACTCGTAAGATTGCGAAACACTTGAAACAAACAAAGGAGATTGTTCAAAATGGAGACAATTTTAAAACCAAAACACTCAGCACTTTCAGAAACTATGATTTGGATTACACTGTGGGGGTGGAGTTTGAGGAGCACACCAAAGGACTGGATAACCGAGTGGTGAAGGTAAACACCGGGGGCTGGTGTGTGCTCATACCACAGTCAGCACCAGGAGCCTGCAGTTCCCAAAGTCAAACCCCAATGTTTTACAGACACCAGAGGATTTTTATAAAGCAGAAGTAATTTGCATCCTGAGACAGTTTTCTTTCCTGCTACAAGCATTTATTAGAAATGCAAATCAGGATGGCTACTGGGATTTGTGAGGACAATCATTAATTAGGTTTTTCTAGTGGGGAATTTTTCCAGCTTTTCTTATACACCTTATGTATCTAGAAAGTTGCAAAATTGTATTTTTACCTATGCATCCTCCTTAAGGAAACTGGGGGTTGATCCCTGTGAATTTAGGACTGCATCAATAGAACTTTTCATTTTGGGATGGCTGGGTTTGCACTGATCAGTCTCAGCTGGGCAGTTTAACAGTCAGGCATTGTTAAAAATAAACCTGCCCTCAGCTTTTACTGTCAGGGGAGCTTTGGGAAGGGGCAAGACAAAGATGTGAAACAAAGCTCGGAGGGTGGGCACTGGAGGGTGGGCACTGGCAGGGCAGGAGGGCAGGGGGACCAGCAGTGGGTGCTTTAGTGCCCTGGGGATAACTGGAGAAACCTGAGCTCAGCACTGCCCCAAGAACCCGGGGCCATTGCTCAGACACATTTCAGGGGTGTTTGTGGACAGCATTAAGGGCCATGCTGTAGCCCCTGCCCCACCTCCTGTGGCAGAGTCAGCTCCTGGGGGAGTCCAACAAGGCTCTCAGAGAAGTCAGGGAGGAAAACAATACACCAATTCACTTCCTGAATTCAGCTTCATGTTTCTGCATCAGTACTGCCTCTGTTTTACTTTCTTCTCACCCTAAAAGCTTAAGCAACACTTTCAGATGTAGAAAGGCCAGTAGATGTGAAATTTCCATTGGCCGTCCCCATGGGAGCCTTGCTAATCCAGCATCCCCTTCCTCCCTTGGTCATCACTCACTGAATCTCTGTTATCAGCTCTGCTGATTTCCACACCTCCATCTCCACACCTCTGTTCTGCCCCCCAGCTCGCAGCTGCCAAACTCGGAGAAGTTGAGATCAAAACTCTCTGTCAACAAGACCTGCTTGTTTTGGCAATTGCCACAGGAAAAGCAGCAGCATAAAGGACATATTTGTATTTGAACTCACATCATCCCTCACTGGAGGGGCACAAATTTAGCAGAAGACACATCTTGTTCACCACAGATCACTTTTAATTCTCAAACTAACTTTGTGCAGGGTAATTCCTATGATTTCTTCCAATTTATTTCTCATTCACAGCACTGCAAGCCATCAAAGAGTAAGACCCATTTTTTTTCACTATCCTGAACATCCCTATATCTAAATTTTCTTTCTGTGTCCTTCTCCAGTGGGCACTAAGGGGAACTAATTCCCATGACAAAGTCTATGCTTAAAAACACTGCTCCCACATCTCTTCAGATCAGTTGAAGGCATTGCTAAGGATCTAAGGACTCATTAATTTCATCACTCCTTAAATCCATCAATTAGTGCTCCTTTAGTGCTCATCACCACTACAAAAGCCTTCCTTCGAAAGGGAGGGAAGAAGGAAAAGGAAGGAAAAGAAGGAAAAGGAAGGAAGGAAGGAAGGAAGGAAGGAAGGAAGGAAGGAAGGAAGGAAGGAAGGAAGGAAGGAAGGAAGGAAGGAAGGAAGGAAGGAAGGAAGGAATTGTGCATTTATAACCCTACCAGATTTAATTACTTTAGCCTAATACTAATTTCTAAACAAATCATGTTATTTGTTTCTAGGGGGAGAAGGAAAAAGGATGCATGTCATGCCATTACTTTCTGAATTGCTTTAAAAGTATTTTCTGGTCATTTTATTAACAAAACAATGCCTCAAACACATTAAAGTTAGATGAAGGTAATAAAATTCGTAGGCAACATTTAAATGTAAAGAGGGCATGGATAATTTAAAGAGCATGTAGCTTGAAAATTCCGTAAATAAGAAAGAAATTAACTGAAATGGAATGAGTTTTTTCTTGTTATTAATGGAAAGCTCCCTCATAAGAGAAATAAATCAACCAGTGCTGGACTAGAAAATAAATTAGGCTCCCAATACGCTTGGAGCTTTATAATAACAGAGCTTTCATGGACTAACAGAGATTTCATGTAACTGGTGTCTAATAAGGAGTTGTCTGATACATGGTTAAATACACCCCTAAAGGACAGTGCTTCAAATGCAGAGCAATTCCAACAAAGTTGCTTTGAATGTACCCTGGCACATCTGTAGACAGATAATTCAGCCTGTAACTTTTCCTTGCTGAGGGTTATCCTGCTTCTGGACAAGAATCAGCAGGACCTTGTCTGCTGCTGCTAGCTGGAATCCTGCCAGAGCAGGAGATGGTTGAGTATGGAAGGGATCTCCTGAGAGCCCCAGGTCCAACCTGTTTGCTCAGGCAGGGTCAGCTACTGCCCATTGTCCAGCTTATGATCACATCTCTTTAAATTTCTTACTGATTGTTTTAATGCTGTAAGAACTGACATGTGAAGACCAGGTGTGCCATCAGACATTTCAGAAAGTACACAAACAAATACACAAAACAAATTTAGTGGATGAGAACAGTAACGTACTGTTCCTCTTGTTTATGCAGAGCTAGAAAAGGTGTTGGCACTGCACTTTGCAGTACAAGCCTTCAAGTCTTCACTCATGAAACTCTATAACTTTTTTCAATAATGGCTTTAAACAGCAAGGGGAAAACGCACTTTGCATATATTGTACCAGTAGCTGTAAACACATTCAGCAATTCCCAGTTAGTGTGAACACTTGTTACTCATGTATGTGAAGAAACACATGGAAATGACAACAAAGCACTGCAAAAGCTTCCCTCTGTCACACTGCTGTCACCCTGAATGCATTTGGGTTTTGTTTAAATGCTTTGGGTTTTGTTTTTTTAATGAGGAAATTGGAGAATGATAGGAAGGAACTGTAATTGTGTATTCCCATTGCTTGAACTTATTTTATATGTTCAAAAATTTCTGGTTAATGTAACTGAGTTAATTATCTGATTCATGCAGTCCCTGGTGACCTGGGATGGTGACAAACTGGTCTGTGTTCAGAAAGGTGAAAAGAACAACAGGGGCTGGAAGCACTGGATTGAAGGAGACATCCTGCATCTGGTAAGGGCTGCTCCACAGACCCACAGCACATCACTGAGGCTGCACCATAGGCTCAGGTTTTCCATTTCAAAGGATTTGTTATTTTTTTCTAGTTAGAAAGGTCTTTAGACAGTTCTGATCTCTGAACTCTAAGGAAATTTCTGCTCTGTTCCAACTCAGGAATGCTCAATTTCTGTCCACCTGCTCCCAATTAAGTCATAGCCCTGCAGTGGCTTTTTGCTCCAGTCCACTTCCCTCCAGCTCTCAACCCCTCCTGTTACATTGCACCTCTAACATAATATTTTTTTTATATAATCACTGATAGGGAAAAAAAAAAAGAAGAAAAAAAAACCCCAATCAGATTGCAAGATAAATGTTAGTCTTTTTTTCTGAGCAAAGCAATATGAAATTTAAGCACACTGTGCTGTAATACAGATCAGAAACCCCTGGATATTTAAGAGGATCCCACAAACAACCTATACTGAAATTATTTTTTCTTAGTTCAATAATAAATTCAAACATCTAAAGTAGGAAGCTGTAGCCCAAAGATAGATGTGGTGAGTCCAAGAGAAGCCAGAAAAGCCTGTGCAGGAAATCAGCAATCAGTGGTGGGCAGAAAGATTTCAAAATAACAGTATTGTAGAATCACAGAATCATTAAGGTTGGAAAAGACCTCCAAGATCACAAAGTCCCAGCTTTGACTGAACACCACCATGTCCATTAACCCATGTCACAAAGTGCCACATCTACTCATTTTTTGAACATTTCTTATAATGATAATGATTGCAGAGTTTCGTGGGAAAGCAATCAAGAAATGGGCATGACAATACTGGGTGGCACAGCAGGTGGATGGAGAGAGATTCTTGAGAGGAGCCCATTGTTCTGTCCTAAGCTTTGCTGCAAGCAATCTGCTCCTTCACAGCTTTGCTTTATGCTTGGTGTGGGCAGTCATAGTGCCTCCCATCTCTGTGCCTGAAAGGGCAAAGACAGGAATTCAAAACCACAAAGTGCCACCCAACTGAAATCTCCTGTTCAGTGCTCTTCTGCAGCTCTGTCTAAACACACATTCAAGAGCTGGCCTAGAAAGTTCTACAAGCTGGCACCAAGGCTTTGGCTAAAGCTGGTGGAAACAAAGCCAAGCAGATCCTTACAGCAGTCTTCAGAAATTGTCCTGCAGGTTTGGCCCATCACTGGCCACCTTTTTCAGTCCCTTGCAAGCCCTGTTTGGCTCAGGAATGCTGCCTAATGGCACCAGCTAAACTGGCTGCACTTGTGCCAGCCTTTAAGGGGCCACTGCAGCACTGGGCAGCAATGGTGCATTGTTCTGGCCCCTGAGAAACAGCTGGGCACACCTCTGAAAAAAATCAGCTTTTGAAAGCATTCCTCTTTTTGTATTTATTTCCTTGTTTCAGTGCATCTCATGAATTTTGAGGTAACATGAATTATAACTATTACAGGATATTGTTTTAATAACAGAACATGAAAAAGCCTTGAATTAAAGCAAAATTTTAATGTATTGTTCATGTTTATTCTTCTTAGCGTTCAATTCATGTATCAAAAACTAATTACTACAACATGAAGTGCATACCTGCTGTTTGGCTCCATATAATGCACTTTTCTTACTGTTCTCTGTTTCATCAGCATACATTTTTAATGCAGTGGCTCTGTTGTAGCAATTTCTGGGGGGATCTGATATATATGCAAAAGAAAACTTCTACCACTATATACTTACTAAGTGTTTTAATACTGTAGGAACTGACATGTGAAGACCAGGTGTGCCATCAGACATTTAAGAAGAAGAACTAAAATGGAGCAGAAAGCCTCCCAGATTTTCATCACAACGTTGTGCTGTTATGTTTTGTCTAAAAAGAAGAATGAAGCCAGATTTTCATTCTTTTGACACTTCTATGTGAAGATATTATGTGCCTGTTTGTGGAAACAAACACATTTTATAGAAATAACAGTTACAAAGCACATAAATTTCTTTACCTTTCAGTCTGGAGTTAAATAAAAGTAATTGTCTTTCAAATTATGTTTCCCTACATCTGTATAATGCCTTCCAGAGGAATGTCTGTTAGCAACAAGGCTGAGAATTACCAGTCACAATTATTTCAGTCACAGTCTGTGTCTCCATAGTGCTGTATTATCATAATGTCTCTGGGTGACTGGGTAACACTGGATATTCATTGGACTGTTTCTAGTTCATTTAGTCCTGGATCACTAAGTCCACAGTTTCAGGCAACAGAATGCCTCACTGAGCACAATACATGTCCTTTCACATCAGGACTGTTCCCTTGGATTTGGCCCAGGTCTAAAGCTGCTGCTGATTATCACCTGATCAATATCTCACGGCCTTTGTGAAGTGCTGCAGCTCCTCAGTACCATCCTAACATGGATCAATGACAATGCTGTAACTTCCAGTTAGAGCCAGCAGCCTAATAACCATGCCCGTGGGGAAATCTGCTGTCTGAAGCAAACCCTGCATTGAAGAGTTGCTCCATGGTGGGAAAACTAAGGCACACTTGGGACTGAGAGGAAAACTGCAGACTATACACAGCCTGCACGTAGCCTGTGCAGAAAGAGTGCCCAGCATGCTGCAATCTTCACCTTGTACCACCTTTCAGAGACTGTAAAAGAAAAATCTTTTCCATGCAATTCTTCTCAGTTTTATTCAGGGTTTTTCAAAAGAATTCGTGTTCTTTGCTAAAGGCAAGTTTCAGTTAACCACGGATGACGAACACTACTTCAGTAGATAGAAACTTTTATTATTCAACAAAATGTTTGCACACCTTCCCCAGAAGAGCTTGTATGCCCAAAAGCTCATCTGCTTTTTTCAATGACATGAATTATTCTAATAAAATACACTGTCTTTCCTACAACCTTGCCTTTCAGATATAAAAACTTCCACATCAGCTTTAGCACTGTTAAGTTGCCTCTTGTCCATAGGCCCCCATCCTCTGTTTAGTATGGGAGGAGTGAAAATCCACTGAACAGATCAGTGGCTCAGTGGAAGTACAGAAAATATGTGAAAAAGCTTTGGCAGAAGTGGAGGAGCATATGCTTTCTCCTCATCTCCACCTGCTCCTCAGCCCACTCACTGTCAATAGCTCAGGGTAGGAAAGGAGGGAGTCTCCCAGCTGACAACCAGGTTATGTCTGCAAAAATCTGAATAATGTACCACCAGTACTTCTATGGCCATGGCCATTATCCTGGTTCCATCTGGGATTGAACTAATTTTCATTTTAATAGCTAGTACAGACTGTGTTTTGGATTTAGTATGAGAATAATGTTGATATCACATGTTGGTTTAGTTGTTGCTAATTAGTGCTTCCTCTAAGTCAAGGACTCCAGATTCCCTGTTCTGCCTGTGAGGAGGTGCACAACAGGCTGGGAGGGAGCAGAACCAGGACAGCTGCCCCAAACCAGCCAGAGGGATATTCCACACCACAGAACATCATGCTGAGCATATAAAGCTGCAAGAAGGAAGAGAGAAAACTGCTGTGTTTGGGATGGCATTCCCCAGTAATTCCTTGGTCATCCCAAGGAGCTGTTACACAAGATAAACTCTGCTGTCCTGGACATGGCTGAACACCCACCTGGAAGTGGAGAATGAACTCCTTGTTCTGCTTCGCTTGTGCAGGCAGCTTTTTCTTCACCCATTAAACTGTCATAAGCTCAGCCCTGGAGTTTTCTCAGGGATTGGCTCCGTGGTGCTTAGCTGCCAGCTGGACTTAAATCACGACAAGCATAGAAGTGCATATGTCAGGATATTTTTATGAATTGGACTTTGCTTCTCCTGATAAAAGCTGACTTGGTATCAAACTTCTTGTGTCCATTGCCTGGGCAATGCTTTCATGTTAGCTTGCACAGAGGAAACTGCACTTGGAGTTAGTAAACTCCTTATTTTGTCTTATTCAGCCCTGACCTGGACTTTTCAGTAGAAATGCATTCAATTCATAGTTCCAAGTCTCTGCTAGTTACAAGGATAAAAAAAGTACCACAGCTCATTACGCTTTTAAATTATTACCAGACTGTAATCACTAGGAAACAAAATGTGCATGTTTTAATCAGTGACATTTCTCCTGGTTGGTTCTTGCCAGGAGTAATCTTGTTTGTAAATTCACACCAAATCATAAATCCAAAGAAAACCTTTCATATACCACAAGGAACTATCATCAATTCACTAATGATGAGTCTGAAGAGGGAAAGCAAACATTCTTCAACTGGTTTCTTATTATGCTCACTAGCTCTGTCTGATGGTTATGGTTCAGAAGGCAGCAAGGCAATTGAGCACAAGTAGACTTTGATTGGGAGGAAACTGGATCTGACCCTATTTTTTTGCCTAGCTCAAAAATGAAAATTTCTGACACTGTAACAGGAAGTGAGGAAATATGCAAGCTTTTTTACTTTCCCAAACAACATTTTCTTTTTGCACAGACTGATACACAAGAACTTGCGGCCTCCTTTACAACTGCACGCACAGTGCTGGAGACAGAGGAGATACTCATTCTGTTACATTATAATTCCTTCCAAAGTTATCCTTGTTTGCATCATATTTGTGATGTTAGGCTGGTCTCTAAGCTGTTCAAAGTCCCTTATCTCCTTGTCAGTAGATTAAATACTTGTGCTGGAGGAACAGACCTTGCTGGTAAATCAAAGAATGTTCATCCACATTTTTTAAGCCCTCTGGCACACAGTGCTGTCTCAGGTGTTTTGAAGGATTACCATTTGCACGGATTCTTTTCCTCACAGAGAATATTGCTGAAATACAGCCCCAGGAAGGGAATTTATCAGCAACCTTCTGATCCAGTGTAGTGGGATGACCCTGGATGGATTCTTGGAACCCACCAGAGCCTCTCTCTCACTCCCCTCTGCAGCTGCACAGGGGAACAAAAACCAACAAAGGGCTCATGGGCTGAGAGAAGGACTGGGAGAGAGATCCCTTACCAGATACCATCATGGGCAAAACAGGCTCTAATTAGGGATATTAATTGACTTTGTCACTAACAAAACAGAGCAGGATAATGAGAAGCAAAATTAAACCTTGAAAACACCTTCCCCCCACCCCTCCTTCCTTCCCAGCTCTACCTCCTGCCCCCAATGGTGCAAGGAGACAGGGATGGGGGTTATGGTCAGTTCCTGACCCGTGGCTTCTCCTGCTGCTCAGGGAGAGGAGTCCTTCCCCTGCTGCACGTGGGGTCCCTCCCATGGGACACAGTTCTCCAGGAACTTCTCCAGTGTGAGTCCATCCCACAGGCTCACAGTTCTCCAGGAACTTCTCCAGTGTGAGTCCATCCCACAGGAGACAGCTCTCCAGGAACTTCTCCAACGTGAGTCCATCCCACAGGCTCACAGTTCTCCAGGAACTTCTCCAGTGTGTGTCCATCCCACAGGCTCACAGTTCTCCAGGAACTTCTCCAGTGTGAGTCCATCCCACAGGACACAGCTCTCCAGGAACTTCTCCAACGTGTGTCCATCCCACAGGCCCACAGTTCTCCCAAAACTGCTGCAGTGTGGGTCTCTCTCCCATGGGTCAGTTCTCAAGGACAGGCTGCTCCAGTCTGGGAGCAGGGCCCCTCTCACCACAGGCCTCCCATGGGGTCACAGCCTCCTCCAGGATTCCTCTGCTCCAGCCTGGGCTCCTACAGGGGCTGCAGGTGGATCTCTGCATCCCTGTGGATCCCCACGGGCTGTGAATGGATCTCTGCATCCCTGTGGATCTCCATGTGCTGCAGGTGGATCTCTGCCTCCCCATGCCCTCTGTGAGCTGCAGGTGGATCTCCAGGGGCTGCAGGTGGATCTCCATGAGATGCAGGTGGATCTCCAGGGGCTGCAGGTGGATCTCCATGAGATGCAGGTCGATCTCCAGTCTCTGTGAGCTGCAGGTGGATCCCCACGGGCTGTGGGTGGATCTCTGCCTCCCCCATGCCCTCTGTGAGCTGCAGGTGGATCCCCACGGGCTGTGGGTGGATCTCTGCCTCCCCCATGCCCTCTGTGAGCTGCAGGTGGATCCCCACGGGCTGTGGGTGGATCTCTGCCTCCCCTATGCCCTCCATGGGCTGCAGGGGCACAGCTGCCTCACCTTGGGCTGCAGAGGAATTCCAGCTCTGGTGCCTGGAGCAGTTCTGCCCTTCCTCCCTGCCCTTGCTGAGCTGTTCCTCTCCCATGTTCTCACCCCTCTTCCCTGGCCACAGCTGTGCAGTTACCTTTTCCTCCCTTCTCGGATCTGTTCTCCCAGAGGTGTTCCCACCATTTCTAAGTGACCAGCCCTGGCCAGCAGCACGTCCTTCTCTGGAGCTGCCAGGATTGGCTCTGCTGGACACAGAGGAAACTCCCAGCAGCTGCTCACAGAAGCCACCCCTGGAGCTCCACCCTGCCAAAGCTTGGCCATGCAAACCAAATAAATCCAGAACAGAAAAGCCTGAGCAACTCAAAACTACTTCCTTGTGAGTGTAGTACTGGGGAAAGGATCAGTACCATTACCCATCACTGGGCTTTTCAAATGACAATGACAAAGCTGTGGGGAACAAATGTTTATGGTGGAATTTCTAAAAACCTCTGCATTGAGCCAACTGGCTCTGCATTGAGCCAATTTTTCTTCCAAAAAGTTAAGCATTTTATTGCCAACTGCTAAAAGAAGAGAGCAACACTGCTGGCAGAGGCTGTAGAATAAAGTTGTAAAAGCTGCTGCCAGCTGTGTTCTGTGGCAAAGCCCTACAGTGCTGTCTTCCTCTGCAGCTCTGGAGGGTCACAGACATGCACAGAATGCCTTCTGAATTTGCCATGGATATCCTGGATGCTCTGCTGCTTGTGAAAGATACTCCACTGCCATCTGGCAAGAAGTCTGTGGTTTTTAAATCAGCATTTACTTCAAGATCTGATTAAGACAAAATTAAACAAAAAAATGTTGCTTAGTAAGATTTATTTGTATTCTTTTAAGTAAGGGTATATATTTTCCTTTAGTGGGGAGAGATTGATAGAAAGGATTTCTTTAGCAAGTTTTTTTTCCCACTAGAAGAGATTATTTTCTTTAATTTGTGACTGATTTAAAGGGCAGAGGTTGCAGATACTTTAATTTCAGCTTGCTGATTACTTCTTTCTTATGCAGATTGTGAGGATTAGAAGAAATCATTTTGTAAAAATTAGATTTAAAATGACACTAATGAGACAAGCTTTTTAATAGCTGCAAAAATTTTGTCAGTTATTCTCTAAATAGCACATTTGCTTTAATTATATCTCACACTGCAGTGCTTCAGTCACCATTAAACAGAAATGGGAATGCAATAGATGACAGTAGATATTCCAGAGTTCTTCAAGGTGGCAGAATCCATGGAAAGATGAGGAGCTTTGTCTTATGTGAGAGCAAACATGGCTTCACTTGGAGGAAGAATATAAACATGGAAGGAATAGAGGCACACTCCTCCAGGCTCCAGGAGAGGAAAAGGTTGACAGGACAAGAAGGAACAGCCTGGAACTGCAGCATGGAAACTGCAGGTGGCCATCAGACAGTGCCTCTGCTCTGCAAAGAGCTGAAGGGCCGGAAGAGACTGGCAGATGAGCCTGAGAGTCTCTGTGGTCCCACCACAGAGTCCACTTTCTTCCATCAGCAAACCTATCAGTGTGCCTGCAGCAACAGCTGGCAAAAAGATTGGCAAGAAGATGCCACAGATGTTACAATTCTGACTGCTTTTATGGGGTAAAAGGGTCAAATAGAGTCCCTGCAGTAAGAGAAAAGCTACTAATGTATGGCAAGACCCAGAAACAGGAACATTGGAAGTTCTCTTTATCTGTTTTCATGCTACTGTACTTTGGATTTTGGCTGGGTTTGGTTTGGGTTACAGTCTTTCAAAGAAAGGCTTCCTGAATGTCTGGTAAACCCTTCACAAAGGCTTTCCTGTAAACTTAGTTATGACTTCAGAATTAAATCATGGCATGGAAGTTAAATGGGATGGCACCCTGTGAAAACTGCAACAGGCATACTTTTTAATGTGCAGTGCCCTTGCTGCCTTTGTCACTGCACCCAAAGGTAATAGTTTTCCTGTCATTTCTTAATTGTGTTCCCCTGTCACCTCTATTTCATTCACTTTTGGATACACACATGTACCATATCCATGGATATATATATATATATATATATATATTTATGCATCTTTATACACACGTGTATTTACATCCGGGGTAGAAGGGTTCATAGGTGCCCACGATATTTGTTTGCCTACACCCCCACATCTTTTGAACCAGTTGTCCAGGGCAGACTGGTCAAGCAAACCTGACTGTAAAGTGTAAAGTCTCTAAATGTAATATTTCTACAAAATTGTGTGAAAATTAATAGCCTGATAGAACGCCTCCAGTAAAAGAAAGGTTACAGGGTGAGCTCATGTTTATCAAGTCCCAGAAAATAATTTAGGATAAATGCCTGTAACCATGGAAAACCTTCAGCTGGATGCCAATGAACTAAACCATGAGATAAAATCCCCTAGAAACCAAGCTTTGGTGGTTCTGCTGCTCACAGCAGTACTTGTTTCATTGTCTACTTTACAATATTTGATATTTTTTCTACTTACAAAAAGATATGATTTGTCTTTTTCTGGCTGTCTCTCTCTTGTTTTGTCAAAATTAGCTCATCTTTCCCTACACATGTGTAAGGGAAAAGAACTTTAATAATGAAAGAATACGTTTTCTCTTGAGGTGACATAAAGCCAAAGATTGCTTAAGTTTCCTGATGATCAGACTAAAGCACTGTTCTTCCAACAGGGCAGCAGTGCTAAAGGCCAGCTGAAGAGTTTAGTGTGCCTTTTCTACACATTGCCTGAACATCCCCCCACTGGTCATGCTTTCCAGCTTGAGCAGAGAAAGGTTATTGAGCTTTGGCACAAAAGTGAGTCACAGTTGTAATAAAACTCCGTTGGTGTAATAAGTGAGACAACAGTAGGTTCTCAAAATACATAATTTTATCTTTTCTTGATATGGTTTTAGTTAATTTTCAGCTTTTGAAATAATTATAGGGGTGTCAAACTAGATATTGGAGCTTATTCTGCAAGTAGTTCTGCTTAAGTCAGAGCACTTGCAGGGAGTCATTTTTTCAGTTCAGCCAGATCAGATCCTGATCAGGCCTCTACTGAAAACAAACTGTAGACTCTGAAGCTGCTGAATTTCATGCATTCAAAGTATCAGGGTCAGAAAAATGTGTATTGCTATTCACTGTTGTTGATACAATAAATGAATGCAGCGAAGTTCCTGAAAGTTTAGAGATAGGGTTTTAAGTTAAACATTTTTCTATTTGCTTAGATACTGAAAAGATGCAGCTAAAAATAAAGGCATGTGACATATGGCATTCTTTTCTGTCATTTAAAAAAATTTGAGAATTTACAATTATTTCCATATACACATATCATATTGTATTTCTTTAATAATCATGCACAACTTAATTTAAATTAGACTTTTATTTTCTAAACACTTTTGAAAAGCCAAAAGCAGTCAAATAGTCAGGAAAAACATCTGGAGGATGAGCTTTACTGGTTAGAGGATTAAGGCAGAGTTGAATTCCTCCCTTTGTGAAATAACAGCCTTGGTTCTCTGAAAACACAGATTGCTGTTTGCTACTAATGGGTGCCTTGTGTAGCATTACAGCAAATTGCTTTCCTTGATGGCATAAACTGAATACACAGCAAACACGAGCACTTAGTTAAAATGTTAGCACAGCCAGAGTTGCTAAATGAAAATAACTGTTTTCCACAGCAAGGCCCTGGATGATCAGAACTGAAGGATTTCTGGTTTAGGGGACTTGTGTCATCCAAAACAAGAAGCAGCCCCAGGTATTCTCTGGCCCTGCTGATTGCACAGGGTTCTGCAGCAAAGGACAGAGGCAGGGACTAAGGGACAGTGGCAGGAGGAGCTGAACCCTTGGCCACATCAGTGTGGTCCCAGTGGAAGCCCAGGCAGCTCCAGGCTTGGCCTGAGCTTGGCTTTCCAGGTTTTTATAACTGGCCTCTTCACAAGGATAAATCTCTAGATGCTGTTAATACAGTTTTTGTCGTCTCTTTCAAATAAGAAAGTCAGTCCTTTGTGAGGTCACAAAAAAAAAAAACAAACAAAAAAACCCTGTTTTGCTTACTGTGTCTCTCAATATAAACAAATATAAGCAAGGCCTTGCATGAAAACAGCATAACAGCTTCTCAGATCTCAGGTTTTATTTATAAAGTTTGTGACAAAACTTGGTACCTGTCCTTTTGCAAATAATTTAAATAAAAAGAGACCCAGAACATATTTGGACTCTTCCAGTGAAAAATCGAACACATTTTTGCACCTTGGGATGAGTTAAATAAGGCCCAAATATCTCACCTCACCCTGCAAATTTGTTTCCTAATGGCATTGATACAGATTTAAATTCTTTTATGGAATAAATCAGTATCACAACAGTGCAACAATTTATCTAATAATCTGGGCTTGCAATTTATTCCAAATATTTGCAGACCTCTGCCTTGATGGCCAGCAATTCTAGGACAACCAAGAATCCTCAGTCTGGGTAGAGTTCTGCAGCCAAATGTGTTTACAGCCTCACACCCAGTAACCAGTTTCCCCTTAAATAAGTAATTTTCTCAAATATTAGGTCAATGCTAGAGCATTTGAGGGACATGTTTTGTTTATTTTTCTGGATTTCACCTGGACTTAAGGACCAAAATATGAAAATGTTCCTATCAATTAATCTCACTTTGTTAAAAGGTTATAATTTATCCTTCTTCCCTGACCACTCCATGGATTTTGGTAATAAAACCATTAAACCATTACTATCCTATCCTTCCCTGCTAGCTGCCTCAGCAGTAATTAATCTCCACTGACTGAGGAGCATAAAGGTGCTTTTATCACCATTTCCCCTCTGCATTATAATGATTATATAGCAAAAAAAAAAAAAAAAAAAAAAGCACCAGAGAACACCTTTTGGTAGGAGAAGATTTCATGTGAGAAATTCTATATCCAGTTCAATGTCAGGTCTTCTTATCTGGCAGTATTTAGAGAGCAAAAGAAATGAATCTTGGTTTCTGTAGTTCCCTGTAAAGTGTGAGGTTGTAACTTTCAGAAGTTACTTGGAGCCACAGAAGAATTTGCAGCATCTACTCTGGAGATAAATGCTTTAACTTTGTGATATTTGGTTTTTTAAGAGCACCTATATGAGTAGTGCAATAAGCACTTTTTTTCTATACTATTACCTTCAGCATAGAAAAATTTCCTCAAAGCCTGGTCTACACTGCAAAGGCTTATTGCCAAAAAACTCCTTTTGTCACAAATCTATAAACACAAACATGATGACAGCCAGCAAAGCCCAGTTTTCATCTTGTGCAAATCAAATCTACTTTCCCAAACAGCAGAATTCTCTCAGCCAACACACAACCACTAAAGATCCTGCTGGCAGAATGACATTGTCTCCAGTGTTATTTTACGCACATTTCCAGCTTCTATTTGCAGACAGAGTCAACCTTCTGAATCCCTTCTCAGAGGAGCTTTCAAACAACTCCAGCACTAATTTCTAATACATTGAATGTAACAATATTCATCAGTTGTCATGGAAGAGTTCACATCGAAAATCAGACAGCATTTCATTCAAGTAATTCTGTAACTAATTTTAAAACGTTTCAAACAGTGGATGACACCTCTTCCAGTTACAAACCCATTCAGCAAGCCTTGATTTTGTCAGCAAAACAGACAAGTGGGCACAGAACAGAGCAAAATCCTAAACTCTGTTACATTTGGGGTTTTGTCATGGGTGTAGTGCAGCCCCTGGACACAGAAAAAGGTATCACAAAGGAAAAAAGCCTTGTTGGCCGATTTGATGCCAGGAACCATTCCCATGCCATTGTCTGCCCACATATATTTACACTGAAGAAACGCTGAACCAAAACTGAGGGAATTCACCTTTTTTCATTGAAAGACTGGAGTTAAAAGGCATCAGTGAAAATTTAAATAATTTTATTTACTTCTGCAGAAGGCATTAAAAACTATCTTTTAGAAATATGTGATAAATATTTTTTCCCAGACAGATTTACTACAAAACCAGTTTTGGGATTTTGTGTCCAGACATCAGAGAGAAAAACGAAATGGAGCTGCACAGAATCAAGGCGCCATCGAGTGGTGAATCTTGTACTCACACCGCCCTCTTCCCTCAAACCAAAAATAGTCATTATTGTCATACCTCTGTGGAAAATTGAATAACATCCCTGTCGTTTATTTTCAAGAACAGAACTGTTAAGATAACTTTTTTACTCACAACCTATCACAACTTTCCAAGTACTTTTACTTTGGGGAGACGAAATTCCAACAACATACTGGCTACGTGTTGTTAAAACTCCTCAGTTTTAATTTGGAAAGCCATGTAAGAAATAATCCGTCTCCATTTTCGATGGAAGAATTGCTAAAGGATATAAAAGTATGTGTGGGTGATGGTTATTATCACTGCTTGGAGGGAGGGGGAAGCTGACTTTTTTACATAATTGCAAGAATAGCAGCATAAGATTTGAACCAGAAACCTCTAGCATTAAAAGCCTAAACTGTTTTAGACTAAACTGAGATTCTGTACTGATCCTCACTCATCAACTGATTTTATACTTCATTTTTGGGAATGAATTTGTCCAGAAAACCTGAATGCTGCAAATCCTATTTCAGGTTCTATTTAAGTAATATACTGAGCAAGGATTGAAAAAGAGGTATTCAAAGCTAAAAAAATTCATTGCTATATTCTGAGTTTAGAAATTCAAACAATGAGCAGAGATTGTTGAGATGACTTGCAGTCTTCAGACTACACAGAGATGCTACACACCACGCACTAATATTGAATTTTTTTAAATATGGCTGTATTTCTGAAAAAATTAATGATTCAGATTCTACTGGAAATGGAAAAACAAAAAAACAGTGCTTGTATAAGACTTGTACATATAAATATATTGTTACATTTCCCTCTTGCAGTATGTTATTTATGTGTGATTATTGTAAAAGAGCAAGGATAAAATTTAATATAGATTTCATCACAGCCTGCTCTCCTCCATAAACAACTTGTTACGGGCTTATTGTGAAGAAATATCTTCCAGTACAAAGACACAGATACAGTGCTGCGGAAATGCCACAGAATCCTGTGTGCTGCTGGTTTTCTGAACACAATGCAAACTCATAAACCATGTAAATATGCAGCTCCAACCATAAATACAGAGGGCTTTGACCTTTCCTAGAAAAGCACCTACATATTACGCTGCTATAAACTAATTTTAAAATAATAATAGATTTTTTAAAAAAAGTTTCAAACCTGTTGACAAAGCCACCTTCCATTCGACAGGTATATCTTGAGAGAATAGTGTTGGATTATGGTCACATTTGGGGTTTCTGGGAGGTTCTTCTGACACCCTGTGTAAATTACCAAGAGACAGCAGTGGGGTTTGCTTTTCTGTGCCTGGCACAGCACAAGGCTGAGCTGCATTTCAGCCCATGGGGAAACAACTGCTATCTAATGATAAAAGGAAAAGAGTTTGTGCCTTGGGATCTTAGTGACAATCTGTGCTTTAAACCCAATCCCTTTCCTTTGTTTGCTGATGAAATGCACAGGTGGAAGGTATTGTCTGATATCACTGCCCTGCCCCAAAAGCAGTTTTTCCATCATTGCTGCTCCTTTGAGGCAGACACCGTGTAGGCTGTTGGACAGGATATTGAGATCCTCAGATTCTGGATTGTTCTGGACATTGTACAGACGTTGCAGTAGGAGCTGAAGCCTCACCTCTGCATCTGGAAAATGCAAAACTGCCAGATCAAGAGAAAACAACCTACTTCCTTCACAAGCTACAGTCAATTATCAAAGCCTGGCCATGAACTTTTCACGTTGACTCAGTATCCATAGTGCTTCTCTTAAATTTCCTTTTATTACCACCTTGTATCTGGATAAAAAAATAACTCTATGTCAATTTTGTCTAACTTTAATAGAAAACAAACACAGTGTTCTCAGTTTTCCAGGGTGCTGGCAACCCATGCTATTCAATAAACAATTTTTGCAAGCTTATGGAAAATCTGATGCTGAATCATTGCCCAAGAATGCTCCAACTTTGTAGTCAGCAGCGATAAGTTAAAAATATATAATAGCAAAAAAAAAATTGAAATCACAGAATCTCTCTGTCCTGAAATCAGTGTCATTACAGAAATTTTTAAGTAGCTACTGGACTGATACTCCTCAGACAAGAAGAAATCATTTTAGGATTTCTAGTTCACATTATCTCAAGACTATATTCAGGGCAAACTAAACTGCTCACTGAATCAGATCTTAGGAACAGTTTGGCAGGTTTGAAGATGAGCAGAGAAAATGGAATACGTTTATCTGAAGCCTTAAAACTCAGTAAAAGGACATTAGCACCAACATTCAACTATAGTGGAAGGCATTGTAAATCAGATAAAGAAAGAAATTACAAGCTCCAAACTTGGAATACCTGGGAGGATATAAACTGCTGCCTTCCAAAGCACTTCTGTGGTTTAAGGCCTGCCCTATTGCCACCAATCTTAATGGAAATGGAATCATGCCAGAATTGGAACTGTGGCCTCCAGGAAATAAAACAAGAAGCAAGTGTTAATAAATCAGGAGCAGTAACAGGTCAATCAGGATGGTTCTTGCTAAGTGATTACATGAATGACATAAAGATAGCACTTTTCTAATGAATCAAATGGGCCCAAAGAAGCTGTAGCACAAGAGGTCAAGAACTGGAGTCTTTACATTATATACAACACTTTGGTCTCTCTCACTGACAACCTTTATTTTCCTCAGAATTGTCTGTTTAAGGATATCTCTCCTTGTTATTAGCATTATCACATACTACAGTGCTACCACAATTAATACTTTAGATTTTCTTTTTAAATTAAATCCATATCAGATGCTGCTGAAAGTATGCTGATTATCCTGTTGCTGATTTTAAAGAAGGTGGTATTTGTGCTCACTGAAAACCTCTTAAAAATAGTAAACCTTTCTGCTGAAATTTGAAAACAGTCTGAAATAGTTATCTTGTTGAGATGAAGACACCCAGTACAAAAAATCCAAACCCATGTGCTGAGGTTTGTCAGAATTGTGAGTTGAAAAGGCAGGTCTGTAATGAAAGTGTCAGGCAATACTATATTAGATGACACAAAATACAAAATTCCTAATCTCTCCTTTACTGACTGCAGTAGCTCGTTCCTCTGCATGCGCCACATACATGATTGCATTTGAAGGAACAACCATTTTTGGAAACAATCATTTTATGCACCACCACGCTGCTATAGGCAGGCTGCAGGTTTTTGGGGGGGATGGGGTTCTATTTTTTCTAATCTGGGCTCTAGCCTTTTGACAGTTTTTATTTCTTCACTGGCATTTAAATTCCTCATTATTCTAGTCAGGGCAACGTTTGGAGTGTGGGTCAGGATTGTATCCAAGGCTGGGATGTTTCCTAGAGAGTTAGAGACAGGCTGGGCAGCTCAGACTAAAGGAGACAAAGTGCATTCCACACCACTGGCTGTCCCTGAGTCACCACAGAGTGAAATGCTGTCCTAACAAGGGAGGCTTTAATTCAGATTTACAGAGGGGTTTGTCTCACAGCTCTGCCTCCTACACGTTAATAACACCTTTCCTTTAAACCCACCACGTTCCATCAATCTTCGCTGGCTGCCAAGTTAAGGTTGCAACGAGTTTGCTTCAGTTCACTGCACTGCAAGTATTAACTCCTGGCAATCAGCAGCACAGCACATTAATTCCACATGAAATAAACACTTCACAATCCTGTAGAGCTGACCTGAAGAGGTGAGTGCCTCTGTTTCTCCTAAAAGCAAGGACCTTATGAGAACAGTAGAGCACTTCTGGTTACAGGGTAGCTCACTTAGGGAATTGGTTATCACCAACAGCAGCTCAGTCAGCCAAGCCCCGAGGCGCTGGGGAGCTGAGCCCCAGGTGAAGTGCAGAGATCCCGAGAGGTGCCACAGAACCCTGTGAGGAGAGCCAGCAGTGCCTGGAGAAAGAATTTGTGTCCTGGGTACATCAGTCAGGGCAAAGAAACCCTGGACCCCAGGACTGAGCTGCCTACTGCAGCAAGTAGAGGCACACATATTTATTGCATATAAATATTACATCTAATACATATGCATCACATTCTATTTATTGCATCTATTATTATATTAATAATAAATTACATTGATTATTTATTTTTAGGTATGGCTCCACCTGACAGCACTCCAGAGCTGAACAGGAATTTTCACACATATGGGATGTGCCACATAGATATGACTCTTGTTTCCAGACCTCTAGACTTTACTTGAGAGAAGAAGAAAGTGGATTGGTATTTTATTATTAAAACAGCAGTTAGAATTCATTTGGTACACTAAAAATAAACAACTAGTGCTTGTGATTAGCATCCCAAACTGTTTTCATCTTTTTCTCTGAAATAATGATACTGTACCTTTTTTCCTAAACCTTAAAATGCTATACCTACTTCCAAAAAGCCTTTTTATTGCCAAATAAATTCAAAGCCTGCTAATAATTTTATAGCCAAAATAATTAGGCTGAAATCTCAGAAAAGTAAGGTTGAGTGGATTGGCTTTCCTGAGAGACAATTATGTGGGTAATAAAAAATGCTTTTTAATGCTTTGCACTGAGAACTTTCAAGAAATGTGTCTCCAACACCCTATTAGCAGTTCCTCTGTTATACACTTGCAGACACACCTATATCCACACTCATAGGATGTGTTCCTAACAAAAAGGCAGTTGTGGAATGGCCGGTTCCACTGCACTGAAAATGTCCTGTACAGCTTTATTCTGGTTTTTGAAGGAAGCCAGGCCTGTGGCTGCACTCTTCTCATCTGCAGCGATCTCATCATTTCCCTGCATCATTCTCTCCTCTCCCCTTTCCCTGTCTGTGGTCTGGACGATATCTGATAGCTACAGGAGACAGGCAAACTCAGGTTTGTGCCCTTCTTCCAGAGTAAAGAAAATGTCAGATTTCTTCCAGGACTGGGAGGAAAGAGCCAAATACCCAGCCCAGGCGTGCTGCTCCAGGTAAGCTGCAGCAGGTGCTACTGCAGAGCCAGGCAGGCAGAGGTGAGACAGGGGCACTGAGAAATTTCAGGGCAGTGCCCACAAGGAACAGAGTTACCTCTCTCACTGCTCTGCAATAAAACACTGCCTTGGGGTTTTTTTACCTGTTTTTACGTTTCAGTAAACAAGCACAGGAATAGCTGTTGAGTTACACAAAAAACCTGAAGCTGAGATTGTGTTCTCATGTAATCCCTGTACTGAAAGGCTTCTCAGGGACACGCCAGAGTTCCAGCTGTTTTGTATGCAGCCCCTGGTGAAACAGTGGTGAGTTCAGGATACAGGGGAAACCACAGGAAAGGCAAACCAATACACAGAATATTCCCTCTGTATACCCATTTAATTTCCACAATGGATCATGGTTTGGACTCAGAACTCATACCCAGCTGGTAAACTTGCCTCTTACAGCTTGTGAGGGATATTTCTTATTTCGAATTTAATTGCTTTTTTCCATTTCTTCTTTCCTCCTGTAAGGTCAGTCTTGGCTTACACCCTGTGCTTTTTCTCTCTCCCTCAGCTTTTATATTACTACAACTTCCCAGGAGAAGCTAACAGCAAAATAATTTCTTCCTTTCTCTGCTGTTATTTTCTTGACTAACAAGCTCTAGTCCTTCATCTTTCCCTTACCTTGCTGACCATCTCTAATTGCCCTGTAATAGTCTCCTCTCTCTCTGGACAGGACTTCATTGAGAAGGAAAAACACACAGTGTATATCCCCCACCACCTACATACTCTATTATGGTCACTTTCCACTACATCACTTCTTTCAGTGTGCCACCTCAGCCATCTAAAAATCCTGAAGTACACTCAAAACTCATATATTTTACTCAAATTGTTCCTTTTAGGCAGGGTTATCCATATGCTGCATCCTCAGATTCTGTACTCAAACATTTTAAGTGTTATTCATTACATTGTAGAATCATCACTATAATGAATTCAAAATGGAAAGCAAGACTTAAAGGAAGCTGAAAGTCTAAACTCATCCATAGCAGTTGACAATATTCTGCCCCTTTTCTTGCTTCAGGCATTTCTCTTCTCACTTTTCATCAGACTTGTGAGATTTTTTTTAAGATTTAATTAATATCTGTCTTTTCTCCCTCGGAGTGAAAATGACAAGAATTGCAGTAACTGTTCTGTCTCTCTGGCTTTTGTTTGTTTATGTCCTTCAGACTAAACATTCCAGGCCGGTGTAATCCTTCTTGCAGTGTTGTGGGATAGAGGACACAGGGCTCCTAATCCCCAGCTGAACACTTGTATCGAAAGGAGAATTTTCCTTAACGGGATCTCAATGAATATAAAGATCCTCTGTGTTATTCCTCTCCTTTATACAACAAAATGCGGGGGATGCAATTTTTAGAGACGGAACTTCAGTCTGGGAGTAGGAGTAGGAGAAGTTCCCTCAGGAGTGGTTCCTCGTGCTCTTGTGCTTCCCAAACGCTCACATTCCCCATGTTTCTGTGAGATGCTGTTTGGAGTTGCAGAAATTTTAGCTGGCAAAATGATTGAGAAAAGTGTCCCATTGCCTGTCTAGGGGTGTGCAGCACTGACGAGGCTCAGTGCTTACCCTGAGGGCGATGGGCACGCCGGGCTCCCTGGCAGATGGCCCCGGAGAGCTGTCACCAGGCTCCTGTCCCCAGCAGTGCCACCATGGCGCGCACCGAGACCGCGCTGAGGTGACAGCACCGGGAACAGCCGGACTGCACTGAGGGGACAGCACCGGGCACAGCCAGACCGCACTGAGGGGACAGCACCGGCACAGCCACACTGCACTGAGGGGACAGCACCGGGCACAGCCAGACCGCACTGAGGGGACAGCACCGGCACAGCCACACTGCACTGAGGGGACAGCACCGACACAGCCACACTGCACTGAGGGGACAGCACCGGGCACAGCCAGACCGCACTGAGGGGACAGCACCGGGCACAGCCACACTGCACTGAGGGGACAGCACCGGGCACAGCCAGACCGCACTGAGGGGACAGCACCGGCACAGCCACACTGCACTGAGGGGACAGCACCGGGCACAGCCGGGCACTGCTGGAGATCACACATCTCCTCACTGAGGGGTCAGGGTCACAGCGGGGGCTCTGCAGGGAACACTGAGGAGACACAGTTTGGGGCATCACAGTACAGAAAAAGACATTCAGCTGTTCGGGAGTGCCCAGAGGCCATGGGCACGTGAAGGCGGAGATACCGTGTGAGTGGTTTGGGACACTTGGTCTGTTCAGCCCGCAGGAGTTTCGGGAAGAGGTCACAGCAATCTCTAGCATCCTCGTGAGGGGAAGCGAGGGGCCGGTAGCGACCTCTGCTCTAGTGACAGCGACAGGATCTGAGGAACGGCAGAGAGCCGCATCAGGAGACACAGGATGTTCCCACGGACGTTGGGCATTGAACAGGCTCCGGCACAGCACCGAGCCTGACAGGGTTCAGGTGTTTGGTAAGCGCTCTCCGACACACGGGGTGCCGCTCGGGATGCGGTACCAGGGCCCGGGGCTGGGTTCCACGGTCCCGATGGGTCTCGGACCACCCGGTACCTCCCCGGCCCCGAGCCGCCCCCGCGCCTGAGGCAGCGTGCGCCGACTACAACTCCCATCCGGCTCCGCGCCGCCGACTCCAGGTCCCGGCATCCCACAGGAGAGAGTCGCTCTCGCGAGACTGGGGGCGCGCAGGCGGCGCTGTCGCGAGAGCGGCGGGCCCGGAAGCTCCACGTCGGAGATCGGAGCGAGCCCGGGCGGCGGCGCCGGAGCGGGGCCGGGACACCGGGCGGCACTGGGGACACCGGGCGGCACCTCGGCACTGCGGGGCCATGGTGAGCGACAGGCAGGGTCCCGGGGGGTGTCTTGCCCCCGCTGCGGGAGGGTGACCATCCCAGCCGGCCCCGGCGAGGCAGCGTAGCCCCGCGATCGGCGGACCGGGCGCTTGAGGGGCCGGGGCCGCAGTGCGGTGCTGCCCATGACGTTCTCAACCCCAGCGAGCGGCTGTCCCGGAGCTCGGGGTGCGTGTCGCACTCAGCCCTCGGAGCCGCCCTTCCCGGCCCTCGGGAGCTGCAGGTCCCGGCGGTTCCCGGGATGAGCGCGGAGCCAAGCGTAGCTGTGCTTGCCTTCCTGGTGTTTGTAGCAGGAGAAGAGAACCCAAACTCATGTCCACATCCCATGTTATAGCCGTGGTTCAGGTACTACCTGATAATCAGGTGGGGTTTCTTCCTTGCAGTGTCTAACATAGGTAGCTGCGGGTTTTATTAATGCCTGCAGTGTTCTTTGGTCAGCCATTATCCACTGAGTTCTCTGAGATAAAAGTAGCGTTAAATGATCTCCAGTGAGTGTCTAAAGGAATCACAATGCCTCGAATATATTAGAAAATCACTTTGCTAGACTTCATGCCTTTTAAATACTCTGGCTTTATATTGCCAGTGATGAAAGTGGAAGGTCAGAGCCTTCTTTGTAAGGGAAAGACTTAAACTTTTCCCTGCTCTCAGTTTTTACACGACAGTGTTCCATTCTAAAATATAATTTTGGAATTGTGAATGGAAGTAAATTTATAATGGACAAATGTTGTGCTCTATTGTAGTAACTGACTTTTCTTCCTGGTTTGTCAGGTGAAGTAGCGGGAAGATTTATTTTCTAACATTTGTATTAGGAGCAAATTCTCTTCACTTTGCTTTCATAGTTCAGGGACACCAGAAGGATGTGCAATGCATCTTTTTATTTTTTGACTCTGCTGGAGATACTTTGGCAAGAAAATCTGAATTTCACAGAATTAAATTAACCAGAGCCACTGCCATTGGTGAGGATGTGATGTCTTCCTACAAAAACAGACTCACAGATAGATAGAAAAGAGTAGTAACCTTCTGTCTGCACGGAGAGCAGGATTGGATCCTTTTATTCTAAGAGTGAACTGCAGCTTTCCCTTTCCTGAGCCGTTTGCTGTTCAGTCACCGGGTGCTCCCCATTGTTCCCCCAGCCTCTGCGCCTGGACATCAAGCGGAAGCTGACGGCGCGCTCTGACCGCGTCAAGAGCGTGGACCTGCATCCCACGGAGCCATGGATGCTGGCCAGCCTCTACAACGGCAGTGTCTGTGTTTGGAACCACGAGACACAGGTGAGTGCCTTACTGGGAAATGTGCATAGCTGTGCATCTGGTGCTGGAAATGGAATTTGTACGGACTCTTCAGTCACTGCTGCTAACTGACTGCTCTCCTCTGGCTGAGTGCTAGAGTCACTGTATCACTAGACAAAGAAGTGACACTGTTAAGAAAATAGAAAGACCTCATTTCAAAATTGGTATTTTTTCCAGTGCTATAAACTTAACTGATTTTATTTTCAGACTCTGGTGAAGAATTTTGAAGTGTGTGACCTGCCTGTGAGAGCTGCCAAGTTCGTGGCGAGGAAGAACTGGGTTGTTACTGGAGCTGTAAGCTGTTTCCTCTTGTGATTTCCTGTTCAGCTGCACTTTCTCTGATCAATTTTCATGCCATTACTTTCTGCATCATGTAATAATCTGATCTGATCTGAATTTGTAGAGGAGAAGGGAATACTTCACTACAGTTACCCAGAAGTTTTCTCTTTCATGGAAGGCTTAGAAGCTTAAATTTTCATTTCAAAAAAGAGCAACTGCTAAGGTGACTGACTCTGCAGGTAATGCCAGGTAGATGGAGTTTCAGCTTTTACTGCCAGCTGGAACATACTCAGCACAGAGTTCAGACCCAGATCATAGGTTCCTCTTTAACTAAGATGAAACTATTGACAATCCTAGGTAAGATGAATTTGAAATTGCTTTCTACTTTTTTTTCTTGGTTATATTAAAAATAGTTTTTTAGTTTTGCTCACCACTAGAAAAAAAATGCCTGCTTTTATTTGGTGAATGTACCTTGAGAGGAATAGCTGTATTCTGGTCTTGGTAACACATTTTTCCTTATGGAGTGAATTTTTTTTTGGCTAAATTAAGGTAATGCCTAAATGGTTTTTTTCTCAACTTTCATTTCCTAGTCTTCTGCCCTGTACCCAGAATAAAAATGTGTTTTCATTTCATTACCATATGCTGCCATGACTTGGTTACTTGAAATGTAAATGAAAATTTGAGTGAAGTTTTTTTCCAGTTCATAAATGACTTGAAACAGCAGTAATTTATAGCTTTCTGAATCCAAGTGTAATTTGTATCATTAGCAAGCAAAATTCCTTAAACATTTGTCTTCAATGGTGGAATGTTTTTTCCTAGCTCCCCTGCATTGCATAGAAGGGGCACTGCACAAGAGACTTCTTTTCACGTGGCTTTTCCTCCCTTTCCCAGGATGACATGCAGATCAGAGTTTTTAATTACAACACCCTGGAAAGAGTTCACATGTTTGAGGCCCATTCCGACTACATCCGGTGCATTGCAGTGCACCCCACGCAGCCCTTCATCCTCACAAGCAGTGGTGAGAGTCCTTTGGGATCTTTTTGTGTTCAGCTGTTCTCAGGCTCCTGTTTTCTGTGGGGTGAGGGCTTGCAGGTCTTCCTGGCAAGACTCAGGAGTCTTTGAGCAAGAAGCCAACGTGACAGTTGTCATTTTGTTGCTTCTTGGTAGATGCGTTCATGTTTTTTAATGGAATATCATTTGCACTTTAAATTTAAAATATAATGGCTTGTGTTCTGGTCAGAGAAAAGAGCTTTCTCTCTTAATATCTGCCAGAGGAAACATTTGTGTATGTGCCAATTAGTGTGGCAAATTCTCAAGTAACAGCTCAGGTTATGTTTTTAAAAAAAATTCATCATGGTTTGGAGTAAGTTTTGAGCTGGGAATCTGACTTGAAAGCAACAGACAGCTTTCATGCCCCTTTGGTCCTTCTGAAGGACTGGTAATCCTATAGATGCAAGTAGATTATTAGCAGTGCCTCCTTTCCAGCCTGTGCCATGAAGTTCTGGAGGATTATGCACTTTAAGGAGGTTGTTATCACCCACTGAAGCTTGCTTGTTTGTTGTTTCTGTTTTTTTCCAGATGACATGCTGATCAAACTCTGGGACTGGGATAAGAAATGGTCTTGTTCTCAGGTGTTTGAAGGACACACCCATTACGTCATGCAGATTGTCATAAACCCAAAAGACAATAACCAGTTTGCCAGTGCCTCTTTGGATAGGACAATTAAGGTAAAGAAGCTGTATTTGGGTTTTTTAGTCATTAAGTGATTAGCAGTGTACACAAACCAATAATCTTGTATGGATAATGGGTCAGTATTCTTAAAAGCAGGTGCAATAATAGAATTTTGACTGAACAAAGACCTGGACATTGCTCCAGGCACCTGCTAAGTAATTCAGTAAATTTACCCGATGACATGTTGTGTCTAACAGTTGGAAAGTAGTTCTTTAAACTTTTTTAAGTGCTGTATCTCCATTTGGACTGCACAGAAATATGGGAGAGGAGTTATGGTTTTACTGTCAGTGAGTGATTTGGGAGCATTGAAGCCATATAGCAGGTAAAGACTTTAACTGTGCACTAAAAAGAAAAAACAACCCTGGTAAAGGTGTCTCTCCCATTACTTGCATGTCCTTGGCTGTCTGTGCATGGAATTGTTTCCAGTGATGCCTTCAGCCTTCTCATGGTCTCATTTGCTGTGCAGCTGTTACTAAATATCTGTGACTAAAGATTTTCAGCCACTGAGCAGGGACACCTTCTCACATTCCCTGTACATCATCAGTATATTGGCTGTAAAAAGCCAGCACTGATTTCATATGGCCACAGATGTTGAGATCAGGTGCATGTAAATGTTGATTTGATGTGATAAACATGAGAAAACACTAGTATATCTACACTTGACTTGCTTCATTTTGTATCCTCATTCAACATGAGATTTGATATTCTTTAGTGTAGCTGGAAAAATTAAAATTCAGGACACAGTTGGAGGAAATTTATGTATAATAACAGTTACTAGTTAATTTTATAAACACGTAGTGTTTTTAAAAACAGTGCTTTATATGGTTTCATGTCCTTAAAAAAAGTTTAAAGCAACCAATTTCAATGTTTAGAGCTATGAGCAGAGAGCATGGGCAATTCAGCATGTTATTTGTGTTTACTGGGGGAAGGACTGTTAGTTTGCTGAGCAGTTGTTGAGGTTTTTCATCTAAGGAAAACAACAGTGAATTGGAATTTCGTCTTATTTCTCTTTGGACTTGTGAAATACTTCTGGATACCTGTTGTGTGTGCCAAGGGTGACCTGGACACAGCAGGTTGCTGGGTACAGGTGTTTGTGTTTTTTTGGTCAGGTGTGGCAGCTTGGATCATCCTCTCCCAACTTCACCTTGGAAGGCCACGAGAAAGGAGTGAACTGCATTGACTATTACAGTGGTGGGGACAAGCCATACCTCATTTCTGGGGCAGATGACCGCCTGGTGAAGATCTGGGACTACCAGGTGTGTGCTCAGCTCTTCAGAAGCCTTTGTGCAGGCTGCCACATTTGGTGTAATGTTTCTGTTGTTAGATTTTTTTCCTGTGACAAATTAATTCTCTGCCTTTTAGGCCTCATGTTTGTGGAGTAAGCTGTTCCTCTTCTGTGTTCAAGTGTAAATATTGCTCATGTATCAACTCTTTCTATCCTTCCACCTCTCTTTTTTTTCTTCAATCTTTATAGCTTCCCCCCCTCCTGTTTCATCCTGCGCACATTGGCACAGTCCCATGTGTTGCTGTTGCATGGACACCCATGCTTGTATCCCCAAACAGGGCAGGAGTGTTGAGGTGCCCTGCTTGAATGCTCCTCAGGAAAGAGATCTAATCCAGAGATTCACTTCTGTTGCTCCAGCCTAGAGCTCCAGAGTTCTTCCTGTCTACAGGTGTCTGAATGGCCAGAAGGGCAAGACAGAAGTTGTTAGGTGGTACTTTCTAGTCACTAAAACTTACTGCCCTGGAGTAAATCCAAGCCCAGAAGGTGAAGCTGGCACTGTCAATTTAAGCATTCAATGCAGTCATGAATATTACACAACAGTGCTTGAGATTTTGACACCATGTGCAGCTGGAGACACTGTACGTGCTCCAGTCTTAGTTACTTCAAGTAGAGTAGCCTGTCTTTCAAAACTGTGTGAATGAACATTCTTACCAAAGACCTAAATTAGATCTGTTTTCACCTGTAATGCAATGTTTGGTTATGTTTTTTTTCACAGTGAACTCAGCTTTCTATCATGCTTTAATGTATTGTGCTATGCAGCTCTGAGAAAGCATATTTTCTAGCCATAAACACATCTGAAAATAGAAGAAAACAGTTCTGTTAAGGGAAATACTTTCTTCTGGGCAGGAGGTACAGCTCAATACAATCAGTTTTTAATAGCTTAGTGCTGTTGTTTGAACACCTTGCAAATATAAGAAATCTAGAGAATTTTCAGGTCTATTTAGGATTTGGGGGAGATTTTTTTTAAGAAATAAGGGTTAAAATGTGGCATTGTGTTTTCTCTTTCTTTCAGAATAAAACTTGTGTCCAGACCCTGGAAGGCCACGCTCAGAATGTGTCATGTGTCAGCTTCCATCCGGAGCTGCCCATCATCATCACTGGCTCTGAAGATGGTAACTTTGGATTTTCTGGTCTAGAAAGGACAGGAAAAGCACTGAGGGGAGAGCTGTTGTGGTGCTGTGGCTGCACCCCTGCTGCCCTCACAGCGAGATGAAAGAATCCATGGCTGTGTTTTTCCCCAGGCACGGTGCGGATCTGGCACTCCAGCACTTACCGCCTGGAGAGCACCCTGAACTACGGCATGGAGAGGGTGTGGTGTGTGGCCAGCCTCAGGGGCTCCAACAACGTGGCTCTGGGCTATGATGAGGGCAGCATCATTGTTAAGGTACAGTTAATGGTTTGGAGTGAGAAATTGTGATTCATCCTGTCCTGTGTGCACAACAGCTGGATTCTGATTCTGGGATAATATGTAAAATACTGGCATTTTGGCATTTTAATTGGCATTTTTTGATAGAGATTGGCTATTTCACTTGATATTTTCAACTGAAAAGAAAATCAACAATGTGTGTTTTCCGTAGCCTCACCTCTTTCTTACTTTCTAGCTTGGTCGTGAAGAACCTGCCATGTCCATGGATGCAAATGGAAAAATTATTTGGGCTAAACATTCTGAAGTCCAGCAGGCTAACTTGAAAGCAATGGGAGATGCTGAAATCAAAGATGGAGAGAGGTTGCCACTGGCTGTGAAGGATATGGGCAGCTGTGAAATCTATCCTCAGACAATCCAGCACAACCCTAATGGACGGTAACACATTCCTTCATCACTCCTCTTGAACTGGTTGGGTTTTTTTGTTAACAGGCTCAAATAAAAGGGATCCAAGTCCAAGAGATGCTCAGTGGAGACCAGAAGGAGCATGACTCAGGAGGGAAATGGAGTTCCATGACATTTTAGGCATATTTAAAGCTCTGTGTTTCAGTGATTACCTTGGGCATGGGAGCCTTTACCTTTACAGATGATCTGCCTGTTGACCTGGACACAGATATCTGACAAGTGCCTCTCTCTCCTGCCCCAGGTTTGTGGTGGTGTGTGGTGATGGTGAATACATCATCTACACAGCCATGGCTCTGAGGAACAAGAGTTTTGGTTCTGCACAGGAGTTTGTGTGGGCACATGACTCTTCAGAGTAAGTCTTGCAAGTTCTTTCCTTTGTATTACATTTGCAGCTGCTACTTTAGTTTAGTTTTCAGGCCATGAAACATGCATGTAAAATGAACTTTCAGTAGTTGTCCTGCTTGAAAAGTTTGGATTTTTAGCACTCTGCTGGTTTTAGAAGATAGCTCAAATGCAGTTGTTTTGTATCAGCTTATAGTTTAGTAATTTACTACTTTTGAAACAAAATAATTGTTTTGTTTATTTACAATTTTATCTCTTATTTAGGTATGCAATCAGGGAGAGCAACAGTGTTGTAAAGATATTTAAAAATTTCAAAGAGAAGAAGTCGTTCAAGCCTGATTTTGGAGCAGAAGGTAAATACTTTAAAATAGATATGCTGGTATAGTTTTTGTACAATGTGGATTTCTTCCACCTTTGTTTTCTTGTAGGCATCTATGGTGGCTTTCTATTGGGAGTCAGATCTGTTAATGGCCTGGCATTCTATGACTGGGAGAACACAGAGCTGATTCGCAGGATTGAAATCCAGCCGAAACATGTGAGTTTCTACATGGGACTGAAGATACTTACCTGTCTGACTTACTGATTTATATTTTTTTTACTAAACTAGTTTTCTTGCATGAAGCAAAGCTGTCAATAGTAAAGTAATAATTTAAGTTTTTCTCAGTCATGTAGCAGCAAGAGCAGAAAAATTCCTGTATGTGTTGACTTCTCAGTCCTAAAGCTTCTAGAGTTGGGGTGTTTAACCCTTAATTCCCACATCAGCCTTCTTAGCCTGGGGTGTGTAACACTGCCACTGTTGATTCTGCTGTCACAGATTTTCTGGTCTGACTCGGGTGAGCTCGTGTGCATTGCTACAGAAGAGTCATTCTTCATTCTCAAGTACCTGTCAGAAAAAGTGGCAGCAGCCCAAGAAACACATGAAGGTGTCACTGAAGATGGAATTGAAGATGCCTTTGAGGTACTTTCTATTTAAAAAGTGGAATAAAATTAGAGATGGTAGAAGCAAGAGAGTGCAACAAACTTAGTCCTTAATGCAGTCCAATTTAAATTTTAGTTTCCAAACCATTTTTAGTATCACACATTGTGCACCTGCCTGAGGAACACTTAATCATTTTTTCTGATTCACAAGGACTGTATTCCTGTCTGAATCCCAGCATAACAGACCTTGAGGGCAGCATTTCTCTTCATCTGTTCACTATTGTCAGAGAGTTATAGAGATATTTTTTAAAATACACTTTCGGGTCATTGCTTAATATTTTTTTTCTACAATTTTCAAGTTTTGAAATGTTATTCAAGTTTGAGAAGTGAAAAAACCTCATGCAGTGAATCAAAATTTCAGAAGGAAAGTTACCTTTGATTGTTTTGCTTAATGCTTCGTTTGTTGTTTGTTTCCTAGATTTATAATTGGCTTAGTTAAGAATTAGGGTAGCATGCATGTAGAATGAAATTATCATTTATGTACTTCTATATCTAAACTTATATTTGCAGCTTGCCCAACAATTAAAGTATAGAACATGGAATTATATTTTAAATTGCAGTAGTCTTTCTGCTACCTAGAAGTACCTTTTTATGTATCTAATTACCCAAAATTTGCTTTGCAGGTTCTTGGTGAGATCCAGGAGATTGTGAAAACAGGTCTGTGGGTTGGTGACTGCTTTATTTACACCAGTTCTGTGAACAGACTCAACTACTACGTTGGAGGCGAGATTGTCACCATTGCCCACCTGGATAGGTGAGTTGCTGCTCTCTCAGTGAAGGGGGCTCCAGGTGCACCCTGGCAGCTGCTGCTGTGCCTGCTTTAGCACCAGGGGTGGGAACAAGTGGCGTGTTGTGAGGCAGCAGTGCAGTTCTGGGGGATGACCAGTGCTGTGTGAAAGGGTACATCCAGGAAAAGCAGAGTGCTTGATGGGAGTATTCTTGCTGCCATAAGAGCTACTGGAATGGTTTTTTACAGACTGTTTGTGTGGATCTGTTGAAGCTGAGTGCTCTTTGTTTTGTTTCAGAACAATGTATCTCCTGGGCTATATCCCCAAGGACAACAGGCTGTATTTGGGTGATAAAGAGCTAAACATTGTTAGTTACTCTCTGCTGGTCTCAGTGCTCGAATATCAAACTGCTGTGATGAGGAGGGATTTCGGCATGGCTGACAAAGTTCTTCCCACAATCCCAAAAGAACAGAGAACCAGAGTTGCACATTTTCTTGAAAAACAGGCAAGAAAACTACTTCTTAGTTATGCAACTAAATAAATCAGTTTATTCACATTCTTAATTGAGTTTGCTAAGCAAAACACAGTGATATTATCTGTGAGCATTAACTCTTGTTAAATATCCTGTTTGAGAACACTGTAACCTTCTGTTCAGAGTGCTTTTGTTAAAGTAGTTAGGATTGTGTTTGACCTGGCAGGTCCGAGCTTCACTGTCAGATTTTTATTTTAGGGCTTCAAACAACAAGCTCTTGCAGTATCTACAGATCCAGAGCATCGTTTTGAACTTGCTCTTCAACTTGGAGAATTAAAAATAGCCTATCAGCTTGCAGCGGAAGCAGAGGTAATGATGTAAATTTGGGTGATTCATCCTGGATTCTGAGTATTAGCAGGAGTCTGAGAGGCCCTATAAGAAAAGGCAGTGGTATGTGGGGATGCAATACAACTCCCTAAACACAGCTAAAATGTCTCCAACTCCTTTGGTGGAGTTCTGCCCATAATTCAAAGGAATCTAAGCTGTGGGATATGGACAAAGAATGGTGTCTGCTCAGAAAGCTACAGGAACGCCTGGAGAATACAGAACTTGAGCCCAGAACCAAGCCTTAATCTCCAGTGCTTAACAGTGAGGAGGAAATACAGGGCTGAAGCCTTCAGACCTTTCTTCCAGCCTTGGCAGACTTAGACTGCTGCACTAAAAAAACTGATTTCTCCCATCATTATTATGCAGAGAGTTGATCTCCTTGTTCCTGCTGTAAAATAATCCAGTTATTTAGAAGGAATATTAACTTAGTTACAGACACAAATGCCTTTCAGCGTTCTGAGGATTAACTTGAGAGCTTTAAGAGATTGTTACAGTTAAATTTCCAGTGTTCCTCCTTCCCTCCTCCATGTTTACTGAGAAGCTGTTTATTTTATGTGGTGTTACAGCTAGGTAGGGATCTCTTAGCACTCACTGTGTCATGCTGGGAAGCTGCAGCAATCGCAGTGCCTCAGCAGGAAGACAGGTGTAGTCATGGGATACAGCACCTTCACAAGTCAACTTGTATTTTCATACTGAGTGCTCTGAAAACCTTTAAATGCTGTTCAAAGTGTGAGTGGTTTGGTTTTTTTCTTTCCCTCCCTCTCCCCTTTTTGTACAATCAGTCAGAACAGAAGTGGAAGCAGCTTGCAGAGCTTGCCATCAGTAAATGCCAGTTTGGCTTAGCCCAGGAGTGTCTCCACCATGCCCAAGACTACGGAGGGCTGCTGCTCCTGGCCACAGCTTCAGGGAACGCCAGCATGGTGAACAAGTTGGCAGAAGGTGCAGAAAAGGATGGCAAGAATAATGTGGCATTTATGAGCTACTTCCTGCAGGGAAAGTAAGTAGCAAATGAGCTTCTGACTGTTCTGTTCTGATGTCTCAAGTGTGGAGACCCTCAGGTTCTTCAAGTGGTTAACTTCAGCTAACTGAAAACTTCATGGAGAAAGATGAGCATAGGTCCTTCTCAGAAAAGCTCATTCTATGATGGCTGCTAGATTCAAAGTCTGAAATGAAAGCACCTTAAGTTAATGGAATAGAATAAACAGCTAGTCTAATATAAAAATTTGTTTTTATTAAGTTTACTGGTTAAAATCACATTTTGAAATCTTTTTAGGCTTGATTCATGTTTGGAACTCCTGATCAAAACTGGGCGTCTCCCTGAAGCTGCTTTCCTTGCACGGACGTATTTGCCAAGCCAAGTTTCAAGGTAATTTCTAAGCATATGCAGAGCATGAGCTGTGTTGTCTGAATGAGCTGCCCGTAACAAATCTGGTTTGTATCCCCAGGGTTGTTAAACTCTGGCGGGAGAACCTCTCTAAAGTCAATCAGAAGGCTGCTGAGTCCCTTGCTGATCCCACAGAATATGAAAATCTTTTCCCTGGATTAAAGGAAGCTTTTGTTGCTGAAGAGTACGTTAAGCAAAATCTTGCTGACTTGAGGCCAGCCAGGGAATACCCCCTTGTCACTGTAAGTAGAAGGTTTTACTGTCTCTAGAAGAGTAACATTTGGTGCTGGGTAAAATCAGCTCTAAGCAACTCAGGGCAACTTAAATGTGTCTGGGGTTTTTTTTACTTTTAGCCAAATGAAGAAAGAAACTTACTTGAGGAAGCAAAAGGATTTGAGCCCTCTGGAATAATGACATCTCAGGTCAGTGAGTGATGAATCTAAGGGAGAACTTTGCTGTCTTACAGTAACTTCTACCCTGGAGAATATTTCACTAGTAATGGACAAATTGGTGCTTTTGTTACCTTGACTGTAAGTGCTGCAGTTGGCCTTATGTTCTTTTTTATCTACATCTGTACTTACTAACAGCTTCTTGACTGTGAAATTATTTGTGTGCTTCCTTACCTTGGGTCACCCTGTGTAGTTTGAGTAGTTCTAGAGTCTTTCCATTGAATTCATCCTACAGAAAAGTAACTCCAGTTGCATTTACAAGCACTGGCTCAACTGCAGCTGGTTTTCTAAAAGCTCAGTAGCTGGAAATGGAAACTCTTGCCTATTACAGCAATGACAAATGCTCTGTGTTCTTTGTTGGTGTGCTCCATGGTTGTGGAATAACACTGCTCCATAACTAACTGGCCAGGAATCCTACTCAGGTACTTGACCATAGGTTCTAATCAATGTCTGAAGTAACAAACTAATTTTTTTACCATCTCAGTTGTCCAATTCTTATGTAGAAAATAAGGTATAAGCATAGAGATTGAAATAAACTCAAAACTTTTCAGAGCCTTAGGAGAAGATGACAACTTCTAATTTTGCTCAAGTCGAATACACTTTACATTTGTATGTGAAAATCATAATGCAGGGTTTCTTAAAGGCAGTGATACTGGCACAAACTCTTTGAGGTTATAAACATCTAAAATCAAAACTGCACTGGAAACTGAAGGAGAAACAAAAAAGCTACAGCTCTCCATTGTCTGGATGTTTTTCCTCATGGGAGGTGTACTACAAAACATAGTTTTGGACATCCCTGACAGAGCAGAGAGCTTAGGTTACTTTCAAGCCTCTGTAGTGACTCTTTGCCTCTTGTGCATCAAAGGAAATACTATTAAAGCAAAATCAAACTTGTCTGCACATTTGTTAAAGATGATAAACAGCACTGTCTGGGCTACCTATGGAAATAAATGGAAAGAACTGAGAACTAGCTTGGCGTAGGAGCTGAAAACAAGACCTCAGTGTATCTTTGCATTCAGCTCTTGTTCTCATAGAAGCCCTAAACCCCAGTTGTCTCTTACAGCTGAGGCCGAATATGGGACATTTTGTAAGAGATAGATTAATTCTGTTTTTAAGTACAGTTAATTGAATAGTACCATTGCTTCAATAATAGTACTGGCTGATGAATTATCTTAATATAAAATTTGTGCAGCAGTGAAGCAAGAAGAAAACCATTATAGGATTTGGAACACTAAGCCCAGCAACTACTAAAATTTGCTGTCAGTCTCAACTAACTCAGTCTCTCCTGCGAGGATGTTGAAAATCACTAACAACATTTCAGTGTTTAAATGAACTGATAATTTCTGAAGGTTCTCATTTTATCAGTTCTGTCATCAACTGCTTCAAATATACTGGGAAGGGAAATAGTCTCCAGTGGAGTGAATCTTTTCTTCTAGAGTATTTTCTTTTATAATCTTTTCTGACAGTGAAGATCTGGCTCAAGAGTAACTGAGGGAAGCTGAAAGAGAGCCACTGGGCAAGGGGCATTAGAAGTCTGCTGTTGTTTACCTGCTTTTGTTGAAAGAATTTAAATTGAAAAAAAACTAAAGGAATTTCTTTGCCATTAGAAGAAAGCTGAAGAACCAGTTCCCTCTCCTAAAAAAGAAGTGATGAAGACAGGTGTGCAGAATTCTGACAACCTTCCAGCAAGAGATCAAAAGGTACCCAAACAGTTTTTTGAATGGAAGTATAAGCACACAATTCATTTTACATTAAAGACTTCAGTGAGTGTGGTTTAACCAAGCTACTGCACGTGACTCTGGCAGTCCCAAAGCAGTGTTCAGAGCCCTGCACACAGGAACAGAGCAGTTCAGCAGGCAGGGGTGGCAAGGTGAGTTCAAACCCAGCTGCTCACTTGGTAAAAAGCTGCACTGGGGGAAGAGGCTTCCTCACCAAGCAGGCAACTGCTCTCCAGCCTCCTTTAGCATTGTGTTCCTCATGAGGCCTTGGCTGGGGTTTGCAGAGTGCAGATCCATCCCACAAGCTGCATCACATGTAACCATAGTGGTATCCCCTCATCCAGTCTTTTCTCTCCCTAGACACTGCTGGACTTGGAAGATGACTTAGATAACTTGGATCTGGAGGATATTGATACCACAGATATCAATCTGGATGAAGAGATCTTAGATGAGTGAACATCCTTTTTTAGATGACCAAATCAGGAAATAATTTGGTCAAAATCCAGAGGAATGAAGTTCTGTGGACTATGTGCTCCAAGTTATTTTGATTTTTATATCAGAAGTGGACCATGTACATGTAGAAGGAAGTATACAGCTAGCAACTGTACAAAGAGAATCAGCTTCCAGTATGTTGAAATTCAAGATGTAAGCCTGCTCCAGAACATACTAAAAAATGTTTTCATTTATCAAGCAATTCAATAAATCCTTTTAACATTCTGCTCTTCAGTTCTCCATTTACTAGTAATATTTAGTAAGAATAGTAAAATTTTTAAGAATAACCCAGCTTCCATAGTATATATTCCAAGTCTGTGAAACAGGAGCACAGTAGCTGAAACATAGTATTTTAACCGGACTTTTCTTAGCACCGCCACTGAGGTATGAGGTTATGTATTCACTGTGCTGCCATCTAGCACTGGTAACCATCAGTATCAGCTCAGTTACTCTTTCAGACACCACTTGTAGTTAAAAGCTCCAACAGAGCAGTGATACAGCTTAAGGGTTAGAAGTGGTATTTGTGACACCCTTTCCTAAATGAAGCTGTCCAGACCCTGCACTTACCTCAGTAACTAAAATGAATTGTGGGCAATGCCTTAGAACAATAAAAAAATTGAACTCGGGGTACAGTGTCAGTGAAAACAAGTCATGAGGGCTGCTCTAAGTTCACTTAGAGAACTTTTCAAAATGAATTGCTGTGGTGATTCATATGTATTTCAGTAAAGAAAAATACATTCTATAGCAGTCATTTTCAAGTATTTATTGTGGAATCCTGTACAGAAAATGTTTATAAACAGACTTAAAACTTCTGATGAGCTGAGGTTTACTTCATGAAGCTGAAGAAGTAGCCATTGCTTCTTCATAAGCCTGCAGGGCCAACTGGATGTAACCTTCTCTCTGGGATTCAGTTTTCACAAATACCTGCAGCCATGGCAGGAGAGAGGTTAAAGTAATGCCATGTAATGTAACATGGCATTAGAGAGGTTAATGTAACTGGCAGATCTGCCAGTGCCAGATCAGCCAGCCACAACTGCAATCCTGATGCAGCTGTTGGTACAGAGTTTAACAAAAACCCCAGCGTGGCATGTACAACAGTTCTGGTTAAGTGTCTGCTTCCCAAGGTAAGGAGAAATGTAACTACTCCCTGGGATTCTGCTGGTTAAAAGCTTTCTTCTGCAGGTTATGTCGAAGCATAAAGGCTTACCTTGATCAGATCAACTCCTTGAAGTTTCTGTTCTTTAGCTTCCTTTGCTGACTGACATTCAGGGTGAAGCATATGATACAGTGTAATTAAACTTGTAGCATCGTCCAGCCTAAACAAATAAAGGCTCATTTTAGCAATTCCCCTCTCAGAGTGCTTACAGAGAGTGTATTTTGTGATGTACTTTGCACAGCACAGGCTGTCAAACTGCTGCTTCCACTGAGTATCCAGTCCCTGGAATACACAAGCAAGTACCTACATCTATCCCTCCTGCAGCTGAAGCCTGCTGGCCTGCTCAGCAGTAATTCAGCTGATGCCCCTCTGAAAATAGAATTAATTACCAATTATGAGTGTTTAGTGGAACTTTCTAACATAGACTGCAAAGACCAGTATGTTTTACAGAAGTAGCATTAGAAATCCTGTGACACAGAGCTCTCAGCTGAGTTTAAAACTACTGAGGTGTGTGGCAGGAAAAGACATTCCAAACTCTGTTTAAATTGGCCAGATAAATGAATTTTCCTTTTACCAATCCGATTCTAAACCAGAAACCTTCCTGATTTCTCCATATGCTCAGGTTAAAAAGCAAGATCTGACCACCTGTTCGAAGTTTCTAACTGAAACAGCAAAAAATAAATGCCACTATCACTGCAACCTGGAGTTCTGATTGTACAAATGTCCCCCAGCTCCAGTGGCATTTTGAACTAGGGAATATTGTTCACTTCAGGGAACTTTGAATAAATTTAGCTCCACGTTTTATAGAAACTCACCCATTTAAAAGGAAACCTTATCTACAAGGTTCCTTAGGAATTGCTACTTAGGAATTGCTCTAAAACCCAGAGTGTATCGACTTTATAAGCCAAAACTGAACTCAGTATGGAAATGCCAGGCTTTAAGATCAGAAGTGCTCAGAGCTGGAAGTGTTCTGACAATTTCCTGGGAAACAAAAATAAAAACCCCAAAACCACAGAAGGCTAATTTCTGCAGAAACCTATATATACACCCTACAACTTCATGGACTATTACTGGTGCTCCTGTACAGCTAGCAGTACCTACACAGCTAACTGTTAGAGCTGGCCTAAACCACCAGGTAAATGAGAACTTTCCTACATCTGACAGAAATACTGGTTTTATTGTCAAACAGCAGTACTTCTCTAAGGCAAGGCAGGATTACCAAGTGCCAGGCTGTACTCACAGGTCTCTGTTGATCATGTCTATGAGTAAGCCATCTGTCTTCTTCCTGCTGAGCAGGTACCACACCATGCCCCCGAAGTGCCTGGTGGAGCGCAGCAGGTCGTACTTGCCGTGTTTCTCGATGTCCTCGTAGGTGCGGTGGTGAACCTGCACACACACGGGCTTGTTCATGGCAGAACTGGAGCCTGCTGTCAGCTTTCCCCCAAACTCTCCGAGTTTTCAATCCTTTTCATTTCCCGAAGGTGCAGGGGTAAGCCACATGCTGAACCATATGCCTGTTATAATTCAGGGTAATGCTTGGGTAGCCCAGTCCTTGGTACTCAGGCATAGACATCTTTATGGTAAAAGGAAGCTAAATCCTGTCTCTCCTGAACTTTTGGGGAGACAGGGATATAAGCTCTGGACCTTTACTGCACTGCTGTCAAGCTGCATCTATTCTTTCAGGAAAAAAATTCTAGAGCAAAGAGCTGTGAAACTTTTCTTAGGAAAAAGAGCTACTTGGAAAATCGCCTAATACAAGTTACAGTTTCTCAAATCACTGAGAACATTATAGTTTAAAGAGAAGTAAACATTTTAAAAGCTTGTGTAGACTAACATTTACCAGCACCTATAGCTACTAATTTTATTCTGCTAGAACTACATTTTTGTAGCTGGTCTTTGTCAAAAATAATACTTTGTGCACAGTGCTGTTTCTCAAAATGGACTTTGTCAGCTCCCTAGCTGGTCCTGTCAGCTCCCAAGCCAGCAGTCAGTGTGACTTCAGCAGCAAAACTCTGCTCCGAGCCCCTGACAAGCGTTACCATCAATTCTGCTTTGATACCAAAAGTACCTGAATAAAAACTATTTTTGTATGTGCAGTATCCTTCTAGGCTGGTAAAAATTACTTGTGCAAAATCCTGTGTTACTGTTCTGCATAAAAACAAACCCCAAAGTCATCACAAGGATAATCTATGTGGGAGAAATTAGAGCACATCTGACCAACACCTCTGCTCCCAGATAAATATTTATGTTTACAAAATAAACCCTACAATTCTCCACTAGGATCTTTTTTTTGCTAGAAAAATGGAAAGTGAACTCACTCTGATATAGTCAGGTGAATCTGGCTCAAACTGAGCAATGCACATGTTCAGGACATCTTCGTGACGGTCTTGCTGAAATACAGTCTGAAACAACAGCTTGGATTCAGGGGTAGATTATGTAATCCCACAATCCCAACTCTCCAAAATCAAAACAGCAGCCACACGTCTGTTCTGGACAACACAATGAGTAACCCCTTCATCAAAAGACAACATGGACAGAAGTACAGCAACTGCCTTGATGACATTAATATAATGTTTCTTGATTTTTGATTCTGAAACACCAGTTCACATTTCCAGATTAAACGTACAATTATTTCTAGTATGACACAGTATTTACACCTACCCAGGATTTTCTGGGCCCTAGCCTGGAACTTTGTTTCAAGTATTTTAACTAAGTTACAATGAAAGGCAATTGTTCAAAACAGAATTCAAGCACTAAACACACCTATGCAGAATAGCTTATTCCGTGTTACTCTGCCCAGAGAGCAGTTTCACTATCAGACTGCAATGAAGTCCAAGTGCTCAGTTTCAAAGCCAAGAAGAGCTTACCCCAAGGTTCTCATCCTTGAATAATGTTGGGGGAATCACCCTGCGCCCTTCCTTTGGGAAGAATATCTGGATCATCCTGTCTCGTTCCTCCCAGGTGGCTTTGCGTAACACCCCGTTTGGTTCTCTAACTACAATGAAACGTTCCTGCAAATGAGGTAAAAACCAAACATTGTCAAAAGCCTTCTCTCTTCATAGCCAGAACCATCCTAAAAAACCTCTCATTTGTCAAAGTCCTTTATTCCTAAAGTCACCCTTATAACACCAGTTTCTCACTGACTGTTGCCATATGCCAGATTCATCATTTCTGCCTCACTACCTGCTGAATAAGTGCTGCTTTTGCACCTTGGTTTTACTGTCTGACAACTGTGCTATGCCAACACTGAAAGCCATGCCTGTGGGAAGTTTAGAGATAACATGACTCACACCAGACAGTGAGTTAGCCTGATTTTATCTTTTAATAACACATTCAAAATTAGGAATGCAAGTGTTGTGCACCTTTGTACCTTTTCTCAAGAAGTAGGCTAGAATCAAGTAAGAGCAAGTGCAAGGCAAAAAAACCAACAAATTAAACAATATACTTAGATTACAAGCATAACTGCTTTAGGGTGGCAAATGGGAAAGTTTGTTGGACAGGAAAGTTTTCAGTATGGTTGTTGGGGGTTGGGTTTTTCTTTCCTTTTTACTTGTGGAACTTTTTCCCACTGAGTTGGTAAGAAGCACTGATGGCTGGGTGCTCGAGGTGGTGGGGAGGGGGAACTCCTCTGGTTTTTGGGAGTTTTCCTTGGGGGGACAGAGATACTGTGACAATGGAGGCAGGTAAAAGACTGGGCTGGTGAGGGCAGCCAGGCTGTCGCTTACTGCGGGGACAATTCACCGGCACCGCTGGAGCTCAGCCCTGAGGGACCGAGCACCGTCTGCTGTGTGCCCGGGAATCCCGAACCTGGAGGGTCCCGGGAATCCCAAACCCCGAGTGCCCGGGGATCCCGAACCTCCAGCACTCTCTGGGAATCCCAAACCCCGAGTGCCCGGGGATCCCGAACCTCCAGCACTCTCTGGGAATCCCGAACCCCGAGTGCTCTCTGGGAATCCCGAACCCCGAGTGCTCTCTGGGAATCCCGAACCCCGAGTGCTCTCTGGGAAACCCGAACCCCGAGTGCCCGGGGATCCCGAACCCCGCTCTCCCTGCCCTGCTCGCAGCCGGGCCCCGCTGCCCCAGCCCCGCTGTTTCTCTGCTCCTGCTCTGCCTTTCCCCAAGCCGCAGCCGGCACCGTCCCGCAGTTCCAGCCGCCGCCGTGAAACCTCTGCTACACCGCAGCCCCAGCCCGGGATGTCGCTCATTCCTGCCGGCCGTGACCGTGACTGCACCGGAGGGGGAAGGGCCTGCACTCGAGAGGAGTTACCGGGTCCCTGGTTCTGTTTGTGCTAATGCCACAGTTACTGGATTTTGTTTGCCGTGCTATACATACTATCAAAGAACTGTTATTCCTATTCCGATATCTTTGCCTGAGAGCCCCTTAATTTCAAAATTGTAATTATTCAGAGGGAGGGGGTTTACATTCTCCATTCCAAGGGAGGCTCCTGCCTTCCCTAGCAGACACCTGTCTTTCAAACCAAGACAATGGTGCAGCAGGAGAACAAACAGCAGTTTCCTGGAGAAGGCTCTCAGAGCAATAGATGGAAGGCTGGGCAGTTCATTTCACAGGATCATCACTATATGCATGTTTGAACCATGAAAGGTTCTTGGAATCAGAAGGTAGTTAAGAATTTTTCTGGCCTCTTATTACTGGCACTTAAAGACAATTGAGATGTTTCATTACATAAAGGAAACTTTATCCTTATACTCCCCAATTCCATTAGACTTTCTTTACAGCTTTCCTGGCAACTCATTCATCATTTCCACAGCTTTCCTCCAGATCTTTGCAAGTGTGGAGTAGTTCCATCTTACAAAGGAATCCAGTCCTACAAAAAGCTTCTAGGAGCATGGAAGAACTCAGCACTCCAAGCATATCACAAGCACCTGCTTATAAAATAATTAACTACCTACCACACAGCTTTCTCATGCCTGCTTTTGAGTAGCAGAATGTAATTTATGATTATCAGCTAGAAGCAGGTATTTAGAAATACATTTTTCTCTACTGCCTTGTACCAGACTGACTCCTCAGCCCTTTTGCAAACTGATCCACCCACATTCACATTAAAGCTTATTTTGAGAACAAATTAAGAATGTTGATCACGTTACTTACACGATGTGGAATGGAGTAACTTAAATCTGTAAACACATATTTTGCAGTTTCAGTTCCTTCAAGGACTTTGTCTTCTGCTAAGACATCATCAATTGGCTCTCGTTCATTCAAAACGGGAGGCATGATTAGTTTTGTTTTCGCTTCCTCAATGGCTTTTCTTGTGGCCTTGTAGGGGGAAAAAAAAGTTTAATTTTACAATTGAAAATATCATCCTATGGATGATAGGAAAGATAATGTACAATTTGAGGACAAATATTTTCATTTAGACAAGCCTGGTTTTTTTCTTCTGCAGTTGAGAAAAGAGGAGACACCAATTCCACCTCTTGGTAGGTGAATTTCGTGTAAACAATTTACCACTATTAAAACCTGGACAAAATGCTGAAGGAAGTTACAAAACTACAATGGACAAACTATTGCAAACACCAAGTTTATTTCAGATGTTTTTCCATGGTAAATTTCCCCCAAAGCACAAACTACAACAGTTTGTATATAGCTTTAATTGTGGCTACAGCAGAACTGGCTCAAGTCAAGCCCTTTGTCATCCTAAATGAAGTCAGACCAGGAGAGGGAAAAAAAGCAGTCAAAGGATTTCCCAGGACTATAACTAATATATCAGATGAAGGTATTTGACAGAGTTAGGAAGCATAACAGGCTAATAAAGAGAAACTGTCACTCAAGAAAAAAAATATCAAATTTCCTTCCATATTCCATCAAAATCGCACAAAACTAGACAAACCAAGCTATTCCAAGTGAAGAAACACTGATTTACCCTCATTTAGGGAACAATCTGAAACAAAGAAAAGAAACCAGTATGTTTTCAAACGCATCAGTAAGGAAGGCAGAAATCTGGGCTATTACAGGTATTCTGCTAAAATCAACACTTAGTTCCGAAGGAAGCAGAGCAGCCTACCTCTTCCAGCTGAGCTTCGGTCATCAGCTTGTAGTGGGGCGGCTTGAGGCCCTTTTTCTCAGGCCGGAACACCTTGTGCAGGTCGAGTCCCGTCATTTTGTACAGCAGCGTCTGAACCGCTTCGTCCGTGAAGGCAGGCTTGGGCTGGGCGGCCTTTCCCTCTGCGGGAGAGGGCACACGCCGTTACCCGGAGGTTGAGGGGACGGTCACCGAGGGGACACCCCCTGCCCTCACGGCTCCCCCCGCCCCGCCGGACCTTCCGCGGCCCCACACCGGCCTGACCCGCATCCCTCCCCAGGGGACCGCAGCCGCACACCAACACGCGGGGCGGCTGGACCCCGAGGCCGAGGCAGGCGGGAGCGCTCTGGGGATGCCCCGGGTCCCCTCGCGTACCGCCCGCATCCGCCGCCAGCGCCCGCCGCGCGGGGAGCGCCCAGAGCGCCCACAGCCGCGCGGGGAGGGCCGCCGTGCCCCGCGCCCCCAGCGCCGCCATCTTCGCTCCCGCCCCTTCCCGCCCCGCGGCGCGCCGGGAAATGGAGTCACGGAGCCGCGGAGCAGCCCGGGCGGGCAGGGACCCAGCGGGAGAAGGGAGCCCGACTCCTCCAGGCCCTTCGCAGCAGACACACCTTGTGCCAAGAGTCACATCGTGTACCAGGAGTAGCACTGTGCCTGAAAGCGTTGTCCAAATGCTTCTTGAACTCACACAGGCTTGGTGCTGTGACCACTGCCCTGCAGATCCTGTGCGCAGCTACTGTGGGTGCAAAACCTTTTCGTGACATCCAACCTAAACCTCCCCTTGATACAGCTTCAGGCCGTTCTCTCGGGTCCTGTCACTGGTCGCCAGGGAGCAGAGATCGGTGCCCGCCCCTCCGTTTCCCCTCATGAGGAAGCTGTAGATTGTTATGAGGTCTCCTGAGTCTCCTCCCGGCGTGAGGGAGACACGCGGTCCCTCGGCACTGTCCCCGAGGCAAAGGCCAAGAACGTTGCTGCTCCAAGCGCTCCCAGAGCGTTTGTGCCATTAAAACGCTGCTGAGGGCCTGGTAAGAGCGGAGAGCCCATTCTGCGGCTGTGGCACAAGCCTGGCAGGAGCGCGGGGTGCCCGGCTCCCTCAGCCGCCCAGGGCACAGAGCAGGGCTGCGGGCTCCCTTCCTTAGCAGGGAGTCTCCGTAGTAGGAAAAACGGTGGAATTGAGGCCGCCGTGCGGGATTAAAGCGCTGCTGATCCGCGGGTCCGGAGGGCTGCGGGCGGCAGTGGGCGCGCTGCACCGGCGGCTGCCCGCTGCGAGGGACAGGCAGCTCCCGGCCCCGCGGCCGGGCAGGCTGCCCCAGGGGGAGGAACACGCTGGGAATTCGCCCATTAAACCCCACCTGGCTCTGACTGCGCCAGTCCGGCCCTCCGTGGTATCCCGAGGAGCCTGTACTGTGCGGGGCACCGGCCTCGTCAGCGCGGCCACGGCTACAGTGCCGCGGGTAGTGAGGAACTGCTGCCCTCATGTTCAGGGAGCTTTAACGCTCTTGTAAAAGAAGGAAAATACATAACTGCACTTAACCATAAAACCAAAATTAGCTTTATACTTAATAATGTATAGCTCTAATGTCTGTGAAGAGAGTATACTGACGTCTTATAACTGGGCCTGTTTCAGCGGGTTGCAAGTTTATTATGACTTGAAGTTTATTTATTCTAGTTGTTCTGTATATCTTCTATTGTGAATTTCAGTCTTACAGACTGTGCTCAGGGAGATGTGAAACAGAATTTGATCTTAAAGGTCTCTTCCAGTCTATGATTCTCTTATCAGCAGGCAAGTCTCTGTCCAAGAGCTGGAACACCTCAGAAAATCAAAAGCCACCCATCAGTGCAAGCTGGCTCCTGCCTTCCCATTCAGACAGGAAAGAGTTCATCTCCAGGAGGGGCAATGAGAGCAAGGTGCTTATGCTCTGTAGATCTCCAATTGTTTTAAACTTTAGAGGGTTGTTCATGGCTTTGCCAGATCTAAGTTATACTACTTTTGAAAATGATGATTGAAGTCTGGGAGAGAACGAAAACTTTTTAACATATATTGGTTTTAGTTAAAATAAAGTTAATTATCAGCTTTAAAAAGTGTATTGTTTCTTGGAATTGATCTTTTTTGTGCTGGGGAGTATTCCTGTTTTTCTCAGCCTTATATCCAAACGCGTGCTCTGGGTTGAATTTATTATTCAGGCTTTTCAATATCCTGGCCTTGTCAGGAAGGTTACAGGAGGATATGTTCTTCTCATATTTGCCTTGCTACAACTAAATTGAAATGGCTGGGTATTGCAGAGGGCAAATGAAACCCTTAATATTATTTTAATGTAATTTTGTGCAGAATTTATTTTAAAAATGCTAAGGAAATGAAAAATAATTTTGATGAAATGGAGAAGGTGTTGTTTCTCAATTCTTGCATGGAAGATCTCTGGAGTGAGAGCTATACCCTATAAGGGAATTGGGAAGTTATTTGGCGACGTGCCTAAAAGCCACTTCAGACCTGTTCATGAGTTTGGATGGCAAGCCAATGTCCATTTTAATTCACAGAAGTGCTTAGAAAAACAACAGAATTTATTGGGCAATATCCAGGAGAGGTTAAATTCACATTCAGTCTGTACTGGAGTAGTAACAGCTGCTGTGAGGATTAACCTTTTTGGCTGGTGGGATGAAAGGAAATATTAACTAACTATACTGTAGATGGAAGTATAGCAGGTTAACATAATTATAAAGTAGGATCGTTTATAATGGGTAGGTTGGTTATATTTTATTGTGGATTAAATTTGTACTGAAGTAACAGCTTTAAGTAGGATATTTTATTTTGATGTAGTTAAAAACAGAACACCAGCTTGAGAAATCAGTGGTGTAAAAATCAATAATGAAATAAAGATTTTTTTCTGAGCTTTTGTTATTATTTTCAATGCATCTCAGGACAGTTGGCTGTTGGAAAATTACAACCATCTGATGATGGGTAGATGTCCCCAGGGAAACCCATTGGTGGTCCAAGTCTGGATTCTGCAGGGAAAGTGTCTATACAAAATCACCTGCACAGTTGGCATTAATTTCCTTTTTGTTGGCAGCTTCAGGATAGCAGAAGGATCAGATTGCTGCTGAGAGTGCACCGGTTGGTTGACATCTCAGGGAAAGAGGAGACAAATGAGGAGCTTAGGAGCTTGTGTTGCTTTGCCTATATAACTGATAAAATAAGGGGCTGTGGTTTACTAGTCTTCCTGAGCCATAAATATGTCAAATTTGTAGTGAGAAGTTGTTTGGAAGTATTGGAAGTTTTGGAAAAAATACAGAGAAAAATACAAAATGTCAGGTTTGGTAACTGTGCATCCAGTTGTTATGTGAAGAACACAGAGTGAACCCAGTCAGGCTGTGCATGTGTTCACAGTTGATGGTGTGGCCTTTTTAGAGTTAACAGTTCACTCTCTTCATCCTGATAAGAAAAAATCTGGCAATCCTGGGGAATATTTTTCTGAAGGACAAAATGGACCAAACTGGAAGCTCTTTTTACTGAACCCGCACGGATTAGTCTAAAGATAATTTTTTTTTTCCAGAGAAGGCGTAGAGTGCTGACATAAGAGAGATGACACAAACCTTATTGTATCATCAAATTAGTTTTTTTAAAGGAACTAAATACTACACATGGTTTGGTTTCACCATGTGCATTGAGGGAATGGGTATTTTTTGCTAAAATTGTTGGAGTTGTCATTTTCAGTAGAATTGCCTGTTTTCAAAGTTGCCCACTGAACCTCAGGTGCTGGAGCTCAGCTGCAGCATTCTCACCCTGTGTGCCAGCTGCCTTCTGCTGCTGCAGACATGCCCAGGGTGAGGGCCTGAGGAACCCTGCTGCAAAAGGCTCCCAAAGCTGTTCCTTTGGTGCTGTCACTTTTAGAAAGTGCTCCTAGTCAGCAGAGGTTGAAGACCAAATGCCCCTCGAGGTTTTATTTGGGCCGTACTGGGCATCCGTGTTTCCAATTCGAAGGGGAAATGGCAGAACAGGAAGGATTATCCGTGCTCTTTATTTTCAGTTTTCAGCCTTGTTTCAGGCACGCTTGCCCGCGCTCTGTGCTGTGTTCCTGTGGGCCACGGCGGGGCAGGAGCGAGGGCTTAGAGCAAGGGAAGTGCCTGAGGAGCTGCAGCGGTAATGTAAATAAACTGTTTTCATTAATGACCCACATTTGCCTCTGTCTCGCATAAAGCTGCCATAATCTCACTTTAATAATGATGAATTAGATACACACAAAGACCGTCTCCAGTAGTTGAGATTACATACATTATTTATAGTAGGGATATAAATCCCACTTCAGTTTATATTGTTTTCTTTGCTACACTCTAAGGGCTTGAGCCAAAGCCCATTAAAGTCCTTTCCTAACTCCAGCGGGCTCTGAATTAGGAGTCTCTATTTTTCAAATTAATTTTATTATTCCTTTCTCGTAATACTTATCTTTTAAAAATAGTCATCAAGGAAAGAAATAATAGTACATATTCAGTATTATTCAAAGTAAGCCATGGTTTCAGTAATTGGTTTTTTTCCCAATCTTAATAGTTTTTAACCTCCCTCTACATTCCATCACTATTTCAAGTCCTGTCCTTCTGAATCCAAGTACTTGCCAGGGCACTGTGAACTAAATCTGGTGTGCAGCACAAACTGTTATGTGTGGGCAGGTGGGATGTGCCTGACCCCTTTGTTTTCACAGGAGAAGGAAGAGCAGTGTTCCTGGCAGATTTGTTGGTTTGTTTTGTTTTTTGGGCACAGGAAAATTAGGAGAAGATGGCACCTTCCAATTCAAAGGTTAATTATAATATTTTCCTTCTCTCTTGTTGCTAGCACAAGTAGTCAATACCTTGTTCTCATAACTGTACTTTTATCTGTTTTTCACTGAAACCTGACACCTGAGAAAATCTTCTGAAACCAAAACTGTCCAAATTAAACCTAGACGTGTGTTGTGTGTATTGCCAGGTCTGTTTTCAAAGGTTTCATAAAAATCTAAATCCCATGGGTCTGCTAGTTACAGTTTGTCATGTTTTGTCATCTTTGCAAAGAAGCCTGGAGGTCTGGTTTTCCTGCTTTTTAAAATCCAAGTTTCATCTGGGCTATTGTCTCATTTTATGTTTTTTTATTTAATTATTTTATCAATGATTTTACCTGGCAAAGAAGCACATCCTCCTAGTTATAAACTGGTTTAATACCACTCAGTGGTAACAGCCAAGTTTTGTTTCTTCCAGCCTTTCTTGATTTTATTAATAGGCAACAACTTCACTCTTCAGTTGCCTCAGAAGGTGAATATATTTGTCTTCTTGTGACTTGTAACAGTTAAATACATTATTTTTTTCTCCAAAACTGGTTCCATTTCCATAAATTTGTTTGTTTATTTTTTTCCCAGTTTGACACCAACAATCTTGTTGCTTAGTGATGCCAAGAAACTACTCTTATCTGCATGCCATTCCCTTCTCAAGTTATTTTCCCTCTGAGACTCATCTGTCTGGGATTCTTTTACAATTTTACTTCTCTTTTTATGCAATTATATTTCTTTAAGTCTCTTAATTGTTCTTCATAGTACCCCTAAGCCTTCCTGTCTTCATACTACTTTGAATTCATCTGGGTTTATTATGATTTGTTTTGTCACCTTGATTCTTCTTTCTGTCTTTCCCCAGTTGAATTTTTTGTGGAAATAGCTCCTGTAGTTTGCTATTTAACAGTCTGCACTTTTTCATTTACTTTGTTGTTGTTGATAAGGGCAATGTGTACCTTTGGCTTGCTATCATATATATAAATAGCCTGCATGATAGGGCCAACATTTTTAACTATTTCATACCAATATCACACTATTTAAAATAGAATCACCTCTCTTTTAAAGGTGGCACTGGAGATCTGTTTGTGTGTTTGTTTTTCTCCTTCTCTGTTTTTCTTATTCCTTCCTTTGGATCCAGACTGTAATACAAATTAAATTTGCTTAGGCAAACCCACTGTGCATTTTAAAAAGTTGTTTTAAAGACAGGATCCTGGGGGTATGACAGAAAAGCTAAACCAGCTGTGCTCTCCAGGACAAACAACACATAAATCTACACTATCTTTTCTTCAGGATCAAATAAGTGAAAGAAAAGCCTCAGAAAGTAAAAGATATTTTTATCTCACAGAAGCAGAGCTAAAAGAATTTTGTGTCAGCTAAAATCTTAGCCATTCCTGTTAGACTTGTAAAATCCAACATTTTTTTCATTTTCATTTTAAGCAGAAGCATTTTCATTTGCTAATCAAACAGCTCTATTTACCTGTTTGATATGAAGGTTGTGTTTAGGTCCGGGAAAAATGGTTATTCAGCTCTTTAGGGAAGAGACAATCTCACAAGAACACCTTCCAGTTGTGTTTGTTCTAACTGATTTGCTTAAGTAGAAAGGAAGCAAGAAAATTCTAGAAACCAAAACAGAAATATAATTAATTTGGCCAAATAGTTACCAGATTGTTTTCTGCATTTATTTCCAAGTAAACCTCTTGACATTTTATTAGCTCACTGGAGCTAATAGGAAAGCTCCCATCCATTTTTGGACAAACTGTCTGATTGGAGAACAAGATGTCACCAGATGATTTCCAGAAGAGCCCCAACAAAAAAATGATTCAGCTGATGCTATCCCTGCTGTATTTGGGACAAAATATATATGTATGCTCTTCATAAATTGTTTTAAACCTGTGCACTGAGGAAGCAATTGCATTTATGCTTCTGGGGGTTTTCAGAGAGTGTTTCTGGTTAGAGCCCTGCATTTGCACAGGGCTTTCTCCTGCATGCCCTGCATGCTGCCCACAGCATTCTGCAGAAATGGAATGGGCACTAACAGATGTCAGGGTTTGTGCACTGGGGTAGAACAAGTGCTGGCATTTTGTGAAGGCACATATTTCATATCTTAATAAGTAACGTAGCTGGGCAGCTGGAGGCATCTAGTTTTATGAAATGCTTTAAGGGGAAAAAAAGCCAGCAGACAGCCAAGCATGGCAGGGGAAATATTAGTGACAGAAACATAAAACACAGGCCTGACTGCCCTGTGCACAGTGCAGGGTGTCCCCATTGTCAGAGGGATGAGTGTGGGACACACAGAGCAGGGAATTCTGTCATTGTTGGGGAAGGGGATAAAAAACAACCCTTCAGCAAGCAAGTAGACTGAAAATTAAAGTAAAAAGTGAAAAGTGCTAGAAGTCCAAGTGTTTTTGTCTGGTTAGATATTTTTATTTATTTAATTTTTTTACAACTGCACAGGAAAAAGGAATGTCTTAGTGTTTTTATTTACCCTTTTATTTACCTGTTTCTGGGCAGGCTGTCTGATTTTTCCCTTTACACCCACTCCAAATACACACATTATATCTTTTCATAAACACCTTCAGTATATTATCCAATGAAAACAATTAATCAATTTTCTTTTTTGGTTATTGAGCTGAGTCAAGTTACAGAGGGACCCACTCAGTTCCAGATCCTCTGAAGGAAAAAGGGGAAGCAGAATCTTCCCACTTTGTTAGCAGCAAACCTCCAGATTGTCACAGCTTTTCAGGTAATTGCAGCCTCAAGATGCAGTTTTATATCTGCTCAAAACTGACCTAAGACTTTCCTGTTCCCTCTGTTCAAGTTTTCCCTAAAAACATTTTGTTCTTCATAACGGTCACTAAACAGAGTCAATAATTTTCTTGTGAATTTTGATTAAAAGCACAGTAGTTTGTGACACAGAAATTCAGGATCTGACTCTGAAAGGGAGCCTAAATGGAAAAGCAAACTGGACTCCATCCCTTTTGAGTCTCTGCAGCAGCACGGACCTCTCCTAAACCTTACAAGGTATTTTACTGAGATGCAGCCAAGCCAAGGGTGTTTCACAGGAGAGTTTGGCAGTACTGAGACAATTTCACTTTTGTAGGGAGGCAGGGGAGAATTCGATTGATACATGCAAATTAAGCAGAGTATTGCTTGGAGGGTTTTTTGTAACAGTCCACAATTAACTGTGCAATTTTTATGCACATTTCTGCCTGAAGGACTGAATATTTGCCCTTAAAGCAGAGAGCATCACTTGAATTAGTTGTTCACTCTCCCCAGCTCCTTTCTTCTCTCTTTTTTTCATTGTAGACCCAATAAAACTTATTCTAAATGCTGAACCAATATGTGCAATTTACTATATTCTCTAAATATTATTATATTTCCTACTAATGATAGTTCAAAATTGCTTATAGTCAGACATTCTTTTGCTTTCTCCTCATAGTTTCCTCAGTCCTACTAAAAAAAAAAAAAACACTAACAAAAAAATCTTCCTTGTCATCTGTTAGATGCGATTGTTTTATCATCAGTACTGCACTTGTGAAAAACAAAACTGATCCGTGTTTGTTATTGTGAACTAATTTGGAATATCCTTTCCGAGTTCTCGCTGTCGCTGCGGGTGTGGCCTCGGGCGCTAGATGGCAATGTGGCTGTGCGACACCCAGGGAACGGCAGCCGCAAAAGTCTCAACACGTGAGGGAAGCCTCGTGTTTCAAAAATATTTGTAATATTGCCTTCTTATTATGAAAACAATTATAATGTGTAAATGCTCCTTTTTTGCAGTCTAAAAGCTTTGCAAACTTCTTTTTTCCTGCATTATGACTACGCGGGGAACATTTCTTAATGAGTTAGACTGGTGAGTACAACATTTACCTGGTTTTTGGTCTACTGTAAAGCTCTCCAATTGGTTCATCTATCAAAAGGCAGAATTTTCAGTTCCTGGCATCATCAGCGTGTTCCTTACCATGAAAGAAGGAGGAGGAATGACAGGATGCTGCCCTTCCCTCTCTCCTCAAATAACCTTTTACGTGGTGTCAGGGCAATGATGAGAATGGACATTTAAAACCTCAGGTAGAAGCAAAAGGTGTTAGGTGGCAATAGGAAACTTATACGCCTATTTTGAGCTACGGAGCCATCCTGAGAAGAACCAGTGCAGCAGCTGTTACTCTGTCAGTGTTTGAATGCTTTTGGATGACTTCAAAAGAAGTGGCTTCAAAACCACTGACCTTACACAAGTGACAATTGTTGAAGGGCCCAATCCTGCACAGGCTCTCTAGAAAATATTGTGTGTGTTTTGGAAAGGAAGCTGAACCCCTTGAGGTGTGTTGCTACTTTTCCATGTCATAACCTACCTCTGCTTTAGGTCTCCCTCCTGACCAGCCTGTGAGGGTCACTTTTTATCAAGATAAGCTGGTGCCCTATGTTTGTCAGGCTCAATGAACTCACTTTGCAGACAGGCAGGCAGAAATCATTTCTTGAGGAATTTTGCATGGAGTGTATTATTGCTGTTCAGACTAGGGGGAAATCTGGAATGGTGAGGGCCCACCGTGGCTATCAGGGGAGGGCATTCTGCCCAGGATCCCAGAATGGTTGATTGCCCCTGCACTGGAGTGCTCTCCGTGGGGCAGGAAGGGTTTGTGTCTGCAGGTGTGTCTGCCTCTGCGACAGGAGGATGAAAAGGCTGTTTCAGCTGTGCTCTGATGGAATGGAAGAGCCATCCATGGCCTGTGGTTCCTGCTGGAATGTAGGATGAAGGGAGCACTGTCTCATTCTTTCTCTTCTCAGAGGCAATGCTACTTTCCATGCCCAAAAGGAGAGGCAGAGCCCAGAGCAGACATTTGATTTCCAGTGTCTCCTTGTTGCCTTCTCCATCCTAGTGCAACATCCAGGGCTGTCTTGTGATAAACACCAGCAGTCATTCCATTGGGAAAGAAAGCTTGGATGGGAAAACTAAGATATTTATAGCTTTTATTAATGACCCTTCTCTGCCCCCAGTCTCTTCTTTGCTGTTGGTCTCTCTGCTCCATGTTCCCCACCGGTGCTTTATTTTGACATTTTTGACCCCTTGTGCACTTCCTTTTTTTCCACCCATTGTCTCTTTCTGTCCTCCTCTTCTTTTCCTGGTAATAGGGCGTATCCCTGTGGCATTTGGTTTTGTTTGGTTGGGACTGACACCAGTCCCCACCAAAAACATTTTGGTTTGGGTACTCATAACAACTGTGTGTAAATGTAAAACTCTCATGGCTACAATATTTTATTTCTCAATGAGGAACACAAACAAGAAAAGCCCTTGTTTAGTGGAAATAAGATTTGGGACTTCCTGCAGACTGATCAACTGTAAAATTAAAGCTGAACATTTTGGAGAGCAGTGCTAAAGTAAAACAAAATGAATCATGAAAGAATTTTCCCGAGGTTTGAAATTTTGAGGTTTTCTTTCAATGATTCAAAAGAAAGTCAGAATCCAAACTGGCCATAGCAAAGCAATCAGTCTCAGAGCAAGCAGATGTATGCCATGAGCCCATGCTAACTCCAAACTGTTCCCTGTGCTTTAAAAGCCAAGGGTCTCTGTGCCTTCCCTCTGCCAGGGAGGCCACCTGTGCTGAGGAGGCTGGGGCAGGGCAGGAGCTGCAGCCCAGCCCACTTCAGGAGCCCTCAGAGCCTGGCTGGGCCCTGCTGTGGTCTGCCTTGAAAGCAAGCAGGGCACAGATATTGCTTGGGAACAAAGCTGTCCTTTGATGTTATCTCAATGACCAGATGATGTGCCCTCCCTACAGAAGGAATTTTTCCTCCCATCCTTCCCACTGGTGGAACCAGTGCAGAGGACACAAAACTGAGTCTGCTGTGTCTGGGGAGGTGTCCGTGCCTCCTCAGCTGCTGGGGGAAAACTCTTCACAGCACCCTTTCCAGATCAGTTTGTTTTAATAGCAGATTAAATGCCCTCAAGTCTCCTGCTTATGTTTTCAGTGAGAAAATGGCCAAGCAATAGCTGAAGCCCCTCAGAGAAACAGGACATCCTGAGCTGTGGCAGATGGACTTCCTTTACACAGTTTTAATGAAAATTTTCAACAATAGCTCTGTGCATGTTCTTAAGGGGGTTAGCAAGTGCACATGTTTATGTATACACACACACTGTGCAATGCTCCACAAGCTTTTTGAAATAACATACAAAATACTCAGTATATTTTGCTGAAAGAAATTTGTGTTGTAAATACAACACTATATATATATATATATATATATATACATAAATACATACACATATATATATATGTGTGTAAATATATATAATGCGTAAATATATATATATATATACTGTGTTATGACATAAGGCAGGATTAGGTAGAGAGAAAATTTCAGGATGTGTGTGGCCACAGCTGAAGGTCTTACAAGGAGTGTTCAGTAAAATATCCTTGAAACAGCAAATTTAAATAAATGAAGAATAAACTTAAGCAAAGTATCAGTGAACATAAACAAATCTTCATGCTAAACAAATAACCTAAGGAAGCCAAAGTGCAATAATTAGAAAGGGATCATTATGCTTCCTCTGCATTCTAGAAGATCTATGTAAGATTTTCAGTAATTTCCTAAATGCATAGTGTAAGATACTGGCAAAAAATTACAAACTGGTAAAGTTTATGATATACAAGAATCTACTCTGGCTGAGGGTCTGTTTCATGGCAATAAAGACATATTAAATGAAAAAAAAAATTAAATATTCTAAAGGTGCTGTCTGCTATAACACAAAACTAACTGGAAATGTAATATATTAGAGAACAAAACAGTTACAATACTGTAATTTAGACAGGACTGTGATAACGTATTATCCAGTCATTGACTGTGTTGCCTTTAGCTCACACATTTTCCTCTTTTGAAGGAGATTTATTTTTTTTTAAATCTTTGTGATTGCTAATTTCAGTTCATTTCTGAGGTACTAGTTTTCTAGGAAGAAAAACAGATGGGCACTGTTCTGATGTCAATTTTCTGGAACTGTTCTGTGGAACTCAGTTTATATTTTGAAGGAGTGCTCTGAGGTAATTAACTATTCTTACAATATTTTAACAAAATTACATTGTTGTCAAAATGCAGTAACAGCATGAAAAAATATTTATTAAAAACTCTCTGCATTTTTTCTTATGTGGTAAACAATCTGGTCTGCCCATCCCTTCTGGGTGAGCTGAACCTCATACCCATGCTTAGAATGACCCAACCATAACTGCAGCATCACCTTCAGCCTCTCTTTTGTGTTTTTGTGGTCCTGTATTCTCAGAAAGGTGTCAGCATTAGAGGCCCACAAACACAGTGAAAAAGACATGCCCCAAATTTGATACAGTCATAACTGGGAGGCTTTTCTTTTGTTAGTACAGTGTGGAGAAGTTTTCCCAAGGTGCTTTAGACAGACCAAGGCTATAAAAGAGCAGCACTCAATGTTTTGTTTCAAAAGTTTGAGTCATTCTTAGAACTACAATAAAGAAAGACTTTTTGTTTTTCTAATCTCAAATGAAGATGTGAAAAGTCTCTCTCATTTTGTGTTTCCAAACTGGAGCCTGGTTTTGGTGTTCCTGGGAAGTAATGGACTGTGGGCAGGGAGTGTTTGCTCTGAAGGAGGAGTCCCATGATGTCCCCATCAGCTGGAATAGCTGAGCCCTGACAGTGTGGGGCTGGGGGAACTCCCCTTGTAGGCCAACACGAGCAGCCCCAGGTAATTTATAACTGCATTTAACACATACTCAAGAATAGGGACAAGTAGCAAAACTCATGCTAGAAAATGTGGATGCAGGTGACCCAGGTTTGTTTAGGTAGATGGATGTGAATTCTGGAAAAGACAATATTAAAACTTACACAAAATGCATCTCATGCCCAAGAAGTATTTCATCATCTTTAATTTTTCTACATATTTGACTGTCTTGCATCTTAAACTCCACCATAGAAGAGATTTTTACTACAAACTTAAATTTTCAACTTTCTGAGGAGATTCTTAAAGATTCTGATATAGCATCAGAGGAAAAAATAATTGGAACAATAAGTGGCAATCAGATGCATTTCACTAGGACAGACATTTGCATGGCCTATGCTGTGTCCAAGAGTCATAGAACTTAAACCTGGAGACTTTAGGAAGATGTTGGTTTTATACCTCAGGTCAGAAATCTTTTCACTGTCAATGTCTCTAGAGTCACTGTGGATTTAAACTGAAAAATTATGTCCAGAATATTTTTGTTCTATGTTCCTTAGAGCCCTGAGGAAGGGGAAAGCGCCTCCTAAGCCCATTGCCAGTTATTTTGGTGTGGTCTGACACCGCAGCTCTTTAGGATCTGTGTAATGCTTAATGCTTGTGATGGGCGATTAGACCTGTAACTGGGAATATTCCTGTAGGTCTCTGGAGGAGCTAGTGGATAAGAGGGCTGATAAGTGGCCCTAAATCAGGAAGAGGTTCATGTGTTTGGCATGATGTTGGAATTTGCTCAGGAACTCTGCTTCCTGCATGCTGCTTGGAAGGTGAAGCTGCACATGGCGCTGAGGAGGAAGAGGATGAGTGTGAGCACACAGACACAACAATTTCAATGTAGGGCAAGGGTTTGTAGGGATGGGATTTGCCTCCACACCAGGAGAAGACTTAGAGTGGAAAAAAGCAACCTGTGCCCCTGTATGCTGAACTTTTTGTTCTGTTATAAAGCTTTGATTTTAAGGTTTACATTTCCATCTGTAATCAAATCTGAATTCAAAGCTGAGTCTGAAGCTCAGGACACAAGCTGTTATCCTGCTTCCTATTTTATTTCTAGAATTTGCTGCTGTGGGACTGAATAGGATCACTAGTCACTTGTTTCAGTGGTTAAATGTGGTTTCAGGTCTCCTAGAAATTTAATCCCGCAACTGTCTATAAAGACAATTTGTACCAAAAGCTGTGATTTAGGGTTACGTGGTTGCAACTCTATGTTGACACATCTTTCTTCTTGAGGATGATTTAAGATATTGGGATGCAATATTATTTTATGACCCAAGTGTCCAATTGCAGTCTTGTCTTTCTCTGAAAATGAAAGTTCAAACATGTCATTCTTCAGCTGAAGGTTTGATGCACATACTAAAATAAATCAGTACAGAATTTTGATAAATTCTTCATACAGATCAAAGTCAAAATAAGGCTTTTCTAGACTGCATTTTCCATAAATAACCAAAAGCTGCAAATGCATTACAAACTCGGTTAGCATCCAAACATCTATTAACATCATGAAACAAGTAGAAACACCTGCTGTGATTCAATAACCCTATTGGCTAGAGGGTAGGAAATTCAATTGGGTAATGCCTGCTTCCAGATCCTTGTTAACTGAACAGGAGAGCATCACTGAGCTGTCTTCTAGAGGTTTTACTTCCCTTGCAGTTAGCAACACTGAGTAGAAACAAAATGGCTCAGAACACAAGGGATGAAAAGGGATCATCTGGGAGCACCAGGCAAGTGACCTAAAACATGAAGTGGTTTATTTTGGATTAGGGGGTAGTCCTCAGAGAGTGAGTGGAACCATCTCTACAGCCAGAAGAACCCAAAAGGGTATCAGCTCCCAACAGGAACACATGGGATTTATTCTGTTTTTGCTCAAATCTCAGACATTAAGCCATGCAGGCCTGAGAAATAAAGCTGACGTGTTGAAATTATCATACTGCTTTCTGGAACTGAAAACTCAGGGCTAACTTAGCTGAGCATGTGAAGGTGCCTTTTGGAGGAATGAGGGTCTTGGTTTCCCATAGCTGGATTGCACGAGGAGAACGTACTCTGTGTGACAACCGAAAAGGAGGTGCCATTCAAGAAATTAGAAGCCCTCTATGTCCCCCTTTAGTTTTTAGGCTTGGAAGAAAGTAGGGAAATGAAGTCTTGGCTTCCAGTGGAGATAAGTTTCTGTTTCCTGATTCCAGCAGTGTCACAACTGCTCTCTCTCTGGCTGGAGTGCGCATCCTTTTTATTCCCTCCCTGCCAGCTCCTGGGAAGGGGGGTGTTGCCTGCCTTGGTGTTTGGATTATTATTGCCCAGGCTGCTTGTGATCTTACAGTTTCACCTGCATTAGACCTGGCTCTGCTGTTTCTTCTGTACAATATCACCTCCCTTAGTGTTAATTAGCTCACGCTGTAAAGCAGGGTTGAGATATGGGTATGAGCTGCTCTCACAGGAACAAGAGCCCATGGCTGAAGTTAACCCCACAGGACTTTCTTAAAGCCATGCAGGAAATCTGTGACAGATCCCAGAATAAATCCCAGATTTCCTGTCTCCTTCGCTTGTGCTGTAACTACAAGGCCCAGAATTTCTTAGCTGAGAAAAGTGCTGTCCAGTATTATTATTCTTTTTCTGATTTACTGTTGCTCCAGTTCACTGCACAAGTTGCTGCCATATGTTAGGCTGTGTCTATTCACCCTGTGACTTTTTTTTGTTGTATTTTATGGAACATGCGTGAGTGTTGTACAGCAAGCAGTGGGAAGGCTGAGTACCACTACTCCAGCATTTAAACAAGCAAAACTCAATAAAAGTGAGTATTTGCAGGTGAAGGTAATTTATTGTCTGAGACCCTCTTCAAACTAAACTGCTCATACTTCTAATCTAAATAGCATTCATAGGAGCAGGTTTGGTACATATCAAATAATAACTGCCTGTGCTAAGATAATACATACTGATAAAGTTAAATTATTTGGATAAGTAATTTTCCTTTGTGCATATGCCACTTTGTAAAATTGGCATGTTCTGTTATTCTCAAGCATCGATCCTCTTCAATGAATTATAAATCAACAGATGCAGCATTAGCAAGGGAAAGTAACTAGTGGATCTATCATTGGATGAGATGCTCTGAACATACAATGACTTTTACTAGGGCTTGATAAAGAGAAGTTGGAGGAATTTGGTTTGCTCTTTGGGTATCTTAGATGTTCACATGGATTGCTGAATGTCTCTCTTTTTTTTTAAATTACTTTGCCGCTAGGTTAAACTTTAATAGTTTTCATTCTGTGCTTCTCTATTTGCCGTCATATGGTTCTTCTTTAGATAACATTACTTGTACAAATTCCAACTGTAGCAGAATCAGTAATCTTCAGCCAGTCTTGACAGCATTTCTAATGCAGTACAGCTATGGAATTTCATTCTATCTTCTTGTTGCTAAATAACTGAACAGAAACATGGGAACAAATGAGCTTTGTGTGTGAACACCCTCTTCCTAATTTATAAGATGACATTTAGATCACTTATTAAAGGTGTAATTGTTTTGGATGCAAAACCTTTGTAGACTTCAGTGGGCAATTTCATAAGCAGGATGCTGAAGGTTTGTGCTCTACAGATGTTTAAAACCAAAGCCTAACTTCCAGCTCAGAAACTGATGCACAAGTCTGCAGAGAGCTGCTCTGAGTGGAACCCAACCAGTGTTGACATGAGGGACACCCAAAGAGACCTGCCTGGTGCACTCTCCCCAACATTCTTGGGCCCAAGAAGCTTTTTCCATGGGGCAGATGTGGGTCCACAAGAGGGCAGGTGCTTTTCTACATCTCCTGGTTCCTTCTACAGCCAAGAGCAGTGAGCAGCAATGTGCAGGAGTCCTTTCCTCTGCAGGATGAGTTCCCTCCACTCACCACTATCCTGGGGCCTTGCCTGGCCCCACACAGCTCTCTGCACCATGCAGGCTGGAAACCACTTCAGCCATGGCTTTCCCTTTACTCTCCTGACTCCCACTTCAGCCATGGCTTTCCCTTTACTCTCCTGGCTCCCACTTCAGCCATGGCTTTCCCTTTACTCTCCTGACTCCCACTTCAGCCATGGCTTTCCCTTTACGGTCCCGGCTCCCACTTCAGCCATGGCTTTCCCTTTACTGTCCCGGCTCCCACTTCAGCCATGGCTTTCCCTTTACTCTCCTGGCTCCCACTTCAGCCATGGCTTTCCCTTTACTGTCCTCTTTCCCAATTCAGTGGATAATGGACAGCCAGCTGGATTGCGATTGTTTTCATGTAAGATTGATTACTTTTAGTTGTGGGAAGAGTTATTCTTTGGGGTGAGTGCTACCACTGTAACATCTGTACTGATTCTGAATCAGTACATACATCACATACTGTCCTGCAAAATGAAACAGAAAACATCGAATTGAGGAATGGCACCGTTCACTTGAGCCCATTACAAGGCAGAAGGATAACGAAGATGAGGATTTGGAGGATGATGGTGATAGGAATGACATCTCACTCACAGCTTTAATGAACATGAGAGCAGCATGGCACAGATCCAGATACTGAACTCCAGCTTAAATCAGTGTAAAGGGGAAGGGTCTTAAGCCAGGTGGTTGTCAAATTCTTAGACTGTAACAAAGCATTAATAGAGTTAGCACTCAAAAGGTAAAACTTCAGTCTGAATATGCTTTTAAGAAAGAGTATGCTGTGGTTCTAATTAGCACAGAGCTGAACTGCTCCATGTTCATTTGATAGTTGTCTCTATTCTCCCTTTTATCTTTGAAGTTTAGAAATACTTACATGTCTCTGTAGCTGTAGTGTTGTTTTTACTTCTGTAATGCCTTATGAATCCAAAGTGATGGGATTAGCAATTCATTTTCATTGCAATTAAGGCAAGTTAAAGAGAATATAAACCAGCTTCAGTCAGAATATTCTATCTTTTTCATAATTTTCTCTTTATTTAATCTAGTTGCTTACAATGGTTTTGCCTGGTTAATGAGACTACATGCAGTAGTGGTGTTAGCAGAAACCATCAGGTCTCTTCATGCTGCCGTTTTTAGTAAGTCTGATTTTTTTTTTTGTGAAAAACAGCTGTTTTGTACTTGGACTATGTGAGTTCAAAGACATAATCAACAAACCTCATAGTTCTGAAGTCAGAAAGCTGTTTAGTTCTATGAGACTAAGGATTGATTGCCAGACTAGAATATCCCTAACAGCAGCTGGCTGCATCTGGATAGTTCTGCAGCCACAATTTCTTTCTTCATCTCATTGCAGTCATTGGTTTCAATTGTTTCTTTCTACATTGATCTGAGATGCAAAGAAATTTTTAAAATTCAGTTAAATTTCCCAAATGAAACTTAACTGATGCTTTTCAGGATTGAAGATAAAATTATAACCATCACATAGCTATATGCAATTTGCAAATATGAGAAAAACTCAAATCTACTGCTTTATGTGGTGCATATGCATAAATCATTAATGGATATAATAAAATAGTAGCAATTAAAAATGTAATCAGTGATGTTTAGCACAGGCACAGGATTTCAATTTTATATGAGTGGTGAGGAACATCCACCTTCAATTCTTATTGGAGCTGTCTGTGGAAGTACCACAGCACCTGGTCACCATGAACAGCCACTGTCAATTTACTGCCTAAAATGGCTAATTTTTACTTCCTAATTCCTGTTTGTCCTTTGTGTACATTCAGTGCCTATTTCAGGGGTAAGGACAGACCTATTTTAATACCTTCCTGACTTACAGATCCAATTCTGCCAGGCAAGAAGGAGCTGGTTTATACCAGGTTTCCACAGTAAACATGAACTCATTCCTAAGCAGAATGAAGTGCTCACCCCAGGAGCTGTGTACCCAAACCTACCCCAGCTCTACAAACCACGCAAGGGCTGCAAAGCCACCCCCAGCAAGGGCACCCCACTTTGCCAGAGCAGCTTTCCCCGCTGCAGAACTCCTGGGGAAGAGCAGCAATTCCCAGGCAAGGCTCTGCTGCCTGCAGGTGGATGCAATCTCTGAGCTGGTGGCAGCAAGGGAGGCAGGAGCTAGGCAGTGCAGCTGCAGCTTTTATCAGAAAGCTTGATATTCCACCTCTTGTTCAGTTACTTGTTTGCCAAGTTGCTCATGTGTCAGCACTTGCAGTTTAAAATTCTTTACATTCTTAATGGCATGGACAGGGTAGACTTGCAGTGATATTTCCCCCCAGATAATCCAGGCTGTTCTGCAACTCTGCAAAGCAATCATCCAAAGCTGGTGGGCAAGAGGTTTTTTTTCTTTTCTTTTTCTTTGGCTCAAATGAGTGGGTTTCACTCAGTTATATCTAATAGGTACTAACATCCCTTAGTTGCTGATCATTATTATTTATTTTTTCTAATAATTATTTTTAAAGTTGAATTTTTAACCATTGTGCTTACATGATTTTATAAGGATTTATTATCAAACCACCTGTATTCAGTGCTTTAATGCAGGCTGAAAATCAATTGTGCAGTATTCTCTGGAAAGGAAATCACTCTCTTTCTAGAAACATCTGTTATTGTGCCACTTCAAAAACAGTTTCATTGTTTTCTCAGAAAGTGAGCAAAGATAAATGTAGAACTTGACAGTAAAAAAATGGAGTAGAACTGCTTAGATTACCCGGTGTATCCCAAAATGCTTTAGACAGACAACAGAAGATGAATTTTCTTGCAGAACATTTTAGCTAAAGCTCTTTCTAGTCTTCACACACATGGAAGCAGCAGCCCTTACACATATATGGAATAGGTAAGAAAAAAATTTGTGGCTTTTTTAAAATTTCTAATTTGCAGTTTTAAAAGAAATGCTGTTGTGCTTGCCTTGATGCTTTGGAATCACAAAAAGCATTTTTAGTTTCATTCCAGTGGATATTTTATTGTTTGTTATTTCTAGCAGACTCACCCCATCTTAAAAACCTTCCTGAAACCTTGATCTAGAACCAGGCTCAGAATTTGTGTAGGCTTAAAAATCAGTATTCCCAGGGAATATCCATGGGAATGGGAGCTGTGAGTAACAGAGAGGGTCACCCCTTAATCCTCCCTCTGCCCTCAGTGCTGTCATTTCTGCCTCCTCAGCGTGGAGGAGAAACTGGATCAGAAGCAATGCAACTCAAAGCTACTAAAAAGTGATTTTTTAAGATGCTCTTCCCCCAAAACCATCACTCCCCTTTACTGGAAAAGCTGCTTTCCACAGCATCCCTGTCCTCTAAGCTTCCCAAAATGATAATGAAAAGAGCAGGGCATACCTGCTGAGTCAGCTGCTGCTTTATTAGAAAACCAACTGGGGGGGCTGGAGAGGGGGAAGCAAAAACCCCCTGGTGTAGAGAGTTCACTGGAGAGTCAGTTCAATAAAACTTGTGCTTCCCAGTGCTGGCAATGCCTTTGGACATTTCAAAGGGCCTGATAAACAGCAATAGCCTTGTCTCCCACACATTAAAGCTTCATCAGGACACTGCATGAAAAGAAGCAAAACCTGGCAGCACAGTAAAGCAAAGGGTAAGGTGTTCCTTGGATGGGTCAAGGTGCTCTGAGCTGCTCTTGCTGCTCTGAAATAACAGCGTTGCTTTTCTGGCAGCAGAACATCTGTAACCCCTGTCTGCCTCAAAGCAGCACATCTGTTCACAGTTATGGGTCAGTACCCTACAGGAAGCTCACTCGTACTCTGCTCAGACATGCTGGATCAGAGCTCCCAAAAAGCATTCCTAAAACCCTAATTAGTGAAGGAACACAGGATAAAATGAATGCAAATCAAAGCCATGAGATTTAAAACCCCAAACAACTGTTTTTAACCTGATGAACATCTAGACAGAGCGGTAGGCAAGCAATCATCATCCTTTATTCAATGCTGTATTTCTTTATTGATTTCAGTTAAAATCCTGATTCTAAAAAATACCAAGGAATAAAATTTATATTGGTAGTGTTGCAAGGCTCATGAAGAGCCTGGTGGGCTGTCTGATCACAAGGAATTCACAGCACAGCATGTTTGCTGCAGTCATTCCTGTCCTGCCAGCCCAGAGCTGCTGCAGTGCTTTCCTCTGTCAGGGAGCTTCTTGGAAGTTCTTCCAGCTTCAGGGGAATGTTGAAACATACAGCACACACAGTTTGCAGTGACACTGAAATCAGTTTACTGCTGCTACAGTTGCCCTGTAAAGAGAGCATTTTTTTCTTTTGGTTCTCTTTGGATTTTGAGTGGATTGATATGTATATTTTCAGTCCAAAAATATGTAGGCCTATACACATGCAGCTTTCTAATTATAATATCTGCCTTGAGTCCAGTTATTCCAAGTGTACTTTAACTGGAATACAGAAATATTTCTGAGAATGGTAGTACCAGAACCTTTTGCCCTATGACAGGAAAAACAGATCAGAAAGCAATTTAGAAAATTTAAAATACCTTTATATTTCATAACATCACCCAATTACTTTGTCAAAAGAATTAACAAACTTTTTTGAAACATACCAATAATAGTACAAAATAGACTGAGCTGATATTTTCCCTGTGATTGGTTCTGCTTCTTGATAATCTTAACTATGAGGCTGACCTTGCTCTCCACCTTACACCCATTTAATGTAGTCCAGTTTTATTGTTGTGTCTCGGAATGAGCTGATGGAACTGAAATTTGCCTATAGAATGCCTGGCTTTTGAGCTGCTGGAAATATGGTGTTAATCTTCCACTAAAGAAAGGAAATTACACTTCCATTTTCTTATTTCCTCAAAGCACAAGCACTTCAGTATTTCAGTGCTCTAGCACAGTGTCTCTTCTGTGAACTCTAAATTCCATCATGAAGACCCCAAAGGAGGTCACTGCTGTAGACAATGACTTCTAACACACCAGAAGTTGTAATTGCTAAAACAAGTTAATCTGGTGACTGATCTTTTGTTCTTTATTGGCAGTCATGACTTATAACAAGCATACCCACTATGGCATTGTGTGCATTCATTTGTGTGGCAGGAAGTGCTTTGGAACCTCCAGAAATAATGTCTAAAATATGCCTGGGACATAAAAGTGTACAAGTTATTTACAGAAAGACACTTGGGAGGTTTATAATGTGCTCATCTCTGGCTTAACTCTCTTCTAATTGCACTTAATAAAATTCCTCCCCTTCCCTCAGCTCAAATGGCAGTGATGCTTCTGCTGAGGAAGTTGTGGCTGAATCAGGAGCTCCTGACACTTAGGGGATACCTAGGGAAAATTCCATCTTTGTTGCAGGAATTTCACTTGCCAGCCATGTACTGGACTGCAGAAAATCACTACATCATGTTGGACAAACTCCAAACTGCTCTGCTGTGAAAGCTTGAACCCTTGACTAATATTTATGCAGTATGACATGGAGAAGTTATTGACATATTATTGAATGGCACAATTCAGCCCTTTTATTCCTTGAATATCAGCCTTTTTCTTGTGCAAAGTCCTGGATGCCTTCAAAGTGCATAAATAGAAAACATTAGTAATCCCACTGAGTCATCAGATAAAACTAGACAAAAACATTTGCTACTATGTATTTGCTCTTTTACTAATAAATCTAACAGTAGAATACTTATAGGTGTTTTAATAATACCAGTTTAAGGTTTAAATTGATAGTAAAGCTGTAAATGTGAGACTGTGAGATGTGAGAGAAGAGCTTTTGGCATGGATTCTGTTGCAAGTGTTCTGCCAGCTTTGATAAACAGTTTCAGTGACCTGGCTTCAGACATCGCCTTGCAAGGGTCTTGGTGCACAGGTCAGCTGATCCTCTGTATGAAAGTACTGCAGAAACAGAGCCTGTAAAACATTACCTGCTGGGCATAACCCAGAGGATGGCAGCCATTACAGGCGTGGGTTTTAGAAAATATGCACAAACACAATTGTGATAAAATGTTCTTGCAATTGCTCTTATGGCACCTGGCTCAGAAATGTACCCGAGAGGCAATGAATACCTGGTTTTCCATAGAAAAGAGATTTACTTGTTTTTTCTGTGCACAGGTTGAGGGGGAAGAAGAGCTGTCAGTGACCATAATTAAGCATCAAGAAGATTAGTTCAGAATTAACAAACATAAAAAAGGCAAAACTGATGAACATCAATTTGAAGGCTGGGATTTGAACTAAAGGAGTTACTACAGCCAATGTAGTTAGATCCAAGGCTTCCTATAGCAGTAAAAAGCTTGAGTTTCCTCTGAAAAAATAACTTTGGCCTCAGTGACTATGTGTGCTGTCTGGCAGGAGATACAAAATCTCAAAGTACACCGTGGACTGCAATGGCTGAAACCATTAGTATAGTGAGCTGTTTCATGTAACTTCTTCTTACTAAATATTCAGAGCAGGTAATTTTTTATGCTTGCTTTCTTTGGAACCTGAACTTTGTTAGTAGTTAGAGTAAGATGCAGCAAGGTCCTTGTTAGCTTCAGGTTTGCCTAATTTCCAAAGAGAATATCATAAAGTTTTATTGAGTAAGTCATTCAGAAATGGAATCAGGAAGTCTCATCAGCCCCTGGATGCCTTGCACACGATTGGTGCTGCATGTTAAAATCCATTAGAGAAACCTACGAGGATTTCTTCTGTAAACACAGTAGCACATAGACAAGAAAGCTGGCAAAATTGTTGAGAAAGTTAAAGTGCAGAAGGCAATGATTTATATTGATGTTTAAGGCTGGAGAGCAGCATATGATTGTTTTATCAAACATTAGGAGTTTTCCCAGAGAAACTTTGCCACTTCTGTTGATAAGTGCACAGCTGACCAGTTGCTTTTCAGTCTAGCAAATTATTCTGCTGATTGATAGCTCAGTTAATTTCAGAAGGAGCCTTCTTGCTGTAGGTGCAGCTGTGAGTTCTAATCAAGGGAACCAATTAATTGCTATCTCTGTGGCTGCAGAGGAGCCAACTGGAGACCCAAACGTACTGAGAACAGTCCCCAGCAGATAACTGAGAAGAGTGAATTCCTGCCTAATATTTACTCCCTGTAACCTTCCCTTCAGTACTGAAGTATTTAGTAACTGGATTTGTCAGTACTACTCTGTCAAGATTTCTATTTTCATTATTTTTAATTTTTCTTAGTTTGGCAGTTTGTAAGAGGGATTAAACAAGGAAGACCTTATATTGTGATTAAATTAAATACCTGACTCCCACATTTTCAGTCTGTATACAATGTAAGTATCCCGTGTCCCAGGCAGACTTTTAAACATTACCTGCCACAGCTTTCAGTGAGAGCAAATTTGATGCCAAATCGTATAAACTCAATGTCAGCATATCAAACAATACTACTAGAGTAAAAACTTTTCATGGTTATTTCTTTCTGGTGTTCAGATATAACAGGTAAAATTCTAAAACTTCCCTAACTGCTAATATTGACAGTCAAAAGAGTAAGAAGATGAAGAAAGCAGTTGTAGTTTTTCAGAAGCGATTAACCACAATATAAAAATAGGATCACTAATAGAGTTGCTAATCTGGTCTATAATATGCTTTCACACACAATTTTTCACTTTAATGTCAGTTGAATTCTATTCTGAGTGGAAAAACAGCAGTTAAATGAAAAAAATTGACGATCAATTAAGCAAATGAAGGTATAAAAAGTTCATCTCATATGAGCCTAATACAATAATACCCCTTGTATTAATATTCTGTGTAAAGAAAAAGATTTTTTATAAAAAGCCAATATATAAAAAGTCAGGATTCATCAACAGGTATTGAGCATACTTCTTACAACTGCCACCCTTAAGTAAAATGAAGACCCAAAATAACCTTCCCAACACTAACTCTGACTCACTCTATATTTTGATTTGTATTATCTCATTTGCATGATGCATTTGCAAATTGATAAGAGAATGGAATTGTGCCCACGTTTCAAGAACTGGGGCCTGCCTGGCCTCCAGCTGTTCCTGATCTTGCAAATTGCAAGGCTGCAAGCTGGCAAGTTCAGATTCACCAGAACATCTGAATTGTACTGGCTTAGAATTGAACAAAAAAGGAATTAAGGCTTGCTGAATGTTTTAATCCAACAGCAGAAGGAAGTGGTTACTTGAATCTCCTTTTTGCAGTCATCAGATTAAAGTTTAGGAAGTGTTCAAGTATGCTTGGGGCAATTTAAGAATGCACACAAATATACTCATTGCCATGCCTGTGGGTAGTGCTGCTTGGTGATTCCCTAAAATTGCTTGTCAAATGCTTTAAAAGAATTTTTCCCTTTTTCCAGAACAGGGTGAAGGTAAGGTTGATAGAGTCTTTTCATTTATTCTAGAAGAAAGTGCCTTGATATGTAAAGCTAATCTTCTTTTGGAGCAGAGGTGAAGAAATTGCTGCATTTAACCCTGACTTTCTTTTATGTAAAGTGAAGCCTGTGCTTAGGCAACCAGAATAGAGCTGCTTGTTGAAATTGAGTGAGGATTGCTGATTTCTGGAGATGTTGTGAGGCTGCAGCTGGCACTGCCAGGGAGGCTGGGCACTGCAATATTGCCTGCAGCTCCCCACAGGAGCGGCTCCCTGCAGCTCCTTCTTTTGCATGCAGAACTCACACCTGGCTCATCTGGCAATTGAAAAGGAACTTTCTAGTACATAGGAAGGAAGTTCAAGGTTTAAAAATCTATTCACCACGGGCAAGCAGTTCGAGCACTGAAATGAGCTGGGGGCTTCTTGAGTCACAGAATTCAGAATCCAGCAGTAGAGAACAGCCATATTTCATTCAGAGGAGGACAAAGAAGAGCTGTTCTCTTTTCTCTCATAGATAGCAAACTGTAAAACTTCCCCTAATGTGCCATAATAACCGTGTAGGCTTTTGTGTGAGACAAACTGGGTGGTGTCAGTTACAGAGGAAAGCAGGCAGGATGGAAAAAAGCAAGCTTTTAAAGTCTGGCAAATTTTGTTCTTATTCATCCAAAGTTAAAATTAATTGCCTTTGGATCAGTATTACATTCATTGCAGAGGCTGCATCTCTGGTTTCAGATTTTAATAATCAAGACAGCTTTCCAAGAGTTCACTCTGCATCCAGCTCTTTCATTTAGTTCTGTTTGGAAAACTGATTCTGGAAAAACTCAGATTCTAAAGCCAAATTTGTACTGGGGCAAGCTCTGCTGATGGCAAGAAATTTCCACTGGTGCAAATTTGGGCTAACTTTTTTGCATTATCCCTTTATAAATAACTTTGTGTGTGCCAGCCCACCAGTAGGTGGGTCAGAAAAGGTCTGTTCCAATGGTTACTTGAAAGTATAAAAGCACCTATTATTTCAGACACACAGACACTGGTGATGTTTATGATAAATTTTGCTTCCTGTTTGCTGTGACTAATGTTTAGCTCATTGCTTTTAAAAAAAATTAAAACACATCTCCCCCTCTATGCCCAAAATCCATTATGTTTTATTTCCTATCCTGGCATAGAAGAACATTTGAGATGGTAGAAATAATTTTGGGATAGCGAAGGGTGACAGTGGAGTTTTTTAATTCCATCCAACAAAGAGAGAAATATTTTAACTGCAAAATACTCGGTCAAGATGTACTTCTGTACCCAAGTAAATTCCCTGTGTTTGCCAAGGAAAAAAAACAACCCTGCAGAGCAAAAGAAAGTTTGGAATGAATAAAAAGTTCAATAGGAGTAGATGCTATCAGAGCTGCTCTTTTACTTGAGAGGAACATGAGAAACCTTTTGTAGTGTTCCTATAAACTCTTAGAGGACACTAACTTCTCAGAAAATCCTCCTGTCTGTAATGTGGTATGCATGGTCAGCTACTCCCAAGCTGAAAGAGACTGAACACCTCACTTTTAACCTCCCATCTCTGGTTTTCAGCACCAGAGGGGATTTCAGTCTGCAGCAGTGGTCCAGGCAAGCACAGCATTGTCAGTGGCAGAGGTGAAATGTCTCCCACTCCTTCACCTCCAGCAGTTTGCTCTGTGACACAATCACTGCTCCCTCACTTGTGCCAAAGGGCACAGCCAGGCCTTGAGTGGTGCCACAGAGCTCTGTTGAGGAATAAACACACATTATTCAGATTTTTTTAATTACTGCCCATCCACAGCTGCCTTTAACCTCTTCCTTCTAACCAGCTGGGTCTGAGCACTAACTTCATATCTTGCAGTTGACAAACTGACAGACAAGAGATGTGTAAAATCTGTAACTTCTGGTGTTCTCAGTTGTTCCTCTTTAATAATGAAAAGCTCCTACATATTTTGAATGGAATATTGACATCTGTTTTGACAGTGTTGGTTAAGTGTTTTCATTGTAATTATTCTTGAAAAAGGAAAAGCAGTTTGAAATGCAGCTCTAGGCTGGGTTCCAACTGGGATAATTACATGCTACCTCCCTTTAATCCCCCTCCAACATTTTTCCCTCTGATGTTCCTTAGCTGCTGGCTTTAAACCATTGTTCACTGCTGCTTTGCAGGGCCCCTGTTCCTTTCAGAGATGGGTACACATCTTTGCATACCATGATGTTAATCAAGGAGTCCTGTAGTTCCAAAATTGCTCAGTTTTGGGCCCATACCTCAGGGCAGAACTCAGCTGATCCAAGGAAATCCTCCTGCAGCTCTTCACATTTGGAATCCCAGCACAGCCATGGCACCCCCAAGGATCAGCACACAGCTGCTGTACTTCTCCTTTCTTTAAGGTGAGGAAACTGAAGTAACTCTTCAACATCTATTGAAGTAATCCAGATATTTGATTAATTAGCTGTGGTGATCTGGAGCCTGCTTTGGCCTGTCTGTGATGTCTGAGGAGCAGGACAAGCTGCTGATGACTCCCAGTGTCACTGGCAGGACAGGGAATACAGGGTGATGAGAGAAATGATTGATTTGCCTTCTCAAAAATACCAGGATCTCTCTCACACTTGCTTAGTCTGGCCAACACATGAATGAACATTACTTTGAATTTTTTTATCCACACAGAGTGCTTGAAAAAGGAGACATCTTTCCTTCTCTGTGATTTAGCCTCTCTATCAGGACCTGGTCCTCCAGAAACACAATATCTTGGTTCTGTGGCACCTCCCCTCCATTTCACTGCTGAGATGAGTCTTGCAGCTATCTCAGGGTGGGAAAGGCTGTTTTGTTTCCTTCAGCCAGATCAGTAGCCTTGTTTTCAGAACAAAAAGTCACTGATGGGAGTAACAGTTCTTTTTGGTGAGAACTGAACTTGGTTCCAGTGCAAGGCTTGTGATAAACGTCGCCTCCATGGTTCCAGTGAACCAAAACAACTTGGCACTGCCAGGCAATTAAAATGCAAACAGTGAAGATTAAACTGTATTGGGAAAAAAAAAAGAAAAACAACTGAATAGAGATAACTAAATTGCAGTTGGGGCAGCTCAGATTCACAGCTTAAATCCTGGACCTAAGTCCTGTGTGGATCTAAAAGGGATGAGTTAGCAACTGATAATGTGGGGAAAAGGGACATAACTTTCTTCTTTGGAATTCTGATCCCACTGATGTGGCATGGACTCACCTCTTTGTCTCTTCCAGAAAGCTGAACTGCTTTGCTGTCTTTTTTCCCTTTCTATTTGCAAGAAATTTCTATTTACAAGGCAAGGGAGAACTGAACAGACTCGAGAATTGTATTGCAGATGCTGTGGTGGAATGTGGAGGATGAGCTGATTGGGTTAGTGCTGTGTGCAGAGTTTGCTTCTTTTGGAAATAAGCAGGGAGTTCAAAAGGAAAAAAACAGCTTCCTCAATACTGGTCCTTTTTACTCTCTTTTAAACCCTCCACTGAACCTGCTGACATTTTTGCAAGTTTGTGAAGTCACTGCACAAGCTGTGGCAGATCACTGATTGTTGTGGCTGTGTCACAGTAATCAATATTATAAGGTTCTGCTTCATCTCTCTCTCTCTTTCTTTTCACTGTAGTTCTGCTGGGTTGAAGTGCCTTGTACATTGAACTGTAAATCTGGGGACACTGGTAAAATCACTTCTTGTGCATTGAACAGTGAATCTGGGACACTGCTAAAATCACTCCTTGTGCATTGAACAGTGAATCTGGGACACTGGTAAAATCACTCCTTGTGCATTGAACTGTAAATCTGGGGACACTGATAAAATCACTCCTTGTACATTGAACAGTGAATCTGGGAACACTGGTAAAATCACTCCTTGTGCATTGAACAGTGAATCTGGGGCACTGGTAAAATCACTCCTTGTACACTGAACTGTAAATCTGGGGACACTGGTAAAATCCCTCCTTGTACACTGAACTGTAAATCTGGGGACACTGGTAAAATCACTCCTTGTACACTGAACTGTAAATCTGGGGACACTGGTAAAATCACTCCTTGTACACTGAACTGTAAATCTGGGAACACTGGTAAAATCACTCCTTGTACATTGAACAGTGAATCTGGGGACACTGGTAAAATCCCTCCTTGTGCATTAAATTGTAAATCTGGGGACACTGGTAAAATCACTCCTTGTACATTGAACAGTGAATCTGGGAACACTGGTAAAATCCCTCCTGCTCCAGTGACCTCCATGGAGCTCCACTGGCTCATCTGTATTTAAATATGTGGTCAATAGCCTGGTCACTAAGGTGTTGGGCACTGAAGGGTGCAGGAGAATAATCCAAGATTCACAGGGACTAAGGAGAGTGTAAAATGGGAAGGGACACTCAAGAGGTCCACTCTGAGTTTCAGGAGGAGTTGACTGAAGAGTCACATCTGACCCCATTGAGAATGGAATTTAACATGCACAAAAAATTGTTACTTGAAGACCAGGGAAGAATGTTTAAACACATTAGTGGGCAGATTGGCAGGCTGTGGAAGAAAAGGGGAATTTTCCAGAGAATGTGTTGTCAATAGAGAGGAGAAAGTAGCATGCTTTGGAAGACAAATCCAGTTCCTAATATAAATGCCAAAAAAGGACAAAAGGGAAAATCATAGCATGTGCAGCACAGAAAACCATCAGAGTGATAATACTGTCATTCAAATGGGTGTGTGATGGCTGAGTCCATGGCTGTGGAGTTACTGACATAATGTAGGAGTAATAAAGCCTTTTGCAGTCATTGGAGAATTACGTTTGCTGCATTTTAAAGTTATTCAAATGTGTAATTTATTTGGGCTTTACTTCTACTTCATTTGTTAGCTGAAGGTATCTAGAGAATGCAAAATGAAATTTTTGTTAGTTCCAATCATAATGAGTCATTTGTAAACAAGCATAAAAGCTTAAATAAATACATCACTTTAACATCAATGTTAAAGTTCTTTTGAGACTGATTCTTTGACCACTCTTAGTTTCTGTGGCCTCAGAGATCCAACTTTGGATTTTCAGGCAGAAGTGTATTGGAGGCATTTTAACAAAAAGCAAAGCCAGGGGAGTTTCACTTTCAGCACAATTTTTCTTATATTAGAGGTTTTATAATCTTCAGTACAAACACTGTACCTTCTCAGGCTCTGGTAGTGAGCACTGTGTATCCAGAAAATAACAGTTCAGCTGGTTTTAGTTCTGGAGAGGTGCTTGAAATCTGAGGGAATTTACACCTTCAGACCAAAACTGGCATGTGCACACCAACAACCACCTGGCTGCCTACACACACATCTGAAATAATAAACTGTAAATTTGCTTCTCAGTTGGAAAACCTTGCAAAGGTCTATTTTAGTATTCTGTAAGCCCAGTAGCATTCTTTTTAGTTTGAAATTGTTCTCACAGCTAATGATTCAATCAAAATTCTTTAAAATCTGCATATAATAAGTCAAATTTCTATCTCAGTTTCACATGGGAGGATTTCTGGAATCTCAAGCATGCTCATATAGCAGAAGTTCCCCACCTACTTTTGGTTTCCAATCTGAAATTATTAAATGTAGTGTGAAGTGTTCTCCTGATTTGCTCTGCTACAAAGACTTTGACACAAATTCCTTTAATTTCAATGTTATGGGAGAGAAGTTATTTAAATGTAAGCCTTGTTAAATCATAGAATATTCATGATATTCTGGGTATCACTGTATGGAGTTCAAGGTGCTCCTCTCACGTGTGTACCTGAAAACAAAACCAAGGCTCAGAACTCAGGTTTGTTGTCACTCCTTTATATTACCTGCTTCAGAGGCCCCTTTACCCACAGCCAGTGTGTTCTTTCTTCTGCAAGAAAGAAATACAAATTCTTTTTCAGACCAGAGGAGTCGTCAGAATCCAGCAAACCTACTGTGACCAGTGATTAACTGGGCAAGGAAATAGATGAACTGATGGCATCTTTTGCTCCCACAGGTGGACTGGGTGAGAATCATGAACTTTTATCTCATGGATCCTGATGTTTGACCGCTCTTGTTATGTACAGCAAGTGAGGAAATAGGTTTTTGGTTCCTTTAGCATGATCTAAGGGCATCTCTACCATTAAACTGATATACAGCCTTATTTATCACAAGCTTTATAAAATACTGAGCTTTGGTAGCATTCAGAGCTCCAAATTCCAGGAAGCATTGCTGTGATCCTGCCAATATAGATGTAAAACTGAGTTCCTGGTCTTCTAAAAATTTTTTTTTTTTTTTTAAAGTCACTGCAAAAGCTGGACATGTCTGGATGCAGTACTTGGCCAATTGATGTCCATTGTTCTGTCTCCAATTTTCAAGCAAAAAGAGCCCTTTGTGTTGCTTAGTGTGACATGCAAGTCCTAGGCAATGCCCAGCAGCAGCACTGCAATGTTCACACCAGCAGAAGTTGTGTTACCCTGGGAGCTGTTGGGCAGAGCCATCATATCTGTGCAGCCCTCCAGCCAGCCTGAGCCACTGAGTCAGGAACTGAAATTGGGACTGGAATGCCCAAAAAAAGGTCTCCAGCGTCACCTGTGGGGGTTTGGGAAGGCAGAGTTGGGTTTTCTGGACTTTGGTTTTCAATGTGTCAGTATTTCAATGGAGCATGAAACATGCTCCAAAGAAACCCCAAAGTTTTACGTGAGTTTTTGAGAGCTCTGGGGTGGTTTATTCCTGATCAGATGGAAATTCATGAGATCAATCAGATGGAAGCTCATAAAAAGATAGGTTAGACACAAATTCCAGTATTTTCCTAGCAGTTTTTCCCTTTTTATTGCCTCAGGTTTTTATAGATTCCACAGCTACTGCAGAATTGGAGGAGCACTGGCATTGCTGTTTAGGGCCTGGGGTATCTCAGGGTTCCCCTTCTGGGTAATGTTCTTGTTGTTTCTGAAAGCAAGCACAGAAGAGCTCGACATGCAGTGTGCCAACCCACTCTGAAAACATGGAAATAGCAATTTTCTGCTGAAATTCTGGTGGTAGAGGACAGACATTGAGTAACAGAGACAGATGGACAAGTAGAATGTGTAAAAGCTACAAGAGCAACTATTTTAAAAAGTTGACAGCTATAAATATAACACATTAAAAATTAATTTACAATGTTCAGCCTGTCTGTCCCACTTTTCTGTCTGGGACCTGTGTTAACATTATACACTCAGGACATTATATCATTACTCTTATTTTAATGCATTTCATGCCGATAGATTTAATATAAACAGAGGTGCTGACAGGAGCTTCAGTTTAAACAGGTTTAAATGTGAATTTGACTTTATGATTCTCATCAGGGAAAAAGACTAAACAGTTTAAGTTGATTAAATTTTCTTAAAGCTGCAGCTAAATATAATGAAAGCCATTTGTGCATTTTTTTGCAGGAAAATTGAGTGGCTCAGTGTTAGTGACTGACAGCTTGGTGCAATGAATTCTTTTCTTGTGAAACAGAGTCAAAACAGTTTCTATTTTTCATAAACTTCTGCAAGGTAGTTTCAATTTCTGATTTTCAGAGGAAGCATAGCTTGCCCATTTAAGAGTGGGCATATTAGACCAAACTATACATGTCAAATTACTGAAAATACAGATAGTACCAGATATTCCTTAAATATTATGTTTTCTTGTGCTATGGACATCACAGTGATCAATTTTTTTCTTCCTTTTTTAAAATTAAATTTCTCCTTTTTAAATTTTATTTATGAAGTGTTGTGATTAAGTAAAGCCTAGAGCTCTGACTCAGCTTGAATACCTGTTTAAGCATGGACCAGATTCCAAGCATGGGCAATCACATGAACAAAGGTGGTGGTGTGAACTTAGACGTGAATAACGGGCCAGGCTCTGGCTAAAGCTGATATATGTTCCCTAGAAGTTACTTTTGCACAAGAAAAATGTCATGTTCCTGCTCTGAAACAAAGCCATTTGAACTATATTTAAGGGGAATACTGTATTCATACACAGCCTTTTTTGGCAATTTTTTCCCTGGAGCAGGATCTGAGCTGCACTGAGTGTGTGCAGTTGCATTTTGGACGTCACTGCCATGGAAATGTCACCTTCAGGACTCCCAGCTGTGCTGGGCTTTCTCAGTGTTGAGGATTGCCCGTCACAGCCTGAGGACATCCTTGTTCCCAGGTAACTTTGGGACCAAAAACCAGAGGTATTGGCCCAGGAGCGAGCCCCTGGGAAGGGGAAGAGCCACCTGAGCAGCCCAAGGGATCCCAGGCTGCACCCACACACAAATCAGCTCTTTACAAGTGGAACTCGAGGAAAGCTTCAGCTTTATTTTTGGGCAGAAAGTGATTCATCCTCTTCCTGTTCTTGCAAATTACAGAAATATGCCTTCTCAAAAGCTCAATCCTTTTTGACATGTTCTTAGGAATTATTTAATATTCTTGGCTCCAGTGTGGTATTTCATAGGACAGGAACTGGAAGACAAATGCTCTGTGTCTTTGTACGGATTGTTTTTGAAGTTGCCTGAAAAATCAGATTAGACATCACAGCCTGTGTCACTTTTCAGTGCACTCTATTAAACTTGCAACATCTTGCTGCAAGTTTGTTTGACATCTTTTGCCCCACTGGTGTTAAAAGTCATGCAAGTCCACAGATGTTAACTCTGGAAAATAATTTTCCATAATAAATAATTTTAAATTATGTTCCTGGTTAGTGACAGCGTGGATAAGTGGTCAGCTCAAATACTTGGCCAGTGGTTCCCTGTGGCTTCATGAGAAATCACATCCCTGCTCTGTGCCTCAGTTTCCCTTCACCTCTCCATCTACTAATCCACCACACCTTGTGTTTGGAGCAAATTTAGAAAATTAGAGAAAGAAGAACAGAACTGCTTTGCTGTGAGTGTATATTATCAGTTAAAATTACATTTTCCTACAGTTAGTCTTATGTAGAAAAAAAAGGGAAATTCTCAGCTCGGTTCTGTTGGTGACCAAGAGTCTGCATTTAGGTGGACACTGAAAAATCTTTTCAGGTATGTTTTCAAATTTTCTTGTGATCCACCAACCTGCATTCCAACTATCACACTGAGCAGCAGAATCTCAGCTGGTTTTTCACCAGCTCAAAACATATTATTAGCTCTGTCATTCTCTAATTTTTAAGGCACATTTTTGGAACCAGTTCCTTCACTTCTTGGCCATTTTTTCTGAGCATAAAATAAGACCACAGCAGCTTCCACACTTGTCAGGCCTGGAATAGGAAGTATCCTTAGGGATAACTGTCTCAATATTTGGAAACATATCCCTGTGGTGTCACTAGATTGCAAGTTTCCAAGGATATCTTTGGACAGTCCCACTATTAGATTTATTCAGAAAGTCAGAGGGGTCAGTGAGTGCATGGGAAAGAGGATCAGAAGGAGCAGCAAAGGAACCATATGTAAGGATTCACTGCAGTGAGAGATTCCAGCCCCATGAAACGACCCTGGGACCAAGGCTTGGCCTCTTGCCTTGCAGCTTTGCCAGGTATTCTGAGTTACAAATCTTTGTGGTTCTGTACCCAACTCCAGTCCATCCTGTGTGACTGAGGTCTGCGGGGGTGGCTGGAAGGACGGTGCCCCTGGCAGCACCCCGAGCTGTCCCTCTGTTCAGCCGGCCACTGCAGGCAGGAGCAGCTCTGCCTGACAGGGACCTGGGGCTGACACTCCCTCAGAGGCACAGCACAGGACAAGAATGATGTGATTTCTGCTGGAGAAGGCATGGATTTAACCAGGGCTCTTTGTTTAATAACAGCGTTCATTTCTACGTTCGCTTATTACCAGAGACAGCGTGAAAAATCTGGCAGGGGAACCTCATTGGTAAATGGATTTTGTCTTGCATAAAATGACCATCTCTGTGTCAGCTATCAAAGCTGTGAAAGCATGCTTGGAGCCACCCCAAATATAACATTGCTATTAACTTCCTCTTCACTTAGCCATAATTGCCTCATGAACTGGAATGTGCAACTCCAACCGGCTTCCTTGGAGGACAGAAATCTCCTGCTCTTGCCATGCAGAATAAAATGATAAGTAGTAAACAAAAGAAATCATTTTCATTATAAGGAAATTCTTCTTTCTGTGAAGACTTTCTTGTGGAAAGTAATAGATGCAGGATTAAAAAAGAGAAAGGAAAAATGACTTGCAACAGGTCATTAAAATATTTGCTTAAATCCAATCCACCCACTCATTTGTAAGGCATGCAGTTAACTAGATCTGAAACAAAGGGCAATAAAGATAAACAGCTGGACACTGAAGAATTAGCAATACAATTTGTCATGAATGCTTTTTTTCCCCTGTTTGTAAAGTTATTATGAAAGAGAAAAAGATAATCATTCCAAGTGGCTCTTTAAGGTGTATTTTTAAGAAGCATTCACAGGAATATGTAATTCAGAAACGTGTTGGGCGGCATGTTTCTATCTGCAATGCTTTCTCTGAGAGCAAAGACCGCACAGACTGCTTTGGATGTGGACCCATTCTCTCCACATTTTTTTCAATTTTCTTCTTTTGAATTATTTCTAGGTCTTAATGCTAAATCTGTCCAATGCCTGGTGTAAAGAAGCACAGACTGGAAGGACTGCAGAGGGCATGGATTTTTAAATCATATAAAGCTCTTTCAGACATGGATTTTTACATATACATGTTAGTACATAAAAAGTACAAAACCAATGCCTTGGATGGTTTTGCTGGTCCCCCCAACCCCCAGAAATCCTGTTGTAATTAATGTAAAGACACAAGAAATTTCAGTAGGACTGAATCTGGTCTTAAATCCTTCAGGGATGGGAACCAGTTGCATATGCCTGTCACTTTTGAAAATATTCCTATTATAATCTCAGACTTCACTGTCCCAAAGCCTTTGCCCAAGCCAGGACAGGTGTTCAGAGTCAAACTCTGGGCATCTCAAGGCCTGTTTTGCAATAGTGTGAATGCACACTCAGATTGTGCCCCTGAGCCTCTCTGTGCCATCAGCACTGGCTGAGCTCCACACCCACCTCATGCAGAGTTCTGCACCTCAAGGAAAGGTGGAATTAGTGATGAGTGAAAGGTGGGGCTCATCTGGGCACTGTGAGGATGTAGTAATGGGGGTTGTGGGTGGCTGATCCATTTGGCTGTGCTTCCTCCTTACATCTGGGGGTTTCCTGCAATCAGTGCAGAGAAATGGCCAGAGAAGTTCACCTGTTCCAGGTACCCACCCCAGGTGAGAGGAATTGTAGACTAAAAATGTCTGATTATGATTGCTTCATTTCCAATCCTGTTCTGGCTAAGGAGTAAACTTGGGATATTTGTGGAGGAAGGCTATATCTCTGTATTTTAAAAAGCTATAACCCCCCCCATTTCTGGTAAAGAAACTTGTCTCAGTGTGTGGGCACAGAGCACTCCTTGATCCAGCAGTGAATGCTGCACAGGCGTGCAGCTCCAATCACATTGACAGCAAAAGGGTAGAAAGCAATAGAACAGAACTTTAAGAGCTTTCATTACTGCACAGCCATGGGTCCATGAAAGTATTCCAGCAGATGTGGGGCAGAAGCAATGAAAGCAACTCAATAAAAATATTCATGTTTATGCCTAAAGTGGCATCAGAGGCATAGCTGTCACAAACTGCAGGCAAGAAACCTCATGGAAAGGACAGGCTGGCACACAGACATGTGACAGTAGAAACTCCAGGGTTTATTTTATAAGCCTTCACTTAAGCACCACACAACAGAAATGTAACACTTCCCTGTTGCTATTCTCACATTTCATAACAGTGCACAGAGAATTCCATTTTGATGTTCTCAGAATTTATGTGATGTCTGCATTGAAGAGAGTCTGAAATGCACTGCTATGCTGGGGGGAGGGAAATCATCACTTTTGTGTCTGTTGGGCTCCAACAACCATTTTGAACAGGATCCCATGCTGATGCTGGTGCTGTTTAGGGGCTGGAGCAGGAAACATGTTGTTACTTCTTGGCTTCAGAAAACTGGGAAAGCATGTGCACTTCTGGATCTGTTTTTTCCCACCAGCAGCCTTTGGTATGAGGTTTTCCTATATCCTTTTAAAGTAGAAAAAACAAATATTTTGCAATCCTTTTCTATTGACTTAATGAAGCCCATGCACACCTTAATTTCTCCATCTGCATGGGGTATGGTGAACATTACAGGTGTTTTCTCCATCCCACAGATCTGATGTCAGTGCAGGCTTTCCAGAGAGGAGTTTAGACATTTTTCTTCTCCGTAGGCCTCCCATGCCTCTTTATACTGCAAACAATCAAAAGTTCAAATTTTCAGATTGTGGCTATTCCTGATCAGATAGACTGAACATTGCTGTCTAACAAGCTCTCTTAAAAGTTCTCCCTTTTCTAAAGATCATTTTCCAAACAAACTACTTGGATTTCAATTGCAAACTTTGGTTCAGCCAAACACAGCTGGCTGCTCTGTGACATCTTCCTGGACCACATTTCTCAGCAATGTTGGGAGCCAGGGATTAAAGTCACTTTCCATCCACACAGACAACCACCAGCAGCCTGAAGACTTAAAGTGTCTTCACAAGTGGGATTTATGCTACACAAATTATTTTCTTGCTCCAACTCTCGTGGATAGGGTGGCTATTGAAACGAGAGTCATGTATTTTCAATCAAATTCAATCCTCACTGAGGTTGCTTTCAATAATTATAGAAATCTAATTTTTTATAGCAGAATTTATTGTAACAATTGCAAAAAATTTAAGCATGTCTGTCATGAGCTATGTTTGATACAACCAAATTGTTGTTTGTTAATTCAGCTGAGCAAACAAAGGACATAAGCAGCCTTTTCCTCCTCTGCTTCTCTGTCTTGTCAACTGTGCAGTCTAGAATTCCACCCTAAAATAACCACATATCAGCAATTCACTGAATGTGTAAATAGCTCCTAAAGTTGTGTGTGCTTATTTAGTCACAGGATCACTTCTGTAGAGGGTTCATGTGGATACATAAGGCTTAATTCAGAGAAAGAGAGTCTTTTATGCTTATATTGAATTGTCACAGTGAAATCTCATGATTATTAGAAGTGGAAATGCAGGTTCCAGGCCATTTGAAATATTAGTTTGTGGAAACATCCCCTTGTTCTTCTGTGTGACTGATATAAATATTACTTCAGCAATTATATAAATATTGGCTGCCTCAGTGAAGGACTGTATAGGCTAAATTCATTAAATAATTACAAGTTTCATCATGTCTGTAAGCACTGACATTAAAATCTCCCAGATGGAGTAGGGATATGTATTTTCATTGGTTGACTCCTTTCTGCTAGGACATTTTAGGATCATGCATGAAGCTTACCTGAACATAGCATGGAAGGGGATGATCAGAAAATCTGGATATTGTCAACCACAATGAGTGAAAAACCCCCCAAGGTGGAAGAGGAAGTGCAATTCAGCCTGTTTGAATTCACCTGAGAGATCCTCTGGAATACCACAGGCTTCTTTGTGGGTAAATCCTTTCCCAGACCCACAGCTTACAGAGCTGGAAGTGTCCCTGCCTGTTCTACCAAAGAACACACTCAAAAGCTTTTTTCCCAGCGTGGAATGCAGCCTCACTCAGCCTTTGATGAGCAGCAGACACTTGTTCAACACTACCATTAAAGAGCTTCCAGCATAACATCTTATGCCTGTATAAGCAAACAATTTGTCAAGCAGGAAAGAATAATTTTGGTTCTCTGCCATCTGCCCGTTTGAAGGCCTGTCCCACTTGCAGCACAAAGTGCTTAATTCTGCACTTAACAGGGCAGGAGAGATTGCTGCCAGAATTGCTATCTCAATTGCCACATTATTTGTTTTTATTGCAATAGTTCTGCAATGAGATTTTGCAGCTTTACGCTCCCCAGAAAAAAATAAAAATACAGGCTGTCACCAAAAAAGGAGGCCCGAGATATCTGAGCAGACTGAGGGAAAGCTGTTCTCATTTGCATATTTTTATTTTGAAAATCTGTGTTCCTTTCTTCTGCTGTGAAATATCAGTGGGGAGGGACGTGTGGAGCATCAGTCAATCAGGAATTCAGACAAGTGCAGAGTGAGGCTGAAGAGAGGCAGAGACAGGCTTTGCTGAGATCGATGGGAGAGCTCTCATTTGTTACAAGAAATGATAATTATTTTTAGGAGCACAGAACTCATGATTCATTCTCATAATTATTATGAGTAAAATATTTCCTGGTCCTGGTGTCAGAGGCCTTCTAGCTAAAGTGTGAAAGAAACACCAGCAGAGTAGTTAGAGACCAGGCAGAGCATGAGAGAGGTGCTGTGGCTCTGTGTGGTGTGCCATTTACCTATCAAACACATTTCAGCATCTCCTGGGCAGGTGAGGCAGAGAGGGGAACTGAGCAGAACCAGCTCTGGCCTTTCACAGAAATGCTCCTGCTCAGGAATTAAGCAGGAAGATATCTCAGGTTACAAGAATTTCCTGGGGCCAGAATGGGATGAGCCCTTTAGTAACCTGGTGCTCTTGCAGGACCTAAGTTGTCACTGACCAGATAAATGTCCTTTAAAAGGTCCCAGGAGGGGTTATTTGAGATAATGCACCTGATCAAATTCAGTTGTATGGTCCCATAGCAATTATCCATTTTGGACATTTCTACTGAATTATGAATGGTTGGCTTTCTAATAGAGAATGGGTTTCAAATACCCACTCTATTTCCTAACTGGTGATGGAGAGGCAGAGATAGAGATATAGATATATAGATATACAGATATAGATATAGATATAGACAGATATATAGACATAGATATAGATTTAGATAGATATAGATGTATAGCTATAGATGATATAGATATAGATATAGATGCTATAGATATAGATATAGATATAGATATAGATGATATAGATATAGATATAGATGTAGATATTGATATAGAGATATAGATAGATATAGATAGATATAGATATAGATGACATAGATGTAGATATAGATATAGATATAAATAGATATAGAGATATAGATAGATATAGATATAGATATAGATATAGATATAGATATAGATGTAGATATTGATATAGAGATATAGATAGATATAGATATAGATAGATATAGATATAGATGACATAGATGTAGATATAGATATAGATATAAATAGATATAGAGATATAGATAGATATAGATATAGATATAGATATAGATATAGAGATAGAGATAGATGATATAGATATAGATAGATATAGATAGATATAGATATAGAGATAGAAATAGAAATAGATATAGACATAGATATAGATATAAATAGATCTAGAGATATAGATAGAGATAGAGATGTATAGATAGATATATATAGATATATAGATAGATATAGATATAGATATATAGGTAGATATAGATATATAAATGCATGCCTTTTCTCCATACCTTTTTTTCAGATTTTTTCTGACCTCTGGGTATGTTGAGCTGTTTTTTAGGCAGAAACCTACAGTATTAAGTTTATGGTTAACCAATAAAAGCATTTCTGCTTTTTCATAGCATATGCAAATTGTCTTTGATGGTCAGCGTGACTCTGTTTGGTGTGGTTCTCATTTTAAAAAGAAAAATATACTGTTAGCTGCCATAAAACAAAACCAAAGCCTTAAATGAAGAAAAAAAATCAATAGATAATATTTAAAACAGGCACATGGAAGATATTTGCATGTTTTTTGGTGGCAACACCTAATAATAAATAGATTTTCATGGCTGTTAGAAAGATGCTGCTGTAATGTGTGGTGGAAGTGCCAAGGTCCATTTCCCAGGACTGAGCAGGATCATTCCTCAGTCAGAGCTGCTGTCTCTGTGCTCCCTCCTCACTTTTATGTTGTACATCAGACTCGGTTTTCAGAGCAGATTGGAAAAGGCTCCAAACTCTCACAGGGCAGGGTGATGGAGTTGTCCTAATTAGGACTTTCATACCCAGTGTAACCAGGGTTTGGCCCCTGTCCATCCCCTGGAGAAGGTTTGCAGCCCCTGCACTGAGGAATTCAGAGATGTCTATTGGCAAAAAGTTTTTCTTCATCTCCTTTCTTCTCCTTGACTATAAATACCATTTAAAAACCACTCATCTGATTTGTTTCAGAGAGTAACGTGCATCAGGTGTTCCCTCTCCTGAAACACTTTCCTCTTGAACTGCTCAGTGATTGTTCTCCTGTTCTCTGCTCCCTTTTCCAATCTGTTCTTATTCCATTGCCCTTCTTTCTCCCAGATCCTTTTCAGAAAGCAAAAAGCAGGGAGTGATGACAGAACCACACATTTTAGCAAATGGCTGAGCCCTTCCTTGGCACTCAGCTTGTGGAAGAGACTGAAAGGACCTCCCTGACTGTGAAATGAGAGACAGAGGAGAGACCCCTGGACTGCATTGAGTAAGAGCTTGTCTGGAGTGGGAATTGAAGGAAGCACAGTAACAATTCCTAGGGGCTGGTGCTGTGTGGATCAAGCTTTTGTCATCTCGATCAGTTCCTGCACTGCACAGGCAGCAGTGCTCTCTCTTTGGAATGCTAGCTGGGATCCTGCTAGCAGCTACTGCAGAAATGGTGATATAAATCCCAGCTCTCAGCTGGGTGTGCCTCAGGTGGGTGCACTTCCAATGAAAGTGTGCAGGATCCCTCACTGCACAGCACCTCAGCACCCTCTGTGACCTGGACGTGTCCCTGCAGCACTTTCAGTGCAGCTGGGCAGTTACACTGCTGAAATTAAAGCTCATTTGGCATTGGCACAGATGGAAGCATTACCCAAAAAGAGTTACTGTGTGTTTGCAGCATCTCTGAGCACTGCTGACGGGATCACTGCTTGTTGCACATTGGCTTTCTGGAGCAAAGAGCCCAACTCCAACTCTCTGCCTGCCAAACTCAGGGAATTTGGATTGGAAGTGAAGCTGCAGCACATGCATGAATAGTTTTCTTCAGTAACTTGTTTATTCATTTCCATTCTGCCACTGCTGGGTCAGAGTTTCTGGCAGGAAAGTACATTTGGCAAGAGTCCCACATCCTGTGTGCAATGCACTGGTGCTGCATATAGCACACATGCAGCAGTCTGTGCAAAGGCCTGAAATTGGATCAGCATCGAGTGGTTCAGTGCTTTTGGCAGCAGCAGTATGCACAGTGAGCCCCGTTTTCAAACTCACTGTCCAGCAGTTGCCAGGGAAAGAATCACAACAATTTCCCTGCCTACCTGTGGGCTCAGCCATTGCTCTGTGCACCAGAGAGCTGGAGCCACCCTGTGCCTCCACTGCAGGCCAGGAGCCTCAGCAAATCCAGGTGCAGTTTTTGCAGGCAGATATTTAATTGTCTCCTTCTGTCTTTGTCCAAGAGGTGATTCCTGCCAGTCACTGAGAGAAGGTGCTGAGTTTCATGGGTGCATCTTGCTTCCCAGCAGATTTTCCAGGGGAAGCTCCTCTTGTTTGAAATTGCTCATTGGCACCACGCTGACAGCCTGGTGGTGTTTGCTGAAGGGATCCTGCAATTCCTCATTGGCCATGGTGCCCTGCTCATTTCGTTTTCATTTCAATTTCTCCAATAATGATATTATGGATGGGAGCTTTCAGTGTGCCCTGAATGTTCACATGCTGCAGGGCTGCAGCTAAGGCTGAAATTAACAGATTTTACTTCTATGAAAGTCCCATTGAGAAGGAACATGAATATTATTATTTTTCTAGAGTCATATTTCTCAGTATTTCTACCATTTTTTCTTTTTAACACAGAGCCCATTCGCAGTGCCCTGTGGCCATATTTTTGATATGAGGCAGAACAAGTAGATTTGGTTGTGTATTTTGTAACTGAAGCTAGACTGCTTTCTACCTTCTTTCTTATGGAGTAACAGAATGTCTAATTTGACTAATTTAATTTCAACCATTAAAAAAGCAAATGTGGGGAAAATGCACTAATTGACAAAACATATTTTATGTTTTCCCTGAAGCCAAAGTGTCACTATGTAAAAAAAAGTTATTCTTTGATTAGAGATTTCAGGATTAGGTTTCTCTCTTTTTTCCTCTGTATTTGTATTTTGGTAATTCTTGGTTTTTATAAATTTTTAGGAAAATGTCTAAGCAAATATATTCAAATTCTTACTCCACAAACACTAAAAAAAAAATTTCTGTTTCCTTAGACATAAAACAGGAGACTTCTTAAAGATGATTTTTTTTTTAATTTTATACAAAGTTTATTAGCCAGGCAGCTGCTTCTGATCAAGATACAGCCAAACAAGAAAAGAAAATCCATTATAAATCCTGTCCTTTGCAGTGGACAAAACAAGTAGAAAATAAAGGAAAGCTTGTTTAGAGAAGAAAATTTCCTTTGTTTTTATTCTCTACTGACTCTACTGCCTGTCTGTTTTTAAACAATTAACAGCCAGTACCAAAACCTCCCTCTTCACAATCAAAATATTCCTGTCTAAACCAAACTTCTGATATGAAGCCTTCAGTTCTTTAAGCATAATCAACTAACAAGAAATATTTACCTTTTGGCCTGGAGTAGGAGATACAGAACTGAGACACTGAGTTATCCACAGCTTTCCCACGACATCTTTGCATTTTACCAGTTGGCATTTTACTCTTGAATATTTGCATTTTAAGCCTCTTTGTTAGCCCGATGCACCTGTGGGTGTGAGGAAGGAGGTTTGAAACACACACACTCTATGTGTTCAGTGTGCAAGAGGAGAGAGCAAGGAGTTTTAAGATGCAAGTGCTTGTTAAGTGCCACCTTTTTTTCAGTCTCTGTTCTCTTCCAAAGAAAAAGTGTTCCCATGACACACAGAGCTGTGGTCTGCCCTTCCTGCTCCTTCTGCCCTGCTCCTCTGCCAGGGGGTGGTTTTTCTGGATATGGAAAGCTCCAATAATGAACAGATATACACAGCAGCACCACAAGAAAAGTCAGAGGCTGCAATTTCTATTTCACTTCAGGGTGCAGTGGAAAACTCTGAGTTCAATTTTCAAGCAGCCTGAGAGCTGGGTTGAGTTTCATTGAAGCAGATGGCCCTTCTGAATAAATGCTCCTTGCTCTGCCTGTAAGGATGAGTTACAGGTACATTAAATACTTTGGGGTTTGCAGATTTTATTTTTTAAAAAGGCTAAGGTGGGCAGAGGAGGAAAGGCTTAGAGAGAAATACCAGTGATCTTTTCCTGCTGTGGTTTGTGAGGATGAGAGTCCCTCCTGCCTGGAGCAGGGCACACCTACCAGGTCAGATGGGGCTGGGGGAGACAGGGGCTCCATGGGACCCACCCGGCATGGAAAAGGGGATTCTGCATTTAACAGAGAGACAAACAGCAGCAGAGCAGCACAGCTCTCTGTCTGTCTGTCTGTCTGTCTGTCTGTCTGTCTGTCAGTCACATGAAGGTTTTTGTGTTGGGAAGGCTGAGCTTTGGCCTCAGTTTGTGTCACTAAGAGCTCCTGTGTGACTGCAGCAGCCACTCGCATGTGTGGAGCTCGGTCCCACAGCCCCAGCAGAGGCTGACACACTGAACACTAATCAGAAACACTGAACATCAGTCTGGGCTTGCACAGGGATGATTACAGCAAAACTAACAGAGAAACACAGGGGAAAGTAGCTCAAATGAGAAAAATGGTTGTGTTATTCAGACAGAGATGTGAACCTTGCCTTTTCTCTCAGCAACGACATCAGCTAAGTGGGGCACAATCACAGAAGCTTTCCTGAGGACCACTTAAATTATATATTCTATATAGTTATACTGCACTACTATGTCTTTCTTATTGCAAAATAATTTAAAAGGCTGCATGTATAAACTAAACTTCATTTTTCTCTATGAAACTCATCTATAGAAACAAAAAAGAGTAAGCCAAACATACATATGCACAGATGACTTTTCTAATATGAATTTGATACTCTCTCTCTCTGTGTATCAATTACATCCAAGTGATATTCCTGCTCTTCAGCTCAGTCACTGCAGTGCTGTAGCCATATATAACATGTCACACAAACCCCTGGTGAGAGGTTTTCTTCTGCACCTTTTAGGTCTGTTCTCTAGCAGAGTTATAACTGAGCTCTTGCTAATGTTCATCATTTTGGCTGATTTTTATAGTCTGTTGTGTTGGCAACTGCTTAAATACTGCAGAGCTTCATTAGCCCAGCGGTGCCTTCTCGACTGCACAATCATATTCCAAAATTTGCACTAAGTCTGAGGACTCACCTTTTTGATATTTTCCAACAGCTTATGAGCAGGAACACTCCAAAGAGTTGCAATTTGTTCTGTCAAATGTCTGTGGTGTTTCCCTCTGTTGTATTTCCATTCAGTTACAGACACACTTGGTGACACGCGATGTTTGCCTGGCGTCCCTCTCCATCCCTGTGCAGAAACTGGAATCACTTCAGAAATTCTAACTCAGCTCCTGTGAAAGAACTGCTCCTTCTGCCACAGGGGCAAGCTCTGCTTATATCTATAGCTCATGGTGCACTAAACTCAGAAAATGCTTTGTGCTGGAAAAAATTGGGAAAGCAATTCTTAAAAGTCGTATATCAAACTGACCTTCAGCTTTAAAATGAAGCAACCAAAAAAGGAACTTAAAATCTTTGCTCACTGCAATAAAATGTAATGATTTTACAGTAACCTGATATTATTGTAACATTTTTTAATCTGACACACTTCCACAAGAACCCATTCTCCCAGCAGAATCCTCTGCCATGGAGCTCATTTGGAGAAGATTTGAGAGAATGATGCAAGATCAGCAGCGTTTGCGTAACTCATCGCTGGTTTCATTTGAAACCTCTCGCTAAGACTCATGTTACTGCTTGGAAAGTTACTCAGCTCTTTCCTTTCAAACTTGTAGCAAATTAATATGCTGGGAATAAAAAAGAAGCTGAAGATGATAATAGATATTGAATTAGAGTGTTATTTGTATCAAATGGAAGACTTCAGGCTAGGACACAAATTGAAAATTCTCAGTTGACAAGTAAACAAATTATTTTTCTACACATAGAAATAAAAATTTACCGTGCTCACTTTATTTTTTTTGCTATTTAATTTGATCTAATAAAACAGTTTTTCTGAATCCTTTCTTAAGTTTCTGGAACTAAAATGTTAGCAGCTCATTTAAACATCTTCACACACCACCTAGAGAATTATTATCATTTTAATGTTTAAAAATATGCATATCAGAGAAATAATTCTGATATCAGAGAAAGAACCTGAAAAAATCTTGTTTGGAAAAAGAAAATTAATTTTCAGTATGATGAGTATTTTCTTTTTTAAAGTGCTAGTTTTGCTGTTGAATTTGTTCCCACACACTACTATATTAAACTTTGTTCTAGTTAAAGCAAAAGCCATCCACTTGTTTTACATTAGAGATATTGTACAGAAAAATATGAAGTAAATTAAATCACCCCTTTCTGCTCTTTTTCTTTAACTCTACTCAGTAAGTCATTTTAAAATCAATAAAATCCTGAAACTCAACAGACTTTTTTCAAAATGGTATTTATATGCTTAAAATGCATTTTCTTACCATATACAGTAGTTGAAATGATTCAGTTACACTTAGAATATTTCTAAAGGGTCCCACAGAATTCCTCCTGAAGCATTATTCACATCTGTCAGCCTTATAAATCGGCTTCATGAAATGCCACTAACTAAAACTGAAAGCACCAGGATTACATTGCACTTGCTCTCTTCACAACTGAAACATTTGTTAAATAAGAGTGTGTCAGAGAAAAAAATTCCCTCCCACACGTGCAATGAACAATTTCATTTCGATAGCGGCAGCAGTGGCTGCGAGAGCTGAGGCAGCGGGGCTGGTACTCATGGAAATTCAGCAACGTCTGGGGCAAATGTTAAGTAGAAATGGACAGCATTTTAAATCTGTTTTGCCACTCAGATGTATGTAATCCACAGAGCTCTGACAAAGCTGGGCCTCGCAGACCTTACAGATTCAGCCCAGAGTTCGACCAGTCAGGTTAAATTTCCTGACCCACTTCTTCTGCTCTGATTGTGACCATTGCTCAGAAAAAACAGAGAAAGGAAAAAAATACACCCACACACAGGCCTCCAAAAGGATCATGGAATTATATGTCTTTAGTGCAAATTCTTATTCAACCTGTTAAAAAAGAATTACCAAGAGGAAAAATCTTGAACCAAGTCTTCAAGGTTTGATTTTACTATTAAAAATTTAGAGGTGGTCTTGACAATGAAAACCACCTTCACTAACAGGACTGAATCCTGTTTGCAGTGAAATTAATGTGAGAGTTTTCATAGTTTGCTTTAGGTTGGGGTTTTTTCCTCATACCAGAGAAAAGCAGTGCCAGCTAACACATCTGAGTGTTCAGAGAAAGCTGTAGGAATCCAGGAGCAAAGGGAAGCGAGGGTGAGCACGGAGCTGTGAGTGCCACCAGAACAGAGCCACTCTCCCCAGAGAGTCACTTCACCAGTGAAATTATGCTGTGGAACTTTCTTCTGTGGGGCTCTGCAGGACACTTACCCAGTCCAAACTAAAAAAAGAACCTGCCTGGTATTTTCTGGCAAGCCCCCAGCTAGTCTTACTTGAAACTTCCTTATTTCTTCACCTGAATGTTTCTAAATACATGTAATGCATGTATGCAATACCTTTGTTTTGAACATTTGCTGTGAGATTAAAATAAGATTTTTATTTCTGGTATGCTCTTGATGTTCAAAAAGTGTAGGATGGAGAGTGATATTAGCTATCTGCTGGTTGACAAGGGGGCAGGATTAGGTTTCTTTAAGGGAATTACACTTTTGATGACCCCGCTACATATAAAACATGTTAGCTAATGGGGGTGCAGAGGGGGCAGATTTAAGTGTTTGATCAGGAAATCCTGCATGAGCATATTGGATGGAAATTTGATTAGTAACCTTAGTGACAAGGGGATCAGATCCACTCTCGACACACAATCAGATCTGGCAGTACAAGCTTTTGTGTCTCTTTGAAGGAAAGGAACATTTGTACAGAATCAAGGCAGTGTATTGGATAATTTAAAAAGCTGTTACATATTGAAACCTGGAAAATCACCTTTTTTGTTTTATTTTGGAAATATGCTTGCAGTTACCCTGGTGTGTTTTTTCTTACCAAGAAAAAAAAAAGCCCACCAAAACCAAAAGAAGAAAAGAGTAAGGCTTTTCAGATTTACTAGAAATATTTCTAGAAAATAGGCTTTTTAAAAAGTATTTGTATTTTACCTCAGTGTTGTAAAAAATACTGATAAAGAACAGAATGAAAAAACATTGCAATTCCCTGATATTCGTGTAGCAGTATCATTATGGTCTTACCCTGGTTGTAAGCATTATATCTGTTGGGAAAGCTGATTTAGTTTTGAAAGCCAGTTTATTTTTTAGATGACTAAAGCATGCCATCAAGTTTTTAACAACGTGTCAAAAATAAATATTTCTGTGTTTTGATAGGAAAACCCTTTCCTTTGTGCTTGACTTTGGAAGGAGCTTGGAGTGGCTGCAGGAGTCAGGCAGGCTGCCTTTTCCTCAGTGAGGAGTGGAAATTGAGGATGAGGATGTGCTGGATAAGGAGTGGAATTTGAGGATGAGGTTGTGCTGGGTAAGGAGTGGATATTGAGGATGAGGTTGTGCTGGGTAAGGAGTGGATATTGAGGATGAGGATGTGCTGGGTGAAGAGTGGAAATTGAGGATGAGGATGTGCTGGGTGAGGAGTGGAAATTGAGATGAAGATGTGCTGACCACCATCCAAGCATCTGGACACAGGGTTTGCCTTAGGAAGGACCAAGGCAAACCCAAGACCTGCTGCTCTGTGCCTTGTGTGTGAAGGAACTGGGAGGAGGAAGCAGCTCAGGGAGTGCCTGTGGGCTCCTCTCTGTGCCTGTGACCCTCTGAGTGCCCCCTGGCCCGTGGCAGGGACAGCCAGGTCTGGCACATGTGGGGCAGGAGATTTGCTGGTAATGCCCCACCACAAAGAGAGGAGCCCAGGGTTCAGATGCTGCTCTGCTGCTGACCTTAGACCAGCAATTTCTTGTCCCTTGGCTCCCTCTTCTGCCGCCCTGCTCTGGTTTGGGTTCCAGTTATGGAGGGTGGGATGGGGGCTTGGGGCATCACCCACAGACCAGCACAGCCCTTGGGATGGGGGCTTGGGGCAGCACCCACAAACCAGCACAGCCCTTGGGATGGGGGCTTGGGGCATCACCCACAAACCAGCACAGCTTTTAGCACCAGTGGCTGTCAGACTGTGCTGTAGGGTCAGGGTGCTGCTGCTTTATAAAAAGATTTCACAGGAAATCCCGGCACCACAGCAATGCAGGCTGTTCCTGTGCTCAAAACTGTGTGTAGACTTCAGTTCTCATTTACTTGGGATTTTCATATTTTCAAGGACAATTGTATGGAAATTCAGGACATGAAATCAGCCTTTGAGTTCAAAAAGGAAAAGCATGTCAAATTTTCCAGAGTGTTGTGGAAAAAAATACTCAGAGTATCCTTTTTATATAAAGTCCACTGCTAGAAGTAATTAAGTAATAACATCTGATGACACAAGGACTGTCATCTGTTTAAACTCAAAGAACTGGAGAGCTCAGGGAGCCTGGCTATCAGATAACAGCAATGCTGCGTGGTGCAGCTCCGCAGCAGCTCAGCTTTGCTCTGGAGCTGGGTGGGAGCTAACGAGGAAAACCCTAATTGCCAAAAACCTGTGCATTCAGGAAATACAGACAGCAGGCTTGGGAACAGTTCTGAGCCCCAGCCTGGCATTGCTGCTGTGGTGGAGGTGAGTTGTCTCTGCCCTTCTGGGCACACAAACTACAGGAGAGTCAGCCCTGCTCTCTGAACCAGGCACATGCACAGACTTGGGACACGCTGGAGAATTTGCAACTTCTTTTCTAAAAGTACTTAAATGACTATTAGCCCTTCCAGTGAGCTTGATGACATTATTTGTTTTATACAACAGTCTCATGAGAACAGCCAATAGTTTCATTGTAATTAATTCATCTAATATTTAAAAAATAATACACCCAGCAGTTTCTGGCTCCTGCCATTAAGATGCAGTAAATGTTTAAGCTTGGCTTTTTTCATTTTACTACTTGATGTCAAAATACCTATAATTGTTTTCTCCTTATAGCTAATATTAATTTTTTTCTTTTTAATACCCTGGTCCTAATTGCAGAGAGTTATAAAGGAATGACAAAATATAGTGGAAAAAAGAGTTCTGATTGGATTATAAAGGCTAACAACTAACCAGCAAAGTGAAACTTTTTTTTAACACCATCCAATGATGTCACCAGTTTGAGGTTTCTCTGGGACTTTATTAAAATGTTTGTGACAGAGCCAATGTAAACCATCCTAAATCTAACACAGAGCTGAAAGGCCTGATTTTAGGGAATGCAAAGATATGGATCATTGGGTCTGTCGAAGCGGCATCTTGAGCCAATTATTGGTGTCATCTTGAGCCAATTTAATCAATCCAAGGGGGACTCCAAGGGGGTGGGAGTGCAGGGTTGCAAGTGTTGGTCAAACATTCTGGCAAGAAGGGATTTGTTGTAACAGCAACCAATCTCTGGTGTGTTGACTTACTTCCTCCAGGCCTGGGTTTGTGCATGCTGTAAATAACTGATCAATCCACTCAGCTGCTCTCAGGGCTTTAATTGCAGGCTAAATTTGTAGAAGATGTGGTTGTATGTACACAAATGTGAGCTTGGATTTAGTTAAGACCCTTCCAGAGTGGAGGTAATTTAGCGTAAAAGAACCTGAAATCTCACACGGTGTTACTTTCAAAATAGCAAAAGTGTACAAATGTATTTCTAAAGAGTAACACCTCATGACATTATCTGAGCCTGATCATGCACACAATGATGCTTGAGAGTTGCAATTCCTGTGACAGAAACTACTCACCCAGTGTAAAGGCTACTCAGTGGAGGAAAGGGAACTTACAGCACAGTAACATTCTCTGCTGCAAGAGAGAATTGAAGTGAGAAGTGCTCTTCAAGCTGAATAATGTGCTTTTGTTTTATCCTGCCAGTCCCACAGCAGCAGTTTTGAGTCAAAAAATTTCCGTGAAAAAATATTTAATTTAAATTCTACTCAAAGCATCTTTTAAAGATTTTTTGTTTCCTTTTTCTGCTTTAATATGATGATATGGTTAGGAGAGGTTTTTATGAGTTAAAATGCCACAAACTGTCCCTCAATCAGTAAAACAAAATGAATCCTCCTAGTCACTGGGATTTTTCACCCCAGTGAGCACTTGCAAGTCAGAGTACCACACAGACAAATTACTCTTGTTATAACTACACATGCAGCTGTAATTTATGATGTGTCTGTGCTTGAATATAATTGAAATCTTGGGTCAAAAATGCTCCCTTAGCAGTTCTGCAATTTGCACCTCTCATTATTTTGAAGGTAGAGAGATGGTTAATCTCTATTCAATAAGAACTGGCAGAATTAAATATAAATAGATATAGGTAACAGTAAGAACAAACAGTAGAAACAGCAGACAAATCCTTGCATACTGGGATAAAAATACATTTCTTACATGGAATTAAAGTAGTATGTGTATTTTAAGTATGTCTAATAAAGATTATCTATCTATCAAACTAAATTAGTGAGAAGGGGATATTTGTTTTGGACAATTTGTTTTGGACAAGATGTCTTGGAAAAGCAATTTCTGTGTTTTGGAACTGTTAACACTGCAGCAAGTTGTGTCACACTGCAGCACAGGCTGAATGCACGGAGATGGAATGTGAGATGAGCTGATAAAATAAAAGCTAACATTTAAGAAGTACACACTCAGCTTTACCATGGCATCTGTGCTGTTCAAACAGATGGCCACGTGCTTTAACAGATCCCAGAAAATCAGCAAAGAGCTCTCAGGGCAGTGTCCCAACCCAGCCTCTGCTTCCTTGCTGCTGCATGCACGTGTGGAAATGGCAGTGAAAAGTGTAAATAGCAGTGGGCAAGGGCAGGATCTGTGTGCTGTGCTCACTGAGCTCTGCAGCTCTGCTCAGGGCATGCTCCTCTCCAGGATAAAGGATGGAGGTGTGCAGATGGGCAGGCAGAAAGGCTGCTCTATGTCCTGGGGGTGTTCCAGCACCTCTCTGCAGCAGGATCTGCCTCTGCCAGCAGTGCAAGGAAAAGCTGGGACAGCAGAGCAGTAACTTAGCAAAAAGTGCAGGGAATCCATTAAACACTTCAGTCATGTGAGATTGGTTCTTTCAAACATCTTGGTTTGTTTGGCAGAGAATTAGTTCTGTATTTCACCAGCAGGAAAATGTTGATTATCAATTTAAGATGTAAAGTATGTCAGTTTACAAGAATCACATAGAAATTCCTACTCTTCAATGCACTTACAGCTCAAAAATATTATTAGTGTTTAATTTGTCAGTAAAAGAACATCTTTCTTATATTTATAAATAGTATTATACTTTTTATCACTCCTACCCAGTGTACCTTTTCATTTGAGAGTGACATATTTGTGATGGTTCAACTTCTGCTCTAATCTGCAGGCTCTAGGTCTGTAATTTATTATTTGCTCTAAAAGATCAGGTCCAGAGTTTAAACGTCCCTAGCTGAAAGTTTATACCAGTCAGGACAGAAAATTATTCTCTATGCCTAGGTTGAAGTACATTACTTCTTTATTGAATTAATTATGATAAGGATCATAACTTTAAACTAGGGGTGAGGTGCTGGCTTTCTACTAGGATTGCTTGAAGCAATTTTCATCTGAACACTTTTGTGGAGTTATTGAGTCTGGCAGGTCTGAACTTTATGAGAGAGTAACTTTCTCCCCAACTTAAAAGAGGTTGGACATTTATCCAGGCGAAGGTTTACCATATCCCATGTCTGCAGCCAGAAAAATTTGCACTGCATGCTGAACAAATAACTACAGAACCAAATTAAACACATCTTATGAGCTTTTAAAATAAAAGCAATGCTGGCCCTTTCCCTGAGGGATCCATCAGGGCACCAAATTAATATGACAGATTTACTTATTTTTTGTTTGTTTGAAGTAGAAGTCTGAAATGATTTTTGGTCAAGGAGGAATTAGTCTGCTAAACATGTATACATGAGTCTACTGAACCATGCATATTCAGTGACAAATTTTATGTCTCTATCAGATTGGAAGAAGTTGGGTTTCAAAAGCAGGTAAAGATGTTAATCCTGCAATGACTGCTCCCCTCCAATTGGATTAAACAGCCCAGGAACAACAGAAGGAAATTACAGATCTTTGAAAACTTAAAAAGCAGCTAGGAAAGAAGAAAAACATTCAGTTTGAGAAAAGCAGGTTCCAATAATTGTTCTGTTGTCTTGAGCCACAGAGAGTTTGTGCAAGACTATAAACAAGGGATCCTCTGGGAAATTTAGGGTTTAAGTGATTTGCCTAGAATTACTTAAGAATTCTGTGGCTCAGATTGGATTAGGAATGATTTATTTGGGTGAGAGGTGGTTATTTTTTCCTCCATTTTGTGTTTTATTACCTACATTACATCTACTTTTTCAGAGACAAGAGGCTCCCATCTAACACCCTCAGTTATGTAAGTGCTTAAAACCAGTAAACAGTTACTTAGTTTAACATTTTTAAATTGCAGTGCTGTGTCTATTACATAAAGACTAAATCTCAACTGAACTTCTTTTATAATAGAAAATACTCCTCTTTAAAATCTTCAGAATTTTCAAAATATTTTTGTCCCTCTTCTATGCCTTTGAGTCCAATAACAGGAAAAATGTCCAAGATATCTTCTTTTTCATATTTCTTTTTCTGCTTTTCCCCATTTCTGTGCTGGGCAGTTAGAGTAGGAGAGACAGTAATCTGTAGCAAAACCCCTCCAAACTTTCTGACTCTGGAAAGAGGAGGGATTTTCACCCTTTACAGCATTACTTTCATGTGCATTTTTGTTTCAGTTCTCTAATTTGTTAGTCCTACGCCCACTTTGACATTATAAATTTGTATTAGAATAATCTTGAGGCCAAGTAGCAAATACAGTTACCATTTTAACTTATAAACATCACTAAAAGCTTTGTTCTGCCATGGGAGCAGAGAGAAAGGAGGATGTAAAGAGGGAGAGAAGAAGCCTGGGCTGGAACGCAATGGATTGCTATTTCTAGGTGTTTAAAACCATCCTTAAAATGCTCTTGTCTCACTGAAATGCTGAAATTGGAGGCACAGCTCCCCTTGTCCTCCGTGGGCTCACTGAGCCTTCCCTCCTAGCACCCGTGTGAGTCAGTTTGGGTGCTTGGGTCAATGTTTCACCTGGCCAGGTCAGGAAATCCCTCAGTTCTGCTGCAGCTCCCATCAGTGCCCTGCTGCACACTGGAGCTGCAGGACTTGCCCTGGGCTGAGCAGGAGACACCACAGAGCTGAGCCCACCCCAGGGCAAGGGGCTGAGAGCAGCCTGTGCCTGCTGTGCTCCCTGGGGAGCAGGGAGGGGAAAAGAACATCCCTGCCACCCCCTGGGGCTCCTGCTGCCAGCTCTTCAAATCCTTCTAGCCCACAGGAAACTCAGTGCTCAGCTGAAGTTCTGGAGACCATTGCCAACCTAGCAAGGAAATAAGGACCAAAAGAGAGAAATGTTACTGATCTGATGAGGTCCCTTCCTTAACTGAGCATGCAGGTTTGGTCATTCCAGCTCAAAAATGGGCAGCAGACTCAGAAAAGGTGTGGAATGGTGCCACAAGGATTTCCAAAGGCATAAGAGGGGCAAAACAGAGTAGAATTCTCTCTTGAAAGAGATAATCTGTGGACAGACATTAGATATGACAGAAGTTCTTAGAAAATTCATAATAATATCAAGGGAATGTTATGAATGAGGAGAGTTAGGAATGTGTATTCATTGTTTCTCCCAAAATCAGATTTATATCCTGCCAGGTGATTTTGACAACAGATTTAAGATAAAAAATGGTCCCCTTTTTCATGAAGGTAAACACTGCACAATAAAATTTGTAACCATCAGAAGTTTAGGAGTAAAACAGGCTCTCAAAATGGAACTTTAAAGGTTTGAGGAGGGGAGTCATGAGTGGTATCTAATCAAAGTGCTGACTTCAGCCCTGGAAGCTCTTTATCCACTGATTTCTGGATGCTGGGAAGTTTCACTGGGTACCCCTGGACCACAGCCTCAGCCTTTGCCTTTCCTGCAGGCCTTGCTGCTGGCTCCTCTGCAAGGCTGACTCCAGGCAGCCTGGTCCTAGATGTCCATCCCTGTGCCACGACTGGAGTGGCCACTGCCATGATCCTTCCTCTCATCCAGCTGTGCTTCATGAGTTCTGCTGTGTTTGGCCTCAAAAGGATTTGTAGGAGATTGAATTTATGCTGCACCTTGCTCCCCTTGGCACTGCACCCTGCCTGGGCTTGGTGCATGGAAAACCCAGCCTTGGAAGTCCCTGGCTGCAGCACCACAGCCACTGGCAGGTGTAAGTGCAGGTAACACCAGGCAGGATTCAGAATTCTCCCTGGAGGGTCCCTTCAGGGCTTGGTTTGTGCTGAGCAGCTCTCCAGCCCAGAGCTCACCTGAAGCCCAGCCCTGCCAGATGTTGGCGTGGCTGTTTCGTGTCCTCACCCCCTGATGTGCCAGTCTTTGGAGGGTGGTTCTTGCCTGAGGCATTAAGCAAAGCCCCAGAAGCACCAGGTCCCTTCTAAGCTTCTCTTTTCTGGCACCTGTGGGAGTTTTCCTCCACTGTATCTGGCCCTCAGGACTCACAGACCTGGGAGAGGCAGCTCTGAGGCTCCCCTCTCCCCTCCCAGCCTGTTTCAGGCCATAGGGAAACAGAGCAGCATTTACAAAAGGTGATGGAGCATCTCAGAATCTCAAACCAGGCAGATGAATGCTATGTTCTCCTCCTAACTGTGGGTGGCCAGTCCTTAGGGATTTTGTATCTTTTCTCATAAGTGTTGCCATTTTGGTTTTCACTCTTCCTCCTGAAGAGAAGCCTGAGCTGGTGAGAGGCAGCACCCCCTGCTCTGCACTGGCAATTTGGCAGCTCCACGGGCAGGTCTGAGCCTCACAGGGCTCTATTTAAGGCAGTTGGTTATGTTGGCAACCCTTTCCTCCAGCCCTCCCTGCATGAGGCAGTGGCTGCTCTCACACTTCTATCCTGTGGTTCAAAGTATAACTGTATTTTAGGCCTTTCACATTGGTAGTGTATTTTCAAATGTCCCATTCTGGTACTGAACAGAAGTGACAAGACACCAAAAGGGCATCATGTCTCCCAAAGAGAAGAGTGAATGGATACAAAGGTGTCCTTTGGGTGCTACTTCCTTATCCCTACTTTTATCTAAAAATGTGTATCACCTGTATTTGAGCACCCTTTTATTTCTATTTATTACACTTGCATTGTTTCATTTTTGGTGAAACAGAGCTGTAGTCTCTGACCCTGACAGATGGAGCCAGTGTTTGGTGCCTCTGGGGGGATGTCTCACCCACTGGCACTGCAGCCCTTTACTCCAAAGAGGCTGCTGGGCTTTCCCCTTCCCACCTCAGCAGCACACCCTATGCTGCTGCTGAGCAGCATTTCTGAAATGATGTCATTGCTGAATTTCTTCATTCTTTCCTACTGCCAGTCATTGCCTTACTTTGAGATGGTTGCTGCAATGCTGTTGACATGTTTGGGTTAGCTTTTGTTAGATCTGTATTCTGTCTCTGTTCTTAAAATATTTTGAATTTTGTTTGGGAGATACTGTATCAGAGCTGGCTGCTTCCACAAACTCCATTCTTGAACAGTGTGAATTTCATTATTTGGCAAATGTTAAATTCTGGATTTTCTTATATCTCTTTCCAAAAGTTTTGCCTTGAATTTCAATAATTATCAGATCTTTTGTCAAGGACTCATCCCTTCCCCGTAATTGGCTTCTTAATTTATGATTAACAAAGTCTTTTATCCCCATCTCTTTCTGGTTTTCTTTGTTTTGCTTTCTATCCCTCAGGTCAGGTCCTCTCATGCTTCTTTAATGCAATTAACTAATGGCCAGCTCCCTCCCCTTGATGGTGCTGAAGCTCCTGCTATCAGAGCACAGATCAGCCCTGCCTGTTCTCCTGGGGCTGTGCCTGGGAGCACATCTGGGAGCACATCTGGGAGCCCTGGGCTCTGCCTGAACCCAGGCCTCAGAGCTGTGTTCCTGTGGCTCTGGGCTCTGCCCTGGGGCTCCAAGTGCTGCCCAGGCTGAGCCAGCTCCAGTCCTGCTCCCGAGCCTTCCCAAACCTTTGCATTCCATGGGAGTGGTTTAAAAACACTTGTGCCCCTTGATCCTTCTGCAAGGCTTTCTTTCTGTAAACTATTTTGATAGTTAAGGTGATTTTTCTGAGAGCCTGAGGAAGCAAATCAGTGACAAAAGCATTGTACTCAGTAATAACTCTGATATTGATGGGTGAGATGATGTTGTGGTACCAAATACTCCCCAGGAAAGGGGAATTCAGCTCTCTCCTTTTCCCTGCCCCAGTGGTGGTACCAAATATTCCCCACAAAGGCAATTCCAGATCTCTCCTTTTCCCTGCCCCCGTGGTACCAAATACTCCCCACAAAGGCAATTCCAGATCTCTCCTTTTCCCTACCCCAGTTATGGCAGCCAATATTCCCAAGGAAAGGGAATTCCAGCTCTCTCCTTTTCCCTACCCCAGTTATGGCAGCCAATATTCCCAAGGAAAGGGAATTCCAGCTCTCTCCTTTCCCCAGGGGTGCACTGAGCAGATGGACAGAGCTCAGCCCTTCCCCTGCTGCTGAGCCCCCTGAGCCCTTGGCCTTTGTGCCCATCTTGGACAACACTTTTGGTCATGTGGTGTGCAGGGAGATGCTTTGGGGGTGACTTTTCCCCCCTCTATAATAATGAATTGATTCATCATAAAGGAGAATTTTAGTTTCTATTGTTTTAGAAAAAATCCTTTCCATTGCACCAAAATATAAATTTTTCTTCTGAGGCAGCTGCAATGCTGACAGGCAGATGTGGACTTCAGTCCTGATGTGCAAGACCCTTCAAATCCCCTGAATTTTGCAAGTATAATTACTTTGTTAACCTTACCCAACAGACAAATGGCTGCTTGAGAAGACTTTTAGCATTTAGCACAAAGAATTTTGACAAAACTGCAGCATTTGTATTTGTCTCTGATAATCATTCTGGGGGGTTTGCATGCATTTAGCCTTTATCTTTTCATTTTGGAGCACTTTATTTTTAAATTCTGATGCTCCATAGTTAACTTTGCCAACAGTGGTTTTCTCCTGGCACCACCTTATCTTTTGTACAGAATGCAGAAAGCCAAATTCTTCCCTTAACACACTTGCTTGGCTCTATAGTGTACTAATACTGTATTATTGATTTTTGTAAGACTGTTTTTCAGGTTTGGAAGCTATCACTGCACTTGAATTTAATTTTGCTCTGCTTTTTGCACTCTGCTGTAAATTAATGCAGTGTTTAGAAGTGACAGAAACCTGCTCTAACACCATCCCTAAGTCCCAGTGCCCTGGGCATGCCAGCAGTGATGCAGAACAGCCCTCCTACCTTTTTGTTTAGAAAAATCTCCAGCCATTAATCTTTGTTTGTAAATTCACGGGGAAAACCAAAAGATGGTTAAAAATCTCTTTGGATGCATGTCTGTACTTAAAACCCTGAAACTTCAAAGGATCTTGAAGCATTAAAACACTTACACCTGTAATCTCCAGTGACTTTCTGAAATGCTGAGCTGACAGACAGACAGACAGACTCTCCTTGGTGGTTCTCTGCACCAGTTATGGGATCAATAACTGCAGCTCTGAACTTGACATGGACTGCTCAGCCCAAATGCCAATAGAATGGAGCCTTTGAATAATATTTCCTTTTTTTTTTCCCCTTGTATTCTATTATGGGGAAAATAAGATTAAATATCAGCGACACAGAAGTACAAATTAAATCAACTTTCCTAATCTGCTGTGAGTTTCACTGAAAATGGCAAAGCCTGGTGGGAAGAACTTGTGATTTCCCAGCAGTGTGAATCCCAGGCACCCCAGCACAACTAACAGGAGATCCTGCTCGAGGACACTGCAAAGGGATCCTACTTGTTTACATTTCTTATCAAAAACAGCCAGGAGAATGAATTTGAAATTTATCTTGCATGTTAAGGACAAGCCTCAACAATGTCAGTATGTTCTCACATTGTGAAAACCAAAAAAAAAAAAAAAAAAAAAAAAAAAAAAAAAAAAAAAAAAAAAAATAGAGAAAACTAAGATGAAGTTTTAATAGAGAAGGTATTTGAGCTTGCATATGCACATCAAATCCTCCTTGGCATCCCTGTGTGACTTGATGGCAGTGATTAATTTAATTAGAGTTAGAGTGTCATCATTCTTTAAATAGAGTTAGAGTGTCATCATTCTAGAGTGGCACAATTTTCTGGTGCCAGCCCAGTTTGGGCAGATGGAGCAGGCAGCAGTCCCTCAAATATGCTCTTAGAGCAGGTTTACTTTAGCACTGAGCTGCCTGCTCCGTCCCACACACCTGCTCAGGTGCTCTGCTGCAGGCAAGCAGGGAGCAAAACCCCCTGGAGGCATCAGGGAGTGCTGAGCTCTGCCGAGCCTGGTGGCACAGCCGCCCTGCCAGCCCAGCCCAGCCTCTGCTCTCCGGGCAGGACCTCGGGCTCTGACACTCCTGGCGGCAAAGCAGAGCATTGCTGGCAGTGCCCAGATGTCTGCAGCTGCTCTGGAGCAGAGATTTGCAATATTTTAGTGGTGGATATCAGAGAAACAGAAGCTGGAAGGTCCAGGCTGAGGCTCTCCTACAAGAGCAGCTGATCTTATGAAATATTTTTTATTAGCACAGTTCTGAGTCTGGTGAGAACTGCACCAGTTGGGTTTAAAGCGAAAAAGGAAGTGATTTTTGAGATCCAAGTAAAATCTGTTCAGGGCTAGGTATTCCTGGGAGCTGAGGAGAAGCTGTGTTTGTTGTTTGTGGTACCCATTGCAGGGAGGAGGGCTGAAGCAGCTCTCTCTAAATTCAGGGTTCCACTGAGGGTACCAGTGAACAAATGGGACTGAACAGACTCTGTGCCCTGCACTGAAGGCAAACTATGATGGCACTCTAATTAAAACTTTGCTTCAGCAAGTGTGCTAGAGCTGACCTTTCTTCAGCAGAGCTGAGCCCAAGGAGTGTGACTGTGAATCAGAGAAAAATAGCATTTCTGTTACAGGTTTCTGTTCCATTTAAAGAGAAGCAGCCCTTGGGGGAGGCACAGAAGTAAAGGCAGGATCAAAGGCTCAGAACCCCACGGGCAGCTCTCAGTGGCAGAGGAGGAAAGCCACCCTCACATTTGGATTTTCTGTGTCACTGCATGAAATGCTTCTGTGGCTGTTTCAGGACAGCCAGGATGAACTTCAGTGGGTACCTGGGAGTGGAACAGGCTCGGGGTTTAGCAGGAGTGCTGCAGCGAGGGTCAGGAACACGTGCCCTAACCCCAAACACTGCTCTGAATCCCTGTATCCAGAGGCCAAGTTCACAGATTTTGCAAAGACATTAAAAAACACCATAACTTCTAACACAAACACAATTAACTAACATAATATTTGTGCAATTTTCTTTTCATTTCACTCAATGCATATATCACACATGTATCAGAGTTTACTTTAAACAGTTGGCTTTAGGATATCATTATCATTTTTATCAAGAATTCAATTTTCTGGAGCCAACAACTTCCTTGCTTAGCACAAATACACCTCTGAGCCTAGCACCTGCTCCAAAGGGTTTCAGATCTGTTCAGCCTCTTAGACTGAAGAGTTGGTGGGTGCAGGCAGCTGCCTTCAAGGTTCAGGCAGACAGGAGTGATATTTTCCTCACTGTGCTCCATCTCCACTTGTTCCAGCAGGACAACAGAAATCTTTCACTGTGAAAGTGAGTAAGGATTGAGTAATGGGTGTAGAAATTCAATCTTAAATTAAGAAATCTTATTTAAAAATTACAATTAATTTTAAATAATTTATTATTATCATATATTTGTTATTATATTATAATTAATTTCAAAATCATTTAATCTTAAGTAAAGAAATCTTAAAGCAGCACCCAGCATTACCATAATCCCTGTTGGGTTAGGAAGAGTTCTGGCTGGAGGAACAGTGAGGCATCTCCCCCAGAAGATATTCCTTTCTTGATAAACCACTTTGAGTTTAGTCCAAAAAATAAGCAAAATTTTTATGGTGTAGAAACTAAAGCACAGACTTTACACAAATCAGTCAAGCAATCCCATAAACAAACCACCAGTGAATAACCACATTGGTTTGTTTACATACTAGCATGGTGAGAAGAAATCTAAAATCCAAGTATATCACAAACTCCCCTCTTTATCCTGTACCAGAGATGTCATTTCTTTCCTCTGCCAGTTTCCCTCACCCTGCCAGGCAAAGTGGATATTTCATTGCACTATTATTGAAACAATTCTCTTTTTCCTCTCACGTCCTGCATGGTTATTGAGTGTCTCTGGATCCTCCAGTGTTTTGCCTTCATCAGAAAATGCCTCACTGCTGAGAAATGACAGAGAAGGAATGGAAGTCACTGGCAAAGATAAAAAGGCAAACAAACATGCTGCCCAGCGTGCCCTTACATGGACCCAAAGGCCACTGCCCTGAAATAGCCCTGCACAGGAGGCCCTGCACAGGGAGGGGCTCAGAGCTGCCCTGGAGCTCTTTGCAATGGGAATGTCCCCACAGCAGGTGCCACAGGATTGGCATTCCCAGGAGAGGGGGAAGGGGGCACCTGGGGCTGCGCTCAGGTCACTGCAGGGCTCAGGGACTGTCCCAGGACCTCTCTCTGGTCTGAGTGACCCCAGAAACATTCCAAAGTCTCTTTTCCCAGCCCAGGGCTCAAAGAAGGAGTCAGAGCTCTCCAGTTCTCGGTCTCAAGTTTATTGCTCTTTATCAATAAAATTCTTTCTCCTGTCCTGCCAAAGTCCCTCAGCACGACAGCCCAAGGCACTCTTCCTGCCCCAGGGCAGTGTTATGTTTTATACTAAATACTAGGTATACAATGTTTACAATTGCTTCCCAATAGGTATCACCTGTGTTAGACAGAGAGCTTCTACTCTAAACCAATCCAAAAGTGCCAACATCACAGCAGAAGGTGGAGGCCAAGAAGAAGAAGGAGAAAGGCAGGACACGCTCAGATCCCTCCATCTTGCCCCCTGGATCCTCCATTCTAGAAACCCCAAAATCCACTTTTTCACCTTGTGATAAATTCACTACCATTCTACTTAATTTGTCGTGGCTTGCAGATCCTCATCTAAGGTTGGTGACTTGCTCCACGGGTCATAATCACAACCACAGGCATTCTGGGCTCTGTGCCAGGGTCCCTGAGACCCCTGGCAGGGTCTTGGCTGCTCAGGACAGCCAGAGGGATGTCCTGGTCCTGACAAGGGACAAAGCTGGCCAGGGGCTGGCACTCAGCTCTTGCTCTGTTCACAAGCTGTCATCCATCTCCTCCTCTATCACCTGCTGCCAGGGAATCCAGCACCCTTATTAAACATAAAACAGTAGAGTTAGAGAAATGATTTTATAAAATTCTAGCATTCAGGAGCAGGGGAATGCCAGGTCAAACCTGCCACAATGATTTTCACAGAATCACAGTGTGTTTGGGCTTGGAAGGGACCTCTGGAGATCATCTGGCCCTGCTAAAGGAGGCTCACCTGGAATCTGCTTTAGTACCTCCAGAGCAGGAGACAATTCCATTCCTCCCACAGGACCTTCCTACTGCTCAGGAGGGAGCCTGGAGCTGTGGGAGATGACACAGCTGAGGAATCAGAACCAAGGTCCTCTCTAGGTTCTCTTTGTTACCTCAGCTGGAAGGCTTAGAAGGAATGGTGTAGAGATAAAAGAAATCAGAGGATGGAAAAATGGAGAAGTGTTCCTGTATTTCATCCTATTAACACCCAAAGGGCTCATCAGCAGATTATAAATATACTCAACAGAGAGAAATATTGCCTGTAGTGGGGATCAATATTTACAGATAAAGTTTACCCCTGGTCTTCTTGTGAGCTCATAGACAACTGTAAAGCTGTTTGAAAACTAAGGAAAACTAAAGAGTGTTCCACACCCTTGAAACTTCAAAATGCTTGTGTGACTCAACCTTGCTCACACATGCACACAAAAAGAGGGGGTTTGGCCCCAAAGGAAGGATATGTCTTTTCAGTCTTATCCATTTTCAGGCTAATCCATGAGTGGATCTGGGGCTGTTTCTTGGAAGATTGTGTTGATATTAACAGGCTGGATATTAACAGGCTGGATGTTATTTGGTATCTTTGTTTATCTTAGATGAGTCTGTGGGCTGCACTGCAGAGATGGCCGAGGCTTTGAGCTACACCTCCCTGCAATCCCAAAAAATGAACATCACCCCCATTTGTGAAAAGCACCAAAATCTGCATGAGCTTGCCATGCTCACCCTGCAAGTCCAGGTGGGGAGCCCAGGTCCTGCCACGACTGCCTGACACCCCAGACAGGGATGTCCTCACTCAGTAGTTGCTCATGTATTTACACAGTTCCTGGGACATGCTGTGCTCTGCCCACACGGGTTATATTCCAAATTATTCAGTAATGCCTAGTCCCCTGTATTAATGAGTAAAGAATTAGGAGAGGACTCAGTAAAGGCAGCAGATGTTAACCTGCTCTGCCATTGTAACACTCCTGCTCACACAGGGGAGGGGACAACACTCAGAGAGCTCTCAGCATGTCAGGCTGCTGGACCTGCAGGGCCTTTTATATACTAGCAAGGTGAGGTTTATACATGGTAAAAACCAAGTATATCAGAAATTCTCCTCTTTATCCTGTACCAGAGATGTCTTTTCTTTCCTCTGCCTGTCTTCCTTGCCCTGCCAGGCAAAGTGGATATTTCATTGCATTATTATTGAAAAAATTCTCTTTTTCTTCTCACATCCTGCATGGTTATTGAGTGTTCTGGATCCTCCAGTGTTTTGCTTTCATCAGAAAATGCCTCAGAGTGCCAGTGGGAGCTGCCTTCCAAAGGGAAAGGACTTCTGCAGGTGCAGCTGCAGAGAATGTGGAGAAATATAGTTCTGCAGCTGGCTCAGAGCTCAGGAAACCTGGAGATCAGGATCTCTTGAGCAGCTCCCCTGACCCTGCAATTTCAGGGCAATGCTCTGTACAAGCTGTGTTTTCTGAGCTGTGCTTTCTCTCTGCTCCAAGGTGGGAGACATCTGGTTAGCCCAGCACAGTGAGGGCTCCCCTTCCTTCTGTGCTGCAGAGAGGGGAGACCCCCCCAGGCTGTTTGCTCAGGGTGTCAGGGAACCCAGGGGCACAGAGGACTCTGTGTCCATTCATGTCTGAGCTCTGGAGGGGTTGGTTCACTCCAGGCATGCCACAGGACCCGTTTATTCCATTTATTCTATTTCTCTATGGAAACCTGGGACCAGCAGCCCCCTTTGGTCACTGGTGCTGCCTGCCTGTGTCCCTCCCACGGGAAACACTGCCCAGCCCACTCTTCTGTCTGAAACACTACAGCAATCCTAGGCTGAGGAGCAGAGCACAGCAAGGCCACATTTATCTTTGCTATCTTTGTTTATCTTCTGTGCCTTCTGCAAGGTGCCTGCTGAGCCACAGGCACGGGGCTCGGTGGGATTGCAGCTCCCAAACCCTTGGCCCTGCTCTGAGCAGGCTCTGGCCCAGCTGCTCTGTATCCCTGGCTCCCTGATGGAATTCATCACTTGTGCATAAGGCAGTGAGAGTCTACACAAATCATTAAAAAGTCCAATCTCATCCCTCAACTTCATTCCATTGGCAGCTGCACAGCATTTAGAATTTGAGTGCATGACTGACAGGGATAATCTCCAGGAGTTACCTTAGAGATTCATGAATCTGCTCCTGTGGTATCTCGTGTTTGTCAAAATTATCACAATAAATTAAGCACAGGAGCCTTATGATACACTCAAACCAAGCAAATAGCCCTGTCTAGCCCAGAATTCCTTATACAGCTGCAAGGACTGAGTAGTGAAACAGCATCAATGTGGAAACTGTTATGGAAAAACAGGAGAAAAATGGAAGCAACTTCTGTGGTTGTCCTGATTCTCTTGTTTTCTGAAACACTGCCAAATCATGTTTGAAGATACTCAGAGCTTAAGAACAGTCTTTGGGAGCTTGTTGAAGTCTAGCATTTCTTTAGGTGACTAAGTAAGGACATGAGCTCTTAAACAGAGGGTAAACATTCTCTCTTAGGGTGTATGTCTACATTTTCCTTCCAGTTAAGAGTTTGGTGAAAGGCATGAAGGAAATGTGTACTTCTGTATTACTAACATCAAGAAGTGATGTATAAAAAATCAACATACAAAGCCCATCTCACAGTGGAAGCTTTTCTGTTCCTTTCAAATAAAAACAGCTCAGCTTATATCAAGGCAATAAAGAACTGTGAAAGAAACAGAAATAGAAATAGAAATAGAAATAGAAATAGAAATAGAAATAGAAATAGAAATAGAAATAGAAATAGAAATAGAAATAGAAATAGCTCAGAATATGTATATTGTTTACTCTTGTAAGACCTTGTTCACCCTCCATTAGAGTATTTAAAAGAGTTCTAACACAGGCACAATTAAATTGTCTTTGAATCTATTCTATTTGAACAGGTTAGCTTTGTTGCAGAATAATATTAGAGTTCTTTGTTCAGTATGACTGGAAAAAATTACTTAGTAAATGTCCTGAAATGCTGCAAACAGGCAAGATCCCTCAGCTGTTGTTGGTTTTGGGTCTCTGACTAGAACTTTTGAGATAGCCTCTGACTGGATGCAAATCAGGAAATAAAATCTGGTGGCATCACTTGATGTTTGTGAGGCAAAACACAGACATGAGTTTGATTTAGCACTGTGACAGCAAACTGCTGTCTGCACAATCCTGCAGTGCATTAACCCATGGATAGCACTGACCTGGGCTGCACACCTGCTGCAAGAGCTGTATCTACAGCAAAAACCATCTCAAGCTGGCCTCAGCTCCCTGAGTAAATGCTACCAGGAGATTTCAGGTTATTAAAGTGATGTACCCAGTTTCTATAGACATAAAAACCATCTAGATCTGATTTCTGAATGCCTTTGGATGTTGTGAAGTGCATCTGTTTTAATTTACTTCTATCTTCCTGGTCTTTCCATGGAGGCCACACTCAGCATGTCCTGTCTATGATGGCTCAATTTCTTATTACTACAGAAATACCCAGACACCAGCAGAAGGTTTTACAGCCTCCAGGCAGCATGCTTGGAATCAGAGGAATAACTGAGAAACAACATAGAGAATGAAGAGAAATGTGAGGAATATCTATTTTTAGAAGCTAAAATATATTTGCATTTATTAGAGTGTGTTTCTATCTTGTGCAATCCATGTGCCCTCCAAACATGAAAAGGAACAAGCTGGAGCCCATTTAAACGTGGTCATCTGGTGGGAATCTTTCAGGCAACTCATTCTGCCATCATGATTACTTTCCACTCTCACATGCCATCTAATATTGGAGGAAGAAAAATAGTTCTGTGTGCTTGTGGTCTATCCAATATCAGTGTGTCACTGGGAAGTTAAAACCCCACTGAAGCCAGAAATGTAAATCTGCCAGACCTCCCAAGAGCACTGAAAGCTTCTTTTTCTCCCTCTGCACTTGAAAGTGTGGACAAGATAACATCACATCTTTTGTATCTGGGAAATTGTTCTCTTTGCTCATTGCTAAAAACTTGTCCCTCTCTCAGCTTCTTCTTCTTCAAAGGAGGATTGCTTTTCTGAACTCCCTTGCTGCCTTTTGAGCTTTCCTTTCATGGCTAAATAAAAATTAAGGTGTACAGATACAGAAATTTTGTAGGATCCTGCCATTTTACCTGACAATGTCCTGTCATTTTATCTGTCATTTTTTTAAAAACTGTTTTCAGCTAGTTTTCACTGTTTTCACCTTTTAAATTCCATTTATTAGTGAGGAAATGAAAATGCCTGCAGGTTTGGGGCTTTACATTCTTTTTAGTAAATATTATATGCATCTCATTTTACTCAAGTGTTGTTATCCTGGTCAGCTTCATAGAGTTACACTGGGAAAGGTTGGGAAGGATAAAACAAAGTGTGACAATGAATTGATCACATCATAAATTGTGCTTTTATGCCTGGGGAACTGTGTCCAACCAAGCTAGCAGAGGATTCTGGTGCCTAAACTGGAGTCTGTGAGCAGAAAAAAGGCAAAACCACCAAAGATCTCTGTCTAGGAAAGAAGAGAAATGAAGAACATCTTTAAGGAACACCAGGGGCATGCTACAGTAAAATAATTTGGCTCTTCACAAAAACTTCAGCATGGGCACTGCAGATCAGCAAAGACAGGTCAGGTGCAGCACAGTCTGCAGGCACTCTTAGGGGGTTTTGACCTTTTGCTGTGCAGCTTTGGTTGAATAAAGGTAAATAAAGAGGGAAGAAGTTCTTTCCCTGTCATTTTCCCAATGCCAGTGTCCCTGCACAGTGTGCCAGGCACAGGGAGCTCAGCTGGCTGCAGAACAAGTGACAACAGCCACAGAAGCTTCCTCTGGGGATGCTCTGGCCATGGACTGAGGAGAGAGCACAGGGGATCACCTGTGTCTGATCTGACACAGGGGCTGTGCTGAAATTATCCTTCTAAGGCCCAGGAAGGAGCTTTCAGTCTAAGACAAAGGCACAAAACTTCCCAGTAACACCTATCATTTCTGTACAATTATTTAGATAAAATCTAAGCTTGAATCAGGACAGTCACAGCAGTCAGATGCTGAGGGAATTCTGTGAAGACAGTCTTCCAGAAATTAGGAATAAAATGACCAGCTTGCTCCCAAGAACCTGTAGTTCATGTTCTCAAGCACATGAGGCACAAACTGGCTCTGAGCATAGCAAATCTTCACTGCTGCCATTTGGAAGGACAGATCACATCAGCTGGGGGCTTGCCAGTGTCATTCTGTGTGTAATGCTGTGAGCTGGGGGGGCAAATTCATGTCTTCTGTGAAAATTCCATGAAAGACTTATCATTTTGATAAATCACAGGAGGCAAAGGTCATGATCTCCTGGGAACTCTGACTTCAAGCTGTTTCGCTCAGGATTTCTATATTTAACTTCTCTGCTGAGTTACTACAGACATGTGCTTTGCCTCTCCTTTGATTTTGTTCTTCTCTTGCCTATGATTCTTAAAAACATTTTGGTGATTTATTTTAAAGTATTAAATCCAGAGAATTACCTTCCCTAATATGCTTCCACCTGATCAGTATACACTAGGGACAAAAGATGAACTGCAGTAAAAATCTTTTTAGCTCTTTGGGTGTGTTTTACATTTCATACAAAGATGCTACTGAGCACTGAAGGGTTAGATTAGGAACTGCATTGGTGAAAATTTGGGGAACATGTCTAGTTAAACAATCTGAGAAATCTGTGTTGGAGGAATATCACCTAAAATTTGTCATTTGAGATATTTATTCATGATGCCCAGGACATAAGCAGCTAAGTTCCTATCACAATGGTGGTAGTGGATCCCCAGAACACAAGCCCCAGTTATTGGCTGAATTTGGGGTAATTCAGAGGCAATTCTGGGGAGTTACCCTCAGCTCATGACATGGATCCTTCCCTCCCCTCCCCTCCTTAACAAAACAGGGCAGGCCAGACTAAAACCAGTTTGTGGAGTGGGTTTGATCCCCAGCACTGGGGAAGTTCTGTCAGCCCTGGGCTTGGTAGGGGTGTGAGCTGCATCTCCCCGAGGGCTGCAAATGCACTTTGGGCTTCAGCTGCAGCTCTTCCCTGGGCCCAGCATCTCAGCAGGCAAGGAAAGGAGCTGGAGGTGCCTCTCCTTTTCCCTCTCACTGAGGGCAAGGACCTGTGAGCCTAAATCAGGGGAGCTGAGCCTGACCCCTCCCAGGCAGCACACACTCTTGCCACAAGGGGATGGAGCACAGCAGGAGCACCTCTGGCAGTCTGGGATCCTCTGGTAGGAACAAAATGCCATTTTAACCATTGAAACCAGCAGAGTGGATCCAGCACAGCCCTGGCCCTGGGGACTGACCAGGACAGCTCTGGCCCTTCCAAGAACAAAGACAGGAGAGACCTTGCTGCAAGGGCTCAGTGCCCTTTCACAGGGATCCTAGCAAAGGAATGACTTTTTATTTATTTATTTCTGTCTCCAGCTCAGCTTTGATGAGAGGTTCCTTGACTTTGCTGTGTTTCCTGTCTGAGATAATATTGAAGATGAAGACTGGCTCCTTCTCCTGTTTCCTTCCTCCAGACCAAAAGGAGATCCTTCCAAAGCATGCAGCCTTTCATCTGGAGGCAAACACAGGCCCCATTTGTAGCCTTTCTCTCTTCTGCAGCAAGAGTTGCTGCTTGCAGGTAACAGCTTTCTATCTCATTTAATCCTTTCTACCTCCTCACTTCACTTCTGTGATTCCACAGAGGAGTGACTTTCATGCTGGGCTGCTGCTTGTGTGTCACCGTGGCACTGGGGAGAAGCAAACACACATTTGAGCCAATAAATCAGCATGGCTTCAGCAATCCTTCTTTTATTCAGCATGGCAATCTTACAGCTCATTCAAATTCAAATTATAGGGTGTGTCATGATCAAGGTTTAGATACATGGGATCAAACATGCATTTGTTTATGTATTAATTATGACTTTATTATTATATTATTTCTAATACTGCTAGTATTGAGAATAACAGCAGTGGTATTGTTCATTCCCTGTGGATTTCACACTGTAAGTCAGTGGATAATTTTTCCACTAAGAGGCAAACGTGATGGTTGTTGCAAATAGTGGGAAATTACACTGGATACTTCAGAGAATGCTGGGATAAGCCTTTCTCTTTTCATATTTTTGTACTGACGAGCTGTGAAATAAGACACATTCTCTCACAGTATGAAATCCACATGAGAGGCCTTATAGGCTGATGGATAATCATTATCATCATGTTTATTGGCCAAACATTAAGTTGATAGCATCTAAAGAAATAAGGACAGAGCAAAAGCCCCACTAATTTAATGGAGGTGGATCCCTCCCCTCCTTCATCCTGGCTAGCATGGTGCTCCTTGGGCCACTGCTTTAAGACACTTTTTCCCTCCCCTGTGCCTTGTAATGTTCCTGTAACACTTCTTTTCTGGTGATTTCTTCCTTTGTTGAAGTTGTGAAAGCTGGAAATTTGTTTCTATGGTTTAGTAACATTGTGAATTATACATAGCAAGTTATGACTTTGATGTTACTTGGTATATAATACTTTTAAAAATTGGTGCTCCTTCACCTGTGATCTTAACAAAATTCACAGATGTTTTGGAAAAGTACTTTACTGTCTCTTCTGCCCTCTCATGGAGCTGCTCATGCACATTAAGGACTTCATCCAGCTCCATGCAGTAGGACATTGGCCACTGATCCTGCAGCACTTGGATCAGGCTCTTCCTTTGGAGGGAGAGGATGACAAATACCTCATAAAGAGAAGCTTTGAGCAGGTGAATAGCACAGAAAAGATGAGTGGAAGATGAGGAGTGTGAGGAGTGGCCAGTTCTTAGCACCTCAGGAAGGACAGGGAGGTACAATTTACAGGTGTGCATCAGACAGCTCCAGGGCTGGCAGACCCTCTGCATACTCCCAAGGATTTTTTGGTTTGGTTTAGTTTGGTTTTTTTGTGTTGGGCTTTTTGGGATTTTTGTGTTTGATTTGGGTTTTTTTTTGTTTGGGGTTTTTTGGGGGTTTTCTTGAGGAGACACTGTAGGTTATTCTGTCTTCATTTAAGACAGCAGTTTTTCCTTTGTGTCCCTGTTCATGAGAGCCTGGCCATGGAGTTCAGGTCCATGTAGCTGCCACTTCCATAAGAGCTAAAGGAAGCAATCTTGTTTCCCTGTGAAATTCTCATCCCTTCCTCCTCAGTCCCAGTCCAGGGAAAACTGAGTAAATGTGTTGTTGCTGTTTGAGCAGCAGCTTCTGTTCAGATTCACTTTCTCATTGGAAGATGAAATTCCAGGGGTTCTGTTCATTTCTGAAAATCTGCAGCTCATGCTCTGTTGTGTCACAGTTACCTTTTCCCAGCTATTATTTCTACCTTCTAGAGCTGAATTGTGACAAATGGGGGCAGGGGCAGGTCTTCAATCACTCAGGGAAAAATTACCCAAGAAACTCCAGTTTGAAAATAATGCAGTGTGGCTATGAGCCAACTTCTGTCACTAATTCCTCATGCTCATGGTGACAGGTAGGGCTGTCCATGCAAACCTGAGGGACCCTGGTGGAAATCAGAGCATGAAAAGTGAATTGCTTCCCTACTGCAATATACTGTTGATCCTTGTAGGACATTTTCAGTTGTTTTCTCTGTGCATGTGATATAGAAAATGGAAGCATGAAATGAAAATACTCTGTTTGGAAAAGCTGGAGATTCTGTTTGATAAACAGGACAAAAGTATTCATAAGACTTGAACATTCCCTTTTTGGGTCAATGCCTTGTCATTTTCTTCCCTTGGGCTAAAATCTCAGCATGTTTTCAGGCATCCAAGCCATGGCCTGAGCTCACAGATGAAGAATGAGAGGATGAATCTGACAGCCAGGCATTCTGTCTCCTCTGCCTACCTGTCCTGTCACACACGTGTGCCCACTGCTTTTGTGTGCTGGCTCTCCCTGCAGAAGACCAACACGCATCAGGTGTTTTGTTCCCTTCCAGTCTTCTACAGAAGACTGAGTTTAGTCCCTCCAAACCTGTTGATGCTCAGATGCCTCCCCTAATTCCCATATTTGATAATGCCAGAGAAGCAAAAACAGTCGAATGCGCTTTGCCATCATCCCTACCTCCATCTGTTCCAAACTTCAGCCCTGCTCCTGTCCAGATTTGGACATCCAGAGGAGAGAGATGCAAAACTGAGTCAATTACTAAGGGCACTCTGTCCCCTGTGGATCTCTGGCTGCAGGAGTGTGAGGAGGAGCCATGTTCAAAGCAAAGGGCAGGGCTGTGTGCCCGTGCTCTGCACTGGGGACTCCTCTCCCTTCTCTGGGAAGGCTGAGCCCTCCACTCCTGTGGGAACAGCAGCTGGAAAGGCCCATACCTGATTCTTATGAATGCAGCAGCTGAAACCCATTCCTGCTATTTTATTCTTCCCACGGGACCCTGATTTCCAATCACTTTTCCACAGAGCCCACGGCTTTAAGGATCCTCTGATGTCACATCATTGTCACCAGGCTGGGACCTACCAAAGTCAGAGGGAATAATACTTGGAGCTCTTGCTTTGGTTTCTACCACTTCCACCTGCACCAGTTACACTTCTGCTCTCACACTGACAAGGGTCCTCTTGTCTTCTGGGGACAGCCAGTAACACTGGCTTCTTCAGCTAGTAGAAAACATCTTGTTCAGCATGACTGGAAAAGAGCCTCAATATTTGACCTACAGATAATTGGAAGGAAGTGGGGTAGAGAAATAAAGAGGAGAGGAGAACTTTAAAGGACATTCAAAGTAAAGATCTCCTTCTCTGAAGTCATTCTGTAGCCTAAAATTAGCAGTGAGAGCCCAAACTGGTGAGCCCTGGCCATGGGCCTTTGGCAGGGATGGAAGCTGTGCCCAGCTGGGCTGAGTCCCAGGAGCTGATTGTGGAGCTGTGCTGTGACTCCAGGCTCTGCAGAGAGCAGGCTGCAGGGGGATGGCTTTACTGTGAATGTTTCATCTGGATAAATTCAATTGGTACTTACTGAATATAAATGAGTGCATAATTTGAAGAGCACACAATTCATGTAATAAAGATTGGTACAGGACACTAGTTAGAAGTGTAAATTATTTTCAGCGATGCCTTTTACTGAAATTGAAGTGATCAGTTCCCCAGAATTCACAGACACACACACACACACAAATCTGTTGTCATTTATGGATCATAAATCGCTAACATAATATTATAAACAAATCATCTTGCCCCTTTGGGCTTTATTTTCTTAGTCAGAACCCTTTTGAGGCCTGCTCTGGAGCAGAAGGAGCTCTGTCCTTGCAGTGGGAGCAGTCTGTCACTTGTGATCAGACCTGCTGCTCGCTGCACAGCACAAACTCAACCTGATGCCTCCTGCCTGGGAGAGCGGCTGGCAGGAAGTTCCAGCTGAGGTTCACAGTTCCAAAGTCCACAACCTTCTAATATTTTCAAGGTTTCATGTGTTTTACACAGGTCAACACATGGTCTGCTTCTCCTAAAGTTCACCCACAGTTTAGCAACATGGCCAGCTCCAGGGCTCGGAGAGAGGGAAAAGTGCATTTGTGTCAAATTGGGTTTGTAATTTTTATGGCTGAAACTTTTTAGCAAAATCTCACCAGGAATGAGACTCAGCCATGAGAAGTACACAGGGTTCCCTTCGAGTCAGTGAAGCAGTTAATTTACATCAGGTGAGGATCTGACCTGAATTTGTTTCACCTCTGATGCAGCAGTTCTTGCTCTCACATATGGAATCCTACCACTGCTCTATCAAAGATGTCATTACAAACCTGCCATAACAAAGGTGCACTGTGCCCCACCGAGCTCTCGTGCTGACAAACTGCCTGAGGGGCAGAGTTTGATCTTCCCCTCAGTGTGGCTTGCCTCTGGTCCTGAAGGTTTTATCAAAGAGCTGGGGAGCAGCAAGCCCTGGTGGAGCAGGAGAGGCAGCCTGCACCAGCCTTCCCCAGGCCAGCTGCTGCAGCACCGGGCTAGAGACAGGCAGAGCCAAACACCGAGCACAGTTTGTGTTCTGGTGATAGCAGCTCCTTTCTGCTGAGAATGTGAGCACAGAGCCATCTCCAGCTGGTGCTTCTGGGTGGTCCCCAAGGCTGGCTTCAAATAGGGGCCAGGGCAGTGAACCAGCTTGGAGGTGTCAGAGACATGAGGGACTCTGCTGAGGTCCTTATCACACTGCCCTCCAGTTTCTGACCAGCTACACTCTGAGGAGGAGCAGAACAAGCCACCATTCCTGCCTAAAAATCCTCAGGCAAGGGTGCATATTAAAGAAAAGAATGTGCAGGGCATTTCTTTGAATCAATTCTCAGACATTGCAGTGATGAGCAAATGCTAATGAGTATCTGCATCTACTTCCCAAATATATTCATCTCCTAAAAAATCAGAGCTGATAAAAGCATGCTGGTCTTGTGTGGTGGCAGGCCAGAGGATGAACATAGGAATTGTTTATATGTATGGAACATCCAATTCTTTTATTCAGTTCTTTTTTGTTTGTATTCCTACAAAAGTTTTCTCTATATCTCTTAATTTCAGCACTCAGAATAAATTCTTATATGACCATTATTCATATTGTTCAATAAACAAATCTGAAACCAACCTAATCAGAATGCATATAAAATAACCCTTGATGTTAGCATGCAGAACATCACAATTCCCAAATGCATACTTTAACTAACTGTAAGAAATTATTTTGCCTAAGGAGAGTCCCCAGAAATGGGGATTTTATTATGATTCACTAAGATTTCCACCATGCCATAAGTAAGCCACATATTTTATAAAACATATCAGTTATTTACTGCAGGCAGAAACCCTGCTTTGGTTGTGTGGAACAAATGTATTGTTTCAAAAGCACGTGGAAGATGGCTGCCTCTTTGTTTAGAAAATTTGCAAAGCTTTAAAGCAGGGGTGAAGTTGCTCATTCTACTTGGGAGGAACTGGGCAGTTATAAGTAAAATCATTTGTGAGCTTCAGCACTGCTTTAAATAGTTACAAGACCAAATATCATATTGGGAATAGATAAAGAGATATTAAAGACAAAATGTTTTCATTAAAAAAATACATTAAAATCTGAAATTTTTAGCATTTCTTTTGCTGACATTGTTTCATAATAATTCAATTTGAAAATATGTTCTTTTCAATAATAGTGCATTAATTTTAATCACTTTTTTTTTTCCCTCAGTGGGAGAACTTAAAATGTATCCAGAGTTCTTTCTGCACTAAAGGCTAAGATAGAAGGGGAAAAAAAATCACCTGGGAATGTTAAAATTCAAAGACCTGAAAGTATCTATGACATATTCCAGCTGCATACAAAATGCACTTAATCCTGTGCAGGGAACTTGGCATTCAAAGCAGCAGCCCTAATAAACAGAGCTGCGTGTTTCATTTGCTATTAGTGCCCTTCACTTCTGCCTGCTGGGGAAAGGTTTGTGTCCAGACAAAGCCTTTGCTGGGTGGAACAGCAGAGCACACTCTGTCACTGTTATCAGTGTCTTTCAATGTGGAACACATTTAACTTGACACAGGAGTAGAAAGAAAAGGAGAAATGGGACTTGTGAGCTGAAGTAAAAACGAGCTGAGCTCTGGGACGTCTCTGAGGAGCAGGGAGGCAGAGGAGAGGCAGTGGCACCTTCAGTATCCCAGATCATGGGGGGGGAAATCCTTTGATTCAGGGCCCCGAGGCAAAGGCTGGATTTCGGGAGGACCCTGCAGCCAGCAGACCCAACACCAGCAGCAGCAGCAGCCCTGGCTGGCAGCAGAGAGCGAGTCTCCCACCCCACAGCTAAAATCCTCTCTGCTCTGAGACCCAGGAAGGGCTGCAGCTCCTCAGGGGCAGCCCTGCACTGAAACCAGAGCTGGCTCCCAAATTCCAGCCTCAGCTTACAGGGAATCTCTGCCTCTGAGGACAATTAAGGCCAATTAGCATCATCCCAGCCCGGCCAAGGCACTGGGAGTGTGTCTTGCCTGAAGAGTGGCTTCAGTTCCTAGCCTGCCCAGCTGGGAGCTCAGGGGCTCTTAGTTAATGGTTATTGATAGCTTACAGTCAGTGAACTGAAGGTTTAGGGTGACATTTTAGTTTTCAGAGTTAGTCCTGTTTATGTATCAGAACATTTATTCCTTGTCAAACTGAAAAAATTCTAAAATACAAAAATAGTTTGGGGAGTTTTCCCACCTTATAATGTGGAAGCAAAATTAATAAGCATTTAAGATGCCTTTCCAGGTATGCAAAGTTACTTTATTATTGTGCTTATACCTTCAGCAGTTCACTAGCAAAATTCTATGAGTTCATAACATTTGTTTTTCAGGGAATAGACAAGATTTACTTCTTCCTCTGTAACATAAATTGAAGTGCTGTATTTTGAAACAACTGAAACAAAAGTGGTTGTCACATCATTGTATCTATCTAAAGCAGGCAATTGTTACCTATGATGGTCTCTAAAAAAACAAATTCCAGGTAGGCTGAGTGCCAAAGAAATCTGGAAATTATTTTATAACAACGTAAAGTGATCACAGTGTTGCTGGTGAAAAGGTGTATGCTTCAGTTTTATACCAATGCTCCTGCTACTACACAAAGTTAAAATGAAAGTTTAATGCAGCTTTTCAAACCAGTGAGGAGAGTGAAATAGATTTCAGCTCTGGCAGTGCAATGTGAAGCAGCTCCTCTTCCCTCCAGCTCTTTCTCTGTCATGCCACAGGACCAGGAAGGGAATTTGGGATCATGGGTCCACCCAAGGAAGGAAAGGCAGCAAGAGCCTCAGAACTGGCTTTGATTGTTGCAGGGAATTGCTTCTAACCCAGCACACCACAAAATGCATTAATTCCCTTCACCAGGAGTTCAGAGCAAGAGTTCAGCCAAACAAGGGGCTGTTCCTGTCTGTGCTTTTTACCTGGTTTTAAGGCAAGAAGGTGCCTCAGGGATGTCTGAGACTTGTCCTGCTGCTGGCACAGGGTTCTGTCCCCCTGTGTGGCACCCATGCTGTCCCCAAGGCTGGCTCTGCCCCCAGGCAGTGCCTCCAGCCCCTGCCAAGCTGCTGCTGCTCTCCCACTGCTCAGGAAAGACAGACAGACAGCCAGAAACGCGGGAGTTGGGAGTTGGTGAGCAGTTTGTGACCTCTCACAGCCCCAACTCCAGCCAAGTCTCCAGGCTCTGTGCCTTTGTTTCCTGCAGGAGGGGCAGCAGGAGGAAGGCAGAGAAGCTGCTCGCTCTGGGTGCCCCGGTCCCTCTGCCCCTGCCCAGCCAGGGGCTCTCACACGGCACCTCCAGCTCCTGCATTCATCCTCAGCCTGTGCTTATTGCCATTGTTTTTCCTCCTAAAGTGAAGTCTACTGGTCCTACACTAATTTAAGGTTAGTAAAAGAATCTCAGGGCTGATAACTTCACAGCTTTCATGGTGAAAACAAAAGCTGCCAGTGGTGGAAAACTGCATCATGAGAAATAAGAAAAGCCAGTTTCACACAAGGTTGTTTTGGGGTTTTTTTTAATTATCATGACATTTTTGAGAGTGAAAGTTAGCAAGGCTAGATTGGTGTCCTCAGTGCTAAGGATTAACAATCCATGAGTGCTTTTACATGATCCACTTTTATCTCTTTACAGAGGTGTGGCCTGGCCTTACCTCCTGGTAAAACCACATGAATAATGTCTGGATTGGTCCTTTGTTATTGAGAAATATTTCTGGGGTCTTAAATTCTGTGCAGCATAAAAATTACCTGTCTGACTTGTGAGCATCAACACTTTTTGAGAATGCATTCTAATTTTGTTTTGATTTCTAAAGCCCAGATATTACAGCAGTTAACTTACTACAGATTCTGCAGATGTTTATTTGTAAGTTTTGTAGGATTGCTGTTTCATGCTTGTTCCTATACTAATATTTTGGGGGAAAAGTTAAACACTTGTGCATTAGGTTAACTTTAAGTGCAATATATTCTTCCCAAGGCCATGCTTTTTTTCATTTAAAAAAACCAAAAATTAGGGACAGAAATGTGTGCTGGCTTTGAACCTGAATTTCTTGGGCTTAATTAAAATAAAATACCTCCAACTGATACTTTAAAGCTTTTGAAGTAAACAACAGCATTTCCTATTTCTGTGGAATGAGGCCATCCCCCTCACAGACAATGAAAATATTTCACATTTGTGTAGTTTTGTTGTATTTAATTGTTGTTCAGTACCAATCTGAAGGGATCTCCCTGGACTTCTGCCCTTGCTGCCATCTCCTGCCACCCTTCTCCCAGATCCCCTGCAAGGCACTGGAGCTCTGTTCCTCTTTGGGGCTTTAAAAACTTTGCAAGTCCCCTTTCCACACAACCAAGTATTTGTTAACATGTTGTGTTTGCAAGCAGCATTCAAAAGTTTTTATCATCATCACAAAGCTGTAAATAACATTTGGTAAAAAGGAAATCTTTGCAGCTCAGGAGACTGGCAAAGGAAAAGTGACAATTCAGTGGGATCACTTTAGTGTTTCTGAATTTGTTTCCTCTCAGAGTTAGTAACTGGCATGGGTGAGATGCAAAAACAAAGAGAAAAGCTCCCAGACTTTGTTCTCACTTAATCATGAAGTGAATGCAGTTTTGATTTGAATCTTTTCAGGCTTGCTCACGTTTAGTGCACTGCTGAGATGCTGAGTGAGCAAACTGAGCTGCACTTCAGGTTCTTCTCTGCTGCATGAAGGTGCAGTAATTGACTGGCTGTGTTTTCCTGTGGTGATGTCTGTAAGTGCCACAAACACAGAGTAACAATTAGCAGTGCTCTGAGAAGTGCTGACACCAATTCCTAGAGGGGCTGATTTACTCCTGGTGCTGACCTGTCAATAAACAAGGCTAAACTCCAGCAAGAAGCAGCAAGGGTTTAGTGTGGAAGAGCTTTTGTTTGCCAGTGTTGCTGAGTCTTTCTTTCCATCTGGCCCAGGTCCTGGAAGCTTTATGGTTATGCCCATTGATAAAGGCCAGGTGGGCAAGTTTTGTGAGCTGTCTGTCAGTCCTGCAGAAATGGGACGTGGCTGCAGTTGAGAGAAAAGCAGGGAAACAAAAGGGGTGGGCAGGGCAGCAGAATTCCTCTCATTCCCAGCCCCTTCTCCTGTTCAAGCTCAGCAACACCTGGATGTTCCCTCAGTAATGCTGCTCTGGGATTCCCTGGGAGCTGCTGGGAGCAGCAGGAGGCTCTTTCATCAGGAAATATCCCCAGGGTGCTCCTGCTGCTCGGGAGATGCCTGTGCTAACTGAGCTGTGCTGCCCAGCAAGGGCTGCTTGCTGAGAGCCTTCCTCTGAAATGACACATTCTCCTCTTCAGGAAAGGATGTTCCTGTACTGTGTATGGTTACTGGCCAGGTGATGGGGTTAGTCTGCTGTTTGTAATCACTTTCAGCCACTTTTCCCACAGCTTGCTGAATGCACTGGCTCAGTTTTGTACCACGGGAATCCCTGTCTTGGGGCTTTCACTTAATTGAGATGAATTGTGTAGGACAGAAGGCACTTTGTGCTCTTTGTCATAAAATATGCATCTAAAACTGAGCCCTGGGATGTTTCCTTACAGAGTACAGACCCTGAGGCTTGTACTAACTTTTGGCTGCTCCTCTTGTCAGGATTGGTATTAGTGACACCTCTGTCCTCTTGGACAAAAACACCCCAAAACCAAAAAGCAGACATTCTTCAATACAGGAGCAAGATGCAGAAAGGCATTTAACAAAATGCCACTTCAGTGATGATTAGGATGTAAATTTTGATTTGGTCCAGCACTTCCTGAATCTGTGTTCTAGCAAAGGAAGCTTTGCCAAAGCAAATGGGGTCAAGCCTATTTTACTGGATTGAAGATGGTGCAAACTCCACTGAAGGACGTGAGCTGGTGCTTGTATTTCCAGTGGCACTGCAGTGAACAGGTGGCTGTTTACAGCAGTGTTTACTAAAGAGGTACTTGGGATAATATTTACTAAGAGAGCAGTGGAGAGAGAAAGCAGCCAAATGTTTTGGTTCCTCTGGAATTCATCCCTTGTCAGCCTGGGAGGGCAGTGGTCTCAGGGAGAGCAGGGAGCCTGCAGATTTATTTCCCTGCCCCACTTTCCTTCCTCAGCCCCCCAGAGAACCAGTGGTGTCTTCTCCTCTGCTCCTGCTGAGGGATATTTGCTAATCAGCTGTAGTGGAAAGGAGATGATCCTGTCTGCTCCATAAATTCTCACTGAGACTCCACTGAGGGCTAAATTGAGCTTCATTACACACTGTTTGCATATTGCAGGGATTCTTTGAGAGGTTATTGCTGGTAATTCTCCTTTTCTATAAAAATTTGCAGGTGTTTCAAAAGTACTGGGAGTAAAACGTGCGTACTTATCGATGTTCAATGGAAAACACCTCAAGAATCTGAATTTTCCTAAGCCTCAGGTATTCATCTATGAATTTTTAAAGGTTATTGAGTGATTCAGGTGAATTTGTATCCCTCTCTGCTTGTGAAAATAATTTTGAAACAATGTCTGACTTGGGTTCTGTGGGAGAAGCAATGGATGGATTCCATCTTGCATTCTGGCACTGCCCATTGTCCTTAACTCCCTAGTTTTGAAAGCACATCCAAGTGTTTCTGTAGTTTAAAGTTCCCACTCTTTTTCCTCCTTGATAAATAGAAAGAATAGATTTCAGACACATTTAATAATTTCAATTTTGAATGTCAAAAAATTGTGTTATTTCAGTATTTTGTCAACTCTAGATTATTTTGCTCATTCCTAGAGATTTAAATGTTTCTGTAGAGTGCTTGACAAAGGTTCACGAGCTCCTTAGGCACTGTTAGGTTCAGGAGAGCCTTTCCATTTCTTCCTTTGGGAACTGAATCAAGCCCATAGCCCGTGTTTTCACCTCCCCTGAACCTAAAGGACTTTCAAATCTTGATTGTGTGTGAGACTGAACTGAGAAACTCCTAACTGGGAGTCTCATCTAAACCACTGAAATACTTGTTGTTGAGGTAGAAAGGCTGTGAAAAGCTTGCTCTCAGTCCTGGCCTCTTTGAACATCTGAATATTCCTTTCTTTCTTGCATGGAAATAGTGAGTTTGTAGACAAGCTTTGCTTTGCAGTAGCTGTGAGACCAATCAGAGAGTGAAGTCCTGGAGTGACACATTTGAGCAGTGTCTTGAGCAAGAGGGGGAGCACATCAGCAACTGTACTCATTGCTGCCTTTTCTAAACAGGAAGAGTAATTAAAAATCAAGAACACTGCTTACCATTATTTTCCTCCTTTTTTTTTTTTTTTTCAGAAAAAAAACCCTGTTCTAGCTGTGGTGTCCTATACATTGGATGAAGACTACTTAGAACAAGAGTGTCACAGTTACTTCCATTATTTGAAAGTTTACAACTTATTTTAGATTGTTATACTGCTCACAATTAACTTTATTCCCTTGACAAGAACAGTGAAAAATTTAATAAATATATGCTGGATCCACAAGTTAAAATTTCCCTTATAATTAGGTGCTGAGCACAAAACTGAGCCCAGTTAAGAGGGAGATAATTGGCCAAAAGCCAATTAAGGGCTAAGGGCAGCAGCCAGCCATGGGCTCAGAGCAGAGCTCTGGAAAGCTCTGCAGAGCTGGTGAGCCAGCAGCACTGCAGGAATGGTTTGCTCTCAATTAGTCCCTGTCATTGCCTGGTGTCAGAGCAATACTGTAAAACAGACTTGCAAGGAGATCTACCTTCAGTTTTAGGCACTAATTGAGGTCAAATCATGGAGCTGGAAAGATTCTGGGTTAAAAGCAGCATCAATTAGATTTCCTAATGCAGATCCTACTGCATTTAATTGTCAAAATTAGATAAACTTACCTGTCACTGGCCAGATCTCAGATTCCCAGGAAAAAAACAAAACCAAAAGGGGTATAACAGCCTCTGTGGGTTTAAGGTCATGCCCATGTAATCAAGCACAGCACATGAGACTGGGCCAGCATTCTGCAGCTAATCCAACTCTCTGCTCTCCTCAGCAGAAAATGAGCAGGTTTCGTGCCCCCAGGTAGTTATACAATAAACCCTGGAAACCACCAGTGCACCTAACTCCAGTTTGAAAGGAAACCAGTAAAATCCACTGCAAACTGAGAGAGTTCATTATCTTACAGAGCTGCCACGTCTTTAACTTCGTGTTTGTGCTGGAATGGTGATGTCTGCAGTGCCTACTGCAGGGTCAGGATCCTACTGGAGGTCTTGAGATCAGCATTTAGTTCTGTCAAAGTCTGGATTAACCCACCATTGCCATGAGAAAGGCAAAACTGCTTTGGAAGCAGACTCCTTAGAAAACCAGCATAAAAACAAGACTGCTAGCACATGTGAAACATGCTGTTAGATTGTGGGCCTTTCAAAGACATGTATTTTGAGATAAATGTGCAGTAAAGCCTGTGTTTAATCTAGGAAGAGGAGCAGTATTCTACTGGTAAAAAGCAGAAGGAAAATAAATTGCATCATCTATAACCTTTGCAGTCATAGGCTCAGTGAACAGAACATCAAAACCAAATGTAAGGAAAACAAGCCTCTGTGTCCAATTTACCTTGTGAGATCCGGCCTTACAAGAAGCTTGAAGCATTTTCATTCTTTAGCTGCAGTGTGAAAAAATCAGTACTGAGCTCAGTCTTCAGTGGATGAGCGTATCTAGGGGGAAAAAATTGCTTCAAGCCAGATCCAAGGTCTGTCAGAGTGACTGGAAATAGTCCCAGAGACTCCAGGGACTGTAGATCAGGCTCTCAAACATGGAAATGAAAGTTTGATTGCTTTGGGTGAGCAATATTTTTGTTAATCATCCAGCCAAAGAGATTTGATTATTTGGAACAGCAAACCAGCCATTTGGTTCCTGACAGAGTACAATGCATGTTTGAGCATATCAAATGTGTTTGGAGTTAGGGAAGGAAGAATCTCGAGATGTTTGGGTTTGGTTTGGATCTGCATGCAGAGCCTGCGTGTCTGCTGGAGCTGCTCACCCTGCACAGGGCTGCCTGGGGAAGGAGCAGCCCTGCCAGCCCTGCCAGGCAGCCCAGTGCCAGGAGTGCCAGAGCAGCCAGGATGCTGGGAAAGGAGAGAAGAACTGGGGCAGAGGCTTTTTGGAATGAGCCAGTGTTCTTTGGAGAGAGCTCAGCTTTCCACAACGCTGCTGTAGAGAGAACAGCTCGACTCCAACCCTGCTGCCATGCAGGGGGCTCTGAGGCCACTGCCCGCCCTGGCACACCTTACTGGGGTCACTGTCCGCCCTGGCACACCCTCCTGAGGTCACTGTCCCCTCTGGCTCACCCTCCTGAGGTCACTGTCCCCCCTGGCACACCCTCCTGGGGCCACTGTCCCCTCTGGCACACCCTCCTGAGGTCACTGTCCTCCCTGGCACACCCTCCTGGGGTCACTGTCCCCTCTGGCACACCCTCCTGAGGTCACTGTCCCCTCTGGCACACCCTCCTGGGGTCACTGTCCTCCCTGGCACACCCTCCTGGGGCCACTGTCCCCTCTGGCACACCCTCCTGAGGTCACTGTCCCCCCTGGCACACCCTCCTGGGGCCACTGTCCCCCCTGGCACACCCTCTTGGGGTCACTGTCCCCCCTGGCACACCCTCCTGGGGCCACTGTCCCCTCTGGCACACCCTCCTGGGGTCACTGTCCCCCCTGACACACCCTCCTCTCCTGCTGCAGCCCCGAGGCTCCTGCAGGGCTTTGGGCTTTTGTGGAATATGGAAATTTCTGGTTTGGACTAACATGAAAATTTTTCAGGTCTTTACCCTCAGTTTCCTTTCAGATGTGTGCAGGTGCACGGGGGCATGGAAGAGGGATGGTGGGGAACAAAATCTGGAATTTTCTTTTCCTTCCAGTCCTGCCCAGATTAGGTTCTTCCCTAGTCTGGTTCTTTGGCTCCGTGTTTTCTCCTTGCTGGGTGCTTGAGGATGTAAGGAGTGCTGATGTCCTTCCCTTACTAAAATTAGGAAGCTTCAGTTTTGTGGCTGGGAGAATCTGACCATGGTTAGGCGTGGTGAAAACTAGGAGGTATGAAAAACTGGTGTGGAGACAAAACTCCCCATGCCACGCTTGCCTGCTTGCTGCTGGAAGAAATCCTTACTGCAGGAGGAGTACAAAACAAGGAGCATGAAGCCTTCAATGCATAGCTCAAACAATTTTTTATTCTGCTGCCAGTGCAAAATACCAGTGACTGTCTGCTCGTGACAGAGCTGGTGGGAAATGGTTCCTCAAGGAGCTCCTGTTGACAAAACATCTGAATCCCCATTTTCCACTGAGGAGAAACTGACAGACCTTAACTCAGGGTCTGTGCTGGAGTCCTGTCTGAGGGTGTGCACTCTGACTGAATTTGTCACTCAGAGCTGGCAGGGTGAGTGTGACAGCTCATGGAGCTCTGTCACAGCTGTGACACAACCTGCACGTGATTTAGAGATGTTCTGCTCTTCTGAGAATTCCTCTCTCAAACAGAAACCACCCAGATAAATTTTATTTGATAGCTAATTAGAGTTTAAGTAGATAAATATGTATCTAAGGACAGTGGATTAACCTGAGGATGTTAACTGAAAAAGGGGTTCCTTGGTTCCTTTTGAAAAGGACCATAAAAAGCATCACTCTGAAGACAGCTGTCATCTTTTATTGGCCTGGGTGCATGAGTGGAGTTTTCTGTTTGTTTTTTAAGGGGAGGAGTAGAAGTCTTTTTTGGCAAGGTTTCTTTGTCTGAGAATCTCCGATTAGGAATGTTGTGCTTTAGTTATCCTGGTGCCTGGTCCTGGGCCAGGATTTCTCAGGATGGAGGGTGTTCACAGTGGTGGTGTGCTTTTTGCCTCCAGCAATGGCTTTTCCTAATAGGGCAAGCTCAGAAGGCTCCTTACCATGAAGGGAATAATGGGAAAGGAAGTTTCAGTGGGATTTTTTTTTGTTTGCCTTTTTTAAGAAAAGGAGAGGGAGACAAAGGATGGAGTTAATATAAAATCCTGCTCCCCAGTTAGCCTAGGAGATGACCTGCAGTTTTTGGAATTACGGTATGTTCAAAGATGTGTCACTGAAATAATGCAATGCCACAGACATTAGGCCATACTGACCCAAAAAAGTATGTGTTTAGTAGTTTGCAGCTGGAGGCCAGGAAGGAGCAAAACTGCTTGAAGTGAGCCAGAGCTGCACACTCTGAAAACCCTGATTGCATTTGGACCCTGCCCCAGGAAACATCCCCAGCTAACTCTGGGCCTTTGGTTTACATTAAATGCCACAGGATCAGTGGCCTGGACAAAGGATTTCTGACTTTTTATATAGCTATCAACTCTCATCTGAAAGATCACAGCTGTAGTCCTCATCAATGGTGGTCTGGAATTTTACAGGGTGGGGTTTTTGTTTGTTTGTTTGTTTGTTTATCTGTTTTTTCAGCAAAGAGAAAGGACTTGTGAGAAAAAGGAATTGATATGGATCACCCAGAATAGCTAAAGGTCTTCTGTATGTCCTCAAATGCTTCCTGATGACCATGAGGCCTAAATAAGCATAGCTATGTGCTTACTGCATTAGAGGTTCATTTATGTACACCTTAAGTTTCAAGTCTAACATTATTTTTAGTCTTGCCTGTGCTCATCATGCAGCCCTCTTGGTGGAAGCAGCAGCATGAAGAGCTGAAGTCTCTCTTGGTGGCACCACAGCTCTGCTGGTGCCTGCCTCTGCACTGGGCAAAGCCAGGGATTTCAGATGTATTAACTGCTCTAACAGCCAGATGATTTTCCTGACAGGGCATCTGCCTTTTCTAGTGTCTCATTTACCAGTGCTTGGCATGATGCATCCAAGATTTAACATCAAAGCTTTGTTTTAGAGCTGGTTTTTCATCTCCACCTGTTGTCTTACTCTTCCTCAAAGCAGTTTTAGGTGTGCTGCATGGATTACCTGTCCCTTCCCCTGATGGAGTCTTTCTGCTCTTGCTTGTCAGTGAGACCAATATTCCAACACTGTTGCCTTCCTTGGTAGGCAGGTGAGGTAGGAATCACCTAAGCTAAATTTGAGGTGTGAGCCTCTGCCCCGCTCCACAAGGGAGCACAAATTTTCATTTGAGGCTTTTGCTGGAGAGGGCTCTGGGTTTTTCTGAGCCCCAGTGTGTTCCAGAGGCACTGGCTGAGCTAGGAAGGGACCATCTAGACCTACACTCCTGTTTTCCTGTATCTAATCACACTTACCAGCAGTTAACCCAAAAGCGAAGGAGGTATGCAGAATTAAGAACAAAAGTGGTTTCCATGTGGCTATAAAATATCCACATTGGCTTTTTTTTTTTTTTTTTTTTGCCCTGGAATGTTAATGCTGTGGTGTTTGGGTGTTTTGAACACAAATTGTTTTTCCTTTCCCCCACAGTAGTCTGGTCTCCGTATGTGAAGCAATTCCAAGGACAGTCTGCTCCAGAACATCTTTGGTTAATAAGAAGCTGAAAGATAAGCCTTGTGATAATTGATAAGTCATTAGCAGGACTCTAGTTCATCAGATAAGGCAATTAATGGTTTCACATTTCCTAAAAAGTGGCAGTGTTGGGCTGAGTCACTGCAAGATGCAGGATGAGGAATTGTTTGGTGATGCAGTTTGAATGCAGGACAGATTTACATCCCATGTAAACATCCATGTGTCTGTTTCTGCAATCCATACCTTGGCCTTCCAATCATTGTTATGGACTTGGAATACTCAGTTCAGTGCTTGTGTTATGAACAATTCATATTTCATTCACTCAGATTTTGTACTGCAGAGTCTGTTCTCACTTCTCTTATGTGTGCTAATAATTGGGCTGTCACAAGGAAAAGGTATTTCACTTTTTTCACTGTGTAGGTGTTGAAAAAATAGGGATTATGATTTGAACATCTTGGAATCTAGTTAGTCCATAACTAGATTACAAAGAAGGGGGAAAAAAACAGAATTCATTCAAATTTTTTTAGGAATTCATTTATCAATTTGAAAATCAATTTTTATTTTCAGCTGGTTGGAACAAAAAATTTATTTTTTTACTCTGTATGGTATAAAAGTTCAAAAGACTGTGAAGACAGTAACACAGCATAACTCATCTATTTAGAGTTCTTTGTATTGGTACTAAGAACTTTACTGAGAATTGTGCTTGGAACACAGGCAGGTTGAAGTGCTGCATCTTTGAGGCAGTGTTGATCAGAAGAATTGGGTCTTAATTTCAAAACAACAATTGAACAGAACAGCTACAAAATGACAGTTCTGGTGGAGAGCTTTAGTCTTGCAATATTATTTCTAGAAAAAGTCAATTTTGTTGAAGTGAGGAAGTCAGGAGGGAGTCCAAAGATGATTTGTGTCAGGAGGTCTGGTGGGACTGACCATGTGGAGCCAGGGAGCCACAGCAGCCACTTGGACTTTGTGGTGGAACTGCAGCCCCAGTTCTTCCCTTCTCTAGAAGGTGATTAGGAACAAGGACACGGAATTGCTTTGGGAGTCTTTTTTGCTCTCTGGTGTTGTGTTGTTCCCATCCCAGCTGGGGTTTAAAATGCAGATGAGGAGTGGAAGGGCAGCTCAGCCTCCCAAAGAAGCAGTCAGAAGTTGAGGTCTGTAGGTCCCTGTTCCCTATGAAGGTGAGGAATCCTTGCTGTTCTGCCTCCATCCAGCCCTTCCACCTTCTCCTGAGAAATGTCCCTGAGTGTTTCATACTGGGTTTGATGAATGAGTGTTCGATATTGAATAAAAATTCCCACTGACTCTTAGTCTTACTTGTTTTGGAAAAGGCTGCACAAATGCCACACAAATTCCTTGCTTACAGCAAAGCAAAGATAAGAGAGGAGATAACATCCCAGCTGAATTGAAAGATGAACTCTGGAGGCATTGCTGTTGAAAAGCAGGCTTATTTTTAACCTATTTCCCTCCATCCATAGGGGTAAGAGCTTGCTGGAGCCAGCAGGCAGCTCAGGAGAATTGTGACACTGAAGGCTCAGTCTATACACAGTGCCTCTGTTTGAAACGCCCCTTTGGGAATGCCACAGACGCCATTTTGTTCAAATATTGAGTAATTTTTGTATGAAAAATATTATGGCCACCTAGTATACTATGGGGAGATTTTCTGGGTATATAATTATGTGCCCAGAATTAATTACTGTAGCTGCTTTAAACCTGTGTCTCTGAGAGTAAAAAATTCCATCTGGCATTCTGTGCATCAATCCTAAAGGCCCAGCACCCAAAGCTTGTCCTCTGCAGTGGGGAGAGTGGGTCCCAACTGCGGGAGTGCTGCTCTGCCGGGGTGAGGTGGAGCCTGTGTCCAGAGGGGAGATAAGGATCGTGCTCTTATTAGTATACGACTTAAGGAGTTAATTGCAGCGCTTAAGAGAGCTGATAGCATCTCGAACTACAGCCCTGAAAGTGTCAGAGGAAGAATAGCAGCAATATGACTGTTTGATTTAAAGAGATGGGAACACATCCTCTGCTGATAAAAGCCAACATCGCTGGTGTTGCCAGAGCTCAACTTGCTGAGCAAAGCCCTGTCAGAGCTACTGGGAAGAGCTGTTTGAAGCCTATCATAGCTATATAGACTAATGTATGTCTGAACATGTGTTAAAGCTCCCTCTGACTCAGTATTGAAGCTACAGCTGTCACACAAGTAATACCAACTTACTTTTATAAATACTGTTCTGCTGAGATCATTCCTTTTGAAAGGCTTGGAACATCCCAAAGAAACAGACAACTGAAAGGAGGCAGAACCTGGCCTAGCCTTACTAATGTTGAAACACACTTCCAAAGGTGATATTCCAGTTTGCTATCAGGCTGTCTGTAAAGCACATTGTTTGGGCTGTAACATAATACAGTTCCATTCATCTCAAGTGATGCCTATGAAGTCATTTGCACGGTGCTGAGGGCACTAAGCCTCCTGGTGCAGGGGGTGAAAGAGAAGACAGAGAGGAGCACAGGGTGGATGGAGGTGGTGGTGTTACTAAAAATGTCTCAGGGTCTGTCAGGTCCAAACGTGTCCCTGGGAAGTCTGGAGACAGAAGTGCAAACACTGACTCTTAACTCTTCACAGAGCTGAAGTGTATTTACTGTTCACTGCAGAGAAAACAGGAAGGAAAAATAAGAAAATATTTTCCTATTTAAACTCACAATTTGTAGCAGCCACTCTTGGGCCATCCCAGTTAAAGGTCTTTGTGGCAAAGCTCGTTGTCACCACTGCCCTGTTACATCAGTGACCTGTGAGCAGTGGCTTCATGCTGCTTTCCCTGGAAGTCAGGAGGGAATTGGTAGAGCCACAACTCCTTCCCAAGGCTCCTCCGGGGCCAGGGCAGCTGGCTACCACCCCTTACACAATGCTCAGTGTCAGCCTGCAGCAGAGAGCTTTGAATCTTTTATAATCTTGGATCCTTTAATAACCTTCTTACTTCAGTAAGGCAACACATCCTATTCTAATCGAGTGACTTCAAAAAATTTTGCTCAGCCTAGGACTGTGCAAAAATTCAAAAGGCTTTCTGGAGTGCACACATTTCTAATCAATGAGGGAATAATGTCCTTAATAGTTTTTTCTTTCAAAAACAGACAATTCCTGAAATTTCATTTTTCTTATGGAGTGCTTTAGGCAGTGATTATTCGCAGTGACTTCTGCCTTCTTCTCTTTGCATCTGGCAGATCAATTGGCACAGGGAATTCGCTGGAGCACTGTTGTCACCGTTTAATCCTCAGTGTACACTTGCAGGAAGGTAGCAGGGAAGTGCCCCAGCCAACTTCAAAGACTGTCACTGGAAGCAGAAATCCGCAGTGACAATGGAGCCATGCACCTGTGGTGGGGAACTTTGACTCAGAAAAGCTGCTCTAAAACTCCTTTAAGCACCCAGGATTTCTAGTCTTAGGTTTGAAGAACTGACAGAAATGACCTGCTCACCTCTGAGCTGGTGACCTACAGGTGGGAAGGAGCACTGTTCAAGGCATGTAAGCAGAATGTAGGGCTGTGTTGTTTTGATGTTAAAGCTATCCATTTCATCTTGGTGCAAGAATAACAAAGAGGTGCTCTGCCTGATGAAAGGCAAAGCTGCACTTGAGTTAACTCAGCTACAAAGCTCATTTTTGTAAATATTTTTACAGTCTGCATGGTGGAGATGTGTTAATTCATTTCCCAAATCAAAACCCAAGTCAGGGATTTTAAGACTCCTACTGTCTTTATGTGTGTTCTGTAGTCTCCAAGCCATTTTAAATTGGAGTAACACGATTTTGTTTAAAAAATTAATAATGCAGAACTCAGACTCCAATGGCAGGAGCTTCAAGACATGATATAGTTCAAGATGCTTGATTCTTGTGGATTGTGTTACCAGAGCTCAGCAAGGTGCTGCTGCCAGGGAAGCCATGTGGCAGTGAAGCTCTCTGCAGAACAGCTCACTGAGGAGCTGCTGCTCATCAAGGAGATACTGACAGCTAAAAGGCAGAGAAGCCATAGAGCACCTTCTGACAGGAGCTCAGAGCAGCCAGCTGCTTCCAGGTGGCACCTGCATGCTGGATGGGACTGGTGTTAACACTCCAGGAGGCACAAAAGAACTGCAGTAGTGCTGCATGGCCAAATGGGAAGGTAAGAACCATCACTGCTCCCTTCAAGGGCTGGAGGCTGACAGAAATCTCCTAAAGATCCCCAATGCCAGATTTGAAATTGGGTAGGAGGAAGGGGAGGAGGAAATGGATGACCATGGGGAATTTGGCCAGTGGCATGTTTTAGGATGGCATAAAAATTATGAACCACTGAGATAAACAGCGTGCAGAATCTCTCTGTATCTGCTAACCTGCTGGTTTGCTACTGAAATGTGTGTTTGTTTCTACAGAAATCAGTGGGGATGCAGAATTCTCAGTAACAGCAGTCCCTGGGGAGGCACACAGGCTGAGCATGGGAAGCCCTGCCATGTACATGGCTTGGGGCAGTGCCAGGAGATGCCAACGTGAGGCTGCTCAGGGTCTGGAGCTGCATGGGATTTGTTGCAGCAGTTGTTTGAAGGAGATTTTAAATGTTTGCCAGGGAGGCTGGTCATTGCTTCATGCAATGCTTACAGACAGTGTTTCTCAGAATTAGCAAGTAGAAAGTTCCAAGGGTGACAGAAGGATATTTATCCAAGAATAAAGAAAATTAGTTGAAAATATAATTCCAGAGTCCAGTATCTCTTAGCATTGTGAGCCCTCAGCACCTTACACAAAATATTTGGTGTTTTTCAGCAAGAAGTCTATGTTTTTTATGTGACAACTCACTGGAAGGGATAAAAGACTCACAGCATATATTAGTGAGTAAAATTTAATTTTATTTAAGCTTTAGCTCCCAGTTGCTCCTTAGAAATCATGTTCCAAACTAAATTAAAATGGCAAAAGTGTACAGCATCTGTCTTCCCAAAGAGTCACCAAGTTTTAGAGGATCTACCTAAAAGTCACATGAAACTGGAGCAGCTAATTTCAAAATTATTTTAATACTGCCTGATCCATTTGAATTTGAGCAGATGAAGGATAAGCTGAAGCAGGGATAAACTGAAAGGCCATGTGCCGAGTCCCTTCATTATCTACGTGACCAGAAACTGCTCTGCTTTAGCATCTGCTGTCTCCTTTGTGCTATCTCCCTCTTTAATTTTCCTAAATGGCTGCTGCACTGCTGCTGAGATAAGGTTTTTAATATGGGAAAGGATTTAGATGTTCCTACAAGACCAGCCTAGGCTCCTTTTTATTTTTAAAATGTCATCTCGATTTGTGGTTTTTTCTTCTCTCTAAGTGATGGGCATAGGGATTATGAAATGAACCTGGGAGCTAAATTTCACTTATAAAATCCTTGTCTCCAGTGGTAACATAAATAACAATTGGTTCATGGTACAATAATTCCAGACAGCAACCATTATGACAAGATGCACAAACTAAACCTCATGTTAGGTACATTACTCCTAAAATAGACATTTCAGAAGTTGTAGGGCTACATATACTTCATTTTAAATAAAGTTACCTAATTTAACTTGTTTATAACATTCTTTCTATTAAACAATCACCCATAATGGATAAATCCCTGCTCCTTCTGTCATCCTGAAGCAATTCCATGGACTGACTCCATTCAGAACTGAAGTATGGAATCTCCCCCAGGAGTGTATTTTTAAGGGAGCAATCCCAATAGGACCCCATATTCTGGCACCCCCAAAAATGCTGAGCAGCACGTCCCTCCAGATGTGTTCTGCACGTGGCTGGGGGACTCCCTGCACAGAGTGCTCTGCTAGGAACCACAGGAGGTGTCCACACACATTTCAGTGGGACCAGAAATGCATCTCTGGAGCCAGCCTGGCCTCATCCCTGCTCACTCTGCATTGATCCAATTGGAGCTCACAAACAAACACAAAATGTGCTTCAGAAATGCAACTGCAATGCTCCAGCCACGATGGAGTGCTCAGCTGTGGGCAGCAGAGCAGAGCCAGTCTGGAGTGGCACCCTCAGCCTGAGCCTGGTGTCCCCAGTGCCCCTGCACCCTGCAGACACGTGCTCCCGTGGTTCAGCACAATTTGCAAGGGCAGACTGAGCTCAAGGGTTACAGGAAATGCAAAGGCATTGCAGCAAAGTGCTCACATTCCAAACAGCTGTGTAACCTGAATTCTAGCCCCTGTGTTTGCATATCATGGAAGCCTCCAATGTCACAATTGCCCAGTGAGCTGTTCTGCAAAATTTCTTGCTTCAGTCAGTGCATTCCATTGACTTTTACTGGGGAAGGAGACAGAAAATAATTATTTCACTATCAACTTCAGGACATTTTTAAAATTCACACATGTTTGTTGGTGCAGAACATGTTTTCTATAACATTTTGCTTTACTAATGGTGAGGCACATTCTGGTATTACCAACATAAATGTGTGACAAAGTGCCCAGACCACCTCAGATCCAGAGCCAAATGGGGCAGGAGACTTCTGGATGTGGATTCTCACATCTGGACTGAGCAGTGGAGAGGAGAACTCAGAGCAAACTCCCACTTGAGCTTCCCAATGCAGGGAGGAGAGGCTGCACCAGGAGCCCAGATGCATTTGGAGGATGCTGACCCCCCAGAAAGAAAAGCATGGAATTTCCTGGTTCCCACCTGAGCTAAGATCTCTGTGTGATGCTGTGTTTCAGCTGACAGCTCCCCCTCTGCTGTGACCATCCCACAACTGACAGACAGCATTAAAAGCTTGTTCAGATGGGCAGGAACACTGAATGATCACCTGGACAGAGGTTTGAGAGGTTTAACCATAGGTACATTTGAAACCCCAGAGACTGAGTCTCCTCATAGGTATTTTAACCCTTTTTGTTTGAAATGTAAGCTAGTAGGGCAGATGATCCTGGACAAGGAAAGGTCTGATCCTTGAATAAAGCTTGGGAGGCAGAGAGAGCTGATGTTTTGGTAGGCAGAGAATACCAGATCCCTGGAAGGAGCTCAGGTCACATAATACAAGAGCACTTACAGCAGTTCCTTGCTTTTCCTGAAAAGAGGGCCACAGGGTGCAGAGTTTACCCCACAAAAATGGGAGTTTTTTCACAACTTTCCTCTTTATCAACATCTGTCTCAGAAAATAAAATTAAGGGTTTAATCTCCTGGTTTGCCACGGAAGCAACTCTTGCAGTGTGTGAAAGAAGCACAAGCTTGCAGTAGCCTGTTCTGGAAATTCTCTGGTACCTTTCTGTAGCTAGAGGGAGGAAATTAATGGATGCAGCTGCTAATCCTATAATATTCTAATGAAAACTTCATTTTTATTTAAACTTAGCTTTTATGGGCTTCCTGCTTGTGAATAACACTTGGTAGGAAAATTATCCTAGTTGTTGAAGCAGTGTGGACAGGGAGATAATTTCAGAGACTTGATCTCAGTTTCTCCCTGGAGGGAGAAAATGAGGCATAAAACATCCAGAATTGGAAATTTAAAGGTTGGCTGCTACAACCTGTGCTGCTTTTAGGCAATTTCAGGAGAGCTGTGTTGCAAAGCAAAATGTTTTTTCTCACTGCAGTGTGTGAAGGATTTTTGCTGCAATGTCCTGGTTCTCTGTGTACTTGTGATCAGTGCCCAAGGCAGCATGTGGAGTACAACCTCTGCTCCAGAGGGAGCACAATTTCTGCCCTTCATTTAAAATGAGTGTTACTTCCTTTTCTGTTAAATTGCACTGGCTAAGTCTCACCAGTTTGGGCTGCCATTGCCAAGGTGCTTTCTGCATTTAGGACGTGGAGAGTTGGATTTATTTCCACTGCAGAAGAGGATACAGGATGCAATCCATTCCTGGAGGGTGGCTGTGCCCCTCCATGCACCTGAGGAACATCTGCTCCTACTGCAGTTCAGGCTCTGAACCTCTGCACCTGAACAGTGTTGGGTTTATGGTATAGCTCAGGCTGGGTTGATGAAAATAATTCAAGAGCACTTGACTCTTACACAGTGAAGGCCTCCAGCTAATGTTGACTGTGATGATAACGCAAAATGCTGGGAAGCAAAATTTTTGGGGGGAAAGTTTTTAATAGTCAGAACACAGGGTTTTGAAGACTGTACATTTATAGGCAGCTCAAGGAACTATTGTTTTTACAAGAAGAGCAGATGTAAATAAAAGGGGTTTTTTTCAAGGTGATGTAAATAAAGGGTTTTTTTCAAGGTGTAGTCTGCCATTGACAAAAGAGTTCTACTGCAAGGTCTGCAGGAGAGGTGGATCCAGTTATGGACTGGAATTGCTATTTACTGTTTCCATTTGGGAGAAATTATCCCAGGCAATCAGCCATCTCCTTGGCTTTAGGATGAGGGTGTTTTGGGGTGAGTATCAAAAGATAGCTCTGGAGACAAGCACTGACATGGATCTCATTTATCCCTGCCTTGGAGCTGGAAGATGGGTGTGCTGTGAGGAAACTGAGCAAACCAGAGCAGAAGGAAAGGCTGGAAAGTAAGACACGAGGGTAGGGGGGAAAATGAGAGAGATAGGGAAGATCATTTAGTCAAATCCTGTGGGTTGAGTGAAATACCACAAATACAATGCTCTGAGCGTTCTGAGGCCTCCTTCTTTATAACTCTACACCACACACTGAATTTTCACTTCTGTGGTTGAGATACCTTGGAGTCACCTTGATCTATTTTACAGCTTTATTTGCAATATTTTGTGTAGGTTGTTTGGGTCCTTTTGACTTTTATCTTTCTGTGATGGTAAAGATAATGTTGGCAGAACACAGAACAGTTAAAAGAAGATGCTCTCTCAATCTTCCTGGAAATTCCAGTTATTTTCTGCTTTGGCTGCAAACTAGTGGTGAAATTGTTCAGAAAGCAACACACAGGGCTGAATATCTTTAAAACAGCTGTGTGTCCTGTTGAATTCACTACCTAAGAAAAAGTAAGTGTGTTTTCATTTTTTTCTCATTGCTGCTAATTCTAGGACAATGTTGCATTGGATATTAATAAGTAGAATAAAAAATTCAGCGAAAGATAGGAAAGTGTCTTAACATTAGAAGAGTAGAGATCTCAAATTTGCTTTGAAAGTTTGTATCTTTGCCTAGGAAAGAAAATAGTATTGCATCAAGATCCTGGTAAGGGTTTTGTGCCAGGCTGTCTGAGGATGTACTCAGTCCTCATGCTGCTGAAATTACTGAAGCTTGAACAGTTTCTACCAGCAGTGCCCAGATTTTCTCTTGAAGTTTTGAACATCCCCCTGTACCTGTCCAGAAAAGTAAATGTCTGGAATGCTGCGGGGGAATGTTCTTGTGTGGTGTCTGAGGAAAGTGCATCTCCAAGGAGCAGCCAGTATTTGTGAGGGGGTCATGTCAGAGCTCTCAGTGTGAGCTCTGTCCTCTGCCTGTGCTGGTGAACCTAATTGCACACAGCTCTGCCTCTGGGACCTGCACTAGTTAGTGAGCAATTGACTGAGGGGGACATAAAAACTGGACATGAGCAGTCCTGTTTACTCAGTTAGCCAGAAGTCAGAGATCACAAAAGAAGGAGTAGTTAATCCCAGTGTGACTCAGACTGGTGGGGGAGGCCTGGCCTGTGGTTGTTCAGATCTTCTGCTCTGATGAGTCTTCTGGTAATAGACCCTAAACCAGGACACACATGAAGTACTAAAACCTGGTAACTTAGCCTAAAAGAATAGAAAACCACTTTATTTTTCCTGTCAAGTGATTCACTGCACTAACAGAGCAGAGAGGAGATTAAGGTGGAGTTTGTCATAAAGATCTGTAAATACTCAATGTGTTCATTTTTGTGTCATTGATCAAGTTACAGACTCTATTCTATCCTGGCCTTTTAGAGATCTGGTGATTATTCTTGAAAAACAAGTTATTAGCCTCCATTTAAACTACTTACCTGTAAACTTAGAATCATTTTATCCAAGGGGGCTTTTGAGCACAGATTAGGATTTGAAAACCACTGGTTCCCAGTATTATTAATATTTGCAAAAAGTGCTCCCAGAAATATTTATCTGCAAAATTCTGCTTGCTGCAGGAGTTTTATTTGGTTGTGCATTTTGCTGAGCATTTGTTAGCATGGGAGTTTTCAGATTCCAGCACTGAAGCAGACAAGGGTAATTGTTCTTCAAGTGTTGCTATTCCCTCACTAGAGATTTCCCATTATGAAATGCCCTTAAATCAGTGTCTGTCAAAGAATCAGATTAGTGCCTGATTAGCTCTGTCAAGTTTCATCTTCCAAAGTGTTTTGTGCCAGATTTGGATTTGAGGATGAATACTTAGAGTATTAGAAGTTAATATATGATACAATTGAAAGCTCTGTTGGGTAATTACATTTTTCATTTTGAATTTGTTACCCTAACAAGTACAGTAGGGCACAAATGAAAGGTTCTAATATCAGAAAATTTACTATATGATGTCATGCACTGCATCCCTCCCAGGAGAATTCATGTTAATTGTCACAGAGCCTTGCCAAAATCATGAGCAGTGTGCAGTAATGAAATCCTAATAGCAGACAGCTGGGTTTGGAGGCACATACCCAATGGCTTCAGCATTTGTCAGAGAAGTTACTCCTGCAAAGGCTCTGAACTCCTGCCTGACCCACTGAGGGAAGGGATGCTGCTCTGCCAGCAGCTCTGCAGTCTCTGCAGGTTCTGTGTGGGGCAGGAAAAGGGGCAGTTTCCCTCAATGCCTGCCTGGGCCCAAGGGAAACCTCTGCCTCTACATTCAATTGAACTGCATCACAACTTCCTAACCATCCCTTACCTTCTGTTTTCCCAGGCTCCAGCCCTGGGAAGACCATTCTCTGGTGTGTGTTTGTTTACAAATGGGTCATTTCCATGGGGCTTTGCCCTCTCCAGGTGGCTTCAAAAGCTAAACTGCGTGTGCAGGAGTCTGTTTTCCACCTCACTGCAGACACTGTCTTCCCTGGTTCCTCAGGGTGAGGAACATACCCCAGCAAGCACCTTCTTTCCTGACACTAACTTGTGGATCTTAGATTTGTGAGGTCACCTTCACAGCTCACAGTCCCAGAGAGAAAGCAGGGAAGCTGTCAGCATTCTTTGGGATCCTAAAAAACCCCAGTTGTGGTATACCAGCCCACCTGCTCCATGCTGTGAAGTGAGCTCTGCAGGCAGATGTACTCAGTGGTACCAACATCCATTCATAGATCAATTCTTGCCCCACGTTTGGAATTTGAACTCTCACTACCTGTTTACCTATCATCGAGAGGGGGACAAATTTCATCAGTATCTACAGCCTTGTGTGGATCTATTTGGAAGACCCAGATGAGTTTTCTGCTGCCAGTCCTCAGCTCTTCATGTGCTGATCACACCTTGGAGGACACTACAACCTTGCACCCCAAAGCACTGGTGTGAGCTGCCCACCCCAGAGGAGTGGCAGCTGTGCCTGCAGGGTGAAGCTCAGGGGAGAGTGATCTCAGGGATATTGGCAGCAGCAGGGAGAGGCCCCTGTGCCCCTGGGGCTGCTGTGGCAGCACCTGCTGTGCTGGGCAGCTGGGTAAGGAGGCAGAGTGCAGCAGTGCCCCAGGCTCTTTGTGTCCTGGGTGGAATTTTGCAGTGGGTGCTGCACAAGGACGGGCAGGTGCAGACTCAGGGAACCCCTTGGGGAGGTGGTGGCAATCCAACACAGACATTGCTCCTGAGCAGGGAAAAGCCCTGCTGCTTTCTGCTCCAGGACCAGGACTGGCAGCCCCTGGAAAAGAAACCTCTTCTGATATGGCAGGCCCAGGGAGACTTCTGTTAAACACCAATAAATACAGGGCATGAAGGGAACTTGCCAGCAGCATGGTGAAGATTGGGGTGGGGGCTGCAGGTTGTGTGCCTTGCCATGGGGAAAATCATGCTGCAGAAATCAGAGGTAATGTTAGATAGAAAATGCTCCCTGGGCATGAACAGGTCTCTCCAGGTCCAGTAAAATATTTGAGAGATAGATAGATAGATAGATAGATAGATAGATAGATAGATAGATAGATAGATAGGAATATCTGATACTTTTTTCAATTTCTAAGTAGCAGGTGAGTATATTGTACTCTGGACAAATCAATCCATTCCTACACCACCTGCACTAGGAGATGGTTTTCAGCACTGTGATATCAGTGATACCTCAGTGATATCAGTGATACTTCAGTGATATCTCCAGGCTCTTATGGCCTTTGACAAGGACAGCCACCACAGTTTTATACTTCTGCTTGTCAAGGCAGTGCACATGCAAAGTGGAGCAATAAAAAATCAGCTCAGGCAGAAGCTCTTGCTGCTCCTTCTTTCCCTCTACAATGAATTCCAGTGGAAACCTGCCATGTTGCACGTGTTGTTTCAGCTATGCACACTGTCCTACTTCATATCTTCCTTTTAGCACACTGGGAAATGCACAAGCAAAACAATATTAGAGCAGCAACAACCGGTTTCTAAAAGGTATCCCAAAATGAAAATTACAAAGCAGCAACTCCACTGTCAGAGGCTTGGCTGTGTAAACAAAAGTTAATATTAGATATCTCTAAATTCTGATTGGGGGAAGGAGAGTGGAAAGGTCATGCTGATTATGTTTTCTTTCACACAGCGCCAATGTAATAATTAAGAGCAGTAGCCAAACAGAATGAACACACACACATGAATTAAGGGAATTATTTTCAGGGAAGTGAGTAACCAAAGGCAGAATAGAAATGGAAAATGAAGTCTATGCAGCAGTGGAGGGTGGCTCCCAGCAGCTGGATCTGGGGAGTAGAAAGGTGGCTGCCAAACAGAGCTGAACTCTCCTTTCCATTGTTTAGATGCAAACACACATCTGTATGTGGGTGGGTGTGGAAAGCATGGCACTGCTATTTCCTGAGACAGCTCCAGCCCAGTGTGGGTGTTGGACACGGGCACAGGTGGCTCCCTGGGCTCCCCTGTGTGCTGCCAGTGCTGCCCTGCTGCTGTCCCTCAGCAGTGCCCAGGCTCTGCCTGCCCGTGGGCTCTGCCCAGCTGCAGCTCTCGTGCTGAAATGCTCAAAACTGGGCTTGAGTCAAGGGGCTCCTTGCTGTGACATGGGATTCTAGCTCTCTGGCAATAATACAGCTTGGTTTTCAATTTATTTTTAAATTTTAAATTCATTTTCTAAATTTTTAATTTATTTTTTCTTGCCAGCAGGGAAAACACATTGCATCCAGTTTGTGGCCCTTACTAAAAGAAGAGATTGCTTAAATTCCCTAAATTCCTTTTTTGTAGTGAGTTCAGCAGCACTTTTACCTCTGTTTAACGTGAAGGATATATTTTTGCTTCTGTGGATGCCTTTTGGTATCTTTGTTTCTGAATAATTAGTGGTATTTTGGTAAAGGGGAGGTGGGTCTGCAGGCTTCCCAAATGCACTGTGATTGAGCTTATCTGATTTCTGTGGCTTTCCTCACAAAGCAGAGTAAGGTCTGGGAAAGCACAAGAGGATTGCTAAGAGAGAAGAGCAGTGCAAAGTCCCAGCTTTCCAGCAGAGCTCCCAGGGCACATCCAGCTGTGCCTTGATGTGGGGACCCTGGCCCCTGCAGGAGCCCAGCTGGGCTGTCAAGGCCTCCCAAATACACTGATGTGGGCAAGCTGGCAGCCCCTGGGGTTTGGCTTAGGATATTTTGACTTGGAAATTTTGACAACTTTTTCAAAAACCAAGTTTCTCATCCTCACACGGTTGCTGTCACAGCCTGTGCCTCTGAGAGGGGTTCCCTGACTGCTCTGGGATGTCCCATGTCACAGATCTGCCTTGCCACCAGAGCTCAGCATGAGGCTCCATCTCCTCTCCAGTGCAGGCTCTGCTGCATTGGTTTTCCTTAATAAGCCAAATATTGCCATCTAGAATTGAAGGAGTTTTTTGAATCCCCTCACTGCTGAGAGCTGGTGTAATGAGGAGCAGCAGCAATGACCTCTGGAGTTTGTGCAGCCCGAGGAGCTTTCAGGAGGCTTTGGAATGCCATGAGTTCCACAGAGATGACTATAAATAATTGCCTAGGTTGGCCTGACCTCGGGCTGTCTGAGGAGATGATCTGATAATGGCACGAGTGACTCTGGTTCTGTTCTGAAGCTGAGATCCCGTTTAGGATTATACTCATTTGAACTCTCTGTAATTTAAGAAGGAAGCTTTCTGCATGCAGTGCTGGAAAGACATTCTGAGCACAGAGGTCACTGATGTGGCAGTTGAAATCATCATGAAATAAGTCACTGGGGACACTAGTTTAAGCAGAACTGAAAAGTTCCCTCCTGTTTGACAGAGCAGATTTCTTGCCCTGGTCTCTGAGCCCTGGGCAGAGCTGCCAGGTTTTGTGTTAACTCTGCAGAGTGAACTGGGCAGGTCTGGCTCTGCAGGACCCCAGCAGGGAGCTCTGCTCACCTGGGGTCCCACCAGCCTGAGAGCAACCTGCAGAGAGACAGGTTGGGCATCACCTCTTTCCCTGGGAGCATCCTTGCCTCCTGTCCTTTCAGTGGCAGTGGTGTGTGTTCATTTCCAAGAATTACCAACCCATTTCATGACATGTGCTTTGAGAAAGAAGAAATTATTAACAAAAATGGCCTTTATTACAACCTTCCTTAGTCATGCCTTGCTTTTTTTTCCTGACAAGTTATGAAGAATGAAACTGACTCAATGATCTTTAATGCTCTTTCCAGCCCTAATGATTCTATGGCCTTTTTTCCCTGTAATTTCTGTTTTGCAGAAGGCATGGTGTGAGGAGTAGTTCCATTACTTGCTGTCAGTCCACCCCAAGGTGCTCAGAACTCACAGCTCTTCATAAGACATGATCTTGATATGCAATAAAATAATTATTTTGGTTTTGATGCATTATGGTGCCTCCAGTCCCAAAGAGAAAGATGAAAAACTCGGTTTTTGACAAAGTTGTCAAAATTTCCAAGTCAAAATATCCTAAAACAATCCTCTCAAAGGAGATTATAAGTGCTGTTAAAACACTGGATTTGGTAGCAGTTTCTCAAATCAGCTGTGTCTGTGACTTGGTGTGCCATCGCTGCAAATTTTTGGGTTTTCCAGCAAATAATGATTTCTAGATATTGCTGTAGAAGGCAGCAGCTTAGGACACATGATGAATGTGCTGCTGGGAGGGGCACAAACCACTTCAAAATGCCCAGAGCCCAGCAAACAAACAGGACTGATGCTGCCAGTGGAGATGTTTGCAGTTACTGATGGCTGTACATACAGCAGAAAAAAGTTTGGGAACTCCCTGGCTCGGAATAAAGGATTCCCTGGAGGTAGATGGTCTGTACAGATTAACTGTGGCCTTAGCAGCCAGGCTGTCAGTAAATTGTTTTGTTACTGGTGCCATCTGAAAGTCTTTAAACCTCATACAAATCTGGGAGAAAGCTCTGGAGAGATCTGTGTATTATTTATGTATTTTCATTTCTTCCCAAATGATTGTAAAAAGAGTTTAATATTACTGTTTTGAGTAATTTCCTAAAAATCCTATGAAAACTTTCATTCTTCCACTTTACTGCCCTTTCTGAAAGGCAGAGCTCTGCTTATCCTTTCTTTGCTTGGCCAAGAGTAATCTGTTGAGAACTATAGTTGTATTTGTGGAAGCCTTGGGGCTCATTTCATTGTGGCTGTAGCAATAATATGGACCATAAATAGTGCAAACCAATTTATCATAAGCAGAGCCACCTGGGGAGGGAGGCAGATTTAATCAGATTTAATTTTTAATCATGGGGGGGGTCTGCAAAGGCTTTATGGGTGTGAGAGAGTGACAGAGTAGGACATCCACACTGCATGCTTCAGCTCTTCATCAACTGTTTGTAATGTGTTAGCTGAGATTTTCAAAATACCTGCAGGATTTAGTCACATTTTCCACCGAGGTGCGACGGGCTTAGATAAGTTTAAATACCGTGCGTTCAGAAAAAGGGAAAAAAGACTGCAACCATTTCCAGTCTTTACTGAAGTGTCCCACAGTACATTGGTGTGAGGAGAAGGAAAAGACAGGTGAGATCTACTGCATGGCTGGGCAAGCTTCCAAGAGCATTAACATTTTATTTTAAGAGATGAATGAAAGCCTCCAAATTGCTGTAGACTTGGCAGGTAAGGGTTGTTATGCTTCATCTTGCCTCTTGGCCAGAGAGCCCAGGCAGTGGGAGCGTGCCAGATACAGCAGTCTTCCCCACTACCTGAATTTAATTTAAACCATTCTGTGCAGCCCTGATTTTAATCCTTTCATTTTGGTTTTGAGTTACCGCATATATGGCACAATGGAAATATTTTTTCAAACTTAAATTAGAAACATATTTTAGGAGACAAAAAAAAAAAAGTGCCTGTCTTTTATGCAGAATGAAACATCTTTAACTGTTAGAAGAAGCAGAGCCATTGGACCATTTTACTTGAAAAGTTTGATTATTAGTAGAAAAATGTGGATTTTTGTTTCCCTTTCCTTCTTCAGTTGCACACATTGCAAAGGGTGTTTCTTCAGGGTGGACAACTTGTAAGTTTTTTAAATAATTAGAGATAGAAGTGGGATGTGTCAAAGGTAAAAAAAAAAAAAAGTATTCATCTTTTTTTTTTCCACCCTGCATGTAAAAGTAATGGCAGGGGTTTTTAAATTCTACTGAGATCTTTTTGCTTGCCATAAATTATGGCAATGTTTTCATCACCTCCAAGAGTACATGTTTCCAGGATATAGCATCGACTTTTGCTCTAAATGCAGTGCAGAACAGGAAGTATAAATGCTCAATCCAAGTAAAAGTGGTGGAAAGAGGATGGGTTGCAACTGGATCTTCAGTGTTGCTGCCCAGTTTGGCCTTGTTTCTTCCACAAGGAAAAGTAAGAGGCCAACTGAATAGAGGAAAAAGGTAATTTTGCCCCATTTTTTTAAAACATAGTCAGGGTGTTTTTTGAGGCTAGAAAGCCTAGAAAATTCAGATCTTCACAGAACTGCCAAAGAACACCTGTGGGAAGCACAGGGGAAACCTGTTGGAGCAGCTATCAGCAATTTCCCTTCAAAGGGATGAATGGATAGATTGGGTGAGATTTCAGAGATCCTGGCTCTGGCTCATCCATCAAACACACCACTGGAAATGAAGAGTGTGGTTCAAATGTGCAGATGGCACAATTCTGGCCAGGAGGATGAGTGGGAGGGAGCACTCTGACCTCAACTGGGCATTTCACAGAGCATGAGCACCAATGGGGCTGATTCAATGCTGAGGATGTTGGGAGGTCTGGAAATGTCACTCAAGGCCTAAGGCACTGCAGCAATGCTCATTTACTTGTTGTGAGCAATTCCTAGAATCTGATAAAAGTGAGGGTTTAGGGGTTTCTATAGCAGATTTATTTGTAAATAATGTAGTTTATGCACCTTTTAATGCTTGCACGTTGTTTTGGAAACAGAAAGGAATATTTGCTGTGCAGTTGTGGTCAAAGGACTGTCCTTAATTCTCTGATGGATCATTTAGGGCCAACTCCAGAAAAAATGTGCCTGAGCATCGAGGCTGTAAGGACATACCCTGATGAATACACCAGCTTCTCTGCGGTCCAGATGCCAAACTGTTGGTATGTGGGGTTATCTTCCCACACTGCTGGTGGTACTTGTTTCAGCAAAAACATATAAACACCTGACAGAGTTTTGGAAAGATCACTTTGAGAAGTGTGTCTTCTGAGAAATCCACCTTAGGTGATCTGGTCTGGTTTTATAAATTATGTGAATAAGACCACTGAAAAAATGGCTTGTTTCTCTTGTGCCTGGGAAATGGTGGAGGGAGCAGATTGAAATGTGGCTTCCCTGAGTGCTGGAATGCAGAGCAGGTCATGCAGTCACCCGTGGGTGTTGGCCAGGATCACATCTGACACGGTCACCATTACAGGCAAAGCAAACTGAGGGAGGGGAAGGGACTGGTGGGGTATCTCTGGTGGAGAAAGCTCATCTCCAACTGCTGGCTACCCTGGCAAAGAGGGAAAAGGCCAATTAGCTCTGCTTATCCTTCCCTTCCTGTTGTTCCCAGCCTGGGTGTGAGCCACTCACAACTTCTTAAGGCTTTGAGCAATGAGCTGCTTTTTCTAAGGACTGACAGGAAATCATTTAATAAGCTGGGGGGAGGGAGAAGCTTCCTGTTCTAGTTAGTCCCCATATAATTCCTAAACTAAAAAGAGAAGCCAGTTCAGTGGGCCAGACCACCAGCCCCAGTGTTCTTACCATGCTCCTCTGACAGTGGAGATCTACCCAAAGTGATCACATCCCCATGGATCCCCCTCAGCTGGACCCCTAGAAGCTATTGATTCTTTCACAGGATGAATAAGTTGAGTGTTTTCTTGCAGTTGCAAGCAGTGGAAGTGCTTCCAAGGCTGTGGCTGTGGATTAGGTCTGTGCAGAGTTCTGCATCAGAACCTCGGGGCCATTTGGAGCCTCACACACACTTGATGACAAACTAGGCTCAAGTGAAGCCTATTTTGCAATGCACAGAAAAAAACAGAGTTGAGATTGATGCATCTTTGTCTTGTCTTACACCACTTAGTATCAATACTTAGCTTCACTACTTTGGTCTGTGAACACAAGGCCTTTATTCCTTCTAATCCTTGAGACACCGAGACGAATGCCAAGAAATTCACCTCATGTGTGAGTGCCAGGGGCTGAGCAGTGCAAGCCCGAGTTCAGTTTCAGTGAAAATCTGCATAACTTCCTTGTGCTGCCTGCCAGCAGCTGGGCAGCCCCTCCAGCTCCCTGCCCTGTGCTTCACTCTGGCACTGGCTGCAGCAAAGTGTCTGCAGCCACACTCCCCGGGGCCAGAGGGACAGATCCTGCTCTGGACATGGCAAAAGTGCATTAGGCACAGACATTTATCTTACTGATGCTTTTGGTGTATTTAGCCCCAGATTTGTTTTTCAGGTCTTATTGTCTACCAGTAAATTTGAAATACACTTCTGAATTCACTACAGAGTGTCTGTGATTTTTTTGAAGTCGTGTAAAAGTATCATTTTATTGATCTGAGTGGGTGAATGGGAAACACAAATTTTGTCAAAAGCCCAGGGTAAATTTAAAGCTTTTAATATTTCAACAATCCTGCTGAAGAGTTGCACAAAAAGTCTAGTGTATTTAAAAAAAAAATACTTGCTAGATAGGATCTCATACTAAAAGTAGTACTGACTAAATCTGCACTGTTAAGGGAGAGAAATATAAACCCTGCTGTGCTTCCAAGTCCATCAGAAGTATTATTCAATAACTGAAGGCAAATCCTTGCTGAAGAGCTGGCATTTGTGTTCTGACAGAAGTGTGTGTTTGTTTCTGAAGCACACATCCTCCACTGCTGAGGAGCCTCTGGGAAAGCACAACATGTCAGAGGGTCCTGAGGAAGGATGTGACAAAGTTCTGCAAGATGTGACATCTGGTGGATGGCCTGGTTCTAGTGACCCAGGGCCCCTGTCAGGTACAGTGATGGGCTTGCTTTTATTGAGGTCTTAAACAAATTTCAGATGACTTGATTAAAATCATGAGTGTGCAACTCTGTCTCCACTGGGGGTTCAGTTCTTTGTGCTGCAGTGGGCAGCACAGCACATTCAGGCGCTATTTGAATTTTGCTAACTCCTTACTTGACAGCACTGAAGGATTACAGATTTTTTCTTTAAAATCTGAGAAATTTGGTAGGTGTAGCAAATATTGCTAGATTTTGCTCTTTTTCTGCTTCCCAGGATAGGTGTGTTTATTATTGTAAGCTTGTACATCTGCATTTCTATTCTGTAATTACCAGGTTTTTAGAAGTCCCCAAAATCATGACATTCACCTAAAATACACCTTATTGCAATATGTTTTACTGCTTTTTTCCCCCATTTTCTACTTCTAACAAGAGCCAAGAACCTCACCTTTAAGTGAAATAATTGATTGCTTGCAACATAGAAATTGCAGTCTTCTGTGGCTCCAAGAGTGGGGACTTTCTTAAAAGTACCACAAATTGCAAAAACAAGAAAAAACTTAGTGCTCAGTAGAGTTCAGCCTGGTATTCTTTAGTAAGACTGGAACTGTGAGGCAATCCTTGCAGTAGTGGCTGCAGTGAGCTGGCAGTAGAAGCTGGAAAAGAGAGCACAGGGAAAACAGTTGAAAAATCAACATTTTTCAATTAAAAATAAACCTTTCCATGCCTGTTTCTGATGGTGTTATATGCTTCCATGTGCATGCTTTTCAGAAGTTACAGATTGTGCATCCTTTATGATTTTTCCTCAGTCATTCCAGTAAATTTTCTCCCCTGTTATTTGTTATTGCTGAGCTACTCAAGCAGATGAAGATTTGTTCGCTTGTTTTTATTTTTTTCCTCTTGAGATGCTCTATCTGGAATTTCAAAGCCAAGGCAAACTTTTGGGGTGAAACTTCTGCTGGCAAGGCTTGGAGTGATTATTTCCAATAGCTGTGAAAACTCCATCAGAAGCACAATTATTCATAATGATGAGGATGTATCAATCTGCCAGCAGTTTGCCTGGGACACAAATATACACACAAGCCCATTGATTGAAATGTCTGACCTGAGCTTTTGTATCCAGGAAAAAGTTGTTGATTTTATCCCTTGACAGTGTCAAAATACCTCCACCACAGATTTGTAGAACCTGTGTTTTTTCACCACACTTTCCTTATTTTTTCCTGAACTAAATTCTTGTAAGATGTTCTCTTCTCAGCAAAAAACCCACTGGTCTGCCTTCCCCCTTAACCTCCAAGGATTTAGTTTGTGAGGGGGAAGTGTTTAAAAATAATTCCAGATATGGCAGAACAGCCTGTATCCTTTCTATAGAGTAACTGACATCAGACTTCTGAGTTCACAAAATGGTCAACAAAAGATCAGTAAAAATATCTAAGGATTGTGACGGGCAAACTTTTTTTTTTCCTCTTTCCTTTAAAGGGAAAATGAGACAGCAAAAAGCAGGAGTAGATTTTCAGACTGTGGAAGGCTGAGTGACACACACCTTTTACTAAAACTATTGTGATTTTACAGCCTAAAGTACTAACCAACCTCCTAAAAGCTTCACCTCTGAGGACCCTGTGGCTCTGCTGCAATACCAGGTTAATAAGCAGATGAAGGGCCCTGTGCATGAGTAGGGCTAAAGAGAAAAAGGGAAATCTCTCCTGTTTCCTTTGTGCCTGAGCTGGTGACACACAGGTACCCCTGGGCTGGGTGAGGGCTGTATTTTGCTCCTGTTAGAGCTGGGGGATGTGAGGACATGCAGCCTGGGCAATGTGAGGCTGCAGGTGGGCAAGTTCTTCAGCCCAGGGAATATCTGCCTGCAGGGCAGCCCATGACTGCTGTGCCTCTCATGTGGCTTTGGAGGGCAGAAAGAGGGAGCCAAACTGGGACACACAGGACAGCAGCTGAGGAGGAGGTGTGGGAGGGGGCAGGAATGGATTGAACAGAGAGGGAGCTCTGTGGCTTGCTCCTGTTCCAGTGCCAGGTGGCACTGCTGAGGTGCCATTGCCACCCAGGCAGGGGCAGCAGCACCTGGGGGGCACTCACTGCTTTCCTGCTCAGAGTTACCTTGCTCTCACTGAATTTTCTTATTTGAAGGAAGCACCTGAGTGCTTGAGGAGAGGGCAGGCAGCAGAGTTATTGCCTTGTGCACACATCTGAGGTAAATTTGGTCTGGAATTCCAAAACCCCAAGGCAGACAAGTGAGCGGCTCCAAAGAGCAAGGCAAGGACAGGGTCAGCAGCTCTGGCCAGGCCGTGGTGCCCAGCAGGACCCAAGGCAGGGAGAACAGCAAATGTCAGCTGAGAACCTTCCCCTACTGCAGGGCTGCACACCAAGAGCTGTACCAGCAGTGCAGCTTTTCCTTGACTTAGTGTTTTCCCTGCTATGTTTTAGAAATGTTGAGAATGGCTTTGGAGGCTTTGAAGTGACTCACTTGGAAGCACCACTGAATTGTTATAATGATTTTACTTTTAATGTGTGCACACGCCAGAGGACACCCATCTGCTGTGTTTTCTCACTCTCTCCTATCTAAAAAAGCCAGAACTTCTTCTGAATGGATATCTGCTAGCATCAATATTTTACACTTCCCAAATCTCTTGGCTTGCCTTTGAAAGACTAAACCTTGAAATAATCATTTATTTTTTAACTAGAAATTTAAATAACTTTTTTCCGGGCATATAAGATTAGACAGGGGAAACAACACACCTTTTTTCCCAATGCAGTGGCTACATTCATAAATGCATATATACAGCCATGTCAAATCTTTCTAAACATTATGAGCATATTCTTTCCCTCTGCTGCCTGCTAACAGATTTTTCTAGATCCTTGTCCTGTTCAGGAGATAAACTGCTATACTTAACTGTTGTATTGCACTAGACACGGACTCTACAATTAACAAAGCATTTTCTGGGCGCTTCCCTTTGTTTTACCCACTGGAAGCTGCTCGGGAGGCGCCGGGGATGCCCGGGCTGCGGCAGGAGCGCCCCGCTCGCAGCTCGCCCGGCGCCGCGCTCAGCTCCGCTCCGCCGCGCTGCTCCGGCGCTCGCCGCTGCGCTGATGCCCCCTTCTGCCCTCCTCGCCTCACACCACGGCAAAATCCTCCTTCGGCACAGCTCAACAGCGGGGTTCGAGCGAAGGAAAATCCCCCTTGGGCACAGTACAAACAGAGGGGCTTGAGTGAGGGGGAATCCTGCTTGGGCACAGCACAGCCGGGGTTTGAGTGACGGAAAATCCTCCTTGGGCACAGCTAAGCAGCGGGGTTCGAGTGAGGGAAAATCCTCTTTGGGCACAGTACAGAGGGATTTGAGTGAGGGAAAGTCCTCCTTGGGCACAGATCAACAAGAGGGGTTTGAGTGAGGGAAAATCCCCCTTGGGCGCAGCTCAGCAGTGCGGTTCGAGCGCTGCCGGCTGTGCGGGGAACGCGCCATTCCCGTGCTCTCGGCCCGTTCATCATCGGTCATTTGCCTTTTCTGCACAGCAGAAATGCATCCTGTGAATGCACGAGGAATATGCTGAAGGAAGGAGGTGGGAATGATTTCATTCATTAGAAATCTTTGTGTGTGTGTGACCAAAAGCTCTAAAAAGCACACCCGGCTTTCAGTTTTCAGCTGTGTGGTCAGCCATGCACTTTTAGCCTAAGTATCACACCAGAAATTAGTTCCTCCTTACAAAAAAGATTAACAGTTTATCTTTGAAAAATTTGGTCTGGTCTCTGTGACTGTTCTTGTTCACTTTCCTCTCCAGCAACCCCTTTGGGGTGACCCAGCAGTGCACATCCCCTGTCCATGCTCCCCTTTGGGGTGACCCAGCAGTGCACATCCCCTGTCCATGCTCCCCCTTAGGGTGACCCAGCAGTGCACATCCCCTGTCCATGCTCCCCTTTGGGGTGACCAGCAGTGCACATCCCCTGTCCATGCTCCCCTTTGGGATGACCAGGAGTGCACATCCCCTGTCCATTCTCCCCCTTAGGGTGACCCAGGAGTGCACATCCCCTGTTTATCCTCCCCTTTGGGGTGACCAGCAGTGCACATCCCCTGTTTATCCTCCCCTTTGGGATGACCAGGAGTGCACATCCCCTGTCCATGCTCCCCTTTGGGGTGACCCAGGAGTGCACATCCCCTGTCCATGCTCCCCTTTGGGGTGACCCAGGAGTGCACATCCCCTGTCCATGCTGGCAGCTGCTGCTGGCTGGGCAGGCTGTGTCCACCCTTCCGTGGCAGCCAGGGGAGTGTCCCAGCTCCAGTATGCACTTGTCCATTCTTGACAGAGAGATCCAGTTACAGAGCTGAGAGCACCACCCAGATCCCTGCTCTGCGCTGCTGCTGCTGCCCCTGGGGCTTAGTTCCACTCGGGTGCATTTCTGCAGCCCACACTGTGCTGGGAAGGAGAGGGAAGCCAGCCCCTGTCACAGTTTCATTGGTGTGGGGCTGTGACCTTGCACAGCCTCACCCCAGAAGGTCTGCCTGCCCCACAGCCCTGGGCAGCAGTGGCTCAGCTGCTGGAAGCCCTCGGTGGGTGCTGATTGCAGGTGGCCCTCCAGGGATTCCTCTGGAATGACCATTCTGGGAATATCTGCACACAGACTGCTCCTTATTCTGTGGGGCCTCTCCTCCCCGTGGTGTTCCAGGGAGCTCCTGCTGCACAGAAAAAAGAGCTCCCAAAAAGGTGATTACTTCTGTAACACACACCTCAAGAGCAGAGAGTGCAGGTGCTTGGGGGAAAAAAACCAAACAACAAAACAAAACAAAAACCAACCAAACAAACAAAAAAAGAAACAAAACAGAAACTCTTGTCAATTCAAAATATGGATGAGAGGATATAGACTGCTTTAATTCAGCACGTAAAGGGAGTGCAGGGAATAATGCCATAGAGACAGGACACAAAACATTCCTCAGTTTTAGGGACTTTTAGGGAAAAAAGGTGTCTGTGGAAATGTTTCTGGATTTTTTCCAAGGCAATGCAAAGATTGTATCACTGTTTCCCAATATCAGCTGCAGTGATACAGAACCACAGTGGAAGAAGGTAGTTGCACTATCTTTGTTTTTACAATATTAAGTGCAGTTACCAACTGCATGGAATGATCTCTCTTCTAGGTCAAACTCTTTTGTTTGTATTGCAATGACAGCTTGACAGAAAATGATTTGATGACTAAAATGAAAAATGGTCCAATATTTCAACCTTCATATCACAGACAATTTAGGAATTAAAAAGAATAACACAGAATTCACGTATACTTCAAAAATTCAATAAAACAACCCTCTTAGGTCCAGTTAACACTGACATTTAAATTGACCTTAGGTTTTGACAAAACACCTGTGTTTTCTAAGGAAAGAAATACCAACCTAATTGAAGTAAAGTTTTTGTATCTGAAGTTTTCTCCTGTGTCCTGATATAGCTGTCCCTGAGATAGAAACTTGTGCTTCTCCCTGTAAACAGCAGTGAGAACTGGCAGAGGCAGCTCCTTCCCAGCACCCTGGGCTCCCGGGATGTTGACACACAGGAGGGGCAGAGAGGAAGGTGCAAACAGATGAAAATCCCAGCTGAATGAGTGGGGTTTTAATCTTCTTGCACCTGTTTCCAGGAGGGAGTGTGACACTGATAGGGTGCAGAAAGGAATGTTACAACCTGGGCAGCAGGATGTGGGTGGAGGCTGGAGTCCCAAGGGGGAGTGGGGTGGGGGAGGAAGAAGCTGGAGCTTGCATCGTATTTCTGACCTTGAATTTGGAAAAATTTGATATATTGAAGACAATAATTTAAGAGAAAGAAAATAATTTAGGAGATGTTTTTAGGTATGCTGTTTACTGAGGAAGAGAGGTATTGACCTGCACAATGTGAATGCAGCAATTCTGAAATAGCTTCATTTCCAAAAGCAATTGCAGTGAGACCGCAGCACTGACTCTGCTGAGAGGATTTCATGCACAGCAGAATGTGATCTTATCTCCCAGGCTAATTGCCTGAGCACAGAGTGGGGATCCAAATGGTCAGGAGTTGGATATTGAGAATAAAAACCATCCCCAGCAGGGCTTGCTGTGAGATTGGAGAGCAGGGCAGCCTCTGCAGAGGGCTCAGCCATGGAGGTGCTGGCACGCCCTGGGGACAGGGGCAATGCACAGAAGGGGCTGCTGGAAGATTTCCAGCACCACTTTATCCATCTCCAGTACCAGGTCCCTGAGGTCCTCATGGTCACAGGCTCCAGAGGAACCTGCTTGGAGGCCAAGAAGGCACCCTCATTTTCCAGCCCTCTGTTGCTCAGTGACAGGATTGTGACAAATGGCTAAAACACTCTGCTCTGCAGTGTTTCTGGAGATCTGTGAACCTGCTCCTTTCCAGCACACCCCTGGGTCCTGTGCTGGGTGTTCCCTGGCCAGGGGTGGCAGCTCCAGCTGCACTCAGAGTCCTTTGAAATGATGCAAAACAGAGATGAATTTCAAATGGTGCTTAAAATCCTGTGTCATTGGTATAAATCCTTGGGTTTTTCCCTTTTGCTCTCTTTTGGGTGGACTCCTAGAAAGTTTGACAGGAGCAGGGGATATTTTTGATATATGGCATCAGGTCTGTTAGTTCAGAAACCCCACACAGAAGCTTGTTTTTAGAAAGAGGGAAAATAAGATTAAACAGGACAGGGAATGCTGTTATGAAGGAATGAAAATATTTTCATTACCAGAGTATTTGTATGTCAACAGCTGATAGGGAATGATGTGAGACATTCCCAGAAGGACTCCCAAAGATTTTTTCATTGTGTAATAGACCAATTAGCAGAGCCCAGATTAAATGAGCAATGTCACATTGCTTTTTGCATTAAAAAAGTGTGACATTCAGTCTCTTTATCTAGTAAATATTTGCATTTTTTGTCCTTGTGACTTCAGTTATACTGCTTTCAACAGCTCTATGTTCCCAAGTAATACAGGCAAAATGGTAGCTTGTTCAGCATAACTTTCAGACATATAGATATATTTCTCTTATGTAGTATAAATTTTAAAATATTTATTAATGAGTAGCTGTGTACACTCTTGGAACACATCCACATGTGAAAAGGAGGGGATATTAAACTCTGCTAACACAAAATTTGTAATATTTTAAGATGACTTCATGAGTTAATAAAAGAGGAAATGAGCAAATTCATTTTCAGACTGCTGCCCAGCTCTCCTGGAGCAGCCCTTGAACTGACCAAAAAGAAATTATTTGATTTACAGTTTTTTTCCAATATTAAAGTGGTTTGGATAAATTTTAGTCTTTTTCTAGAGAAAACAGCTGAATAAGTAGATAAAACATTAGTGCAATTAGAAAAGAAAAATTGATTTGCAGTATAGCTTTGTTTTCTTAGCAGCTTTTAGATTCCACTGCAGAAGAGGCTGCTTTTTGGTGACAGGGCTCTTTGATGAATTAATGTTGGCTTGCAGTGGGTAGAAGAAATTGTGATAGATTTCAAGAGCTTTAACATTTAATTAAATTTAGTTTCCATGTACCTTTTCTATTTCCACGTCCCTGAAAATTTGCACAAGTTAATTATCAGTTAATGACTCGCTATTTCTCAGATGAGTAATTGAAGCAGGTTATAATTCAGAATCAGATGGCTCCTTTGGAAGTGATGGGATCTGCATCTCCTGTCAGTTACCTGAATTCATTGAAAAAAGGCAGAAGCAATGCAATGTTATTCCATGTCAGCACTCAAAGGACTTGCATTTCACAGGACACTCCTGTCCATCCAAATCTTCACTCTGGTTCATCCACTGATGCGTTTTTATCTCATCTTTACCTTCTTCCTCAAATCTGATCCTTTTGCTGGTGGTTCTTTCTGAATACAAAGCACAAACCTGTTCCTCAGCTCACAGGAACACTTGAGAGAAGAACAGTCAATTCCAGGAGAGATATTTATTAATAACACTGCAATATGCTCCATAAAAGACTCAGGATTCTGCTGCCTGCTACACTTACATATTGTCATCCTTCCCTTAAAACCCTTCAACATTGCCTCAGGTGGCAGTTTCAGGAGGGCCTAAATAACCCTAAGGAACTGCCTTTTTCATCACCCAGGTTCCAGGGGATGTTCTTTCAGGGGTATCCAAGAGATGCTTTGGGACTAAATATAAGTTGTCCTTCTAATGGTTTTTCAGATTTTCTTCTGAGGTTCATTGGTTTCCCCTCTCCTGCTGGTCCTGACTTTGAGGATTCCAGCTGACACCATTCCTGGCAGCTGAATTCTGGTTTGTTACATCATCAGCTCTGAAAACAGGGAGATGATGGAAACCTGCCTTCTATGTACAAAAGTCACAAAATGTGTGTGCCATAAGGGAAGATTGAATTGTGTCAGAAAATAACAGTTTTCTCTTTTTTCACCTCATCTGAAGCTACTTAAGGTGTTTACAGCATTTGTTGCATTTTTGCACCTATTTAGAAGTGCAGATTTCAGCGCATCTCTGTGTTTCTTTGAGAGTTGTGTGTGTGTGTAAATGTGTGCAGGAAAGACCATTCCTCTTCTACTCTTTTAAAAATATTTTTATTTTATTTTTATTTTAATATAGTAAATATTTTATTTATTAATATAGTAAATATTTTATTTTTTATTTATTTTATCACCTCTCTAGAGCAAAGCTGAAATAATACAAATACTAGCATTGTTCCTCCCTCTCCCTTGCCCACTCAAAAAAATCCCAGGATGTAAAGATCCTTCCCTGGAAATGAGTCCAGCCCTGTGGATATTCCTTCCTGCGAGAAAAAGGGAGCAGGTGCCAAGTTAAATAGGGTCCTGCTTTCCATCCAGAGGGGTGAGTGTGAATATAAAGTTAAAACAGTGCCTAATGTTGATTAGCTAATAATCACGTTTGAAATAGGCTCTTCCCACTCCTGGGTATTGCTGGGATCCCTTGGGAGAGGAATGACTGCAGGGATTTCTCTCAGGGTGGGGATCCACAGGCAAAAATGCAGTGAATAACTTGTGTGATATTCTACCCGCTGCAGAGGAGCCTTCACCTCTTGCTGGAGTTTTTTTGGCATCTAGAAGAGCTTATCTTCGAGCAACATGGAGAGTGTAAGGTGAATTGCAAAAGAGGAATGCAGACAGCTTCTCCTATCAGCACATTGTTTTGGTTAGAACTCCACTGGAGTTCTGTAAAAATGCGCTTGGGGGAAGAGAAACAAGACAAAGTCAGCCTGTCCTCTGGGTTTGCTTAGTTAATCAAACAAGCTTATTGGGAAATTAACACTTCTGGGCTTAGAAAAGAATTGCTATTTTATTTTTCACGTGCCTTCAAACACTGCATCCAGCTGTCTGAATAACAACCAGGCACAGAAAAATCTCTTGCACCTCTGGCTGTAAATGCAAAGGTGGGGGGCCAGGAGCCTGCACTGTCAGCACTGGCATGGCAGGTTTACTTTGAGAAAGGAATATTTTTAGGCCTGACTTCTTGTGAGTGACTGTGGATCTTCCACCACTCCAGATGCTGGCAAGAGCAAAATTCTCAGCAAATCACTTTTTCTCTGACATTTTCTGCTTTGTTTTAGATTTATCTAATAACTTCCACCAATATTAGCTGTTCTTTTGTGACTTCTATAAAACAACCCTTTAAGAACTGGCTGCTTGCAAGGCTGGATGTCCTGCACTTCCCTCTCCCGAGCACACCAGTGAGACTCTCACAGCATCCTCCATGCAAAGATCCTCCTGGAAATTTCAGATGCATTTTTCATCAGTTGATTAAAATGCGCTCTTGCATTTTATCACTCATTTTCCCAGGGAATTAAGCATTCCAAAAAAGTATGAATCTGCTTGATATGCTGACTGTTTCACAGTGCCAGCCCTGAGAATCACCCCTGGCTCTGCTGCCTCAGTCCTTGCCCCAGACACCCTGAACCTCTCTCCCCAAAGGATGGTGGTGGTCTCTGCCCAGAACACCTTGAATTCTCTTTCACCAGCCTTGCCACCATTCCCTCTGATTCCCTTTTCTCCCTTGCTCTTGGAGCTTCCCTCCTTTGTGATGTTTCCTAACCAGCTTTAGGAGCACAGGGCTTTCAGGGCTTGCTGGCTGTTTCCTCTGCTGCTTTCACACCCTTTACATTCTGTGGGTTTGCATTTTATCCCTGAGAAGCAGGACTGCATTGCACTTCTCAGTGAACTGAAGCATGGGAAGTAAAGCCTCAAATTTCCAAATCATTTAAAGCCGTGGTAAAATCTTGGTTATCATTTTGGTGCTAAATCTCCTCAGCTGCAGAGCTCCAGTGTTCCCTGCACTCACCTGTGTCCTCAAAGACAATGAATTGGGGGAGGTATATGGAATTTTGGGGGTTTTTTAAAGAATTTTAATGTAAATAAGCAAAATAGCAAATGTCAGCCATGCTGGGGAGCAGGGGCCGTAGACCTTTGCAGTGGTTCTGTGGTGCAGAAATTAACAAACACTTGTGAATGCTTTAAATAAGGGGTGCTGTGGAGGAGCAGCAGCCCAGAACTGTCCCGGCTGGGCTCTGTCCTTCACCCGGGGAGGATCCCTGTGCCTGTCCTGATCTGCCTGACCATCCCAGAGGAGAGAACACATTCTCTGCCGTGGTCCTGCCTTTAAGAGAGCTCCTGGGGTGAGTGAGGATGTGTGTGGGAATGAGTCACCCTGGAACTCTGCGTTCTCTCCGGGACAGCCTTCGGGGGAGGAGGGGGCGGCAGCATCTGCCCGGCTCTGGGGAAGGTCACTGCAGAAACTCCGACACTCGATCGGCCTGGGGGACAGGGGACTCTCGGTCCAGGCCTGGAGCTGCCCGGCTCTGGGGAAGGTCACTGCAGGAAACCCCGGCATTGGATCGGCCTGGGGGACAGGGGAGTCTCGGCTCCAGGCCTGGAGCTGACCAGCTCTGGGGAAGGTCACTGTAGGGAAACCCCGGCATTGGATCGGCCTGGGGGCCAGGGGACTCACGGGGGACAGGGGACTCTGAGCTCCAGGCCTGGAGCTGCCGGGCTCTGGGGAAAGTCACTGCAGGAAACCCCGGCATTGGATCGGCCTGGGGGACAGGGGACTCACGGGGGACAGGGGACTCTGAGCTCCAGGCCTGGAGCTGCCCGGCTCTGGAGAAGGACACTGCAGGCAAACCCCGGCATTGGATCGGCCTGGGGGATAGGGGAGTCTCACCTCCACACCGGGGAGCTGCCCGGCTCTGGGGAAGGACACTGCAGGCAAACCCCGGCATTGGATCGGCCTGGGGGACAGGGAAGTCTCGGCTCCAGGCCTGGAGCTGACCAGCTCTGGGGAAGGTCACTGTAGGGAAACCCCGGCATTGGATCGGCCTGGGGGACAGGGGACATTGGATCAGCCTGGGGGACAGGGGACATTGGATCAGCCTGGGGGACAGGGGACTCGGCCCCCGCCTGGAGCTGCCCGCCTGCTCTTGGACGGGTACACCGCGATTATATCTCAGCCACACCGAGCAGCATTGCGGCCCTGAACAAGACGAGATTTGCAAATTCCTTGTCAGCAAATGCTTTAGGAAGTATGAGGCAGGAAATAAAGAAAGGAGTCCCTGTTTTCCAGCTCCAGAGCCATTTCTCTGCTGCCTGAGACCTTTGTTTTACCCTGAGCACTTGAGAGACGTTTCCTGAGTGCAAAGGCTTCTCGGGGACCCACGGACTTGGATCAGTCTGAAGCAGCAGGAAAACAGCTCGCTGTGGCATGCTGCAGGAGCATATCAGTGTGCAGCTGTGAAATCTGGGCAGTGGAGGAGGCTAAAGATGTAAACAATAATATAAAGAAAACTCATAAATGCTGTACATTTTCTTAATGTGTTATTCCAGTGTTAAATCTGGTTTAGGCAAAAGCAGAATGAACAGCAATGAAGTAGCTGTTTCCTCAGAGCTGATTTTCACCTCATTTCAGACATGAAAATGCATAACTATCTCCTATCCCACCACGTATTTTTTCCTGAAAATATATTGTATGCCAGATGAATATTAATTAATTTATTTCTCTTTATTATAGGCAAAGTAAATATATGCAGCTTACCTAAGCACTTTTTAAAAGCAAAGACTGAACAGAGGCAAGGTTTGATTAGTCATTTTCACTGAATTATTCAGAGTTTCAGAGTTTGGTTCTGCACTTATTAGAATAACTTCCAGGAAAATCTCCTTGGTCAAATATATCCCTGTGGAAATCTGTTATGTTGTATTTAGTGCTTTAGTTCCAGTTCTTTTTCTTTTCTTTTTTTTTCCCTTTCATATTTTTTAGGATCTTAAGTGGATTTTTCTTTTAAGGATGAGAATTAAGAGAAGTTTCGCTGTATAAATTCAGAGGGAATCAATAAAGTTTCACTTCCCTTTTGTGGGGCTATATATTAGCCAAAAAGAAATATACCTTAGTGTTTCACTCCAAGAAAAAAAAAGATTAAGTGTCTGTTCAGCCCTGGTTTGAGCTATCTGATAGGGAGCTGGAATTTATCATTTAAGAAGTCTTGCAGTTGAACTTCAGCTCTTCTCAATGGACTAATCTTGAAGTGTCTATGCAGGGCCAGATCAGCCTCCTTCATGTCAGTAATCAGCAGCAAATAATTTGGGGGAGGTAACTGGCAAAAGAAAAAAGTCTAGATGAGCAATCACTCTGTTCCAGCTTTCTCTGAGTTCCCTCCTTTTGTGTCCTTGCTTTTGCCCTTTCTCTCACATTAAAGGGTCTAATTAAGTGAACCTGTTAATTACCTAGACAGCTCTCACGATTTTGTTGTTCAGTCGATATGAACAACATATATCTCTCTTTTTAGGAGGTAAATGGGTTCAGTCCAGGCAAGAGGAAGAGTGCATTGTCTCTCTTTGCTTCCTGGTAATAAGCTCTCCTGATGAGTGCCCTGCCTGGTGGTTATGCTGCTCCAGAACACAGGCTCTTTCCAGAAACATGAAAGTCCTGAGATAGCCTGGAAAAACAATGAACACACTGTGTATGAAAAGTCATAATTCATGTTAAAATGCAGACAGCCTGAAAAAGAATAACTGGATCAGCACAATAGTGGCAAATCCCTCTTATTGAACTATTTTGACAAGGGGAAATTTTCTAAAATACTAAAATAAAAGACTTAGCTGTGCTCTTCATATCAAATAAATCCAGCATCCCTCCAGCAAATCTTTTTTCTTTATCATCTTGTGAATAACCTGAGTTAGAACAGCTGGATAAGGAACAACTCTGAATTGCAGATGCTGCAATGCAGATTATATTTTATTAAGCTGAAATGAGAGACGTAGCAAACTCTCCCAGGGAGTTCAGGAGTTTCCACCCTCCTAGTAATTGCATACTGTACAGGAAATGGAGGTTAAAAAAAATTACAAAAGTCACTCAGGGTATCTCTAATAGCGTCACTCCCTTGAAACAAGTTCTCATCTCAGAAATCCTCTGGAAGAAAGAACCAGGAAAGCCTTTTGGTAGCTCTTGGTATTTGTCAGGGAAAAAAGCTCCTGAGCTGCAGTGCAGCTGCCCAGCCCTGTGCAGACTCTGCACTGACACCTGCATTTCACACTGAGCTCCCCAGGGTACCTGCACTGAGGTGCTGCCATCATCTCCCATCACCACTGCTGTCCCCTGTAGGCACCACCTCCTAAAAAGAGTGATTTGCTGCTCCTGCAAAGCACAGCTGAAAGTATTTCATGTTGTTAATCCCACAGGCAGAGACAGGAGCATTATCAGCCTGCAGCTTTCATCTCACCAAGGTGATGCCAGATAAAAACTCAGCACTGGCCTGCATGGGAGCTGCAGGCTGCTCTTGCCCACAGCCCATCCCTCTCTCTGGGAGCACAGCTGTGCTCCAAGCTTCCCTCCAGCCACCTGGGCTCAAACTGCATCTTAAAGGGAGAGCAATGCCTTTCCCCCTCCTTCCTCTCCTTTCCTTATGAATAGTATGTAAAAAAAAATCCAAGTCTGTGCTGTTAGCTCTTGAGAATAAGGTTGTTTTGGCAGTTGCAAGTCATGACAGTCACTATAAAAGGGAAGCTTTATACTCAGATTATGCTTTGTGAGGTAATTCTCTAAAAAACGTGGAGTACTGGGAGTGTTTCATCCACAGCAGTGCCAGAATGATCAGTTTCCTCTCTCGAGTGGAGAGAGAAGGGATTATCTGGGAAACAGAACACTTAATTTTTTGTTTTCTTCAGTGACTGAGTCATTAACAGGTGTATGGTCGAGGACCAGAAGGTTCTGTACTGTGTTCTTGTTTCTTCCAACTGCCTATCATCTACTTCAAATTGGCCATTAGCTTCATGTGCCTTAAAAGAGGCATTGTGTGCCCCTCAAAGGGAAGGAAATGTTTGCTTGCAATTTATAGATAAGATGCTTTAAATATGGGCTTGACTTAGCCTGTCCAAATTCAGAAAGCTGAGGCTCTTCCAGGTCTGATATGTGGGGTGTACCTGATGGATTGTGCTGGAACTGCTTCAGGATTCTGTAGGAAATTGCACTCCTTCTTCAGCAGTTACCTGGATTTCTTTATGTGTGTCAGGCACTTCACAAGCTGCCAGTGAAAAAGGGGATGGTGGATTTTTGTGTATTTCATTTGCTCTGTTTTCCAGAATAAACACAAGGTTGGATGTGTTCCAATAAAATGGTCATATTTGACTTTAAACCATCACAAGTGCAAAAATCTTGTGGGAGGGGAAAAAAGTTTTAAGACATGAACCTCATTGTACTTCCTTTGACACGCCATCAAAATAGTGAATTGGTAAATTAGTTACACTGAAACCACCATGCTACACAAAATATTTGCTTTAGTTCTGTCTTTGTTAGGTAGCAGCCAAAACTGGTGCAAGATAGAGGCTCTTAGGAAAACTGAACAATGCATAATACATACACTGGGCAATTTAGAGTACTGGTGGGATTATATGGCTGTAAAAAGTACAGCTATATCAGCTCTTGCAAGATTGGAGACAAGTAGGATGTCCAGGAAAACTTAATTTATAAAAGATTTTGGTAAATTGCAAATTGAAGTCCTCGAGTGTCTTTCAATTGATGTGAATCTCTGACTTAGCACTCTGTCAGTAATATTGATATGCTTCAATAATTATGAGAATAATTATCAACACTTACTTGATTTCTTCCTTTCTGAAGAAGTCTGTACAGTTAACAGCAGTTACATAAAGATAAAGTCGTTTGCTTTATCTAGAGAGGAATTTGATTCTATGTATGAGGTAACACAAGCAGTCAGCAAATCTGCATTCATTAAGTTTTATTAAAAGATCACATTTGGAGTTTGGCTGTATGATAGACCCTGGCAAATCAGAAAATACAACCTCTAACACAAATGGCTATCCAAGTTAGATAAATGGGCAAGACAGAAATAAAGTGGCTCTGTGCTAATAAGTGCAAATCAACGCAGACTAAAAGTGAAAAAGAAGGTGTTTGAAGGGCACCAGATTCACTTGGTTTACATCATGTTATCTCAGGAGATCAAGTGTATAGAAGGGGATATAACAAATGCTCAGATTTGTAATTTTATGCTTCAAGAAAATAACTGAAGCACTGCTATTGTCACATTTGAAACAAGACGCATAAGAAATAAAAATCCTACAGTGTGCACTGTACTTCCATCTTTACTTTTAATGAATTTAATTTTAAATTAGAGGTAATTTTTAGATCCCAAAATGTAGCCCATGGCTTTAAATAGTTTCTCAGAACTTATTCTTTTTTTGCCACTATTTCAGTTGTAAATATTCAACAAACAATAAAAGGGCATTAAATTTATATCACTGCTTCAGTGAAGGCTTTCTGTCAGTAAGTACCAACCGTCTCATTTAAGAACTTGGAGTTTTTATGCTTCTTTGACAGGCAGCCAACAACCAAATTCCCTGGCTCTTGTGTCCTCTTAGAGTGCTACAAAAGGCTAAGAGCACATTAAGTTAAACAGAACTCACAGAATGCTGCAAGGACAAGCCACTGTCACATATCTGACAAAGGGCCTCCATACAGTGAGTTCACATCTGATGGACAGAAATGGGCTGAAAGCATCAAAATCATCTGTTGCACTGACAGGTTTCTGTATTTAAAATCACATAACAAAAGCACAAACACAAAGCTGTGGGCTGGGACCTGCTGATTCTCGTGTCAGCCAGATGTTTGCTGGCCCTGTCTGTCTCAGCTGAATGCATCAGTCTGGCGTGCATGGAGGAGAGGAAATGGCTGACATCAGTGAAAACCTTGCCTGCAGTGGGCTGCTCACTATCTCTCCCATCTGAGGCTGCTCATCCTTTCAGAAAAGCTGGTGGGAGCTGCTGGTGTGTCCTGAGAGCAGATCTGGAGCGGGCCCAAGCTGTGTGAGGAGCAGTTGTCCTTTTGTCCCTCCTGTGCCAGCAGAAGATCACAGCCCGTGCAGACCCTGACCCTGAGCCCGTGGCCCTGGCTGCCCTGTCCCTGCCCCTGCCGGATGCTCCTGCTGGCAGATGGTTCACAGGCCAGGGCTGCAGGCAGGGAGAGCAGGGATGGAGCTCCCTACCAGGGGGAAGAGCTCAGCACTGCACAGGAGGGACAGGGAACGTCCCCTGAACCAGCCCAGGCACACAGAGCTGGCACTGCAGGTGGCTGGGGAGGCATCTGCCAGGCACATGGATGTCAGCAGATTCCAGAGTTCCTCACCTCTCAGAGTTTCTGGGTTCCTGGAGGAAGGCTAGTTACCCTGCACGGGCTGACTGCAGGTGTGGGTAGAGGTTACACCAGCTCTGGGTCACTTCACCCTCAGAGACAGCATCAGGAGGGCTTTAGGAGCAGAAAGGGAATTTTCTGCACCCAGGCAGCACAGAGGAGTTAACTAGTGCTGAACTCAGAAAAGTTGTGAGCTGTGCTGGAGCACAAGGCAGAGATTACAGCACAGTTTCTGAGGAAGGGCAAACGTTTGGATGGACAAGGTGATCAGAAATGACAATGAGGTGGCAGCTTAGGCTGGGTGTTCAGGCTGGGTGTGCTGCAGCCAATGATGTGGGCAGAGATGTTAAGATCGAGCGGAATAAGGAAGGAGAAAACTGAATTTAGAATTCTTAGCCGTCCTAGTCCAAAACCAGGAGTAGCTGGACAAAGTGACTGACAGGGGCTCGAGGAAGGCATTGGCACAAGGATCCTGATTCACATCTTTTCCATCATCTCTGTGCTGCTCGGTTCTGTTTGCTCCATGTTGTGTTCTGCCCAATGAAGTCTTTTGTTCTGCCTTAAAGTCCAGGTCTATTTTGTGATTTTGTTTGTGAAAGATGCTCTGTGCCTTGGATTGCTCTCTGTGCCCTGACTGTGCCTGCTCCAGGCTGTCCTGTCTGAGATGGGCCCAAGCAACACATTCTGGTCAGGATATGAAAGAGCCATGGGTGTTCACAGCGACCTGGGAAGGTTTGCAGGTAAATTTCTTACTCTTCATAAAATTCCATTGTGTCTGTTGCTGCGCCCTGAGCTGGCAGCTTTTATGGAACCCATTATTTCAAATTAGTGATAGCCTCACTGTGCTAGAGATGACCGCTGGGGATATTTCTCCTCAGAGACACCTTTAGCTCGCAGGCAGTTGCAGCCAGGCACTCGGAATGGACCCATACGAAGTAGGAACTCAGTTTACCTCTAGTGGAAAAAGTTCAGGCGATGGTGAAGAGAAAAAGAGCGGGCTCTGCCGGAGAGTTAAATCCAGAGTTTATTCCAAGGTGACACAGTTCTGAATCTCAGTACAGCTCCGACAGACCTCCACCGCATGCTTCCAGCATCTTTTAAACTCACAGGGAGGTGGGAGGGAGAGGATAGGTGAGCCACCAACCAGGTGGGAGTGGGAGGGTCTCAGGGGACAATGACACTTGGACAGGCCAATGACTCCAGGTCTGAAAAGCATCCTTTGAACTTCTGGCAATCACACGGTGCTCTAGCTGGAATGTGGAACTTGACAGACAGCCATTAGGAAGAGGGCAGGGGGTGGGCAAGGAGGAAGCAGAGCTTCGCACCGCAACATCACTGCATTGATAAAATCAGGACTTATTTTGCTTTGCAGATCACTTCACTCTTCTAAATACTTGAGTTTCATATGCCATTTTATGACAGATGATAATATTGTCATGTAATTCTCCATGACTGACCTTAGTTTTCCCTTCACTTAAAACTGCATATCATGAGGAAGCCTCATCTCACGCTCCACTTCTCTAAGACACGCATGAACACACTGGACACCCCAGGCTCCAGTGCAGATTCTTGTGGAACTCCACGGTTTCCTGTGGCCAAGGACTCTGACCTCACTTACCAGGAAGTGATAATGATTTATTTATGAATGTGAACACCTATTATATTTTTTATCCCATTTGAACCTAAAGCTCAGAGAAAGAAAAATTTATCATGAGCTCTCTGGGAATATAAGTGAAGTATATAAGTAGGGTGCCTATATCTGTGTTTGTCTTTTCAGAGCAAATCCGTTATTTCTAACATTCTGGCAGCCCATTAGCCATTCCAACCTCCTTGCTCTTGCTCGAGGTTATTTTGATAAATGTGCATTTTCTGTCCCCTGGACATGATGTATTTAAATATTCCTGTACTCTTCACATACAAGATTTTCTATTTTACCTTTTGATTTTAATTTTCTTTTAACAAGAATCAACTCTGTAGTTAGAGCACTGCTGTGATGGATGTTCTCCTCCTACAAGCAGCAGCATGGTATGGGTGTTAAGTGTTCCTGTAAGGAACATTTTGATCCAGAAACAACTCAAGAACAACTAAAGAATTGTTTCTGCTCCTGTGTATATTCTGACCAAGTGCTTTGTGAATTTTTTGGGGGAAGAGATGTTTGGGGGTTTTATTACAATATTATCTATGAGAAAACTTGGAAATGTGACTAGACTTTTAAAATTATGTTCAACATGGGTCCTGAAAAACTGCTTGAGAAAATCATATTGGTTAGACCTTGATTTTTTTTTATTTGATTTTTATTTAGGAAAATAAAAACTTGAAATGGATTTCTCAAAAGCCCAACACAATGATCTTATGCGAAACAGAATTACTAAATTTCATGTCAAACAGTTGCTCCTTGAAGATTAAATTGAAGGTGATCTTGATATGAACAGACAATTTGAACACAAACCTTTTATTAAAAACTTCTGAGATGTAATACTTTGTTAGGAACTTATTTTCTTGAGAGAGGATCAGCTGAGCCACCCCATGTGCAGGCTGGTGGCTGTGTCTGACTGTGTCCCAGCAGTGCCACTGAGCAGCCCCTGGGCCATGTGGTTCAGCCTTGGGTTTGTCCATTTAGGGTGATTTGCTCCCCAAAGCAAAGGAATTTGCTTCCCCTTGGTTAAATTCATTGCTCTGTTTGAGCTGTGGCCTGTACTGCCTTGCTTTGTACAGAGACACTTCTCCTGAGTGAAACAGAGATTGATGGACCTCCCTTGGCTTTAGATTTTTCTCTTCACATTTATTTCCTGAGGCTCTGCAGTCACCTTCCCCAGCTCCTGGCTGAACTGGTGCTCTGCTGGTTTGGAGCTGGGCAGGTGGCTCCTCTCCTTTGGATGGTTGTGGGAAATAGATTAGTAGAAAATTCTCGAAGCTTGACAGCAGGCTCACATTGTGTGTGTCTCTATGTAAACTTGGAGGTAAGAAGTGCTGATTTAGAGATGCCATGGAACAGGACAGATATTGTTGAGAGAGAAATGGAACCAGAAACAATTTTCAAAAGATGGCCTGGCAAATAAGACTAGATACTTTGGAGAAGTAGAACTATGAAAGATGTATTGTAGTAGGACCTGTGAGGGGTAATTTTAGATGATTGGTTTTAAGGCATTTGCAAAATGGTGTGGCTAAAGCTGATATGCCAAGAAATGCTTATAATATACTGTAATTTAGAGATGGCTTCTGATTGTGATGGCATGAATTATAGCATCTGTATTGTCTCACCCTTCCCATGAGGCTGAAAATGGAATAAAAGTGTTTAAAATGCCTCTCAGTTGCCCCATCACTGGGTCAGAAAAAGGTAAAATCTGGCAGATGGTGCTTGAGGAGAAAGATCGGTTAGTTCTTCTCTTATCTACAACCTTTTGAATGTAGCCTGAGAGAAGTGGTTGAGTCAGTGTGAAATCCTCTCTGCAGAGTGCCTGACGTTGTGTGGAAGGGGACACATTCCTCAGGAGTGGCAGAACACTGTGACAGACATCACCACCACACTGTGTCTGGGGTTTTTTTGGTTTTTGTTTGGTTTTTAATTTGTTATTGCCCAAGCACCTGCACTCTTTACTCTTGAGGTGTGCGTTACAGAAGTAATCACCTTTTTGGGAGCTCTGTTTTCTGTGCAGCAGGAGCTCCTGGAGCACCACGGGAGGAGAGGCCCCACAGGACAAGGAGCAGTCTGTGTGCAGATATTCCCAGAATGGCCATTCCAGAAGAGTCCCAGTTGTCATGATGCAAGGGCTGCTTCTCCCTTCCTAGCCAATGAATCGAGTGATGGATGTGATCAAAAGGTTTTGAATGTATCAGCCTCCCTATAAATCACAGTCCTGACAAAAGCAGCATTGTAGCATCCTCTGAAAGAGCGGGAATTCCTCCTTCTCCCTGATAGTTCCTAACAAAGTCCAGAAAACCTTACAGCAAAACCACTCTAGAAATAAGGGATTCCTTTATCAATGATTTCCAGAATTATTTTTAATCACAGGAGATTGGGAGAATTCCAAGCCATGAATGGAACCATGATCAGCAGCAGTGCCTGTCCTGGGCACTGCACAGCTTGAGGGGGGGCGCACTTGAGTCTCTCCTCACAAACTAACCCAAAATAACAATGTTTCAAAAGATTTTGGGGAAGAATCCCTTTTCAGATAATTAATGCAAAGTAGTTTTAAAAAAAATATATCCTTTTTCTTCACAAGTGCCATCCCATCCCCCCCAGAAAGGCACAGTCTGACATCTGCTACTGCTGCTGCTCTGCCTGTTATTATTTGTCTTAGGGCCTCTGCCCATTCCTTTGCTTCTACAGCTGCTGCTGGTGTTTCCTCTGGGTGCTTCCTGCCTGCCTGGCCTGAATTCCTAAATGTGACACCTTCTTGGCCCTCTGGCTGCCTGCCCAGCTGGTTAAGAGCTGGCATCCAGTGACTGCAGCGCTTATTTCTGCACTAGGAACATGAAATAATATTTAGGTTTCATTTTCTTCTGAGAAGCTCTTCAAGACCCTTTCATGAAGGTAATCTATTATTTTTTCTTGCTGACCCTTTGATCTGCAGAGGATCTTGTACCCGTGTGAGAATTGCCAGTGCCTGCAAGGGAAACTTGGGGCCAATTTCCTGCTGCAAAAGCCTTGAGGAGCTGGTTTGGGTGGGGAAGGGGAAGATGACTGCACAGCCTTGCCCTGGCAGCATCCCTGATATCTCTGCTTTCTGTAGACACTTCCCAGTAGAGGGGAGAAGAATGCAAGGAGGAATTCAGGCTGTGCCTTCCCTCTTGTTCTTTCACCTCAGTGTCCCTCTGGAAGCCCAGAGAAGGAGAGGTTCATGGTGAGTCCTCCTCCCCAGTGCCCTGGGAGATGCTTCCTTCAGCCTTCAGGAGAAGAGGGAGTGCCTGTCTGGGCCCTTCCATCAACAAAGATAATAGCTAAGAACTGGAGAAGAGGCAAGTAACTGGAACTGCAGATTCTTCTCCTTTGTCGCCTTAAATTTCTCACGTTTAATGAACTTCATAATGCAGTGCTGAATGTAACCACATTAAGGACTACATGGCCAAGGTATTTTGGCTTTTGAGAGGTGACAGATGAGAACCTGGCCTCTGGAAGATGAGACATTTGAAAGAGCCCACAGCTTATCAGCAATATCCCCATTTGGCTGATATGAGGTTTTTCTGGTTTTATTAGATCACCTAGGAAATATTCCTGTCTTCTGTACTAGCACTGGTTCCTGCCAACATCCTGAAGGGTGGGGAACCTGCTGACCTGATTATTTGGAAAAGACAACTCTTTTTTTTTCCTGTCCTGAAGTTACCAGCTGTATTCTATTAATGGCCAAAATAGACTTCTGATGTAATATTATCTTTTCAGCTGTGAAACAGCACCTATCCCATGTAGATTTTTTAAACTTGGAACCAAAATAAATCCTTGCTTAGCTACAATGTGAGTAGCCTGATGCTGGCTTGTGCACAGAGTGGCTAAAGTGAAGCATTACAGCTACAACCTGATATTCCCACTTGTTTGTCATCTGGATGTGGAGCATTTTTTTGCACTGGGTAAGTGAAAGATGTTATTCTAGGAGATAACACTGTGCAGGCTTGTAATCACTTTTTTATGGATGAAAGTATTTCCAGAACAACCCCACGTCCAGCACAGAGAATACCAGGGAAAGGTTCATCTGAAATGGGCACAAGGAGTGGCATTGGAAGGGATACATGGAGCTGTGCCCCACCAAATGATGGCCAAGGGCTCCTGGTGCCTTCTAACCCAGAAACTGAAGACTCAGAAATTACATGGAAATACCACTAAATTAAAAGGAAAAAAGCTACTATCACCTCCTTTTCTCCTGAGGTTAGTCAGTTAGCTCTGCTGAAGGAGCTGAATGCAAGGAGACACAGGTCTGAAATCCCAGGTTCTGCAGACAAACAGTTTCCAGGTGGAGGGATCAGCCTGTTCAGAGGCACAAGGTTTGTTTCTTGCAGCTGGCCTTGAATGATTGTTTCTCAATATTTTGCTGTCATGCTGCCCACACCACAGTTAAGCAGCACCTGAAACATTCTCAGGACAAGGAAAGTAATGAATGTGGAAAAATAAGTTTGAATTTATGAAGCAAAAATCTGTAACCAATAAAGCATTTCATCTTCATATAATTTTGTGTCAGTACAATGTAGTGGGGAAGAGCAAGAATAATCTTTTGCCAAAAAAAGCTAATTTTTAAGAGAACCAAGCTGCTGAGCACTGTCATGTCTCATATTCCTTAAATCTGTATTTGCCATACTCAGATTACTATCAAAATATAAGAGAAATACTATGAAGAAAATCTGCAGCTTTTAAGAATGTTGAGTAAAAGCCTGAAAATACAGGATGTGGGTAACAGTGCACTGCAGTCCTGCAGAGAGGCTTGTGGTGAACTTCTACCAGAATATTCCTTGGAGAATATTCTTCCACCAGAATATTCCATTTGGAATGTTCTGGGCACTGTCAGGGGCTTCACAGGTGGGTGCTACACAGGAAATTCTATTGCCTCTCCCAAAAAGCAAGAACAAGTACAGGAGGGGTTAATTTTGACTTTTAGTTCATTCTTAGATGGTATCTTGGGAGTGTGCTTGACAATCTTAACTTGACACCTGTATGTATATATTTATTTTTATTGGAACATAGAATTACATTGGATTTTAAGTGATTCCGTTTGGTTTGTAAAATGATATTTTGTTTACATTGGTTCTTCTGGTTTGTTTTCAAAATGTTGTTACAGTGAGCTCTTAAATATTTTAATTAGCAGCACATTAAATATACTGTTTTCAGGGAATTAAGTCATTTAGAGCTAGTTAAGGCCCTTCTGTATCACTTTAACCTGAATCTAGGATGCTAATCCTGTTGAATAACAAAAACACTGATTTCCCTCCCTGGTTGTAGACTCAGAGAAATGCTCAAGAGTAAAGTGCACCTTGAATGTCACTCTAGGGAAGATAATTAGAAAATTGATTTTTTTATGTATCTCTAAAACATCAATTAATTCTACTAGTGTTGGTTATGTAGTCTAGTGGAATGTCTGAAATTCCTGGGCTATCTGCTTGTTTCATGTGATATTTCTGATGATGTCCAATAAAACACTCTCAGAATGTTCCTTCAAGCTGAAAAACGCTTTTGGTTTTCCCATACTTGGAAACATTTCAGTACCTTGATATTATTTCACGGCTTTCAGTGTCAGGTATTTAAAAAAAAAAAATCCCAAATCTCATTGCTTTTATTGAATGTTTGTCAGCCCTTTGGGGGCCCACACAAGAACCTCAACGTGTAAATGCATCATTTACAGCAATGTCTGCAGGTGGGGCCATTCAGAAACCTAAGCACATAAATATGTACATTGCCCATTCAGCTGGGCTTTGGTCTGGCCACAGCAGTGCTGCCTTCCCTTGGGGAGGGCTGAGATCTTCTCCCATTTTCCTTTCTCCACAGTTCCCCTCATTGTCCTTCTCCGTGATGTCAGCGCAGGTTTTGAGCCTCCATCCAAATCTGTGCTGTTTTTCCTTGGGTTTCTGGGTTTTTTGCTGTGTGTGCTGAAAGCCAAGGCACTGAGCCTCAGCTGCTGCTCCCCCCCCAGCCCAGACCTGCACTTTTCTGGTGGCTGCCACCTCTCAGTTCTGTGCTGCTCTGCAGCTCCAGCACACAGGATTTTCCCTCCTGGATAAGCACAGCATCAGAGTCCCCAGCTACAAACAGCCCCTTTATCCCCTGCATCCCAAACTGCCCTGCTTCTTTTCAGGCCTCTCCCCTGGATTTCGTGGGAGAGCTGCAGCCTTGCTAAACAACCTCCCCCCTTTGCTCTCCCCTGCTCAGCCACAAGTGGCCTTCCCTCTGACCCTGCTGCCTCTGCCACCTGGAGCAGCCTTCCTGTGCCTGCTGCCTCTGAGTCACCACCTGCATTCCAAATGCCATCTGAAAGCCTAGAGCTTCAGCCTTGCCTTGGAACAATCTGCAGCAGCTTAAGGAAAACAACCCAAAGAGGGTTCAATAATCATTTCTCTAACCCTCCTAAAAGTAAAAAGGTTGGCCGCCAAAAACAAACAGGAGGAAGACTCCACACACATTATCCATATTGGCTGGGTTTTTATCAAAGAGGTAACAGGAATAAAATAAAATAAAATAAAATAAAATAAAATAAAATAAAATAAAATAAAATAAAATAAAATAAAATAAAATAAAATAAAATAAAATAAAATAAAATAAAATAAAATAAAATAAAATAATAAAATCTTGACAATTACCTCTGCTGCCTGAAAAATACAAAATAAAAAATGTCTATCCATGCAAATAAAACAGATTGGTACATTGATTTTTTTTTGTGTGTGTGTGTGTGTGCTTCTCTGTAATATTCTCATCAACTCCTTGTTCTTAAGAATCATTTCAGAACAGGTGTATGTTAAGCAGTAGTAAGGACAGAGTGTACTGTTCAAGCTGAAATAAGGTTAAATACCCATCAAGAACAGGATGATTGGAAGAACTCACTTAAAGCAAATTCCCAATTCTATCCCTGCTTGAGAGCCTCTGCCCCATGCAGGTGAACCTCTCTCCAGAGCATCCCCACAGATGATGGATGCACTTCAGTTCTTACAGAAGGTATTTTCCATCCTGCTTTCTGTAGCAGGGTCAGGGACAAGGCAGCACCAGACAGATTTCCATGCTTCAACAGAGTAAAAGAAAGTCTGATTAAAATTAATGTGGCAGGCAAAAAGCGTTTGGGAGCCACTTTCTAGCAAAAATGTAAAATGTAACACAGTATGGTAATGTAGTGATTCTTATAGGCTGTATGTAAATGCTGTAGGATTTGTATCCTGTATTGCTAATGCTGTGAGGAGCAGAGCAGGGAGGGAGATCACAAAGTCATCCTCAGTGTTTGCTTCCAGCATTATTTTTACTGACTGCTCACTGTTTTGCTCTCCTTCTAAAGTTCTTGAGGGCCCATTTTCCCTGTAACTTCGTATCTTTTTCTCACTGCTGCTTGTGGCTTTGCTTGTGATTGCTCATCCCAGCCAGCCTGGAGCACCTTCTGCCTTGTGCCTGGGGAAGGCAGCACCCTGCTTCCAATTAGCAAGGCAAGGGAGCTGGCTGCAGAGCCTCCTCCTAACGAGAAACACCTCTGGTGTCCTTTGTTTGTGTTTGGAGCCCACTGTCCTTAGTCAAGCTCAAGAGATTGCTCTGCTTGGAACCAGATCCACAGATCTTGTCTTCATTAGGAAAAAGGTGGTTTAGATGTCTCGCTAAAGGGATTCAAAAGACTTGAGCTTAATACAAATCAGTTGCTGTTTTTAAAAGGGGGTTGTTAACTTTGAATAGCTAAAATAGATTAAAACAGCTGCTGTCTTTGGTAAGGCTGTAGCAATGGCTAAAATCAGGAAATAGCCATGGTGTGGCTCAGCCAGAAACTGCCAGACAGACTCTCTAGGGCAGCTAGATGAGCTCTTGTTTCTGCTGCTTCTTTTCCATGCCTGGACAAGTGCTTTGTGTGAGCACCCAGGGGTGCCTGCCTCACCTGGCAGGGTACCTTGTTGTATAAAACACAACAAAATGGTGAAATAGGACTGGTACCTTTGAGCAGGTTCCCTGTTTCTCTACATCTAACTTTTTGTTGCTCTTTACCCTGTGTGAGGGCACAATGGGTAGGAAATTCCTTCATGAGGGTTGATACAACCCCAGCTTTCCCCTTAGGCCCTGGAAACTGTGTTGTCCTAAAATTTTACATGAGGAGGAAAAATAATCAACTGTGAGGGGAGAGAAGACAGTCACCATCAATCTGAGTGATAAAATGATATTTGTCCATGGTAATGAAGTTTTTTCTGTACCAGACTGGGCAGCTTTGTCCAGATTAAATCTCAGTAAGTGTCATTCAAAGTGTGGTTCTCTTCCTTTTCTCTTTCAGTACTGTGAGCATTGCAACTCCTGATGTGAAGAGTTGTTCCCACACCATTATACTGTTTATGTTATTAACCCTAATATAAGCCAGTCTAACCTTCTGACTAACCTTAATGGGGATAAAAGTCCTTAACATATCCTTAATGCTTTCTTCAGCCACTTCAGCTCTCCTCTGAATTAGAATTACTGACACTCTGCTATTGTATTTAAATACAGCACTTGCTTCTCTGTGGGTAAATGCTAGTTTGGTTCCAATTATTGCATTGGAAGCCTGAGGCTAGATTGAGGTTATTGCTTAAATAATATATTAAAAGAAGGAGGCCATTTGGCTGGTTTTGTTAAAAATCCTGGGGTGATCATTTGTGTAAAACCACTGAAGGCTCATACAAATGACACCTGAATAAGCTCCAGGGAGAATGGTCATCTCAGTTCACACTAGAAAAACCCCAGCTTGAGAGTCATTAATGAAGCAGGAGAGCTGCAGAAAAATTCCCTTCTGCATCTCCAGTAAGAGACTGAGGAATAGCTGAAGCAGCTAAGAAATATCACTCATCACTGCTCCAAAATCTAAGGAGAGTGGGGTTGGGGGTGCAGCTGAGAGGCTCTTGGAAACTTTTGAAATTGTTTTCAAGGCTATATTTAACCTTCATTAATTGTTCAAGTAAGTGAATATTTTGGTTTATTAAGTGGGGTTCAGGTTGCAGTACAGACCACCACTCATTTCTGCTTTAATCTTTGCACTTACGGGAAATATTTCCCAAGTTTAGACACTGTTTACTCTCTTTCCAGTCTCTTGAATTAAAACTGGCAACAAAGCAAAAAAAACTTTTGAAAAGTCCTACTTACATCTGATACAAACTAAATCTGTGTTGATATTAGCTTTTCCGAATATCCAGGAATTTCTGAATTCTACTATCTTTGAATTTCTGTTTTGAGAGCTTGAGTACTGTGGGCAGGGTGTTCCTGCATCCCAGGAATGCCAGGCTGTGCCCAGCACTTGGGATTCTGACTTCTATCATGTACCCAGTTCTGAACTGACAATTATAACAGTCCAATAGTTTTTGGTGGTTTTTTGTTGTTGTTGTCCTTTTTGTTTGTGTTTTTTTGGGTTCTTTTTTTGTTGGTTTTTTGTTTGTTTGTTTGTTTGTGGCTTTTTTGTTTTGTTTTGGGGTTTTTTTGTGGGAGGGGAGTTGGCTGGTTTGGGGCGCTTTGTTTTTTGGGGTGTTTTTGTTTGTTTGTTTTTGCTTTCTATACCATAGGAAACAGTATTGATGACTTGGAAATGTGCACTACAAACATGTTAGTCAGGCATGGCTGGCACAGCAGCAGGTACCTGCAAAGCCACCCGGTGCTGGGTGACACACAGCTGTGGCATTTCCTTCCGGGGGAACCTGAGGTGCAGCTGCTCCCTCCCAGGGCTTTCCTGGCATGGAGGCTCTGGCCAGGCTGTCCAGCCAGCATTTTGGGAAGGTGCATGGTGAGGTTTGATTCCCCAGAATTTTATTGTCAGATCAGCTCTGCCTGCTGGAGTAAGATCTGGTGGTGTGGACCTGCACAGGCGGACTGTTGGGGAAGATGAAACAGGAAAGCTTTATAAATATGATTGTTTGGCAAAAGATTTTGAGAACATGGAAACTATAAGCGAGATTGAAGTGAAAGTAAGCTTTGAGATATTTTAGTTACTCAACAACTGGAAAACAATGGTGTGGTTGGTTGAAGGTAATTTCTTTTTGATGAAACCATACCCTCTGCTTGCAGGCAGGTTCAAGAGTTAGAGCACCCTTCACTAGTTTGGCAGAAGGGGTCCAAAGAGTAGTTTTTAGGGTTTAAAATGGAACACAGTATGGTCATGTAATGACTCTTATAGGCTGTATGTAAATGCTCTAGGATTTGTATCTTTTATTAGATTGGTTGGTGAGAATTAGAATATTCAGCACAGAGGAAGATTTATGGTGTTGGAACGGGAACCTCATACTCTCTCACTCTCTTATCCTCTCTTTTACTCTCTCATCCCTTTCCCACACTTTTGCCTTCTCTCTTTACCTCTCTCTCCCTCCTTGGGGCTGCTCTGAGCTGTGGCTGGCAGCTCCCAGTAGGGCCCTGCACCCAGGCCCTTTGCAATAAACCCCAGGTTCCAGGACCTGCTTTCAGAGATCTCTGCTCTCCGTCTGTCCCCACCGTCCTCCCCCCATCACTCCTACAGCAGACACACAAAAGAAGCACTGAAACCCTTTCCAAGTGGCCAGACCCAGTCCTGACACCTTGCTGGTGTTCTCATCCTGCCAGAGCTGGGAGCTGTGGGGCTGTGTGCCTTACAAGGAAAGGACAGAGCTGTGATTGCTCCCTGGAGCAGCTGCAGTCCAAGACTCCAGTGCTGTGGCTGGGCTGTGGGAATGGCCAGGAGCCCTGCAGGGCTCTGCTCCTCCTGCCCTGGGAGCGTTCCTCATTCCTGAGACTGCAGGATGCTGCAGCCAGCTCTCCCAAGGGAGTTGGGGCTGGCCTGCCAGGGGCTGGGGACACTCCATGGCTCAGGACCTGAGCTGGGAGTGTCTAAAAACACCCCCAAAGCCTCCATTCCAGGGGAACACACTGCTCTGCAAAGCTGCCTGCCAGCAGCAGAGCTGGGATCTGCCTGCCCCCTGCACACACCAGGGCTGTGCTGGCTGCAGCAGGAGCCACCTCTGGCACAGCCCCATGCTGGGAACAGCATTCTGCCCCTTCTGCTGCCTGCTCACACTCCTGGTGCTCTCCAAGGTGAGGACAGTCTGTGCTCATGGAGGGGAAAGAGCAGGAGAGGAGAGTTCTTCTGGCCCGTGTTATTTAGGGAGTCAGGCTGCATGTTCCATGATCACCTCACAGACTGTGACCATGAAGTGCTGGGGCTGGTCCTGCTCACACTGAGGGGGCTGGAGAAGTGTGTCCAGGGCTGTCCTTGTGCAGGGCTGTCCCCCTCCCTGGTACCGAGTGTCCCCTGTGCTGTGCCCTCAGGGCTCTGCAATATTCCTGTTCACAGCACCGAGGGGAGGGGAGGGGACCCTGCTGGGGACGGCTGAGAGTGCCAGATGCAGGGCTGGGGCCAGCTCTGGAGCATGGGGCACACGGGGCAGGCAGGGGACAACCTCAGGAAGCTCCTTGCAGCCACGACGCAAGGACTTTGCTTTCCTTCCCAGCCTTTGCTTTCCTTCCCCAACCTTTGCTTTCCTCCCAAACCTTTGATTTCCTTCAATTCCCAAACCTTTGCTTTCCTCCCAAACCTTTGCTTTCCTCCCAAACCTTTGATTTCCTTCAATTCCTAAACCTTTGATTTCCTTCCCCAACCTTTGCTTTCCTCCCAAACCTTTGCTTTCGTTTCATCTCCGAGCCTTTGGTTTCTGAGCTGTTCCTGCAGCTGGGTAGGGTAATTTTTCACTCAGAAGAACAAAACCTAATACATTAAAATAACAGGGGAAAACACCCAAACCCCAGCCTTCTAATACGGCAAATTATCCCTCTTACAAACTCAATATTTGATCTCACTTCATCTCCAGTTCTTTTTCTGTGCTTCCAGAGGTATCTGGGATTTCTTCCCTGTTTGTGGGCAGTGTTATAACTGGAGCTGGGTGATGCAGCTCCAGTTGTTTGCAGCTCTCTGTTGTTATTCACCAGAAATGCAAGTTCTAAAATCCTTTACTAAATTCAAAGCTTCTTAGGAATAAGTGAATCTATTTTTAAGAAAAGGCAAACACGAAAACAATTCTTGCAGTATTTAAATAAAGCTTACATTTTTTATTTCAAATTTTTATTTAGAAATCCAAAATGTTACTTTAGATAATTCTATACATTGGGGAAACCAATAAGATTTAATCAAGATTTCATCTAAGTCAGGAAAAAAAATTTTAAAAAACCCTCTAGAAATAGAAATTAATTTCTAAGAGCTGAAAAAAAGAGTTGAAAAATCCATTCTTAAACCTCTGATTTAGTCAGTGAACAAAACTTATTTTGTTCTAGATACTGATCTCTGAAGCTAGTAAGGTGATAAATCTTTGTCCAGCTTCTCTTCAAATAATTAGGGCATATCTTCTGTATATTACATTTCCTGGTAATATGATAGCTCCACTTTTACATAATGCTATTTTAGGATTTATAAGACTGGAGGTAATTAATTCTAATATAATTATTTGTTACCAACTGGAGATCATGAACAATAGCACAGGCTAAAAAGGAGAGTTCTTCAGAAAGCAAGGACAGAAGGAGTACACAAAGTAGATTTTTTTTTTTTTTTCTTTCCAAATGCTTTCACTAATAAATTTTACTAAAATAGAAGTTCAGACAGGAATGCAGGATGAGCTCTGTCTTGGCAGGAGTGGGCACTGGCTGCAGCTGTTGCCCACAGACACACACCACCTGAGCAGCCAGGGAGATTTTGGGAGCTTTCTGCTGCAGCAGCAGGGATGGAGCTGCTGCCTGGTACAGATTTCAAGCAAATAAATTGTGTGCATGAATAAATCAAACCAGCACCAGCATCACCCAGAGCCCTCAGCTCTGCCCACAGCCTTGCCAAGATCTGTGCAATCACTGGGCTGGTCACTACCTGATAAACTACTCTGCCTCTCCTGACATAATGCCTAGTTTTTGCATGAATTGCTAAGTTCACAAAAGCCTCCAAACTGTCTGCAGTGATCAAGTCCTGATTATAGACTGCAGATGAATTGAGAGGTCCTGTTCCATAACCTCTGTGTGACTTTGAAATGTGCATTCCACTTCAGGCAGAGTCTAACACAATCTGTTTCCACTGAAGGCAAGCACCACTGGAAATATGATTACAATAATTGTATTATGAACATGGCATTGTCGTGATCAAGTGAAGGGCTCCAAAACGTAACTGATAAAATTGTAGCTTTGACCTCCACGCTCAGCTCCAGCATTCAGTGCAGTTCAAATATCCCAGTGCGTTGGGCTCGTTAGCTCGAGGCAGCCCCAGCAGCTCCAGCCCTGCTCCCAGGAGCCACTTCACAGACAATTCGGGTAAACAAGAGCTGGTGGGAGGGGAGAAACAGGATCCAGCTTTTGATGTCGCTTTAGAGCGTCAAAGACTGAATCTTGTGCTGTAACAGTTCCATCAATTCCCCAGAGCTGGAGCAACACAGAATTCGATTTGAAATTCCTGTGTAAACACGCTGGGGCAAATCCATGGTTGATGGAAATTGTTGTAACTTCCTTGGCTGTATTGTATCACTGAAACTAATGAATCTGGGGCTGTTTGTACCATATGAGGATTCATCCCCTTCATAAATATTTATGCAAAAATGAGAGAATTATATCAATTTAAAAATATTTTAATGTGGTGTTCCAAATCATGCAGGATATAGTAGACCACTTCAGCTTTGTTTTCTTATCCTCTGGCTTCCTTCAGGTCCTAGTCTGAACTTCCTAGCTAAATATGAAAAGAAATATGTAAATTGTACCAGTCCTGCCATGAGTTTCAGTTTGCAGAAGTGCCATTGATACAGACTCCTGCATTTATTTGGGGTGGAAAGTGTCTATTTAAATTGTGAGATCAATCGTCAAATTAGATGTGTGACTGCACACATCGTTCCAGTGTTTATTTTCTTTTCTGGCACACTTGTGGCTCCTTGGGTTTGAAGAATGTAACTCAATTGGAATGAGCCTCGGTGATAAAATGGTCATCACATAAGACGTCTTTGTGTTGTTTTGAAATGTACTATTACAAGGCATTTTAATAAACTTTGTTTTTATTTTCCTTGATTAATAACACATTTGCTGGTGAATTTTCTGGGATGTTTGATTCATGGTCTTTCCTTTCTTTTCCTTAGAACTCCTTGGTGGCAGCAGCCTCCAGGAGGCCTTGTGGGACTATCCCATGGCGAGCTGACCTGGTCCTGCCTTTGTCCAAGTAATTTTAGTCGCACTAACACTTTTGACCCCTGGTGTCATTGATAAGCTCCAGAGCACCGAGAGCTGGGTCAAAAAAGTTTTGAAAGGTCTGCAGAAAACTAAATGCTTAAAGCCATGTGATTGATACTTATTTGTTTTAATGATGAATATAGAAAATAATGCTGTTGCTTTCTCTTCTCTGCCTGTTCGCACTGACAGAGAAGCTGATTTATGGGTAGTAGTTACATTACATGTAATAAAAACTGCCAGGGATGTCAGGGAGAATATTCTGTTTTCATCTTCTCTGCTCAATAGCTGATCTGATTTTTACCCTTCCTCAGCTGTGTGGTTTAGAAGACTCTGAGTGTTGTGCAAAGCATTAAACAACAGCAGCTGATCACTTCTGCTAATATGGTTTCACTATAGGATATTGTCATCTTCTTCTGATTGGCATTTGCCTCTCAGAGAATTGTTTGGCTAATGCGCTGCTTAATACTTTCATTTTCTCTTTTCCGTTTTTCTTTTTTTCTTTCTTTTTTTTTTTTTTTTTTTGGTTGAAACTGGCTTTTATCTTTAAACTGTTTTTATAAAGCAGAAAACTCTGTCCCTTTGAACTCATCCTCTGATGTCATAAGAGCTGGGAGCTGACATGAATTACACTTTGAAAATACTGACATTTAGAGCTAGGTACCAGCATGTGCTAAATCCCAGTAACATATGAGGCGCTGCAGAACATTTTTTTACCACGGTGTTATTAGTGGCAGGCTCTTTGGTCTGAACGCCTTTGATAAGTGAAATTAGCACACTGTTTTTCCAGCCTAAGTATGGTAAATTCTTTCCCCTTTTGGGGTCAAAAAATATAAATATTAAAGAAAACTCCGAGCGTCGCTATTTGCAAGGTTACAATGTTTGTTATTAGAGCTGCAGAATTCATTCAGCCTTTTGGAGAAGACAGTGTGAGGGAGCCCTGGAAGGACAGGAAACATCTCTATTTGCTGGCAGCATGCCTGGATCAGACATTGCTCCCAGTGCCACCCTGATGGCACGGCAGGGAGAGCCAGCCCAGCTATGCAGAAGGAAAACAGGCAGCAGATCAATATTTCATAACACAGCACGCCCAGAGGGGAGGGAATTGGATGAGGCTCTTTGCAGGAGGCCAGTTCTGTGGGCAGCCAAAAAATCCAGGATGTTCACTGGAATTAGGGCCCTCATCTCAATCCCCTCCCAGGAGGAGCAGCCCAAGGCAGGAAGCACTTTGCAGAGGGCTTCCTCTGGGTGCCCCAGAGATGTCCCACAGAGAAGCCTGGTTTTAATGCTGCATTCCTCAGCACAAATAAAGCACAGCTTTACAGCCTGACTTGTGCAAGGCTTGAAAGGAGACCCCTATGGAGCCCTCCAGCATAGGTACACTGAGGCAATAGGGAAAAGTACCATTTCCCTTACACTTGGGGTTTTTAATACAACAGGGATATGCCCTACATGAAGACAAAGTGGATTTTGGATCTTAAGTAACATCAGAAAATTACACAGCACTGTGCATCCCCTGAAGAGGGCTGAATTTAGCACCATTTATTTCCACCTATATCCATCCTCTAACTGTGGCTTGTATAAACCGTTTTGATTCCATCAGGCAATTTTCCTGATTGTGTTAATGGATATTATCCTTCCCATGAGCATATGGAAAGCTTGGAGATGCTTTTAATATCCCTGTTTGTCTTACCCAAAAAAGAGATCCAACCAATCAAAAAGCCCCACAGCCTTGTATGTTTTTGAACCTGGTTCATAGCTCCTGGAACTAACTAAAACAAGAGCACAAGCAATCCAATGCATTTGTAAATAATCCCAACTCAGAATAGCAGCTTTGGCCAGGCTGAGAGTGGAAGGAATTGGCCTGGCCCCAGCCACTGGAATGGGACCCAGCCCAGCAGGGCAGAGACAGGAAGGAGAGATGGGTGCCTTGGGGACAGCTCTGATGGGGACAGACAGCCCTGCTTGGGACAGTCCTGCTGGGAACAGCCCTGCTGGGGACAGCCCTGCTGGGGACAGCCCTGCTGGGGACAGCTCTGATGGGGACAGACAGCCCTGCTGGGGACAGCCCTGCTGGGGACAGCCCTGATGGGGACAGCCCTGCTGGGGAGAGCCCTGCTGGTCCCATCACGTGGAGCCCTGCTGGTCCCATCACAGATAACTGCCTGAGCTGCCTCAGGGCTCAGGGATGTGCACAGAGGGGCTCCCGCCCTGCTTGCTCCGGGATAACAGGACAGTGTCCCTGATGCTGTTTTGGGCTTACCTAGAAACAGAGCCAGACAAAGCTAAAAAGGTAAAAGCAGATGTATTGAATGAAGGGTCTTCAGGTACTTTAAGGGCAGACAAAGCCTCCCCAAGGGGCTACACCCAAGCTGGACAATGGGCACCAGTTTTTCAGACAATTATAAGTTTGGTCCATTTACATACCGCGGTTAATTCTGCAATTACAGCTTCAGCTATTGAAGTCATTTACCCCCAGTTTGCTACCCCAATTCACTTTTGTTTATATTTTTGAGGCCTGAGGCTGTGGGGTGTCCCAGGCCCTGAGGGATTGTGTTGTCTGACCAAACTGTGCAGACAGTAACTAACACTGTATGGAGTTTGGAGTGATGCACTGATGCAGTACAGGATCTGTAAAATATAAAAGCTGAAATCCTGAGGCATCATCATGGTGATGTGCCCATGTCCCAGGGTGGTGCTGAGCCCCTGAGCAGCACTGGGGGCTGTGAGAGATGCAGCTGTGGCAAGGAGAGGCAGGGCAGCAGCTGGGGCTGAGCTGGCACCTAGCCCCAGGCTGTGCCTCTGCTGTGGTGACACCTTGGCTGAGCTGCACACCCTCTGCACCCCAGGGAGCACTGGGGAGTGTGATGCCTCCAGACTGAGCCAGCATGCAGGTGAGAATAATGGTGCAGGCTGTAGATTGGTGTGTGTTGTGTAGAAATTATCATTTCAATGGTAATTGCACAGCCACTGTCAGTCATCTTTACCTACTGCTTCTAGCCACAAGGAGTTCTCTCTGATAAAGATTTCTGCTGTTTGGAGGCAGGCCTGGATTTACCACCACAAGATAAAGTGATCACATTCTCAAGAGCCCTTGCTCCTGAAGGAGGGTTGGTGCAGAATCCTGCTCTGGTTTCTCCCCCTGTGCTGCTGCTTTACCCCCCCAGAGGGGCCCTGTCCCCAGAGCTGCACTCAGGGAGGACACAAGGTGCAGGCTTTGCTCACAGGGGTGCTCCCAGCTCCATCCCCACCATCCTTCCCACACCACCTGGTCAGGCTCTTGGCCCCTCTTTTCTCCCCCCGCTGATAAACTCAGGCTGCTTAGAAGAAAATGCTGATAAAGTTTTGTTCAGGTCAAAAATGATGTTCTGTTAAACACACTTCATTTTCTTCAGAGTCCTTAACTCTTGCCTAGATTTTTGGGATTTTCTTTCTGCCAAAGTAGTGTGAAAGATTAAAAAAAAAAAAAAAATCATCTTTTTTACTCCCAAACAAGAAAAAAAAAAAGACTGAAACACCCTAAGAAATAACCAAATCCAGGCAGATGTACTTTAGCTTTGAACAAGGAAAGGCAATTTGTGATAGGTTTTTCCAGAAATGGACTCTGGAGGGAGGATATCTTTTTGGTATGGGGATTAAAAAAAAGGATGGGAATTATTAGGAGAGAAGAAAGAACGAGAGAACAAGCAGGAAAAGAGACTTGGGAAGAGTGTGAGAGGCTTAGCAGGGGTGAGACAAAGGCACTCTGGGCGACCCAAGGGTTCTTCACGTGGCTCATAAGTTGAGTTCTGTTGTCTTCTACTGCCCCAGGCTCCCTAACAAAGTTGTCCCAGTGGGAGGGATAATTTTCATCCTCTCCAACTCACTCACAAAATTCTGAACAAGAATGATGCAAAAAGAGTGAATAAAAGGGTGCAGGTCAGCAGAACTTCCCAAGGGGCCAAGCACAGGTGGAACAGTGAGCCTGAATATTCTGGTGATAAAAGACTTGTCAGGAGAAACTCGTGAGAAAGATGTCAGAGTTAGGAAAAGGAGAAGGCTTTTAAGAGCTTTGAAAGTTTGAATTTCAAGAAAATTTTGCAGGAGAAGCCTGTGTGTCTGCTATCCTAAGGGGTTTTTGCTACTTTTCTCCAGAGAATTAGGAAAAAATGTGGAATTTTGTATGGGAGCTGAATTTGTGTTAAGGTGGACTTTAGGGATTTTATTACATAATGAGAGGGATTCCTGGACAACCCCTCCAAAACCTGGAATTGTCACTGGCAGCTGTGCAAACCCAGGGCACTGGGAATATTCCTCTGTCTGCTCTGGGGTGCCCTGACCCCCAGGGCAGCACTGACTCTGACCCTCATCCATGGAGAAAGTTCCCCAGACTCCAAGATAGACTGGAACCCACAAAAGTGTGCAATAGATTACAGAGAGCAGTGTGGGTGTGTCACTGGGTGAGAAATTGAGGGTGTGGGATTTTTAGGATGTTGTGGATGGAAGCAAGATGGAGGCACAGGGTGCTGTCCTGGGTTTCTTCTTCATGCTGCTTCTTCCTCCTTCTCCATGGGTTTGGGGGGCATTTTGTAATTGGGCAGAGAAGTCTGCACTGGGGGCTCTGTGGGATCAGTTATGGGGTAAAAGGGAAATAATCCAGGTGTCAGCTCTTAATGGGATAGTTCAGTCTTAAAGCCCTTGTGCCAAGAGATTGTTGGGCATTTTGTGCCTTCTGATGAAAAGGTGCTGCACTCCCAGCAGTGAGACTGTTTTACTGATAAGAAATAACAAACACCTGAGCTCCAACATGAACCCACTGTCTGGAGTGCCTTCAGTCCTGACCCAGAGAAACCCACAGTGGGATCCCCACAGGCAGCAGGGGTGCCCCAGGCTCTGGGGGTGTTGGGTTGGGGCCCCCTGATGGGAGATCCAAGCTGGGCTCCAGGCACTGCTGGGGCACTGGTGGCTGCCAGAGCAGCCAGAGGGTCCCTGTGACTCCGGCCCAGCGTGGATCAGCCCTGCCCTCACCTGGGAAGGGGCACTTTGCTCAGCCAGGGAAGGGGCACTGCCCTCCTCCAGGTGCCCCTGGCTCAGCACAGGCTGCCACAGGCACAGAGGGGCAGGACAGCCTCTGAGAGGCAGCAGCTTTGTGCCTCTCACAGCCCTGCCCTCTCCTGCAGGGGTGGATGTGCCCCAGGAGCACATCCCTGGTGTGGGGGGACATCCCCTGTGGGGAAGGAGGAGCAGCCAGGAGCTTTGGCTGGAGCTCTGGGAGGGCTGCAGCCAGCAGGGTGAGCTGGCTGCAGCCCTAGCTCGTGGAGCCTCTGGGGACTGGAAGCTTTTTCTTTGCTGTGTTGTGTAAAATTGTTTAATACTCGTGATTCAATTGATTTTAAAGTGGATAATCATCGCTGAGTTTTAAATACACAGAGCTTGTTGGAGCTACAGCTTTTCTTTGTTAATACTAACATTAAATATTTATTCTGGATAAGGATAATCTAGTAATATGGGGAAACACCTGTGATTGAACTGCTGTGATAAGGATCTCTGCTATACACTTCTCCTGCCAATATTTTCACAAACCTCACAATATTCAGGGGTAAATAAATTTAATTCATTCTCCACTCCTGTTGACTCACAAATTTGAATGTATTTGATGCATGAATCTTTGCAGTAGGTTGTAAAGCCCAGTTCAAAACCTGTGCTAATTTGTTTAAGGAGCTCTGTTTGACAGAAGCCCCTTTTTTCCCTCCAGCACTAATTGGGTGATGATGATTGGGTCGTTTGTGGAAACCCCAGAGCAGGAGAAGGCAGCTGGAGACAAACCCAAAACCGTGCACAGCTTTGAGATTTCATGGAGCTGCAGCAATTCCCTGTCTCACTCCAGTGGAGCTGTATTACCCACAGGCAGCTCCTCCCTGTTTGCTCAGACAGCCCCTCCTGGATGGCTTTCTAAAACCTCTAAGAGGGTAAATTCTGCCCTTGAAAAATGGAGAATGAAGTGATTTGTTTCTCCCTCTGGCAATAATGGAGTCAAGAAAAACTGGTGCTGAATACCTCTGTTATATGCATGTGAATGTCAGATAAGTCTTAATTTAGAGTTATATGTTATATTTTCAATGGGAAGTATCTAATAATTCTGGCTTTTAAATGTCTTATATACTATGCATAAATTTAATTACTCCAAATAGTACTTTGCTCCAATTTTACTTAGTTTTGGGGTTTTTTAATACACTCTTCAGAAGAAAACAGTTTTGTGGCATTGATATTCATTTAAAAAACCAAACAAAAAAATACAGCCTTTTTACAGCAGCTGTCATACATCCTTGTAAGTATCTCATTGGGCTCTTGCATGCATGGAACTCCTACACGTGAGAACATTATTCTGAGCTGTGATTTTTGTAGATAGAGTAATTTATTTTTAATATTAAATATGGAATATTAATATCCAATGTTTAATATTAGTTGCTGCTAAGACTTGTGTAAACCCAGACCTTGTGAAGCCAGCAGGAAATTCCTACTTGTTTTTGTGAAGCTGAGCTTGCTCTTCCTTGGTGGAAAGAGAAACTTGTCCTTCAGCCTTGTAGAAAGCCAGGGGAGCCAAGTGATGTGCCAGGGTTTGATGGCAGTGCAGGTGAGCTGTGCTCCCAGCTCTGCTGGGAGGGGCTGCAGGAGCTGTGTGTGCTGCAGAGGAGCTGGCCCTCACCTCCTGTCCTCATCCTAACTCCTGTCCTCATCTGAAACCCTGCCAGCAGGAGCTGCCCCCAGCAGGAGCTGGGTCAGTCCTTACAAAGCAATTTCTGTTCCACACTGAGTGACATTTCAGTGCTCAGTGCTCCCAGTCCTGCTCCTGGCATGCCTGGGCAAGAGCTGTGTGCCTGACAGAGCCCCAGACCCAGCTCACAGAGATCTGTGTGCCTGACAGAGCCCCAGACCCAGCTCACAGAGATCTGTGTGCCTCAGTCAGCCCCAGACCCAGCTCACAGAGATCTGTGTGCCTGACAGAGCCCCAAACCCAGCTCACAGAGATCTGTGTGCCTCAATCAGTCCCAGACCCAGCTCACAGAGATCTGTGTGCCTGACAGAGCCCCAGACCCAGCTCACAGAGATCTGTGTGCCTGACAGAGCCCCAGACCCAGCTCACAGAGATCTGTGTGCCTGACAGAGCCCCAGACCCAGCTCACAGAGATCTGTGTGCCTGACAGAGCCCCAGACCCAGCTCACAGAGATCTGTGTGCCTGACAGAGCCCCAGACCCAGCTCACAGAGATCTGTGTGCCTGAATCAGCCCCAGACCCAGCTCACAGAGATCTGTGTGCCTGACAGAGCCCCAGACCCAGCTCAGAGAGATCTGTGTGCCTGACAGAGTCCCAGACCCAGCTCAGAGAGATCTGTGTGCCTGACAGAGCCCCAGACCCAGCTCACAGAGATCTGTGTGCCTCAATCAGCCCCAGACCCAGCTCAGAGAGATCTGTGTGCCTGACAGAGCCCCAGACCCAACTCATAGAGATCTGTGTGCCTGACAGAGCCCCAGACCCAGCTCAGAGAGATCTGTGTGCCTGACAGAGCCCCAGACCCAGCTCACAGAGATCTGTGTGCCTCAATCAGCCCCAGACCCAGCTCACAGAGATCTGTGTGCCTGAATCAGCCCCAGACCCAGCTCACAGAGATCTGTGTGCCTCAATCAGCCCCAGACCCAGCTCACAGAGATCTGTGTGCCTCAATCAGCCCCAGACCCAGCTCACAGAGATCTGTGTGCCTCAATCAGCCCCAGACCCAGCTCACAGAGATCTGTGTGCCTCAATCAGCCCCAGACCCAGCTCAGAGATATCTGTGTGCCTGACAGAGCCCCAGACCCAGCTCACAGAGATCTGTGTGCCTGAATCAGCCCCAGACCCAGCTCACAGAGATCTGTGTGCCTGAAAAAGCTCCAAACCCAGCTCACAGAGATCTGTGTGCCTGACAGAGCCCCAAACCCAGCTCACAGAGATCTGTGTGCCTGAAAAAGCTCCAAACCCAGCTCACAGAGCTCCAGACCCTCCTCAGAGGGAGCACACAGGACTCAGCCTGCTCTGGGGGTTTGGGCTCCCAGAGGGTCTCCAGCCTTTTCCCCCTTGTGCTGTTCTATGCTGCCCTGTCAGTGGCACACAAATTGCAATATCTGCTTGCTTCCACTCACACGTTGAACACCCACTGAACACAGATTTGTAATGAATCCCTTGTTTGAGTAGGAGTTCAGCTGGCAGCAAAGAAATCCAGTGCTTCTGTTTTCCATATTGCTCATCCCAGGTTGTATACATAGCACTGACAGGCAGCAAATGCTATTTTTCTTATAAGCAACAAAAAACAACAAATAACATTTCCACAATAATTTCCATTGCATTTTAAAGAGCTTTTTGACCAGTTTAAATGGATTTGAGATAAAAGAAATGCTATATTGATGTTTAACCCACAGAAACTCTTGGGCTTTTATGGTTTGTCCTAATACTGCTTTAAAGACTCCAGTGAAATCTTTCTGTAGAGTACTGAATATCCAGGAAATGTGGCACACCTTTTCTTCTGGCTTCTAGTTCTGCTTATGTTCTTTTTGAAAAGCTTATCCAGCTGGAAAGCACAGCCAGTTAAAGATGACTTTTTGTGTGTCAAGTTCCTCCTTCCTGCACTAAACAGTGCAGTAACTACAGCTCTTCTAAGTGATAGGGGCATGTTCTGGACAAACCTTTCCTCTTGTTATTAATTATTTATTCCCGGGCTGGGGTGTCTGTGTGTAGCTCTGTTCTCAAAGGAGGAACAGGCAGAGGAAACCTAAGATGAAATGAAATCTAATAATAGTGTGGAGGTTCTTCTTTCCCAGATCCCTGAACTGTGCTGTAAATGCAGGGCAGTGCAGTGGCAGCAGGGTATCACTCATGGGCTGGCTGCCTTTTCTGAGCCTGTTCCCAGAGAATGGAAATATGGATTATCTCCTCTTTTAACCATTGAAAACTAATAAACAATGAAGTTAGAAACTTACAGCCAAAATTGTGCATCTTTTTGAGGAGGCTTTTTCCCAGTGGGAGTAGGGTGCTAAATCCTGGTTTTGATCAGGTTATGGCCCATGGTGCCAGAGGAAGGATGTCCCAAGCACCCAGGCCAGCAGTGACAGCAAATGAAGGGCACTGCACCCTCACTCTCTAGGGAAAGGGGGAAGTGAGCTCAGCTAGGGAGCAACACCTGCACTGCTGTTTTCTCCAGGTGGTTTTCTCTGGATGTGGATAACAGCTCCACAAAAAGGAATATAAAGTTAAAATCACATCTTGAGTGTGCTGCTGTTAGGGTGAGGTGTTACAAACCCCCCAAACCTGAAGCCAGCTGACAAGCAATGAACATGAATCAACACAAATCATTTATTTGGAAGTAACTAAAAGAGGAAGCCACTAGAGATGCATTTTTCTAGAAAATAAAAATTTCAACCACAACAAAGCTGGCTGAGAGAGTGAATTTAGCACATTTTGGTGACTGCTTAAGGATCCATACCAATGCTGTTTTCCTGTGAAACGGGCTGCAGATAGCTAGGAGGAAAATGTCCAGGCCATGGCCCCTGTGGACATCAGGCAGGGCTGACCTGCCCTGCTCCCCTTGCCCCCATGGGCTGCCTGGCCAGGGCTCACCTCACTTTATCCTCATTATTTTTATCTTTTATTATTTCATTATTGCTTTTATTCTTTGGGTGACATCATTGAGTTTCAGTTAAACTACTGAAAACCTGGAATACCTGCAAACAGTTTCAAGTGTTAAACTGGGGGCCAAATACCTGCAGAGAACACTGATGTCAGAAGTTTACAGCTGCTGTACTGACACGGGCTTCAAAAAGCAGCACATCCTCAGAGACTGCTCCTGGAACCCTCATGAAATGATCCTGGAACACTTGCTGAGATTAAACATTTTCTTTGTTTACTTTTAAAATGACAAATTTACTTATCCAAATTGCTTTTTTCTGTGTTGCTGTAGCACCCATTTACATAGGAAGGCTTTTAAAAAAACCTCAACAAATTAAGTGAAGATGTGAATTTAAAGCAAATTACTTTAGCAGGACTAAAATCCTGTGTAGAAATTCCTTTCAGAATTGAGTACTCTAAACAGCTTTTAACTTAGTTAACCCTAAAGCTTTTGGGATGTGCATAAGTTGGAGGCTGAGGCCAATTAATTAATCCACTTTAAACACTAATTCAGTGTAATTTCCTGACTGTGTGTCTGTAGGCAGCTCTGAGGAGCACGTGCTGCAGAAATGGAAACCAGGGAGGATTTTACTCTCCTCCAAAGGACTTTGGTCCCTGTGTAGGTCTGGTAGCTATTCCTCAAAATCTGAAGTTTTTGCAGTGACTGTGTTGTTGGAGCCCTGGGCTTGTTACCAACCTCTTGCATGGCCTCAGTATTCCCTTTATCAAATTTTCTTTAGGCATTTCCCTAAGAAAATGAAAGTTCCTTGAGGATGTTGTTTGTGTCAGCCTTCCCAACTAATTGAGAGCCTTTTTTTAATATAAAGCAGTGGAATTTAGAGGAATACTGTGAGCTTTGTAGTAAATCTTCAAGGGGAAATTCTGTTGGCAGAATGGAAGGCATTAGATGCTGGTTCAGAATCATCTATGCTGACCTTACTAACACACAGAATATATCCTAGCAGGGTTTGGGATTGGAAATGCTGCAAACTGTGCATTGTGCTGCAGCAGTCTTGTGTGCACGGTCCCTTGTCCAGTGACCACTCACAGCCTTTGAAATCCTAATTTATCCTTCTCCAGTATAGAATGCAATAGCATCACTGTTTTAAAAAATCCTCTTGAATTGATATCAAGTATTTAATGGCAAAATCGCAATTTTTTATTCCACTTAGCCATTTGGCAGTGGAAAGGCCCTACTGTGTTCTTTCTTTGAAGTCTGAAAAAAATCTGGCCTAGGTTTGTTATTTGGGGAAAAGAGATTAGTCTTGTGTAACAATTACTCTCCTAATGCCATGAGACACTCGGGGTGCGTTGTGTTTTCCTGACATAAACATTTAGCTCATCTTTTGTTTTTGTACCAATGGCTACTCACATCAGCCCCGTAGAATTTGGGAAGAAAAGTGCCTTCTAGTGGGGATTGTCTTCTCACTAGCCCCACTGATTTTCCAAGAGACTTTGCTTTGTGCAATGCATTATAATTATATGACAGGAGAACAGTGGAGAATATGGCACAGCGTTTCCCATAGGTTTCCTATCTGAGATAAGAAAGATAAACATTCTGCTTTACTTCTCCAGGAACAAAGCCAGCCCTGGGCAGTTTCCTGGATAGGAGCTGCAGGAGCTGCGTGCCTGCAGGAGCTGCGTGCAGGCAGGAGCTGTGTGCAGGCAGGAGCTGTGTCCGTCTGTCCCTGCCGGAGCCGTGTCCCTCTGTCCCAGCCGGAGCCGTGTCCGTCTGTCCCTGCCGGAGCCGTGTCCCTCTGTCCCTGCCGGAGCCGTGTCCCTCTGTCCCTGCCGGAGCCGTGTCCCTCTGTCCCAGCCGGCGCCGTGTCCGTCTGTCCCTGCCGGAGCTCTGTCCGTCTGTCCCTGCCGGAGCCGTGTCCGTCTGTCCCTGCCGGAGCTCTGTCCGTCTGTCCCTGCCGGAGCCGTGTCCCTCTGTCCCTGCCGGAGCCGTGTCCGTCTGTCCCTGCCGGAGCCGTGTCCGTCTGTCCCTGCCGGGGCCGTGTCCCTGCCGGAGCCGTGTCCCTCTGTCCCTGCCGGGGCCGTGTCCGTCTGTCCCTGCCGGAGCCGTGTCCCTCTGTCCCTGCCGGAGCCGTGTCCGTCTGTCCCTGCCGGAGCCGTGTCCGTCTGTCCCTGCCGGAGCCGTGTCCCTCTGTCCCTGCCGGGGCCGTGTCCCTCTGTCCCTGCCGGAGCCGTGTCCGTCTGTCCCAGCCGGAGCCGTGTCCGTCTGTCCCTGCCGGAGCCGTGTCCCTCTGTCCCAGCCGGAGCCGTGTCCCTCTGTCCCTGCCGGAGCCGTGTCCCTCTGTCCCTGCCGGAGCCGTGTCCGTCTGTCCCTGCCGGAGCGCGGCTCTCCGCGGCTCACGGAGCTCCGTGTCCTGCCGGGCGCTGCCCGCACGGGTGCGGGAGCCGAGGCTGGGCTCTGCTGCCCTTCCCTACAAGGTCCTCACGCCCGAGGGTCCCCGCGCACGCCCGCAGCTTTCTGCGGGCCGGGGGAGCTGCTGTTTTTGCAGGGCGCTCTCCTGTCTGGGGAAACAAGGGAGCCTTTAACTGGATCCCTCTTGTGTTCCCGGGGTGCTGCACTCCAGCCAAGCTGGGAGGACCGGGGTCTGCTCCAGGGTATGCGTGCCTTGGCTCTCCATGACCCACCTCTGGTTCGGTCCTGACACCCCGGCCAGGGAAATACTGTGTTTGGGGATGACTTTCCTAAAGCAGGGAGAAAACCTCTGGTCACGGGAGCAGCGAGCAGCGGAGATGCTTTCGGTTTGTTCCACCCTCTGCTGCACTTCCAGGGGCTGAGTTGTGCAAAAGGGGAAAGAATCCCCAGGCATCGCTTTCCCAAAGCAAAGCAGCTGGGAAGCTTGAGCTGTGCTTCCCAGGAAACCTGGGTGGGTGAGAGATTTCAGAGCTTTAGACGGGTTCAACAGGAGAGGCTGGAAAATTGCAGTAATGCTGCCAGTGTTAGTGGTTAACAAGATGTGTCAAACACTCAGGGGTGACCTCCTCCACGGCTCTAGAGCTTTGCAGTTCCCTGCATTTTTGCTTTCCCATTTAACTTTCTCACTTGTAACTTCTTTTTTTTATTCTCAGACCAAGTTTTGTAACGCACTGACATCTGCTGTGTGTTTGACTAACGCAGCCACTCAAGAACTGAAACAGGCCCTGCAGCCTGGGCAGAATGGGGCTTGAGAAATCAAATTTGAGAGAAAGGGGAAGGAGGGTGGGAGAACCTGGTGGCTCACTATTGAGTCGAGGAGGTAAGAGAGAACAAGCCACCCTGCCCTTAAGAATCTTCTGTTATAATTGTTTTATGGAATGATTCACAGAGTAAGCTGATTTCAGTCATACAAACAGCAGTTCTATCCATGGACTGTAGTTATCACCATTTAGAAATAACTACATTAGCTCCATTTTTCCTTTCTTTTTTATCTAATCAGGGTTGTGATGATGTGGTGGCCATCATGTGGTGGGCATATGGTCCTGACAAAGGGCATTTGTGCCAGTTTTCAGACACATTGAGACTGAGAGGAAGCAGTGCAGCTGAATAACACCACTGCCCGCACCATTCACATTTACAAATTCTGTGAGACAGGAGCAGCCTCCCCCCTTCAGCAAATGCCTGTAGGTACCACAGCAGGAGCTGCTGCATGACAGCATCACTTTTAAAACACTAAAGCCACCTCTGCAAAGACTCCCTCAGTTTGATAGCAGCAAAGCTTGCTGCTGATTGAAGGTGTCCCCGAAGCATTTTCAGTGGAGGTTGGTTTCTGGCAAGGATGTGAAGCAGCAGAAGTGTTCCCTGGTGGTGTGGGACAACCAAACCTCCTCTGCCCCTGTGCTCAAACCCAGCTCCCAGCCCCAGCTCCTGCCCCAGATACATCTCATTGGGCATTTCTGAGACCCAGTGCATTACTAATCAGAAATCTTTTATCAAAACCATTTTAAACAAGAAGCTGACCTGTGTCCAAAGGAGTAGTTAGGCAGTTTTGATTTTTGCCAAAAATTGATAGTATTTCTAATGAAAAATTGAAGCCAGGCTGGGATTTTTTGATACATTATTCAGCCAAAAATAATTGCTTATAAACCCACAAGGTTTTTTTCTTCCAAAAAAGTTCTTTGCTGGTTTCAGGAAAATCTAACAGTCTGTGAAGAGGGGGAGCCTCCTAACAAATCGTTTCTCAAAATATATATTTACACCAGAATCAATGAGTTATGGGATTATCTCCCACATTAGTCCCTCCATATAGGTATTTTTAAGGTAATAAGTCTCTGAAGCAGGCAAGACTCTATGCAGAGACACTTGGGCAAGAAAGGAGAGTTGGCTTTTTTTTCCATTTTCTATCCCAGAAGTGGCTGTAAAATCTTGGTTTTTAAATGTATGTTTTATTAGAACAAACAGGCTTTAAGAAGGTCATAAACTGTAGTTTCTCCTTTTCTTCATTCCCAGCAAATGTGCAAAATAGCTGCAAGGCCATGACAGTGCTGGATTAACACCTCACCAACAGCAAGAACTGAAACAGAAAAGTACCTTTCATTATGAGGGGTTTTAAACAGAAGGGGAAATCCTGCTCCCCTCGAGATCAAGAGGGAAATTCCTTTTCAGCTTCAAAACAGCCCAAATGTAGCCCTGCATTATTCTGAAAGCCCAAGCATTTCCATCCCTTTGCAGTCACCCCACAGTCAAGAGCAGGGACACAGCTCCTCATACCTTAAATCAGGGTTACAGGGCCTGCTCCTAGGCTGCTGCTCAGGAACTTTTCTCCAGGGCTTGTAGCATTAAATGACTGCTGCCTCTCTATTTCTTTTTAGAAGTTTTTTGTTTGTTTGTTTCAATGGCACAGTGTCTCCCTTGAAAATCTCTGCTGAAGTGCCCTTCATTCACTGTTTTTAATGCTTCTTACTGTCAAGGGCCATCACATTTTCAAAGTGAGGTGTCTGACATCAGCAATCACAGCCAGGATTTAGAACAGGGGTTCTCAGATGTGTTTGAAGATCCTGTGTGTTACCTAATTCTGAGAAACCACATGTATGAAATGTGCCATGAAATGACTGATGGAGGATCCAATAGCAAGTAAAGCTTTGCTTGATGCCTTCCAGCAATGCTGCTGTTTGTAAAACCCTTGAATTGCCCAAAAGGTGAGTGACATGCTGCTGGCTAACACTCCAGTCATGGCATCAGCTCTAAGCAGAGTTGTGACTGTTGGTTCATTGACTTCTCAGGTGAAGCTGAGCCCAGCTCTCCTCCCTGCAGTGTGAGCCATGCACTGTCCCCTGGCACACCCTGCACACCCCAGAGCTCTCTGGATGGTGCAGGGACACACCAAGCACTAAAAGCTGACACATCACTCGAGGCAAAAGAAACAGCCAAACCCCTTCATTTCCTCTGCCATGGATTTAAGTCAGCTAAAATCAGAGTTTTAAAGCACCCAACTGTTGTGCCCTGCCTGTTAAAAGTGAACCACAGGAGAATAATGCATTTTAATTTTTTGAACAGTTATTCCAAATACCTGCTGGAGACTTTAACCTGCATTCAAGGCAATTCCTGCTTCCACATTCAGTGGCAGTGCCAGAGCTCAGCCCCACATGAAGCCACCAAACAGAGCTGGTTCAATACAATATTCAGCCACGTGGCACATGCTTTTCTGTGGGAATAATGTTCTTTCATGCTTTGTATGAACCACCTATGGCACCAGGCAGATGGAGACTGATACAGAGCTTAACTTCTCCTGACAGCTATTCTCATAATGGGTTTCTCTTTTATTTTTTGCAAGGGATAGCTACAAACTGGATGAAAAAAAGGAAAACAAATTGAAATCAAATTATATGTAAGTAAACAAACTGTAATAAAATGAGCAAGCTGAACTTTCATCTACATTTCAACTGGATTTGAACCAAGTCCCTTCTGTGAGTCTAAGAAAGTTTGGTTTATATATATATATATATATATATATTTTTTTTTTTTTTTTTTTTTTTTTTTTTTTTTTGGTTTGGTCTGCTCTGCATTTTCTTGCTCTCAATTGTGACCAAGAGGAGAAATTCTGGAAAACTGCAAGCAGCTCTGATCTGCTGTTTTTGGCCAGGTCAAAAGCAGAACAAGCTGGAAATGTCATGCAAATTCCATGTTTGGTGCATTCCCAGTTCAGGTTTGCATACTCAGAAGGTCAGAACAAGATGGAGATAAACTAAAAGACCTCAAGGTGATTGCACAGACAAAAATCAAGTAGAATTTAGGTGGCCACGCTTAAACTGAAATATTCAGCTTCTTCAAAGTTTCTGTTCTTACCATGACAGGAAATTTAGTCCTTTGGGTTCACATTGTGCTTCCAAGCCCACTGGTTGGCTGGGACAATGCAGGGACCTAAGAGGTGTCTGAGGATCAGATCCACCCTCCCCTGGCACTCCTATGAGTGTGTGCTTTCAGGTTGTACATTCAGGTTTTGGGGGGAGACTGTATGTCATCTGAAGCTGACTTGGGCTAAGGCTTAGCTCTTGTCCTCCAGAAAGAAGAGAATTACTTTCCTCACATCACTTTTAACCAGGTTCTCTAGAGATGGCATGTGGTCTGACCCAACAAAACAGATTTGTTGTCAGATCAAACCTAGCTATTTATCTTGCAATCTTATAATCTTTGTAGAAACACAGCAGTTACATTTAAAAAGAAATGAACTTCTGATTGTTTTAAAGGGCAGCAGGTATTGGGAGAGGCACAGCTAGAGTTAGGAGGGAGTAGTTTGTGCAGTGCACCACTCTGCCTGGGAGCTTGGGAAGAAGAACAGCTTTACAGATGCAGCTCATGGCCCGGACTCCTCCCGAGCCCTGCAGGTTTCCGAGGGGAGGAAGGTGCTCTTGGCAGGGCGTGGCAGCCCTTCCTCACATAACTCTGCCCTCTGGATGTGGCAGGGCATTCCCTGGGTGCTGCAGCCAGGGCTTCTGTTCAGCAAGCAGACGGGGAGAAGCTTGTGTGTACAGAGAGTCATTCACAAATCGTTTAGGTAGGTAATATATACACACATTCCAGATGTGGACAGACTATTTAAAACAAAAGCAGCCTGTTCCTGGCTGATACAGCCCCTTCTGCAAGTTCTGGAAGACCCTGGCACATGACTACTTAGTTTTAACCAAATTCAACTGTTCCTGCACTGCTCAGAAATGGAAGAGGAGCATGATTTACATGGTCATGGTGTAGATGGCAAAGTCTGAATGCACACATGGGTTTCACAGCACGGGGCTGTGTCTGGCTGGCTTTCTCCCAGGGCAGCACCTCCTCTGCAGAAGCCTGCAGAGAGTGGACAGAAAGCCCTGACCATGCCTGGCACAAATTCTCAAGGAGCTGCTAAAGACAAAACTGGAATTCTCGGTGCACAGACGCTGCCCGAATTCAGAGGTCGGAGTGAGTCAGCACGGGCTGCTGGCTCAGACTGAAAGCTGCAGAGCTGCAGACATGTCCCAGCCTGTCCCCACCCGGCCAGCTCTGCCCTGGGGCTGGGACTGAGCAGGAGCATCCCCAAAAACTCCCACAGAAAAGGGCTGCCAGTGGTGAGCCAGCAGGAGCCCAGTGCCAGAGCTGACTCCAGCCCCAAGGCTGAGGTGCAGGCTCCAGGCTGGAGCAGCTCTGCCAGCCCCAGTCTGTGAGAGGGCCTCTGGCAGCAAGGCTGGGTCAGGTGAGGCATTGCTCCTCTCCCCATCACTAACAGCCCAGCTCCATTGGTATACTGTGTCCCTGCAGCTTTGTCTCCTGAATTTGGGCATTTCTGCTTCTACCCTGAATGAGCTTTTCAAACAGTGTTGCTTCAATGCAGTAACAGACCCTTTATGAAAACAGACTTGGGTGATTCTATCAATTCAGAGATCATATAAATTCACCATGGCTACACTTTGGGACCCACATTCTGAGAAAAGTAATAGATAACAAATTTTCGTTGGTGTCTGTACATTGGTTGGAAGAATTTTTCTTGAATTCTCTTTTTTTAAAAAAACCCGAAGTTTGTATAATTTTCCTTGCTTCAACATTTAACAAAGCAATTTTCAAATGTTCTAGACAAGGACCCAGAATTTTCTCTAACCTAAAAATGATCTGTTAAGCCATGCATCTCTGCAGCAACAACGGGAGATGCCTGCTTTGGCTCTAATTTTGTTGTACAATGCTATTAATTTACAACTTCGGGGTGATCTGGACATGAGTGGACTTGTATGGTTTGGGGTTTTTATCCCTCTTTTTATTTCCCCCTTCCCATGCTTTGTAGAAAAATAAGCTTCAATTTTGAAGTGCTAGAAAGAGCAGCTTGCTTTTGAGGCTGTCAGACTGAAACAAACGATCTTTGCTTCCAGCTTCCTAAAAAGACATAATTTCTACTCTGTCTAAAAAGCAGAGGCTGCCTTGTTTGTTTTTATTTGCAGCATTCGGCAGCGTTGCTGTAGGCCACGAACTGCAGGATGGCAGCAGCACAGGATTATCCTGCAGAGCCCTGAGTGGTGAATCCATAACAGCCAACCTGAACTCTGCTGCGGGCTGCCATTTAATACCACAAGAAACTGTTTGCATTTCATCATGTAACCGGTTGTGTGAATTCAAGAACCTTGCCTGGATCAGGCTGTGTTTTCAGATGAAAGAAAGGAACTACCAAATGCTAGGGTGAAATACAGAGTTTGTTTTTCTCTTGGCTTGTTCTCTAAGCATAAACAAATATACTGTAGTGAAGACTCGGGCTCAGGCTACAGAAGAAGAGAGATGGGAAGCAGGAATAGATAAGGGAAAAGGGCTGGGGCTGGTCTTTTCTCGTGAGATAGATTTCTTTGATATCGAGGCAACAGGAACAGGCTCAAAACTAAATGGGATCATGAAAATCTCTTCAGAGTATCAGCTGAACGGGGAAATCTACTCTCCGGATCCTAAAACCTTTCACTCCCATTGGATTTGGTAGAGAATTGAGCCCATTTGTGACTCTTCCCCTCGGGCTCTCTTAGATGGACTTTTATTCAATGTGATTTCAGTCCAGATCATAATAAAGTTGCTCTGTTCCCCATGAAGCTCACATTATGGATGTACAGCCATCATGGTCTACGGATTGCTTAGTTTTTCCTGTAAAAACAGAAATCCTTGTACAGCTGGGAGCTTGTAAAAACAAGCCTGAAGCGACCAAAATTTTTAGCTCTACAGTATAAATGAGGAACTAAATTCTCCACTGCAAAACATATAGGCTCAAGGTTTTGACAATGAGACTCATTCATGCAGAAGAAGACACTTTCCAGGTGAATATTTCCTTCTTCTGGCGTCACACGCTGGGTAATGTAATTAAAGAGCGTTTATGAAATGTTCGGGACTGTGCTGCTGGGAATCCTGAACAGAAGGGAAAGTGGGATTGTGTGTGTTTGTGGTGTGCCTAGATGAGCGAGATGATTTGAAGGCCAAGTGAGGGGTGAGATTTTGAAAATGCAAGCTTTTCCAAGGCAGAGTTTAGGGTCTAAAGGCAGTGACACGCACGCAGTCTCGTCTCACATAATGGTTACGCTGAGGTTGCGAAGGTTTTGTTCCTGGTAGTCGGTGCTGTGCCGACAAAAGCACCTCCAGGTTCGAGCCCTGCCTCTAGGTGTCATTTAGAAAGGGAGCGAACAGCCTCTGGAAGGGAAGCGGGGCGGCTGCGGCCACGGCCCGGCCCGGCCCGAGCTGCCTGCGAGCGCCGGGGCAGCCGCGTCCGGGGCACCTCCGCTCCCTCCGCCCGAGGGGACACGGGGCTCCTGCGCGTCGGTACCGCGGAAAACGCCCCCGTCCCAGCCTTTTAATAGATTCGATCGGCTGAATTTTCATTGAGGCCAGAATATTTTATTTCCCGCAGTACATTTCGTTTACTCTCATGAGCGCCGTGGTGCGAGACAGACCCGCGCACGCCGCGTTTAACACGGACCCTACTTTTCCTGGGTTTGTTACGGGAAAATACTCCACGATCTTAAAAACCAGTAGAACCTGGGAAAACAATATTTTTTAAAAATTTAAAAAAAAAAAAAAAAAGAAAAAAGAAAGAAAGGAATAAACTAGGAATACTTGAAACGGCAGCATGGTGACTGCCTTGTCCCGGCCGCTTTGCGGGGTGTGCCGAGGGAAGGAGAACTGCTGGGGGGATGGAGCGGGGACCGAAAGCGCCCGGCCCTGCCCGGCTCCCGGAGCCCCGCGCCGCCGCGGATCCCGTTCCTCGGGGAAACGGGACTCGGAACAAGGCGCGCCGGGGGCCGCCTTTACCTCCGTGTCCGTGTGGCTGCTACGTGACCCGAATGAGTGCGGATAATGCCGGGACGGCCCCAGACCACTGCGGGCTCGAGAGCCCCAAAGGTGCGCGCTGAGGCGGCACCGGCCGCGTGTCCGCCCCGGGAGCCGGGGCGCGGCGGGGCAACAGAACGGAGTAAGAGCCGCAGGACTGACTCCGGGGCTGTGCCGCCTGTCCCCGTCCGGGTCTCGGTGCGGGAGGCGAGAGCCCTGCCCCGGTGCCTGCAGGCGGCCTGCGCTGGCCGAACGGGAGCGGGGCTCTCCGAGCCACGGGCGGACTGGCGCTCCCCGCCGGAGACACGTTTTCTCGCCAAGAGAAAAGAAAAGAGAAAAAAAAAAAAAAAAAACCGCAAAAATCTTGGGAGGGGAAGGCTGCCGCGTTTTCAAACAAAGCGACCCCAGACCTGCCAGGTTCTGCTGCCTGCAAAGGGTGAGTAGAAAAGAAAACCCAAACCACTCGGACTACTCGAGTCTTATCAGCGCTTCAGCTGAAAGCACGGTTTTCGTGGGAATCCTCGTCCGGGCTGCCGGGGCCAGAGTGGGGGTGGCACCGTGCCCCGTGTCCCCGCGGGAGACACCGCCGCTCGCCGTGCCCCGCTCTGCTCGGCGCTCCCACCGCGAAGGGGCTCAGCGCTGCGCTCGGGGAAATCGCTCCGGGGCCGCGGCGGGGGAGCGATTCGGGAAGGGGAACCCGGTCCGGCTCGGTAGCGGTGAAGCCCCGGTTTGCAGCACCTCTCGGGTCGCATCTCTCAGCGGGGTTGGGCGGTCGGGATGGAGCCCCGCTCTGCCCGCCTCCCTCCCGGCTTCCCCACACCGGGGCCGGGCAGTGTCCGGGGCTATTCTACCCCCGTGTGCAGAAAGCGAGAGCCCCTTCCCCGCCGCAGTAGGCCGGGACAAGGGCACGGCGCCTTGAGCCCCATCCACCGCTAACTCCTCTCCTGTGTCCCCTACCCCGGCGAGCGGCTTCAGGACCGGGCCGGGAGCGGCTCCGCCGGCTCCTTCTGCTCCCGCCTTGCGCGGGTTTGTCCGCCCGCTGCCCGGCCCCGGGAGCGGCGGCGGGCGGGGCGCGGCCTCCGCCGGGGGCACCGGCGGATCGGGCCGCTCCCCGGGGCCGTGCCGGGATCCCCGCTCCTTCTCCCGAAAGGGCTCTCCTTGCTCCTCTGCTCGTGGCCGTCCCCGTAATTTCATTCCCTTCGCTGCGGCTTTTCTGTGAGCGCCGATAAACCCTCAGCTCTCCGCTTAAAGGCAGCTACAGCGTACAGCTGCCAGGGGCGTGTTCCTGCGTTTTCAGGTAGCTGTTTCATGTTCCAAAAAGGGCTTAATTAAGAGAGGGGAGAGCCCGACAGCCCCTGCCTGCCCTTGTGTCAAACGTTCAATAGCCGCACACGGGGCTGCGCGCTCACCTTTGCTGCTCGGCCCGACCGCCGCTCCCAGCGCTGGGCTAAGCTTCTGCCCTGGTATTCATCCGAAATTCTCCTTGATGGGGCTGTCAAAAAAACCCAAACAAGACCCTCGGATGTCAAATGTCCTTTGCGAGCGAGCGAGCCCTGCCAAGGAGCTGCGCGCCCGGCTCAGGAGTGAGAAGGGAGGAATGTGCCATTTGGCGGAGGTGATGACACACGCGGCAGTGCTGCTACACCTGCACCGGCCCTCGCCGCGGAAATGCCTGCGAGGGGGAGCGCCGGGAGCAGCATGGGTGGCCGGCAGAAAGAAGCTCCCCCGGCCCTGGGGAACCCGGCAGCCCCGGCCCCGACGGCGGGGCACAGCTGGCTCCGGCTGCTGAGTCGCCCTGAGCGGAGCGAGCCGCCGGGGAGCCGCCGGGAAGGGGAACCCTGGAGAGTCTCTTCTGGAACCCTGGAGGGTCTCTCCTGTGGGCCTCATCCCTTCGCCGTTTCGTTTGTGCGCTTAGGGGGGAACCCGGGGTCGGCGTGCGCTGCTCTGTGCCTGGGTGAGGAAATAGACGGGCCTCCTTTCTGTGACCGAAATCACACAGCCCGGCCTTTGAGGCATCTCCTCGGCCGACGGGAGATAAAGGATTGGTTTTATGGCTCTAGGCGAAGATGCAGAAACGTGTTCTAACTGAGACATACAGAGATATATAACTTTATATGTTCATATATACATATATATAAATCTAATAGTTCTTCGAAGAGCTAATTTATAACTCGCTTAAAATACGTTTCTACATCTTCGACTGCCTTTACCCTCAATTAGTCTGTCCCGGGTAGGGGAGCAGGAACCCGTAGCCGGGCAGAGGAACTAGAAATCCGCTCATGAGCCACCGAAGCCCTGGGAGCCGCGAGGCGCCCGCCCACCCCCCGGGCTCACGCTTGGTTACGAAAATTGATGTCTCACTTAAAATCATCGGGACAGGGCACATCGTGAGAGGCGGTTGGCTTGCAAGGAAGGCAGGAGCGAGTCTGAGGGCCATGAGCTGCAGGCGGGCAGAGCTGCGGGCTCCGAGGTGAGCGTGCAGCTGCTGCCGGGGCCGCTTTGGGCAGCCGCGGTTGTGTTTGAGTGTTTGAGCACGGGCGGCGAGGCCGGGTCCGGCGGAGCCGTGCCGGCAGCGGCGGGCTCGCTGCAGTGCCCTGGGGGCCGAGCGAGGCCGCGGCCGGCGAGCGCAGGTGGTGGCGGCCCTGCGGAGCCCGGCCCGGCTCTTGCAGCTGCTGGCGGTGCCTTGTCTGCTAGAACGGCTCGGGGAAGAAACGGGGCCGGTCTGCCCCGCTCCCGGGACAGGACTGCAGACCCCGTTAGAAACCAGTGTGAAGCGTCCGCTGCGATGCCCCGGGGCACTGGTTTGTCACAGCGCGACATCTCTTGTGCTCGAGCCAGCTGACATTGCCTGTCTGCTGCTCGGGGAGGCTCTGCCTGAAGACAGGAAAGGGGAAGGAGAGGGGAATGTGGGTGCCAGCCACGCTACTCCAGGAACCGTGTGAAATAAGCCGAAGCCCTCCAGGGGAAGGAGCAGGAAAGCTGCCCAGTGTGTCATCCCCCATCTAGCCACCCTGCCCCGGCCCTCGAGGCGCCTGTCAGCCCCGCAGCCGCGCTGGAGATCTGCGTGTACTCTGCGGGAAGGGAGAAGGGGCGACCCGACACCTTCTGCTTTCTGCCTCCTGCAAATAAGAGCTGCAAGAATCGACTTGCAGGGAGCGGCAACAGCCTCCTTGTGCTCCCCGGGCGCGATCGGTTGGCGGGGCCCGCGGCCAAGACATATAAACGCGACCGCGTGTGTGGCTGGAAGTGTGACAAGCCGCCGTGGCAGAGCAGCGCCGCGGGCACACTCCTTCGCACCCACCGCCTCCAGCGCGACCCCGCGCCGGGCGGGTGGGGAGAGCAGCGCCGCGGGCCCAGGCGGGCTCCGGGGTGGGCGGCGGAGGCTCGCCCAGCGCCCCCGGACGCCGCCCCCCGCCTCCCCCCGCCCCCGGTGGCGCGGCCGAGCCGGGGCGGTTCCGCGCCGCTCCGCGGGGCCACGTCGGGCCGCGTGTGCGCGGGGCTGAGCGCGGCGCCGTGACTGCGGGGTGAACTCGTCCGTGCCCAGCGAGTCGGCCGCGATAGGGGAGCGGGCTCCTGACGAAAGCGGAACTCGGCCGGGCCCATACAAATCAGAAAAGAGCCCGGCCGCCGCGGCAGAGGGGAGCGGAGCCCGCGGGGGCAGGGACGCCGCCGCCGCCGCCGCGCTGCACGGACCAGCGGCGCCGCGAGAGGCGCCTCCCGATCTCCGGCCGGGTCCCGGCTTCGACTTCGGCTTCGGCCCCGTCGCGGCGAGAGCGGAGCGGGACGGCCGCCAGCAGCGGGCTCCGTGCAGCGGGCAGCGCTCCGCACCGCGCGGCGCTGCGCTGGGCGCCCCGGGCGGCGGGCGCGGGGCACCATGATGAGCAACTACCCGGACGGCGAGGAGGACACTGTGGCGCTGCTGGCGCATGACACCGGCGGCAGCAAGGAGCCGGATCGGGGCAAGGAGGAGCTGAGCGCGGACAAGGGCCCCGAGAAGCCGGACCCCTCGCAGAAGCCCCCCTATTCCTACGTGGCCCTGATCGCCATGGCCATTCGGGAGAGTGCGGAGAAGAGGCTTACGCTGTCTGGGATCTACCAGTACATCATCAGCAAGTTCCCTTTCTACGAGAAGAACAAGAAAGGCTGGCAGAACAGCATCCGCCACAACCTCAGCCTCAACGAGTGCTTCATCAAGGTGCCCCGGGAGGGCGGCGGCGAGCGCAAGGGCAACTACTGGACCCTGGACCCCGCCTGCGAGGACATGTTCGAGAAGGGCAACTACCGCAGAAGACGAAGGATGAAACGGCCTTTCCGGCCGCCTCCGACCCACTTCCAGCCGGGCAAGACCCTCTTCAGCCCCGACAGCTACGGCTACCTGTCCCCGCCCAAGTACTTGCAGTCCACCTTCATGAACAACTCGTGGCCGCTGGCGCAGCCCCCCGCGCCCATGCCCTACACGTCCTGCCAGATGTCTGGTGGGAACGTCAGCCCCGTCAATGTGAAAGGACTCTCGGGCCCGGCGTCCTACAGCCCCTACTCGCGGGTGCAGAGCATGGCGCTGCCCAGCATGGTGAACTCCTACAACGGCGTGAGCCACCACCACCACCACCACCCGCACGCCCACCACCCCCAGCAGCTCAGCCCGGCCAGCCCCGCGCCGCCCGCGGCCCCGGCGGCAAACGGAGCCGGCCTCCAGTTTGCCTGCGCCCGCCAGCCCGCCGAGCTGTCCATGATGCACTGTTCTTACTGGGAGCACGACAGCAAACACAGCGCCCTGCACTCCCGCATAGACATCTAGGGAGGCTCCGGCCAGCGCCGTCACCGCAATGCACCGGCCCCGCTGCCCTTCTGCTACCCCGCCGCGTTCCCCTGCGCTCCGCGTCTCTCCTCCTCGTCTCTAGTCACGGACTTTCCCTGTGCCCAAACTCTCGCGGTGGGGAAATAGCAGCTTTGCCCCGCGCGTAGTGTCAGTGTAGGACCGTCCCTCCATGAGAAGAAAGCAGTGTAAGTGTGGGGGTTCCCCGCGGGGCTGCGCCGGGCAGCGGCGGCCGGGCCGCCTCTCCGGGCGAGCGGGGATTCACCGGGAGTTTCTCTGCTCTGTGTGTGTTTGTGAGTTGTTGGGTTCGGTGGGGTTTTTCGGTTTGGGTTTGTTTGCTTTGGTTTTGTTTTGTTTTGTTGGGGTTTGGTTTTGGTTTGGGCTTTTTTTTTTTTTTTTGGGGGGGGGAAGACGGGGGGAGCATCTAATTAAAAATTAGTTGTTCAGCCCTCAAAATTATGCTCCTTTGTAATTCGGCCGTAATCCTTTCGGGCTCAGCCATGGGGAGGGTAAAACGGAGTTTGTAAATAGCGGAGGCATTTTCACGCGTGCGGTGCAGGGCTAGCGGGGCCTAGACAATATCGTGTGCCCGCGGTGCTCGTCCTCTTCTTCATCCCCTCTGTCTTCTTCCTCGCTCTGCAAAGCACTACGCTTCTTCCGAGCTGTGGCTTTTCGTTAAAATAGTACTTAACGTGGGGACTGCTGTAACAGCAGATGTGCGATATTGCTGGTTAACAGAAATCAACAAACAAAACCCACCAGGGTCACTCGTGAAACGTTTCGGCAGCGGTAAATATATTTTTTAAAGGAGACAATGTCCTCTGAGGTCTTAAAAGTAATTTTATACAGGTCTAAAAAAATATTTTGATGTTATAAAAAAAAAAAAAAAAGAGAGACGCTTTCCTGTAAATTGGGATATTTTCCCGTGTGCATATTATTATTAATGAAAGTTTAAACTATCTTCAAGTTTTTTGCCCCCAAACCTGGTCCAAAATGGATTTCCCGGTAGGTTCTGCTTTTGAATGCTTACTCTTTTTCTTAAAAGGTTTTGATCCTTCAATTTTACATAGATTAATGTGAAAAAAATAGCGATTTTAAAACAGGGGCCAGTTCATAGCGATTTTGTAAATGTTTGTGCAAACCCATAGATGCTGTGGCATAGTACCGTTTTGGGACCAACTTTTCTAGATTGAAGTAGCACTTTCACTGTACTTTCTAGCATTGTAAAGTCTCCAATAAAATGCCTTTCCTTCTTTCCATATCGTTTTATTTCACTCGCTCCTCCGCGCTCGGGATCGGGAAGCGGCAGCGGGAGCGGGGCGGGCGCTGTGTGCCGGGGCCGCTCCGGGCGGCGGGCACCGCTCCCCGCTGCGGCACACGGGGATCGGCTGCGGCACCCGTGCTGGGCGCTCCATCATCTCCGCCAGGCCCCGGGGCTGTCTCGGCGGCGGCCGACAAGGTGCGGGGAGCGTTGCGTTGGTTCCGCGGTGTGCGGGGCGGGCGGGCCCGGAGTGCCTCCGCTCCGGGCCGCGGGCAGCCGCGGCACCTCGCCCGTGTGCCCGGCCCGGGGCGGCGGAGGCCTCGGGGTTGTGCCTGGGCTGTGCCGGACCATGCTTCGCTTTCATTTCTTCCTCGCTTGCTCGCAGCCGCGGTCCTGGGAGGAAAAGAACGGTCCCGTTCCTCCCCAAGCCTGTCCCGGCCACGCTGTGACGGGGCCCGAGCCCCCAGCGGGCCCGGAGCGGGAGCCGCAGGCGGCTCTCTTTCCCCGCCGGGCCCGTGGCTGCGGCGGCGGCCTGGGCCTCGCTTCTAACCCTGCCCGGCCCCGCAGGCAGCGGCCCTTGCCGGGCCCGGGGGTCAGCAGAAGATGGGGCCGGCGGGGCGGCCCCTGCCCGGTGCGGGCCCGGCTCGCAGCGGGTCCCGCTCAGCCTCCGGCCCGGGCCAGGCCTGCGGTGCCGCGGCAGCAGCGGGGATGCGGTGTTCGCCTTCCGGGCCGCGCACTGCCAGCGCTGCCGGGGGTGAACCCGGTAACGGGGCCGAGCGCTCCGCTCCGCAGCCAGGGGCCTGACACTCGCCCTTGCCCGGCTGCCTGACGCTTTCCCTTTCTGCAGGGCCTGCTCGCCCGCACGGCGGGAAGCGGAGCCTGCAGCCCGGTCGCAGAAGGCAGTGCGAGACGCGGGGACCGGGCGCCTCTCTGCCGCTCGGCGGGCACGGCCAGGGCAGAGGGGCTCTGAGGAACCCGCCGGGCCGTCCCGGAGCCCTGCGGTGCCCCCTGGCCCCGCTCCCCAGGCGGAGAGGGCGCTTCGAGCGTTGATGCGGCGGAGGGGCTCCGCTCCGGGCGGACAGACAGGGGTGCGGGAAGCGGGGTCACGGCGAGAGGGCCGTGCCGCCGGGCCGAGCGGCTGCCCTGGTACAGGGCAGCACGGACAGAGCCCGGCCTCCGCACGAACACTGCTCTAACGCGAGGCCGAAGGCCGAAGCGGGGATGCCAGCGCACACGGGACGCGGCCGGGACTCAAGGCCGTTGCCAGCGCACCGGGGATCGCAGCTTTGCTCCGGAGGGCTCAGGGCCTTGGCTACTTGTTCCTTATTAGGTACTGCCAGTACCGCTACTTTGCTCCGGGGTATGTTGGGGCCAAAAGGGAAACCCCCGCCACCGGAGGTGGGCACGGGGCGAAGGGAGGGTGGGAGCACCTCCCCGGACACCCGCACAGGCCCAGCGGCGCTCCCTGGGCTTCTTTCTGGGCTGTGCCGTCGTTCGGCCTGAGGCAAAGGCTGAAGCACCGCTGGCACATTCCCGGGAACGGCTGGGACTCGCAGGCTTTGAGTGAAGCGATACCTGACAGTGCCAGGTGACGGGAGAGGAGGCGGCAGGCCGGGACCGGGCAAGGACGTGCGGCCCCTGGGGCTGTTCCAGTTCCTGGAATAGGAGGTCTCCACCCAGGTCCCGCTGTGCTTGACCAGCGGCCGATTGAGCCCATTGAGCAGGGAGCTGCGCGTTCGGAAGAGGAGCGGGCCGGCAGGGCCGTGCGGCCACTCTCGCTGCCAGGCCAGGGGTCTGTCCGTCTGCCGAGCTCCCTGTGGCCGGCCGGGGCCTGCTCTCCTTCGGCCCGAGCTCCCTGTGCCCGGCCGGGGCTCTGCTCTCCTTCGGCCCGAGCTCCCTGTGCCCGGCCGGGCCCTGCTCTCCTTCGGGATGAGCTCCCTGGGCCCGACCGAGGCTCTGCTCTCCTTCTCCCCGAGCTCCCTGTGCCCGGCCGGGCCCTGCTCTCCTTCGGGATGAGCTCCCTGGGCCCGACCGAGGCTCTGCTCTCCTTCTCCCCGCTCTGCTCCCTGGTGGCAGTGGCCCGGGATGTAGGATGTTTTCACGATGGTTTTCTGTATTTTACAGAGACTGCATTGAAAGTAAACTCGTAGGGAAATCGCGGGGAGAGCCCGGCCGCCGTGGCTGGCTGCTCGCCGGGCGCTGTCGGGCGGCTGCCCAAGGCAGGGCCGGTCTCGCCGGCAGCAGCCCGGTCTCTGCCGCTGCCGGGAGCGGCCGGGCCTCCCGTGCGGTGCCGCCGGCCTGGGGAGGGGGTGGCCATCATCTCCCGAGTGCTGGTGCTTGCCTCGACAGCGGGCACGGCCCCTGAGGAGCCGCCACGCACCGCTCTGCGCGCTACCGAGCAGCCAGGAACGCAGGGACCGAGCGTCCCGGCGGAGCTCTGCCTCCCCGCGGGCCCGCTGGGCAGCCCGGGTGATGTGCAGGGCCGGGCCGCTCCCCGGACAGCGGCACTTGGGACGGCAGGGGCTGAGCGGGAGCAGGAGCGGTGCAGACCCCTCCGCAGCCAGCTCCGTGAGCACGAACACCAGCACAGGACCGAGGGGTGCCTGCGGTGGCTTAGCGCTCCCTCGCCCCGGGCCGTCACCGCCTCCTGCGGCTCCCACCTGCCCCAGTCCCGTGGGTCCCTCACAAAATCGAGCGGCCGAGCGCCGCACTCTTGGCAGGCGCGGGCTTTGCGCGTTGTGTAAGGTCTTTCCCCGTTATATAAATGACGGCAGGAGGAATGCGCACGGAGCGGGACGCGCTCCCCGGGACAGCACCTTGGGGCGGAGCGCCCTCCGGTCCTGGGGCCGCCGCCCGCCGCGGGGCTGCTGCGGGGGCCAGAGCCAGGGAAGGGGGGCTCAGGGCCGATGAGCCGCCGCCGCTGTCCTTTCGGAGCGGTCCCGGGTTTATGCAACGCTGGCGAGAGATGAAAGCAGAAGTGCGAAGGGTGTTTTCTCCCTGCCCGGAGCGGACGTGGAAGCAGCCTGCCTCTGTCGGGGAAGGACAGAGTTTGATCCCCGGGGCTGAGCGGACTCCCAGCGCCCCTCTGCTGCTGCAGCACCCGGGGCAGTGCCAGCTCCGGGGGATGTTTTGCCACCGCAGCTTTCTCGTCCTCTCCGGTCCTTTGCGCAAGCCGCAAAGGTCCTTTGAAGCCCTGGCCGGGCTCTGAGGGTGGCAGAGCCCTGGGCGCCGGGAGCGCTCCCCGGCGGCACGGCACGGCTGCCCTCTGCCTGCGGGCCGGCGGGAGCGCGGGACAGCCGCCCGGCGGCGGGATGCTGAATGAGGGACCCCGTGGGCTCTGTCCCGGCTTCTCTTGTCGTGCCGGGACCGGGACCGGGCAGGGGGCGGTGGCTGCGGGCAGAGCCAGGCTCCGTGAGGAGCCACACACACAGCTCTTACCTTGCGCCCTCCCTCCCGCCCCGGCCGGAGCGGCTGTTTAGTACCGCCTGATTCCTGGTATTCTTGTCAGTGTTTTAAGTGGTGAAAAAGTCATTTCCAGTCCCATGGTCTGCGTTTCACCCTGAACTCATTGAAAAGAGAGTGCGGGGTCAGGACTGTTTATTATACAACCAATTAAAACAGGAAAATATGCAAAGGCTTCATTCAGCGAGATCCGGCTATTGTTAAGCCGAAAATGATATTTTTGCTTCAAAAATAAAAAAGTACATTTGTTACTTAAAAAATCTCCGCTCTGCGTGTGTGACAGTCGGGAGAGCGGTGAGGTCCGACGGCCCCGGCCCGGGCCCGGCCCAGCCTGTGCGGCCGGAGGGCGGCTCGAAGGGGCGGGCGGGCACCGCGGACCCCCGTTCCCCGCCCTGCGGGGTCCGCTCCTGCCCGCTGGCAGGAGGGGCCGGGGATCAGCTCCGTGCAGGCGGGCAGGGGCAGCCGGCGTGGTGCTTTGGTCAACCCCCGAAAGCGAAAAATTTATTGCGAGCGCTAAAAAGCTCGACGCTGTAGCGAGCTCGGGCAGGGCCGGGATAGCCAGGCTGGAGAGCCGCGCGAAGCGCTGCAGAGCCCAGAGTTGAGCCCCGGATCGGTGCCGGCAGCCCTGGGCACACCGCGGCGGCCGGGACGGGCGCAGGGAGAGGGGATTCAGACGGGGCTCCGGCTCTGCGGTTCTCTACGGCTTCTCCATCCCCCCAGGCGAAATCCACCAGAAGCCCATCCCTGGGTCTGTGGAGCATCGCCGCCCTGGCAGGCTCTGCTCTGGGACACTGTAACATTTGCCCCGCGGCACAAGACAGAGAGGGCGGGGGGCTCCTCCCGGCGCCCGCTCCGCCGCCCGGGGCCGCCGCGGCACCGCCGCCCGCCCCAGGTAGCCCTCGGGGATGTGCTCAGCAGCGGGCCTGGGAAGCGTTCACCAAAACAATCGCTCGGGCTGGCCTAATCCAATGAGTTATTTTAGTCCTCGAGCTGTATTGAAAACATTCGCTCTGCTTCTTGTGGTTGTTTACAGTATGTCGGTCTCAACATCACAGCCGCCCTTCTGGAAAAATCTTACAGGATTCAGGCAGAGGGAAACCAACACAGAAGTGACTCGGAAAGCATGATGGCAAATGATGAATCAAATCAGAGACAGGAAGGCGGAGGTAATCAATGAGTTTTCACTTATAGTTTACTTGGATTAACATATTTTTCCTTTTTCTGTCCGTGAGTTTAGAAACCACACGGGGTTTTATTGCCCAAACAAGCAGCTGCAAGATTTGGTGGGCTGGTGGGAATTCGTTCAGAATCAGCTGCATGTTTCCTGAAGAAGAATTCAGCTTTCGACAAAACCTCGTGGTTGTTTCCGCCCCAGGCACACGGCGCCGGGCACCGGGCAGGGCTGCACCCCGCGGGACCCCGCCCGCTCCCCTGCGGGGACCTGCCCGCTGTCCCGGAAAGAGGCAGGCGAGGAGCACAGATCGGGAGCGCATGGGCAGGGAAGAAGAGCCCTGCTCTCCCTCAAGGTGCACAGTGAGCAAAAAGCCTGCGAAATCTCATCAGGTGCGATTTGAAAGTGAAACACCGGCTGTCCCTGCTCTGCCTTTGAGAGAGGGTTTGCGAGCTGTGTAAGGCCTTTTCCCGTTATAGAATGACAGCAGAAGGAGCGGTATCCTGCCCTGCCGTGCCCTGCCCTGCCCTGCCGTGCCGGAGGTGCCAAACTCGGTTTTCCCTGAGGGCACATGCGGGTGTGGGCACACAGGTGGCTTCTGACACTGGCGAAAGCTCCTGTCTTCCCAGCTGGTCCCTGCAAACCCTACGGTTTTGCTGGCAGATAAATTGTTCGCCTACTTTCGTTTAATTTATTTCTCTTTCCAAAAGGAACTTTCCCCCCACCCTACGGGAATAACAAATTTGGAGCGTTTACGAAATAACGGGATGGAATTTCACTTTTGTCGTTCACAGTGACCATTTTCGATGACATGAGGCAGCACGGGGTGAATGCGGGGACGGAGTGGCCCCGAGCCACGGGCTGGCCCTCGAGGGACATGTCACTGACAGCTGATGGGCATCTGGCGTTTGGCTGGGGCAGGAGAAGGAAAACCGCGGGGCTTCAGTAAATGGGCCCTGGAGAGGAGAAAGTTCGTGCTTTGTGGGCTCTCGGGGTAGCCTCCACTTCTTCGAGCAAGCAGTGCTAGCCAAGGTGCGGGTTTGGACGTTTGGTGCGGGTTTGCTGCCGGCCCCACCACACACAAGAGTTCCTGACCTGTTGTTTAAGATATGTCGCCTGTTTCCCCGTTTTCTGTCCCGCGATAACTGATTCTTTTCGTTACTATCGTTTTGTTCCTCGAAAACCCAAACAATCAATAAAGTGCATGGAGAAGCTGGGCACAACACGAGGCATAATGTTCTCAGTTATCAAAACGGGGAGGAAACCAAAAAGAGTCACTCGCTACTGATCTCTCTTTTTTTTTTTATTTCAGGTGTTGCTTTTAACAAGATGTTCAGAAAAAAAATTAAATCAGGCACATGTTGACCTGCGCTTCCTCTGCTCCTGGCTTTGAGGCGATATCGCTTGGTGCTTATCAGCCACAACGTGTGAGGCATCTGGTATGTGGCTCCTGACTGCTCCCCGCGCCCGAGTACGAGCGGTTCTTGCAGCATGAAGGTTGCCCCGCATAGAGCCCCGCATCCAGTCCGCATCCAGCCCCGCATCCAACCCTGCATCCTGCCTCTCATTCAACCCCGCATCCAGCCCCGCATCCAGCTCCGCATCCAACCCTGCATCCTGCCTCTCATTCAACCCCGCATCCAGCCCCGCATCCAGCTCCGCATCCAACCCTGCATCCTGCCTCTCATCCAGCCCCCATCCAGCCCCACATCCAACCCCGCATCCAACCCTGCATCCAGCCTCTCATTCAACCCCGCATCCAGCCCTGCATCCAACCCCGCATCCAGCCTCTCATCCAACCCCTCATCTAACCCCGCGTCCAGCCCCGCCCAGGAGCTGCTGGCAGCCCCAGGGGAGAGTCAGAAGCGGCACCGGTAACGGTAACGGCTCGCAGAGCCCAAACAACGAAATCCCGAGAAATGTTCGCCGCCGCCGGCTGCCTGGCTACTAAAACTCCCCCCCGGGCCGGGAGGGGTTTCGGGGGGATGCAGGTTGCAGGAGCCTGTGGTTTGGGCAGCCGCAGTTCTGCCTTACGCGTTCTCCCCGAGGTTTTGGGGCCGTGCCCGCCGGGCAGCGCGGAGCTGCTGCCAGCCCCTTCTGCCTTCAGAGCAGCCCCAGAGGGGCAGGCCCCGCGATCCCCGCTAGTACCAGCGGGAGAGAGGCTCCCGGGGCGCTTCAGCCCACGTCCCTTTAGATCCTGCCATGGATCTGATGTTCCCTGCCGGGCAGCCAGGGCAGAGGCAAGGGCAGGGGCAGGGACATGGGAAGGGGCGGCCTCTCAGTCCCCGGCCTTACAAGTCGCTTTTCTGCTTCCTGTGAAGCCTCCGAGATACAGGGATGTTTAAAAACAAACAAACAAACAAACAAACAAACAAACAAACAAACAAACCCCGGAAAACAAACACCACCAAAAAACCCCAAACCCCACAAACCAAAAACAAAACCCCCAAAAAACCCAAAATCCAGGAGATTTCAAAAGTTATCTGTATGTTTTTTTTAAATACACATCAGTGATGGTACCTCCTGTAGGGCAGCCTCCTGCTCGGCCTGTTGTAGTTCCAGTCTCAGGGAACAGTCCTCTTAACCTACTCTTTTCCCCAAATCAACGAGTTTGCTTTGGAAGTCTCTTGGGTCGCCTTTTTTGATAAACCACAGTTCAGTTCAGCCCAGAACAGCCAGTGGTGTCTGGGACAGTCACCAGTTGCCTTGGAACAGAAATGTGAACCACTTGTTTAAACATCCTAATGTCCTAAAATCTCTAAGAGCCATCACAGAAGGGTTTGGGGTTTTTTGTTCCCTTCCCGAAGCGAGAAGGGAGCGAGGGGATTACTGGGAAGAATGTCTGCTCCGGCTGCTGCAAGCACCAGAAGATTTTGGTTTGCCTTTTCCCCACCCCCATCAGTTTTTCCATTCCTTGAGGAAAATTTTTCAGTATCTGAATCAAAGCGCATGATTCCAACTTTTTTTTTTTCTCTGTTGTTTTGTTTTATCTCGGCCCTTTTTCATGTTTTCATTTAAAAAGTGACAGATTTGGTAGAACTCTCAAGTGTTTCCCATTAGAGGCGGGGAGTTCACCAGTGCGCCTTTCTGATGTTGCACATGACACGTTTCGGGCTTTGAGGCAGGAGCGCACCCTGAGCATTGCGGTTGGGCCGGTGCGGGACAGCGGCCGGGGCAGGGCCGAGCCGGGGCCGGAGCTGAAGCCGAGCCCGGCGCTGTGGCTGTGGCCGAGCCCAGCCCGGCGCTGTGGCTGTGGCCGAGCCCGTCCCGGCGCTGTGGCCGAGCCCGTCCCGGCGCTGTGGCTGTGGCCGAGCCCGTCCCGGCGCTGTGGCCGAGCCCGTCCCGGCGCTGTGGCTGTGGCCGAGCCCTGCCCGGCGCTGTGGCCGAGCCCAGCCCGGCGCTGTGGCCGAGCCCGTCCGGCGCTGTGGCTGTGGCCGAGCCCGTCCGGCGCTGTGGCTGTGGCCGAGCCCGTCCCGGCGCTGTGGCCGAGCCCAGCCCAGCGCTGTGGCTCTGGCCGAGCCCAGCCCGGCGCTGTGGCCGAGCCCGTCCCGGCGCTGTGGCTGTGGCCGAGCCCTGCCCGGCGCTGTGGCCGAGCCCTGCCCGGCGCTGTGGCTGTGGCCGAGCCCGGCCCGGCGCTGTGGCCGAGCCCTGTCCGGCGCTGTGGCCGAGCCCGGCCCGGCGCTGTGGCTGTGGCCGAGCCCTGCCCGGCGCTGTGGCTGTGGCCGAGCCCTGCCCGGCGCTGTGGCCGAGCCCTGCCCGGCGCTGTGGCCGAGCCCGTCCCGGCGCTGTGGCCGAGCCCGTCCCGGCGCTGTGGCTGTGGCCGAGCCCGTCCCGGCGCTGTGGCCGAGCCCGGCCCGGCGCTGCCCCCTGCCGGCCCCGCTCCGCCGGGAGCCGCTCCGTGTCCCCCGTCCCGGGGCTCAGCGCGTCCCAGCGCCGCGGCCGAGCGCGCCCAGCCCAGCCGAGGGCGGGAGGTGTTTCCCGGCCCGCGGGGCGGTCTCCGTGCGGTCTCGCAGCGTGGGGAATTCCTGCTCTAGAAACGCGCGGTGGCACATTTCTGCTTTTGTCGGCTCCTTCCCCTCCCGGATTCTACTTGGCTGCTGCCCGCCCTCTCCCGCTGTTACCTCTCTCGCCCTCGTCCCTGACAGCAGGCTTTTACCATTGCTCTGGTGTTCCAAGCTTTTAACCACCGATCTCTCCTTGAAGGAAAATTTCCTTCATGTAACAAATCGTTCTGAGTTCTTGTGTTTTGGAGCGTGGCCCCGTACAAATTTTAATAAAGTGCTGCGGAAAGTAACACTTGGTTAGCAGAACTAGAAAGTGTCAAGTGATCTTCATAGCCAAATTTTCCTGTAAATACATGCAGGATACAATCCTTCTTTGGCAACTGAGACTTTACAAATACAGAAAATGTGTGTGTACACTCTTACCAACGTTTTTGGTAGTAAGACTTCATTTTATATTACTGAGATCCAAAAAAGTCACTGTGTAGTCCATTGACCTTGAGCAAAGGGACATTTGTAATTGCAAAATGTGAAGTGACAAAAAAAAGAACAGGGTATGGGCTAAGGAAATAACTCTTTCCATACATTACTCACGTCTGTTAATGCACGGACACAAGATTGTTGCTAGCTTATAGCAGCAGTTTGTAATTTATTCAACAAAATCAACAAGTTCTGTAGTTTCCAACATCACAAGTTTAAGGTGTTCACAAATTATTAGATTCTACATGAATTCTAAAATTCTTTATATGATCAGCTATTGTCCTTTATTTGAAAAGGAACTATTTATAAAGTATTAGGAGGAGCAGGGTTTGCTGAAGAGACTCGAGTGTGGTGGATCCTGGAGAAATGTAAGGAGCAGTGAAGTGATGCTGCAGTTAGAAGGAAGCCCTGGATTCCCCGTGCTGCTGTGAGCTCCCTGGCTGGGAGCTGGCAGCAGCCCTGCCCTGTTTCAGTTCTGCACAGGGGTGGGCAGGGGGACTGTGTGGGCTGCAAGGGAGTCCCCACGGCCCCTGGGCTGGAGTGGCCGAGGAAATGCACGGAGGTGATTCCTGTCCTTGTGTCTCAGCAGCCAGCTAGCAGGAGGATGAACTGTGATAGCCCCTGCCAGCACAGAAATACAGACTGCAAACGAATCCCCCTTTGGCTGCCCAGCCTGGCCGTGGTGAAGCCAGAGCCCCGCTCAGGGCTGCGGTGTCAATGCGCCAGCTCTGATGGCAGGATGAGAGTTTGAGTGGCATGGACTGAGCTGGGACAGCTCTCCTCAGTGAGCAAACCTATCTGCCTTGATTTCCAGGGTTGTTTTTCTCTAATCTTTTAATTTCTGAGCTGACAAAGATAGAGCACAGCTGAATTTTGGACTCACTGAGCACCCACAGCTTGAGCCAGTGCAGTGGGAAGATGAGGAGCTGGTTATTTCTGGGAGGAAGGTGCTCACCTTGCATTGGGAATTCCAGGAGTGGGAAATTCTTTTTGTGGTTTATCTTTATAGCTATGGTTATATTTTTTTATTTGTTCAAGCAAGACTGAGGTGTTTCTGCAATACCACAGCACACAGAACAGGCCCAGGTCCTGAGAGCACCCAGACAAAATACTCCTGTGATGTTTGCAGACTGTTGGCCATCCAGACTGAAGGGCGCCCTGCTCCCGAAGAACCTGCCAGGGCTGATGCGGCCCTGGTGCAAATCAGCACAGCAGAAATGAACCCAGTGCACCCTCATGGTGCTAGGGTGGATTTCTATTGACATGGGCAGTTAATAGCACTTTTCCCTTTGTCCTGTGCCTCTCACATCCCTGTAGCACAGAACACCTGTCATGATTTAACTTTTGTGCTTTTTCCCAGAGAACTGAGTGAGATGGACTGTTTTCTGGTGGTCACTCAGTATTTTCTGGCTGGCAATCAGAAATAAAACTCATCCACTTAAAGAGCCCAGGTGATGCAGGAGCAGGGTGGAAAAGGCAAACCCCTGAGCATGGCTGTGCTCTCAGGCTCCTTGAAGGAGGGTGCCTGTGGATCTGGCACCAGTGGATTTGACACAATGTGAGAACTGTTTTCCCGTATCACTCACATTATAGTTGAAATGTGAAATGAGCTCCATGTGGCAGCAGCCAAAGGAAAGAAAAAGGGAAAGAAAAAAAAAAAAAAAAAAGGAAGCACTCTCCAAAAGTTTCAGTTATCCCTTGAAGCTATATTACAACATCTACTGCTCTAATTGAATCAGTGTGAGAACTTTTCCCCTCCATTTAGATCATTCCTGGTCTCTGTCCACTCTTCCCTGGAGGTGCACACATTTGATACAAAGATGTGCCAGGGACACCCACACCTAGGGTAGGATTTAATATACAGTTTACTGAGTTAGGTGCTTAGAAGGAAATGCAAATTCTCATGTCTTTGTCAGAATCCATTATGATGTTCCCCTTCTTCTCTCCCTTTCCTTATAGACTCAGCACCCGGCTGAGGCACAGGAGTTTTGTCTGAGTAAAGGCCACTAGGTGTGCTCTGAGGATGCAATAGGTGAATTGATCATTTCTAGGGAGTTTGTTGGGATGAATCAGAAAACCTTCAAAGCAGTGGTGACACCTATGACAGGTGTTAGCAAGGCTGATGGTGATGAAGAGGCATTGTGGTCTCGATGCTACTCAAACCCTCCCACCCTGCTAGCCCTGAGCCAGGAGCTGCCTGGGAGGGCTCCTGTTTCACCCCTGAAAGCACAGCCCAGTCAGCATTGTAATCTCCCATTTGTTACATTTAAAGAGCATTTTTAGCAGCGTGGAGAAAATCTCTGCATGTTTCAAAGTATATATGCTGTTACATAACCCAAAATTACTCAACAGCTGAGAAAGCAAAAGCCCTGGGTACCCAAATCCAGGTCTGCTCCCTAAGTGTTCACATGTGCCAATCAATACGTGAGCCACAGAAACATATGGCTCTTGTATCAAATACATGGAATCAACTTGAATTATGAAGACTTTGAAAAGGTCCTCAGTTTAAATGTACACGGCTCTCTGAAAAGTCCAGCTAGGTTTAATGCAACAATTAAAACCAGATAGATTGTCAGGATTCATAGAGCAGGGGTAGAATTAATTCAGTATGAAAGAAATGAATGACTGGGAAGAAGACAGAAGAGCAGAAGCAGCAGGAAAAGAACAAGAATGAGTGGAGGGATGAAATGCTAATATGGGGGGAGTAGGGAGAGTGAGGAACGGAAGGGGGGAAGAAAGAAGAGAAATTAAAGATAAAGAAAAAAATGAAGGGGGATATGAGATAGGAAAGAGAAGGAGAGCATCAAGGAAAATAATGACACTTTATTTTGTAATCTGTCAGCTTTTACTTTAGAAAAACTAAGCCTGCAGCATAAAGGCTGCTACTTACATATTGAAAGTATGTGGGAGGGGTTTGGGTTTTTTTCATGGTTATATATATATATATATGTATTTATATATACATATATATGTGGGGGGTGGGGGGTGTCCATGTAATTATATGCATAGAATGACACAGAAATTTCAGTCTTCCTGGGGATCTCCCACTGTTCCCCATACTATCAGTTCTCCACCATGCCACATGTGCAGCAGCAGTAATGCCCTTTTCCATGCCATGCTGTGAGCCAGGGCTTTCTGTTTAGTTTGCTGTTCATTTCTGTCCTGCCCTCCGAGAGCTGGAAATGGGGGTTCTGGCAGTCCCTAACTTCAGGGCTGTCCCCTGGGTTGTTTGCAATTGCTGTTTCCCCCTGTTGATACTCATTGTCATTTTGCACTGACTGATCTGAAAGATATAAAATGTTTCATTATTGAATTGGTTGTTAATTGATTTGGTGCCCTTGGTTTTGACTTGTCTGTTCCTGTGTGTGCAAGCTGCTAGTAAAATAGCACAACTTTCCATGGTTTTTAGGGTTAAAAGAGTCATTGAGTGATGTTGAAACTATCTATTTGATGTTCTCCCTAAGGTAGGAGGAAGGTTAGACTCCTTTAGCTTTCTCCCACACACTGGAGAGTTTCCTATTCTCCATAGGTATCCTCAGGTCCTCCCATGATTGTGTTTACCCCTCATCCCTCCAGGGAGTGCCCCTTTCTGAGGAGTCCAAGGATTTTGTCGTTCAGTGATGGATATTTTATTTCCTGGTGCTGTTGGAAGTGGCATTTCAGCACTTTGTCAGGGACCTGTGTGCTTCATTCCCATACCCTGTCCCAGCTGGCATTGTTCACCTTTTGCAGAGTACAAAGTGTTCTAGCTCAGGCATGGAATCCCAGGTTCATTAACACTACATGGTTAATCTGTAATTTTTCTAAAACCAAAAAGGCCTCCGGCCAATGCTGGATCAATTCTGGTGTTCTGTATAAAAAATCTGAGCTTAATTTTGCTATTCTCCCTTATCATTCCCCTGTTTCATTTCTCATAATTCTAATGATCCTGTTATGAAGACAAGAAACAGAAACATGGATGTTTAACACTTAACAATGTCTTATTGTCTTACTGCTTTTGGAAAAGGGAATGGAAGAGGAAAAACCTCACATAGGGCTATAAACAAAACAGAAGGAAGTGAGTTCACTATCCATGGGAAAGCACAGCTCTCCTGTGAAGGAGATTTTTGTTTCAGTGGAGGGGAAATGCACCACTGGTCTGGTACTGAGCAGTTCTTTTCAGCAGGCTGCAGTGCTGAAGAGAAATTGTCAGGAACCCCTGCATATGTGGACCTTGGGAGTGTTTCTGAAGAACGTAAGGCCTCTGGAGTCTGAGGCAGAATCAGAACTGCATTGGAGAACTGGGGATGAAATAGTTAAAAGCTCCTTAATAATTCTACAAATTTAATGATCTTTGTAAGAACAGCAAAACCCCAGATTACTTAATGTCTGAAGTTTGAAAAAGCACAAATATAACTGAGCACCCTTCTTTTATTCCCTTCCTCCAGAAGATGGCAAAAGTTAGCTGGGCTTAACACAGGCAGAGGGAGGGAAATGTTACAGGGCTGTGTGCCCCAGTTTCAGATCAGCAGTGGTTCAGTGCTGCAGCTGCAGGGATTGATCCTGACCTGCCCTAAGTGGGGCTTGGAGCAGTCAGGCCCTGCAGCTGCAGCCCTGCTGAGATGCAGCTTGGGGCAGCAGAGGCTGCAGCTGCTCAGGAGCCAGGCAAGCCCCAGCTGGGGCTGCACCTTTCCCTTCCTCAGGGGGTGGAAATTGTCACTGACATCTCCGTGGAGATCACAGCCAGAAATGCAGCTGTGAGAAGTTTAAATTTCATACACCAAGTGTGGAGACACAAATTGCAGTATTTGTTAGTGCTCATGGTATGACAGAGCTTCTGCTGAAAAAAAATCCCTTGAGATTCACTCTTTAAGTACCAAAGAGATTAGTTCCCACTAATACAGCAGATATTTTGGCTAGGACACTGTGGAGGATTTACATTTACATAGGAACCATGACTGAAAAAAAGGAAAGAATATATAATAAGTGTATAGAAAGAAACATCAGATTGAATAGAGATTTGGCAATTAGATAATATAATTTGGCAACTAGGATTTTTTCTTTCCATCTCAGCAAGGTACTCTAGAAAAAGGAAAGAAATATTACTAACAAAATCAAAAGAGGCACAAAATAAGCTTTTATTTCTCCTGCAGTTAGTTTTGTCCCTATATTTAGCTTCTCTGGCAGTTTATAATTGCAATATTAGGAAAATATGAGCATATTTGGGTAAAATTATACACTGAAGTCAGGAGGTTTCCTGCCAGCAGAAAAGGAGAACCGGGGACTGCTTGTTTAAAGGATGCTCCTGAGGTGGCTCAGCTTAACCTGATGCTTATCCCATAGTGAAGATCTAATTTGATTCCAAGCAAATTTGTCCTCACAACTCTTTGGCCACAGGGTTTTGACAGCTGCTGTAGCTGCTGGATCGATGCTCAGAGAAGATTTGTGCCCATGGCCTTGGGAGGGAAGGGGGCAATGGCTGGTTTGGAGGACGTTTGACAAAAGCCAGCACACCAGGCAGCTGTGCTAACAATTCCTCTCCTAAATTCTCCCTGAGAGAAGGCAGGCTGTGTCTCTAATTCAGAGAAAGCTCCAAGTCTCTTCTTGGAAGGGCAGAGGTTGGGAAGGACATGGAGCTCTCACCTGTGCTTCCTTCACATGGAGCTTTGGGTGTGGACGAGATGCTCCCATTTGAACACTCATTTTCTCCTTTGGACAGTGTTCAACAGCCCAGCCATACTGTTTGTTCCACAGTAAAGTAGTGGTTGTGTCTTCTGTTAAGAGAAAATGTTCGTGTCACAGTTCACTTCTACAAGGTCATATCCTTATTCTTCAGTCTGACTGGGAAATGTAAATGAAGTGATTCCCTGGCCCTTTGCTCCCTGTGAAAATGCAAACATATCAGAACAAAACCTTGATTTTTTTTTTTCAGTTTGAAGCCTCTTAATATATCAAAATATTCGGTTTCCCATCCAGAAGCAGGAAAAAATCATGTTATCTCAACATTTTTGGCTGAGCTGAGTTTTCTGGGTAAATTCAAATGTGCAGAAGGAATATTGCCAACTGTCTGTTTTTAGCAGCATGAGAAACAATGCCAACCACGGAGAAGAGCCTGCATCGCTCCCACTGGAATGACTCAGCGATGCTCCTGTCAAGAGCCGGCTCTGCTGGGGCAGGAGAGCCCCGCAGTGCCAGGGTGTGAGCTCCAGCCCCGGGCTGTGAGCTCCATCCTCGGGGTGGGTGTGAGCTCCATCCCCGGGCTGTGAGCTCCATCCTCGGGGTGGGTGTGAGCTCCAGCCCCGGGCTGTGAGCTCCATCCCCGAGGTCTGAGCTCCAGCCCCGGGCTGTGAACTCCATCCCCCGGCTGTGAGCTCCATCCCCGAGGTTTGAGCTCCAACCCCGGGCTGTGAGCTCCATCCTCGGACTGTGAGCTCCATCCTCGGGGTGGGTGTGAGCTCCATCCCGGCTGCGTCAGCGCTGCTGGCCCTGCCTGTGCAGCAGAGGAAGCAGGCACACAATGGCTACAGTGGTAGGAAGCTTTCCAGCCTCCCCCCGGCTTCCTCCCCCAGCAGGGGCATTACCTGCCTGCCCACCCCTCTCTGCTGGGGTCACCTTCCTGTAATCCCCCCGCTCCCGCAGCTCCCTCTGGGACACAGCGAGCCGTGCTCAAAGCCCCGCAGCAACGGGGCCGTTCCCCTGTGCTCTGCTGCAAGCTCTGAAGGAGTTGCTGCAGCGTTAGTGGCTATGCTGCTGCCAGATGAAAGGAGGGCAGTACTCAGATCTAATAAATCAACAGATGTTAAAGCAATTTCTGCCTTCTCTCTTATATTGCACATCAACAGGAACGTGCTAAAGTGCTTTTTTGTACCGTTTAGCATCTGACATTTCAGCACATCTTGTGAGTGTGCATTAGGAGAATGGAATGTTACTATATTTATACTTGCAGATTTGGAATGAGAATAAAATCTGGAGAGATGCAATGTGCACATGGGATGTTTTCCAGAGGGGTTGAGGCTGAGGAAACCCAGCACAGTGAAGCTTGAGCTGCTTTGAGACTTCAGGCTGCAAATGCAGAGTCAGAGTTTTGAAATGGAACAGAAAACTGTAGAAACTTGTAGCTGCTTCTCCAAGCCCTGCTTAATTGTGGGATCACAGATGCCATTGTGAAATACTCAAACAGTGTTTGAGTTGGATTTTTGCAGTTACTCTGAAATATCTTGTTCCTTCCTTGTCTCCTCAGCTGTGGGTGATGTCCCTCAGGCTGGTGGCTTCAGAAGAGCTATTTTTAGGGAAAGCAGGCTTTTGCTGCTGAGACCTGGCAGGGCTCTGAGCTAGACCCTGCACAGCAGCATGATCTGTCCTCATGCTCTTTCAGCAGTTTGCTCTCAGATCCCTCCTTGCGCACGCAGTGAGGTCTCTGGAACCCCTCAAGCCTTCGGGCAGTACAGGTGTGTGTCTGTGTGTCAGGGCCTGAGGGCACCAACAGGCTCCAATCAGCCCAAACAGCCTCCCCTGGGCCCTCCAGCCACCTCTGTCCATGGCCCAGGAGCCTCTTTCTGCTCACCCTGAGCCCTCAGTCCTGACCTGAGCTACATGACTGCTCCAGCCATGCTCACAGCTGTGTCATTGACTGACACTGTGGCCTGGTCCCAGCCCTGCCCTGTCACTGTGGATCTGCCTGGGACACCTGGAGGGCACTGGCTGGAGCAGGGAGGAATCAGCAGCCTCGACTAAAGTTTGATATGGAAGATGGGTTTTGGGAGATGGGCTCAATGCTTAACTCACCCCAAGAGAAATTGAGCTCTGTCCAGAGGTGGAGAGACACCTCTACAAAAGGTGCAGAAGCTCCTGCCTTGTAGATCTGTGCCCTAAAAAGCAGAGGCAAAACTGCTGAAATCCTTCTTGTCCTCCTCTCCTGTATTTCTCCTCAATTGACTTGTTTGGATGTCACCTTTCCTTTTTAGGTTTGTTTCTCTTCTCCTGCCCAGGCTCTGCTTTGTGTTTTTTAAGAGTAACATCAGTATTCAGGTGTCCTTGGCCCGCTCAGCCCCTGTGCTGTGCTGGCAGGGCTGTTTCCAGCCCAGGCTGCCTTTGCAGTTAGCAGGGTCTGAGGCTGAACTGCTTTTCTCCTTCCACAGGACCCTTCCACTTTTTAATCGGTGAAGCTAAAAGGAGCACCTTAAATAAGCCCACAGCTTCCAGGGGTTTTCCACTGCAATTCAGCCACTTCTCAGGCCAAGGTACAGGAGGATGTGTCCCCTCCTGAGGTCCAGTCCCATCCCAATGCCCCTGTCCCTCTGACGCAGAGGCAAACTGGGACAGTGCTGCACAGGGGCTGTAGCCAGTCTGGCCTCAGCCGGTGAGCGTTAGCTTTAGGGCAGCTGGAAGAACGGAGCCCCGCGTCCCCAGCGCCGTGTGACCGAGCCCGGCTCAGTGTGCCCGAGCTGTCCCCACCCCGGTGTGACCGAACTGTCCCCAGCGCGGTGTGCCCGAGCTATTCTACCCCGGTGTGACCGAGCCCATCCCGGTGTGCCCGAGCTGTCCCCACCCCGGTGTGCCCGAACTGTCCCCAGCGCGGTGTGCCCGAGCTGTCCCCACCCCGGTATGACCGCGCCCACCCCGGTGTGACCGAGCTGTCCCACCCCGGTGTGACCGCGCCCACCCCGGTGTGACCGAGCTGTCCCACCCCGGTGTGACCGCGCCCACCCCGGTGTGACCGAGCCCACCCCGGTGTGCCCGAGCTGTCCTATCCCGGTGTGCCCGAGCTGTCCTATCCCGGTGTGACCGAGCTGTCCCCACCCCGGTGCGACCGAGCCCACCCCGGTGTGCCCGAGCTGTGCTGTCCCGGTGTGCCCGAGCTGTCCTATCCCGGTGTGCCCGAGCTGTCCCCACCCCGGTGTGACCGAGCCCACCCCGGTGTGCCCGAGCTGTCCTATCCCGGTGTGCCCGAGCTGTCCCCACCCCGGTGTGACCGCGCCCACCCCGGTGTGCCCGAGCTGTGCTGTCCCGGTGTGCCCGAGCTGTCCTATCCCGGTGTGCCCGAGCTGTCCCCACCCCGGTGTGACCGAGCCCACCCCGGTGTGCCCGAGCTGTGCTGTCCCGGTGTGCCCGAGCTGTCCTATCCCGGTGTGCCCGAGCTGTCCCCACCCCGATGTGACCGAGCCCACCCCGGTGTGCCCGAGCCGGCAGTTCCGGCTGCCGCCGCCAGGTGTCGCCGCGGGGCGCGGGGGGGGATCCCCTGAGGGCGGTGCCGGCGCTGGGCCGGGGCCGGGGCCGGGCGGAGGGAGCGGAGAGGCCCGGGGGAGCCCCGAGGAGCCTGGGGGAGCGCCGAGGAGCCCGGGGGAGCCCCGAGGAGCCTGGAGAAGCGCCGAGGAGCCCGGGGGAGCCCCGAGGAGCCCGGTCCAAGCGCCGGCCGTCTGCCGGCCCGATACCTCCGTGGCCGTCCCTCCCCGCCGCAGCCGGGTGGAGCGGTGGCTTTGCCGGCACGGAAATCACAAACGGCGTGGTCGGGATTTCGGTCCCAGCAGATCTGTGCGAGTGCCGGCTCTGCAGGGGCCCCGACTCTGCTGGAGCGGCTGAGCGACCAAAACCACCGCGAATCCGAGCACTCGGTGAGCTCGGCAGGTGGGAGGAAACCTCAGTAATGCACAGGGGTGCGGTCACTGGGCATTACCCGTGCACACCCACTGTCACTGTCACCTGTGCACACCCACTGTCACTCTCACCTGTGTACACCCACTGTCACTGTCACCTGTACACATCCTCTGTCACTGTCTCCTGTGCACACCTCTGACACCTGTGCACACCCACTGTCACTCTCACCTGTGCACATCCACTGTCACTGTCACCTGTGCACACCCACTGTCACTCTCACCTGTGTACACCTCTAACACCTGGGCACACCCACTGTCACTGTCACCTGTGCACACCCACTGTCACTGTCACCTGTGCACACCCTTTGTCACTGTGCACACCCACTGTCACTGTCACCCGTGCACACCCTCTGTCACCTGTGCACACCCACTGTCACTGTCACCTGTGCACAGCTCTGTCACCTGTGCACACCCACTGTCACTGTCACCTGTGCACACCCACTGTCACTGTGCACACACACTGTCACTGTCACCTGTGCACACCCACTGTCACTGTCACCTGTGCACACCCACTGTCACTGCATTACCTGTGCACACCCACTGTCACTGTGTTACCTGTTCACACCCACTGTCACTGTCACCTGTGCACACCCACTGTCACTGTGTTACCTGTTCACACCCACTGCAGGTGTGTAGGCACTGTGGTACCTGTTCACACCCACTGCAGGTGTGTGGTCACTGTGGTACCTATGCACACCCACTGCCAAGGCTGCAGGTCGAGTCCCGAGGGCGCTGTTGCCAGCTGCAGTGGAGCTGAACTTTCAGCTCCACCTCTTGGTGAGGAGAAATCAAGTGTTAAAGGGCAACCCTGGAGAATTGCTGCCCCTGGGTGTATCATTCCCACGGCTGACGTCCTTAGGGTTGCTGGCACATTCTCCACGGGGACTTTAAAAGGATCACTTACAAATACCCAATTGAATGTTCACTGCCCTTGCCCTGGGTGGAATCGGGCCAGCTGATAAATACATGTACAATCCTTTTTGGAGAAATCTCAGCTCAACTGAAATCTTGCGGGAATGAGTCCCATAAGTTAATTATATGCTGTGTAGAAAAGAATTTTATAATTTAGAATGTTGCCTTTCAAATTGCATTGAAGGCATGTTGTTCTTGTATTATTAAAAGAGGGTAACCAGTCAGCCCAGAGCTGACAGCAGGACTTATACAATAGGTGTTAGTGCCCAAACGTGTGAACAGGACGTGGGTTACTGCCTGCTCTTGTTAATGTCCAGACTTTCTCTGGACTCACTTTAAATTTTGCTGTGAAAAGGTATTAATTTTCTTCAGCTTTGTCTTTTCTACCCTTTCCATTTCCTTCTAGAGCTGTGTTCAAACATCAGGACAGGGAAGAGCCAAGCTGCTATCTCCTGTATTGAATGCTTCTGTCAAGTCTTCTTTGACTCACTAGTTCTCTCTCCTGGGAAATCCCATCTTTCAGCCATCACTTGAAATTCCCCAGGTCCCGTGTCATCAGCATGTTGAGAAGGTGAAGAAGCTGACAGCTTCAGGGCTGGTGTTTCACTCTGAAGCAGGCAGGGCTGTAATCTTCCTCCCTTCTACTTAGCACTGCTCACGATATTTTTCCACAAGCTAAGGAGTAGCTGTTATAATAACAATATAATTACAGCTCTACAGTGCTCACATACCTGAAGTTCCTACAAAGATTTTTTTGTTTCTCTGTCCTGTACCTCAAGCATCCAGGCTCCCTGCTGCCTTCATTGGCCACACTCACTCAGTCCCATGACAGCTCTCCAAAGCTGTTTGCAGTCATACCCAGGTAGATTTTGTACCAGCACCATTAGCTGTGAGCAGCAGTGTCTGACAACAGCCGTGCCTTAGTGCTTTACTGAAGTACAATTATCTCTTAAAATGCCCAGACTGGGCTGGCCTTTATATTATCCCTGTAATTGAAATTTGGCTTCAAGTGTACAGCCAGTAAATAGAGGCAAACCCCAATCCCTCAGCAGTTCATTCACCCATTGTCCAGCAATGTCTCCAGTGATTTATTTGATGAGTGTTGCTTGGCTGTGGAGGAGATGGAGTGAGCAGTGGGGTGACAGGAGCACTGATGAAAGGGCAGGTTCAACTAAGAAGCAGCTAAAAAATTTGGAGAGTGCATGGGAGATGAGTGTGTGTTGGAGATTGGAACATACATTTCTCAAAGGACTAGGAGGGGATGGCAAAATGTGTATTTTTAAATAAGCTAGCATCCAGATTTTGTTACCCTTATTTAGGGTTATCCCAACAGGCCAACTCTCAGACTTTATTGAAGTTTGCCCTTGTAATGCCTAGATTTTCTTCCTCTTTGGATTTTGTCCAGGCAAAGTAGGGAGCAGCTATCAGTGAGTTTCCAGTAGTGCTCTGAGTAGAGGGAATGGCCAGAACATACGAAAATAAGATAGCATTGCTCATTTTAAGAAGTGGCAAATCTGGCCTGTAGATATCACTGCTATTTTCCCACTTATCCAGAGTATTGGTCACGTGCCAGCAGAAAAAGCTGCCAACGAAAACGTTTTAAGAAAGGAAACACTGTTTGAAGCCTGGCAGTAAATGTTTTCCTTCCCCTGAAATATGTGCTGAACATATATAAAGAAGGAAGAATCAGGGGTGTCTATCAGGGGTGTCTAGTGAGGTTTAACATTCTGTAATCATATGGATGAATTTGTTAACATTTTCGCACTTTCTTCTTTAACAGATGAACATTGTAACTAATGGGTTTTAGTTAGAAACAGTACTTAAACACTGAAATGAGAGACAGTGCAATGCAGTTGGATAAATCCATTAAAAAGGCATTGGTATAGCATTAAAATGCCAACACCATGAATTCTTTGTCAGTTTAAAATTCCTTTGCTGTTCTGCCACTTTCTTTGTTTCTCTCTGCTCCTGTTTTTCCTTGTAGCTGAAAACATCAGATGACCACGAGGGCGGAATGTGCAGCGGTGCTGTCCCCCAGGATGTGTGGCTGCAGCCTCTAAGCCGTGTTCCAGCAGCCAGGATCCACGTGGCTGATTGTTTTGCAGACACAGTGGTGGCGTATTTCTGCATTTCTGAACTTGTTTTTCAGGCTCGGTGGCCGCCTGCACCGTGGAGCTCGCTGCTGAACGACAGAAATTAAGCACTTGTCAGGCAGCAGCAGTGCGTCAGGGCGAAGAGGAACTCACAAGACTAAAGTTTACACGAGGCAACAACAAAATCTACTGTGCCATTCTGTGAGGCAACAAAGGTAATTTGTTATGCAACATAATGAGGACTTGTGTGTGATAGGCAGCAGTGGCTCTTGGTTACAGGGCACTGACATCAACAAGCACATGCAGAGCTCACGTATAAGGGAATTGCTATACATAGCACAGAATTCGAAGGCTTGGTTGTTATTACAGGGCGTTTTTCCATCTTAAAACTTGCAGAATAAACAAACACACTGAGACTGGTCCTGCAGTCTTTATGTTATGGGTAGGACCTTCCTCATTTCCTTTTGGGTTGGTCTGTGTCTCAGACTTGACCATCAGCCTGGGGACCACGAGGACAGGGTCACAAGTGTCACCCATTTCATGTGGCTCTGACACATTTGGCAAGCCTGCCAGCCCACACAATGACAGGGGAAGAGCGAGGGCAGCAGAAGTTAGACATGGTCACAATGCTGTTTGCTGCTGCCCAGAAGTCTGTGATGTGTGATCCCACATGCCCCACTGCTGCTGCTCCCACATGCACTCAACAAGGCAGTCATCCCTCCTGGTGGGAGGCAGGGGTCCTGCACCTGCTTTGCAGACTAACTGCAGTGTGCAGTGTGTGCACAGAGCTGAGAATGGAGCCCTGGCCTGGAGAGCAGAAGGGCTCATCTGCTTTGCCATATCACCTCTCAAAGCAAATCTACCTGCTGCTGTGATGGGGCCTCTTGCTCCATGATGACTTAGGCTGCTCTCTGTCTCCAGAGCTGCAGCTAGACCCAAAGATCCTGTTTGCTGACATTCCAGTACTGTCTCACAACTGCTTGTGTAACTCACTGTTGGGTATGTGTTCTCCTGGCCCGCACTGAATGTTTCCCTTGTCATCCAGCTGAGAGAGTCTGCAAGCAATCTCTTCCTGAGAGCTGCAAGAGAGAGAGTGGGCTCGAGCCTCACTGATGAATTAATGCAGAAGAAACAAGGAATCAAGACTGTGCCACATGGCCTGCAGAGGACTGAGCTGAAATTGTGTTGGTAACCTTTGTCCTGGCAATCTGCAGGGCTGGTTCTGTTTCTTCACTGTACCTGTAACACTGTACCTTGCTCATGACACTTTGCAATAGTCATACTTAAACAAATAGTGTATTTCCATGAGTGCTGTATTAATCTAGAGTAAATGCTTGCTTTTTACCTCAAAACCTGGTTGGCCAGACCACGTCAGGGGAAGCTGCTCCTGCAGGAAAGTCAAAGACCCCCATTGCCTGGCGTGCTGTGCCTTGAGTATCATTGCCAGTGGCAGGATGTTGCAGTTCTTCTGCCTGTGCCAGTGACTCAACAAGGGCCTGATGTGTTTACTCCTGCTCAAACAGGAGCCACAGTTACAGCAGCAGTACAAATAAGGGTAAGCCACTGAGTTAACACTACCTTGGTCAAGTTACTTCATCTCTCAGTGACTTGAGGTGTACAGGACAATCATCACTGTGAACTTGCTCTCTGGTGCTCCAGGATTTAACCAAACACACTGAAACAGCTGAAAAAAAGTGGTGAAACAAGCACTGTTTTAGTTCTTTATGGTCTAATGCTGGACATGACACTCAGGTCAAGGTATTCAAAGCAGGATGAGACAGAAAAATGTTCCTTTTGGTGCTGGAGAGGGACCTGTAGTGTGCCAGGTGCCTGCCATTCAGCAGTGGCCTCTTCACATTAAGAGGCAGATGGGTTTGTCTGGCCCCGTTCTCTAATGCATTTTTTTTCACAGCCTCTTGAAAAATAGGGATCTAGTCCTGACTGAAATATTTTAGAAGCCACTGTGACAGAAATACTTCATGATGATACTGGTTATTTTAATTTAAGACATGCTGATTTAATTACCAACCAAAGTAATTAAATTAAGTCTAACCAAATTAATATTGCATCATAAGAAGCGCTAAGATTCCATACTGTGAGGATAAGAAGCAAACCAACCCTTTCATGCAGAAGATGCTATCGGGCATTTGCATAGATATTGTGTATGTAATTAAAGCCATCCTTAACGTGTAATGCTCTTATTGCAGCCCTTGCTATTTTGTAGCAGTTGGTAGATCCTGTAATGAATGAGTATAAAAATATTCCAGGGACTCTAGAAAGCATTGCAGTGACTTTGCAGACAATGACCCTCTTAAAGTAAACTCCACAAGCATCCTTGCTTTTTCCCAGGGAAACACCTTTTTAGCATCCACCAGGATGAATGCCACGGTGCCTCAAGGAAGCGCCGATGCCGGCAGCGAGGGCTCGCAGGTGAGCCCCGGTTGGCGCTGCGTGCAGCGAGGGCAGAGCGTGCACAGCGCTCTCCGCAGAGCCGGGGATGGGCCGCGGGCCGGGGGCAGGGGAGCGGCAACTCCGGACAGCCCCGGGCCGGGCCCTGGGGAGGGCAGAGGAGCCAGCCGCAGTGCGGGCAGTGAGGAGGGGAGGCAGCCCGGTGAGCGGCTCCCGGGGGGTTCGCGCTCGGCTGCGCGGCGGAATTGTGCAGCGGCAGCGATCCCGTGGCAGACGTGCCCCGGGCTTGTCTTTCCGCCTGAGTGCACTACTTGCAAATGTCCTCTGCTCCCTTCTCTGCAGCGCTGCTTTGGGAGCATTCCAAGGTCAAGGCTGCGGGCAGCGAGCGCTGTGAGAGCGGTGCCGGTGCCGCCGCTCACGGCCTGGCCCGTGCGACAGGATGGTTAATCCCATACACCTGTGCAGTACCTAGCGCACGGCAATGTTTTCCCCACAGCTTGCTGCTCCTGCCTGGCAGCAGCACGGTTCATGTGACTTTGGCTGAGCCCTGATGCCTGTCCCCCAGCATCAGGCACAACACGACGAAACAGCTCAGTAATGTTCAGCTGAATAAAGTATCACACGTGGAACTTGCACTGATGCCATCAGCAGACTGCCAAAACGAGAATGAGTGCAACTATTCAAAAACAGAGTTAAGCATTTGGACTGAAAGCAGGTAGGGTAGCAAATGGATGTGTGGAGTTGTGTGTTTTAGGCCTGTACTCCTGTTTTCAAGTTGCTGTGTAAGGGTCAAGTTCGTCTGGGTTGGGATGGTGGAATTTGCTCCTTGGAACAAAGCCTGCTGCCCCGTTTCTCCCTGCATGGATGGGGTTTTATTGCAAATGGTGTGTCTGTACTGCTTCAAAAGTCAGTGTTGTGCCAAACTGCACCTATAGAAAAGCCTTTTCAAAAGTCTGGAATTTTGACCATCACAGGATTAAGAGAAGTGAAAACTAATAGATATTCCTTTATCCTGCTTGCAGCAGATGCTACAACAGGTGACTGTCAGAGACAGGATGGGTGTGGCTCTCAGGGTCTGACAGGTGACCAGCCAACTTTTGTTGACCAAATGGGTAGTTTTTATATTGCAATCTAAAGCCAGATTCAAAGTGGGTGTGTTTGAGGTATTTGTCAATTGTTAGGTCTTGATAACTGCTGTGAGTAAGATGAAACTTTGAATTAACCACTTTGAAAGTCATAACAGGTCGAGTATCTAATAAAAAATGAAAGAATGAAATTAGTGGGAACAGGAGAGTTCCCACCAGGGCAAGAACAGCTCCCTGAGAGCAGCGGGCAGCCTTTGCAGGGGCAGCTCATGTGTTCTCTTCTCACAGCTGCTTGCGTCTTCTCCTCTCCTCTCGAGACTGCGGCTTGGCTTTGCTCTCACTCTGTTTGTTGTCAGTACAGGCTGATTTGAATATTCTGAGTGAAAACAGTTACAGTCTCAAAATCTGCCCCCAGGAGAGTTTCAGATGTGTTTTCAGAAGTGGTCATGCAAACAGCTCTCTCCTGGTAGTTACTTACCTCCTAGCCCAGCCTTTCTTATTTCTTAGCCACAGAGCACGAAATACCCAGAAATCTGCTGCATTCACACCATGCAGAGCTCGCTCACTGGAAGGGAAACGTTTCAGAGTGATGTTTTCCCCAGCGCTTCCTTTTCCAGGAGCTGTGATTGGCACAGGGTGTGTGTTCTCCCGGGGCTCCCAGGCAGCCCTGGGGAGCGCTGCCTCTGGGGCTGAGCCCTCTGTCCCGGGCCTGGCTCAGCCCCTGGGCTCCCCTGCACACTCCCCGCAGGGCTGCTCATCCCTGAGCGCTGCTGCTGCCTCAGGATGGCCACTCTGGGGCTGCTCCTCCTCTTCCCACGGCCAAAGCAAAGTGCTGAGCACCCCCATTCCCACAGGTACCCCGTGCTGGAGCAGTGAGAGCTTGGTGCTGCTGCAAGGCATCAGTCTTGCACTTCGTGTGTATTTGTGAGGGGGGTCTTGGCTGCTCTGGGGTTTTCTTGTGAGGCTCCAGATCTTTAAAGTTATGTTAAGAAAAGAAACTTTCAACTGTAAAAAACTCAATCCATCCCCAGTTTTGGTCCGTATAAAAAAAGGAAAGAATTTAAATTAATAATATAAAATTAAATATAATTTTTGCCCTAATGGTTGCACAAAAAATTAGAAATTAGATGCAGCTGTTACATAATACTGTAGGCAGAAATTAACTGATAATTAATAAGGGGGAAAAATCATACTTTAAAAGTTATTTTCATTATTTAAATGGTAAGTGTTGCCAATATCATCTCTTTAATGACTAAATTCAAGATGGTAATACTGCTTTCTCCTCCAAATAATGTTATAACAATATGTAAAATATCTTTAATACTGTTAGTTCATTAGAATTGGGCAAGCATAGACAAGCAGAAAATGCAGAACAGCATGAAACCAATTCCTTGGGGACTTCACAGGACCATCAGGACATTCTCACTACTTATCAGAAAATATGTAAATAGCTCCTGGCTCCCTTGCTTGCTCAGATAGGGAGGCAAGATCTTTTCCATAAGCCTTCTTCCAGGAAACTCACCCTTCTCAAGGTGTGTGGTGAGAAATGATAGTAAAACGAAAAAGCAAGAAGGATAAAAGGCAACACTAGATAAGGACAAGAATACAAAGGGATCCTGGGAAGCAGAGAGGGAGGGGCGTGGGTTGTCAGGATCTGAAGAATGCTGAATACACTGATAAGGTGAGATGAAACCTTGGCCAGGAGTCTGTAAGTTGGGCTGGGCAGACAAGCTGTCTGCAGGCTGAAAAAACCAGCTGTGGCAGTGGACATACAAACAGGATTCCTTCATGGCAAGGGCAAGAAAGTGAGCAAGTGGATTTGTCTCTGCAGTAGCTCAGTACCTATTTTTACCCTTTCAAGTTATGCTGAGGTGCCACAGCTGCATTCAGTGCATGGGGACCATCCTTACTTGGACAGCATCATCTGTACAGGGATGGCTGGTGGAGGGTGGAAAAAGGGAAGTGTTGGCTGTGCTCTGTGGGAGGAAATTGGAAATTTGGATTAAGGAACTATCTCAGGATCACTCCATGAAGAATTAGAGCCAGCAGTGCCTTGCTGCTCGATGTTCTCTGAAATTTGACACATTGGCTCCCTTGACATAGATGGTCATACCAGAATGTCCAAAGGAAGCAGAGTCCTTTCAAAGCAGGGTTTAACCTACACATGCCATAAAAGCTACTGATAAAGTGCTGGCAAAAGTCAGTCAGTCATGGAGAACTGTGCCTCCAAATCTGTAAATTCTGATGCAGATATAAACTCAAAAGCACCCAGAGTCAATGAGAGTTACTGGTGCAAAACACTTCCTAAGATCCTGACTGTTTTTCCTAGTTGTTCCTTCTCAGCTGCTTGGGTTTTCATGACATCTGCCATTGATCCATATGGGTGTTAGGAGAGGTGCCTGGAGGATGCCTCAACTCAGATTATTGAACCACTACTTCTAGATACAGAACTAAGTACTAAGCACTAAGTACTGTACCTTCTGTTTTGAAAAAAAACAACTGAACATATCCTTTCTCCTTGAGGAAGCAGTTGTTAAGAAGTCACAAGTACATTGGGAAAAGAAGCCAGCCACTGTGTTTTAGCCTGGCTAAGTTCACTCATCCCACATGTGCAGTGGGAAAGGGCAGGGTCCATGCAGAGAGCACCATGAGTGGCCAATGAAGGGGGTGTTTTCCTGTGGTGTGGGTTTATGCCAGGTAAAATTGGGACTGAACTCTGACTTCACAGCTCCTGTGACTCCAGTGGAAGCTGTGTGCGCAGAGTGCCCCAAGCCCTCCTCCACAGGTGAGGGTGAGGTTGCAATGTGCTGATATAACTGGTGGGCACAGATGCTTGTCCAAGGGGAGGGAACCAGCACCCTGCAAGAAATGAAAAGGAACTGCTGCTACCTGGGCTTTGTTCTGTGTCACTGGGAGGGACAGCTCTTCTCCTTCCAGAGGACAGGGGCAGGGAAGAGATCTGGCACTGAGGATCCCCAAAGCACACTCGTCTGCAAAGAGAGGAGCCCAGAAAAGGAAATTCTGGGCGAGGGCACTTCAGGTTCCTTTGTTCTGTGACATTGGTTTTTCTGCCCTGCTCAGAACCTTATTTGTGGCTAGCAGAGCTGTAGGAGAGGGTCCGGAGCTGCTACTGTTCATTGCAAGTTATTGCCCATACCATGCATTAAAAGAATGACAGGCGTCAAAAATGTAATGTTGCCATGCTTTTAGCATATATTCCAAATTTTCAGGTCTGAAACTTCTTGTTAAACCCTTCTTGCAAGTACTAAAATTTACAAGAGATCATTAACTCAAGTTCCTCTGCTGCTGAACACCACGCTTGCTGCTTATGGCAGACAATAAAACAGGAATGCAAACAGCTTGCTCTGTGGCATGTTCCAGATCTCCTACTGGGGCATTTTTTGGATTCAGGCTTTTCTTAGAGACCATGCTTTCCTTTGGTTCAGCAGTGGAGGCCATTCCTCCTGTGGGGTCTGCTCGCTGTCCTCCTTTTAGCTTTCTAGCTGCCCCATGTCCACTGGCAGATGCCCTGGCTCTCCCCCCAGATCCGAGCTGCAGAGCTCTGTGCTTCACCCCTGACATGTGGCCTGGTGTGATGACTGGGTTTGCACATCTGTCACCACTGCACCTCAAGTGACAGGTTTTGATTTGTCAGAATGTCATCTCCCAAGCAGTGGCCTGAACCTGGGGAAGGCTGGCACAAGGTGCTGCTGAAGTGAGCAGGAGAGTGAAGCCTTTTTTGGCTGGAGGTCAGCCAGACACCTGTGTGGGCAGCTGGTTTCTGCTGTGCTCTGGAGCTGGGCTGGCTCGGGCAGGGCAGAGCACCCCCAGCATTGCAGGGAGTGCCTGTGGGATGCCCATGTCGGCCGGCAGCGCTCCCACAGCAGTTTCTGTGGCAGTGTGGTGTTTGTGAGGAGGGCAGGCCCTGTGGGTGGCTGGCTGGCTGCAGGCCATGCTGGGAGCTGGCTGAGGAGGAGGAGGACAGGGATGGAAGGAAGCAGTGGCCTCGGCTGGCTATGGCAGAGCCAGGCCCTCATCCCCCACATCACCTGCTGCTTTCCAGGCAGCTCCTCTGAGGGAACCGAGGCTGGTGTGAAAGAAAGCAGCAGATTTTATTGCAGTAATCACCTTTCCTCAGAGAAGGAGATAAAGGAACAGCTGGGTAACATTTGGCATGACTCAGTATTTCACTACCAAGTGCAAAGTCATGGCTGAAAAGGTTATGCTTGTGAACCTGAGGGGGCTGGCTGCTCCTCTGCCCAGGCCAAAGGTACAGCGTGGCTCTGAGGCACTGCCAGGCTGTGTGTGGTGGTGGCAGTGGTGGCAGTGTCAGTAGCAGGTGGCGGTGGCAGTGGCAGTGGTGGTGGCAGTGTCAGTAGCAGGTGGCGGTGGCAGCAGTGGCCGGTGGAGAGCGGTGCCCCGGGAAGTGCCCGTGCCCGGGGTGAGGAGGAGCTGTGCGGGCGGCACAGGGAGGGCACCGGGCCGTGCGGGCCGCGCCAAGCCCGCGGGGTCGCTGAGGGCGGCTCGGGCCGGGCGGAGGCACGGCGGGAGGAAGAGGCGGGGGCGGGGCGGGCCAGCCGTGCCGGGTTCGCGCTGTCGGTGTGAGGCTGCGGGAGGCACGGCCGGGTAGGAGCGCGGCTCGCGTTATAGCTTTGCTGCTTTTGTGACCTCCCCCGACCCCTGCCCAGTAGCGGGAGCCCCGGCGGAGCGCTCCCGGCCCTGCCCCGGGCCCGGCACCGCCCGGAGCCCCCGCCGTTCCTGCCCGCTCCCCGCTCCCGAGGCCGGACTCGGGCCCGTTCCCTCCCTGTCGCTGCTGGCGCTTCCTGTGCTGTGACAATCTCCCCAGTCCCAGGTGAATCACCACTCCCTAGGGTTCTTCTGGGGTCTCTTTCCCTTTTCGGAGTGAGGAGATGAGAAGAGGGCTTAGGATTGAATAAGATCAGTTGCTACTGCATCAAAAAGAAACCAGGAGGAAAAAAGAAGCAGAAGAAAGAATGAAATCAAACCCACCAAGGAGATGTGACTACAGTGGCTAATTTGTCAGAAAGCGAAGAGAACGGGGCCTCCCGCTGGGAAACTTTCAAACCTCAGCGAGGTCTGGCAGCTGCAGGGAGTGGGGAAGTGTGGCTGGCAGCGTGTCTGAGGCTCACACCTCCTGCCCGCTGGCATGTGTCACACCAGTTAGGGTGTTAATGGCAAGAATTCACCAATTAAACATTTCATCTTTTTTTCCTGAAATGTTTTCCACGTGTGCTGTCCTAAAGAGTAACCTCAAAATTTTTAAATTATGTAAAGCGTTGATGTTGTCTGTTCCTCAGCAAGGTGCTTTCCTTAGCTGTGATTCATCACCCTGTTTTTCTGTTCCAATTAAGCCGCTCACTTAGAGCACTGAGACAATCAGTGTCTCATCCTGTGAGCTGGGCTCAGCATTATCAGTGACTTTGTCCTTCGGAGTGGGTTCTTGGTAGACTGGAGGTGTTTTCAGTTTCAGGCTATCGTGTTTTACTGGCAATTGTGTCACGAGGGTGATCTGGTAAAGCTCGAGCAGACTGGGAGGGGTCTGATAAGAGTGGAGCCTTGATTGCAAATGCTTGTGTGCTCTTGGGTTGCTTCTCTGAGCCTTCACATCCCCTCAGAAAGCTCAGGCAGGATTTGCTGTTAGGGCTGTCCATTGCCCTCGGATCAGAGTCTATGTTAAAGGCTTACATGCAGAGTTCCTGTAAGAGTTTTTGTACATTAAACATGAGGGTCAGTGAGTTAATCTTTGACGTTGACAGAGCATTCCCTGGGAGCTCAGTCCCTCTGGGCAATGAGTGGCCAGATACTTGAGCTGAGATGCTTGAGGAGGGGAAGAATCCCCTTGCAATTCCCAAGCATGGAAGGAGTCTGGCAGTGGTAGGTATGGCTGATGTTGCTGGAGCCTCCAGTGTCCTCTCACTCCACTTTTATGAGTGGCACTTCAGGAGTGCCCAGAAATGTTGAGGAACAGACATGATCATCAAATATATTATTTTGCAGAAAAATTTAAAGCGAAGCACATTGTTATGAGTTTGTAACAATGTTGGGGAGTTGTTTGTTGTGGGGGAAGGGAAAGGGGTCCAGGACTTGGTGGGGGCAGGAGGCGGACAACTCAAAGAGTGATTGGGCTGGAGCATCAACCAATCACTCGACGCCCTGGGGAAATGATTGGTCCAAAATGAACCCGGTAAGGACCAATCAAAGCGCCCGGATTCCACCAATCAGCGCGCGGATCCAAAACCCACCAATCCTGGACCAGGGGTTTGTTATAAAAAGGGGAGTTTGCTGTTCTTTGGAGTTCGTGTTCTTTTCCTGTTGCGTTGTTCTGTGGTTCTTTGGGTTTCTGGTTTCTTTTTGAGCTGTTATGTGAGGATCTGCGCTTATCCCAGGTTCTCTGTTTCCACTGACTTGTTTTTGAATAAATGAGAGCCTGTTTCAATTGCTTTCTGAGATTTGGCCTCGTTCATTTTTGTAACAACATTACTTTTGTCAAAATTTGCAGTAGACTTTCTAAAATTGTGAATACTTTTTGATTGACAGCTTTGACTCAGGTGCAGCCTGGCTTCCCTGGCCAGGCTGCATCTCCCCAGTGGTGTCATCACCTCCGCTCTGAGTGATCTCACACCTCGTGGGAGGTGTGCTCTGGCAACTGAACCACAGCTCCGGTGAGGCACCACTTCCAAAACAAGGTTTTGTTGAAAACAAAAACATAGTAGGTCTTGGTGTTTTTAGAAATTAAATACTAGACAGAGTGAGGGCCTTTAATGGGAAGCTTTTTCTTTTTTTCCACCAAGGAGAAAGACACAATTTTCAATAGAAAAACATCATGAAGGGAGTTTTTTGACTAGCCCTGAGCAGCAGTTCCTAAGATCCAGTAATAATGGAGGGATGAGGAATGAAGTCAGTCAGTCTTGTCCACTTCTTGCCTCGACAACGTGCATGACTGAAGCACTGACTGCCACATTGTCCTGACGGGGCACTGCCTTCCCTAGGAGTGGGTGGATGTGTAAATCTTTCTGCTTTGCCCCAAAAGTCTGCATGGTGCAGGTGCATACTGCAGTCCTTTCACGCCTCAGTGGATTTCGTGCTGGTTGCACACCAGTTGCCCAGGCTAACAGAGCAGTGAGCAGCCAGGTTTATTTCTTACACTTTTGAGGCCTGTATCAGAGTTTTTTGGCTGTGGAAGTTCTGCAGGGACGCTGTGTGCTGCACCAAGTGTTTCCAAGGTGAAGTGCCATGAGTGGGTTCTAAACTTGATACCATGGGTGTCCTGTTCTACACAGTGGATTTTATTTCTTCCTTATGTAGTGGTTGTCTAACTTGGCAATGAATTTTAGCCAAATATTTCTGGCTTGTCTTTCAGGAATTACATTAAAGTCTGTCAAACAGTGTGGCTGGGAACCTTCCTGTGCATCTGGGTATGAGCAGCACTGGAAACAGGATCCTGGCAGAAACGAACCTTGTCTCTGAACCATTGTGGTTTCTCTAATGAGATCAGTTTGCCACCTGCATCTCTCTGGGCTGTGACTATTTTAGAGATTTTGTAAGTGTGTGAACAACCTTCCTCCCTTCCATCTTTTGCTTTATTCTCTATTTCCCTCTCTTCCTCTCCATCCTCTCTCATGATGCTGTGTCCTCGCAGACGTTCCTTGTTGCTGGTTTGAGGTGAGCATTGTTTCCCAGCTATGAAAGAGCTTGCACGTGGGACAGAGAGCCCTCAGGATTTCCCAGCAGCCCCTGAGCAGCACAATCAGCCAGGCTTTGGCAGCACCCTGGTTCTCATCTCTCGCTCCTGAGCATGGGTGGTGGCTCAGCAGAGCTCAGCTGTGGAGCTCTGAGTGCAACATGAGATCTGCTCCTCCAGGTCATGAGCACAGTGGACTTCATTGAAGAGCTGTGAACAGTGAGGCTGAAATTCCCCGCTGAGTCTGTGATCCAGGAGCTCACAGGTAATGCTGGACTGGTAGATTTCTTATTACATTCCATGGAAGTTGCTCAGATATAAGGAATTTATGTTGAAGGCCTAAATATTTGGGATTATGCTTTGTATTTATTGTCAACAGTCAAAACAACATTGGCACTGAAACTTCTGTGGGAAGATTGTGAACTGTTAATTATTTTCAGGACCTGGCATAACATGAAGGATTATTAACATAACCAGTCTTATAGGTGATGATAAATTCAACAGGCATTACTTCTACTTTTTTAAGAGGTTGGTTTTCATTCTTATTAATCTTTCACAGAGATGTCTTATTCTAGCTGACACAAATTCCTTTTAGAGCTGAACTAAACCTTGTAATTGAAGGAAGTTGAGATATTTATTTAAAATAATTTCCCCTCTTAATATAGCAACCAGGGTTTTCCTTTTATCTTGTAGGAAGCAAAACATCATGACATTATCTCAGTTCTGCAGTTACCTAATGTTAAATTCTGTGTTTTATCAATCCATCTTAAGGGGAAGAACTTGTCTGTTAAATCTTTGTCTTCTTCTTCAATTAAGCACTTCACTAGTAGGCCAGGAGGAAAATAGTTTTCAGTTGTTCCTATACATTTACCTTCAATATTGAGTGTAGCAGCCTGAAGCACAGAGGTCAGCCTGGGGATGGCTGTGGGGCTGCTGGAGGGCACGTGCTCATTTTGGAGCAGCTGCTCTACCTGCAGCCTCCTGTGCAGGTTACTCTCAGCTCTGACTGGCACTGTAGTGCATATGGGGGCATGAATTGTGAGCAGCTGAGCTTCTGGGGCTCTGACTGACACCTGCTCTCCAGAATGTGTGTGACTTCTTGTTGGAACATGGCATCCAGGCTGAAATGAAAGCCCAGCTGAGTGACCTTGCTCGTTTTTCTGCCTCCTCTGCATGTATTCAGGGCATTTCCAAGCATGGCCTGCTTTGCTGTGCAGTACAAAACCACATGGACTCAGCAGTGTCCTGTGGGCTCAATGGCCTATCAGAATGGGGCAATGAAGTACAAACTCATGAGAAAGTAACAATGCAAATACCTGTTATATTGACTGAGATGTATGTGTGAGAACAGTTAGCCTTTTAATAATCTAAATAGAGAGAACTTGTGTGTGTGTGTGTGTATGTGTGTAGGAGAGAAAAAATGTCATGCTCTCCCAGCATTATTTTCATTAATAGTAAGTATATTTATCTTTTGCCCCAGTGAGCAAGTGTTGAGGGTGTACTTGTAGTTAAAGTAAATTAATCTGGTTTTGCTTGTTACCCACTTGGTCTGGCACATCAGAGAGTGAGGGTCACTTCCTATGGCTGGAAGTACTCAGGCTGTTTTACACTGAGAGCACTGCTCTTCTGGTGAAAACACACCTTTCAGTACCCCAACCTGACAGCTCTTTTATCACTGCCTTGCTGGACTTCCCCTAGTGTAAACAAAGCTTGGGTGCTACTATTTGTGTTAGTTGTTTTTGTTTGAGACACGATGTTTTTTTAGTTTCTCTGAAATCTGCGCTGTGTCTTCTGATACTGATGGTTTTGTGGTGCTTGATGTCATCCAGTCACAGCTGGGATGGAAGGGACCTTACAGAACCTTAGACATCACCTAGTTCTGACCCCCAGCCATGGGCAGAGACAACTTCCACTAGACCAGGTTGTTCAAAAAATAAAATTAAATAAAAATGCTGTTTATCTTAAGCTGAACTTAAGCACAGCCCTAGTGCTCAGAGCAGAGTGCAGGACATACCCTACAAGCACCTGTGTTATCTTCACCTGTCTCTTAAGTCTTTTGGCTTCCATTAGACAGAAATGTGTAGCAATGTAAATAATTGCTTATATCCCTCTTTTCTACATGCCTCCACAATTATAATGCTGTAAATGTCAAAAAGAAATGGCTCTTTCTTGTCTTGACTTTTAGCTCAAGTAACATTTCAATGGCAAAGAAATGTCTGTGTTGGCATTCATCTTTTGTGATGTGGTCCAGTGAGTAACAGTGTAAACTGTATTTAAACATAGCAATTACAGAGAACAAAGGGATAGCTGAGGGAAGCTGGACTTGTCCATGCACATTACTGGGCTCTTTCAGAAGGCAGCAGAGTGTCCTCTCGGCTTTGGTTCCTGAAATACAGATTTGGATGAGTTTCCTTTGCCCTAATGCTCAGCTCTCAGTGAGGGCTGCTTCCTCAGAAGGGCTCAAACCATCCTTGACACTGCAGGGAATTTTCTTAGGAATGACCTAGTGGCTTCCTGAATTCCCCTCTCAGTTTTTTTACTTGCATACTTCTTTTCAGCTTTCCAGCTGCCTGTTTTACTTGCTCTGGTTTTGGTGGGTGAGATGGGAGCACGGAAATCCCATTTTTCATTCCCCAGCTGCACAGCCAGTGTGTTACAGTTCCACCTGTGCTGGCTGGGATTTCCTGTTTTAGAAGATTAATTAGGGTTGAGAAATTCTGAGTTCCTCTAAAAGAAACGATTTTCCTTTCCTGTGTGGAAGGGAGGTGGCAGTCTTCTGAGGCTGTGAACTTGTTTAGACCCACTGATGTAGCAGTTGGTACCAGTCAGAGATACTGGCTGGGTTCAGTTCTGTTCCGTGACATCAGTGTAAATCTAAGCAGCTGCTGTTGCTCTCTTTACCTCTTTCAGAGGTGGTTGTTCTTGCAGGAAGAGTTTTTTGTCCAGCCAGAAGTTTGTTTCTTGCTCTTCTCTCTGAGTCAAAAGGCACTATCTGTATTGTACTGTATCTCCAGAAATAATTGCCCTTGTTGACTTCAAAACCTTAATCCTGCAAGCAGAAGTGGTTTCTAACATACCTTCCCAGTTTGGATGGCCCTAAGGATTCATGTGCACACAGTTTTCACTTGTTTTCACTTGTTTTCTGCCTTTTTTTTTTTTCTCTTTTTTTTTTTTCTCTCCTTTTTTCTTTCCCCCTGTTGAGGTGCTCAAATGGCCAGCACTTCTGCCTCACCCACTTAGCTTATCCTGGTCTAGTTCCAAAGCCAGAGGGTGAGGAAATGGTCTTTTTCCTCTGGAATTTTGCTTTGCCAGTGTTTTAGGTCACATACCACATGAAATTGCTTGTTTCTTACCTTGCTGTGAAGTGTATTTGAACATCCCTTGTTAAGGAGTGCTGGAGTCCGGCTTCATACTCACTTTGCTTCTTTGGGGGAGGCAAGGTGGGACATTCCCAGCTGGCAATTCCCAGATTTCCAGAGTGGCAGATCTTGGGGTGTTCTTCTCCAAATCCAGCACAAGTGAGCGCAGAGTCACAGAGCAGGATGTGCAGAGAGGGGTGACAGGGGACAAGGAGGGACAAGAGGAGGAAGAGGAATAAAGGGGACAGTGTGTCATCCAAAATGAATAGGAGAGCATGGGGAAACAGGAAGGAGCTCATGAGGGACATTGAGGTTTCTGATCTTGTTTCTAATTTAGGCACAAGCTATAAAAACCTTTCTATTCATATATTTCTCATATGACTCGCTTTGAAGGCTGGTAGGATTCTCCATGAATAAAACGCTTTGTTCCCCTCTCTGACCTGTCACACTTAATCTTTTCAAACAGTTACAATTTAGCAGTAACTGTAAGAAGATATCTGAACTGGTCTCCTGATTCCAACAGAGCAGTCAGAGGTTAATGAGAGCTGGGAGAAATAAACAATTTGGGCTGCGTGTGCCACGGGTGCAGAACCTGCCGGGGATGGCAGGGCAGCAGAATCAGGGCTTGGCCCAACGCATTTTCAACAGAGCCCATCAAACCCAGATGTGGCACTGTTGCCTTGAGACTGCTGTGGATTTGAGACTAAGAAAGCAAGCAATTCTTAATAAACACTTTGGAAATACTATTCAAGAGATTTAATTTTTCTCCCCCTTCTGTTTTACATCAAGGTGCGATTTTGGCCCCAAACCAGAATTTTGTGGGTTTTTTCCACTGTGTACTTCATCTCATGCAGTTTTAAGGAATTAGACTAAAATATTTCAGCTTAGCTAGAGAACATTTTTTTAATTTGATGTAACAAAAATAATTTGATAATGATTTCAAAATTCTTGCTGAGAAAAACTGGAAAAATAATTTGACAAATGACAGGCCTCTGCTAAATACCTTTACCAAGGTCACACTCAGCCACTTTGGAGAAAAAATGTGGAAAGAAATTGAGTAGTTATTTTCAAATTAAGATTGTTCTTTAATAAAGTAGAAATTCAGGTAGTTCTTTAATAAATTTCCCTTTAATATCATTAACTGGACATCAGATAGGGAAAAAAAAGGCAAAAAGATGACTTGGAAACCTTGGAAAATTGTATTTAGCTAGATAGACCATAAACAGATGGGATGGATTGGAAAAGGGCAAAATGTACAGAAGCTGACATATGCTGGGGGCAGACTGGCTTGGAAAGAGCGTTGGCCTCAGCAGGATTTCTGTGTGGGTAAGGTTACAGGTGGGGGGGTGTGGGAGCAGCCACTGCAGACCCAGAGTGCCAAACGCAGTGTGATTTTCTGGGCATTAAAAAGGCAGGTTGCTAATTAAGACACTCAGTGTCTGTCAGAAAAGCTGCATGAGGCAAGCACAGTCACTGGGAGCTGGTAGTAAACCTGCCATGCACCATCAGTTTCTCTAGGTCAGGATTGCAGGCACTTGAGACTGTAGTTCATGTTGGGACTCAGGTGTTTATTATTTCTTATCAGTAAAACAGTCTCACTGCTGGGAGTTCAGCAGCTTTTCATTAGAAGGCACAAAATGCCCAACAATCTCTTGGCACACGGGCTTTTAAGACTAAACTATCCAACTAAGAGCTGACACCTGGATTATTTTCCCTTTTACCCCAATAACTGATCCCACAGAGCCCCCAGTGCAGACTTTTCTGCCCAAACCCATGGAGAAGGAGGAAGAAGAAAGTAAAGAAGAACAACCTGCCTCCACCTTAAAACCTCCGTCTTGCTTCATATTTATTTCTATATTCTAAGACCCCAAACTCTTAAGTTTTCCACCCTGTGATATCACACACTTCTAACCAACTACACACTCATAATCCCAGTGCTATCAATCAGTTTTGGAAACCTTCTTCACAACCTCAGCTCAGATGCAGTGTTCTCTTGTGGGCCCGTGCCTTTCAGCACAGAAAATTTAAAATTCTCAGCATCCAGGGTTCCAACAATGCATCAGCCTCCATGCAGTGACGTCGTGCAGTGACGTCGTGCAGTGACGTCGTGCAGTGACGTCGTGCAGTGACGCCATGCAATGATGTCATGCAGTGATGCCATGCAGTGTCCACTGTAGCCCTGGCCTGCAGCAGCCCCTGGCGTGTTTGGGTGCCAGCACTGGTGGAGGCAAAGCCCATCCCTGATGTGCAGAGCAGCTGTTTGCCATGGAGTGACTCTCCAGTGTCACCTGGAGCAGCACCATCAGCCCAAAATGCAGGGACAGGGCCTGTTTTGGGGTAAGGCCAGGGAGCAGCAGTGGTGCTCAGCTGGGATTTCTGCAGGCAGTGCCACAGGTGCATGGGCAGGTGTATTTGAGAGGTGAGTCAGCCAGCCAGAAGGATTTATTTAAAAAGTCTTTGTCCCAGACAAGATGTGCAGCATGGGACACGGGATTGTTCTCTGAAGCTAGCTGTAGAAGCACTGCCAGGTACATCAGAGCAGGGTGTGGAAAACCCAGTGTTCAGGGTGCCACATGCTGCAAGGGACAGCCCCTGCAGGAGCTGTCACCGGCTGCAGGGAGGAACACAAAGCTGCTTTTGTTGAGTTCCCTACATTATCATTCTAATTCAGCGTTTACACAGTGCAACAGCCCCACTTCTATCAGATACTAATTAGGGTCTGTTCACATTTTTTCATCTTTTGAAGAAGGTTATCACCTGATCTTTAGCAACTTGAAATAATCAGTTTTTTAATAGAGTTCGTATGGCCATGCCACTGAGGAACTGCATGACTGTTCCCCCAGCTGTTGTTGTGGGGGAAGGAGAGAAAACAGCAAAACAAAACCATGCTGTTTTTCAAGGCATATTTTATGGATAATTTAGCTGAGCATCATCAGTTCTTAGGTTTGAAAATTATTAAGCCACAAAGTGTAATGGCATGTTCTTTGATAGAAAACCCGACATGCTGTAACAGGACCTTGTTTTTCATATCTGAGTGTATTACTTTTTAACATATATCTGTGATAATTGTAGTTTAAGATGTGACTAAGATTAAAAGAGGCGAAGTGTGCATCTCTCTAATACTTTATTCAGACATTTTCTCTGAGGAATATTTAGCATAAGAGTCAAGATTTAAAGGTTAAATAAAAATGTTTAAATTAAATTATCAAAGGAAAAGACTAATGTTTAACAATAGTGTTTTAAGAGGTTATTTTGGATCTGTTATATGAAGGAATTAGCATAGGATGGTTTGGAAGTTTACAGGTGCTATTTCAGGAATTGAGACTTCTTTCACTGGGATGTAGAGATTTCTTTTCCTGAATTGTGACTGCTACAGGTATTTGCTCTGTTGTTAACGGTGCTTGAGAACAAAGGTGCTTGAGAGCTGATACCTGATGCTTTTTTTGCTGTTTTGAAACACCTGTGTAGTCCTCACCACTGTAACTGAAAATTGTACTTGACAAAAGGAATTCTAAATGTAGTTTAATGGCACGGTAAGAATGTCCTTGAAGTTCCAGTTTCAATGATTGAGTGTTGGTGTCCATTGTGTGGGGGCACTAGGAAGGCTAGGAAGGGTTTGTGTGGGATGCTCTCCTGTGATGCGCTCACATCAGAGCTCAGCTTTAGCAGCTCCCTGCAGGGTGAGGTCTGGGTGGATCCCTGAGCTGGCACAGGTTTGCCAAAGTGCTCTGCTCCAAGCTCTGTGGGTGAGCACACAGCAATAAGGATGCAGACCTGTGTGCAGTCAGCTATGTAAACATTTCCATGTGCCAAATGTGTACAGCTGCCATCACCATCCAGTGCTGGCCCTCCTGCTGGGTGGGTGTGCTCCCAGCTCCTGGTGGCATGGGGGATATCTGCAGAGGGGGCTGGGACACTGCTGCTGCCAGACGCTGCTTCATGGTGTGTGACACAGCTTATGGTGTGTGACAGGCTGAGGGCTGGCATTTCTTGCTGTACTGAGAGCCAGACTGCTGTCAAGTTGCAGGAGGGTGGATTATACACATCTGTATGTGTGTGCAATGTGCACACCCAGGAGCCCCTCAGGAAAGCCCTTCTGGCTCTGCGTGTCCTGCTCTATCCCACATGCTGCTGCTCTGGGGGCTGTGGCAGGTGCCTGCCTGTCCCCCTGCCCCTATCCCTGTGGAGAGGGATCCAGGCAGGAGCTGGGCAGCACAATTCTGCTTTGGGTGGGTGGAGGGGAAAAAGGACAGTGCAAAAGCATTTCCTTTGCTGTCATCACATTCCTCTCTGTGAAGCAATATACGCAATAAATAGACTCCACAACCTGATGTAGTTATGAACCAGGTTTCTTAAGTAAAAGGTTAAAATTCAACACATAATTCAACAAAAATAAACAGTTTTTCAGATGAACTTTTCAGATCTTGAGAAGTCTAGACACCACTCCTCTTTCTGAGTGTCCACTTAGCCCTCACATTTTTAGAAGTCTGGAAATCAGTTATTTTATTAGTCTTTTGTCCAAAAAAAGGTTATTTCACAGCATGAAGAAGAATTAAGGCTGCAGTGAGTTACCCTTTCCTAGGAAAGCAGCAGTGGCTGGCCAAAGCTTTCTCCAAAGGTGTTTGTGGAGGGTTTGGTCTTTCCAAAAGTTCTTCTGTGGGGGAACTAAAAGCAGCAGGAAGTAGTATTTGGAAAGCCTTTTTCAAATCACTCAGTAAGGAGTGCCAGCTGTCTGCCACTGGCATTCCTGTGATAGCTGTAATGCAGTCATTCCCCATCTCCTGAGCAATCTTTGGAGCAGGACAGGCTCCTTCTGGCATGGGCTTTGCTTTCTGCCTGTCCTGATTAGCCCAGACAAAAAAATCAGCCTGCATCAGTTCCTGAGCAGTGCCCAGCAGTTGTTGTGTAGCTGTGACCTGATTTTGCCGCGGTGGGTGCGATTTCAGTTGCCATGCTCTCTGTGGTCCTTGTGCTGATGGTGCAGTTGTCCGAGCTGGGAGACCTTGCTGCTGGGAGCTGAGATGTTGCCATTGCTCCTCTCCCAGATGTGGGAGAGCAGGCACAAAAGGCTGTGCTGTAAGCAGGGACAGAGAAGGCTTGGAAGAGGTTGTTCACTGGCATTTCTGCTTTCCATGTATTACCCAAACAGGAGCATATTTCTTACCAATTGCAGTGACTTGGATCTAAGTAGTGTTTAGTGCTGCTGGTGTCACATCCTCAGCTGGGCTGCAAGTTCAATTGCCAGGAAAACAATTATGGAAAGGAAACAATCCAACTCAATCCACACTCAGCCCTTGCAGTTAACAGACATCAAATGAAATAATTTATACTTGGAAAAAGTTATAGAAAATGCATGAGGTTATCTTCTTACTTAACAGCTCTGCTCAAACTTATTGCCCAGGCATTTTTCAGAGTGGAATTTGGTGTTGTTCCCTGGGAGTTCCTTGGATACTTGACCCTAGGTCAGTCTCTCTTACAGAAAACCCTCATGAAAGTACAAATGCCAGTGGAAAATCCCAGAAATTTCCTTGGGCAGTTCTTCCTTAGGACTAATGATTCTCAGTCTCATGGAGGTGATTCAAGAGCCATCTTCATCCCAGTGATGTGATTAACCACGTCCCCTTTTGGTCAGTTGGCTCAGAACTGCCTTTGCCTCTGATGAGGAGTGTCCCAGACAGTAAAGCAGAAGGAATTACTGGCATATGCGAGCAGTGGGCATGCCTGAAGTGACACTAAATTCCAAGGAGATTTCCTCTACCAGATTGAAAAGAGCTGTGGCTCCCCTTGGGAAAAGATGTGAAAACACATATTCTCAAAATTGGGGTGGGGAACTCTGTTGGGCAATGATGGGAAGACAAGGCTCCTATAAAACATCCTTGGTGGGAGAGAAAAGCCCCAGCTTGCTTCCATTTGAATTTGTCATCTGTTCCTGGAGGATTACCAGAAGTGCAGTTCTCCTGAGACACCAGCCTTCCCCAGAGCCTGGGCTGTGGGGCCAATACAGGCTTTCAGGGAAGGCCATCTCTGAGAGAGCTGAGTTTGCAAGAGGTTTAAAATCTGCCCTGGACATGGGGCAAGGAGAAGATTACCAGCCAATGTTTGTGGGAAGTGCCTCATTAATAATGAGCTTTAGGTGCAGAAGAACTGAGGAAGATGTTTTTCCATTATCACTGGGGGAAGCAATACCAGTTAAGGCAAGGCTTGCAGGAGAAACATTTACTGGAAGTGTTTACATGTTACTTAATACCTTGACATGCATTATTCAACTTGTGTAATATCAGCTGGGGTGGAGCAGGGAGGAATGGCTTTGGCAGGAGAATTTGTTTGTTCCCCATGGAATATTTTCCTGGTCGTAGCTACCTTCTTTGGCAACGAGATACATTCCAGGAACAGAAAAAGTGTTCTTGAGCCACATTTTTATGAGCTGCTGGAATGTGCTGTCTTGTGAAGGTGACCTAACCTTGTCCAGATGGCTGCTACTTCTCTGAGCACTGCCACCCTGTCAGTCTTTCTCCAGAGCAGAACAGAATTGCAGCAAAAGCTCCCTGTGAGCCCTCTGCATTCAGGGGAGGGGGCACTGAAATGGATGCACTTCTCCTCCTGGAAACAAGCCCCACGTTCCCTCACAGGGGGAGGCAGCAAGGGCACTCTCCTGAGCAAGCCACTTGGGCTGAGCTCTACTGGTGGGCCTAAAGGACTTTCTGTGCTGCAGCCAAGTGAGCTGTGCCCTTCTGCTGGGGGAAGAGTTCTGCTCACACTAGCAGGGCTGCAGTCACACAGTGAAGGAGAGGAGAAGGAGAAATAGACTGGGGAGCGTGAAGTTCAGCAGGCATCTCTGCTTCCCTCGTCCACACAGACAGCAATTTCATGATTCACCTGCTGAATGATTTTGTTTTGCTGACAAAGCTGTGATAAACAAAGACTTGGCATCATTTGCATAGTTGTTTAATCTGAAGGCGTGTGAGTCATTTAAATGAAACTTTTGACTTGTGGTAGATTGCCAGGCAGAGGGGGTGAAACACACAGCTTTTGATTTGGTTAATCAGTACCTGGAAACTCCTTGAAAAGTGATTCAACACAAAGCCTGGAGTTTCCAAAATAGTAAGGCAGGCTTAATTTCTAGTTTTGAAATAAATAATAATATACTTGTACTCTTACACTGCAATGATTTTAATTTTTTTTTTTGTGATGGCATCTTGCCAGACTTAGTAATTTTAACTTTTATAGACTAAAAATTAGGATGATGCATCTGTAGCTCGAAGAAACTGTCTAAAATATAACTCCTGGAAATAACATGAGTCTTCCTGATTCAGGATGACTGGATGGTCTAGCAATGAAAGACTAGAAAAATGTACTTCAAAAAATGTACTGGCATTTTAGGAGTATTCCAGGAGTCTCTCCCGCACTGGATGTGCAGTGCCTGTTGATATATCTGCTCTGAAATGTGCTTTTTTTCCAAGGATGGGACTCATGGCTCGGGATTATCAGAAGTTTAGTAGAACTGTGAGATGAAATAATTTCTGTCTGCTGCAGCAGGGAACTGAACATTCTTGCTTCTCAGCAATTTCAGTGTGTGCTTGTGACTCTGCTTGCACTGATTTAATGTAGGACAGTTTTATAGAAAAATAAACATTGAAATTAGTTGTACATGAATTAGTAGTAGACTTGAAACATTGTTAATAAAACATCAAAATGCGTTTCGAAAGCCTATCTGCTATATATATGTATTTTTGTTAGTCCTTTTAAAAACAGAAACTCATCAGTAGTACTAAAATTGCAACACAGTCACCAGAGGGAAGAAGTTAGAATCTGAGATTTTAGATAGAGATTCAAAATAATAGTCCATTTGTAGGTACAACAGGTATTTTTGAGGAATGGTGATGCATGTAGTATTTGCCATTTTTCTAGTGCTCACAGAATTTTTAAATTTCACAACAACTTTTTTAGCTTGCCCTGCTATGTGGGTATAGTGGTGATAAGCAATGAAATTATTGCTTTGATCACATTTTCCATGGGCTGGTGAAATGTTAATGCAATACCTTTGTCTTATGGCAGCAGCAATATATCATTTGCTTTTATCTCTTTCTTTGGTTTGCACATCACGTGTAACTCATGCAGGGTAGGTTGGAGCAAGTCTTTCCTGGTTTGCAAAGGTACATGGCCAAATTCTGAGGTGATGCCCACTGTGCACTTCAGATCAGTAGATGTGTGTGGCCCAAAGAATAACTACATCAGTGTCCTTGGAGGGACAAAGACTCAGTTTTCTCTCTTGGAGCAGTTCTGACAAAACAAAGTCTTGCTAACTGTGACTTACACCATTGTGGCTGGACAATGATGTCCTCGAAGAAAACTTGACAAAACATGAGTTGAAAGTCTCAAGGTGAAATGCTGAAATTGTACAGTGTTTCATATCCACAGTCATTAAAACGTGTGACAGCCTCAATAGTGTTCCTGATCATTGCTGGTTTTCACAGTTGTCACATCTGCTCTGTTATCAGAATTGCCTTAACAGGAAGGCCAGCTAGAAAATAAATATGCAAAGAGGCTGAGAGAGAGATAGATTTCCTGTAATGAATCTCTTTCTAGTCTTTGCCTCTGGCTGAGAATAGTAATATGCCATTAACCCAAGAGATGTAAAACATGCTGTGCTGTGGTTGGAAGGGTGTCAGAAATCCTCCTGTAAGGATGAGAAGATGTTTTATTGCTATTCCATTTGTTGGTTAGCCTAATCATAGTAAGCATTTCAGAAAAAGGGAACTCCTTGTGAAGGGTGATGTTTGATTTTGGTAATTAGCAGATTGCAGAGAGAGCTGGTAACACAGATGTGTTGAGGCAGGAGGAGCAGCTGTTACACTTGAAGTGCTGTCTCACACATTAAAACCTGCTGGACATCGAAGCCTATTTTTAGTAAAAGAATAAATAAGCTGGCTGTGCCCTACTTTTTGTCAAAATGTGTCACGGGATCTTTGATTAGAAAAGGTGGTAGAAATAACACAAGGGAACTCGGTGCCTCGTCTGAAAACTGACATTTCTAACAATCCAGTTCTGTTAATAAAATGTTAATATTGGCTATGAGTTCATGCCCACAAAGTAGGCAGAGGAAATGATAGCTGGTGGGAGACTTGTCTGTGTGGGCTGTGAGGTTACATGTGGACAGAAGTCCTGCTCTAGTAGGCATTGGCCTTTTGGATGAAAGAATTTGTTTGGTATTGATGGAACTATTTTTACAAAGTCTGTGTTAGGAAATTGGAAAAATGAAGGACTATGTAGAGTTCTTTGTGTATGAAGGGAGAATGTAGCAGGAAAGTCAGCTGCCACTTCAAGATGCTGTTGATTGTTGTAAAGGCCTTACTCTTCCTAATTCTGAGTAGTTTTTTTAATCTTCACTTGCTGGTTTACAGATGGAGGTCCACATACCTCATGAAAAAGCTGTTTTGTAAAGTGTGACCATACTCAGAGACCAGAACAGATGCAGAAAAATTACATTGGCTATGGTTTGGAATTAGTGACAATAAGTATTTTCAGTCAGTTTGTCTACAGATTAGTGCTATTAAAAATTTGCTGCTTTATTACAATGGAATTTGCATAAAGTGATCAAAATGCCACCATTTAAAAGTGGCTGCCTAGGAGCTCCTGCCCATGGGGTTTCTGTGCTTTGGAAGCAGTAGGACCAAGTGCCTTCTAGCTGTGGGGTTCAGCTCCCAGCCCTTCCTGGCACAGCTGCAGCCTCAGGGCAGAGGGACAGAGGGACTCTGCAGTTCCCCAGCCAGGATCCAGGTCTGGGGAGCTCTGTGGGATCACCAGCACAGCCAGTGCTCCAGGAGAGCCTTGCTGGGTCAGACCTCCCTCCAGCTCAGACCTGCTGCTGCTCACCAGCTCCCACAGCTTTCTGAGCGGGGAAAAGCAGAGGAAGCTGAGCCCAGCAGTTCACAGCAGGGCTGTGTCTGCCCTAGTGGGTGCATCAGCTGACTGCTGGTGATTCTGGTGTGGCACAGCAGCCTGGGACCTCAGTGGCTCTGTGTTGTTTAAGCTAGGCTTAAAATTTTAAAAGGAGAGGCCTCAGACATGGAACTCAGCAGGAACAGAACATCGAAGTACCAGGAGGGTGCCAGGGCTGCTGCAGCTGGCAGAGGGGTTTGCCTCTCTTGTTCCTGTATGCTCTGGGTTCTCAGAGAACTCTTCTACTGAATTTTACTCGTGTTCAATAACTTGGTTTAGCAAAGCACTGTTAAAAGCTGCTTGTTCTGGCTGCAGGCTGGTGCTCCATTAGCCAAAGCCAGCATCCCATTTGTCTGACACGTGGTTTGCAGTCTGGTACTGCTCGGGCTGGCTGCTGCTCCTGCTGCTGCTCTGCTGCTGCTGCTCTGCTGCTGCTGCTCTGCTGCTGCTGCTCTGCTGCTGCTGCTCTGCTGCTGCTGCTCTGCTGCTGCTGCTCCTGCTGCTGCTCCTGCTGCTGCTCCTGCTGCTGCTCTGCTGCTGCTGCTCTGCTGCTGCTGCTCTGCTGCTGCTGCTCTGCTGCTGCTGCTCCTGCTGCTGCTCCTGCTGCTGCTCCTGCTGCTGCTCTGCTGCTGCTGCTGCTCTGCTGCTGCTCTGCTGCTGCTGCTGCTCCTGCTCTTTCTGCTGCCACTGCTCTGCTGCCACTGCTCTGCTGCCACTGCCCCTGCTGCTGCTCCTTCTGCTGCTGCTCCTTCTGCTGCTGCTCCTTCTGCTGCTGCTCCTTCTGCTGCTGCTGCTCCTTCTGCTGCTGCTGCTCCTTCTGCTGCTGCTGCTCCTTCTGCTGCTGCTGCTCCTTCTGCTGCTGCTGCTGCCCCTGCTGCTGCTGCTGCCCCTGCTGCTGCTGCTGTTGTTGCTGCACCGGGACAGCTGAGACACCAAGGGCAGCTTTCACAGACGCCCAGGCTGGAGCTGCATGGGCATAGGGACTGCAGCACTTCCTGAGCACCTCTTGGGGAGCATCCTGCTCACAGCCCTGAGGTGGTGTGGTGTGTCCTGCTCACAGCCCTGAGGTGCTGTGTCCTGCTCACAGCGTTGAGGTGGCATGTCACACCATGTCCCTCACCGTGCCATTAGCACTTCTCCATGCACCCCCAGAGGTCCTGGTGGCAATAGCCAGCTTGGGTTTCACAGGCTGGGCTGTCTAACAGCTGCAGAGATGGAGGAGGTCCAGGAGGCCAACTTTCAGCTGAGCTGGTACAGGACCATGCTACCCATACACCTTATCCTCTCTGTCATATTGTTTATGTCTGTTGCAGCACTTTAACCTAGGGCATGGAATCATGTATTGGGAATCTCTTAGTGTTTTCCCTACAGGAGATTAAATATAGGCTTTGGCAGTTAAACCTGATTCTTGGGATTTATTGTACTAAACACATGGTTTGAAATAGTCACAGCCAGTATTATTCACTTGTTTATTAACACTTCTTAAATTTCAGTGACTAATGACTGTACCTTCCAAATGGTACCAACCTGCTACTTTAGGGAATAGGAGACATATTTTTTCTAGTCTAGATGAAGAAGGGCCTTCAAAGGGGAGATTAAAGTTTTGTTAACAGACAAGCTATTTTTTGGAGGTTACAAAGCAAACTGGCTTTTCTGTAGTGACTGCTGAGGAGAGTGACATGTTATTTGTCATACACAAGATGTTCTAAAGCCTTTTATTTGGACAGCAGTAGGCAGCAAGCTGGCCAAGGGGTGACCACGCAGTGCAGTGGCCATTATTCTCTCTACTATTGCTCACAGTTTTGAATATCAATTTTTTTTTTTTAAGAAAAGAATTACTGATGAGAGATTCTTGTGTCATTCTGTATTCACCAGAAAACATTCCTGTGCTTTATCTGCCCAAGGCTCATTTGGTTTGTAGATGTTGCCATTGTATCACAGTGTCAGACATCATCAAGTTGCTATAAGTGTTTAAATTTTCTAATGAATTCTTTCTAAGCATCTCCCACCCAGTATTTTGCTGTGTTCTGGATCATTATCCTTTAGATTTTTTTTTTTTCCCCCAGGATGGCTTTTTCTGCTTCAGGCCAAACATCCTTAACATGGCATTTCCACTTGCCTTTTTTATGTCTGGGTCTGCTGCCACAGTTCTGTGATGTTTGCAAATACAGAGACAACTTAGTTCCTTTCTTCTGATCACTGCAGTGACACAGGATTCAAAGAGTGTAAACCCAAAAAACTGAAAATGACACATTTTCAAGCAACCAAGAATGTGCCCTAGGTGTACAGCTGCTTCACATGCAAAGACATGACTCAGATCCAGCCTTTTCAGACAAAGCCCTTTCATTATACTGAGAACACATGTAACAATAGCCTGGGGGACAGAACAATAGAACATTTGTTGTTTTGTGAAGGGGGGTGGGAAGGCAATCTAAAGATAAGGAAATTGAAAATTAAAATGATATTTGAAGTCTGGTGGATTTTTTTTTTTTGCATGCCACATAGGCTATAAAAAGGTTTCTTTAAGATGTTTCAAGGCAAGTTCCTTATCCGTGTCGCACACACTGTCTGTAACAACTCCGTGTGTGACAAGAGCATGAATATCATGCAAGCTGATCAACCATAATCTGAAATATCTTAATAACTACTGGCTGAGATCTCTTTATTCCCCCTGCTAAATACTGATACTGTGTTTGGAGGCAAAAACCAGAAAATGGAAAGGAAATTTGAAATCGGGGATTACAACCCTGGAGAAAAACTCGGTGTGGTCAGGTATCACTGAAGTCTATTCACAGAAATCGTCTATACAAGACAGTTTTAAAGTGCCTGGGGCTCTATGTGTGATAGACACTTCAAGGCATCATTAGTCAATTGAAAAAGATGGCAGTAAACAGTAAAGAGATTTTTAAGGCTCTGGATTGTAGCCCTCTGCTCAGTCCATTCGCATCATGGCTTATGTTTTGCAAAGACTGCACTGGATCCTGTAGAACAACCACCTAATGTCACAAGATCCAGAGTAAATAGCTCTTTTTAAAGAAACATTATCAAGCCTTTCCAGTCACAAACCCATTTGTCATCAATGAGGCCAACTACTGAGCCAAAGTTTCAGTGTCTAAGCCAAGACTATCTGGAATATTTAATGTCAAAACCACAAGTATCAGAATGATTTGAAAAACTGCAGATCTGGAACTTTTTACACTACTGGATTTCATTAATACCTTTTTTCTTCAGAAATATATTTCAATTGCAATGTAAACTTTAATCAGAAGAAACAAGTGGCTCAACATGCTGAACTAAACTTTGTTATGTAGAACACAATCCATTTGTGTGAGTGGCACATTGCCTGATAAACCAGTTTCATTTGAACTCTACTTTTTTTTTTTTTTTTTTTCCAGGAAGAAGGGAAGTCGAGGGAAGTTACTACACTCTGTGGTGTGAAGTAGCAGCAGCATGATGTTCAGGAGCAATGCCTGTGGTACTGAGCAGATTAAGGAACTGGTTAAAAGCAGGAAGGGGAGCTGTTAATTGACACAGGACAGACAGGCTGTGAAGGCAACTGACACATGGTAGGCAAGATTTCTCATTAACTTCTGTCCTTCCACTGAGATTTGCCTAGAGGTAGCATTGCATGATCATCATTCATGCAAAAATCCCATTTGCTGAAGTAATAGGGGAGATCATTGTCCTTCCCAGAGATTTCCAGTTAATAGATGTTGTGGTTGGTTGGGTGCTTTATAAAAAACAACAAAACATTTCCTAGATATGTTCTAATCCAAATTTAATGGGGTTTTAGTGCCTTGAGAATTGGCAAGTGAAGTTGAGGAAGTAAATCCATCCATCCATTTTCAAAACAGGAATAACTGGAAAAATGAACAGACTAAAATAGACAAGCTTAATGATACAGCATGATTATTAGCATAGGGATGTTAAAATATGCATAACATGATCATACTCTTTGTGGACAAGGATGTGCTACGCCTCGCCCTGTGTTCATTGAAGGCGGCAGGAATGTTGCTGCTGATTTCAGTGGGTGGGGACGGGCCCGCTGCATGCAAAAGTTGTTTCACTACCGGTTACATTCTACCTTGCCTTCTTTTGATTGCTTCTTTCAAGCCTTAGAAAACCCCCTTTTCTAGGTACTAGTTCCCATGCAATTATTCCTGACCGCTCAGCACCAATACTCTTGAAATGAGAACGCATCGGGGAATTAATTGCCAAGGCTGCTATAATGAGCTCTTCCTTGCTGATTTCCAGAAGGCGCTTCGGGAAGGTGCTGTAGGATGAGCCTCTCCGGCGTGCCCAGGGCGGCTTTCCCTGCTCGCAGTCCGACCTGGGGGTGCGGTAGCGGCTTCCGGGGCACTGCGAGTGCGAGCCGCGCAGGGAGCGCCGGGCCGGGGCAAGCGGGGCTGCGCGTCCGTCCGCGGACCGGCGGAGCGCTCCCGGAGCGCCAGGGGCGGCTCGCCAGGGGCTCCGGGGCCCGGCCCGCGGGGGGGCGGGGGAACGGCGACCCCCAGCCCGGCCGCCGCCGGCCCGCAGCGCCGGCCGGAGGCGCGGCCAGCTCCGGCCCTCCAGGGAAGGGGAGCGGCCGCAGGGGCGGGACGCGCCGCGCCATTGGCCGCCAGCCGCGGTTCCATAGCGAAAGCCCGGCCCGGGTTGGCGGCGGCGGCCCGAGGGCGAAGCCATCGCCTTGGTAACCCCGGCGGAGCGCAGCGCCGGGGCCGGTGGCGGCCGAGGGAGCGCTCCCCGCTGGCTCCAGCGCCGCCGCGCTGGCTGGGGCGGCGCGGACACGGCGGCGGCCGCTGCCCGGGAAGGTGGGTGTGCGGGGCGAGCAGCTGCGTGTGCGGGGTGTGCGCGGCTGGCCGTGCCCGGGCAGGTGGGCGTGCAGGGCTGGCCGTGCCCGGGCGGGTAGGTGTGCGGGATGTGCGGGGCTGGCCGTGCCCGGGCAGGTGGGTGTGCGGGGCTGGCCGTGCCTGGGCTGCGCTCCGAGCGCGACGGGACGGGGCGAACCGGCGGCACCGCTCGGTCTCGGTGTGGCTGCGGCGGGGCTCCCCTCGGCTGCCAGCCCGCTGCTGGCCGTGCCTCCCGCCCGGCAGCTGAGCTGCGCAGGAAGAGGGCTCCGCTCCGCTCCGCTTGCGACACCGCGGTTGCTCAACTGCGCGGGCGGCTCCGCGCCCTCCCCGCGCGGGGGAAGGTTCCGGCGGGACGCGGCCGTTTGCCGGCGGAAAGGGGCCCGGGGCGGCCGGCTGGGCTGGGCTCGGCTCGGCTCGGCTGGGCTGGGCTCGGCTCGGCTGGGCTCGGGTCGGCTGGGCTGGGCTGGGCTGGGCTCGGGTCGGTGCGGCGGGAGGGCGCCTTTGTGCCCGACCGCGCCGGGAACGGCCCCGCAACAAGTGCCCGGCGCGACTGGGGCCTGCGGCGGCCCCGCTCCAGCCCGGGTCAGCCTTCCCGCGCCCGGGGCTCGGCGGCGCTCGGGAGAGCCTGCTCGGTCCCTGGGCCCCTTGTACCCCCGAGCGTTCGCCGGACAATCTTTGTGCTCTGCCTGGAGGTTTTTTCTGTTGGTTTTTTTTTTTTTTTTTCCCAAGCTGAGAACTTTGGGTGATTGCTTTGTGAATTTTAAGTGGCGTTTCTATTACTCGATACTCCCGGTTGTTTTCAGCTGGGTTTCTGAGCGTTGTTTTCCTTGGGAACCGCAGGAATTTGTGTGGCAAAGCAGTATTTGGGAAATGTGTTTGCAGTCGGCTGCTCGCGCTGTGCAGGGCGGCGCACAGAGCGGTGGCTTTGGCACTGCTGTCATCGTCCGCTCTCCGAACAGACAGCCACACTGCCACAGAAGGCTTCTCTGGAAGGTGGGGAATAAATCTTCATTAGTCCCAAAGAGTTCCTGAAAGAAAAACGGAAACCTCTCATGCCAGACTCGCTAGTTTGTCTGGCTGGAACACATGTGTGCTTAGCCTCCTGCTGGACACTTTCCAAGCTCCGGAAAACTGAGTTTTTCTCGGGGTGTACAGAGTTGGTTTTTTTTTGTTTTTTTTTTTTTGTTTTGTTTTGTTTTGTTTTGGTGTGTGTTTTTTTCTCCCGAACTTTATGCACTTACAGTCTTTTCTTGTCACTGCATACACTGAAGTTTTGTTCATTTGGAATTGACAAGTGTAGCCATAACTGTAAATATTAGGTACTAACTAAGTCCTTGCTGCCATCGTTCTGTTGATATTGAGCTTCATTCAGGCTCAGGAAGCTCCTGAAGCTGGAAACCACAGCAACATGTAATTTATGTTCTCAGGATCATAATCCAGGGTTTGAAGTGAGATGAATGTGTGAAGGATGTTGAAGAAATTTGACTGGCCTGTGTTTTGCAGTATTAGCTAGAGACTCTCACAGCTGTGTGCCTTCAAAGATTAATTAAAAGGTGGAATAAAACTGTAGTGCATGCTTGCTTTTAGGAAAATTGCATATAAAGGAATATTGAACATCCATATGCTTGGCAGAGGGCTGTGAAGTCTGAGGAATGCGTTGAGGTGGCTGGGAATCAATCACCAGGTCACCTGGAAACTTTGGTCTGGAAGCTTCTCTTCAGCCTGATGGTGGTTTCCAGGCTTTGGGAGTTTCATAGCAGCAAGCAGTGCTTCTCAGGAGCGTTGGGGTTCAGGAGAGGATTACTGAACAAAAATTCTTTGGTAACTGGTTTACTGGCCTTTTTAAAAAAAATATCAGGATATTGGTCACATCAGGAATGTTTTGATGTGCATTGCCCTGGAAACATGCTTTAGTGGGGTTTTTAACATTGATTAAATATTTTGGGGGTGTTTGATTATTTGGCTTTTGTGTGGTTTTTTCTTTATATAAAAGAGATCTCCTCTGTACGAGGTCTTAAAATAGTTTAGTTGTTTGTCTATTTAAGTATCTATTTTTCTTGAGTAAAAATCACTTCCGTTCAGCCAGGTTTCACTTCCTCGGGATACCTGATGTCATGAATTCACTGGTTCTCCAATTGTCTATGGACTTTTGGCAGAACTCCAAATTCTAGTGTAGGAAAGCCTTCTTAAAAAAAGAAATCATTCTTTGACTCTTGTGATGTAGTGAAGAGAGAACATGTCCTGTTATACTACTCCTTTCCTTTTAAAGTTTGTGTATGTCTGTTATATGCTCTATTTTGTGAATAATTTGAACCCAAAATCCAGTAAAACCCCAAGCTGTTAGGACGCTGTATATAGGAGGAGGATGCAGAGGAAGGAATGTTGTTATTTAGAAGTTGGGTGGAAATGCAGGCTGATGCTTTGGCTGTTTAATTAGAAAGCTGCTGTTGTGTTTCAGTGACCAGGGCACACAGTTTAAGTGCTTTTTCACAGATCTAAAGATACACATGGAAGTGCTGCCCTTGGTTCTCTAAAGGGTTGCCATCAGTTAACTTACCTGAAAATAAATGCAGGGCTTGTTGGACTGCAGGATGTGATGCTGTATTTATCCAAAGGCTGCTTTGGGTTTGCTGGACTTTCTAAATTGCCACTCTTGGGAGCATTTCCCCACTGGCAGTTTCGGTGGAAGCAGTCCAGGACAGAAAAATCTGAAATAAGCATAATTCACACAGTTGCATAGAAAAGCTTGCTTGTTTGTTTTGATGGGGTTTTTTGTTTGTTTGTTTTCGTTGGTTTTATTTTTTTTTGTCTGTTATTTTTTCAGTGAATGTGTGTTTTCCTCAAACCAGTACTCTTATGTTGACACACACACAGTGTTACACATTACATCTCAAATTGTTTGCCTCAAAGTTTGAGGACTTTGAATCGTGGAGGCCACAAATTCATACTAATTCATTCAAATACTAATGCCTGAGTGCATGAAACACTTTGTTTTGTGGCAGTGCTGTTAGTCCTTCTAGTCACTCACGTTTGAAAGTTTCCATGTGTTTTGTTTTGGTAATTAAATCAGATCTGGGAGCAAAGATCATCTTGTGTTAGAAATTCAACTTTTTTTTTTTTTTTTTTTAATTTTAGTAAGCAAGTAAGCAAGCAGTTTTGCTTTGGGTTGGTAAAGTATGTATTTACAATCCAGAATGAACAGCAGGTAACCTTTGAAATAATCACAATTCAGGGAACCTTTAAGGTGAAGGGTACCTGGATTTGGGTAATGCCTGAAGTATCAGGTATTTTGTTGGCAACATCGACCAATCTGTGTTAGTCTATCAAATTTACATGGGTAAATCTTTTTATCCCAGCGTTTGGTGGAAGGAAATTCAGGAATGTGGTTTCATTTACATACATTAGGAGCTGCAGAGGAGGACCTCATGTGCAAATGCCTGTGGATATGTAGGTATCAACATAATTGAATTTACATACTGGCTTCAGAAGATTAAAGAAACAAAGAGTGACACCGAGGTGTCAAAACCAGCTTCCTTTGAGAAGTGGGACTGGGCAGTTCTGCTTCCCCACTGATCATTTGTGTGTGGCCATTGTTACTGGTTTGATTTTGGCTCTTTTCTGCAGCCGGAGGTTCAGCCCAGCCTGCTCCAGGCACAGTCTTTCAGGAGCTGGCTGCGCACAGCCGAGGATCCGGGCTGTCCTCACCTACCTTGGCTAATTCCCTGCTTTGGCTTTTGGCCAAGCCCTCTTCAGTTCTTTGGAAAGGGAGAAGGGCAGTTGTATCCATTTCTTACCTCAGGTGTCCCGACTTGCAATTGCAAATGAGCTGAGCTCAGGAGTAACTTTGTGTCTTTGGAGCTACATCTCGGTGTGCAGAAGTGTGTTTAGTATTTACTTCTTAAAGAGCATAAGAATTAGGAGTACTAAACCTCCTTCCGACACAAAATATCTAAATTTGGTACTCACAGCTTACTGTTGTTCTTTTTCAAGCTTGTTAAACATGTGCATTTTTCATAAGTAGTATTGCATGCGATTGCAATAGGCATTGCAGTTTCTGCTGTGAGATTGAATTGTAAAGGGTGCTTTTCTGTTTCTAGATATCTTGCTTTAGTTTGCAAAAGTAGTTACTCTGATTTTTTAGAACAGCTTTGTGAATTCATCAAATATCTTAAAGGAACTCCATCAGAGGTATTGATGTCTAGTTTTATGCTTGTGTAGCTCAGCTTTATATGCTGCTGTAAAGCTGAACAGTTTTACCTCCCACATTAGATTGATAAATAATCTTTTAGTACTTCACTGCTGACTGTACAAATACAATTTTTGTTCCTGTTTTCCAGAAACTGTGATGATTTGGAGTAAAGGCTGTATTAGGGGTTTAATTTTTGTGCTGGTATGTGATGTTATGTTTTGTCTTTGCATGAATTTACTTGTAAGGGGAGGAACAGAGACAGCATTGTTACTCCTAATTTCTTTTTATGTGACACAAGTAATCAGTGCCTTCTCGTTGCTGTCTCTTTGGGTTCACTTTTAGGGGCTGCTAAAGGTTTAGGTTGATTTTAAATTTCTTCTCACAGCGCTCCTCTGGGGCTTTTCCCCACCATATTTGTTGCATGCAAAGCAGAAAGCAGAGGCATTAATTTGGAACTAATGGACAGTTTTAAGTGATGTGTGCTCCATTAGAGCTTGTACTGCTGGCTCTCCCTTTAGGTCATTCCTGTTCTCTCCTTGCCCCCAGGCACCATATATCCACTGGATTTAAAAAAATAAACCTCAGTGAGAGAATTCAGAGGTGAATTGGAGGATGTAAGTTTGGAGTTGGCCTCAGCTGGCAGAATGTGGGCAGGAGCTCGTGTGGCTGGCAGAGGTAGATAAAGAGTTCTGTGGAAGTCATGTGGGGCTCTGTGGGGAAAGTTATCTGTTCATAAGAATTTGTAAAAATACTGCTGTGCCTTTAGTTTTATAGTGCAGTGTTGCTATGAGTGTTTGCTAACTCTTGGTGTTTCTGGAAGTCCTTTGTGTGCAGGAATGTATCAGGGCAATGAAATAATTAAAAAATAAGCATAAGAATAGCCAGTTGTGTATGGAAGCTGCCATGTGGACTTTGCAATCACTGGTGGTCTGTACCATTACCCTGATACTCTGAGAGGCTCAGAGTCCTGCTGTCAAGTGGTTTTGTGACAGATTTAATGTGGAAGACCTGTGCTAGTGTGCAGCTACAGAGTATCAGAAGCAGTTTAAAAATCAGGGTAGGTAGGTGGTTTGGAGAGCCTTGTGCAAAATCTCTAGAAAATAGAATAGCTGGTAGCATTTTTTAGTGCTTGAGGTTCTTATGGGAGCTAACTCTCGAGCAATTCCTTTTTTTATCTTTGGTAAATACAGTTCTTGAGAGATGCATTTTGATGTTATTGCATCATTTTATTTTCTAAGAAGCAAAGGTAACATTTTGAAATGTGCTGTTATTTTCACTTAACAATTGGATGTTTATGAGTACAGCATGTTCACAGCAGAAGACTATGAAGCCTACATGATTTAAAAAACTGATTACGTTTGTGTCACTACAAGTAACAGCCAAAAAAATGCTGCTTTTGAGTCGTGCAGAAGGATGGTTTTCAGTCAGTGGTGTCATTGCTGTTTAGTCCTCCAGAAGACTGCAGGTTGGTCTGTAGTTTGCATGTACAAACCATTGATACAGACACAGCTACAGGGGAGAGCCGGGTCACCAAAGGCCAGCGTTGCCAGCAGAAACTCAAAAAGCTAAGTACAAAGTTGACCTGGTAGAAAGAAGCACATAAAATGTTGTTTGAAAAGTGCATTGGGCACTGAATGCCCTTCCTGCTTGGCTTCATGTCTCAAATTCCTTTTCTGGTTTTGAAGAGTACTTTGGTCCTTTTGCCTGTACTTTTTTCCACTTCATCTACCTTTCAGTATTCCCAGCATTTTTACTTTTTTGTTTCTTTGTACAGTATGGCACAAAGTTTACTTCTTCTGGGTTAGTCCTTCTGCCCAGATCCTCCATTTGTTCCCTCCCAACCCCCAAAGAATTTAAGTGTGTTAAGCATACGTGACAATGTTATTTACTCTCTGCTGGTGTTGGGATGTTTTTGTATTTGGGGTTTTTTGTGGTTTGGTTTTGTTGGGTTTTTTTTCCAGTTCCCTTTTTGACTTAAATAGGTGTTGCTGAGGAAGGCAAGGCCTTTGGTATTTTCACACCACCACACACATTGTGTATTGGAGTTTGAGAATCACATGGGGGTCTTGGGGTATTTGTATTTCTGACCTTTAGTGCTGAGCATTTTACTTTGTTTCTGATGGAAAGAATTTCTGAATTTACTTTTTGGTTGTCTGTATGCCCTGCTAAGGATGCAGCTCAAGACATAAGAAGTATAAGGAGGATTGTCCAAGTCCTAACCAGGGATCCTCTAAAGAAGGAAGGGTTAGTGCTTGTTGTACAGACAGGAGTGACAGGGACAGTGCAGGTGTGTGTGCTGTCCACAGGGGCACAGGCAGTGGCAGCCTCAGAATGGGAGCAGACACAGCAGAGTGTTGGTCCTGCTACTAATTAATGGAGATGGACAAGATTGAATCCCTAGAAACAAGTCCAAACCTAGTAGGAAATAAAATTTGAAATGTAGAACCCTGAAATGATTTGGGTGGAAAGGTTAAAGATTGCACTCCACTGCCATGGGCAGGGACACCTTGCACTATGCCAGGGTGCTCCAGGCCCCTTCAGCCTGGCCTGGGACACTTCCAGGGATGGGGCAACCACAACTTGCTTTACAATTTCACACCAGTGTAGCTTTACAGCAACCTGAAAGGAGCTTACAGCCAGGGGAAGGTCAGCCTTTTCCCAAGCACCAAGTGACAGCATGAGAGGAAACTGCTTCAGCTGCACCAGGGGAGGTTTAGTTTGGATATTAGGAAGCATCTCTTCATCAAAAGCATTATCTAGCATTGAAATTGCCGGGGAAGTGGTGCACTCACCTTCCCTGGATGTGTATAAAAGATGTGCAGATGTGGCACGCAGGGTGTGGTTTAGTGCTGGGCTTGGCAGCTCTGGGTTCATGGTTAAACTTGCTGTGAAGGGTCTTTTCCAAGGGAAATGATTCTGTGATTATATTCTGTGCTATGGCAGGTTTAAGTGAAATTGAGGAATTGTGGATTGAGCCACAACAGCAGGAGGTGAGGAACACTCGTGTACTGCTGAATTTATTTACTTGTGGTAATGACTGAGGTGTGTCAGTGTCTGCAGAAGAGCTGTCTTATTTCTCTTTTCAGGGGAGGAATCTGATGAATGCTGACCAGGAAGTTAGTAGCAGTTTCTGAACCCTCAGAGTGAAGAAAAACACCATTAGTCTGGCAGATTGTCAGCAGCAAATGGTGCATTAATTTTTGGCAAAAAATTTGCTAGCAAAAAAAGAGACTTTCCTTTCTGTTGTTAAAAATAAAAATGAGGGGGGACTGATTATCTATGCTCAATAGCTAATATTGTTCTGGCTTTTAGTATTCATGTAAGACAGATACAATGCTTTTGGCAAAAGTCTGTTTATATTTTATTAAAAATAAAAACCCACTTTATAATATACTGATAATCTGCATCTGATTATATATCTAACTTTAAAGAATTTTATTATGTTATAAGCTTTTACAAGCTGTGTGCAAACAATTGCAAAATTTCCCATCTGTTTAGAGATAGAGATATCACTCTCCAGATGTGCAGAATACTGAGAGTCTTCATGCTAGGCCAGTTTTACTTCCCCAACACTTCAGAGGGTCTTTTTAACATCTCCTACTAGTGCTAGTAATGTTGGGAGGTAATATTTTTTTAATAGAAATGTTTATTTACACTTGAATTAGGTGACCTCCAGCTATGTTGAAAATTTTAGTAAGCTCAGAATAATGACCTAACTCTATTTTTATCTGAGTAATAATAACAGCAGTGACATTTTGTTTACTGAATTGTTGCTTTAACTGTTAGGATGTGGTTATTAATTATTGTGGGGGTGTTGTGACGGTCCCCAGGATGAGATGAGAGATGAGAATCAACTCTTAAGTTCTTAGGAGGTTGATTTATTATTATATTATATTATATTATATTATATTATATTATATTATATTATATTATATACTAAAACTATACTAAAGAAAGAGAAAGGAGACATCAGAAGGTTAGAAAAGAATGATAATAAAAAACTTGTGACAGACCATAGTCCCAACACAGCTGGACTGGGATTGGTCATTAATTAAAAACAATTCACATGGAACTAATGAAAGATTTGGTAACCTTTTGGTAAGCAACTTCTAAACCACATTCCAAGCAATCAGATAATTATTGTATACATTTGTTTTCTGAGGCTTCTCAGCTTCTCAGGAGAAAAATCTCGATGAAGGGATTTTTCAGAAAATGTGACAGTGACATTAGGATACCATTTTTGTATACCTAGTGTCATTCTGCACTATTAGAGTCTAGCTAACAGAAATGCATAACAATTGTTTATTTGCATTCTGCAGTCTGTTTTGATAACTGGGAGCTTCTGTTTCCTCTGGGTGCTGTAAATAAATCTGGTGCGTGAAGAGTTGCAGTGAGAGGGAAGAGCAGAAAAGTTCTGCATGAAAAGGAAAAGCTGTCTGTTTAGTAGAGTTCTTCAATAAAAGCAGGTTTGGCCAGAATGTGGGGATGTAACTTAACAAGTTGGAAAGAATGTTAAGACCATAATAAAGTCTTTTGGTCACAATTTCTTGTATGAGTAGTCAGTGGAGATCTGCAGCAGCAGAATGCTGTCCTAATTTCTGGCACTGCAAATATGCTGGGTTACAACTCACCTTCTAGTAAACCTGCTGGGCACCACAAAATGACAAAAGTCTTTATCTGTTTCTACATTTTGAATGAAGAACTTCTCTCTGTGCATTATTTCTCTGGTTTAACTGAAAAGCTTCAGCATTAATTTACTTGGATGGGAAATACTGTGCCTAAAGCACTGGCTAGGGATTTGTAATAATTAGGTTCTGTTTCCAAGTGTGTCACAGGCTCTGTGAGTTCAGAGGCATTGGCTTATCCTGGTGTGTTTTTATCTGTGCATCGAGGGTGGGGCAGTTTTCTTTCTTTGGTGTCTTTGCATGGTAAACTTGAATGAATGTCCTTGAACAAATACAGTGGATGTGATGCTGAGGGACAGGGCTTAGGGACGGGCCTGGCAGTGCTGGGACAAGTTGGACTTCATCACCTTGGAGGCCTTTTCCAACCCTAATGATTCTGTTTCCCTGCTGCTTTTAGGATACATGCAAACATTTAATTGAAAAATACTCTGTAGCAGCTCTGGTAGTTGAAATCGATGACAATTAAGTTTTATGTGCTTTATAATAGGATGGGGAAAAGGTAAATGTATTTTTAATTGGGCCCATTAAAAAAAGATCCATTTAAGTGATCACATACAGTTGTTCCAGCTGATGCACAAGTTCGTTTTGGTGACTGTCAGTGAAAAGGGTTTTGTCAAAAGAAAATCTCCTTTATTGTGTTTAAAAAAATAAAAGAGAAATTATTCTTAAAAAGTAGGTAGAGGCAGATTGTAGTGCAGCAGCTGAAGTATTTTTAAAGCATCATATCATAAGATTAAAAAGTTAGAACCTTTAGTGTATTCTTGTCATGGGAATAGAAATTTGAATGATTAACCCCTTTCTATTTATAGCTGTTTTCAGAGTTATTTCAGTTCCAGTTAACTTCTAGGTAAATTTCATGAGAAGGCAGAGCAATTCTTGCCTTAGTCTACCTCTGCAGCTCATCATTTTAGTGTCCTCAAGTTACTTTCTTTTTAATGTGAATTTCACAAACCACGGTTGAATTTTCAGATTTCTTTGTAGTTTGATAACTTGTCAGCTTTTATTACGTGCAACTACAGGATTTATAGAGGCCTTCAGCATTTGGTGGCTCCTTTTGTCTTCCCATCACTACTTGCCAGTTTTTTAAATCCTGGTACATCACTGCTTAGGGGTGAATTCCTGGGGTTATTGCCTCAGGAGAATGAGAGGTGCAGGCTCTGTGTGCTGTGCTGATAAAGCTTGAAAGAACCAGACAATATATACCAATTTCTGTGAAAGTTTTCCACTGTCGTGATGCCCTAAGCTGCTTCTTCATTACTGATTTAACTGGGACCTATTGGCCAGGAAAGTAGCACGCTACTCTTCAGGTGGTTTTTAGCTCTGTTTGTGCAGTGATAAAGGGTTTCTACCTATGTAATGACAATTTTCTTGAAAAAGAGGCAGTGGCTAGACCCCTTATACAAGAAGGGTTCTTCAAAATGGCAGTATTGCTGAAACCTTAGGCTCAAGCACCTACATTTTGGTGATTCACTGACCCAGTTAAGCTGAAGAAAGATTTGTTGGGGTGTGGGGGCAATGAAATGGTTTGTTGTTACACTTTCTGTTGTTCTGTGATGTGCTTTTTTCTTGCAATGTATGGGTGAGAAGTAAAATAGGATTTTGGAGGTGCTTTGTTTTCTTTCTCTCTTCTCTTGGGAGAAAATTAGAAAGTTTAGGGAAATATTTTTTGAGCTTTTCTGCTGTTAAGTATGGTGCTGAGAAATTTCTATTTCGGTCAAGCCACCATTGTGTGAAAACAGAAAAGCCTTTGCCTTCAGTTGCAAGAGTCACTTTTTTGGTGTCTGATTTTGTCATATTTTAATAATTGCTTTCCTAAATACAGATGCTGCTGCTGTGGCAGCTTGTTTGTGTGCCCAGGTTTACATCCCCTGTGTCCTCCTGCTCCTGCAGTTTGGAGGTGAGGCAGGCTGGGGTGCAGAATGCAGTGAAGGTGTCACATGAAAGTCTCCAGGGATCAGCTCTGGGAGAAGAAGGAGCTCATGTTCATTTATCAGGGAGAGGCTGGGTTTGAGATGCCTGTTGGCAGACTGTGGTGTAAATTCTGGTGTCATGACTGAGTGACAGCAGGAGGATAAATGCAGGGACCATAATGTATTTGCTGCCCCTGCTCCATCCTCCCACAGCCTGCCTGTCACAGTGCCAGAGGAGGTGCCATTTCTGGGGCAGGTCACAGCCCCAGCCCTGCTCAGCCTCTGCTCCTGCTCAGGACCTGGAAGGGAATTTCTCTCTGGAGGGCTCCTGGCACCATAAAATGCTTCTGCTTCCCTCAGAAATGAGTCTGTGGAGCAGGTAGCTGGCAAATGGACCCAAATCTTTGTTAATGAGGGAAGCCAGAAAATGTCAGTAGTGTAAATTCCTGAGCTGAGCACTGCAGCTGAGGAAAATAGAAGGGTTTGGGTTGGTTGGTTTGTTCTTACATCAAGTATTCTGTAATGTTAGATGCTATGTCCAAAGGCAGTGTAAAAAATGTGAATACTATTCAAATCTGACTTTTGGATCCAAATTCAGATTTAAACTGTTGGTTTGGGGACAGGAGGATTGTCTTCTGTATTTGTTTTTCTCTTCTGGTGGGTTTAGGATTTTGTTTGTTTGTTTATTTTTGTTTTGTTTTTGTTTTTGAAACCAAGCAATCCATTGCTTCTACCCTGGGATTAATTCAAATTTGGAGTTCTAAATTACACAGTATTATAAATTGTCATGCTGAAATTATGCTTCATATTTTAAATATTTTTTTCTATGAGGCCTCACTACCTGATAGAGGAGGGAGTGGGGAGCAGGAGCAGATTAAAATGCACACTTTTATTATCTAAAAGAGCTAATGGATTGCTTTTGAGTGTTGGATATAGCTGGAGGTAAACTGCATTTATTAGATGCTGGTATTTTTCCTTCAGCACAGGAACTATTCCTAGTGATTACTTCTAGTTTCAGGTGGCATTTACTGTATGCATGTTGCTAGTGATGGAATGCTGTTATTTTTTATTGTGTGGTAAAATTTGGAATCAAAGATCAAGCTGGACTGCAGCAGCATGTCTGTAAAATACACTTGGTTCATAGTTCCTTGCAATCCACACTTGGGAGTTTGTTTTAATCATAAAGAACAAAGCCTTTCAAGTGGTACCTGGAGCAGGGTTGGCAGCACCTTCACAAAGTGGCTCAGAATAATTAATAACTGACAAATTGTTCAGTCTTGTTTTTGAATTCTGTGTTCTCATTTCTAAAAATTCAAATATGAGCATAACAAAAAGCAGAATTTGGGAACTAAACAGAAGTAAATTTGTGTAGTTTCACCATATTAGGCATTTCACAGAATGTAACTGGGAAGTGAAACATGGGGACGTGCAAATAGTGAAGAAAATAGGCTACACAGATCACAAGAAACACAAATCACAAGTAGTGCTACTAATTACATTTCAGGTAACTCAGTAATTGTGGTGGGATCTTCACAGAAACAGGATGAGGACTCACTGCTGTACTTCTCTGTTTAAAGTGCAGGTAAATATTTATTCATGTAGTAATTTTTGGGTGGAACCAGTTGGTGTTTTTCAGTGTTTTTATGTCTGTGACACACTGGTGAGTAGAAAATGCATCAGCAATAAGGGCCATGTTCAGGTGTTCCTGAATTCATAGGAAGTGCTCTGTCAGTCCTTGTGCACCTTGGCCTTTCAGAGTTTAAGGCAGTCAGGGAGAAAGCATGAAAATGGACATCATAAACTTTAGAATGGCTGAAAATATCTCATTAAACAAATACAAGGTTTCTTTATTGAAGGTAATGGTGCAGGGGTAATTTTGTTTGAGAGCAAGTCCTTGTGTTCTGCCCAGTAATTAACTCTAGATTCAGGAGCAGCTTAAAAAACAAAAGTATGGGATGTGACTGTGGTGTGATAGAAGACCAAAGAGACAGGAACAGGAATTGCTGTGTGGCTGGCAGTTAATGCCCCTGCCCTTGCCCCTGAGACTTCTGTCCTTAAATACTGCTTTAGATGTAATGCAAATCCAAATATGCAAATAATATTTTATTATTGTTGCAGCCTGTTGTAGGATGTGGAAAGCTGAATTTGGGTGCCAGGGCTGCTGAGGGTGTGCAGGGATGGCAGTCAGGCTGGTTGGGGGTTCATTGACTCCTGCAAACATCTCTAGAGGTGTTGCAAGGGCTTGTGCAGGATGCTGGGTTTGTCTGCACCTGCCTATACTGCTGCTCAGCACTTGGGCTGGCTCAGCTCAAGCCTTTGGGCCTCACTCTTCACGTGTAGGTGAGGATTTCTTGCACATGCACGTGTAGGTGAGGATTTCTGGGAAGAGGGGCACTGCTCTGGGACCACAGCTTCCAGTTCTTCACTGCTCTCAGCCACATGGAGTGAGCCAGAGGAAGAGAAGCTGCAGAGCTGGCGTGGAGGTGGAAGAGATCAGTGGGCCCTGGGAGGAGTTAAATCTTCACATGGATGAGTCTGTTTAGGGTGAGCCATTCAGGGCTTTGTCCCAGCTCTGAGCTGCTGAGCCAGCTGGGTCATCACTTGTGCCCCGTGCTGCGGAGGAACTGGAAACCAGCTGGAAAGTGTTGCTCACTTGACTCTGTTTGTGGAGCAGGATAAAGCTGGAAAGTGTTGCTCACTTGACTCTGTGTTTGTGGAGCAGGATAAAGCAGATCTAAGCACTTGTTTGTGAGTCATCTGAAACAACAAACACACTGCTGTTTTCACAAAACCGTCACAGCAGCCTTGAACTTTGTGCTTTTTGAACCATGGAGTAGCAGACAGAGCATGTCCTCCAGCCCAGAGCCTCTCCTGGGAGTTTCTCTTCCTCTGCACTTGGCATTAGAAGTGATCAGCACTGGCAGCCAGCCCTGAGTGCTGGGGGCATCGCAGGGTCTCCCTCAGCACAGACACTGCCCATCTCCATCTCAGCACTCTGCCCTCAGGTCAGGGAATGTCTGGCTGTCTGGCACAGTGAGAGCAAAATTTGCTGTCTAGGGGCCTCTTTCTGTTAAGCTTCCCTAACACTGATGTGTTCCCTTCTGCTTTGCCCAGGGGGATTTCTTTTGAAGGTGACAGAGCAGGAAAAAATCAAGTGAAAGATTCTGGGAAAATAAAAATGAATTATTTTTGTTTAGGTTTCTGTTTGTTGATCCCAAATAGTGCAGGTGATTCCTTCCCATCTGGAACTATCTGTTCCTTTCTGCTTTAATGGAAAGTCCTTCATTTTCCAGTGCCAGTAAGTGCCAACAGTCTTTTGCTCTTAAGTTTGACTTTATTGTAAGGAAAAAAGATTATTTGCCTCCCAACTCCAATGGGATTGAGTTCTAAGATACAATTAGTAGGAGGGTTACTGGGTTACTGAACCTTGAGCACCGTCAGGCAGGATACATCACCCTCCAGAGAAATTCAAATGTCTGTAACTGACACCCTGTTAAAGAATCACTGTGTTCAAAATAAACACTATGTTCAAAATAAAGGTGAAAACTTGCAAGATCGTTTTGATGTTGTTTTGCAGTTCTAAACTGGAAGGGAACTCAGCAGCATGTGTAACCAAGTAAAAACATGATTCATTGTGAAGTGTATTAGTCTGTGCTTGTGTGAGTATAAATGAGTTTTAACCAAGCTGTTGGGCACTGAAGGGGATTTCAGAGGTGAGCCAGGGCTCAGTGAGGCAGAGCTCTGGGAAGAGTGAACAAGGCTCCCTCAGACTGTGAGTCACTGTGGTGGGAGACAGGGCTGCCCTTGGTCACCCACTGCATAAATGTAATTATGGTATCAACTTCTTGATGGAGGCATAGCTGAATCTGGCTTCAAATCATGTTTTTATCTGTTTAACTTAAAGAATAATACTCGAAAATGCTAAGTGGTCTTTGCTTTGCCCAGCTTCAGGAATAAGAAAGGACATAAACTGACTTACAGTTCTGACATAGATGTCTCTTTTGAACTCATTTGGTGCTCTGCAATTTCTGTCTCTGCCTTTTTTTTCTTTTTCTGTGGCTGTTCTTGTGCAATGGGAACTTGTTGCTCTGTGCCTGTTCAGTTTTGGTTAAAAGATTTTGTACAAGATAGGTGGGTTTCACATTTCAGAGAAGTCTGAGGCTTTTCAAAGGATATTACTGGTTTCTGACCAAGCACCAACACCTGGGAAAGTAGAACACAGAGAAGAATGCTGTCCTGTGTGTAACAATGTGCTGTCCATTGTCAGTATGGTGTTTTGTCTCTTGATGTTCCTGCAGAAATTGGTGCCACCTTTTAGAGGTCAGAGCTGGTCCTTCTGCTGAAGGGACTGGCCACTGCATTGCTGGGACAGTGCTTGCGTCGAGCTCTGCTCGCTGGGTCAGCTGGCACACACCACTGTGTAACAGACATGAAATGCTCCTCTCAGAGCTAGGACTGAACCTGCATTTTCAGCCTGGGCACTCAGCTGTGCAGTGTGCAGGAGCTGGAAGTTGCTGTCATTTAGGCAGATGTGCACTGCTGTGAGCTTCTCTTCTGCTCACTGTTTTAGTTCCTGGACTTGAGCTGTGATGGCTTAATTATTGGCACTGAATGCTCTTGAAGAATTTTGTGTCTGTCATTGTTGGAACTTCAGACCAAGTTGCTTTATATGTTCCAGTATTTTTTAAAGTTGAAGATACTTGGTGTATTTACTGATCCTTCATACTTTTTTGTCTCTGACTGGGTGAAGTGGTGAGTTTCTTCATTGCTACAGCAGCTACTTCACTTTGGTATTCACTTGTCCAGTCGTCAGCACTACTGAGAGCATGAAATGCTCAAGGCAGCTTTGAGGTGACCAAAGCTCTAAACCAAAAGCCCCAGCTGTGTATCACTGTCCTAAACTTCTAGTCTCTCCTGATGTCTGCCTCAGTGCTTTCTTCCAGAGTAAGAGATTTAATACTGAGAAGTACCCAAGAAACTGCTGTGTTATGTCATTCAACCTACTTAGAGTTCCTTATCCTGAAGAGAACCTGGAGCATCCTCTCTGACAAATGGATTTTTTGGGTACTCTGGAAGAATGGACAGAGCAGCAGTCTGTGTGATGGGCCTAGAAACTGTTATCGAGCAGAAGACAATAGGGCCACAATTAGCCCAGTAATTTCTATGTGGCACCTTACATTGCTTATGAATGATTTTTTTTTTTCTCTTCTTGTTTTCCTTTTCTCTTTCTTTGTCTGTGGCCTCTTTCCCTGGCTCTAATTGTTTATCTTGAACATTATGCCACACAGGAATTTTACGCAAAAGTTTCTTGTAGTTCTTCCCCCTTTCTTTCCTTGTGATAAAATGTTTTTTGGCAATACATTCATAAGTGTTTCTTTGGACATAGGGAGTGTAGGTGAAGAGCTCTGAAAAGTTTTACTCTATTGTCACAGCAGTTTGATTGCCACCACACAGTTTTATGATTGCTGAATTGCCTCATAAGGTTGTTAATGTTTTAGAAAGTTAGGATTTACATAAAATCAGTATCTATGTAATGAGGGTGTGATTAAAGGATTCACCAGAATTGCCAAATGCAATTTCTCATGCAGAAGATGCAAGCTGGTATGGAAAAGGATTTCTGTTGTGTCCCTGGTGGGTGCTGTCAGAAGAAGTTATATGGGTGTGGGCCCAAGGTGGTTTGGTGGTGTGTTTTTGGCTGAGGTCACCCAACAGACCCAGAAGGGAGGCTGTCTGCAGTGTCCAGCTGCCAGTTCTGTTTTCCCCACGTTCCCCAGAGAGGTGCAGTGGGGAAAAGAGATGTCCTCAGAGAGTGCAGTTTGTGAGGCAGTTCCTCCAAGCCCTTCTGTCTTTGTGCAGTTCCCAAAGATGGTGCTGGCAGGTTTGTGAGGTGGTTGGAGACCTCAGTGGCTGCTCACAGTCAGGAAAAGGCCAGCAGGGTTTGTAGCCTGTCTGCTGGGTGTAACCAGCCTTTGGAAAATTCTCCACTCGTGCTGTGAAGGTGGGAAGTGTCTTGGCTGCCCATGTGTGATCTGCAGCCCTTCCATACCACCTCTCTGAACCTCTGCTCTGAAGAACAGGAAGGGTTGGTTGGTGAGAAAAACAAGGCTGCACACTCTCATCCTCTAGTGAAGGGTTTGTTTCTCATACTTGGCTGTAGCAATGGGTGCTTTGTGTACTTTAGAAATGGTTTAAGGTCTCGAGGGCTGGCTGATCCCCCACAGTTGGTTGTAGAGGACCAGCCTGTTGACAGTGTGATGTCTGAGCTGCAGAGATCCAAAGTGCTGTGAGAAAAGAGGGGAAACAGGACAGGGAGCTGTGACAGGAGCTATTCACAATGCAGTGGTTTGTTTAGGCTGTACCATTTATAGACCCTGGGTAATTTTTGGGTGCCCACCATTGGTCATCATGTGTCTAGTTAGCCATTGACCTCTAGAAGTTTGTAATATCCAGCTTTAAATCACAGTGTCCTGCTCCTGCCATGGGGTATGGTTCAGTCACACACTGTGCCCCTTGTTTGAGGGGTCACAGGTCATGCAGGATTTCTTCCTTGGGTGGAAGTTCTGTTGTCATGCCTGTTAGCTATAGCAGGATGCATTTCACACCCCTTCCTAGGAGCCTGCCTGCTGGCCAGTAGCCTTTGATTAGGATTTTTCTGATTCCACAAGCACAAATATTGACATGGCTGTAAAACATGAATTCCAGGCTGGCAGTTCAGCCTTCCTTCTGTGAGATTCACACTGATGCTTTGTCCTTGCAGTTCCCAAATCACATAATACTGTCTTCATTTTTCTCTAGTCTTTTCTTTTCTCTTGTGTGTGTTCCCTGCTGTAGGCTCCTAGAGATTAATTATGAGAAGTTTTTGGACTAGCTCATGCCTCTGTAAATAAATCAAATAACTCAATGTGTGTGGATTGGCTTCTTGGACACCATGTGAAAACCAATTTTGGGACACCTTTATGCACCAAAAGGTTGTGCATGGAGCAGTAACTTAATTTTTTTTAGACCTAAGTACATGAGGCAGTGTGAAAAATGTGTATTTTATGATTGGCTTTTTGTAAATATTAAAATGAATATTCTATGTGTTATGTTAGAAAGTTATGCTGTATTAATTCTCTTAAGTAGGGTGTTAAATATAGTTTTAGGTTCTAACATAAGGTTAAAATAGAAACTATGCTATGTAAGATACTTTTTTAAAGAAAGGACTCGCACTGAGATAGCAGCCACAGGACACCTCAATCTTTCAGAGAAAGAGAATTTATTGCTCCATTATCAGGAGAAATGAACTTCTTCCTGCCTCGCTCGGGTAGGACGATGCCATTAGGATTCAGAGGAAGCAGCTGACACTGCCCAGACAGAATCCTGTGTTTGAATGGAATTTGTGTATCAAGTATGAGCTGTAGGAATATGCAGCAGGCTGTTGTTTTTAAGGGTTAATCCTCTGTTAACACAGGTCCTTTTTTGGGCTTATTTTGCCCAGAAAAGGTACCCGGACTGTCTGTAACTCTTTGTTTCTGTTGTCTCATATTGTCCTAATCCAAATTGTCCAAATTATTATTACTCTAATTGCATTACTATTTTAATAACCATTTTATCACTATTAAACTTTTAAAAATTTTAAAAACAAGTGATTGGTGTTTTTCACAGGCAGTAAGTGAAACCACTGAAGAGGTTGAGGTCCTTCAGAGGGCTCCACTGCCAATTCCCAGAGGAATTCTGCTCTGTGTGGGATGAGACAGTGGCAGCCCTCCCTCCCTCCCTGCTGGTCACTGTACTGTGATGAGCTCTCACAAGCACGGAGGACCTGCCTGGTGTGGTTTAGAAAAAGAATTGTTTATGGGAAGTGCAGGGTAGTTACAGATCTTGTGCTTTGTGGCTTGGCCTACAAACCTGGAGATAGTATCAGTGCAAGCTGACAGCACTGCTTGGTGCTCAGGGGCATTGGAGTAGTTTCTGTTCACTTCTCTTTCCTGAGAGCTCGATTTGCAGGGTAGAGCTGAGGAGGAGATGCCTTGGCTCTGTGGAGATGCTTTCCCCTGTGTATCTGCAGGGTGTTGTTGGTCAGAGACCTTCTGAACATTTCACAGGTTGAACTGTGAATAGGAATATGGAATCACTTGTGTCAGCAGCTCAGCTTCTCCATAGTAGAACTACAGATGATATTACACTCTTAAAAAACCCAAAACCATCAAAATACCCCCAGACAAACAAAAAACCTCCACCAAAATCATCTTACAGCCCAGAGGAAAAAGAGAAAATGTGCTTAAGATAATGAAGGCAACTCTGTCTCCCTTTTTTGGCTTTAACTGCAATGGACATTTGCTGGTCTGGTTCAAATTGAGTGTACAAAAATTTGAAAATATTTGTAGCAGCTAAGGATGCTTTTGACTAATTCATGATCATAAGACTTATTAGAATAAATTGCATATTCAAACTGTTACATCCTTTTTTTTCCTTTCTGCTGGCATGGTGTCTGTGGATTTGGCATTCATATAATTGTCAGATTAATCACATTTTTCAGTGGGAATATGGTGCTGTAGTATTTGAAGACAGTAAAAAATAGTGTGTTTATTTAGGTATTTCTGCACAGAAAGTTGGTACAGCTTTTACACCAAATGCAAATTGCTGATTTTCTCATTTGGTCAATTACATTATATTGTGTTTTGCTTTTTTTAGATCACATTGAGGTCATCTCGTGGAAACTTCTGACAAAACAAGAGTAATAGGAAGAAAATGTTTGATAAAAGTATCTTCTCTACACAGTCAAACTGAAACAGGGAAGGTTCATTGGAGTAAGTATGACAGGGCTGGGGTTTTCTGGGGTTGTTTTCTATTGTCTTTTGTTTGTAAAGTCAGCATGGTTATTAGGCTCTGATTGTATTTAGCTTTGTTATAGTTGCATTAAAAATATAAATGGGTGACTCTCTACTCATTTCAGTTGATGAGCTGGTAATGGACTCATGGATTGTCACTGAACCATCTTCCCTCTTGGAAGTAGTTTTATCTTGTGAAATTTGGGTGGGTTTCAGGTTTTTCTCTTGGCTGCTGTGTATGCTGCCTGTGGTTTTGAGCAGGGGGTTGTCTGGTATAGACGTGATTACATATAAGACCCTATTTGCTGGAAAAAGTTAAAGCACTGCTTATATTTTCCAGGGAATTTGAAAATACACTTGTTTTTTTGGTCTGTAACTCTCCAGTCATGGCCCTTATGACTGACCTTATTTTTGTTGTATCTATTATTTGTCCTGTATTGGAGTTTCATCATTCATCAAACTTGCTTAGGTTTTCAGTTTATGAATATCAGAGACATCTTTCCTTCACTGTTTATGGTTTATTTCCAGCTTTTGTGAATTCTGGGCTGACACACATGTGTCTCATTTCTGATAAAAGGAGCTTCTCTACCTAATGCAGGGACTGTGGATGGCACTTATTGCTACCAGATAAATAAACATTTATATCCTGATATAGTGTAATTCTTAATTTCTGTATCCTTCATGTGCTTGAGATGGGAAATGTAATAGTTTTTCTGCCACTTTGCATCAGATTGTCAGATGTTTAAACATATTCTCCTTAGAAGCTGGGAAAAAGCTGCATTTGTCTGATGCATTTTAAATGCATATTTCTGATGTAGAATGTAATATGTAAAATGCATAGTCTGATGCATTTTACTCCTGCTGAGTGAATGTAACTCTGCAGGAGTCACTGGAAATAGTCCTGAATGCCTGGTTGTTAGTGAAAAAGATCTGGCCATTTTAGAACTGAGAAGGGTGAGAAGTCATTTTACTTTACAAGAAGTATATTTCAGCATATTTCTCTATTACCAAGAGGAAATGACTCCCCTTAGCTTCTTCTTTAAACACAGATGTGTACAGGGTGTCATTATTTGGGTAGAACAATGTCTGTGGAACCTAATCAGACAAGAAAAGTTTTTCATGCTTGGTGTTTTTAACAAAGTGTGTTTCACTGGCAGAGTAACATGTTTGGATTGATTGATTTCCTGCCTTTAAGAAAAAAAATCTATAACATTTTCAATTCAGTGTGGATTTAAAGTTGATGTGCGCTAGTTCCCTTTCTCTAGGTACTTGATAGAAATGCTACAATTTTTAGTCAGCACATTTAAATTTTCATCAGTTCCTGATCCAGGCCAAATGTCAAGTGACTGGTAAATACTCATGTGCAACATTCTTGTGGCACCTGATTCTGAATTCTGACCCCTGAAGTGTTCAGGAGTGTGTCCTGTGGAGTTATTTGTCTTTTACTGCCTTTTTAGATTACAGAGTGGAAATACAGGCACCTGTTCACAAGGTCCCAGCACAAACAAACAAAGCAGCCTATTTGCTGCCTGCACACTTAGTTTGACAAGTTAATTCTTGACTCTGGTAATCACATTACTAAAACAGATTAACAATAAAGTTACAACTGAGCTCCCCAAACAAATAAAATGAAGAATGTCCTCTGGAGACAACTTTAGTAATTTTAAGTCATTGTTTTTGGGCTTATGACACACACAAAACTTGCTCAGGTGTTCAGTCATCAGTAAACTTGTGTTTCTTCCCTCTCCCCCTCTATTTTTTTTTAAGAGACTCAGAGTATTTTATTGTTACAACTTAAAATTAATTCAGATTTTTCCTTTTTGGAGAAATGTTTTGCAAGCCATTTGCTTGTTTTTAGTTGGAGTTTGTGTGCTTGTGTGTGTTTGGATCATCACAAGGTGTTTTGCAATTGGAATTTTTAAATTCCAATTAGCATTAAAATAAAGTCCTGTCAGCGTTAAAATAAAGTCCTCTCAGCATCTCTAGTCACAGTTAAAAAGCCAGGTGGAGTTCTTGTGAAGTTTTAGAAGCAGATGCTGACTCTCACAGCTGGGGAAAAGTAACCCCAGGAGCAGACGGGCCCTGCTGAAGGGATGCTGAAGGCTCCAAGGGTTGCTGCATTTCTGGGACACTGTGGAGCCTCCATCCATGGAGACTTGCAAAATTATGTGTGCAAACTCTTAAGCAACGTGCTTTAATTTCAGTGTTGGAGCTGAGCTTGGAACCAGCTGATTCCCAGAGGTACCTTTCAGGCTAAATAGTCTGTAATTCCTACTTAAATATGTTTTCGTCCTTGGCCAGGGCTACTTTCAGCTTTATCTTCATGACAAAAGGGATTTCTTGGATTGTGTTTTTCTACCGAATGGCATTGTATTTCAACTTGTCTTTATAAATGAGTTTCATGAAAAATATATATAAAATATATCTAAATATTTGCATTAGAGTTGAGTTGTTGGGTGTCCTTCAGTGTTTGCTCAGTCCTTGACCAGTCCTGTCCATGTAACAAATGGCTGTGTGCAGCCACCTCTGAATCTGTGATGGGGGCATTGAAACTGGTGTTGGAAGAAAAATAACTGCAAAAATCCAGATTATGTAAGAAACAGACCCCCATCAGGAAGAATGCCTGGCCAGATGAAGCATGTAAAATCTATATTTTTTTCCATTAAAGGGCATCTTTCCACTTTGTAGGACCTATGGCATCTCTGTATGAGACTTAAGCACAAGCTGATTGTGTGTTTTGGTCTGTGTGCCCTCCTTGTAGGTAAAGATTTCACTCCTTGATACTCAGCTGCTTTTAATTATTTGACTGTTAGATAATCCCCTACAGAAGGGTACACTGCATGTAACCCTCTGTAGCTACATGCAGTCTGTCTGCTGGAAAATAAACCCCTTTCCTAGAGGTTTTGATCAAAATACCAGAAATAACTAAAAGGTGAATCTTTTAGTCCCTGTGTGAAAAGGTATCAACTTGTAGGAAAACCTCAGTTTCTGTTTTTAACTTTTTTTACAGTAGAATGTTATCTAGATGTAACATCTTAATAGCGAGCTCCTGGTGAGATTTGGTGGTCTAGGTTCATTTGTACAATTCCAAAGGGGAGGAAATATGAACTATTTATATATTTAAATGTCTTATAAGTGGAATGTTTCCTTTGTGTTTACGGTGGAATAAAACATTATTTGGAGTGGTAGAATGGGCAAGGAGATCCCAGAGAGCAAAACTAATCCTGGTTTATTATTTCCTAGTTTTGTTGTGGGACAGTTATGAAGTCAGGTACAATTCTCATTGAGCAATGGGAGGACAGGGCCTCCACAGTTTACTTAACAATAAAGTTTTATTTACAGTTTACTTAGTACAATAAAGTAATAAAAGCTCAGATTATTAATGAATCTTTTCAGATTCATGACAGACACTGCATAGTAGTTAAATAACAGTTTGGGCTGTTAGAAAGCCAGGCCCTTGGGCTGTGGTTTTGCCTACAGTTTGAAATGATCTTAAGAGCTGTCAAGTGGCCAGGCAGCCCTGAGGCTGGAGGAGCTGTCACTGTGCCACTCCTCTTGCACCCTCACTGTGCTGGCACAAGCCCTGGTGCAGCTCTAGAGAAACACCTGACTGCCTGGGTTCAAATGACATCTTTGTTCTGCTTCAGCTCCTTCTCCTCCTTTCCCATTCAGTCTGACTGTCCAGTCCTCCTCCTGCCCTTGTGCCCCCTCCATTCACCTGTTTTGTTAAGCTTGGTTTTGTTTGTGTGCCATCATTTCAATGTTTAGTCTATTCTTGGAACTCAAATTACCCTAACATTTCATGCTGGCCTCCTGGTGCTGTTTGGGTTTTGCCTTTTTGTTTTACATTATTTTTCAACATGATCTTTCCATAACTGCCCCTGAAGGCCTTTAAATAAAGATCTACTCTTATGTTACCTCCTTACTAAAATATCTCAAGTGTCATTTCCAGGCTGGGAAAAAGGTAACACTCCCTCTAGTTCATGAAGTATCTACAGTGTTGTGCAGGGTCAAAAGGGCTGAGAACTCACCAGTTCTGATCTGTTCCCCACTCTCCAGTCTCACCTTTGTGCCTGGAGCAGGACCTACAAATGCATTGCCCCTTGTGTCAGGGCCCACTCTGCCCGCTGCTGTTGAAGTTTTCCAAAATATCTAAGAGAGCTGTTTGGAAATGCTTCTCAAAGTGATTCTACCAGATGTTTTCTCACAGCCCAGTTGATCTAGAATACTGAATAACTGGCCTGGGCTTTTCTCCTTTGAGCTTTTCTCCTTTTTCTCTCCCTGACTCTGTTGGTGAAGGTGCCAAATGAACTGTTTCTCATATGACAGTGCTTTTCTGAGCTGCTGTTTCCTTCCATTCCTTTATACTCCTTCCTTCTCAACCATGCAGAACAGCATTCCAGGCAGCTGAAAGGGATTGTTCTCCCATAGTGTCCCCAGCTTGTGTGTGATCCAGTGATTGGATGCTTCTAAAGACAATTTCACACAGCAATATGGAATTTTTTTTTCTCCCTGTAACTCAGTTTACCTGCACAATTGAAAAGGATGTCCTGGAACTGTTTCTATTTTCATGTGACTATGCAGTGATTTCAGGGTAGAGCAGAGGAGGGCTGTGGAGTGGCTGTGGGAAGCTGCTGTGTTCCTGTTTGCTCTTCCAGAATCACCTGCTGCCTGGGCATTGGCAGAAGTCTGTCCAAAGCTGGGATTTCAGTTTTATTCACTTGTTCAGTTCCTCATGGATATTCTTCAGAGGGAGCAGCAGATGTGTGTGCTTGCCTGAGTATAAAGTAACAGGAACTAAGATTTTTCCTTCTTGTTCAAGCCAAGTCCATGAGTTCTTCTGAGTCTGGAATACAACTTTAATAGTATTGTTCTCTTTGTGTAGACTTCTTTTCCAGGAAAAAAATTCTGAAGACAGTCTCATTCACAGCTAGTTTTTAAGCTATACTTTCCTTGAATTGTAGAATAACTTTTGTAAAAAGAGATGACTAGAGGTAATCTAATCTAACCATCTGTTCAAATGAAGTTACTTAAAATTAAATTAAATTTTAATTTGTAACCAGTTAACATGCTTGCATTTTTTTCATATCTCCAAGTCCTGTGTAAGTCAATTGCAAATTTAGGTGCTCAGCATTTCTTGAAAACTGGGCCACTTTTATTTAGAGGCATTAATATTTGAGTAGAAACTGCATTCATTTTGGATTTAAAATCCTGACTTTAGTTTTTAAAACTTAGTGCATAATAACTATGGGTACACTAGAGGAATAAGGCTACAGGATATGAACAGGCAGAATAATCAGGGATCTGGGATAAAAAAAAACTCAAATGAAATTATCTTTGTTTGGGGAAAATTAGCTGTATTTCATGAGGAAAATTAGACAATCTAGACTCGATGGCTGAGAGACCACTCTTGGTACCAGTGTGAGCACTGGGTGGGAAGGAGGCCTTTGAAAAAGGCTTTTTATGTTTTCTGTACATAGATATTTTTAGAAAACTAAATGGTGATATTTTTATTCTGATTTCTGGAGAAACCCTGACTAAATGGACATTTAATTTTCCATTCCATAGGGCCAGCTCATGTGGCAGTTGAACTAAACTGCTGGGAAATATTTATAGTACCACATGATCTTTAAAAATAACTTTCCAATCTACTTTGTAGATGTCTTGAATTATTAAAATCTTTGCTATTGTAGGTAGACACCCATGACATTTGGGGAGTGGAAATATCTCTGCTTTGCTGATTTAGGCATTTGTATTTATCATCAAGTTGTATTTTGGCAACTTGATATTTGATTTAGGCAAGTTGTATCAAATCAAGTTGATTTAGGCATTTGTATTTATCATCAAGTTGATTGTATTTTATTTTTAGATTTGGAAGCAGTTTGGATGGAAATTCACCTGTGAAGCTGTAGAAGGCCAGAACCTTAAGTGGGTTCACTCTAGGGCTAAATGAGAATTCCCATGGAGGATCTGCAGGGTTTCCATGGTCTGCAGTGGCACACAGACCACACTGGAGTTACCAGTGTTTTAAAAGGGTCAATATTGGTCCTGTGTGAGCAGAAAACACAGTTCTCAGCAGCTCACTCACTGCTGGAACAGGCGGTGCTGCTCCTGTCACATGAAACCTTTGAACAAACCTCTGCAGTTCGCTCTCTGCAGGCCCTGAAAGGCGCCTGTGCTCACCTGGGGCTGGGCTCTTTCTCCAGGCAGTGACACAACCAGAGCACACAGTCTCATGCTGAACCAAGGGAAATACAGGTTGGATGTTAGGGAAAAGGTTTTTACAGAAAGAGTGATAAAGTTCTGGAATGGCTGCCCAGGGAGGAGGTGGAGTCCTCATCCCTGATGTGTTTATAAACAGACTGGAGTGGCACAGGGTGCCAGGGTTTAGGTGGGCCGTTGGGGCTGGGGTGCGTTTGCTGATTTGAAGGTCTCTTCCAGCCTGGTGGTTCTGTGATTCCCGTTCCCCCCGGTTGCCAGCCCGTGCCTGTTCCGTGGGCGAGGGCCGTGCTCTCACCGCGCCCGGCTCTGCGCTCGGCCTGCCGCTGCAGGGCCAGGCCGCCCGGCCCGGAACGGGAGGTGCTCGTGCCCGGGCTGCCATTGTGTGCCCGCGGGTGGGAGGGGGCGGCGGGCAGGGGGAAAGGTGAACAGCGCTGCGGCCTGCCCTCAGGGAGAGCTGCCCTCGGGGGGGTGCCGGGAACGGGAGCCATGAGGGGAGGGAACGGGACTGGGGCGATGAGAGGAGGGAGGGGGACTGGGGCAATGGGGGGATGGGACAGAACTGATGAGGTGAAACGGGAGCGATGGGGAGAGGGAAACGGGAGCGATGAGGGAATGGAACTGATGAGGGGATGGGACAGGGCTGATGAGGAGATGGAATGGCACTGATGAGAGGATGGAACAGGGGCAATGAGGGCAGGGAATGGGAGTGACAAAGGGAATGGAGCAGGAGCTTGACAGGGAACAGGAGCGATGGGGGCAGGGGATAGGAGCGATGAGATGGAACGGGAGTGATGAGGCCGTGGAACAGGAGTGGTGGGGGGACAGGGTCGAGCTGGTGCCCAAAGTGGCCCTGTCACAGCCTGTGGCAGTCCCAGGCAGCTCTCAGACACTGCCCTGGGCTGCAGAACAGCTCCCAGGAATGTGGTACAGATTGAGGAACAGAAGAGGACGTGGTTCTACAGAGCTGTGAAGTGGCCCTCATCTAATGCATATATTTGTTTTTAATGTCTTCAGAAGAAATCAGACTTTTTCAATCTTTTTTAAAAACTTTTTTCTAAAGGCCTTCTAAGTTTCATAGGACATAAGTCTTCCTGCATAGTCAAACTCCTTTTCCATTGTTCTACTAGGTTATTTTCCCTTGTTTCTTCTCAAATATTTAATTTATAGCTTGCTCATCCTTTTATAGTACTAGATGTTTACATGGTTAGAAAAACGATTACAATGGTTGTGTTGTGTAAGTGCTTAGTGTTTCTCCTACTTAGGCTACGTGATGTGCTGCTGCCGTTTCATAGAAAAAAAAGGCTGTGGTCAGATTGTCATCTCGTCTGTTCTGCACAGTGAGATACTGTTCAAACACTGTTCTTGTGTGTCTGCATGGGCTGGCCCTTTTCACTATGACAAAATTTCTGGGTTTTTTTAGCCCCTTGACTGCCACGTGACAGAGCAAGCAGTAGATAAAGAGCTGTATTGATCACAGTGATGATCGTCTTGAATGTGGTGCTCAGCAGTTGTAACAACATATTACATAAAGCAAAAATCTGGATAAGCAGAGTGCCCTTAGTTTTTGCATATCCAAAACAAGTTTGCTTCTGATACCTGTCCTTTATGTAAATATTCATAGGTTTAGTGAAAAAAGAAGAGTAAATCCAACTTTATATTTAACTTGAAGAGCTGTAGATATTTATGTGCCCTTAAAATGCACCCGTGTTTTGAAGATAGGTGGTGTAAAAGAAACTCACTTCTTATGGAAAGTTACTTTTCAATATATAAATGATCCTCCCCTCCAACTTTTTGCCATCTCTTTGGGATGATAGCATACTGATTTCATCCTGAGAGAACTGACCACATTTCAGGGCTGGGTGACATCATTTCAGATGGAAGATAGCTCTTCTAAAGACTTTTCCAAAGACTTGGTGCTCAGGAGAATAAATACTATGAGAGATAACAGGCCATCAAAATTTTCCTCTGACACTGCATTATGTGTACGTTTATAATTACCACCTTCTTTGCAGCTGCTTTTACTTGTGTTTGATTAGTATTCTTCTCTATTATAATTCAAGATAAAACATTGAATGTTGCATTGGATTTTATGTTGGTGTTCTTTTAACAACAGAAAAACATCTCAGAGGATGAGTGATAGGGGATTTGTGGTGAGTTCAGAAGTAAAGGATTTAATGACACAATGTGAGTTTTCATAATTGCTGCATTCTTCAAAAAGTTGGTTTTAGAAGAACTTACCTGATGCAGATAAATGTTGAGTGTTGATGACAATTAAAGTGGATTTGGTACTTTTTAATGTCTAAATCTTTTGCTGATATGAAAAATTTTTTTCAAATGAGCGTTCATTGCATTGTTATTTCATGTCTCATTTTTTGCAGTGCTCCAGACAGGCTCTCTGTGAGCATGTTCTTGGGCAGCTCTTAATTTCAGGGTAACCTTACAAACTGCCTCCCATGCTTGTCCTTTGTATCTCCTTGGTCAGCACTGCTTGATATTTGCACCTCCTGGATTAAACTCCTGCAGATGTGCAAGTTAACTACCCAGCCAAGGAACAATTGATTTAACTCCTGTGCCTGTGCAAGTTAACTACCCAGCCCAGGTACAATTGATTTAACTCCTGCAGATGTGCAAGTTAACTACCCAGCCAAGGAACAATTGATTTAACTCCTGTGCCTGTGCAAGTTAACTACCCAGCCCAGGAACAATTGATTTAACTCCTGTGCCTGTGCAAGTTAACTACCCAGCCCAGGTACAATTGATTTAACTCCTGTGCCTGTGCAAGTTAACTACCCAGCCAAGGAACAATTGATTTAACTCCTGTGCCTGTGCAAGTTAACTACCCAGCCAAGGAACAATTGATTTAACTCCTGCAGATGTGCAAGTTAACTACCCAGCCCAGGTACAATTGATTTAACTCCTGTGCCTGTGCAAATTAACTACCCAGCCCAGGTACAATTGATTTAACTCCTGTGCCTGTGCAAGTTAACTACCCAGCCCAGGTACAACTGACATCTCCAGCTCTGGCTGCAGTGGTGGGAAGCCCTTGGAGCTGGGTGGTCCTGGGCTCTCAGCAATGTCCTGAAGGAGTCACAATAGATTTGAGTTTGGTACAAGATAGTCTTGCCTGCCTTCAAGAAAATGGGTGGGTGGTTTAGAAAGAGAGCACAGCCCCAATGTGTAACCACAGCCTCTGAAATCCTACTGATCCTTTGGTCTGAAGAATTAGTCTGAAACTCCTGGGGATGATCTGGATGCCTGGGTTTTGTTAACTGGTCCTGTGCAATGCTCCAGTGGTTCTGCTGGTGGCCAACACTTGCTGGAAGTGTTGCCTGCATTTTTTTTCTACACTAGTTTTGTACCTGCTCTGTATAACCTGGACATATGATTATGGTTCTGTTTTGGTTAGGGGGAAAACATGAGGGGGCTGCAGTTCACATAACCATATCTGCAGCTTACTTTTGACTGCGTCTGTCCTTCAAGTATTCTAGAAATCAACAAAGAAGCAGCCTGCTTCTGGTAGCCCTTTTTTCTCTTTGTTAGTTTTTTTCCTTTTTTCCTTTCCAAGTGGTCTTGTTGATTAAATGAGGAGTTGCACTTTTGTTGGGAGGTGAGGGGAAAGCTGTAAGATCTCCTGGCTTCTGGAATGAGGCTCTTAGCACCAGAGCAAATTCTTCTGTCTGCCTAGAGATGGAAAGTCCTTTAAAGTCCAACAGCAACACCCAGTTGAGAAATCCTGTTTTAGGGCTTCTTCTTTGTATGCATTAAATAAATAAATACAAAGATGAATGATAAATGTCCTTCCTCTGCAGATGTTCTACTCATCTGTGTTCCATTTCTTTCCATTAGTGTAAGCAGCTCTGGGAGAACTGCTGGTATATTAAAATACAAATTGATTAGGAGGGAGAGTGTGTGGGCACACACATATTTATGAATCTGAAATTTGCAGGTTAAAGCTTAGAGAAAATTTACTTACATGGGAAGGTTTGAATGCTGTCAGTGCTACCTTTACCTTAAAAAATCATTTTGTATTGGGTTTTGCTCCTGTGAAATTCGAAGTCATTGATTAGACACTTGAGGAGCCAAGGTTAAGTGCTGGTTTAATTGCTTCCTTCTTTTGCAAGTGAGGTTGTTGTTACTGTGACAGTGGGCAGGAATAGCTATGAGGTTAGCAGCCTGAAATAGCTTTTTATTATTATTTGAATTGTTGGTTTTTTCCTTTAGCTGGAAGTTGTTTAAAATGTCTCTGGTGCTGTTACTCCCAATCCAGATGGCTTTTTGCCTTTGTTTCAGTTCCTAGATGTGATATTGAGAGTTAGTCACCACACATGTCCCAGCTGGGGCTGTGACTCATCCCCAGAGCTGCTGTGGGTTGGCAATCTTGAGTTTCTCAGGATAAAACCTGGTTCTCTCTCGCCCTGTGATGTCAGCTCTTGGGGCACAAGGGGTGCTGGCTGCAAAGCACACTGACCTGCTTCCTTGAGGAAGGAAATGTTAAGTAAGTGCCTGAAGGCAAGAATAGCTCCTCAGCATGCTCAGATTGGTCAGATGGCTTCTCTTCCCTTTTTAACTGAAAATGCAAATGGAATTTTAAAAGATTCTGATGTCTGTGCTGGAAACCTGTAATTATAAACAAGTATCTTACAAGAACTTTATAACTCTGTGTTGTGGTGTTTGGGCTCCAGGACATGGAGCAGCGTTTTTAAGATTTGTTTCTTTGAAGATTTTAAACTCTTGTTGATGCACTAAAGTGGTTTCAACAACTGCAACTGTGAAAAACATCTGAAAGAGGATGAAAACAGAAAAGATACGCTGAATTAAAGGAGGAATTAACTGTATGCAAAATAGCTACATAAACCAGATTTTCTTGCTGCTGTACCCATCCAAGTAACTCTTTGTATTGGAAATACCTCTTTATTTTACCCTCATGACCACAGAAAATAACTGCAAACGTGTGTATCCAAATATGAAAAATGTACAGTATTAGTATTTTTCACTGACTGCTGATTTCAGTTACAACAGAATTGCAGCCAGCATTTTATGAGTACCAGTAACTGGATGGAGGAAAACAAATAGTATCCCATTAAAGTAGCAGCTTGTGGAAAATATACTGGTTGGTAATGAGGAATTAGACATTTTGTCTGGGTTTGTTTTTTGGGTAGATGCTGTGTTATTCCAATAATGTAGTCTGTGCTGGGTGTAATGATGGGGTAACATTTTATTTTTTTCTTTTAGACAGCTTAGAGCTCACACACCATGCTAAACTTTGCATGTCCAATGATGAATGGATGGATTTGTAAACTGGTAATTCAAATAAAATACCTTAATATCTGATTTGTTATTTTTACCATACTACCACCTCTAATTACTTCTGCTTTAGTTTAATCTGTTCAGTGTAGTGGATTTTTTTGGCATGAAAATGTGGATATAATGGAGGTAAAACTATTTTTTGATAGTGATGATGGTAGAAGCTCCCTAATTATTGCTTCTATTGAGAAAAAAAATGTTTTTTCCTTATGTTCTTATACTTTCTGGAATGTAAAGGTGTTTTATTTAGCATTAATGAAAACTCTGCTATATTTTATCTAGTACAAGTGAAATGTGAAGTGATCCATGCATTAATGTGGTTTCAAGATGTGTTTGCAGCTTATGCTGGTCCTCACAGCTTTGCTAAGGCCAGGTGGAAAGGTGCTGGAATGATCTGGGTTTTGTTTTTCAGTGTATATGTGGCAGTTGGAGTGGGATGGAGTGTGTTGTCAAATACCTGAGGCAGCTTTGAAGTGGCAAGTTGATTTTTGTGCTGGTGGCATCATGTGTTATCCATTGTGGAGAAGGGAAGGACTAACTGAGATACTGGAAAGCTGCAAGTGGAGTTGAACATTCTGACACTTTCTTTTACAAAGGGTGATTTCCCACATCTTGTGCTGTCCAACAAGAATTCAAAAGATGCAGGGGTAACTTGTCTATTAAAGTGCCTTATTGTAGTGTTTCCCAAGGCTCCCCGTCCCTTTGGCAGCTGAGGAGCATTGTCTGGATGAGGAGGAAGGTAAATGATTCAGTGAGCCATGGCTGAAGGGAAAACTCAGATTTAGAGAGTGGTAATGACAAAAGAAGACTTGGAAGGTCAGAAAAACCAGTGGTAGCACTCAGAGTAAGTAGGAATGTGCTGAAGTACAGAGGAGTGAGCTGCAGGAGATCATGGGCAGGGTTTCCTCCTACCCTGCAGGGATACAGTTCCCACCGTGGGTGGAGTTCAGTGATCGTTCTCTAGGGGTGAAAACAAATTGAGGTAAGTGTCTTCAGAGGAAAATGGCACTTTCTAGTAATGCAGTGTGTAGTAGAGTCAAAGAAACTTTTCCTGCTGTTAATACAGACTTTCAAGTTGAAGGTCACTGGCCACATTCATGGACAACTAAGAGGAAGTTTGCAGAAAATAAAATAATGACACTGATAATGAGTTTTCATGTGAAATATTGCCACTCTTCATCCATGAAGTTTATTTTGGTTGTGTTTTACACAGGTAAAGTTTTAGAGAGAACTTGAAATTAATTTCTAACTTTGTTTCAGCTAACCTCTAATTAGTTTTTTCTCTTATTACTTAGTTTTAATGATATAAACATCTCAACAATAATGCTTTGCTAGGCAAATACTTTTATTATATTAAATACCATTAATGAGTAAAAATATGCTTATGTGTTTGTAACTGGCAGTTGAGACCTCAGAGTTGTAAGCTGAGCTGTACAAAGCAGGCTTATGTAAACCTTCCAAAGACTTTACAATGTGCGTCTAATTATAGAAGGTTAAGTATACTGAATTTTAGTTGTTTTTTTTTTCCCTAAGGCCATGTGGTTATGATATTGAGATTCCATAATGCCTCCTGCCGTGACAGACAGCCTTGACATCTGGGCAGTGGATTCACAGATTGGTGCTGATGGCTCAATATCTGTGGACTTCCTGTTGCCCACTGGAATCTACATCAACCTGGATGTCCCTCGAGATGCCACCATATCTCAGATTAAACAGGTAACACCAAATGGGCAGTTAGCTGAGGTTTGGAATGAGGGCTGGTTCTGATTTTGATGTGTCCTCTGGCAAATCAAGTCATGAATTTTAGCAGGCATAGGAATGAGGTACTGAAGGCATGTGCCCAGCAGATTGATGATAAAGAAGTGTGTCTGGGGGGGTTAGCACTGGGTTTGGGCAGATGGCAAGGTTTGGAAAGTGGCTTCTTGCTGATAGTTACAGTTCAGCAGAGGTTATTCTAATAGCTCTATATTAATACTGTACTGCTGCTCTGAACCTTTTTCTATCACATTGGCAATCCACTGTTTGCTGATCTAACATTTCCCTGATTAGATGTTTAGTGCAGAAGTCACAGATTGGCCTTCTGCTTCTGTTGACTGGCACCAAAGATAATTGCTTTAAAAACTGTCTGCCTCTTCTTAAAGGTTTTGTACAAATTGGAGCATCACTTCAAACATGATGGAATGTCCAAACAAAGGGAAGGGGAGAATGTAAGGAAGTGACCATAGACACTAAAAAGCAATCTGCTGACCTTTGATCAGATAGAGGACATTGCCTAATTCCTCAGTAACTTTTCCCAGTGAATGAATTACAACACACACTAACCTACTCCTAATATATCAAGTGATTTCAAGTGATAAAGATTTTGAAAACAAATGTGTAAGTGACAGCAATAAGGGATTGGAAGTAAACTGTCTGGTTTCCTTGCTGCTTGTGGCACAGGGGAACTTGGCATGCCATAAATATATATTGTTGATGTTTAGCTGTTTTCCAAAGAAAAGGAATGCTGATGCTAACTGCAGAGGTGTGTCCTGGAAATCCCTCAGGATGGAGACTAGAAGTGAGACAAAGTAAACATACAATGATTTAGAGTCGTAAAATTTAAACAAGTTAGCAAACATGTTTCTTTTCTGTTTTTTGAGGAACATAAATGGAAATGAATGTTACCTTCAATGCCTTATGTCCCTATTTTATGGTTTTGGGGTTTTTTTTCATTTATTTCTTTGTTTTCATTGCAGCTGTTATGGAAGCAGGCACATTCCTACCCGCTCTTTCATCTCCTCATGGAGATTGACTCTTACATGTTCTCATGTGTGAATCAGACTGCTGTACATGAAGAATTAGAGGATGAAACACGGAGGCTTTGTGATGTTAGACCCTTTCTTCCTGTCCTTAAATTAGTGACAAGGAACTGTGATCCAGGAGAAAAGTTGGATTCCAAAATAGGTGTCCTTATAGGCAAAGGTAATTCCATTTAATTTTTTTGAAAAATGAGGTTAAACTTTGTTGTGTATGAGGATCTTAATTGGGCAGGCAGGAGTGGATTTAAAGAAAAAAACTGTTAAAAATTCAGTATTTCCCTTTGTCAAACAAATACTGATATAATTGGAAAGAATTTAAATACTCAACATGAAACACATGCAAGTTATTTAAAGCTACTTTCTGTATTGCGTTTCAGCATTGTATTACTGCATCAATCAGGAGCAAATTTTATTCTGTAGATGAGGAGAAAATATATATTATTATTAGGTGAAGAACAGCATAATCCTTGAGCAGTGTTATGATAAATAACCTACCAGGAAACAGGATACTCAGAAAGAGCTAGAAATTATGGTGATTTTATTATACATGGTGTCTGAGTTGGTTAACAATGATTCTTGGTTTTGCTCTCAATTGTGACACTAATTTTCATCAAACAATGAAAAGCTATTTTTAAAGGTTTCACAGTAACTTATTCTTGATGTTTTTTCAGAATTTTCAGCTTTTAAATCTACTCTGCTTGGTTATACAATCAAGATTGACAGGGTCACATGAGGTCATACCTCTTGTTTTAAAACAATGAGCCATTGTTAGGTCTCTTATAAAGACTGCAGGTTTTGTTTAGATTTCAGCAGTACACTGTCTGCCTATTTGTTAGAGCTGACAATGGGAACAGTTGGTCAGTTTAACCATTCAGACAGATCCTGACAGATTCAGAGAGGTTCACATTCTGTGATTGAATATTTGGTTTATCAGAGCTGTGTGAGACCCTGCTTTAAGCAGCCCCTATTCTGTACCTTAGCAGGGGAAAAAATGTGTTCCTGTCTGAGCTTCTAAACTTAGTGCTTTGTTCTCAGAAGGTGCTGGGTGCTTTGTGTGATTTGGACAATGTCCTTCAAAGTTCACCAGTAAAGATAAAGACACTTGCAGGCCCTACATGTTCTGAAGTACCAAAAAGTCACAGCTTTCCATTGCATCATAGGAACATGGGATGGTTTGGTTTGAAAGGGACCTTTTAAAGGTCATCTCGTTCCACCGCCCTGCTGTGGGCAGGGACATGTTCAACTGGACTAGGTTGCTTAGAGCCTGTCCAGTCTGACCTTGACTGTGTCCAGGATGAGGCATCCACCACCTCTCTGGGCAACTGGTGCCAGTGTCTCACCACCCTCCTTGTAAAAAATTTCTTCTTTACATAGAAACTAAATCTACCCTCTTTTAATTTAAGAACTTCCCAGAGCTTGCTTTTCTCCAGGCTCTCTCAGCCCGTCTCCATTGCAGAGGTGCTCCAGCCCTCTGAGCCTCTTTGTGGCCTCCTCTGGAGTCTTTCCAGCAGGTCCCTGTCCCTCTGTGCTGGGGGCCCAGAGCTGGTAGGACCCAAATCCTTCTGGGTAGGGCTGCTCCCCATCTGCTCATCCTTCTGGGTAGGGCTGCTCCCCATCTGCTCATCCCCCAGCCTGTGTTCTTCCTGGGGGTTGCTGTGACCCAGGTGCAGGACCTTGCATTGACTTGTTGAACCTCAGTGAGACTCCCATGTGCCCACTTCTTGAGCTTGTCCAGGTTGCTGTGGCTGGCATCCCCTCCTTTGGGTGTGTCACTACACCCCTCTGCTTGGTGTCATCTGCAGCTCTGCTGAGAGTGCCCTCAGCCCCTCTGTCCATATCACTAATGAAGCTAGTTAATTACACTGATTCCAGTACACCCTGAGGGACACTGCTTGTCACTCATGTCCACCGGGGCTCTGAGCTGGTGACCGTGACCCTCTGGATGTGCCCATCCAACCAATTTCACACCCACTGCTCAGTCCCCAGTCAAATACATCTCTTTCCAGTTTAGAGACGAGGACATTCTGATGTCACTCATTCACAGAAGGCCACCAAGCTGGTCAGGCAGGACTTGCCCTGTGTATTTGTTCTTTGCATGTTTTGGAAAAGGAACTTAACTGGTCTTGGATTGGTAGAAATTTCAGTCATGTCATTTTGACTTGAGTAGAGGATTTTCTTTTTTGACTTTTAAACAAAATTTAAAAGGATTTCATCTTTCTGGGCAATTAAAGAAATCCTGTAGTTTGAAAGCACTTCTGCTCTGTGGTCTTTATGATGCATTTACTGTCCATTTTAAAATTTGCTCTTGTGAGGAGAGACTTAAAACTTTCCAAAGTACTTTGAATTCAGGGTAAGATTGGATTTTCCTCTTCATAGTACCTAGGAGATACATTGGTTCTTGTAAACACTCATGCCAGGTTGCATGGGAGTTGTGCAAGTAACTTTGGAAGAACACTGCTGTACAGCACAATGTAGAACCCAGCTCAGCTTTGAGCATCCGTTTTGGATGGGATGTCTGAAGGAAACCACCTGTGTCACCTTAAAGATAGCAACAGTTTAAATGGGATGGGCAGTATTTTTACAGCTGTGTATCCTTTTGCTTCCTTGAATTCTTTCAGGTCTCCATGAGTTTGATGCCTTACAAGATCCTGAAGTGAATGACTTCCGAGCTAAAATGAGGAGAATCAGTGAGGAAAAGATTCAGTCACTTGTGGGTCTCTCCTGGATGGACTGGTTGAAGCACACTTACCCACCAGAGCAGGAGCCTGTTATCCCAGAGAGCTTCCAAGATAAGCTCTACAGTGGAAATCTTGTAGTGGCTGTTCATTTTGATAACTGCCAGGTAGGAATGGTTGTTCATGTTTCATGAGCTGTTCTTGATCCAGGTCTGAATTGGCGTGGATTGCTGAAGGATATAAATGAAATAGAATTCTTACATTATGGTGTTTGCAAAGCTTTCAGCAGGTTCCTTGACTCTTGAAAGAAAGTGAGGATGTGAGCCCATGGCTGAGAATTGAACTTCTAAAGTCTAATTACAGTTCAGCTTCTAGAGGCAAAATGTACAACTTGTATCTTCTGTATAACTTCACATTTGTTTAAATGTAAAGCAGTTCACAGTTGTCAGGAGTTGTTTTCCCAACTGTTCCTGTGTTGCTTCACTTATATTCAGTTTTAAGCTCAGTTCATCAGAGATTGCTGGTAATTGGTAGGCACCATATTCAGCACACTTGTCTCTGTGTGTGACTCACTGAACATCTTTGAGGTTGATCTGCTTATTAGATTGAGAAATAATTTTTAAAAATTAAGAAAGAAGAATCAGTATTCCATTTACTAGAAATGCACATAGAAAACCAAAACACCAAGACTTACAGTTAGCTTTTCATTAAGGCTAGCAAACCGTAGTTTATTTTTAAAATAAACCTCCCTTTAGTTTCTACCAGGAAGACCTGAAATGTTTTAGCATGAGTTTTTATGATGTTGCAGTAGCTCTGACTGTGCTTGAATCCAGTATTCCCATCACCCTTTTTTGTACTCTGTTCTTTTGGATAACCATGACTGATGAGCATTGGAAACCTTAAAAATCTTACAAGTGTGTAAATGCATCAGACTAGATTTGGTGTCCATTTTGAGCCAGGTGCAAGAGGCTGATTTTCTAATGATTCAGAATATTTTAGTTACAAAGCTGAATTATTTCTAGCACTATCCTTTTAAACTTTAAAGGTTTAAAGTGGTGCACACATCTGCCTCTGGAGATACTACATGTAGAGGTGAAAGCTAAATTTGGTCACCAGTAAACCCAGCTGATGTTGGATGCATAGGTGTTTTATGATAAACCATTTTCCAGTCCTCTTTAGCTTAACAGAGAATTTGTGTTGTCCAGGAGTGAGATTATCTTCAGCCCTTGATTAAATACTACATCTATATGCTTATGCTGACAGGACAAAAGCAGTGCAAAAGTTCTTGCTTGTGCAGAATGTATTTGCCTGGCACTATAATAGCTTAGGCTGCTGACATTTCAAATGTTTCAAATGCTTCTGCTGCCAGCTCTGACCTTCAGAGCTATTAACAGTTCAAATCTGAGCTGCTTTTTAGAGCAAACTTCCAGACTTTACTGCTTGCACTGAGCACTGGAGTCATCCCAGGAGAGTAAGAGAGGAAGGTGTGGGGACTGAACTGTCACTTCTTGCAGCTGCAAGATTGAGAGAAGGAAATACTGAAGTAGTTTTTGTCTGGAAGGTGTGGGGGAGCTGTAAGGGCTTCATGGTTGTCTCTGGAGCAGGAGAGACTGCTCCCCATCTCTATGGCGTGTCTGTGAAGATCATCTGGGGAGCAAGGCAGCTGTCAGAGAGCACCAGCTTCCTGGGAAGAAAAAGTTATTCCCTATCTGCCACTAGCAGTTATGGCAGGAGAAGAAAGCCTTCACACTGGGGCAGCTTTCTGAAAGGGGGAAGCTGTTGTGAAGCAGGCAGAAACTGAGAAAACACAGAATTAATTTGCTGTGACTCTGCAGAGTTTGCTTGTTCCATTGGGAGCTTGGCTCCTTACCAGTCTATATAAACAAAGCACAAGTCAAAAGAATCTAAGCAGACAACATTGCACATTTGTCAGTAACTGGGTTTAGGGTGCTCACATCTTCAGAATTGGGCATGTAAATAAAAAAAAAAACTTGAAAAAAATAAAACAACAAAACCTCAGTACCTCCTGAATCAACCTTTGCAAATAAACCTGCACAAAGCATAATGTGGTAGCTGAAGGGAGATGAAAGATTTCACAGATCTTGTACTTTAGGAACTCGAAATTAATTTAAACCTCCTTTTTAATTTACAAAAGAGAGTACCTTCTTACCTTTATCTTTTTAGAACACATTAAAATTAGAGATGCTTTGGAAATAGGTTGGTAGCCTCTAAGGGGTTTAATTTAAAACTTTCTTTAAAAAATGCAGTCTTTCCACAGTGTGTTCAGAATGCTACAGGTACTGGCCACTACTCCTCTTTTCTGCTCTCCTCCCAACTTGGTGGTGGTTTTTACATAAATTACATTCACAGTTTCTTCTGCTTTCTTACTTGAAGCTTTTTCTTCTGAGTTCAGTGGTACTTAGAAAGAGGATAACTTGCTAGTGGCCAGAAAGATGAAAAATTAACACATCTAGTACTGCTGAATACTATGAAATGCATCATGACTTACTGTCTTACTCATTCAGCATTCCAAAGTACAGCTTTCTAGATCAATACATTGCTCTAGCAGTCTTTAGCTCACTGCTAAATCAAATAAAGGCCTATGTTTTTTGAAGTACTTCTGATAATATTAAACTTTGGGAATTAACATCTTGCAGCTTTTAGGGTATGTGTGATTTTGATTGCCCTAAACATACAGACTCTAACTGCTAGAATAGTTTGGATTTAACAGTTATTATTTCTACCTGTTTTACTATGTGTGCTACAATTTCAGCCTTATGTGTCTGCCTAAGACAAGTTTGATCTTCATTATTCCTGCTTGTGTTTTGTTAGGATGTATTTAGCTTCCAGGTGTCTCCTAACATGAATCCCATCAAGCTGAATGAGCTGGCAATCCGAAAACGTTTGACTATCCATGGAAAAGAAGATGAGGAAGTTGATCCTGCTGATTACGTGCTGCAAGTTAGTGGAAGGCTGGAATATGTCTTTGGTGATCACCCATTAATTCAGTTCCAGGTACACAGAGTTTTTTGGAACTTGATGTAACAATTCCATGCTGCCTTGGCCAAAGGTGCTTCCTCCCATCCCTCCTATCCCTTTACTGAACAGCAACATCCCCCTCCTCGTGTCTGCAGCCCTCTGCAGTTGTAGAACACATGAGCACCATTCCCTTTGTAGCTCTGGAATGAATTCTTTGTTTCTGTGGTTTGGAAGTTGCTGTAGGAATATTCTGCTGGCTGCTAACAATTGCTGTCCCTGGGCTTTCAGTATATCCGCAACTGTGTGATGAGCAGGACCCTTCCCCAGCTGACCCTGGTGGAGTGCTGCACCATAAAGAAGATGTGTGAGCAGGAGATGATTGCCATAGAAGCTGCCATAAACCGGAAATCCTCCAACCTTCCTCTTCCTCTGCCACCAAAAAAAAGAGCAACAACTGTGAGTTCGTGGGGAGAATGTCTGATACCCAAAGGGAGCAGTGACTTGTGGCATATAAATCACAGTGCCTGGGGTTTGTGCTGTGACTGCTCTGCTCCAGTGGAGGTCACCTGGGTCAACTCAGAGCCTCCTCTTGCTTGGGAGATTTATCTCAGAGACATAAATGCGGACAGGTCTTTGCTCTATTACACACTCTGGAGTTATTCAGAATGAACAATAAATTTTGAATAGTCAGGATGTAGTAGATGATGTATGTTCTCACCCTCAGCTCTCTTGCAGCTGAGTTTTTACTTTGTCTCCTCTTGTAGCTATGATGACCAATTTATCTTTGAAGATTTCAAATTTATATTTTTAACTGCACTTTTTTCCTTTGTATTTGATATTTTTGCTTAAAATGCTTGGCTTACAAAATAGGTCTCAATGTTACAGTGGTGAAGAGTGAACTTGTATCTTTATTTCTCTTCTCAGAGTGTGTGGGATATTTCCAACCCTTTCAAGATTATTCTATTAAAGGGCAATAAACTAAACACAGAAGAAAATGCCAAAGTAAGTAACTGTGTCTGGTATCAGAAGACATTCTGTTCATTGTTTTAATGATTTTAATGCTAAGTGAACTCAAAATCATACAGATTTCAGCATTTTTAATTATTCCCAATTGCATTGGTAGCATTGGTCAAAATCTGGCTTTATTGCTAAAATATTCCTTTATTGCCTGAAGCTAGATTTGTGCATTGGAACATTGCAATCATTGTGGCAGTATGACATAAGTGTTCATTGGTATTTGATTTTTTTAAAACGTGGTTTCTCTAATGTGCTGATAGTGGTGTGAAATGAGCTCATATTAAATAGATTGTCATACACGCCTTAAACAAGTAAATTAAATATTAAATGTTTTAAAGTGCAACATGGTATTTTTGAAGTCCTGAATATATTCTGTCTAAACTTGGACTGTGTCCTTCTATACAATCTGTCTTTTATTTTCTACACATGAGGAGCACAAAGAAAGAAAGCTGGGGTATCATTTCCTGTAAAAATATACATGACTGGGCTACTGACTGCTGTACAGACCACAAGTTGTTAACACGTGGGAATTTATTGCACAGCTACTTTAATGCCTTACAAAACACTTGCCTGTGAGGAAGAACAACATTAAACTCCTTTATTTTGTTCAGAAATGAGTAAATTGTGTAGCCAATCCTGTAGAGAAGGAAGATACCTAGTTAACCATTGGTATTTGCTGTTCTCATGTTATATTCAGGATACTTGGTGCATTTTTTTCTTTCAAAACTGTTGTTACAACCTCCTTGTAAATTAACAATCCTACATTTCGGTCAACACCAAAAAGAAGTTCTACATTACAGATAAATGAGCCACAGTTACATTTTAATACCTGAGACACAGTGATTGTGGAAATTGATGGCTCCAAAACCAGGTGTTTCCCTCTTTTTTGTCTAAACCATTATTTAGCTAGTTCCAATATCTTCTTAGCCCTGTTCTGTGGACCCTTAAGTGTTTAAAAGGAAAGATAAAGGGCTGGTGGATTCTGGAAGGAACATAGCTATCAGGAGTTTTTAGAGTGGGTTTTTTCATGCTTAGAAAAGTGACTTTTGGTTAATTTCAGTATGCTTTTAGGGGAAAAACAATCAAAGTATTTTCTAAGCTTGAGAGGAAACAGGAAAAACGGGCAGTTCTTTCATACTGGCACCTGTGGGCACCATCTAAATGTTACTTAGTATTTTGAATGCTTTTCAGTCTTGAAAAATTACAGGTCCTGTAGGTAACCTAGGATGAGAATGAATGCTGTGACCCTGCAAACCTGTGCATGTTTCCCTGCCTTGTCTGTCTACAGTGTTACAAAATTGTCACTATTGAGAGTGTATTTGTTTTCCAGTCCTGATTCTAAGGCTGTTTAATTCACTGCCATTGTTCCTTTAGCCCCACTGTGCTGTGGATAAGCCAATATTCATCCATTTCTGCTGAACCCGCCACCAAGGTTCACAAATGCAGTGTTTGTAGTGGGGAACAAAACATTTGTCAGCTGGGTAGCACTACCCCAGTGTGAGCTGGGTTGGGGACATCCACCTAGGGCACAAGTGACCTCACCCAGCAGTCCAACAGCCCATTTTCCAAATACGTGACATTGAAAATTTTCTTTTCCTTTCTCTTGGTCTTTGGCCACCCAATCAGTACACACCATTTTATTCAAAAAAGGGGCATGTCAGAATGAAAAGAAAAAAATTGGGATTCAATCCCTTACATTAACAGGATCAGAAGTCATAGAATTAGAGAGGTGAATTATTTTTTTACCCAAAGCCACTATCAAATTTAATATCTCTCTCTTTCCCTTGCAGTGCTCAGCAATAATATGATAGCTTAAAGGGACTGTGGGGAAGGTTTCAGGAGCAGAGGGAATCTGAAACATCAGATTACTTTTACACATTTAACACTGAGAATTTATTTTTGGTGTTGAGCCAAAAAATTGCTTTTGTGGGTTTTTCTCTCTGTCTCTCTCATACTGACATATTGGAAGGCCACCTGAAAGAAGTTGGCACATTTCACTCTGCAGTTTTCTGTGTATATATGTTGTGGAACAGAAATGTAGAAATGAAACAGAAAAATGAAGAAAGAACAGAAAAACATCTTAGCATTGACATGTAATGAGTTTAATTTCAGAGCCAGTAACTCCAGCTTCTTTGTCTAGTTGTCCTTCTCCTTTCCTGACCCTTATTTTAATTGTTCAAGTTACCTGGTTTTGTTGGTTTCTGGGTACTAAAGACAAAACAAACCCTGGAAATCTTGCACATTGTTGTTATTATTACAGGTGACTCCTGATGTTAAGGTCAGCAGTGTTCCCTCTATACATTTTTAGAAATAGTTGAAATAAAAAGTGAGTTTTTTCTTCAACTGAAAAAAACCCCAAACATTTCTCATTTAGAAGTACAAATTGGTTTTATCTGAAGATTTTAATTTGTATTCAGAAAATCAGTCTTAACTTCTTCACTGGGCTTAGTTGTTTGTTTGATGAAATTAATATGGATGTATTTTCTGTATATTATTCTTTGCAGAATTCTGTAGGTTCTGTGACAAGCTTAAAACCTCTCATTTCTTTATGGCAGGTTCATGTTAGGGCTGGTCTTTTCCATGGCACAGAGCTCCTTTGTAAAACAATTGTGAGCACAGAAATATCTGGGAGAAGTGACCACGTTTGGAATGAAGTGCTGGAGTTTGAAATCAATGTCTGTGATCTGCCAAGGATGGCAAGGCTCTGCTTTGCTGTTTATGCTGTCATGGATAAGATGAAAACTAAAAAGTCCACCAAGGCAATGAATCCTTCCAAATACCAAACCATTAGGAAAGCAGGAAAAGTGGTAATTATCTCATTTGTTTTTATTGAGTGACCTCCTAATTATATCAAAATGAGCATCCAGAAATATTTCCTTGTCCTCACTTTAGTGCTCAAGAATGCAAAATTAAAAGATATTAAAAGCAGTGTATGTATTAAGAATTGCACATCTTGGTATGAAAACTTTTGATACTTCTCAGTGATTAATTTCTTTTTTGAAAGGTATCACCTTTGAAAAAAACTCCAAGCCACCCTCTCAATTTTGTATATTTGCAGTGTTTTCTGTATAGTAACATTTGCTGGCATCTTCACTTCCATATATCAATTCTTTCCTTTGGCAGCATTATCCTGTAGCCTGGGTAAATACCATGGTGTTTGATTATAAAGGACACTTGAGGAATGGAGAGCTGGTACTGCACAGCTGGTCATCATTTCCTGGTAAACCTCAGCTTTTCAGATTTGGACTTTGGGTGTGGGACAGAGTGGGATCCAATAGCAGAATATTTACTGTGTGCATGTTCAGTTCTCCTGTAATAATCTCTTTATACTTGTAATTTTTATGTGGATATGCATACAACATTTTAATCTCTTTCCTAAAAGTATTGTTTAGCAGGAAAGAGGAAGAGCAAGAAGTAGTGTTCTAAAAGTTTCATCTGTTATGGAAGGAAAGCCACATAAAATAGATTCATGTTTATATCTGGTCTTACTTGCTTTGGAGGTACAGTTTAGGTTTCATTTGGTCCCTGTGCCTTGCACCCCAAATTGAATAGATCAGGTATAATGTAAGTGATAATATTTGCATCAGCAAAAGCTGTGAATTGGAACTTTGTCTTGTTCCCTGATATTGAGATCAGTTAGTGGGAGTGTCTGGAGCCAGCTCACTCTGATGCCATCCTGAGGAACGCTGTCCCAGCCTGGCTGGCCTGAAGCTCTGCTCTCCATTTGATCCAGAGGGGGTGTCCTGCTTTGTAGAAGCTGCAGATCTCGCTGGGATTTGTTTCAGTGTAGGGATAGCTCAGCCTCCCTGGACTATTATGTTTCCTTAAAGAAATCAGTTTCTCGTGGGGTGATAATCTACCATTTGGGAATGCAGGAGGCAGTTTGTGCTAGAAATACAGAGCATTGCACTAGAAGTGCTGTGCAGCAAAACATGCTCTGTCCATTTTATAAGGAAGTGATTTCTTACTGCATGCTGGCCTGTAATATTAACTGTTCTGTCTGTGTTTCAGATGAACTTGAAGAAATGTTGAATCCCATGGGAACCGTCCAGACCAACCCTTACACTGAAAATGCAACAGCTTTGCACATTAGATTTCAGGAATATTCAAAACAGCCTATTAATTACCCTCCCTTTGATAAGGTAAGGGATGACCTAAAGAGCAGTCATGAATGCTCATGTGGAAATAGCTGGTTTTTCTTTCCTTCCAACACTGCCTTTTCCAGTGAATTCCCCTTTTCCTGCCCTTTAGTCACTGTACTGCAGTTTGTTAAACTTTCACTGCATGAGTGGCAGTGCTTGACTTCAGGGTCTGTTTTGAAGATGTACACTTTTAAAAGTGGTCTGTACATGGTCTTTCGAAGGTCAAAAGCAAATCAGTTTCCTGTATGAATGATCTTACAAAAAGCTAAATTTATCTGCTGTTCTGGAAACCCTCAAACTGTTCTTGCCTGTGATCTATAAAGATCTGTTCTCTCTTGGTACAAATGTGTGTTAGGCACTCTTTGGGACACTGCCCTGTGAGCTCGAGTCCTTTAAAGGATAAATGGACTCTTAACACTGTGTGCAGAGGGATTTGTGAAGGTCTGCTCTTGGACTAAATCCACTGAAGTGGCCCTGCAGTTTTCTACAGATGAAGATAAGAATCTGTCTAGAAAGGAAGTGTATATTTGGAATACACGTGGTTATTTCTGTAGTGTGAAGGATAGATGGAAAATTGTTTAGAAACTAGCAAAAAAGCTAAGTCCTGGAAACAAGTAATGAAATAAGTCTTAAAACAGACTGCTAATGATATATTATAAAAGTCAGGCTTAACTCATGTACACACTAGTCTGAATTTTGGTTTGGGGAAAGTCAGTAACAACCTAGAGAAATTGCTTTTTTTTCTTTTTGGAGGATTTTGCACCTTCAGGAGGCATGAACAAAAAGACTGAAATTACCAAGCTTTATCATCTTGTTCAAAGGCAGATTTGGGATTTAAGGTTCATAAAAATGAAATCAAATAACAAGATAGCATTTCATGTGTTTCAGTTTGGGTTAATAGTGTTTCCCCTTCCTTTTCATCACAGTACTTTTTCTTTTGTTCAAACAGCATTGGAAATGCAGTTAAACTGGTACTGACCAATTGCTGTTTATTTATGCTGACCAGTTAATGCTTCATAGTGGATATATTTTATCCAGTTTTGGTATTGCTTTAAGTTTTTTACTCATTACACTTAGGGGTATTTAATTTTTAAAGCAAGAAATGAATGTACATATTAGATAGACTAAGTAAAAGTGTGTCTCTTTAGCAATCACGTATTTGTTCTTGCTCTGGTGTTTCTTTTCTTTGTCCCTGCAATACCAAGTACTCAGGAAGTTAAAACTCTGGGCTGAATGCAGCCAATAGATTTTCCTGGGTGAGACAGTGTAGTGACATTAAGGTAGGGTCTAATGGTCTTCATCCCTTGTGACTTTCAGCTTCATTCAACTCAGTCTCCTAAAGATTCTCTTGGTGAAGGTTCTGTTGAATGAGGAGTGATGTTGCAGCTGCTGGAATTACATCAGCTGAGGATCTGTCTCTCACAATGCTCCAGCTGAGACTTGCTTATTCTATGGCCACTTCTCATTTTCCAGTGTTGTTGCTGGTTTCTGCCAAGAAAACAAAGAATGAGATGCCAGATTTGTGTTTTGAGAAACATAATGTGCAAAAGTAGATGGATCTTTTCAATCATCTCATCAACCTGCTTGCACAGCGAGCTGTGCAATGCTGCTTGCACAGCGAGGAGCTTTTGGGGGCTGAGGGAGCAAAAGAGCCTGGAGCAGGGATAAGAAACTTGTCTGAGACAAGAGCCATGTGTGGGGCTGGTCCATGGCCAGTGCTGCAGGCACATCATGGGGCTCGGGTTCACGCGAACAAAGCTGGACTTGCAGACTTTGAAATTTTATTTGCACACAGAGTAACTCTCAAAGCAGGGGGAGGAGAGAATCAAACATAGAATTAGGACACTGTGGTTTTGTTTATGCATGTTTTCACACACAGTATGTAAATAAGCTTTGTAGCCAAGTAGCAGATGTAATACATGATATTAATGAGAGTTTCATACAGAGAAAAGAAATAAAACAAGTTAGGATGCCTTTCTAGGGATTTTAGCTGCTGGGTATTTCTGCTCTGATTATTGCAGTCTTTTGTTGTTTCTCGTGTTGTCTGAGTAAAGACAACACAAGTCTTGATGGACCTGTGACTCCCAGACCAGCTGGGGTGCTGTTGTACTCCTGGGTAACAGGAGAGGCAGAGCTCTCAGGGAAATGAGATGCTGGAGTTCCTTAGACTTTTTTCTTTATTGAGATTTTATTTCATTATTTGTTCCTCAAAGCAGCAGCATCTGACAGCTGTAGACAGACATACCTGGCCAACTCAGCATTGTAACACCTGGCTTGGTTGCAGTAATGTGCAGAATGCACTTTGAAGAACTGCATTTACTTCTAGACTTAATTCTCCATTGTGGGTTATTGTGTGAACTTCAGAAACCAAGTCAGATGTTCAAAAGAAAAAAAAAAAAGGAGAGGAGATCCAAGATCTAGAGAAGTACATGGACACACTGTTTAAAATCATATGGGCAGTCTTAGAGCATGGTGAAAGGACTGGACTTGTGGATTCCTACTGGGATTGAGGGCTAGAAGCATGAATCCATGGGCATGGAAACAGTGCCCTTGGAAACTGCACAAGTAGAGGTGAGAAAGCAAAGGATAACTTAGAGTTGAGGAACTGATTTTCTGTGGTGAAAAATAAGGAGGAAATGCAGAAACAGAAAGCAAGACGTTGTCAGGAAGGCTGTTTAATTTAGCCCAGGAGTGATGAAAAAGGAAATAATGGAGGTCATCCTAAGCACTGCTGTACCTGATCTCCCTAGTCCTGCAGGTGAGAAAGGGGACACTGCACACAAGTCCATGCTATACCACTGGATAGACAAAACTACCTAAAAGATAGCAACATTTCCTTATCTGCTTCGTTTCTGTAATGCTTGTTCTAGCAATGTGGTCAGATTTGGGGTTAAATCTAATGTATTTAAAACCAACTTCTTGCAGATACTTGAAAAGGCAGCTGAGATTGCAAGAAACAGTGACAATGCTGCAATGGCGGTGAGCATCATCTAAAGACTAATTTTAAATTATTTTCTGGGTTTATTTGGTTCTTATCTTCTGCATCAGTCCAGAAATAAATAAGTCAACTGCTCAAATAGCAATTCTACTGCCTCTGTTTTCTTATATAATTCACTTTGATGAACTGCTTTAAAATTCAGATAGATATCTGCTTTTCCCAGTATATTTTGGACTTGTCTATATTTTGTCAAAAAGTTTTACATACTCTGAATTTGGAAGACAGCTAAGATTTACATTAGAGCTGAAAAACAGTTTAGGACTAGAAGACCAAGATAAATGTCTGTCTACTTTGCAAATGTGTTTTCTTCTGATTGTTGCAAAAGTATTTTTTTTATTGCTAATGAGAAGAAATTATTATGTATGTATCTAAATTTGCTCATTTGAAAAACAGAAGAAGAAAGTATATGCATCCTAAACGAGAGTGCTCCATGTTGGAGTTGGAAAACAGAAATATTGCCATCTAGCGTCCTTAACCCTAAAGTTGAGTTATTTTTTCAGAAAGTTCTGCACACTGCATTTGGAATTTGTTACTTACAGTGTCTACAGTAAGGAATCTGAAAGAAAGGCACAGAGGTCATTTCCCTGTGTTTCATGAGTTTTTATCTGATGTTCTTTCTGCTGCAGTGTTGCTGGTATTTGAGGTACTGTACCAGACTTACTGAATTTATCACATTATACATGTTTCATTTCCTAGGGTCGAGGTGGTAAGAAGTTTTATGTTGTGCTAAAAGATATAATGGAAAGAGATCCTTTGTCTCAGCTTTGTGAAAATGAAATGGATCTCATTTGGACTTTGCGATATGACTGTCGTGAAAATTTCCCACAATCGTTGCCAAAACTGCTGCTCTCTTTAAAGTGGAACAAACTTGAAGACGTTGCTCAGGTAAGGGAAAAGACAACGTGAGTGGGGCAAAAAGCTTCAATTAAATCATCAGAAAATAGGATTTCTTTCCTAAGTGTAGCCGGTTTGAAATGGTGCTGTTGTGCAAGCTGGAGCTCAGTGTCTAACTTCTGCAGCCTGGACACGTAAAGAACTTATTCCCTCAAAAAAAGCTCCATAAACCAAAACCAAAATGCATTTCAGGGGTCCTCTGAATGACAAGAAAAGCACAGTGGATATTTATACAGACTGATGTTAAAACCTTGTGCTCAAATTTGATGCTAAAAGCAAGAATTTCCCAGACTCATCCAGTGCAGCCCCGTGCTCCAGCACAGTCAGTCTGAGCTGGGCTGTGTCCAGCTGAGTTGAGACTACCTCCACCAGTGGAGACTCCACAGGCTCTGGGCAAACAAGTCAGTGCTTGACCACCCTCACAGCAAGAATGTTTTTTATAAGGCTATTTTAAAAAAAAAACCCTTTGTAAATCAAGATCTGAAATAAAAGTTCTTGTGAAAACTGTTAAGCTGCTCAAATATGATAAAATCCAGATCTCAGACTAGGTAATTAAAACTCACCAAGGCAGACAGATGGCTTTTCAAAGAGATGTGAGACCCACCAGTGCTACAAAACACATAATTCTCATCTTGTCTCTTTGACCAAATAGTCTCTTTAAAATAACTTTTAAGGACATGAGGCTGGTGCTGTGATACAAGGTGCATTTTCAGTAAACTTGGTTCATTTCTTTCCTGCACAGATGTGCAAGGTTATTTCATTGCACTGTAATGAAGTTGGTGTTGCTGCCTTTTGGTGTATTTACCCAGACAGAATCCAACTCTTTGGGCACTTTTTGAGAATAGTTTGAACTTTATTACAGGAAAAATTATATGAGCTCATAGTAAGACCATCCCTCCTTGATAGACTGGTTTTAAAAGTAATAAAGTAAAAGGTTTCTGGATTGAAATTGAAATGTTTTAGTCAGATTGTGCACAGTGAAGTTTGAGCCAGACTATGAAGTCTGGCCCAAGTTACCAAGCACTGGTGTTGTTCTGGTCTTCTGACAGAATTCAGATATAAGTGATGCTCACCCTCTTGCAGACCACTACACTGAGATAATGTTCGTGTCGTTCCCCAAGTCTCATTTTAAACATTTTCAGCTACCTTTTTTGATATTTATAAACTTGGAGCTAAAAAGCATTTGCTGTGAAGGATTATGACTGATGGTAGAAAACTCTATTGCCCCTCAGTATTCTGACCTTCACCGGTTGCAAGCTAAGTGTTCTTGGAAGAAAAGGCAGATTTCCACTCCATGAAAATCCATCTTCTGCCTATCCATTATATGATTTTTGTGATTATCCAGTCAGGCTCTTAGAGTGCTTCAGCAGAGAGTTCATTTTCTGCTACATCCTTCCTCCCAGCTAGATGTGTAAGTTCTGTGAACTTCTGAAAATAAATGGAATTTCATCCCAGCTCCTTGTCTGTGCCATGAACACTGTACTAACAAAATGGAGCACCCACACATTCCTTGCTCACTTGTGTTCTTTCATGTGCAAGAATCTCATTCCTTAGTAGTTCCATTACTTCTGAATTTATTGTTCATTATCAAAAATTATCTGGAAATCAAAACTGTAGAAGTACAAGCAGGCACTTGTTTGCACCTTAAAATATGTGAAGGAAAAGGCATTCTGAGTTCTGGGGCTTTAAAATATGGCCTGTGGTGGCAGTTTTGAAAACTTACTTGGAGTATGGATATTAGCTGACAGCCCAAACTCCTTTACATTTGGAAACATTAAATATTATATTTGCATAAAACTTTTTATTTAATCAGATGGCGGAAATATGTTTTCTTGTTACTGTGTACTTTTTGGAAGGAATATAGTATTTATATTTGCTTATCTATAGACAATAGTGCAGTTTATATCATAATATTGGTTTTAGCACCGTGGAAAGTCTCTCTGAAAAATGAGATCTTACCTTAAACATGCAGAATATTTCTGTAGTACATAGACATGTCAGTACTCCTAATGATTTACCTTTTCAGGTAAAGCAAGACAGCCTCATTCATTTTAGGAATTCCAAAATGATCAGGATATATAATTTACTTCCCATTCAAATTAAATACTTGCTGTACTAGCTGTAGTTGTCTGCTACAATGTACTGTTATACCAAAAGTTGTTTTAATGCCCATTTTTAGATGTATTTCAGTAGGTCTTGACACTTCAAGAAACCCCTAACACAGTACAACAAAGCAACAAAACTCAAAGAAGCAATCAAACATTAGCTGTTTATAAGAAAAAGCAATCAAACACCAGCTGTTTGTAAGAAAATGGACTTAATAACTATATTCCTGTTTTTATTAATGCAGCTTAAAAATAGTAAGGCTCTTTTAGAAATGGAATCTGTCATATTTGATTGTAGATTATCTTTAATCTGTTAGTTCAGTGGTCCCTGAAGTTATGTTCAGTGGATTCAAGCAGCTTTCCTGAATTATTTACCATTCTTTACCAAGCCCTCGCTGGATTTGCAGGATTTTAGCAGAATGGTTGCACTGAAGGAATTGCTCTTCCTGCTGCCATAACCTTCCTGCTCAGCAGAGTAGCAGGGTGGCAGAACTTGTTATGAGAATTCTCAGGCAATATTTATTCTCAAAGCAGAATTCAAACAAAAAAATAAAAAGAATTTTTTTTTTTTAATCCACTTGCTTTCAGTGAAGTGACACCATCATTAATGAGAAGTAGAGAAAGGACAACTGAAATACTGGAAATAATTGGAATAAAAATACTGGCCTGTGCTTAATTGTACTGACTCATACAGTCTTCTTAGGGAAGAAATTGTGGTTATTTCTTTTCAGAAGAAAATATTGATACAGCAAGGCCAAATTCAGGTTTTCTCTGAAACATGCATTGTTCATTCTCATTGTAGCCACCTGTGCAATGTTTTCAGCAAAGGGAGGAGCTCTGTATTTTCAGATCTTCTTCCCGGTAAATGTACATGCTGTGGACCATGACCTTCACTGCCTGATGTGTGAGGCATGTGGGGCCATGTGAGCTCATCTTTTCAGACTATTTGTTTCTCCATTTCAATCATTCAGTATTAACAAAATAGCTCTATATTTTTGCTGGTTCTGCACCTGATTTGCAGTAGATTCTGTAGAAGTTCTGATAGTTTTGTTTTGGAGTCTGACTGCTGACAAGCAGAGCTGCTGTTTGCATTTTCAGTGTCTGCCTTGTGTATTAAATATGTGCTCAGGGTTATATTGCCTGCAGAGTTTCAGTGCTAGTGCTCCTGCTATGGAAATGTTGGTGGCTGCAGTCAGGACTGGCATCACTGATCCTTGCTGGGTCAGTGGATTTTTGAGTGTATTTTTGAGTGTATTTTTCTGTGGGAATGTGACATCTATGTTTAAAACAGCTTTAGTTTTACTTTACTTTTTTTACTTTACTTTTTTACTTTACTTTTTACTTTACTTTTTTTTACTTTACTTTACTTTACTTTATCTTGTGTGCATACCTGTATTTGCCCATGCCTTAGCTGGTCCTTTCCTCCACTTGTGGAGTTTCAGCACAGCCCTGGCTTTGTGATGTGATTCATGCCGATTTCTTGCCTGCTGGATTTCACAAAAATGATGACTCAGTTCAGAATCTGCCCCCAAGGTGTATAAATGGTGTTATGAACATGCCTGTTAAATGTGGGCTGAGAATGTGAACTCGTGTTTGTCCTGCTGGAACTGGAAGCAGGAGTTGATGGGTGACAGAGAAGAAATAAAGGTTTTTCACTGCTGAAACAAAAAACAAGATCTTCTTAATTAATCAGCTTTTTAAAGTTGCTATTGAAATATAAAATAACCTGTGTTATCTAATTTGTAGGGAATGGTATTATTATCATGACTTGTTCCTACAGGAAGAAACATCTTGTGCTGTGGATACACTGAATTTATACTAATATGCATTTATATTAATGTGCATGAAAGTGTTTATTTGTATCTATAGTGCCCTCTTTCAGTGATACAACTCTATGCATATTGCTCTCAGCAGGTAGCTGTGAGCTTCATAACAATGCAATAAAATCAGTTTATTTTGTGAGGCCTCTAAATGTCATTTTTTGGTAGTCCAAAGTTATGCATCACTGTATTCTGTAACTTTTTTTCCAGCACATTACTGCATCAATCTAGAGATTCTTTATTTGTTTTAGTATCTAACCTGGCTCTTTTTTTTTTTTTTTTCAATTTAAGCTCATTAATATTCACAGTGACTGTTCAAAAAAGCTCCATCAGTTGAGATCGTCAAATATTTTTGGTAAAGAAAGCTCTCTCTCAACAAAACCCTTTTTTTTTTTTTTTTTATCCTTAGTAGAAAACTTTCACTGTTAGCAAAATGGTTATGAGAGCCCTTACAAAACACCTTCATTTTAGTGAATTTCTGTTTTAAACCATACATATCTGGTGTTGCCTAATTTTTGTTTACTGTGCATTGTGTCTACATGTGAAGAAATGGGTTTTTCAGACTAAAAATAATCTGCATCATTTTAAAGAGGAAGAAACATAATCAGAAGTGGGCCCAGTTACCCCAAATTCTTTTTCTCCCCCCATCCTGTGCCAGCCGGTCACCATCCTCTGTTCATTTGAGTGCCTTTATGAGCAGTGAGACCCACCTGTGTCCTGACCTGTCACCTTTTTTTTGAACAGCTCCAGGCCCTCCTGCAGATCTGGCCCAAGCTGCTGCCCAGGGAGGCTTTGGAACTGCTGGATTTCAACTACCCCGACCAGTACGTCAGGGAATATGCAGTGGGCTGTTTGAGGCAGATGAGGTAGGTGAGGGTTTCTGGGGTGGCAGACTTCATTCTTTTTGCTCACAGGACAAAAGAGCCCCAAGAGGAAAGAGCTGAACACACTGCCTGCTGTGAATAGGTGGCCAAATAAAGCAGTCTGATTTGTAGGTAGGCTCACTGGTGGCTAAATAAAACCACTTTATTCTGACACCTTGTAGGAAATGATGATTATATTCCATGGGGCAGGAGAGCACCAGTGCACCTTTGTCCCAGAGAGGACTGGGTGTTCATCCCTTTTTTGGGCAAGGGGAGCTAGAATCTTTGAGAGTTTTAATAACAAAGGGAGAAATATTCCTGGAGTCAAGTACTGTAACACCTGGCACCCAGCCACCTCCACTCTGCTGTACCATTTAATAAGAATGTGAGCTGCAGCATGCAATAAGTAATCAGAGAATTACTGATTTGGTTTTGATTCACAGAGTTCTTCATTCTCTGCAGTTCTTCCCTAGTTGCATTTCATTTGCTCTCCTCTATAACCTAGGGCAGGACTTGTGTAACATTATCATTACTGTACATTTCCTGTCCTTGAATTCTGAAGTCTCTGTGGTGAATAGTTTAGTGAGTAATTTTTAATGGTCAAGGATAGACATTTGGCATAAAAAAATTAAATTATTTTGACTTCTTTCAAATCCAAACAAGAAATTTGGCTGCTTAGAAAGAATGCATCTGGAATAACTTCCATCTGGAAGTTGCACTAAGCTGTGTGTTGTCCTTCTTTGTGTGATGGAAAAAATGGGAGACACTCTTGGTATTGAACCAAATCCTGTAACTCTTGGGTTTGTCATATGCGCCTGAATTTTTGAAATACCACTATTCTAGCCACTCTCTCACTAACTGCTTTTATGTACCTCATTCTAGTGATGAAGAGCTCTCCCAGTATCTTCTCCAACTTGTGCAAGTCCTGAAGTATGAGCCTTTTCTGGATTGTGCACTGTCCAGGTTTCTCCTGGAAAGAGCACTTGGCAATCGGAGAATAGGACAGATGTTGTTCTGGCACCTGAGGTAGGAGATTTTCCTTTCATCTTTCTGAAACTATTGAGCCTGATTGGGCTTTCAAATATGATTTCTTGAGGATTTTTCTAAATGAGCCATTATCATAATGCCCACAACTCCATTTAATTATTTTTGGCATCTATGCATCAGATCTCTCATTAAAAATAAATTAGAGCAGTCTGTAATCTACCCTTGGATGAAAGTATTCCAAACTGCATTCAGCTCTGACTACCTGATGAGTTAGGTTTGTAAATACCCCAGTGTTTGTTTTGGCTGTGGGTGCAGTAAAAGCATAATATTTATCTCTCACAGTTGGGAAAAATTATTGTTGTTGCAAGTCTAACAGAAAGTAAAAACTGTTCTGTGTATTCTTGCTACTTTTGATGAGAAGTTTCATGAATGGCAAAAGCCTTGTAGAATGGACTGGAATAGGTTGGATAGGTTGATTCTGTCTTTAGAACACAATTAATTTAAATATTTCTAGCTAAAAAGAGCAAGTGTTGCATGGAAATGTTTTGGAGGATAATTGGCTCTGATACAAAGTTCAGTGGTTTGTTTCAAAGTGTTTTCCTTCAGGCAAATTGGGCTTTTCCCTTACAAAGGTTGGAGAATGTGTGGTTTAAAGTCAGCCCTTCAGTGACTTCTCAGAGCTGCTCTGAATGAAAGGGGGTCCTGAAGCAGGTATTCAGTCACCACCTCTTGGCATGAGCCCTGCTGCCTCCAGAGGAGTCCTGGGCTGGAAACAAGGAGCCTGCATCCAAACTGGCCTGTGCTCGTCTCCAGCACAGAGGGCTTCTAGCATCTCACCGGAAGCCTGGCTTGTTCCAGCTACGTGACCATGAGCTGTTTTAATGTTTGATGTGACCATGAGGGGTTTTACTGTTTGTTTTGGGTTTTTGAGTGGCTGCAAGGATGCAGTTGTGTGGATGCTGTGCTCTGCTGAGCAGCTTTTCCCCCGGCAGGTCAGAGGTTCACATCCCCGCCGTGTCGGTGCAGTTCGGCCTGATCCTGGAGGCTTACTGCAGGGGCAGTGTGGCTCACATGAAGGTGCTGGCTAAACAGGTAGGGACTGCCCTTGCCCTTGCCCTTGCCCTTGCCCTTGCCCTTGCCCTTGCCCTTGCCCTTGCCCTTGCCCTTGCCCTTGCCCTTGCCCTTGCCCTTGCCCTTGCCCTTGCCCTTGCCCTTGCCCTTGCCCTTGCCCTTGCCCTTGCCCTTGCCCTTGCCCTTGCCCTTGCCCTTGCCCTTGCCCTTGCCCTTGCCCTTCCCCTTGCCCTTCCCCTTGCCCTTCCCCTTCCCCTTCCCCTTCCCCTTCCCCTTCCCCTTCCCCTTCCCCTTCCCCTTCCCCTTCCCCTTCCCTTCATCCTGACCTATCCAAACCTGCAACTCCCATCCTTACTCCATTGCTCCTGGGGGGATATTGGCTGCCTTGACGAAGCTGGGCAGTGCAGAGGAGGAGGTGTGAGTGAGACAGGGAATTAAAAGGGCTGAGTGAGGGAGCAGCCTCCATGGCACAGAAGGCAGCCAGGGCTGTGGGGCCTCAGGGAGAGACACCTTCAGCACTGTCTGTGTATTCCGGACACAAGAGACTCTGGATTGACTGAAGAAGAGCTTCTGTGCATTTCAAGTTTTTCACCCTGTAAGGGTAGCTTATTCTAAATTTTACTTAGATTACTCCAGGACTACTTCCTGCAGCTTTTGTTAAGAGGTGTTGCCAATTACCCAAATACTCATTGTAGTGTTAATATAGGTCTTTCATTTTCACACACACATGCATACACAAAAAGAGAGAACAAAGGAGAGATATGTTTGCTTTTAAATACCCTAATAAGTATGAGAGGTTTGCCTTTGAAAGCACTAATAATTGTATCACCAGATCATTAAGAGACACTCACAAATCATGTTTGAAGTCTCTAATGTGGTTTTAGTGAGTTAATTTAGATTGTGATCTTGAAAATATTTGAAAATTCATCTCTCTTTGGAGTTGAAGGATTTATAGTATCAGGCCACAGAGATTCAGTCAGTGGATGAGTAGCTGATGGTGGTGTTTGTCTGCATTGAAACTGCTTTGGGAGCATTTGGAACAGGGATGTTCTGTTGTGATCTTTATTGCTGCAGCTCACAGGACGTGGAAAAGACCATCTCTGCCATGTGTGCTCGTTAGCATTGTCAAAATCATGAAAAGAGTAGGTGGTGAAATGCTTTAAGCAATAGATGTAAGGTCAGTAAAGTTTTTGTGCACTTTACAGGAAGCAAATGTCAGTACAATCAAAGAAGGGGCAAAAAAATTCCCAACTGTGCAAACACGGAAGAAATTCAAAGTAGAAATACTTCAAAAAGTTCCTGTTTGTTCAACACAGGTTCCATTTTGTTCCCTTGTCACTGATGTTTGTACAGCTCCTAGAATAGTGGAAAAGCAGAGCCCTTTTGGTTTTGACAGATGGCTGACCTGGCAGCTCTCCACTGCCCAGTTTTATAATCAAACTCCATACAATTTCCACAGCATCCTGCCTGGCAGGGTTCAGGCTGTGGGAGGGGTGAGTTTTGACTCAGCACCTTGTAAGTCAGGCTGAAGCTTCCTTGTATAAAAAAGAGTTTTCATAATTGTTAGATTGCTGCTGTTTGCTACAGAATCTATGTATTGCTCAGCATCTTACTGGTGCAAGCACAGTGATTGTTAGAAGAGCTATTTGGTCAAAAAGTTGCTTAGATGTAGAAGATGTATTTGCTGTATATTTTGTCAAAGGGCTCTGCTCTGTCAGTATTACACATTTACATCACCAATTTCCTTAGAGATTTTGGAACAGTAAAAAACTTTGCAAAACAGAAGGGAAAAAAGGAGTTAAGTCCTCCTGTAAGGAGGAAATAATTGCAAATAATTGCCTTGACTTTTTACACACTTCTAAGGTAAAAACTTTGCTTAGTTGAGATGCTATGATTTTAAACACCTTAGCCAATTAAAGCTTTTGTGTTCTGCCTGACTTGAACAGGATTTTAATGACACACATTTAAGACTTTGTTCTGTGAAAATTGTCACATGCAAGTGGTCTCATGGCCATTCCTTGTTGGATGCAACTTAATGTGAACAATGAAGTATCTGCATCCACAGCTCATCTCCAGCAATGTCTCAGTTTGTTAGAGTTTGAAATAATCAGCATTTCTGTTACTTCTGTATGCCTAGGGGGCACCTCTGTTATGTGCTTTGTTGAAATAGGAACTAAAAATTGTACTTTGAAGAAGGAAATTGTGTTAATGTGTCATGCATTAAAACGCCTCATTCATTTTTTTGGAAATGTTAAGTCATGCTTTTAAAAGTGACTCAAAGCTTAGGAGCTTTCATCTCATCAGTGTCTCTGTTAATTATAAAAATGGTATTTCTGAAACATGAGCAACTTAATTTCCATCCATTATTTCAATTTTTAAAAAGCTGTAGAATTATTTAATACTTGGTTTTGTTGTGAAAGGGGATTTCACATTATCTTGCATCTCAAATAAAAGCAGTAACTCTTAATGATAAAATATCTCTTTCAGGTGGAAGCCCTCAATAAAATGAAGACTTTAAATAGTCTAATTAAGCTGAATGCCATGAAGCAAAGCAAAGCAAAAGGCAAAGATGCAATGCATACGTGTTTGAAACAAAATGCTTACAGAGAAGCACTTTCTGACCTCCAGTCTCCTCTGAATCCTTCTGTTATACTCTCAGAGCTGCAGTAAGTAAAGAATGAGCACAGTTTCACCACAGCTTTGCATGGAAACAGTAAAGCAGGAACACATTTGTGTGTGAACTTCTCTGGCTGCATTGTTCAGGACTTGCTGCCACAGGGAACTTATCCTTTTGTGACAGAAGCTCTGCTGGGCATTCTGAGGTTAAGGTATCAGTTAAGTTAGAAGACTTTTGTGACCCACCATGAAACTTAATAATACTGACTTAGTCAATGCATTACCATGGATACACATATTTAAATGTAAGCCTAAAAGTGAGTTTGACTGCATTCCTGGCTTCTGTTTTTTACAATAAGCACAAAAGGCTGCTGAAACTTTCCACAGCACTTAAATATAAAGTCTAAAAATTCATGGGAAAGGATATAAAGAAAATTATTTTCTCTGAAAATGAGGGTGCTTGATTTAAGAAGTAGAGATACATTCACCAGTCAGTATCAAATACATTCCACATGTAGCAAATGCCTTCATAGCTTGGTGAGTGCTCAGGACATAGCAGCAGAGTGAAAGCAGACAGAGCATTTAAGTACTTCCAGACTGGAAGTCTACCTGTTCTCTTATGTTCTGAACCATGTTTAGATCTTTTCAGGTGAATTATTCCTATTTGACTAAGACTTCTGTCATGTTTCCTTCCAGTGTTGAGAAGTGTAGATATATGGATTCTAAAATGAAGCCTCTCTGGATAGTGTACAACAACAAAATGTTTGGAGGAGATCTTGTAGGGATCATCTTTAAAAATGGTGACGGTAAGCAATGCTAGAAACTTTCCATTTTTCCTTTTCCTTCTTCACTGGCATATTTGCACTTGAGTAATTTGGTATTATTCTGTATTGCCATCATGTAAACACGGATTACTCTGACATCAGTAAACACATTTAGCATCTTCTGACTGAGTTTCCAAGCACAGACGCTGCCAGTCAGGATGTAATTATGATTGATACCACTTTAACCCTTAGGCTGAGTGAGTATTTTTAGATCCCTTTTTCTGAAGGCCTTGGGAACTGGAGGAAGTGTGAGGAGCTGAAGCAGTGGTGTCACCTCTCGTTGCAGATCTCCGGCAGGACATGCTGACACTGCAGATCCTGCGCTTGATGGACATTCTGTGGAAGGAGGCTGGCCTGGATCTCCGGTAAGGAGCTCCTGAGGGCTGCTTGCTTTGGATGGAGGGGCTGCTTGGAGAAAGAAAGCTTTCCTTGTTAGAGCACTTTACCCAGTGTCCTTGTTCTACACACCTGTTGGGGTGCCCAGAGGACCAAGGTGAGCAGGCAGTGGGGAGCGTTACCTCGCTCCTTCCTGCTGGGAGCAGAGCTCTCATTGCTGCTCACACCAGCACGAACGGCCACTGGGAACATCTGCAACTCTGAAGTCACTTCCTCTTGTTGGTAAAACACTGCTTGGATACCTGAATGCATTTTTCCAGCCAGAAATATCTTTGCATCTTCCAAAGTCTCTTGTGAAGTAGCTTTCTTGCTTTTGTATCCTTGGTAAGGTAAATGTGATTTCTTTGAATGAATACTGGAGTGTTCCTAAGACCAACAGTATCAGTCATTGCTCAGTGTTACCACATAAACCTCTAGTACCTGGGAAGCCTTTCCACCCAAATTTATGAACCAGTTTTAGGTAACATAATTCACAAATTCTAATTGCACTGTTGGAAAGTAGTCCTAAGAAAGGTATCGTATTATTAGAAACCATTTTTAGCCATAAATTAAATTTTGTACGCCTGTTTCAAGAGCTGTAATCCTCTCTGTTTAAGTTTTGTTTACAAGTCTAGAAGTACTTATTTGAATATTGCCTGAAGTACTTAATTTAGATTCTTGAAGCTCTTTTTAAATTTTTATGGTTCAAGTATAGTAGTGGGAACTACATAAGGCACATAACATCAGCAGAGGTCAGTAAAATGATCAACTTGTTACTTATAATGCTTAAGAAAAGGTGGAAATGTGAATTACAAATTATTTCTGGAAAGGTATAGTGGTGATGAGATGGTTGAGTGTGTGTGAAGTTGAACACTGACTTGAGGAAACCTTGAGGTCATTTATGTCATTATAAATTGACTCTGAGGGGGCTGATCCAGCATTTGGGGGCAAGGACAGCCTCTGGCAGCTGTGGAATCCCAGATGAGGCATTCCTCAGTAGCTGCCTTCCCAGAAGCTGTTTGTAGTTCCAGCCTGGGCCACACACCATGCCTAGCAAACAGGAATAGTGATGAGAGTCATCAAATATGCTTTTCCTGACTAAGCCTTTTTTTTTGAAGCGCAACAAAGGAAAACAAAAAAGTAGCTCTGATGTCCAAGATTTTCCTTAAAACTCTTGGAGAAGAAAAAAAAGTAGAAAGGGGAAGTTCCTAGTGAGAATTGAAGTTCTATATTTGGCCTCTTCAATTTGTTTGCTTAACTGGGAGCATCTTCCTTCCATTCATCCTGTCATAGTTACCATTATGAAATAAAATCCTGGGATTGAGGCAGGGTTACAGTTCAGTGTCTGTCCAAGAGATTAATCGGGCACTTGCCAAGAGAAGGCTCTGAAATGACCTTCCTTGAGAACAGAATTGGCCAAAACAGCACTCAGAACACCCAGAGCGTGAGGGCACAGCCAGCAGGGCGAGGCTTTGGCATCTCTGTGTTTATAGCCTGCATCTCTCTCAAGAGCAGACAACTCCAGAATCCATAAGCCAGCAGTGGTGGCGTGAGTTCTTTGCCATGCTCGTGAGTCAGGAGTCTGTGGTTACTTTTTGCTTGGGTGAGAAGCATGGTCTCAGCTGAAAAAGTAGTGTCAAAGAGCTGCTTTCCTGAAAAACACAGTGCCACATGCCCATACCAAAGAGTGCAGTCCTTGCTTGCCCTGTATCATCCTTAGTTTCCCTGAAGTTATTTCCATTTGTGGATGTACAATGGATTTTGCACTTTTCAACTTTTTTTCACTATGGAGAGTCTGGTAACTCCATCCAAGTAAAAGCAGGGCTTCAGCTGTGCCAGAAGTGTCAGAGCAGCTCTGGCTGCTGCTGCTCCCCATCAGTCGTGCTTTGTCACAGCTTCCATGAGGCATGGATCAAATGGCAGCCAGTGCACCACTGAGCAGGGGACAGGATCAGTTCCCTTCTAATTGCACTGCAGTCCACACTCAGTTCTCTAGCAGTGATTGAAAATGAAACCTAAGCTCAGTCTGTGTCTAAGGCAATCACAATATTCCCAGTGGGATTTCTCAGCTCTAGAGAGAAATGCCAAATATGTATTGATTTTGAGAGCCGAAGGAGGAGAAATGTTTGCTTGTTTGTTTAACTGCCAACTAATTTGTCTTGGGAGTGACAAACAGGTCAGGGGGTGTATCAGAGGGGACACTTGTGTGCAGGAGGATGGCACCATGTGCTCCTGTAAGTCCTTCATCCTGGGCTCTCCCTTCGTGTGCACAGCTGAGGAAAGCCTGGGGTGTAGGGGGGATCTGCTTCCCAGAACAGGACCAGCACCGACACAAGCACTGACACTAAGAGCACTCTGCCTTTGGTCAGTCTACCTCAAACATCATCCAAGTAGCAGAGAGAAATGAACAAGGCAAAAAGTATATTTTATAGTTAATCTCCACACCTTAATTTCTAAGACAAACTTGTACCTGAACACTGAGCAGGAAGTAGATGGCCCATTACAAATACATGTCACAGCAGAGGAGCACAACATCTGTCTTCCCAAGGATGCTGTGGGGTCTGTGGGGCTGCACCTCTCAGGAAAATCCTTGTGTCAGAAAGTGTTTGGGCTGCTTTAACTCTCTGTTATAGCATCAAAGTTGTGTTAGTGGAGGAGTGACTAAAGCAACAGCAATAGAAAATCATGAATTTGAGGAGTTTGATCTATGCCAAGTCACCTTTGCCGTGGTAAATTGTCATAAAAGTATTTAATACTTTATTACTTTTTTGACCAGATGCAGGACATTCTCCAAAACACTTTTTTTTTTCAGTGCCTGTCTATAGTAGGCTTTCATTTTTGTCTCCCTTACGTGTGTGAGATCTGAGGTTACATGGCTGTGTATGAGTGAAATCAGAGTTCACACACATACTGGAAAATGTATTTGTTACAACTCTTTAACATGTCATCATTTTTAAACTATTGGACCTGAAGTTACAGAGAATGTGTTGATAAATCGCCAGTATTTTGTGTGTGTTTGGAAGGGCACTGGTTTGGTGAATTAAACACTTGAAATAAAGAACAGTTTTAAATGAGTGAAGAGAATTTTCTGTCCTACCCAGGATTTCAGTACTGATCTGTCCATGGCTGTTGCTGGCTTTAAAAAGCAGGGAGCATATCCTGCTGACAGACGCTGAAGTCAGAAAGACCAGGATGAGATGGAAAGGGCCCAGAGGATTTGTCCCTAACTTGACTCCTGTCAAACTGTCTCTCTGACAAGGATGTTTTTTCCTGCAGTTGTAAGCACACAGCCCTCCAGGGGCTGCAGGCTTTCATCATTGCCTGCTTTTGAAGGGAAGTTGTTGGCCGTGTGCCCGGCTCAGCCCAAGCGGGGTGGGTTGCGGTGCCGTGGAAGGAGGCCAGGGTGCACTTTAACCTGGCCAGCCTTGGCTGCCATTTGTGCTCTGGTGATAAGGATGGGCAGAGCTTCCCTGTGCCCAGGGGCAATCCCAGCCACCCTCCTGCTCCTGGAGAGCCCTGCTCTGGGGACAGGGCTGGGACTGGGCAGGGCACAGAACAGAAACGGGAAGAACATTCCAAGCCTGCTCTTCAGCTGTTGTTTTGAAGTTGAGTCCTCTTGCAATACCATGCTGAATCTGGTTTTCAGTGCACTTCGTTGCCAGTAGGGAAGAATCCCAGTCTATATGGTTACTGCTTCTGATGCCTTCAGATTTCAGCTTTTATATTTTACAGATCCTGTGCTGCATCAGTGCATCACTCCAAACTCCATACAGAGTGTTAGTTACTGTCTGCACAGTTTGGTCAGACAACACAATCCCTCTGGGCCTGAAGCTCAAGGACACTTTACTGTCTCAGGCCCTGAAAGTACAAACAAAAGTGAATGGGGGGAGCAAACTGGGGATAAATGACTTCAGTACCTGAAGCTGTAATTGCAGAATTAACCCCTGGTTTGTGAATGGACCAAACTTATAATTGTCTGAAAAACTGGTGCCCATTGTCCAGCTTGGGTGTAGCCTCTGGGAGGCTGTGACTGCCCAAGGTGTGGTTGTTGAAGGCCTTCAATAAATACCCACTTTATTCTCTGAATCTTGTCTAGCCTCTGTTCTAGGTAGCCCCTCCAAGGCATCACTACTTGCACCACTTCAGTTGTGTTATCCCTTTTGTGGAGAACTGCTCAGTTCCCTGATAGCTATAAGCCAAAAAAGTTGTGTTTATTTTTTTAAGGAATTTTATTTCTTTTTCTTCCATGGCTTGGGATAATAGGCTGTGTCAGTTAAGAGATGTGGTTATGCTTTGTAGCTATTAAATTTAATATCTTATATTAAACTATATATATATAAATAGATGTAGTTTTATATATAAATACCAATGACAGCTTCACCAGCAGTGAAGCTTCATTCATATATATATATATATATATATATATATATATATATATATATATATGTATGTATGTATGTATGTCTGAAGGTAGTACACACGTCAGTTTTTACATCCTGCAGTTGTTTTATACAGCTCTGTAGGTCAGTGAGTGCTGGTCTATACCTTGTGCATGCAGTGTAGGTTTTTGTTGGTATTCATTCTCTTACCCATGGACCATGACCACAACTGAGATCATATTCTTGGCCTGAGCTGCCTGGCACAAGAGCAGACATCTCAATTTGTGATGCATTGCCTTTGAAAAGTTTGCTGTAAGTTTCCCTTGCAAATGCTAAGCTCCCATTTCATGGGGTGTGCCATTCTCTTTAGCATTTTAAGCATCTGCAGGGAGAAAATGTATTGGGAAAAGCTACACTTACCTATTTATACACATCTCTCCTTGATTGTCATTTTGAACTGTGTCTCACTGTGATGCAGTGACATGGTAGGAGGTATTTTCACTGGTCGCAGTGTGTGAATGCACAGGTGTGGTCTGAGATACCAAGCCAGTTAAGAGATGTATTCCTGTTTTCCATCGGGTTTCTATGCTTCAGTTTAGTGTGAGCTGGAAAACATTCTTTATGTTAATATTAAGAAGGATTTATTGCATTTTTCTTTGAAGTAGGAAGATGGTGAAAAAGGATAAAATCTTCTTTTGCATTTCCAGCAATAATTAATACTGGAGCAGGTCAGGGTCTGTCCGGACAGGAATTCACAAATGCAGGCACAGAGCTCCCTCTGTGGCTCATCCTGGGAAGTTACAAGAAACTGGGTTCCAGTAAAAAGGAAAAATTAGGCTTTTTAAAGTGTCTCTCTTCTTTGCATCTATATACAAAATGGGGAAAATGAACGTTTTAAATGTATTGCTGGTCTTTAACCTTTACAAGCAATTCCTGTATATTGCCCCTTGAGAGTTTACTGTTCTCATGAGCATTCAGCCATCTCCAAACACTGACTGCACTAAAGAGGCATTTTGCTGGTTTAGGTTCTGACATGATTCTGTGTTTCCTTGCAGGATATTGCCCTATGGCTGTTTAGCAACTGGGGATCACTCTGGCCTCATTGAGGCTGTTTCTAGCTCAGAAACCATTGCTGACATTCAGTTAAACAGCAGCAACGTTGCTGCAGCTGCTGCCTTCAACAAGGACGCGCTCTTGAACTGGCTGAAGGAATACAATTTAGGGTAATTTCTACACTTATTCTCTCAGCTATAGAATAAGCTACAAAATCCCTCTGAAATTTCTCTTTCAGTCTGGAGGAAGGTGTGGTTTCTTGCTAATTGTTTTTCTAGCATGTCAAATTCTGCCTGAGATTCATGGTACCCTTGGCCCTGGCATATGCAGCATTTTGACTGTGTGCTGTTGAGTAAGTTATATTAAATTTGGCAGCACAAACAAACCCAAGGAAACGACATGGGTCTCAAGCCTTGATGTTGCCTTCCATACTGCTCGTTCTCCACAGCTACCTTTACACTATTTTTTCTCAAGTAATTCTGGTTTTGCAGCATCCTAATTGACTTCTGGTTTAAACAAGCAAAAATCCTTTTTTGAGGCCAAAGCATGACATGAATTCCATCAGTGTGCACTAATACAATTTTTTCTGTGGTTACAGAGAGGACTTGGATCGAGCCATTGAAGAATTTACTCTGTCTTGTGCTGGCTACTGTGTAGCTACATATGTGCTGGGAATTGGTGACAGACACAGTGACAATATCATGGTCAGGAAAAATGGGCAGGTAAAAAAACCTTCTGTAGGCAGAATGCCTTTGGTGACCTTGGTATGCAAGAGTTCTCTTGAGAACTTGTAATTTCTTTGGTGCCATGCTGAAAGGAAAGGCACACATGGTTAGAACTGATGTCTGTGGTTCACTGAGGGCTGGAGAGAGCTTCCAGAAGAGGAAATGTAGTGGTGGGGGAAGGACAGAGCACAGCCTGGTCCATCAGCAATTCTGTATGGAGAGAGGCTGTTCTGCAGAGCTTTTACAGAACATCCAAGAGGCCTTATAGTGGTTCAGATTCATTGACTAAAAGTGGTCTTAGGGTATCTTGCAAAAGACCACGCTTAAAAATCCATGAACTGCATTTTGGAGCAATGTGGTTTCCCTGAAGTGAGTCTGTGCAGCTCAGCCCTGCAGAAATGCTCAGTGTGGAACCCAGCACCAGCACAATGCTGTGCACTCAGAACCTGGGGGAGCTCCTAGACATCTGCTTTCTTCATTGTTAGCTTGTAATGTAACTTGTCTGATTTAATTGAAATTATTCTTCCTGGGAAAACAGCAAGGGTTATAAAATTGAGAGCTTTACAGACATTTGCAGTATTCTTTTTAAGTTTGTACTTCCTGGAAGAAAGCTGGAATGCCCTTAACCTCAATTCTAATGTGGGGACCTGCCACAGGGTCCTTCAGATTAACTCAGCTCTGCTCCCTTTGCCTCTGTCCTTGTGTGGGAAGGCCTTGGATGTGATGATGTTGAGCCTGTGGGCTCATCCTTGGGCTCCTTTTTGTCTGATGCTGCCACCAAGCTGTCTCTCTGTGGCAGCAGCAGCTTAAACCTGAGAGAATCTTTTGCTGCAGTGGTCACTCAGAAGTGTATGGATGTTATTATGACTTTAAATCTTGAAGTGGTTTAGAACCAAATTCTCCCAAAGGTTGAAACCACAGGTTTTGGAGGGTCACATTAGGAGTTAACTGTTCTTGATACCTTCATCCTGTAGAGATATTAGAAAAGTGACACATTTTGCTTGAGAGATTATTTTTCACTTGTTTTGTTTGTTTGTTTGTGTTTGTTTGTTTGATTTTTTTTTAGCTCTTTCACATAGATTTTGGGCATATTCTTGGAAACTTCAAGTCCAAGTTTGGAATTAAAAGGGAACGGGTACCTTTCATACTCACCTATGATTTCATTCATGTTATTCAACAAGGAAAAACAGGGAACACTGAAAAATTTGGTCGGTGAGTGTTACTTTGATCTCTTTGTAATTGAGATAACTTCCAGCATACCAGAATTTACCTGGGGTTGGTTTGCTCATTTGCACTCGTGTGGAAGTGTGCCAACATGCATTTACAGGGCTATCTACTGCTCTCCCTGAGCTGGACTGTCCACAGATGACTTCAGGACCAGAAGCTGCAGCTCTGCAGTTGATCTCCCACAGCAGGAGGTGGCAAGTTCTGCTGGGCTCAGCTCTGCCTGCAGCAGCTCTGGGCTCCAGGCAGGGCTGCCAGACTGTTGTTCAAGCACTGCCCTTAGGAAGAGGCTCCCTCCTGCCCTTCCTGTCCATCAGGGCATGTTCATTGTGCTGCCCCATGCTGGCCCTGCTTGGGTGTTTGGCCATGAGGAGCCACGTGCTCGTGATCCACCAGCCCTGGAAGCTGGCTCAGTTTTGAGCACGGAAGGAATTAGAAATGACAGAGATTAGAGGGATTGCAATAGAGCTTTGGCTTTTCCACTGTAGCCCACCCTATAGGATCATCAGGGCTTTTCACCTTATGAATTCTCAGGGAGGTGGGACCATGACCTCTGGCACTTTTGTTCTTTTTGAAGAGCAGCTGGTGGTGTTTTGTATGAGGGCTCTGTCTTGGTTTGGATAAGACAGGTGCCTGCTAAAGAAGGCAGGAGCTTCCCCTGAAATGGAGAATGCAAACCCTCCCCACCCCTCCAAATTGCTATGAATTTTAAATTAAGGGGCTCTCAGGCAAAAAAAATACGGGAGCAGGAAATAACAGTTCTTTAATTGGGAAGGGGGGAAAAAACATAAAATGATAAAATAAAAACAATGCAGTATACTAAAATGACAGAGTCAGAACTCAACCTGACACCCTGTTGGTCAGGGTGCTGGCAGCAGTCCAGTTGGAAAAGTGGCTGCAGTCCTCCTGAGGTGTCAGGTGTGGTTCTGTTGGAGCAGGGGGTCCTGTAGAAAAAAGGGTGATTCTTCCTCCGCAGATCCGTGGAGGTAGAAGCAGCTGCTGTTCCTCTGGTGAATCCAGTGGAGAAGCTGTGCTGGTGTGTCAGAATCTCCTGATTATATCTGGATAGCAATGCTCGGCTCCTCCCTCTGGGCGGAGCATCTCACAATGGGATGTTACAGTTCTTATCGGCCATGCAGTGACATTCAATAGCCTCTTATCACGGGATGCCCCCTGCTGAGGGAGGAGTGATTGTGATCTCTCAGGGAGAGAGATAAGGGGAAATTGCCCACTTAACACCTAGACAACTGCCATACAGATTGTAATAGAATACATCCTGCCTTGCAATCCAGAACAGGCTCGCTGAGGAGACATGGGATGTGTCTGTGGGAAAAGGTTCTGCAGGCATCTCTGTCTCTCTGTGCTGTGTTGCACAGTCTGTGTTTGTCAGACAGGTCCCAGATTGCAGATGAGAGTTACCAGATAAACAGAGAGCAGTTGCAGCCATGTGCAGTGTGTGACTCCCCTGCTGTGCTCCCTGCCCTGTGCCCAGGTTCCGGCAGTACTGTGAGGAAGCCTACCTGATCCTGCGCAAGCATGGCAACCTATTTATTACCCTCTTTGCACTGATGCTGACTGCAGGCCTGCCAGAGCTCACCTCTGTCAAGGACATCCAGTATCTCAAGGTACAGTAAGAGCTACAGCTCAGCAGGACTCAGCATTTTTCCAGGATGTGATTTTTTGATACCAAGATTAATACATTTTCATTGTTTTTCATTTCTGTGAAGATTTCCACACAATCCTTGAAGTTTTCTTTTTCAGCTGTATAGGACAAGGTCTGTAGTCAGGCCTAGTGCTCAGAGGATCTGTGCTTCTTAAATGGAGTCATCTCAGGGGTATTTTTCATCTTGGCTCATGCACAAGCATAGACCTGGAAAGGTGAAAATTATTTGCTTCATTCTCTTTCAGTTTTATCTTTACCCAGGAAGAGTTAGTGTTTAAACCAATTGATGTATTGCTCAATCGGTGGTAAGCAGAAAGTGTCAAAGGAGAACAAAACACACTGTGGCTTGTGTTGAAAGGTGAAGGAGGCTTTCACTGTGCATTTTAAAATTCCTAACAGTCCTTGTTTCCCTGTTGCCTTAGGACTCTTTGGCCTTAGGGAAGAGTGAGGAAGAAGCACTAAAACAGTTCAAGCAAAAGTTTGATGAAGCTCTGCGGGAAAGTTGGACTACTAAAGTGAACTGGATGGCACACACTGTCAGAAAGGATTACAGGTCCTAGGAGATCCTGGCATTTGCACTAAGCTGACAAGTGTTTGTAAAGGGTTTCTGTGCTATGGACCAACAAAACTTCAGGAAGCGCTGGGACAGCCCTCTCAGGCACAGGCTGGTTCTTGGGGAGCCCCACACAGGGCCAGCAGTGGGACTGTGATCCGGATGGGTCCCTTCCAGCTCAGCACATTCTGTGATTCTGTGAAATGATCCAAACCAAGGAAGGAAACGACAGTGAGGACAAATGGACTGAAATAATTCCTGAGTCTTTTGCACTCTGCTTCTGAATGCTTGATTCCAAGACTGTCTCTACAGTTAGTGATCATCCTGGATAATCAGTTCCTGCTGACTTTGCACGCTGAGAGCTACTAGGCATTTTTAAAAATTCTTTGGTACTTCATGGAGGTGTAAATATTTGTTTTTATACGTTAGGGTAATGTGCTCTAACATATCCTTGGGAGGTTTGAAGACCTCTGGCAGAACTGTTCTTCATTTAAAGTTAGGACTTGAAGAGTAAATTTTTTTTTTTAATATCCTAATCTGGCTAAAAAATGAGCGTATTGTGTATATTTTTCATATGACCTCTGCCCTACTGGCACAGATGCATTAATTCTACTGTAAATAGCAACCATGGTGTCACTGTACTGCAGGGAGCTGCTTCGTGTCTGTGCTGCTGCTGAAGGAGAGCTGGGGCTGTGGAGGGTCGGGGAGACCTGACAGATGAGATGCAGCATCCAGATGTTCAGGGTTGCACAGCTTTGTTCCTCTGACTTAACACACAAAAGAAACCCTTCAGAATGAGGAAGGGTAGGCCAATTCCAAACGTGCCTGAGAATCCCTCGTTGGTTACAGTCTCCCACTCAGCCTCTGGGGCTTTGCTTTCAGCTCCCAGAGAGGCACAGTTTGGTTTGGTTCCAGCAAGAAGCTCTTTCCAACCTTACACTGAAAATCCTATCTCAGATCAGTCCTTCCCTGTGAAATGTACTGACCTATGTAAGGGATGTTCTCATTAAATATACAACACAAAGTGATTTTTAAAGCATACATACCAAAAACCCCAGCTGGTTGGAGAAGCGAGAGTTTATGGGGAAAGATCATTCCTCAGAACACCAATGCAGTCACTGATCTTCTCTCTCTATTTATTAAAAGCTTGCAGGAATGTTGCTTTACTGAGATATATATGTTGAAGATGGTTGCTGAAGAAACTGGATTTGTTTTAATTTATTTAGTGAGGTACCAGGCTTTTAGGTGCTTAAATGGAGAGCAAATTTGTTACGTGCAATAGGGAACTGCTGGTTAAAAGATGTAACAAACTGTTCCTGAACATCAGCAAGAGAGGTTTAACTACTGCCTGTTCTCCAAGGAACACTGGTAGCTCTTGATTCTTGTGGACATTTGAAAGAGAATTAAACAGATATATTTACTTTTTGACTAAACAGTTGTTCTGCATAGAAATGTTGGATGATGTATGAATTTAATTAAAGTAGGTTTTACTTTGTTGAGAGTGTTTTGTTTTTGTTGTTTTGGGGTTTCCGTGTTTATTTTAGAGGTAAAGAACTTACCTGGAGTCGGTTCTATGTAGGGCATTGATTCTCTTCTCCTCACCCTATGGGCTTATCTCTCTGAAAAGACTTCTAGAATATTCTAAAAGTAACAAGTGTTACGTGGGTTGGTTTTGTTGGGTTTAGGGCTATTTTTTTAACATACAGCATAGTAGTGTTTCAAGTGTGCCATGTCTCGTTTTTAATTATTATTATTTCTATAGCAGATAGCAAGAAAGTTAAAAAGAAACTTCATAGCAGGTGACAGCTCTGAAAAAAGTAATGGTATCTTCAGGTAATTCACAGCATATGACTCTGCATAAGGAGCCCTTCATGGACACGTTCTGTTTTTCTGTGGGACAGAGCACTTGGACATCTCTGGCCTTGCTGAGGGAGACATCAGCTTTTCCAGGACTGTGAGGTGAAGTTGGGGAGTGGCCCTTGGCTGCCTGGGGCTGGTGTGGACAGGCTCTGGCAGGAGAGAGCCTAATGGCATCTCCCTTTCCTTTATTTCCTTATCTCCAAGGGCAGATGGGTTCATGTGCCACCCCAGGCGTCCTATGGGACTCGGGCAGGTCCCAGGCTGTGCCTCAGGCTCCCCTCTGCTCCCCTCTGTGCCTCAGGCTCCCCTCTGCCCCTCTGCAGGTGAGAGCTCTGAGCTGCAGGTGCAGGAGCACCTTCCCTGCCTCCAGCACCACCGGGGTACTGCACTGAGTCCAGAGGGGATTGGGGATGTGACTCTAATGCAGGTCATAAAAGTACTTGAGATGGTGAGAAAATCCCATTGCCTCTGTTCCTTGAGGAATATTTAGAGGTGATTAGGAAATGCTGCTTCTGCTCAGTGTTGGTGTTGGTTATTAGCCCTTCAAAGGCTGTGTTGTGTTCGCTTGTCTTTCTCTATGTTTACTCTTGGCAGTTAATTAACAAGAATGGGAAAAGAAAGAGCCGAGTTAAATGGTCTGCTTTTGTGTTTGGCAGCAAAGACAATGAAGCGTTTTCCTGCTGTGAATTGATCTTCAAACAGCTGAGAAGAGATCCCATCCCACAGAAGTGCTTCCCAGGCTGACCTCTCAGGACTGAACCTGGCAGGAAGCAGCATTTACCAGGTCACCAAAGCTGATTTTGTGATACCTTCATGTTAAGTTTTGAGCAGAGTCCTGATTTGCTGAATTGTATTAGTAAAGAGATCAGCACTTTCCCTGGTTTTCATCATACTTACTACAGCCTGTGGCATACAGACTTTCATTCAGAAAACAAACAAAAAATAAATGAACTGCTTTGTGAAAAGTCAAAGGAGACTTTAACCTTGACACTGTTTGTCATCCAGGAGAAGACTGGATTTTGGCACATCAGTCCATTGATTGTTTCTGTACTTTCCTCACAATATCCAGCTCTAATACTAAATTGGTAAGTTAATTTGGGCTGATTTGGAACATACTATTTTAGACCAGTTTCTGAATTCCCAAGTCATCAAATTGGTAGATTATAATAACAGAATTTAAAGAGTTTGTGTTGAATCTTCAGTTCACATGGCCTCATGTTAATTGCCTTTCTTTGTATATGTCCACTGGAAAAATTACTTTTCCTTCTCAAGGCCTTCATTGTATCTGGCAGAGGGGGAAGCTGTCTGGGCTGCTTTAAAACCACAGCTGAAATTGGGTATATGCAGTGTGTAAAACATCTTTATTTGTTCTGGTTTATTACTGATTGCATGATTACTTGATGGATTTGCTTTCTACCTTGAATCTTTTATTTTGTGACACACGGTGACAACTGCTGCTTTTACACTCCTGCTTGTCCTGTCTTGGATTTCCAGGGAAGGAGCTCCCATGGATTTGCCCCTCAGCTGTGGAGCTGCTTCTTTTTCCTCTCATGCTTGTATTGGTTGTTTTGGCAGTGAGGTATTGGTTGTCAGGTCACTCACATTCCAGCAAATGCCTTGGACAGAGCCCATTCCCTGTATTTCATATAAAAGAGTCCAATATTCCTCTTGATTCTCCCAGAGCTATTGAAATCAGATAATTAAATAGTAGAGACTCTTAATAATTGGTATGTCAGGCTATATTGTAGCTTTATTCTGTAGGATGATTTCAAGCCTACATCTTTTAAATGTGTAATCAGTATTTCTATTATTATTCTTTCACAATATGGTGTATTAGTGTAATTATGTGTCTGAGCCAGCTTTAAAATCTAAGCCTGAAATCCTCTGCTAAGATGTAATAATTTTAAAAATTACTTGTCTGGCATGACACTCCAAGAGCTGAGGGAGCAGAGCTGTTCTGGTGCCCAAGTGTCAGTAGGTGCTGCCATGTGAGGGGTCAGTGCCCTGCTGCTGTTGGGCCTCCCTGTTTGCCCGGGCTTTGGGGATTTTGGAGACAAAAGGGGCTGGCTGTGGTGTGGCTGATCAAAGCCAGGCTAAACTCGGGGTGTGGTTCTATTGCCTGCCCTCAATGGACACTCATTGACCTGGGAGTGGTAGGAGCAAACACAGCACCAGGCAGAGCTCTGCAGCAGGTTTTGGTAGCCAGTGCAGGCAAGGAGCAGTCATTCCCCAGCTGCTGAGAAATCGAGGACAAAACTGTTGGTGCTGCCTCAGTGCATCACAAAAATGTTGCAGTTACTCTCCCCAAGCATGACTCCATGCCTGATGGAGGAGAGGGAGGTGCTCCTGCCAGGAGCATTGCTCACCCTGGTGTTGGCAGCTGTCCTTCAGCCAGCACAGCACAGCAGCATCCACGGGGACAGGAGAGAGCTGTGCTCAGTGAGCTCTGTTTGCACACTGCTGCTGCTGCTCAGGTGCCTTTCCAGCCTCATGACCCACAGCAGGAGCTGCTTGTGTCCTTCAGCAAGCCACACAGGAAATCCTACCAGGCAGATGCTGAGAGAACTTCCCTTGTTCTGCCCCCTCTGGAACACTTGGATAAAGGCTCTGTTGGGACCTATTTGAACAGATTTCACTGTATGGCACTGAAGGATTTAACATAATGCTATTGTGATGAGCTCGTCCTTCATCCTTTCAGTCTGTCCCCTTGCTCTTCCTCAAGTGATTGTCTGGAAAAGTCTCCTCTGGATTGCTTGATGATGAGGAATGGGGTTAAATTTCTATTTCTTAAAGTAATGGTATGGCTTACTCTTGGGAGAGCTGTAAAGGGTCCCAGTTTAGGAACAGCAGTCCCAGAGGAATGTGAAAGCTTAATTCTGGTTTGCCAGCCCTGGTTGGCTTTTGAAAATGAACAGCAGTGACAATCAAGCACCATGGAAATGTGGTTTTGGTGGGATTAAGGCCCTTGTAGCACAAGTGTGTTCATAAGATCTCATTTCTGGCTTTAGAAGTCTGCATTTGGGCAGGAAATCTGAGCAATGTGCAGAACCAGGGAAGTCTGGGCAGAAAGGAGGAACCTGGCAGCTTTCTCCTGCATGAAATTCCTAATGGACTTTGCCCTGGGAGCTTTCAGCAGTTCAGTCTGGTTTCTGAAATGATCTCTGTACCTCTTGCATGAGGAGCACTGAGTGTCAGACATTCCTCAAAGGGAGCTGAGCACTGTTGTTCAAGATACTCTGGAGCACAGAATGTTGTAAATGTGGCTCTGAACTCGTCCTGCTGAAACCCTTTTCCTGGGGGGCTGGAAACAAAACATGAGAATAGATGTCATAGCCCAGTCCAAGTATTCCCTGGGGACAGGAAAAAATCTGGATTCCAGTCACCTTAGCAGACATTCATTCGAACAAAAATGGAACAGCTCCAAAGGAGGAGTGGGAAGGACAGAAAGTCCTTTTCCCTATGGACTTTTTACTTTGGAATTTAGGAAAAGGAGAGATTAAACGAATTTCCAAACATCCCAGCCTATGTTCTTCTGCTTGGCTAAATAAAAGAACCCTTAATATTATTGGCTGTGGGAGACTTAGTCTGTTTAGCCTGTTTCCTACCAAAGAGCAAGGAATTAATCCTGCACAGAGATGTGTGCCCCTTGGCACGGGAGGAAAAGGTGCCTGCTGCTAGACTTGGGACCGTTTGTTTCCGAGGCTACTTCCACCCCTCACTCACCTCTGCTTGGGAGTTCCACAGTGGTTAAGGCCTTTGTACACCTGGAGCTTAATGCCACCCACCCCTGCCCCAGAGCCTTGGCCTGCTGTCTGGAGATGTACTGCACTCTGTGAAGAACTGCTTAAAAATACAGGTCAGGCTTTAAGAGCTCAAGGAAGGCTTAAATACTTTGTGAGTTGTGATTGTTGTTGCTCCTTTTAAGGCAAGGTGCAGGATCACAAGTGAGATATCAAAAACCTGTGAAAGTTTTGAAATTCTAGGAGGGAATTGGGATGTGAGCTGCAATCCTTGTGGCCAGGACAGCTTTTAGAAGACCCTTTCCCCCATAAAGTTGCTTCTCAGAGGTAGTTAATTTAGAAATAAAACGTTTAATATTCCAGACCACAACACTGAAGCAAACAAAGGCATTGCAAGTGGCTCTGTATGTGATCATCACGCTAGCGTTTGCAGCTCAATGGGATCATCTTTGTTTCCTTGAGAGGAGAATGAAGGCTCTGGAGAACATTTCTGAAACAATTCCTTGTCCTTAACAGCTGAGAAATGTTTAAGCTACAGCTCTGTTACAGGGCTTGTGTTGGTTAAATGAGCGATGCGAACAGACCGAAGTGCGGGACGGCTGCGGCCGGGATCCGTCATCCCGATGGATCCAGCTTTGGGTTTGGGATGCGCTCAGGGCCCCCAGAGCTTCCCTGCCGGGATCCGTCATCCCGATGGATCCGGCTTTGGGTTTGGGATGCGCTCAGGGCCCCCAGAGCTTCCCTGCCGGGATCCGTCATCCCGATGGATCCAGCTTTGGGTTTGGGATGCGCTCAGAGCCCCCAGCGCCTCCGTCCCGGGCAGAGCGCTCAGCAGGGCAGGGCTGCGCTGTCGTAGTGGTCCAGCAGGCTGTGGGCGATGAAGGCGCGCTGCGAGTGCAGGGTCCCGCAGGGCCGGCAGAGCAGGATCTCGCAGCTCGGGCACATCCTCCCGGAGCGCCGCGGGGCCCCAGGCTGCGGCAGCGAGCACGGCTCCTCCTGCCGCCGGCAGCCTCTCCTGTGGCAGCACCTCCGCTTGTCCTCTGCCGGCGGGCTCCTTCCCTGCGGGCTGCAACCGGCACACACAGAGGTGACAAACTCAGCCCGTGCCCTCCCGGGTGGATTCGGGCAGCAGAAGGATTAGTGAGTTCCTAAATCGTGAGATTTATCAACCCTTCCAGAGGCTGTACCTGTGACACCCTACGAGTGGGTGCCGTGTGTAGCCACCTGGAAAAACAGGGATGGACAGCAAAAAGGAGAGTCTGGCTCGGGGCTGTGGTGGCAGTGACAAGCCGTTAGTTTTAGAGCACAGAATAGAATTACTGAATGATTTTCATCATTTAAACAAAACCATAAAAGAGTGGCATCAGCTACAGGTAGGAGCTGATGCTTACCTGTACTCCTAATGGGGTAGGAGTTTCAACGTGCATGATTGTGGCATGAGCCTCGTGTGTCTGCATGAAGACAAACTGCAGAGAGCTCTGTGTGTGACCCCGTGCTGCCCTACACCATCACAAAGGTTCTTGTCCCACTCGTGTGCACCAGCAATGCACAGCAATGCTGGCCAGTAAAGCCAGCACTGGCCAGTATTGCACTGGCCTTGGCCAGAGATGGAAGAGCTGAAAGGAAAACTCTCCTGATTAAATTATACTCCCTTCTGTTCTACCTACACAATCCCTGACAGAGCTCATGAATCAGTGCTGACTGCAGGGATGATCTGGTTTGGCTGCACCGCTGTGAAAGCTCTGTAAGCCCTGATGGCTCGAGTGCATTTAAAACCCACTGCCATGCAGTGTGTCTGTAGGAATAGACCCAGTGAAGCCTGAAGGCTGACTCCCTCTCCATTAGCATGGGAGTACCATGGGAGGTTACTAGATTACTGTTCAATTTTTAATTTTTTTTTCTTTTAGCTCAAACTGGGGAAAATCCATATTTATCACTTACAAATAAGGATGAATGTTCAGAAAACAGGCTTTTACTGTTTCAGTTGTATTTGTCTGCCTCCTGAATGCACTCTTCAGTGAAATTATGAATAAGAGACAACATTTCACAGCAGTAATTCACTTCTTGGATGTTTGACTATGTTTCTAGTCCAGTTCCTCAGCAGTGCAGCAAGAAAAATCCCAAAACCAAGCCCTTGGTATTAATTGTGCTGCAATTAGATCAGAGGGAAAAATCTGGCTCTCAGTTTCATTTCTTGCTAGTGTATTTTAATCTTCTGTGGAGCCTGCAACCAGCTGCTGTGGCTATCAAGGCTAATGCAGTTAGCTGAGTAATTGTGGAGACTTGCGTGCACTTCCTGCTAAGACTGTAATTTCATGGTAATTACCAAAGACAGACTCCTTTTAGGAGATCTGTAGGGAAAACAGCTCTGGGATGACAAAAGACCCTTTTTGGAAACTCCTCCTTGATCTTAGCATACACTCAGTATACTTCATATTAAGGAAGAATAATACCAGGGAGAAAGACCCCAGAAAAGAATTTCAAATTCCATAAGAATGATTATGATAACTCAAAACTAATACATTCACAAAGCAGTAAGCTCTAAGTAATTTTTGCCTTTGCTTACTTTGGTTTAAAAAAATGAATTGTTATTATTTGTTTGTCTTTTTATTTTGTTTATCTTTTTTTCCTTCTAACTGGAAAGAGTAAGCATAAAGACACTATTGCAGGAACACAGGCATTAATTATGAATTTTCAGAAATTTAGTATCATTAACTTTGTTGAACAGTGATTTTTGCTGCTGCCCATGCATTGACATTTTCCATTGCACCCCAGAGTTACAGTTCTGGTGCAACAAATAATTTTTTTTTTTTTTTTTAAGTTACTGCTGGAACCAGTGGGGTTGTCCTAGTGGCAGTGCTGGTGTGCCTACCTGGAGAAACAGAGATGCTGCTCCTGCTAATCTCTTGCTGGAGGCACAGGGAAATGGATATTAGATAAACACACAGACACACAAGACTTGGAGAAGTTAATTTCATCTCTAGTGCTGCCAGAGACTTAATAGTTTTTAGCTCAAGTTGTTTAATTAGCATCTGTTTCCTTGTTTGTGAAACAGTTAATCCAGTGGAGGTGACAAGGTGCCTGTGGCTCTTCCAAAGCTGCTCTGGAAATACTCACAAAATTTCTTGTTTGAAAATGTATGCAAAATATAATCTTGGATGTACTTACAATTTATTTTTGGGAGACCCAGAGAAAAGGCTCAGTCGAGAAAATCTCTTCTTGAAGAGCCGCTCTTGCTTTTTTCGGCCGTACTTCCCCTCTCCCGGGCTTTCTTCTGTCAATTCCTTCTTTCCTTTGTGCCAGCTCATTTTATCTGTCATACCAGCAGCACCTGCTTAGCTGGAAGCAGAAGTCTGAGCCCGAAAACCTCTGCTTTGCTGGGTTGTACCTGGTGAAGTCTGGATCTGCTGCTCTGCAGACCTGAGAGGGTCCCAGGCACGCAGGAGCTCAGTGGAGATCACTGAGCAGCTGCTTTCCATCAGATGAAGCAAATACCTGCTCTGAAGAATCCTGCAGGCACAAAGTGACTCTGGATAGTCTTGCTGTATTCCAGATAATTATGGAAAGTAGGCTTGGACATTAAATAGAATGAATATTTTCCTCTGCATGCTCTCTCATGACTGAGGAGTTCCTCACACCAAGAGTAGAGGCGGGTCGTTGCACACAAGCGAAGAGCAGGAGCCAGGGAAACAGCTCTGTGCAGGGACCAGAAGCAGTGAAACAAATGTGAGATGGAACAAACGCTGCTAGGCAAAAAACAGGCCCCTGAAAAGATGAAGAACCAACTGGGGATTTTAGTTAAGGCTTGGAAATTGTTTCCTTTTTCTTTTGATAAAGCAGTTGATTAGCCCGCATTTCCGCGTTGCAATGCTTTGTCTCCAAGAATTATCCCTTTGGCCTCTCTGATCGAATTAGTGCCTCTGCTCCACATTTCATATTTGGTAATTGCATTAACTTTTGGTTGCTTGACTTGGAGGGTCATGCTCCCCCCCTCCTCTGTCTGTTGTCTCGTTCCTGCCTGCTACAAATATTTCCCACAAATCTTCTAAATCAAACCACACAAAGCTCGTAGGCTTAAAAACAAAACTGGCAACCATTTTTAACTTTTCTTCTTTTAATCTTCTCCTCCTCCCTCCTCAGCCCCTCACAGACTTTTAAGCAGAGTTCCCTGTACCCACTTTTTACCACAGGGACGCACACAGGCAGGAGGGACTGGGCCTCGCTGTGCAAATGCTTGGCAGGATCCCAGCTGCAAAGTTTTCAAAATTATCCATTAATACACATTAACAAGGAACTGTAAATCCCTTGAAGGAGCTCAGAGCATCACACCTTGCTACTCAGGCTTGATAATGAGCCACCCAGGGTTTCAACAGAACCCAGGTAAGCTGGACCTAGATCTCTCATAGAAATGGCAGAAAGGACAATTTATGAGAGAAATTGCAGATGCTTCACTGACCTGTAAAAGGAAATTATCACTAAAGCATTAATGTGCTGTGAAGGAATGAATAGAAGTTGTGAGTGAAAGAAAATTACGCACTCCACAAATACAGACTTGAGGTTTTAATTTGTGACAAAATAATCTGCAAATGCAAGACCAATGCAAGACCCATTTTAGGCAAGCAGTGGTGCTGAGGTGAGGTTCTGCAGAACACAGCACCTGTGGCTAATAAAGGCAGCAACTGGGCAGGCACCATCTGCCTCACTTCTGAGAGGTGAGCTGCAAAGGCTGGGCCATTCACTGCCAATTCCACTTTTCTAAAAAGTCAAGAGAAGAAAACAAGCCATTTAAACTGAACATGTAGAACTTGGTGACAAATGAAGATACTTCGAACAGGTATTTTCTTAATCCTTTCAGACAATAGTTTCTGAAAAATTGTACTTTGCACATGTAGTGTTTCATTTGTCTTTAAAAGATGAATTTGTCTGGCTATGCTGAGTTTCCAGTGTCATAAATTCTGATGATTTAGGGGGAATTCCTCCTATATTTTGTTCAAGTGCATTGCCAGATCAGAAGATGTGAAAATGCAGCATTTCAATAATTGATTTATTTGCCTTGCTTTTCTTCTCTGCTTAAATCTTGTGAAACTTAATTACCATTGCTTTCTATAAACCATTTAACTGCTCTCACCTTTCTTGTTTGGCACTAATGGTGTTTTGTTTTGTGAGCCAAGGTAACCAGTACTAGTGTTACTGTGGCTGGCCCTGAGATTTACTCTATTGTATGGGTACTCCATAAACCTATGGACTACATGATGACTCTTCTGAGTGGGGATCCCACTTGCAGATCTAGGAGAAAATACATTTCCCTCAGGTGAAGATCATGTAACAGCAGCATAGAACACTTTCAGGAGCCTCAGCCTTCTATCTCCAGGTTGTCCCTAGGTAGTAAGAAGCAAGCTCTAGCACCTGCAGGACTCCAGATGCAGAACTGATTTCCACTGATGATAGCTGTTGGTGGCTTTCATTCTGGAACATCCTCAGCCATGTGTTGGTTGCTCTGAAACTGCCCTTGTAGACAAAATTATGCTTCAGGACAAAATACAAATTTTGTAACAGTTTGCAAAGCAGACTGATTGTTTTCCATGCCCAAGAGGGGCAGGCTGAAGATGTAGGAAGTTATTTTCCAAAAGTGGACCATTTCCATAGCCATCCCTCCAGCTGCCCCAGCCCTGATCCTGCTGTTGTTATCATACCAAACAGAGTAAGAGGAAAATCTTTGTGGCAGTGCAGACAGACAGAGCAAAAGATGCCAGACAGGAAAGGAGGTCTGGAGAGAGAGGAAAGTATCTGAATAGCAACTGGGGGACAATTTCTAATGCAGTTCAGTGGCTTCAATGAAATTTAAGCTGTTTGAACTCATTCTGGTTGTATTAGTTTTGCCACCACAGGGTGTCTCTGCATCTCTTCCAACACCAGAGGCTTTGGTGGCCTTTAATGGCAGTCTGCAAGCTCCAGGGAACGTGGGGCTAAAGGAAATGTCCCCCAGGTCAGCTGTGGATTTCCCTCAGGATCATGAGCCTTCTTGGGTTGGAATGGTGATGCCTTCATTAGCTGGTAGGAAATTCTATTTTTAGCAGCTACAGTGCAATGATGTTGTTTAATTGGGTTTAGAGAACTCTCTGGTACTGCTCTGGAGGAAGCCATGGCCAGATGATGTGGGGCACTGGTAGCTTCAGCTGATTCTGCACTGCGCTCACAAGGTCTGAGGTGTTTTCCCTCTAGTGGAACATTTCTGCTAATTTCTGATTTCTAATTTTCCTGACTGCCATTTCACCTTTATGCTTGTATGGACATTTTCTGTTCCCCTTCTATCAGGATAAAGCTGCCATGGGGTCAGCACAAACACTGTACCATTTGCTCTGGATAATTTGTATAATAAAACATTTCAATAGGTTGGGTTTGGAGTCTTCCCGGTTTTTGGTTCAAGGTTTTTGGGGTTTTTTTTGGAGACTTGTGAGCTTTGGTCTAGCACCAGCACTTGTTCCACCCTGCATGTAATAATGACTGGAAGTGAGACCACAGGAAGGGCAGAAAGGTCTGGTAGAAAGTCCCTCTGTCCCAGAAGCTCCTGGCCTCACGAGCCAGGCATGACTTGTCACTTTCTCAATATTGAGGTGTGGCTTGGGTTTGAAGATGAAGCTGAGAATGTCCCTGGTAGCAGGAGGTGCCTGTGTTTGCTGCCAGCCTGAGTGTGGCTGCTGCTGTGGCATCACACAAATAACCCTATACATGTATCATATAAACAATCATATATATAATGTATGCTTCAAATGGATCTTTGTCTAGGATATCTGAAAAGTAAACTCTCCTTGGGAGGGAAGTTATGGAGGAATTCCAGATGAGGAGTGCTGAGGTAAGTGATCTGTGGGTGGATGAAGCTTCAAGGTAGTTGGGAACCTCCTGATTGTCATCAGGGTGTGCCAAGTGGTTGAAACTCCATCTTTACATAGAGAAATACAGTATGAAGTGGTCCCTACTTCCATCAGGAAAAGCTTCTATGGCCAGGCTCTCATGAGTGGGATATGTGAGCAAAACACCTAAGGCTCGAAGTGCTGCCCAAAGTGACATTTATTCATTCATGCAGACAATTGGCTCCAGCACAAGAGACAGAATGCAGTGGCAGGAGGTGTGAGGAGTCTCTAGTGCAGTGAGCAAGCTCTCAGACAGCAGAGGAGAAGGGAGAGGGGTTCCTGTGACTGTCACTCTGAGAGTTCCATAGTTCCCCAAGGAGCTGGATCCCCTCAGAGCTGACAGCCCATGGCTTACATATGAGTCAGGCTGTGGTAACACCTGAGCCTGGATTTGGGCAATAGCTGGGTGTCCTGATGGCTGGGCTGTGGGTGATGTCACATTCTCTGGCTACATTCTGCATGAAAATACTCAGCTGGTCAGTAACAAGCTGAAAAATGGGGATTGATGCCTTGCTCACCCCCAGTAGCTGTGGTGCCTTTGCCTATTGAGGAACAATTCACCTTTTCTTAGATTTCCACATCAGAAAACATAGATTTGATCTGATGACACTGCTGCACTTTGTTCCCAACAGGCACCCCAAAATTTGAGGTCCAGATACTTAGCAAAGCCACTTGCCTTACCCAAATACCTGGTTTGAATGGCCAGTGCCACTGCCACCCACGGAAAATTAGTGAAGGCAGCGACAGGTGGAGCATATTTTTACAAGGGAACAAGGTATGGTTGGGGCAGCAGTGTTAAATGCCCCTTCTTGAAAAATCATGCTGACTTTCTTATTCCTTCACCTCTGTTAAGAGCATGTGAAGGCCTTGGTTTGGATGCAGAGGAACATGTGCTGTTTCAGAGTTTCACTTCTGCTCAGGGGAATGGGCATGCCAGGGAGGTGCTGATGTTCATGGAGGGTGTGAGGTGACGTCTAAGCCAGGAGCACGGGCTGCACTTCCTCTGACACACAACCTTTCCAACCTTTCCAGAATCAGTGCCTGATCTAGTAGCTTCACCGTCTCTGGATTTGCTCTGTGGGTTTTCATCCACAAGTGGATGAAACGACACGCACGACAGCGTGGGATCGAACGGCAGCACCTTCCGTCATTCTTCTCCTTTTCAAGGATGTTTCTTTCTAGCGAGGAGAGGCAGAAAGAAGGGGCTTAGACAAACACCCGGCGGTTTCCACCTGTCCCCCAGGCTGCCGGCCGCAGCGAGCCCACCCCGCTGCCACACCCGGCGCTGCGGGCCGGGCCGGGGCTGCCCCCGCTGCCGGCGCCGGGACCGCCGCCGCGGGCAGGAGGGTGTGGAGGGGCACTCCGAGCCTCGCCCCGCTCCCAGCCTGTGATGCGAGGCGCAGGCATGCTCAGTAGCCGGTGCCTACCCCTCCTCTCCCGACAACAGAGCCTGCAACAGTAGGAGCCGGCTGGCAGCAGGCGCGGAGCCGAAAGCCATCTTTGCCGGAGAGGGAGCCAGCGCAGCCCCCGCTCGCCATGTGAGTACCGCGGGGAGAGCCGGGCACCCGGCCGGCCCTCCCGCACCGCCCCGGGGCCACCGCTGCTGCCGGGGCTGGGCACGGACACGGGCCGGGGGTGGGCAAGGACCGGGGCTGGGCACGGACACGGGCCGGGGGTGGACGAGGACCGGGGATGGACACGGACACGGGCCGGGGGTGGACGAGGACCGGGGATGGACACGGGGCAAGGATGGACAAAGACACGGCCAGGGATGGACACGGCCGGGGATGGAGGCGGCTGCCAGGGCGGGGGCTCGGCAGGTGCCGCGCTCGGAGCTGCGGCAGCACCGCCCGTCGGACCCGCTGCTGCTGCTGCTGCTCTGCTGCTGCTGCTGCTGCTGCTGCTGCTGCTGCTGCTGCTGCTGCTGCTGCTGCTGCTGCTGCTGCTGCTGCTGCTGCTGCACCTGAGCGCACGGATGGGCTCTCTCCGTGTTTACCCAGCAGCCCGGGGGTCACTGACACGTTTCTAGTCGGATTCATGCTGAAAAGGGAAGGCTGGGCCAAGATCTTCAACAGGTTCGAGTCAGGGTGGTTCAATAGCCTGAGTCACCCGGCGCTGCTGCTCCCCGGCACACGGGTCCTGTTTGTTTTCCGCGTTTAATGAAATGTCCTCTCGCAGACGGGAGCTGTCTGATCAGTCCAGCCTCACCTTCTCCAGTGCCAATGGCTTCCTGTCAGCAGTGCTTGATAGTAATCTCTTCCTTCTTGTTCCCATCTCTCCAAATACCTGTTCCAAGTTTTTACATGGAGCATTAATGGAAGTGTTAGCGTTCTCTGCTAGGCGGCGATGAAAAACGCCCAAAGTCCATTCTGAGATCAGAAATGTACTGAGCTAAATTGGAATTGATCAGACCCCTCTTCATTCACAAAAGGATTCAGGCAGCTGAATGCATTATTTTACTATTGCCTCAATTCATTGCTTATTCCCAGTGACCCTTAAGGGAGATCCCAGGGAGATGTCTCAAACAAACAGTCATTTGTGCTAGTACTGGGTGATCCTGTAAGGACTGGAGCTTGGTTGATTCAGAGAACATGAGGAGTGCACACTGTCTTGGAGATCTGTGATTAAATTGCTTTAAAAATATTTCCAATAACCAACTGTTCTTCAGGAGGCATTTTCAAAATAGAGTCTGCAATCACATATTCTGAAATGTTAGCTTTTGTCTGGAATGCTGTTTCCTATATAATATCTCAGACAGAAGCTTTTGTTCATGCTGTCCAAAATATTTCTAAAGCAAGGAACTCCTTGGAATTCAAAAAAGACACTTTCTAATAGAAGATTCCTTATGCAAATACCAAAGCCAGTCAGTTAGAGCCAGTTCATTGTAGGCTTCTGTTGCCTGGCTGTGTTTATGTTGAGCCAGATGATGACATCAAACACTTTTATTTGTACATGAGCTGTTCTTCAATGATTAATAGATGAGTTTGCTGCTGCAGTTTTGTACAATCTGAGCTGTTCTGATGCTAAGCAATAATCAGATGATGTTTAACATAACCTGTGTGTGTTTCAGTTTTGGTGTATATAGGCTTTCAGGAGAGTATTTGTAAATTAAGTAGAAAGGGTGGTCCTGATATAACTTGGTCATACTTCTTCTGACAAAAACTAGAGGAAAAGGGGAAAGCAGGTTTTGTCTAATTTAGCCAAATGGACTTTCAGTTTGATAATTGAAAGAAAACCAAGACAAACAAGCACCTTGTCATTGACAGTGTCAGTTGGTTTCTGTTTCACTGCCAGATGTTGTATTGAAACCTTTCCTTTGAACATCTCCATGGATGTCATGTCCCAGTAGCTGCTGAGCTGCTGCTGAGGCACAGAGGTGAGTGTGGGTTGGCTCCTGCCTTGCAGCAGCAGCTGGAGCTGCCTGGCTATCAGAGCCAGCTGCTGCTGAGCACCACATGGTCTCTGGAGGTCCCTTGTCCTGCTGTGCCAGCTGTGGGCGTGCTGGGCTCCTCCTGTGCCTATGCAGACCTGCACTGACACTCAGGGTGCTGTGACTTCACTGCTGGGATAAAGATCTCCTGTCCTGGGCCAGGTGCCAGCCCCACCCAGCCCCTGTGCTGTCCCCTGCAGCAGCTTGCCAGGTTTGCTCAGGGCAGGTACAGGGCTGTGCTGAGCTGTTCCCAGAATGCTTTCTCAGTTTCCAGCTCAGAAAGAGGTCTCCAGCTTGGGGAGTGTCTGAACCTCGGGGGCGTTCTTTGTGTTTCCTGTTTCTTTGTACTTCATTTCTCCTGGTGGGCTTTGTTCTCTCAGTAAGGTGTCAGATACTCAGTTTGTAGTGTTTGGGGTGAGGAGCTGTGCAGTGTGTGGAAGCAGCTCCCTGTTGGTTTGGAGCTGACACGGAGCAGGTTCTGCCTGATCTCACTCTTGTTTTGGAAGCCAGAGAACAGTGTTCCTTATTCACTGTGTTTTCTGTGAGCCGTGGTTGTGTGTCACCCCAGCAGAGCCACACCATCCATACCAGTGGGAATCTGTGCCTGTGGCCTCTCACAGTGAGCACAACCCAGGGCAGGTGAGATCCATCCAGGTAACAGAACTTCACCTTTAGCAGGCAGAGGAGGGGGAGCTGTAACATCAATGAAATGAAATGAAATGAAAGGAGAAGGACATAAAAGGTATTTAAAGCAAGAACAGGGAAAGCTGAGACCTGCCAGTAGAGCTGGGAAAGTTGTTTCAGGTCTGAGGAAGAGCACACAAACTCATTTGGAGGATATGTGAGAAGCAGTGAAGGACAAAATGGTGCTCAGAGTTGAGGTATTCCTGGGCTTTGTTCCTGGCTGGAAAACAGGCCAAGAGCAGCAGGTGAAGTGGTGGTTTTGTCTCATTTACAATGGTCACAGCTCAGTGGGCAGTCCCATACAATAGCAACTCAAGGCATCCTGTCATCTGCTGTTCAGCCAGGTCAGTGGCCAGGCTGCAGGGTGCCTCTGACTGCACTAATGCAGCACCACGGGCTCCACTGCAGGGGACACCTTCTGTGAGACAGCAGCAAAGCACCTGGCTCCCCCCGGGGCAAAATCCCACCTCATTCCCTAGGCAGCAGTTAGAGCTTCTTAAAAAATTATTCTTGTGCTTTGTTTTAACTGGGTGGGATTAAAATAGTTCCAGCAGTAGCAGTGAGTCTGTTCTGGTTGAGTGTCTGTTCAGTTTCTCTGAGAAGAATGTTGTGACTATTGTCTCCTGTTGTCTAAAGAGCAGTACTTAGCCCTGCGTTTCTGGGCATAATTTTATAAAACTTGTCAAAATCTCCCTGCCCTTTTCTTGTACTAATCAGCAGAGACAAACAATTCAGTATAATCCCCTTCACAGTCCTGATCCCCTGCTTGCAGGGAGTTCAGTGCCTTAGAGGAGAGCACTGAGCCAGGGCATGTCCTGGGAAGGTGCAGCAAGCAGGAAATGGAGGGATGCACGTTCAGGGCTGCAGCTGTGCCAGGCTGTGTCTGTTCCTCGAGGGCTCTGTGGATCCTGGGGGCAGGGAGATGGGAGTCCCCTGGAGCTCTCAGGGTTCCTTAGCTGGTGGCCAGTGCCTCAGACCCAGCCAGCCAAGGGCAGGAGTGACATTTGCTGCCATTCTGCCTCCTCCTGCAGCCAGCCAGAGATGATGGCTTGAGGCTGGCTCCCACAACCAGGGCTGTGGAGCTGCTCTTCTCAGCTAGGGGATGAAATAGAATAGAGCTTGTAGTGAAAATAACCAGGCTGGTCTCAGAGCAGCAGGGCTGTGTACATTGGGAAGGATGTTGAGGAGTGGGAAGCAGCCCATTTTCAGCACAGCTCTGTCCTGACCCCTGTGCTGGTTCTGAGGCTCACAGGTCTCAGTAAGAGCCTTTAAGGAGTAGGAGCTGCTGTTTAATCTGCTGCCTGGAGACATCACCAGGGGGATTCATGTGTTTTATTCACTGTTGGCTTCCCCTGGCTTGCTCTCCTGTGGTGTCATGCAGACACAGATCAGCTTCATGTATTGCAACAGAAATAAATGCTGCCAGCTCACATGAAGTGTTGTTCCTCATACACTCACCTTGCCCTTTGAAGTAAGGGTGGCCCAGGTAGGTCATAAATCTTTTGGATATTTGGGTGATGAGTGTTTGAAAGCGTAGAGATCAAACTGTGTGGTGTCTTGAGGGCCTCAGCCAAGGAACTAGTCTCAGAAAGGGAGCTAATGGGAAGGGTAGGTGACAAGTGCAGGCAAAGATTGTGTCCTAATAAACATTCTTCCAAACAGGCTAATATGAAGTAGATGAAACCCAAATACATGTCGTTTGGAGATCCCTTTCCTTGTGACTTAGCTCTCCTTTGTTCTGCTGTGCATCACCACAGCTTGTTCCCCTTGACTCCCAGCTTTTTTCACAGACATCTCCAGCTGTGGAGTGACTCACAGGGCACTGAGAGTGGCTGCAGCAGCAGATGAATTGGTCTGGCAAAGGAACACTTCTCTTTCTTCAGGAACTATTTCCATAATTAATGTCTTCCTGAAGAATCAGTGAACAGGCTGTAGAGCACCAGGCAGAGCCATGTTTGTGTGCAGGTGTCTGAGAATGTTCCTGGCTGGGGGATGAACAGGCCGGGCTGAGGGGAGGAGAGGAATGGGTTCCATGCTCTCCCTCTCCTTGACTGCCACTGGGCTTTCTAGCAAGTGGCCACATCCAGGGAAAAAGGGTGGAAAGCAGGAGAAAAGAGAGAGAGACCAGTCCAGCAAAGCATCAGCTCTGTGCATTCGAGTCCTTAATGACCAGCCAGGAAACCAGAAGTGCTGAACTGCACCCTGCCCTCTGCCAGCCCGCTGGGTGCAGAGCCCATGGGAGCTGCTCCCTGGCAGCCACACGTGTGCAGCCCCAGCAGGAGCAGCACTGACAGGCACCAGGGAGCTGGGGCTGACCAGACTGTTTGTCTGGAGCACTTCCAGCTCAGAGGGACAATATTGCCTCCCCTACGTCACTGAGCACTCGCTGCTGTCATTATTCATGGCCATTACCTGCAATTAACCGGCCTGGCTTTCTGTAATGATGCAATTCCTTTTCCCTGGCTGGGGCTGAGCACTCTAAAGCCTTTTGCATTATTCACTCCAGAAGCATCAAGTGATTGCAAAGTGGGTTTTTTTAACTGCTCAGCTATGACAACCTCATGTTTTTTCAGTGTACATTAGTGAGTAACTCATTGAAATAGAGCTGTCTGTACCTTTGCAAGTGTTTTGTTGGTTGCAGTTATATTGCCACTTCTGTACTGGGTGATATACTTAGAATGGAGGTTTCTGACCAAATAATCTGAATTATGTGATCCACCTTGATCTTTTTAGATTAAAAATTTAATAAGTAAAATTAAAATATTTATATTTCGGAATAAATGAGAGAAAAATTTAATTTATCATGTGGTTTAACTTACACCTGGACTCAGTATCACAGCCTCAAAAGACAACTCTTCTGGAAAGTAGAGATTCTCCTGTGATCACCTTTTAGAAGATAAACCCCATAATGTTTCAGGAGTTGTTTTGTTTTAGTTTGGTTTTGGGGGTTTTTGAAGTACATTCTCATCTTTCTCAGCTCACTCACTGCATTGCAGTGCACTCCCAGTGTGAGCCAGCAGATGTATGGGCATGGTTTCCAGTATGTGGGCACTGCGTGTTTGGAAGCAGCAGAGAGCTGGAAGTTTGTGTTTGTGAGGGGTCTGTGCTGTGAGGGGACCCTCAGTGGAGGTTCCATTGTTTTGAAACCTGTGGAAATGGAAACCACACAGAACTGCAGCAGCCTTTGCAAGCAGCTGGAGACAGAGGCAGAGCTGCTGTGTGGTGAGAACAGCCCAGAGCTCTGATGGGTCCTGTCCCATCCAGTGGGCTCCATGGGCTGGAGTCTGAGCAGGCAAAAAGTGTCCACAAGAGTTTCCAGAACTCCCCAGGTGATCTGGAAAGGAGCTGAAGAGAAGAAACACACAGTGATAAGTGTTGAGTTGAACTCTTCTTAGTGCTTGGTACTGGAGAGGTGCTGGTTTTCTTTTAAGATGCTTCCACAAGATCCAGGTGGAGATTTATATATTGAAAATTTACATTTTTAATTAGTAATTGAAATTTGAAAAGCAAACAGTATTAAAAATGCACTCATTGTAGCAAAAGTGTGTTTTCTTATTTCTTATTCTGGAAAATGTGTTGTTACAAAATTATCAAAACACTTCTTTGCATTCAAGGAAATGAAGTTGGAAAATTTGGTTTCAAATAACTCCTTGAAGGACTCCTTGCAGTGCCTGTGTTGAGGAGAGACGTTTTGAAAATTGTTTTGGGAAATAATGAAAGGTCTGGCTGGATGGTGTCCTGAGCAAGTCCATCTAATGGGCTCTGCTTTGAACAGATGGTTGCACTAGATAATCTCCAGAGGTTGCTTCCAGCCTCGGTTCTTCTCTGGTTCTGTTTGAAAAGGTCACTCATAATTGAGTACCTTGGAGTTAATTAAACTAACATTTGGCTGTTTCCCAAACATTCAAGATCCCGACGTTTCATCCATGATAACTTTGATTTTCAACCCACTGGCAGTGGATGCCACAGAAATCCCTCTGATAGAATGGGAGAACATATGGTATTCAGGAAGGGAGGGAATGGAGGAGCTTGGAAAAATGCAGATCACTGGAATGCATTATTAAATTTGTTTTGAATGCAAAAGTTTGTGTTCTTCCCACAGAGAACAAAACCCAGATTCTCTGCAAGTGAGCTTTCTCATCTCTCATCTTCAGTGCAGGCTGCTGCAGCCTGGTGTCAGCTCCCAGCTCTCTGCAAGGGTCTCACCAGGCCCTGAGAGTCTGGGAGAAGCTTTGGAGCTGCTCCCTGGAGGTGCTGCCTTAGCAGAGCAGAGTGGTCCCTGTAATAAAACCAGATGTGTTTATAGCAAATGAGGGGGTTCAGGCCACAGCAGAGGAGGAGGAAATGTCCCTGCCACCTGCAGCACCAGGAGGGGCCACTCCCAGCAGGCAGGGAGCGCTGCTGGCCAGGGCAGGGGGGGATGCCTGGGGGGCTGCCTAGAACAGAGGCTAGACAGAGTTAAAAGAATAAAGTGGGTGTTTATTGAAGGCCTTCAACAGGCACACCTTGGGCAGTCACAGCCTCCCAGAGGCTACACCCAAGCTGGACAATGGGCACCAGTTTTTCAGACAGTTATAAGTTTGATCCATTTACATACCAGGGGTTAATTCTCCAATTACAGCTTCAGCTATTGAAGTCATTTACCCCCAGTTTGCTCCCCCCAATTCACTTTTGTTTGTACTTTTTGGGGCCTGAGGCTGTGGGGTGTCCTTGGATCCCAGGCCCAGAGGGATTGTTTTGTCTGACCAAACTGTGCAGACAGTAACTGACACTCTGTGTGGAGTTTGGAGTGATGCACTGATGCAGCAGAGGATCTGTAAAATATAAAAGCTGAAATCCTGAGGCATCATCAGAAGCTGGATGGATCCCTAGCCCAGCACCTTCCCTGCCTCTCCAGATCTTCTTCCTCATACCAGATTATTTTGTACCTCTGGAGGAGGTGAGCAGTGGGTTTCCCATGCAAGCTGCATTTCTTGCTGGCATCAGTCTCTGAACCCTCACAGGGAGTGATCCACCCAAAGTGCTCAGCTCACAGCACGGAGCCTGTGTGAGGGCAGGTGTGCATCCATGAGGGAAAGCTTTTGGGACCTGGCCTGGCCTTCTCAGCATCCCCTGCACACCCAGAAAGCCTCAGGGAGCTGGGGTGCTGTGATGTACTCAGTGCTTTTTCACACGCTGAGCTCTGGGATCGTGTGATGTGTCAGCATTTTAGAGATGTAAGGATCCTGATAAAGCTTTCCTAGAAATCATGAAAATTATTAATTATCCCTAAACCCACTTGTTATCTACTACAGGAGGTCAGTGGTTGGAAATTGCATTTGTTCATTTGAATTCACATCCAAAAATAGCTCCTCTCTGTCTGCTAGTGACTGCCCTGTGCAGGTCCACAGTCAGAGTGTGCTGCAGCAAGGCAGAGGACACAGCCCTGCTCTGCTGGCCCCCTCCAGCTGGTGGCACAGACTGTGCATGGGGCAGTGTTCTGTGCATTATTTTGGAGTTTGGAGGGGGATTCTGTGCCTGTGCATTCCTTCCTGCTGTCAGTGATCCTGAGCAGTACAAAAAGAAGAGACAAAACTCTCTCATCCCCTCTCCCCCTCACTGTCTTTAGGCTGACTTGTGGGAACTGAACTGAACTTGTTTCTGAGCTGAACTTGTTTCTGAACTGCAGCTGGGTCTGCTGGTAGCTCTGACAGATTCCCCTCACACATCTGCAGCAGAATCCACTTCCAGGTGTGCCCAGAGACAGCACCTGCAGCCAGCACCTGGCAGCCTGTGACAGTTCAGGGGGGAGAGGGGAAGGGAAGCAAAGGAAAAAAGAGCTTTAATCAACAGCAGCAAAGCCATCCCCAGGGCACTGAGTGACAGAGCAGCCCTTCCAGAAGGCTCTGGGTGCTGGGCTGATTCCTGCACCTCAGAGGGTGATGGGGTTTGGGGTGTGGTGGTGACCCCTGTCCCACTGGCTCACCCAGGGTTTGAAGGCAGAATTTGCTGAGCTGGTGTCAATGCCGAGAGCATTTCTGCTGATTGGCACCTGGGGCAGCTCACCTGGGGGTGAGCACTGCCAGGATGAATCAGCAGAAATCCTCCTGGAAGCCACTGACAGCCTGGATATCCCAAGTGTTCAGCAGGGATCCCAGCAGGCTATAAAAGTCTGCTTGTGAAATGTTTGACTTCTTCTTTCCAGCAGGGAGCTGTACAGTCATTCCCTGACAGCTGAGCTGCTCTCCCACACACACGGGAAGATCACACAATGATATTTTTCAGCAACTTTGTTTACTAGATGATACAAATACAAAAATATTTCAAGTCACTTAACACCTTGATGCTTTTTTTTTTTTTTGCACTGAACATTTTAGGGAGATGGGGGAGGGAATGGGAAGGCAGAATGTGCCCCACACCTGGGGCATGCTGGCAGGAATGACATTTTCCACATCAGTCTCATTGCTGCATGTCCATGAATGATGTGTTCTCTTGTATTCTGTCCCTGTGACTGATCTGTGGCCTCAGCAGCAGCAATGTTGCAGCACAGACCTTTCCCTCAGCCTGTTCATGGCCCTTGCAGTGACAATCACTTTTATGCACTTGACTCTAGGGAAGAATGAGCAGATTTGATTAAGTTCTGTGCAGACTGAGATGTCTTAGCAGTAGAATGATCTCCTAACAGAAATCACAGCTGACAGGTGCTTTTCTTGTTTAACCCCCACCTGGCAAAGCCAGTTAGGCACAATGCATTTGGTGTTTTTCTTGTTGCTGACTCCCAGAGAGCTGCTTGCTCAAGAGCTCCTTCACCAGCACAGCTGTGGAAACAAATCCTGCTCAGTCCTGGTCTGCCTGTGCCAGCCCCTCCTGTCCCAGGGCAGCCTGGAGGGTGAAACCTGTCATGCAGAAAGGACTTGGAGTAAAACAAAACAATCAGAGTCAAACATGAAATATTTGGGCAGAAGGAAGAACAACTCCAAGTGTTTGTGTGTATGGGTCAAGAGAGGGTCTGCACCTTGGAGAGGGAGACAGGGACCCCACAGAACAGAGCTCCTCTGGAAAGCCTTGGAAAAGGAGACAAGGAACCCACACAGCAGAGCTCCTCTCTGGAACCCTGGAGAGAGAAAAAAGGAACCCTCAGAGCAGAGCACCTCTGAAAAACCTTGGAGAGGGAAACAAGGAACCCACAAAGCAAAATTCCTCTGGAAAACCTTGGAAAAGGAGACAAGGAACCAACAAAGCAGAGCTGATCTGGAAAACCTTGGAGAGAGAAAAAAGGAACCCACAGAGCAAAATTCCTCTGAAAAACCTTGGAAAAGGAGACAAGGAACCCACAAAGCAGAGTTCCTCTCTGGAACCTTGGAAAAAGAAACAGGAACCCCACAGAGCAGAGTTCCTCCCTAGAACTCCCCATTCCTGTGTGCTGGCAGTGACCAAGGGGCTCCAGGATTTCTCAGCACTCTCTGTGGTCCTGGAGGAATCTGCAGGTCCTTTTCCAGGGGAAGAACTCCAGCAGTCACACTGCTGGTGGCGCTGAGGGGCTGCAAGCCCCTGAGGGGATGAAGAGCTCAAAGGGAAAAGGGGTGCAGGAGGTCAGATCTGTGTGGGAAGGCAAAGCCAGAACCCCCAGAAGGTGGCTGCTGACTCTGCTGACTGAATCAGGCTCAGCTCAGAGCCAGATCCTTCTGCACAAGGTGCTTTCCCTCTGGGCACTGCAGGAGCACTGCACAGTGTGAAGGGAAACATTAGAAAAGTAGCCAAGAGTAGTTTAGAAGGTAACTCCCAATGAATTAAGCATTACTTACTTTGCTGAGTGAATGTGAAAAATCCCCAAATATTGCAAAATATTAGGTATTTAACAAAACCTAAACAGTGGCTGGCCAAATGTTCGTTTAATGTAAAACTTCACTTTTTTTCTTGTTTGTTTGTTTGGTTTGATTTGGTTTGGTGTTTTTTTTGTCGGTTGGGTTTTTTTTTGGTTGGTGGTTTTTGTGTTGTTTTGTTGTTGTTGTTGTTGGGGTGGGGTTTTTTTTTGGGGGGGGGGTTTGTTTGTTTGTTTGTCCTTTGGTGCTGGTGCTTGTTTCTGGGTCTGTTCTGGTACTTCTTTGTGTGTTTACAGCAAAGGCAGCTGTTTCCTCCAAGTGGAGCAGAGTGTTTGTGCTTCACTGTTTGGGAACATGTCATCATTTGTAAAACCCCTCTAGTGGAAGGGATCTTTTGCAGTGGCTGACGTTGATTTCTGTTGTCTCTGTTTTGCTTTGAAATTGATGGGGCAGGTTGCTGGTGGGATTTTGCAGGTAAATGATGAAGGAGTAGCAACAGGAACATCCTGTCAGCCTGTCAGTCAGGAGACAGGATTGCAGTAATTCCTTTGTGTTATCAGGTGAACAAAGGGAATCCCTCTGCTCTGAGCTACAATTTCCATTAATTTGGTCAAAGTACAATAATCTGCATTTATTCTTCTTGGCTGTCTCTTGGAGAGAATAAACTAGGCAAACTCTGCCCATTCTTTCATAACAGAACAGACTGGATGTGGGCTGGGGTCAGAAGAAAATTAATTTAGAATATGTGAGGGATTGAGGTGAGGGCCTCAACTCTTTCTTACAGAACCTTTGAATTTCTGAACAGCCTTTGCATTTTCTGTTCTGACAAGATCCTACCTGGCAAATCCCTTTTTTGGGAGCAGCAGAGATAACTGAGAATTGTCATGATGGACAAGGCTTCTTTTCCTCTGCCCTGAGATGCCAAGTGAGAGCACCAAAAGTGCCTCAGCATTTGTGTGAGGATGTGAGAGCTGCTGTGACTCTCAGCAGGCCTGGGTGCATAGTTCCCTCTCAGGATGGAGACCTGACATTGTAAACAGAGCTCTGTCTCTCTCCAAACTTCCTGAAGGAGCATCCAGGACTCCAGATATGCCTGCTGAGAACATGCAGGGACAGAGGGGGGTGGTGTGGGGCCACCCCTTCAGTCAGAGCTCCTCAGCACAGGCTGAGTCTGCACTGACACGGGCAGTGAGGGCAAACAGCATTTGTGCCCTGCTGAAATCAAACCAGGACAGATCTGTGCATGCAGGAGCTTTGCCTGAGCCATGCCTCTGCTGCCCATGTGTGTCCATCAGCCCTGCAGCAGGGCTGGCTCAGGAGCAGGCTTGGGCATAGAGGAGATTGCTGCTGCTTCCTTCTGGCTGCAGCCACAGAGAGGCTGAGAGAGGGGGACACGAGGACAGCCTGGCTGGGATGTGCAGAAATCACTCTGCCTCTCTGTTGTGCAGAGAATGAAATCACTGCTGTCTCTGCCTTCTGTCTGCAAAGCACAACAAAGGGAAGAAGAAGAAACAAGAAAAGGACTTTGGTCATCTTCAATTATTAAACCATTGCCCAAGTAGTGGGAGCTTGTTTGGAGCTGGGAACTCCTTATAGGTACTGCCATAACCAAAGCAGGGCTCTTCTTGAGAAGCCTTTACTTCTTAAAGCCTTTACTTGTGGTGCATTTTGTATTTCTAAATAGCTATGTGATTTTTTTGTACATAGAACTTGCTCTTGGGTGTGTCAAAGTGCTCAGGGTGCACAGCTCACATAGATCACATAGATCAGAGATCACAAAGACAAGTTGGCCTTACAAGGATTAAGAGAAGATATTAACACTCCACAAGAAGTGTGAGGTTTTAGGTGGGAAGATATTCAGCACAGGAACAAACACCTCTGCCTGGGAGCATGCAGATGGTTTTTTTTCAAATTGCTGCTATTTATAAAGACAGTTGCTTTGTGCAAATGTGTATAAAGAAAGATCAATTCAGAATTTTCCATGATGCTGTGCTATTTTACATATGAGCATTATGATTTCAAGCATGTTCTGTTTGACAATGCAGTGTTTTGTTCTTTCTTTGGAAATCAAGCCCTGAGAGGCTGGTGGTTTTTCTGTGTGTGTGCATTAGTTGGCTTGTTTTGGGATTGGAAATTTGTTCTGTTTGTTGTTCAGAATATCTACAATGGAGAAGTTACTTGACAAATTTAAATGCTGGAATTTAACATTTTGTTTTTGGGGCCTCATCTCCAGTCCACTGGGGTGGTTCCTGTCCAGGCTGGGGATCTGGCTTTGCAGAGATCTTTTTTTTTTTTTGTTGCCAGGGGCACTTTGCTGTACCCAGGATGTGCTGCTGGTGCTCACTCTCTCCATGTGGAAGTATCATTTGTAGCAAGTCCAATGGCAGCAAACCAGGAGCAATTATTTTAAGTTTGTGCCCACAGCATCAGAGAAATGGAGAATTTATTTCACAGAAGGACAGTGGGTGACCCCTGCCTGCACAGAATGTGGCCCTCTTCATAGAAGAGGAAAATCCTGGGCTGTAATAATACAATACCATCCCAGGTGGGAGAGGATGCATCCAGCATCCTTCTCTTGCCTGTCTGTCCCCAGTCATGTAAATGTAAGGAAAGCAAACTGATTCTTGCAATGCTGGCAACCTCAGCACTGCACAGATTTACACAAGAGAAACACTGACAAATGAACCAAAGAAGAATTAAAATCTCCTTGGAAAACTAAGGCAAATGTAGCCATGTAGAATATATTTTATGGATTCCTTCAGAATAACAACTGTTGGTCTAGGACTGACCTTTGAATATCTTTGCTCTCCTGTAACTATTTTGCCTCACAAAACCTTCTGTGGAGTGAATTTGCTCCAGCAGTGTGTACACAATGTTTGTCCTTTAGATTTTACATCAGAGGCCACATCTTGTGTCATCAGGAATAAACTTGCCTGGCTTGGTTCTAATTTGAAATTTGAGTTCTTAAATGTTCAAAATTAAAAAAAAAAAAAATTAAAAAGACAGGGAAAAATAAGCATCATGCTGGGACATCTGAATGGAACAGAGCCTGTGGACTGGGGAAAATATCTTCTGACTAGAAAAGATCTTTGAAGAGAGAAAATAAATTCCCTATGGAAAGATCAAAGCATATGAAGGTAATGGATTATGACAAGGTAAAAAAACACCTGGAGAAAATAGTTAGTTCAAACATAAAAGAGGGGAATAGGAAGGAGTAGGGTTTTTTGTTGGAGATAAAGGGTAGTTAGATGGCTGGCTAAGTACTCGAGATTATATGTTGTAGCTAAAGGGTTATTAGTGGCAATTGGGACTCTTTCCTGTCTGGTGCAGCTTCCACTTCTGTGGTGTCAAAATAACCTTGGAGCTGCAGTCCTAAATCCCTGCTCTATTGCAGTGCCCTGTGCTCTGTGTGGTGAATGCAGCCTGATGCACCCTGCACCGCAAACAGATCCTGACAGGCTGACAAGAGACTGACATAATTGTAATAACTCTTAAAAAAAGTCACTTTAATAGTCTGAGCAGGTCCTGCCAGGCTCAGACACAGCATGGGGTTTATCCCAGAAAGAAAGGCAGAAATGCATCTGGTGAGCCAGGAAATGTTCATGGCTGCAGAGCTCTGGGGAAAAGCCTTGGTTCAGGTTATGTCAGCAGAGATGCCCTGCCCTGCTGGATCCCCTGCCCTGCTGCTCCAGCCTCACTCTATGCTGCAGCTCTCCTGTGTCACAGCCACACAGCCCCAGGAGCTGGAGCTGAGCAGCAGAGCTAGGTCTCCAGGATCTCCCTCTCAGTGGCACATCAGGGGGAGTCAGGCTTTGCCATGCCTCCAGGAGCTGAGATCAGTGACTCTGCTGGGCCCAGCAGAGCTGCACCTTATTGTCCTGTTCTTCTCCCATTTGTCCCTGAGCCTCTGCACAAAGCAGCAGTGCCAGGGTTTGTGCCAGGCTTCACCTGAGCCAGGAGTTAGCTGCCCTGAGCACAGAGTGCTGGATTGCCTGAGACACTCAGAGCACCTGCAGGGGTTGCTGCTGGCCCCTCTGGTTTATTGCTCCGATGTTGGAGCATCCCACAAACCTGCTGCTTGTTTCCTTTATTGCCATCCTGCCTAAACAACACTCAGTGCCCCTCAGCAGCACTTGCCTGCCCTCTCTCTTGGGTCACTTGCTCCTTTGCCTTTTCAGTTTTTAAGGAACAACCTGCCCCTCTTGTTTTTGCAGAAGTTCATTTGGGCAAAGGCAGCAGGTTTGTACAGTGGCCCTAAGGAAGGGTCACTGTGAGTTTATTTGTGTGTGTCACCTCTGTGCTGCTGCTCTGATGGGAGCTGAGCAATGCTGGGGTGCACTGCATCAGCACAGCCCATGGGTGCTGTGCTGTGGGCATTGCTGAGGGAGGGGTGTTCTTACCTGCTGGGCAGAGAGGGAGATAAAGGCCCTGGAAAATCCCAGCTGTGAGAAATAGCTACTCACTTTTCATAGTTTAGAAAGGTTTATTAAACTTTATCAAAAATACAACAGAAGACTGAATAAAGAAAAAAGGAGCTTTTGCTGGGAGCAAAAGATTTTCCCTGCCATGTGCTCAGCCCCCTCACAAAGGAGGTTTTTCCCTTTTTAACCCTTTAACCCCTCCCAAAGTTCTATCCATCAAGCCCTTCTTCACTGTCCAGTGGTGGAGATCTCTTCCCCAAATTGATTTGAGCTCAGGTGTTCCATAGTGACAAGCCAGCCCTCCCAGATGTCCTCTGATAACCACGTGAGGGGGTACAACATAACTATAAATCTATAAAACTTTTCTTAGCCTATACACATGATATTTGTCTGTTAATTGTGAGAGTCAATCATTGCATTACCCATCTATCACACAGCCCTGGCTCCTCCTTAGCACTGCCTGTGCTTTGTGGGGGCTCCTCTGCTCTTCTAAGAACAGCCTAAACTGATGTAGTGTTTGTTGCTTCCAGCTCACAGGCAACTTAGAATGAAAAAAAAAAAAAAAAAAACTAAATTAAAAATAAAATTCTAAGCCTTTCTTTTGGTTAGACAGTTTGACTTTAAGCAAGAGCAGCTGCAAGAGCAATCTCTCATCTGTCCCCATGACCAGAAGGAATTACAGAAAGGAATAGATCTCAGTGGGTGCATGGTCCAGAAGGAATGGAGCAACATGAGTGCAAAATTCAGCCTTTAATAGCAAAGCACTGCTATCTTCTGTTCTCTCAAGGTCTTGTTTAGTTTGGCAAAGTATAAACAAACCCCAAGAAGTTATGGGAAGTAGATGCAGCAAGACTGGTTTGGGTAGAACAAATGGTTTTGATGAGAGATGTTATTGCTCTGGAAATAAGAAGATAAGAGACCTTGAGCTGAATATTTGATATTCAGAATTCCTGGTAGCAGGATGCCAACAGAATTTCACACGAGTCAGGGCCACAGAGTGACTGAGGCAGGATGTCAAGAGCTGTCACAGTGTTGAGCCCTTTGCCAGCTCCCAGTGTGAGGCCATGCTGTTCCCACCTTTTCTGGGATGCTCTGTCATGATCCTTCCTGTGTCATGAGAAAATTGTGCACTTTGTTGTGTCTGGCACCGCTTTTTAGTTGTGTTTTGGGTGGGGTTTTTTTGGGGTTTTTTGTTTGTTTTTTTGGGGTTTTTTTTCTTTTTTTTTTTCTTTTTGTATAATCATGCTGTCTTAGTTCACAGCTAAGCTTAGAAACCAGTCCTAAAATTTCAGTTTTCAACCCTTCTTTTACCCTGGTGCCCCTGTGCAGAGCAGCAGTCCCAGTGGCAGCCCCTGGCACTCTGTTCCTGCCAGGCCCACAGCAGCAGGTCCAAGGGAGTGCAGCTCCCAAAGATGCAGTGACTCCTCCTCCTGCAGCTCCTCCTGTTTCACTCACCTCTGAGGGGCATTCCTTTTGGTCACTTTTGTCACTTTACCATCAGTCACGTCCATGGCTGTGTAGAGGATGACAGCACACACATTGCTGCTGCAGCAGGTATCATAAAATAAAAGGTGGGATAAAAGCAAGAATTAGCTGTGAACATTTTGAAAAACCAGCCTTCCTGTCTCACATCGTTGTTCCACTGTGAACAACACATTTGGCCACCTGGGCTTCTTCTCCTCTCATGGTTGGGAAGAAAACATATGGGATAAGAAAGCAGCAGCAACTCAGTTTTCATTTGAGGAAGGAAATAGAGTGGATCATTCTGAAGCCATCGGCTCCAAGGGAGGAAAATCTGAATTATTAACAGCATATTTAAACATGATGGGTGCTGACACCTTCATCTCTTATTTTTACTGCCATGGATTTTCTTCACATGCAGTGAGAGAATTTACACTTCAGGAACTGTGAATGGTTTCATGCTTCCTACCCATTTTTAGCTGCCTAATTTATGGAAAGCCATTACTAGGTGAGTCACTGGTTTCACAGGATTAGTGTGGCTGAGATAGAGCTTTGGGTGTTCCTTTAATTTCCATATTTGCTTGAAAGGAGCATCAGATCCACATTGAAACTGTTATTGTTTGGTATAACAGAGGAGAGTTCAGAGTCTCTGCTCTCCTTGATCATGTGCAAATACTGAGGAGATGCTCCCTGTCCCTACAAGGAGCTAAACAAACGATATTTTTATCTGCATTCTAGATGCTCTGAGTCAGGGTGGCTCATTGCTCAGAGCTTGTGCCTAATTGGATGGGAATTCAGTAATTCCAAAGATTACAAACCAAGCAATCCTGGGAATCTCACTGTAAATCTCCCTTTAAAGAACTAATTGCAGAAGTACATTTACTCTCTGGTTGGTCTTGTTGAGAAGTAGACATTGACAAGTTAAAAATGTAATGTGCAAGCCTTACACAGGGTAAGGGCTGAGGGTGGGAGTTTTCCCCTCATAATAAAGGAATTGGGGGGAAATACGTTTGGGCTGTCTGGATCAGGAATGTAACAGGAGAAGATGCAGAGTGTGAAATAAGCACTGAACAAGAGGCAGATTTCCTAGCCAATACTCTTTGTAATAAATAACTCAGAAATATTTGTTCAGTTTAGACAGCAAACTCCAGCAGGCAGTAATAGATAAAATTTAAAGGAAATCCTGTATTGATTTTTTAAAGCTAATTTACTCATCTGTAAACCTCTAAAGTTGTGGCAAAAGGCACGTGTTACTTACCTCTCACCCAGTTACAAGCTCTGAAAAAAACCACAAAGCTCTTCATAGCAGTGCTGGAAGATTGGTATTTTTGCTGGATAAATTCTGAGGCAGATCTTCAGCTGCTACAAAGAGAAGTGAAAGAAGAAAAAAAGAAAAGCCCCAGCTTTTCTTTTTTTCTAATGAAAGACCTCTTGTGTATGAGCTACCCACCTCTTTTCCCTCTGGATTTAAAAATGCTTAAGAGATTTTAAAAACCAATGGAAACAAGTACAACAGTGGCTGATGTGCATAAGGTTGGGAGACAATCAGTGATCAGTGGCTCGTTAATGCTAAATTACAGAAACTAAAGATCCATCATGGTAATCAGCTGGTGTCTGTACATGTTTTCATGTGTACCCCCCAGTGTGTGATTTTGAAAGAGTTGTTAGGAAATTAATTCAAAATTAAACTCTTAAAACCTGTCATCAAACTGATCACAAGAGCATGTACTTGCCTGCATATTCACCAATAAACATTCTTTGGCTCCTCTTTTACTGTGTGAGCCTGTGGTGAAATGGAGCTCCTTGGCATTGACTTCTGCAAGAAGATTCAAAGTACTTGGAGTATTTAGAATTGAATTGTTCCATGGTGCCTTTCCAGTAGGATCTTTCTTAATGGAAATGTCTTTGGACTCCATATTCAGTGGCCATACATCTCGATTTTCAGGCAAGTATTTTTAATTTTCTTCTGAACAGAGATCAATATGAGCATTTGTGGGGGCTTCTTTTATTTGTACTTTCCAAGCACCCCACATTTTTCATGTTGCTTCATTCAGGGCAGCTGAGTGACTGAATGCAGAGGAAAAGCAGAGCAACAGCATTCCTTGGAAGCTGAATGATTGCTGCTCATGTCTTACAGCACTTTTACATAAAACGAGCAGTGTCCTCCCGTGGGAGGTTGAGGTGGAAAACTGAGGAGCAAAAGCAACAGCAGAGGCTAAAAAGAGATGCATGCCAGGGTTTTAAATGGTGCTGGCTTTGGCCAGCCTTTCCAGGGAGATGCAGTTTGTGTGACTTTTACCATCCTGCTAAACTCGATGGAGAGGGAAAAGCTCAGAGATGCAGATTTTAGATTCCTGTGGAAGATCAGTAGGCAGGTGGAGGGGAGGCCCAGGACTGGTGCCAGCTGAGGAGGAGTGGGCAGGAGCAGCTCAGGGCCTCTCCCTGCTGCTGCAGCTGTGGTGGGACCTCAGCTCAGCTGTGCTGGGGCTGCTTGAAGGCAGAGGCTGGAGCAGGGCCGGGCATGGGGCAGGAGCCGCAGGAATTGCAGCTGAGCAAGTCTTGCCAGGTGGTAACAGAGGTAAGTGTAGCCTTCTCTGTGGCCACGGGAGCTGGACAGTGCCGGCTAGCCGCTCCCGTGGCCAGAGGTGGCCCCAAGATCGGCCAGTGCCGGGCTCTCTCCGGAACCCCGGGGTAGCGGTGCTGTCTGCAGCCTGGGTGGCGCAGGCGGGAGTGCGGCTGCGAGGTCCCGAGATGAAGGAAGGAGAGAGCGGACACTTGCATGGACGCCAAGGAGCTTTATTTCCCAGGCGGGACCAGGGACGGTGCCAGAGGAGGACGGCTCGGGGAGGCACTGGTAAAGGGAGTGGACATGAAAGGACGAGACACGAGGTGACCAACAAACGAAGGTCAGGGCAGGGGCGCGGGATACAGCTGGATCAATGAGGATCACACAGGGGAGGGAAGAGGCTCTGGAGGCAAATCATACATCGAGTAAGGGATGATTGACACGGAGAATTCTCCAAATAAAAGGGGGGGGGGGGTGGTTACAATGACAGGGGAAGCGGGCAGGAGCAGGAGGGAGGAAATAAACTATAAGGGCATAAAGGGAAGGATCAAGGGATCAGTCTTCCTGAGGGACAAGCCATTGGCGGGAAAACAAGGGGTAAACAACTTCGGGAGAAACCATTGTGAGGGGAGTACATGGGGGGAACCGAGGGCCAAACCATATTTTTAACCTATAAAAGGGATAACCAACTTTACAACCGAACTCATTTAAACATTTTTAAAACACACGACGCCACAGGTAAGCTCAAGGTGTTGGGTGACTGGGGAGGGATGTAGAATTTTGGGGATGCAGCCAGGCTTTATTGGTTTAGTTCCTCCTGGAACAGTTCATAATGCAGCACTAAAGGTTCTTTTTGCTGGCAATTATAACATCATAAAGCGGGGGATAAATGGAATAATTGTTGTGGGATAAGGCTCAGTGTCAATAACAGCTCCTAGGGAACCCTAACCCCAAAAAAGGCAGAAATTGATGCAAAGTGAAAAGGTGTGATAATATACTATGAGAGTTTGTTTTATAAATAAATAGGCCAGTGGATTGAGTATTTGTCCTGCATTGATGCATTTCATTTCCAAGCAAACTAACATACAAATGATAAAAAATGGAAATATTCTTTCCTTTTGCACACTGACTCTTGTCTCCAGTTGCACAGAGGAAGCTGCAGGGGTGAGATGGAGCTGCAGCCCCTGCTCAGAGCCCCTTGGACATTGCCTGATAGACTCTGGAGTTTGACAGTAATATTTATGTAATTGCTTTATTAAGGAGGTGACAGGCTGCTGAATTTGCTGTCACTCTTTCTGCATGAGTTAAACCAAAGCTGTGTGACTGGGGCCTGCTCACTGACAGAATGCTCTGAATTTACATGATTGGAAAGTTCTTCAGATTAAAAGCAATTCATCAAGGCATTTCTCAGCAGGAAAACACCCGTGTCAGATTAGCCCCTTTCCCTCTATGATGGCAGGAGTAATCCTGCTGAATTCAAGCAAAATCTCTGAACTACCTGCACAAACCATCAGGTGGGGAGTTGCATAATGTCTGTAATTAATCCCTGATGTAAAACTCTGCATGTTCAAGATTGAAGGCTGAGCTGAAGTTCTTTCAAAACAAAACAACCAGAAAAAGACAACAACAACAAAAATCCAAAACAGAAAAAAAAACCCTCAAAAAACCCCAAGCAAAACACCAAAACAGCAACAAACCCCCCCCCCATACAAAGTGGGGTACTACAAAATTCAGAAAAAGAAACTTTTTCAGAAAATTGGGCCATTCAAATCTATTGAATCCCATTAAATGTTAGTAAAAATCTTCATTAAAAATGTTTAGCAAAAGGTGTCAGGAAAGGTTCTTATTCTGGAGCTGCTCAGGAAGGCTTTACATGGAAGCAAGCTGCAGCTTCTCTGGAGAGTTGCCATTAAAGGTTCTTATGGGGTGCCAGAATATCAAAAACCACTCCCAAAGTGTTCTTTTATGCTGGTTGGAAGCTCCTGGAAGTGTTGCTAGAAATCCATATGGGCAGGGGGTGCATTGCATCTGATGCTGCTGGGAGTGCAACAAAATCATTGCAACTCTAAAGAGCTTGCACTTGTTAAAAAGCTGTGCAGTCACTTCTAATATTTCTAATATTTGTTCTAATATTTGTGAGGTCCTGATTCCTCAGGAGACTGGGCGAAAGTTGGGAGTTTGGGACAGCTTTATCCAGAGGTCACAGCAGAATGCAGGAGAGGAGTGGGACACGACAGAGTTTTTCCATGGATAAAGCAAGTTGGATCCAGTTTTCCTCCTTGTGTTTGCTCCCTGTGTGAGCACAGAGTAAAAGAGAATTTGCTTTAGCCCTGCTTGGCTGGGTGCTGTTGGTGAGGCTGGGGATTATTGGCTCATTCTGGAAAGGGAATGCTGCTCTTTTCACTCCTGAAGGATTCTGTCAGTGTCCAGTGGCTGAATAAACAGGGTATGAGCAAAACAAGACCTGCAAAATCAGCCACAACCCAGAAGGTGAGATTGTTAACAAAAGTGGGGTTTTTCTACAAGTTACAGATTACATTTTGTTTACTTGAATAACCTGGATGGAGCAAGGTGGAGAGATTAGCATAATCACCAAATATGTACTTCATCTGAATTTAATTTGACAGCTATTGATAAAAATCAAAGTATTTCCTAGAAATTGATTTTTTTTTTTTCCGAGAACTGCAGCTTGGAACACAGACTAAGGCCAAAATGCCATTAAATCCTGATTTATTGTGTTGTGTAGACAGATTATTTCACAGTTTAGTTTTTTAAGCCACTACAGCTTTTTTGAATTACAGCAGGGACTAGTGTGTTGATGTTCAATTTTTTAAAATTGAAATTTAGCCTTCATTTAACCATTTAAATTGATAACCCACTAATCCTGGATCCTTGTGGCTTTGTTTGCTGGATTGGAGAATAATCTAATGTCTGACATCTCCCTGAGCTCTGGTGGTTTCTGGTTTTGAGGTACACATGCACATATATCCATGCTTATATATTTGTGGAATTACTTCAGGTTCTCAGGTAGCATAACAAACTCCTGTGCAAGTAACTTCTGTGATTTTGAAGTGAATACTGCACAGTTTATTATTTAACTTTTCAATTCAGAATTGCCTGTGAGAAGTCTGATAATCTAATTTCTCTTTTTTAATCATTTGAAAGTAATCTCTGGGAAGTTCTATTCAGTGTATTACTCACCAGCTCTTGGTTGTTTTTATTTAAAATCTCATTGTAAAAATGGAAATGTGGTCTGTTCATCTAGGCTGGACTCGTTCTGTTACTTTCTCCTCCATTTGAATGCTGGAATCCAACTTCAAAATCTTTTTTCCCAACAACTCTGTAGTTTGTCTGAGTTAAATAATTTAAATATTCACAAGCAGAAGGTCACAGACTGTAAATTTCAAGATTTTGATGAGTGTATTATTAAATTATTTGTAACAAGTTAGGTCTAATTAAGACCAGGGAATTGAATCAAAGCAGTTATAAAGAGAGGGGGCACAGAGCAGGTTAAAATGCACTGTGCCAGTGATTTCATAGGCACCTCTCCAGAATAGGTGTGGTTTTTCTATCAAGGTACAACTTTATCCAGGGAAGATTGGAAAGGAAAGATTATCCAAGGAAATTCTAGCAGGGAAAATTACTTGTATTCATTTCTGTACTGAATTCTTCTGTGGATATTCAGCCACTCTGGGCCTTCATGGATAAAATAAAGAGCTGGATTTTAAGGTTCTCATGCAGTACAAGATTTATTGTACTCACAAGTCAAAATTCTTTCTTTTCTGGGTGCCGTGGTCTCCCAGCTGATTCCTGATTGCAAGGCCTGAAATGCTGCAGGTGCATTTTGGGGACCCTGGCCCTGGGCACTGCAGAGCATCCCTGCAAGGGTTAATCTCTGTGGGGAGTTAAAAGTGCTCAGTGAGCCTCAAGGTGTGCAGCACAAATCCTGCTGGGGACAGGGACAGGGGCAGCAAACCTGGGGCAGCCCTGAAGCACCTCTCAGTCAGCCCTGGAGACAAGGGGGGGGTCAGGGGGGCCTCTCTAGTCCTTCATATCAATTTTCTCATTTCCAGTGTTGTCCTGGGGGGGGGAGAATTAAAAAAAAAAGAAATTAAAACCTCATTGAGAAGGGAATTTTCTGCCAGAAACACTCCCAGTTATGTCAAAATCAGTTGTTCACATTGGGAACTGACTGACCTTGCGTGTAGTTCCCAAAATTTTTACTATAATTCCAAACTCTAATGATTTCCTATTGCCATCTAAATAAAATCTGGGGGTTTTTACTGTTCCAACAGTAACCTATTTTTTAATTAACTTTAAGGTGCCTTTTTGGTGTGAAATGCTTGCTGCCCTGTGTCAGCAATGTGCAGGGAGCAGCCCCTGCCCAGGCCAGCACCATCAGTCTGCCAGAGCTCAAGGTGGGGCTTAGAACTGGATCCTTCTAAAGCAGGCCTGGTTCCTGGGGTGTGCTGCATTCAGTGACCCTGGTGGCTTCTGGGAGCCCTGGGCTGAGCACTGACAGGAGACTGAGCTCCACACACAGAACATCAGCCCCAGGGCAGGGACTCCTGCTCTGCAAACCTCCTGCTGCTCAGGAGCTGCTGTGATGGGAGAGCTGGGGAAGTCATGGAGAGGGAAGGGGAGAAGGGCTGGGGGCAGAGTGCTCCTGCCTGCCTGCAAGTGATGCCTCAGGATTTCAGCTTTTATATTTTACAGATCCTGTGCTGCATCAGTGCATCACTCCAAACTCCACACAGAGTGTCAGTTACTGTCTGCACAGTTTGGTCAGACAAAACAATCCCTCTGGGCCTGAGATCCAAGGACACCCCACAGCCTCAGGCACCAAAAAGTACAAACAAAAATGAGTTGGAGGGAGCAAACTGGGGGTAAATGACTTCAATAGCTGAAGCTGTAATTGCAGAATTAACCCCTGGTATGTAAATGGACCAAACTTATAATTGTCTGAAAAACTGGTGCCCATTGTCCAGCTTGGGTGTAGCCTCTGGGAGGCTGTGACTGCCCAAGGTGTGGTTGTTGAATGTGGATGTGACAGCCTGGTCAGAGAGAGAGTAAACCAGATAAGTTTTCCCAGAACTGGCCTGAGAGACTTTAGGGAGTTAAAAATAAATAATAATATCTTATTATTATAAACAGCCTGCAGGTGATGTTTTCCTTCTCTGTTTTGTTGTTTTCCTCAAAGATTATTTATAAGAAAAGCATCTTGTTAATTAACCAATCAACTAAAGTGTATTAAATAAATAACCCATCACATCCACCTAGATCAAAACAACTTATAAAAAAGAACAATTCCAAATATACAACACATTATACCAATCTGCCTTCTAGTAAGTCTGTATCATTTCTTAGTCAACAACAACAACTGAAGGCCTTCAATAAATACCTGCTTTATTCTCTTAATCTGGTCTAGCCTCTGTTCCAGGCAGCCCCTCCAGGAATCACAAGGAGCTTGTGAATGAGGGTATTTTATGTAACCATCTCACCAGGGAGGAATTTGTTTCTCCACAGATCCATGAGTTTCCATGTTCTGCCCCTCTATTGTCCATGGTATCTAGGAAAGTTAGTCATGTGTGTGGGCCTTTATTGTGTGCATTTATTTACTTATCACCACTTTCCCTTTTAAAACATCTCTTGGTTACCTAGGGAACTGGCTCCAGCCCTGCACATTCCTTCCTCTGTTTGCCAGTCAGGTGTGCCAGCTGATACCTTGGAGGGGCTACCTAGAGCAGAGGCCAGACAAGGTTCCAAGAATAAAGTGGGTATTTATTAAAGGCCTTCAATAAATACAATTTGGGCAGTGCAGAAGCCTCCCAGAGGCTACACCCAAGCTGGACAATGGGCACCAGTTTTTCAGACAATTATAAGTTTGGTCCATTTACATACCAGGGGTTAATTCTGCAATTACAGCTTCAGGTACTGAAGTCATTTACCCCCAGTTTGCTCCCCCCAATTCACTTTTGTTTGTACTTTTTGGGGCCTCAGGCCCAGAGGAATTGGTTTTTTTGACCAAAATGTGAAGACAGTAGTTAACACTTTATATGAAGTTTAAAGTTATGCACTAATGCAGCACAGGATTTGAACTATAAAAGCTGAAATCCCTTAGGCATTCTAAGGGCATCCATCCCATCCACAGGGCTCCAGCAGCACTGGGAGTCTGGAGCCCAGAGCACAGCCCTGCCCCAGAGTGATGACTGCACTGCACAAGGACACTGGGGCCACAAAGGAATAGCAGTAAAAAAGTCACAACTCTATCAGTGCATTGAATCTTGCTGTAGGTAGGCTGAATTTGTTGTGGACAGGTGGATGCAATTCCCAATATTCAGCTGGACTAGCAGTAGAAAGTTATTTATTTTTATGGAAATAAAATGCATGAATAACATTTACTTTTCAAGTATGTATCTGTACCAGAATTGTAGTAGCAGCAGGTAATACTTTGCCCTTCAAGGGATGGAGCAGATGGAAAAATTGAGAGAGCTTGAGGGGCAGCTTTGAGGGCAGGGAATGCCAACTCTGGGAATGTTCCAGTCAGCTGACTTCTGCTCTATTTATATCAACAGGAGTTTATGGTTGATTGGAAATGTGTTGTTTTTCCCAAGTATGATTGTCACCAGTTCTTCTTGTCACTTGAATAACACGGACAGTTCAAATGTTTATTAAGTCTTTGACTTTTAAAGCATACATTCAAACTCAAATGTTCCTTCTCAATCCCAAGGAGTTTTTTATTTCCAAAGAAGGACATGAGAAACAAGTGATTACTTTTGAAGTACTGCAGAAGTAATTAACTTCCAAGTTTCAGAGGAATGGAAAGCAAAGCAGAAATGCTCCCTCAGCAGGCAGGGAGGGACTCTTTCCATTTACCCAGAGAGCCCCAAGGGCTGCTTGTAAGGCTGCAGCTCACTGGGGAGTTTCAGGCATGAAAATGTTTGGGCATTTTCACAAATAGCAAAAGGCAGAGTCTTGAGTGTAACCAACCTGAAAGATACAACCAGAGTAAACTGGTCTCTACTGAATTAGTAGATGTTTATAGATTTACTGGGGAAGAAAAGCAAAACTGAAGTTCAGTTTCTGGCCTGTTGCAGTTGGCAGATGGTCACAGCATTGATCCACAGAGTGTGGCTGTGAGCTCCAGAAACTGCACCAGGGCTCTGGGAATGGGATTTAAACATGGGCTCTGTGTAATGCAAAGAGGATCTTTAAAAAATCAGAGTTGGAGGGCAAGAGAGATGGTAAAATAAAGGTGGGAGCTTAGCCCAAGGAGAAACCACAGGGGCTCTTGGGGATCCCATGAGGATGGGGAGCTCAGGAGAGGTGCCTGTGATGCTACAGACCAATCTTACTTGGCATATTTGAAGTTTCAATATAGTTCTTGAAGTTTCAATATAGTTCATAGTTTTCTGTATTTAATGAATTGCATTAGTTTACCAAGTGATTTATTTGGCCAAATAATCTCAGAAATCTTTTTTTAGAAGGTCTTTAAAGCTCTGGCTTTGTTTTATTTGAGATATTCTGTGGTTTTGGAGAGTTTTTTTTTTTAATTCAGTGAGAACTTGAAGTGAGAAGTTAGCCTTTACTGCTTTAATGTATTTCATTGGTTAAATGGAATCCAGTTTTAGGAATTGATGGATGTTGAAACTGGGAAGAAGGGACATTGTGTGTGAATATAACACTGTGGGAAGGTGCAGCCCTGTGATGGGCACTTGTAAATGATGGCTGTACTTCATGGAAGCTCTTCAGGAACTGAATGTGACCTTTTGGCAGAAAATGGGGGTGAGAGTTTGGCTCTCTGTACAGATCCCTGTGCTGTTCTCTGACACTTGCACAGACTGCTATTTAAGTCATTAATAGGTGGGATAAAATATTCACTGCAGTTTTCTTGGCCAAGTAGCTAGACAAAATTTAAACTTAACAAGCCTCCTGATAATTAAGATTTAAGTAGAGGTGGTAATTACCCTGTGAAGTTTTGCTGTGATGAAACTGCCACTGAACAGCAGTGGCAAATACATAGGTTAAAAAAACTCTTCACTGCTGATGGAAATGTGACTTTCTTTCAGCAGTTTTGTTGTTTCTGGGATTAAAAAAAACCAACCAAACAAAAAACCTGTTAAGAGTCAATTTACTTCTAAAATGCAGAAATTCTAAAATTCTTTCATTCTAAAATTTACTTCTAAATCAGCAATGCTGGGAAGTGATGTACAGGAAAATGGGAAGCCCCATAGCCTCCTGGGTTTGGATCTGAAATGCATACAGTTAGTGGGCAGCTGAACTGAAAAGCAAATTACCCCCTGAGAGCATCTCTGAGGTGGGAGGTGATGGTCTCCCTCCAGGGCTGTCTTTAGGAGAGTCCTCTCACCCTGCAGGCAGAGACCATCACTACCTACTTGTAAGAGGAATGAGAACCTGAAGAACATCTAATTTTATGGGGGTGCTAGAAGTCTCTCTGGGTTTTAATCTGAGTCTCTTACAAGACAGGCAGAAAAACCATCCTTCACTCTTAAGTAAATACTACTTAAAAGCAAGGAAAGTTTATCAACCTCAGCAGTGCTTTGAGAGCCTTCCTTGCTGTCTGTGTCAGTTCCCTTTTCCGTGGCTGCAGCTCTCAGGTTTCTGTGACTGAGATGACCCCTGAGGTGTTAGAAAGTCTCTTTTTTCCCAGCCCCACGACCAAAGAAGTAGTCAGGATTCCTCAGCTCTGGTTTTCAAGGTTGTTTATTTTCTCTTATCTCTTACATTCTTTCTCTGACCTGCTGAAATCTGTCCAGCAGGTCGGGTTGTGGCACACTGACCCCCCTTGGGGTGGTGTTAGCTTTTTATACTAAGAACTATGTGTACTTTATTTACAATAATTTCCCAATACCTATCACCTATGTTAGACAGTCTGTCTCTACTCTAAACCAATCCAGAAGTGTCACCATCACAGCAGAAGATGGAGGACAAGAAGAAGGAGAAGGACAGGACAAACCCAGATTCCTCCATCTTGCCTCTCGAACCCCCATTCTAAAAACCCCAAAATTCTACTTTTTCACCCTGTGACAAATTCACTACCATTCTACTCAAACTCTTGTGTCTTGTAACTCCTCACACAAAGTTGGTAATTGTTTCCATGGGCTAAAATCAAGGCACAGGTGTCTTTGACTCCGTGCCAAGGTCTCTGAGCCCCTTGCCAGGGTCTTGAGTCCTCCAGGGCAGCCACAGGAATGTCCTGGGTCCCAACATCTCCCCCTTCTTCTTGCACCTCCTTTGCAGCCCTGTTCATGGGCTACATGCACTGAAAAAGGCATGGCAAAAGGAGCAGAAGAATTACAGCCCTACTAAAATGTAAAAAGCTGTTTTCAAAAGTTCTTCCACAATGGTGAAAGGTCAAAGAAATCAAACACACCATTCAACCAAGAGCCAGTAACTTCTCCAAGTCTGGCTACACCTTCTAGCAATTGCTTTATGTTTTCATGAATTGATTTTGAGTGATAGACAAGTTCATGCAGCACCTTTCTTCAGACTCTTCACATGTGCCCATGTGTCAGCAATAAATAGTCAATTGCTGCCCTGGTTTGAAGAGTGGCTCGTCTTACACTGCTGATGCCTGTTGACATGTCACTCAGTGCAAAAGAGGTGGCACGAGCATGCTTGCTCAGCCAACAACCCACTTGGTCCAACTGAGTCCAGGCTGCTCCTGATGCTGCCTGAGGTGAGAATATTGCTACTGCAATTCTCAGAGCCTTGTTCCATGTGTGAACACTGTCATCACAAACTGGATCATACTGTTTGACCGACATTTCCCTCTATGTTTCTGCTCTTTTAAAATGTCAGCAGCAGCTCCTGAGTCAGAAAGCAAGGGGTGCTGAGCCAAGGCCGCCCTGCTCCTTCCCTCCAGCCCTGCCCTGCTGCTCCCTGGGTACTGTTTGGGGTAAACCAAGAGCTGGAAGCAGGGCATGCTCTCCCTGCTCTGCACAGGGGATGTCCAGCCCTGGGGTGACACATCAGAAAGAGGAACTTTGCAGGTAACACCTGTAACACCTGCTCAGAAACAGGAACTTGGCTTAGAGCTGAGCTGTGTCCTCTGGGACTGCTCTGGAGCTTTGTCTTGGTTTCAAAAGCCAGGTGTTTGCTAAGGAGGGTAGGAGCCTCCCCTGAAATGGAAAATGTAAACCCCCCCAACCCCCCCCTTTTCCAAATTGCTATAAATTTTAGATTAAGGGGCTCTCAGGCAAAAAATATGGGAGCAGGAATAACAGTTCTTTAATAGGGAAGAAAATAAAGAGATAAACAGTGCAGTAAACTAAACCAACACTGACAGAGCCAGAACACAGTCTGACACCCTGTGGGTCTGGGTGCTGGCAGCAGTCCCATTGGAATTGTGGCTGCAGCCCTCCTGGAATGCCAGGGGTGGTTCTGCTGGAGCAGGGATCCTGTAGAAAGGTGTAGTCTTCCTCTGAAGATCCAGTGGAAGAGGCAGCTGCTGTTCCTCGGGGAATCCAGTGGAGAAGCTGTGTTGGTGTTCCAGAATCTCCAGCTTATATCCAGGTAGGAATGCTTGGCTCCTCCCTCTGGGCTCACATCTCCCAATGAGATGCTGTAGCTCTTACCACTCATGCAGTGACATTGAGTGGCCTCTTATCAGCAGGTGTCCCCCCAGTTGTGGAAGAGATAAGGAAAACTGCCCACTTAACAGAAGACAACTGCCATACAGATGGTAAATAGAATATAACTTGCCTGACAGTCCAGGACAAGCTTCTCCTTACAGGCTTGTGAGTCTGGAATTCTGCCAGACCACACCAGCGTGTTCAACCTCCTTGGGCTTCTTCAAATCTGCTCCAGCTTTGGAGTCCTGAATTTTGGAAACGTTTCTCTAGCAACGTTTGCTGTTTATGTCTTTGCCCTATAGATTTTTAGGGAGGCAGATTGCATTTCTTAGCTTCCAGTAAGAAATGGCAGCAATGACAGTGACTCATTTATTGTTTTATTCTTGCTTTGTTTCAGATGTGTCTCACCAAGGCTCTGAGTAAAGCTTTCTTCTGTTAGGCTTCCTCTCTCTCACAGCCTGCTGTCCTTTGGTGATTTATGCTCTAATCCAGTGTCGTGCATTTGCAATCAGCTTTTTCTTTCCCAAATTTCACATCAGTAACTTAGGGCAAGGAAAAGAAAGGCTTTGTGTTATCCAGGATTAATTAATTTATTTTATTTATTTATTTTACTTTTATTTATCCAGTGTTATCCAGGGTTTGACTTCTCTGCTGAATCTTTTCTTTGTTTTGGTTTGTTGGGGTTTTGTCACTGTAGTTGAGGGGGGGGTTTAATAAAGTTTGCTGGGGAGAAAAGTGCCCCTCTTGCTGTGATGGTCAGTCTTTGAGTCCTTTTTCCAGGGGTGTAACCTCAGTGTGCAGGACAGAGCTGAAGGTACTGAAGTACCAAAGGGATTTAGGGGCCACTTCAGCTCAAATGAACCCCACTAACATAACTGATGGAGCTAATGGAGCATAAAGAACCTTGGTAAAATAAAATTCTGGCATTTTTTTGTAACTGTGTGTCCATTTACATACGCTAGATTTCATCTGTATTGAAATAGTAACATGAGAGAACATTAGGTCACAGAGCTGATCTTTGTGCCAGTTTTATTGCCTTTAGCCCACACCTTCACCCAGATGACTCAAGGTTAACAAGATGAAAAGCATCAAAAGAATTAAAAAGGGAAAAAAAAAAGAAGTTTGTGTTCTTACAGCTGGTGAAGAGAAATTATTACAGGAGCCTGCAAACTGGCAATTCTGAAACCTTGTAAGAATTAATAGAAGGTGCAGTCAATACTACCTAGGAACTAGAGATAACACTTCCTTCTGAAAGCTGACTTCAGTGCAATACAGTGTTTTGGTGTTCTTCTCTGTGGACATTGCACTGAAGATAGATTTTAGTTATTAACTATTATGAACATATCACAGAAATTATTTTCCATATGTTTTACTAAACAAATTTCTATCTGAAAGCAGCCTGATGGAAATTAAGCAAATTATGAATTTAAACAAGCAAAATGTAGAAAACCATAAATGACATTTGTCTCATTTTACAATATAATGTTAATACCTATATAAATATTAAGAGAAAGGGTTTTTATTATTGCTTACACCTGTATTTGCTTTCATTCTCTAATGAAAATAAATCTCATTTAGTATAAAAATTACAATTCGTTTCATACCAGCCAATGAGAATTAACCCTTATCTAAGAAAAAAACACATAGTATGGGACTAAAATGGGCTGATGTCACAGGTCAGTCTGTGGAAATTACCACAAAAGGAGATTTACTTTAGAGTTGGTTTGGGTTTTTTTCAGTGCTCTGCATGTGAGTATACAAATTTGCAGATGTGAAGATGGAACTGGTCAAGTGGGATCTAAAGGCATGGCTGAAAGTTCCCTATCAGTAACCTGCATTAATTCTATGCTGCTGAACCATGTGGACAGAGCTTGAGATCTGCCTTGTTGTTGTATCCAGCAGCATGGTGTCCAGAAACTGAAGTGTTTCTAAATGAATATGACATTATAGGTGTTAGAAATGAAGATGTGACAAATAAAAGTATTTCTCTGTTCTTGGTAGGAAAGGAAACACAAGAACCTCACAGTCATAAATAACACAGATAGCAAATAGTGTTAATGAAAAAATTTTCCAGGTGCAGGTATGTAAATCCAAGGGCTTCAAATGATGAAAGAATGTTCTTAAAAATATCACTGTAGATCAGAATTTCCTCTAATCCCTCTAGTTAGTAAGCAACATTCATTTGGCTTGAGTAGAAGATACCGTAGAAGATAAATCAGTTGCTCATCACTAACCTAACAATGTTGATCAAATTAAAGATGATGTCTTAGGGTTCCTTTCCTTTTCCTCTGTGTGCATATTTAGGACACCAGATGGTTAATGCAGTCACAATAAACTAGTGGGAATATTTAATTAAATGTGTTCCCAGGACATTAAATGCAGAGCATTATCCTTTGGCTGGTGATCAGAGTAAATATTTGGTAATAAGGGAGAGTCCTTGTAGAATATTATTGGTAATACACAAAAAGCACATGTGAGGACAGAGCTGTGTTCAAAGCAGAACTTTCTTCCCAAAATGAAGACATCTCAAATGCCAATTCATTTATACCTGGGGTTTTGTTCTACCACCAGTTCACCATTACTTATGACACAGTTATTACAGACAGCATGAGGAATCATTTGAAACTTGATAGTCCTGGACTGGAATTAGCCTAAGCTTGGAGCCATTTGCCTGTCAATAGTCACATTTTTACTGAATACTGAAGGGCTCACATAGAAAAAAAAGACAATGAAGAGCAAATCTCTGCTCAATCAGTGATGCTTCCCTTGTAGGTGAAGGGAGCCTCTTTGCTCTTGTTGGGAGCTAATTCTAGAGATCTCAGAGGGCTGAAAACATCTTCCTGTAGTCTGAAAAATCCCTGCAGCCACAGTCTGCAGATAGCCACTAGCCCAGCAGTGATACTCCTCTGTCAATCAGCTCTTATCTCCTCAGCCTAACCAGTTTTATGATATCACAGCTTTTTTACTCCCATTGAGCAGCTTTTTTTTGTTCCCATGCAGAAGTGACATGAGTAGAATGAAAACAAGGATGAACCTAACTTACTAAAATAGGCTGGTTAGTAATGGTGGGGGGAAGATGAGCTAGAAATCTGAAATACATACAGTTAGTGGGCAGCTGAACTGAAAAGCAAATTCCCCCCCTGAGAGCATCTCAGGGGTGGGAAGTGATGGTCTCCAGCCAGGGCTGTCTTTTGACACCCTGCAGGCAGAGAACATCATTACCTGCTTGTAAGAGCAATGAGAACATGAAGAACACCTGATTTTATGGGGGTGCTAGAAGTCTCTCTGCACCTCTCCTGGCAGAATTAGTGTGTGCTTTTCAAAGAGTAACAGCACCGGCCATTTGACACTATCCTGGCTCACCACAAAACATTGGTGGGAGGTGCTGGGGTGGATGATGAATGTCTCTTTCCTGGACACAAGGAGAAACATGACTGTCCTCCCACAGCTGGGGTGGGCCCATGCTAATGTTGAGTTTGGTTCTGAGTCTGAAGGCCCAGAATCTTCAAGGAGTTTAAATATCAATTCTTTTGAGAGGTGACACCTGAATAGAGGAGCACAGAATTTGAGTCTGCTCTCTTTATCAGGCTGGGTTTTGTTTGGGTTGTGCCAAACCTCACATGGTCACACTGATTGGGAAGAAAGCTTTTTTAGCTAGGCTTGGCTAAACTGACCTCATGCAGAAATAAAATCCCACGTGAGAATGACACATCTGATTCCAACAAGCTGGAAACCTGCAAATTCCTCCAGGATGCAGAAATCTCCAAGGACAGTCAGAACAAGTCCCTCCCTGCAAACCATCGGTGGAAAAATTGGTTTAGCTGTTACTGCTTAGGGATAAACAAGGCAAGCCCAAAACTAACAGCAAACCCCAGGGCTGTAGAGCTCCTTTATTTCCTTAGAGACCCTCATGCCTCAAAGCTTCCCAGTTCCCAGATGAACATTTCTGCAGCAGGGACAATGGGAGATGGGTTTGTTTCTGCAGCTGCTCCTTGGGCCAGAACCTTCACTGACATGCACTATAGTAGTGTATAAATGTGCATTTGTAGCTAATTTTAATAATTGTTTTAGAGTGACATCTCGAGAGTACAAAGCTATGGAAGTGTTCTGATTTACTTTACAGTTAAACAAAGGGGTGTTTCTGGTGTATTTTTCAAATGCCTTTGAAACCACAAGCTGTCAGACTCTGCTCCCACAGCAAAGCCCAAAGGGGTGGGTGCCTTCTGAAGGGGTCCATGTAGAAAAAGTGTCTTAAACATGTGTAAGTTACAGCAGTAAATATGTACTGCACAAATATCATACCTGAACAATAATAAAAAAAAAGGAATAATAATTTTGTTTTATTTGAGCAACAGGGAAAGGGTTTGAGGAAAGAGGACTCAGACTAGGGTTCTTCAAAAATTCTTTTCATTTTTGATAGGGATCATGAATCAGATCTGCTGCACTGATGCATAGTCAGTGCCCCTGCCCTGAGCTGTGCCAGCTGACACCCCTGGAGCTGTCTGGTGGGGTTCTCACTTCCCATGGCCTCAGCTTCAGCTGTTTCTCACTGTTTGTGTCTGAGGGGTAGAAAATAACTCCTGCTGCTAGAAATAGGTTGTGTGCTCTGACTGGAGTCAGAGTTGGAGAGGAGCAGGAGGAGGACAGGGAAGAGGCTGGGCTGCTCTGCCCCAGCCTTTCTGTGCCAGGGAGTAGCCCCTCCACTCCTGTACCTGTATCCTGCCATGTGTGGGATAACAGCTGTTCCTTAGCTCAGAGCATGTTGGTAGGATAAAGACTTTGAAAGGATTAGGTCCTGCAGTTGGAAGCTTTAAGAGGCCCTTTGGATGGATAAAAGAAGATGCTGAAAGCAGCCTTGCAGCTCCTCATGTGAACTGTACCAAGGCACAGTGGTGGCCTGGCATCCTCCTGGTGTTCGCCTCTCCCTTCCCTAGCCTGACTAAGGGAAAAAATTCTGCTGTGTAGCTCACACATATGAACAAAAATAAAAGCGTGTGTCAGATGGTTTCCCAAAATATTAGATACACAATCATCCTTAGTGTTCTTCCAGCCAGTGCTGAAATGCAAAACAGTAACACTGGATATCTCCAATTCTCTCGTAATTAAGAGTAGCAGCTGCCTTTCACTGTCAGGTCTAAACAGCAAGTTGTTTCCAAAACATCTCAGTGAGATGACAAATCTCAGTCAGGAATTTGACCCCCCAGTTTCAGGCCCAGCTGGGAGAGCTGAGATGTCTGAGTCAGCTGAGCCCACTTTGCTGAATCACTCAGAAAGTCCCTGGAGGTTTCTTCCAAGGTGGCTGCAAACACAGAGCCTGCAGTGCTCTCAGTCTGCTGGGCTGCCTCTGTGCTGACTGACCCACATCTGCTTGGTCTCTGATGGCACAGGGTGCCTGCTATTTAAGAGTATTTGCTAGGGATTCATATCCTTTTTCACCAACAATAGCAGAATTTTGTTCCTCTTTCAAAATTAATGTGACTTGTTCTTGGGAATGGCAGTTCTCAGCACCAATGGTAATTTTTTCTCTTTTCCTAAAACAAAGTACACAAGTGTGGTGGAGCTTTTGTATGGATTTTGCATTCTTCGTAGCTCCCCAAAATCATGCCAGACCATGAGAAATTATACTTTAAAGTTGTGATGCTTCATGTATTTCAAAAGGAAGTTCTACAACATAGTGCTAATATTTTTGCATAAATTTCTTTGAATAACACTTCTGAGAAGTTATAAGCTGGTATGACATGGTCCAGAGGCAATAATAGAAGAATTATGTAAATGCAGGAAGAATGATGTAAATGTAGGCTGGGCTTTAATTCCAGCTTTAATTTTTGCTCTGTGATATTGCAGAGAATGTCTGTGCTTTCAAGTGATGCAGGCCTTCAGTTACTTTCTTTACCAGAAAGCTTGGATTAGATTTTAGGTAATTAATTAAGATGGGCATGTTAATTACGAGCTTGCTGTGCCTGAGCATAAAGATTGTCACCTCTCTTTGGTGGCTGCAGTAACTTCTGCTGTCACTGCCATATTTTCTGAAAAATCCTCTTTGCCCAGGATTTTTTCCTGGGAAGCTGAGAAGCCTCAGAGAGGAATGAAAACAATAATTATCTGATTGCTGCTCCTGTGGCTTGGACATTGTTTACCACCAGGTGAATGTTTGATTGGTTCCATGTGAATTGTTTTGAATTAATGACCAATCACAGCCAGCTGTGTCAGACTCTCTGAGTCAGTCACGAGTCTTTATTCATTCTTGTTAAGCCTCCTGATGTGTCTTCTCTTTCTTTAGTATAGCAATATAATGTAATATCATATAATATCATTATATCATATCATAAATCAGCCTTCTGAGAACATGGAGTCAGATTCTTATCTCTCACCTCGTCCTGGGGACCCTCACAAACACCACACCCTGCAACTCCTGCAGCTGTAAAAACCCATCCTTCCCATCATCTCCTGCCTTGTGCAGGGAGCAGAGAAGCCCCAGAAAATGCAGCTGAAACCAAATAAGATGGCAGCAAGAATGCTGGAAGAGAACAACCTTGAAAGTATCTACCTCATGTCAAGTAATTTTAAGGACAGCTTGGGAGCTACAAAAAAAAGATGAGAATTACTAGGCAGAAAAGGTGCATGGCAGAGCTCCAAATGTGGAGTTATTTCGTAGCTCTGACCAAGAACATCACTGAATTTATGAGCTCTGCTTACAGCAAAACATGTGGCAGGGAAAACCTCTTCTCACATACTCCTCTTCTGTAGCCTCTGGGATTCCAACAGTGCATAACTCAAGAGAGGAGCTCTCCTGACGTTTGTAGTAGTGACACAGTGTTTCCACAGGAGAAAATCTGCTCATGCTGATTGGGAAAATGCCTATTTACTTCCTTAACTGCAAAGAAGTTTTACAATTTTAATTTTAGCTCTATTGTTGTACCAGGATCTCCTTTGAGGCTGTTGGTGCTCCAGGGAGATCTTGTTTTGTGCTGTGCGTGATGTACTTTACAGTCGGATTTTGATCCTTTGTGACAACTCAAAATAAACCCTGTTGGGATGTGGCCATCCTTGGAGTGGTTCCCTGGCAGGTGGCAGCAGCCTCTGGTTTTAATGTTTCTAGTAGTGGCTGTGAGGTCCTCAAAGGATGGGCAAGGAGGGTGGCTCAGTTTCTGCTCTTTCAGCTGAAGCTTGCCAGTGACATTCCCACCCCCAGTGCAAGGGTGAGGTGTGAGCCACAACAGGGCTGCCAACAGCTGCTCCAGCTCTGGGAGCTTCTGGGGGCCACTGCTGCCCACAGGGATCTCAGCCCCCAGGCAACACCCTCAGACTGAACTGTGCAGCCAAAGGCACCTTTGGGGAGCTAACTTCAGTGCCCCAGGCATTTTGGCAGTGCATTGTAGCAGGCACAGGGCCGGCTACGGCTCTGTGGAGGAATGTTTAGAGATAGGTATTTGCTGAGTCATGGGAATTGAACCAGAAGTCCTCACTCTGGTCCTCCAGGCCTGCTTATCTCTCTGTGACCCCATAGGCTAGTTTCCCTAACCCCTAGAACTGGTCAGTTTCCAAGCCCCCCTAACCCTATAAAAGGGGCTGTCTTGGCCCATTTTGTCAGAAGAGCGGCATTCGGACCCTTCGCGAGACCCTCAGAATAAACCATCGTGGAACATTCTGAAGCTGCCTTCTCCTCTCTCTCGTCTGCCTTCCAGAAGCCACAGCCAGCCACAGCCCCTAAGAGCAAGCTAAAGAGCTGAAACCATAAAAGAGCTGACATCACTAAGAGCTGACAATCACTGAGCTTGCTAGGGGCCACGGCTGGCCTAGGGCACTCAGCCCCTGGAGGGCTGAGGTGTCTGGCCTTGAGACTGCTTGCCTGGGGCGCTGTGACCCTATGGGGAACCAGCTATCCAGCTAAGAAGCTAGCCATGGTGGCTTCATTATTTTACAGTGCATTAATGAGGCCATAATTGCAGCAGCATTAATCAGAGCCCAGGATGTAGCAGGGAATGATTCACAGAGAAACACTGTGTTCTCTCAGTCTGTCACTGTGGGAAGGCATTGGTGATGCATGAGTGGGATTTGTGATATTTCTCAGTTCATATGCTCAGGGATTTCCTCTGCAGCCTGAGGAAGGGTTTATTTCCCCGTGGGGAGCAGTGAGGGGGTCCCTTGCCAGAAGGGTGAGGTTCCACAGGGTAGGGTGTGGATGTGAGGGATGACTGGCTGAGGCTCAGGGACCCTGCTCAGGCTGGTGGGGAGATTTGTCTATGCAAACTCACACTCTGAGACAGAGCAGCTCTGCTGTTGGGTTTTCAGGATGCTTTGTTTTGTCCTTTGTTACAGAGCAGACTGGAGAAAGGCAGTGTTGGAGGTTGGGAGCTGCTATGCAGAAGGTCAGGGCTCTGCTCCTCTCCTCCAGGGGCTGTGGATGTGCTGGAGCTGCTCTGGTGGGCATCTGGGGACCAGCACTGGGGAGGGTCAGCATTGCTGTGCCCGAGATGACTGACCCCATGCTGTGTGCAGTTCTCACCCCCACTTCCTCCTCTGTTTCTTTCTCCTCTCTTCTGTTTGTGATGGATGTGATCCCCTCCTGTTTCTGATTGTTTCCCTCTGTTTCTCTTTGCTTGGTGAGCTCCAAACAAGAGGAGCAGGGCAGAGCTTTATCAGCACACTGAGAGGGTCACAGCCCATCCCCTCCTGCAGTAACACAGAGTGCCCAGAGCACAGTGGCTTTCCTTGGGGACAGAAGCTCTGCCCAGCTAGTCAGCCTGTGATCACTTTGGTCATTGGCCTAACTTAGGGTAGGTAATCTGAATTGTTTGCCATTTAAAAAAGCAGCAAGGGAGGTGGAAGAGTTTGATAAAGTCCCATCAAGAAGTAGTGTAAAAACTGATTGTGGTATGAGAAGGCATAGTGTGAGAAGTAGATTTGTAGAAGATTTTCAAAACTTGAGAGAAGGCTCACATAGTGTGTATCTGTATACAAACCTTGAGGTAAGAAGTGCTGATTTAGAAATGCCATGGAACAGGACAGATATTATTGAGAGAAAAATGGAACTAAAAACATGTTTCAAAGGATGGCCTGGCAAGTAAGACTAGATACTTTGGAGAAATAGAACTATGAAAGATGTACTGTAGTAGGACCCATGAGGGCTTTTGAAATGATTGGCTTTAAGGCATTTACAGCATGGTGTGGCTAAAAGCTGATAGGCCAAGAAAGGCTTATAGTGTTTTGTAATTAAAAAATAGTTGGCTTCTGATTTTGATAGTGTGATTTGTAACATCTGTATTGTCTCACCCTTCCCATGAGACTGAAAATGGAATAAAAGTGTTTAAAATGTCTCTCAGTTGCCCCATCTCTGGGTCAGAAAATAGTATTGTCTGACAGAATGGACAGTAGGGTTGTGATCCAGGAATGGAAAACAAGGAATGAAACAATGGAAAAGGTCTTTGAATAAAAAGAAAGTCCTTTGAAACTTCAAAAGTTCTTTGAAGAGAAAGGTACTTTTTACCAGCTCCAGAAAAGGGGTCGTGAACAAGTCAGGATGGTTTGGTCACTCAGGTTCTCTGGTTTTGCCCTAGGTCTGTTCCAGCATCTGCCCAGGGTCCTGCAGGGGCTGCAGGGCCCCCTCCTGCCACCAACGTGTCCAGCAACAAGAGGCTGCAGCAGACACAAGCCCAGGTGGACGAGGTAAGTGCTCAGCACCAGGGGCTGCTTGCTTGGTTCCCCCTTTGTGCAGCTCCTGCTCATCTGAAGGCCGAGGGTCCAGCACATGAGATTTGTCAGAGGGCGTACACAGTAAAGAGAGATCCTGGATATTAACATCCCTGCACCAGGAGCAGCTCTGCAGATTCAGTGTGGGCATTGCTGCCAGGCAGGAGTGACGGGGAGGATGGATGGAGACCAGAGATCTCTGAAAGCAGGTCCTGGAACTTGGGGTTTATTGCAAAGGGCCTGGGTGCAGGGCCCTACTGGGAGCTGCCAGCCACAGCTCAGAGCAGGGCTGAGAGAAGTAAAGAGAGTGGGAAAGAGAGAAGGCAAGAGCGTGGGACAGAGAAAATGAGAGAGCGAGGAAGAGTAAAAGAGGATGAGAGAGTGAGGTTCCCGTTCCAACACCATAAATCTTCTGTGCTGAATATTCTAATTCTCACCAACCAATCTAATACAACCTGTAGCATTTACATACAGCCTATAAGAATCATTACATGACCATACTGTGTTACATTTTAAACCCTAAAAACTCCTCTTTGGACCCCTTCTGCCAAGCTAGTGAGGTCTACTCTGACCCTTGGAGTTGCCTGCAAGAAGAAGGTATTGTTTCATCAAAAGGGGATTACCTTCAGCCAGCCATACCATTGTTTTCCAGTTGTTGAGTAACTAAAATATCTCAAAGCTTGCTTTCATTTCAATCTCACTTACAGTTTCCATATTATCAAAAATCTTTTGCCAGGCAATCATATTTATAAGGCTTTCCTGTTTCATCTTCCCCAACACTGCCAGTTCAGGAATTCCTCCCAGTCAGTCTGCTTAGGAGATGTCATAGTGGAAGCAGCTCTTGTGGTGTGTTCTGCACTCCTAAAGGTTAGATGCTAATTTGTCAGACTGTGTCACAGAGACAGAGGACCATCAGCTTCTCCCAGACAGATGAAAACCACCAGAACTGGGCCACTGAGGGCGGTGCTCATTAGCAGGAGCTCTATTGATTAATCATCCCAACTTATTCCCAAAGAAAGGCATCCACACAGGATGTCATAACAGCATCTCCAACCAATCCCCACTTCTTTTCTTGATCTTGGGGGACCACATGCCTGTTCCAGCACATTCTTAAATTCTTGTCTTGGCTGTGATGCCAGAGTCCCTCCAGCTGCTGTGGGAATGGGAGCAGTAACACACTACTGCTTCTGGATATACCAGGAGGAAGCAGCTGCTGTGGCATCCTTACACACCTGCTGGGTGCCTTTGTGTGCTGGGTGTTGAGGAAAGAATATTGTTCAACCCCTCCAAAGGCTGAAACAACTCCTTGCCTACTGTCTGTGGTGAAATGCACAGAGCTTGTGTGATTCTTAGAAGCCAGTTTGATAAAAGACACATTAGAAAATATGTACTAACTGTGGTATTCATATTTTCTGAAAAATTCCTTCACCCAGGATTTTCTCTTGGGAAGCTGAGAAGCTTCAGAGAAAAGGAAAACAATTCCTGTCTCATTTGCTTCTCCTGTGCTGTGCTCATGTGGAATGTGTTTGGAGATTGTTCACCCACAGGTGATTGTTCCATTGCATTCTGCTGGGAGTTGTTTTCACTCTTTGGCCAACCAGGGCCAAGCTGTGCTGGGACTCTGGAAATATGCATTTTTCACAACTACCACAAAGATACTTATTAAATACCAAAGTAAAACCCTGTGAAAAAAATGTGTATTTTATGATTGGTTTTTCTCCAATATTAAAATGAATATCCTATGTGTTGTGTTAGAAAGTTATGCAGTGTTAATTTTCTTAAGTAGGGTGTTAAATATAGTTTTAGGTTATAAAAAATGTTAAAATAGAAACTATGCTATGTAGGATAATTTTTTAAAGAAAGGACTCGCACTGAGATAGCAGCCACAGGACACCTCAATCTTTCAGAGAAAGAGAATTTATTGCTCCATTATCAGAAGAAATGAACTTCTTCCTGCCTCGCTGGGGTAGGACGATGCCATCAGGATTAGGAGGAAGAAGCTGACACTGGCCAGACAGAATCCTGTGTTTGAATGGAATTTATGCATCATGTATGAGGTGTATGAATATGCAACAGGCTGTTGCTTTTAAGGGTTAATCCTCTGTTAACGTGGGTCCTTTTTTGGGCTTATTTTGCCCAGAAAAGGTACCCGGACTGTCTGTAACTCTTTGTTTCTATTGTCTCATATTGCCCTAATCCAAATTGTCCAAATTTTTATTACTCTAATTATATTACTATTTTAATAACCATTTTATCACTATTAAACTTTTAAAATTTTAAAACCAAGTGATTGGCGTTTTTCATAACCCCTCTTATCCCCCACCTGTGCCTTTGTCCCGGCTCCCTTCTCTCCGTGCCGCCCGCAGGTGGCGGCAGAGCCCGGGCAGCGCGGGAGCTCCGGAGCTGCCGCTCTCCTCAGGGTGATGCTGCTCCATGCCCGGGAGGGTTCAGCTGTTCCTCTCCTGGGGTCTCCCGGTATTTGTGATGCTGCTCCATGCCCGGCAGGGTCTAGCTGTTCCTCTCTTGGGGTCTCCCGGTATTTGTGATGCTGCTCCATGCCCGGCAGGGTTCAGCTGTTCCTCTCTTGGGGTCTCCCGGTATTTGTGATGCTGCTCCATGCCCAGCAGGGTTCAGCTGTTCCTCTCCTGGGGTCTCCCGGTATTTGTGATGCTGCTCCATGCCCGGCAGGGTTCAGCTGTTCCTCTCCTGGGGTCTCCCGGTATTTGTGATGCTGCACCATGCCCGGGAGGGTTCAGCTGTTCCTCTCCTGGGGTCTCCCGGTATTTGTGATGCTGCTCCATGCCCGGCAGGGTTCAGCTGTTCCTCTATTGGGGTTCCCCCCCCTCACTCCTCTAGACATCGAAGAGCTTATTTTCTAAGGCCCAGACAAATATTTATCTATTTGGCAAGAATGAAATCTCGCCTGGGCAAGTGTTCACTGCAGCCAGGTTAAATTCAATAAGTAGTTCTGGGGAAAGAAAGAAAGAAAGAAACAAACAACAAACAAAGAACCAAACAACAAAACAAAGAAAAAAAAACCCAAAACCCAAAACAAAACAAACAAACAAAAAACCCCAAAACCCCCAGCAAAATGAAAAAAAACCCCAACAAACCAAAACGCCAAAACAAAGCAACCCAAAAAAACCCCCAAAACAAAAAACCCAACGAACCAAAACAAAACAAAAACCCCAAAAAACCAAGCATACAAAAAAAAACACAAACAAAAAAGCCCAACTGAAACCCCCCCAAGAATGAAGAGAATGGGTAGGAAATAGTATTTTGAATCAGCTTTTTCAAATAGTTTATAATTTTCAGTACAAATCGTTGTAGCAAGATAAAATTCAACTAATTACTAGAAATCAATAATTTAAAAAATTAGCATTGTTTTATATGAAGTTAAGTGCTTGGAAAGTTTTGGTTTGGAAAAGCAAGTAAGAAAATTTGGATTAACCAAAAATACTTAATTTTGGTTCAGATTTGGTAGACAAGTGAAACAAACCTTTTGAGACCTTCTGCCAGTCCTGTTAAAGGTTCTTCCACTATCAATTTCCTTTCGCTGTATTTGAATAATGTATCCTTTAAATAATTCTGGATTTTTGCAGGTAATAGTTAAATTTTATTAAATATGTATGACATGGAATTCCTTATTATAGAGTGTGAGAGTTAACAGACCATCAGCCTCACTCACTGCTAGAAAAAGTGGACAAAACTTTGCAGAGATTGTGACAGTCTGACATTTGCATTAGTGGTGACCTGCAGGATTCTCATCTAGTTATTGCCTTGCTAGAAGAGGATTTCACCTTAGCCAATGGATAAAATCCATGCATGAGCAGCCCTTGCCTGTTGTATCCTGGCTGTGCAATGAGCCTGAGCTCTCTGCTGCTCTTTGGGCTGAATTTGCTCAGGTGAAATGTTCTCCTCCTCCGCTTCCAAGCAGGACTTCAGATTCTGGCTGAGAAGTCATCTTGCCCAAAAGATCTGCAGAATGAGGAAATGCTTTGGTAAGGAAATGCACACAGTTCCCTTTAGAGTGGCCTTTGTCCGTCTGCTTTCTCTACTTCAGGTAAGGAAGGTATCAAATGCACAAGGAAAACAATGGCTTTTTCCTGGTGATGTCAGTCAAATTGTGCTGTAGAGATCTTCATCAGGTCTTTGTGTCTGTACAAAAGAAGTCAAAAACTTTACTCAAACTAACTGTGGTGTTTCATGAGGTCTCTTTGTTTTCTCCTTTAAAGACATCTGGCACAGTGTAGCTCACTGAGGGTGCTTCCACAGGCTGGGGTTTTGAGGCAGTGCCCAGGGAATGCCATCACACACCTATGGCAAAAGGCTGGGCATCACTGTCACTGCTTTTAATGAAGGGGTGGGACTATTTTGGGGCTGAGAACAATTTATTGCTCAGATAAACATCAGTCTCAGAGGCTGTGAGATTTTAGAGGAGCCAGCAGTCAGCCATAGCTCAAAGTAGTCACAAGTTCTTCATTACAAGGCAATATAGAACTTTCTGATCCAATGGACAGTTGCCACAGGGTTTATTTTGCTTTTCTAACCTATCACCCTTACTCACTTCTACTGCACTCTGATTACTTTTACCCAATGGGCTTCTGTGTGATGTGCACACAAATGCTTCTGTTATAACCTCTAAACTCTTGGCTACTCTACACAATTACACCCCTCCATTATAACCCTTCACCATCTCATCAATGCAGTTTCTCACTTAAGGCATATTCTTACTTACAACTATAGAAACATAAATTGATGATTTTCCTGCTTCATGTCTGTGCATTGTATTTTTACATCAATCCAAGCTTCTCCCAAGGCTGCAGATCAAACCCTCCTGTGTCTGTGGAAGTTTCTGTTTTTCCAATTTCCAGAGCTGGGTTTAGGATGAGGTGTGACACTGCAGGGTGTGACCAGATGGGTGCCCCTCAGCTTTGCTGTGGGAGGGGTGTCAGGTGTGTCTGTGCCTTCACAGGTGGTGGACATCATGAGGATGAACGTGGACAAGGTGCTGGAAAGGGACCAGAAGCTGTCGGAGCTCGACAACCGGGCAGACGCATTGCAAGCAGGTGCCTCACAGTTTGAGACCAGTGCAGCCAAGCTGAAGAGGAAATACTGGTGGAAAAATTGCAAGGTAAGGAATATAGCCCCTTGTTTGGAACCACTTCATGGCAGGAATTGCTTTCACTTGCATTTAGTGGGACTTTGCCTGCAGGATGGCACCTCTGAGTCATCTCTTCTCGTCAAGGTGAGAAGGAGGTGCCTTGACCTCGAGGCTCCAGAAGTCAAGCAACTTTGATCTTTACCAGAACCCATGATTTCTGCAGTATATGAAATGTAGATACAATGTCTGATGCTTCCCCAGTGCCTTCAAATAGGGATGGGAAAGCATTCCATGTCAATTCGTGTCAGTTCTCTGTGGGAACCACAAAACCTGATCAGGTGCAGTGAATTCCAGCAGTGGGAGAAAAGAAGCTTTTTCCTTGTGGGGATCATTGATTTGATTTTTCTTCAGGATAGTTAACCATAAAAAATACCCAAAACTGGGTTCTGCACACTGCTTTGAGAAGGGAGAAAATGACAGTCTCTTATGAAGAGGGGCTGGTTAGGCTAGAGCAGGACTTTGATCAACCAGCTGCCTTCTCTGCTGTCTCCAAAGTCTAATCCTTCCCCAAGAGCAGAGAGAGCCTCACTCTCCTTTGCTTTTTCAGACCTCCTCCAATATTTGTGTATTTTGGACCCAGAAATTCATCTTCTCTTACTCTTCTAAGATTCATGTCTTTGCTTCTTCCTACTCATGCACCACAAACAAAAGTTCAAAAGTTCAGCTTGATTTCCATTTCTCAACACCAACTTTCCAAAAGTTCAGCTTGATTTCCATTTCTCAACACCAGCTTTCCTGCTGACCACTTATGTCCACCCAAATAAAACCAGCTGTTCCCAGGGGAGAATCCCACGTGTCCCTCACTAGCTGCTATCTGCTTTGTCTCTTCAATCCACAGTGCTGTGAAATGTAGAGCAAGGCAAAATATTCGGGGTAAACTACATGTAAAAACACTCCAGAAATAAAAGGATCTACATTAGAAATTTAGCAGAGCAGGTCCTCTTTTAGCTGTTGCCCAACTGATTAGTGCAGAAGTGCAGGAAGCAGGGCTTTTGGGAGCTACAAGCACAGATTTTGAGTTAGGTTCACCCATGAGACTGCAGTCACCACAGTGACCTGCACTACCCTAAACCTTCAAACCTGCCCTCTTTCTCCTTTCCTCCTCATTCCTTCCTGCTTTCTCCTGACAAACAATCCCCCTGTCCTTCCTCTGGCTCCCAAACTCTGCAAAGAGAGGGAAGAAATTTAAAAAGAATCTCCTGCAAGCGAGTGGCTGGCTCTGTCCTCATGTTAGGAGGAATGAAGGCTTTGATTTGACATGCCCATATTTGTTGTTTTTCAGTCTTTCTGCTCACTGGGGTAATAATGGCCACTGGGCTGCAGCCTCCCTGCAGGGCTCAGCTTCCAGGGGGTCTCAGGGGCTCTGGGCAGCTCCCTGATGCTCTGGGCTGTGCATAGCTGCCTCTGCTCCTGCTCTGCACCCAGCTGCTTCCAGGAGAGCCTGCTGGCAGCTCTCCTGGCCAGCATGGGCTTCTGTCTCAGCAGCAGCAGCAGCACAAACAGCTGCTGGGCTTTGGATGGCCCCAGCTGCCTCCTCACTGCCTTCAGGAGCCTGGGGAAAGGAATGAGGTGACTCTGGTGTCAAGTGGTACCTGGCCACTGGAGCTGTTTTTCTTTGGAAACTGAGCTTTTCTTTGCTGCTGGGAATGGTTGAGGTTGGTCACTGCATCTTTAGCTGACAAACTGGCCAGCTCTGACAAGAGGCTCTGTCCATTGCTGATTTTAAACCTGGCAAAAAATTTGGGGCCTTAGCAAGTCTGCTGCAGTAAGTCTTCACAGAGGTAAAAGTATGAGGATTGAGTCACTAAGTAAAAGCAAAGAAATTGAGGGGTTAATGTCTTTCATGTGAAAACCTGACTTTCTCTTTTTCTTTTTATAGATGATGATCATCCTTGGTGTAGTATGTGCAGTCATTCTCATTATAATTATAAGTGAGTAATTCATTTTCTCTTTTATTTATGATCTCAATAGCTTGTGACTTAAGAATGGCTGATACATTAAAAAACAAAGCAACAAAAATATGGATATAAAATATTTAAAGTGATTAATTTGTGAAGTTTCCCTTCTAGTGTTATGCTTTTATAGTGAGAATTACTGCAAACTCCCTGGACACATATTGGCAGAATTTGTTGACATTTAATGTTTTTAACATTAGCATGTTACATAACTTTCCCTAGGATTAAAAGCTCTCCCTTTTTATGTTTTAAATAAATTTTTATGCAGTCTCAGAGATCTTCCTTTCAGTATGATGATGATGACTGCCACAGTCCCAGTGTTTTCTACTAAGAACAGTAATTCTTGAAATACCTCGTGCCTATAAAAAGAGGGTGAAGGCACACAGGCAAACAGGCATTCTGATGAATTTTTTAAAAGCATGTAGGTGCCTGGTTTCTGCCATATCAGCTAGAATTTGAGATGTCAGTGTTTCTGAAGATCCTTTTGCACCTCAAATGCCCAAATGTTGTTAAAAGATGGCCCAAAGTCTCACTGACTTCTTTTCTCAAAAGATCATCTCGTTCCACTCAGCTGTTGTAGGGAAGGTAGCTATGAATGAATAATGGCAGTCATGCTGGTTGGGACTCGGGGACCTTGTAATGACAGGAACTGAACATTTCATTTATGTAACCCTGTGTTAGCAACAGCTGTTAGGTGACATAACTGTAATGTGGCATTAACTCCTAAAAGGGAGATTTCTTCAGATACACAATGCAGGTGGTAACCCAGAAGAGATTCACCAGAAGGCCAGACTGTGGATGTGAGTTAATTCCCAGCTCTCAGGTTACATGCCTGATACTCAGCATGTTTCCATTTTCCTCTGTTGCTCCTGTAAAGAAAGCTTGCAGGATCACCTGTAAACATGACTAAAAGGAATGAGATACATGTGACAGTTTATTAGCCTTATGAATGCTGGCACCAGAGTGACCCAGAATAATTCCAGGGTTTCGTAACACTGATACAGCAAGAATGGGAAATGGTTAGATATTAATTAACTATATTAACTGGGTACTCAAGAGAAAGACCAGCCCTTGTGCAGCAGCCAGACAAAAGATGATGTGCAGCCATTGAGCTAATTGCTGGGTATGTATTCCTCATTGAGCATTATGTGAGTTTTAAGATAGTAAAAAGTGGTCAAGATAGCTCATATCAACATCCATGGAAGTTTAGGCTGAAACATATATAAGTAAGAACATTGTTTCACTCCTGGTTTAAAATGCTGAATGCCTGTTCTGCTAAATTAAAAAAAAAAAATTTAAAAGCCAGTGCAGGTTTGACATGGGTTAGGTTGAGTGTAGGGTATTTAATGATAAACTTGAGTGTCACAGTGTTCAACCCAGGCTGTGGCTCACCACACTGAGATCCAGTACCAGGTCAGTGAGATTTGAGTGTACCTGTTCAGATTATTTTCCCAGTCTATCTGATCCCTCTGTAAATAAGTTGCAGCTAAAGGTTGCAGCTTCAGGAAGGACCTTGTGTATTTAACTCAATGCTGTGTTTATTTACAGTAACTCTCAAGTATATGTTTAAATCCCACAGACATCAAGCATCCAGGTGCTGTTAGACAAGGCCTGCATGGCTCTTCAGTCTGATTTGAGTGGGAAGAAGGGGATGGCTGTGGGTGCAGACAAACAGAGCCATTCCTCCCAGCAGCCAGGGGTGCTGCCTGCAGGAGGGTGCAGTACCACACACGGCTTTGCTGGGGCTGAGGACAGCAGCTAACATCACTGCCAGTCCTTGCCCTTTCTGCCTTCTGAGCCACAGTTTCCCCTGCTTTCTATTCCAGTTTCCCCCCAAAATTCCCTCGGGCACAGGAGGAGCATCCCTGTGTCTGCTGGGGAGGAATACTGTGTGCCACACACCACGCTCCTCAGCTGGGGTGTGCTGAGGATGTTTGCAGTCCTCTGACACCACACACTGCTGTGAGACAAAGCACAACTGTGACTCTGTAATAACTCCTGGGTTTTGTCTTTTTTTTTAATCTTTCTTTCCTTCTGCTTCATTTCCCAGTTTATTTCTCCACTTGAAAAAGCAGAGAAGGAAGACTTGGCACACCTTTGTTCATATCAACCGACGATATCAGTGTTCCTTTGTTGAACTCCGCTTTTTAATTCCCGCTGTCTTGGGATTTTTGCTTGTAATAACCCATAAGCATTCAGTGTGGTGTATTTTGGAATTCTGTTGTTTCCACAAGAAACTGTACCAGCTAAATACTGCCAAGTAGTTCCATACACTGTCTAATCACTGTGTCTTAAGATGTGTACGCACTGACCTTCAGAAACTGTAGTATATGAAAAGCATCCTAAACCATCTCAGAATCAGAGAATGCACCTGTGGGGAAGCTCCTATTTAAAGGGACACTGCCAGGTGGATTGGACCCAAATCTAAGGTTGCAGCAAACACTAGGACCAAAATTTTCAATCTGAGCTCCTAAAGTTGGATGGCAAAATCCATTGTCAGATGTATCTGTTACTCCCATTGAAGAGAGTGGTACCTCTAAGTATTCATGTAAGATACCATATTTCAGTTTAGCCAACCAAACACAGATTTCTTTGAGGTTAGATGTAGAATCCAAGTCTAAAAACATTGTCTGCAGAAAATAAATAAAGACTGGTTTATCATCTTTTATGGATTTAATCTTTTTCCTCATGGACAACACCTCTTGGTGTTCTGAACAACTAAGATGGCCTCAATATGAAAGCCAGAAAGGAAAAAACCTGTGAGACAGCCAAAAAGCATTAGCTAGCACAGTCCTGAAAAAAACCAAGTGAAATGCAGAAGTGGTGATGCCAGCATCACAAATGACTCAGGTACAGTCTCTTGCTGAAGACTCAAGGCCCCGTTTGCCAGGTTCCATGGGACATCTCTTGGATGCCAATCCCCAATAATCAGGCCCTGACCTGGAGCCCAGGAACAGAGCTGGTGATGTCTGGGGCTGCCCAGCTCTGGGGAGGAAGCTGCCTCTGCAGCAGTTTGCAGAAATGGTCCCCACGGCCAGGATGGTTCAAAAATCAGGAAGAAGGCAGGGGGGAGCAGTGGGGAGAGGCTGAAGAAGGGAAGGGTGCCTAGCAAAGCTTTCCTGGAGAAGAGGAAGGAACAGAAACACTGTTCAAAGTAGGGGTGTTAATAGGCTTTAAAAAGATATGTTTTAATTTGTGCATGTGGATAGTTCATAGACCATAGTGTCATCTTTGTAAAGTTCTCAGCTGACATACCTATTATACTCAATTAATTAAAACTAACATTTGATGTAATTAAAAGAAATTATATATTGTGGCTTGAGAGAAAATTCTTTATGCTTTGGTGAATTCCTTGCTTTTCTTTTTAAAACAGTGAATAGTTTAATCATCCTCAACCAAACTAAAAATGAATCCATCAAATTGTGAGCCAGGAAATTCAGAAAAGGGTCTTTTTAGGATAACTCTTCTAAAAAGAATTCATAGAATTAAAAAAAAATGATGGGTTGGGTTTTTTTCTCTGCAATTTAATTAGGGAATAGAAACAGTGATAATAGTAGTGTAAATATTCCCACTGAGGAGTGTTTCACTTGACATGGTTTTAGAATAAAAAAAAATTGAGAGCCTGACCAGTTTGTTGCTGTGAATCTATATATAAATTGTGCTGAAGTAGAATTTTGCAGAGAGAGTAAGTAATGATCAATTGAAATGTTCCAGTTGCATTTTTCCCTAAATATTTATCACTTTATAGTCATGTATTACTTCATATCATTAAGTCAAAAGTGGCCCCAGTCTTAATGAAGCTGGATATTCAAAGTTACTAATGTGATACTGGACTCCCTGGTATGCCCTGATCAGTCAGTCCTTCACTGGGTGAGACCACAAACAATTCAGAAATCCTCCTGGGCTGGACAAAAACACAGCAGGGATGAAAGACCTGACTCTGTGAGGTGACACAACTGTGTATAAATGAGCTTTCTCTGGGAGAGGAATGAGCCATCCAACTTCAGGAGCCTTTTTTAACTGCTAAGGTAACTGGATGTGTGATCTGAAAGAATTATCTGCTGAGAGTGAGACCCTGCACCCACAGCCATGCTGAGCGTGGTGTCCTCACTGGGCTTCTCTGCTGAACACTCCTGAGATGGGGACAGCTTTGCTGGAGGTGGTGCAATCAGGAAGGTGAAATGCTGATACTGAGCCTTAATACAGATGTTCCTTCTCCTCTGGGAGGCTGAACTGATACTCAGCTGATAGGAGTGCAAATACACATTAAGAGTTTGATTCCTCTAGCTGCCAACACACAAAGCTCCCACATGAAACTGCAGTGGAAGTGCTACAAGGATGCAAAGCTCACATTCTCCCAGCTAATGTAGTTCAAGCAAGTTAATAGTCAAAATCAAATCTTTAGGTGAGAGTGGAGAATAGAAACTGCTCTTTGTGGAATGTGGACCTTCTCTTTCTCAAAATCAGGATGACGGCTAAATATGAGTGAGAATTTGCAAGGAAGAGTTTAGAAACTTACCTTCTAGTGAGTTGTAGAATGTCTCCTCCTGACTATTTCCTCCTGTGTGGTGATGAAGTATGGTTAATTAATGTGTTTAACTTTTCAAAGTCATTGGCTCTTGAATGCTCAGTGTTTGCTACTGCTTGTGCTGTGGTGGTTGGTGTAATTGGTGAGATAAGCCATGTAACCTTTCTAATTCTGCCCAGGGAGCATGAACAAATGTGTCTTGCCCTATGAACAGAGCTCAGCTGCCCCTGCAGAGGGTTAAACCTTCAGCAAGGAGAACATGGTAATGGAGGACTGTTCAGGGTCATAGGTTGTGCAACAGCATGTCTCCCATCCCTGCAGGCTGGTGCAGAGCACAATCTATAGAAGCACAGCTGGAGCTCTCATTTGTGGTGGAGCCAGGATTGATTGCCTTCCACTCCATGTCTGAAATGTCTGTGCAGTTACAACTGCCTGCCTGTGAATTTCCCATGAAATGGTTAAGTCATTCTTGTTCAGTCACCACCAATTGGAATTGCAGCTCCTGCTCTGTGCCACTGGCACTGCCTGGGCTGTTCCCCTGGGCTGGTGAAACAAAGGGTCACAAAAGGGCTTCCTTTAGTGACCCCTGGCACACCCCCATGGGGCTGCAGGGCCGTGGCTTTCTGACTGCCACCTTGGGGACCAAACTGAGGCCTCCTCTGGCTGGAAGCAATGCTTTTGGTAGCTTTATCCAGAATCAGACCCTGTTTGAGACCTGCATATTTCATCTTTTCCAGAAGCTCCTCCTCTGCTGTCTGGAGCACAGCTGTACATGACAGAGGCTGTATAGTAGGAGATGCCCTTCCCACACAGCACAGCTGAAAGGAAGGGGTTAACAGCTGTCAGTGCCTGTACCATGGCTGCTGCTTGGCTTCCCAGTGATCTTGTCAATGGTCCTACATCAGCTTCTGAGCTTGAACAAGTGTTGCTTGCACCCACTACTGACAGGCTACTGAGGTCCTGCTTGGCTGTTACACTTTCAAATTTAGCTCATCTTGCAGTGACACAGATGTGGCTTTAAACCCAAAACACAGGTGTGGCTTTAAGCCCAAAGCCAGTGTTGCACAGAACTTGGCAGGAAAACAGTGTGGAAGCCCTAATGAGGTGCTTGACCTGATTTTCACTTGACAGCATTACATAACAGCAGAGTCAACCCAACAGAGTCAACCTAATCCAATACTACTAGAAGGAGGATGGGAGAATCTGATAAAGATTCTGAATGTAACCTAGGGTCTGTAAGAACAGGGGTGATTTAGAAATGTAGTCAGTTGGACTTCTAAAGCTGGCCCTTTCATTCAGTTGGAACCTGCATGATGTTACCCCAGGAACAATTCAGGCAAGTAAAATATTTGGCTTTTTTTCTTTTTATATAGTGATCTGCAAAAAGAGACTTAAACAGTGATGGAAGATCAGGACATTATTGACTGTGCAAGGAATTCATTAGAACAGCCTCAATCTGCTTTTGTTTGAGTAGCAAGATCTTTTAAAACTCTGCTGTTTCTGTCACTGCTCCCGTCACAAGGCTTCTCCTAACTTTATTTTATGAGCAGCTGCACTACTTCTTGTCTGAATACAATGGATTTTAGCTCTCAAGACCAAGTTCTTGACTTGACGTTGGTATTAGTGCATACCTGCAAGATGGTGATGTCTGTTTCCCAGAAGGGCATCGACCATGGGAGACTCAAACTTGAGGAACTTTCAGAAGCTCCATCTCAGCACTTCCATGCTTTCACAGAGTGTATTTTCTCTATTCCGTGGGAGATTATCCCCACAGAGGGAATATGCATGATCTGTTATTTTTTTGAAGAGAGCACCTTGATTGCATGTTGGTGGGAGACCTTCACAAATAACGTAGGGAGCACTGGGTCCAGGATTTACCTGCCAGCCCTGCTCCTCCTGCCCTTTAAACAGGGAAGGGGCTGAACCAGCAGCCATGTAAGGCACTGGGCTCCCTCCCAAAGTACACAGTGAGTATTAGAGAAAGGCCTCAAAGTCTCCTTGATCTGGATTTGCATCCTGACCTGAACTTTAGACCTGTAACAGATCATAACCTTTGGGCCCTCTGTCTCGTCAGAAGACTGAGATGCTCTTCCAGCCAGTTCTTCCTCATCTGATTTAGGTTCCTGTTGCTAGCCAAGATACATTTGAGCCAGAGAAAGCACAAGCACCCTCAAATTAGCTTCTTTAAAAGAAAAATCAAAAGGCTGAAGAGAGTAGTTTGAAAAAAAAGAAATTATTGGCTGAAGATTTCTCAAACTGTTACATTATTGTCAGGAGGGATACTAGATTGGGATGTGTGAAACAACCAAACCAGAACCTCACACCAGTTGTCCTTCCTCCATCTGGTCTACTTCAGAAATACTTCAGGAAAGGATTTTGTTTTCCCCTCCAGTTAATTTCCCTTCCTCAGCTGATTAATGTGTGTCTCAATTGATGTGCTCAGTAGTTTTTATTCTCCATTGAGAGCCCTAAGACTCTCTGCCTTTAAACACATGCATAAAAAGAGATCTGAGCCACCCAAGGAGTTTACCTTCCTTCCTGGTGCACTGACATTTAAGAGCTACATCTTAGAATAAAGCAGGAAAACTGTGGCAGTCTGGTTACATGCAGTTTTGGTGGAGTAAACACTTGATTATTCAACAATGAGTCACTCCAGCAGTAACCCCATTCTGTCATGAGTGTATCACATCTGCTAACTCTCCAAAGCAAAAACCAGACCCTGCACCTCTTCAAAACATGAACACAGCCTCGTGGCTTGCACGTAACACTCTATTCAACCCAAGCCATGTACTACGAGTTTAAAAGGGCAAAGCACTTGTTCTCAAAGAGAAAATATCATGGAGAGCAACAAAGACAATTATGAAAAAACCCTTCTCCATTCTTTAGCCCTTCTCACAGTGTCTGGCTTATCCATTATTCTTCAAGCCTCTCAGAAAGCTGTTGTGGTTGTGGAGTGTAGTGTATTTGGAGCACAGAATTTTGGGGCTGTTCTGCCCTCTGGGCTGACTCCCTGCCTTCTGCCACGCTGTCACTGTTGCCCTCAGCCAGAGCTCAGGTGGCCTTGGCTGAAGCAAAACCTCCTCCCACGACACCCAGCTCTCCTCAAACCTCCCCTCTGCTCAGCCACACCTGGGCTGGCTTCTGGGCCTCCATTTCCTTCAAAATTAGGGGATACAAAAGGCTGAACAACAGCATTTTTATTACACTACCTTAAATTGTAACACTGGAAGTTTAATTCAATTTGTTTAACAGTTCTTGTAACAGTAATTTCATTCATTTTGTTGGAAAGAGAGGAAACAGCAAATAAGGATATTGTGGTAATCACAATATAAAAAATTGGGAAATGGTGCAATGAAATATTGCTAACATTCAGTAAAATCCTTTTTGTAAGTGGCTCTACCTAAGAGAAGCCTGTTTATATTAAAATTAAGCAGTGCTTGTCTGTTAAATTCAAGTACTTACAATGAACTTTGACAGATGGTAGTGTTTTTCCTGGGCAGTGCAGGAAGGATGGTGCAGCTCTCCTTGCAGAGAGAACCTTTTGGGGTGTTCCAGCCCCAGCTGCTGGCAGCTGCAGCAGTGCTCAAGGACTTCAGTCAAATTGGGATTTCAGAGTGCCTGGGGCAGTAAAGATGCAGGCTGAATGTCCACTTTGTCCTAGAGCAGTTTGGGCTCAGCAATGGAATATTTTTGGCACAGCACAATTATTTTGGTTACTCTCAATCCACTCCAGTACCTGTGCTTGTCCACCTGTAAATGGTCTAAGGTGAGGGTAAAAAATCCCTTTGTTGAGTCCCTTACCTTCCTGTCATATGTATGTGAACACATGGTGGTGGTCTGAGCTTTTTGTGAGGAAAAGTTTATAAGAATTAAATCAGTTTCTACCCCTGATAGATTGCAGGTTTGTTTAAAGTAAAACTAAATTATGGCAGCTGCAGTTATTTCCTTTGTGAGATCAAGGATTGAGATAGTGCATATAATGGACCTACAAATTCATATATGCACAATGCATAATTTTTTCAGGAGTTTAGCTATTAATATGTATAATTTTGATCTGAAAGTTTGCTAGAATTTCTTTATTAATGAAAGTAGTCTTGGCTGGAACTGAAAATTGAGTGTTTGGAGTGACTACCATGCCACTTGCAAGCTGCTAAATAATGCAAGTTCAGCCTCTCATGAAACCCAAAGGGAAAAAGTATTCTGAAAAAAAGTAGAAATGTATGGTAAAGACTATGGGTATAAAGTTTAACCATTACTTATTTACATATTATTTAAGGAATTAGCGGCTATAAAAATTGTCAAATAATTAGTTTCCAAAGCTTAACTATAGAATATTTTAGAATATTTTTTTTCTCATTGGAAAAAGCTAACTTCATTCTATATTCCATCTACTTTTTCCCCAGACAATAAAATGCCAATAATGCTATGACACACTCACAGGTCTGCACAATAAAATGTTACAGATAGCTCACTACTTGTCATGAAAAACATCCTTATTTTTGTAAATGAAACATCCTCCCTCCCCCAAACACAAACGTGGTAAGATATTACTCAGTCTTTTACTAAGATCTTATGAGGTTTATCAGCATCACTGCAAGATTAGAAATTAGCACCTCCTACTCAAGAGCAGGACTTAAAAACATGCTTTGTCTGTTGCAAAAATACATTCTGAGGGGGATGCACCAAGTGTGTAGAGGTTGAAGTTTGATTTGACAAGTCCTGTTCTTTTTTCCTTCCCCTTTCCAAAGGAAGTGCTTATATATGCAGCCAGGCATTTGCCATTTGGGTGAGAGTTCTCCTTCCAAGTAGGAAAGAGATGAAACAGCCACTGTCTGCTGGGAGCAACCCTTAGTTTGCTTTGCAGCATAAAAAGTCCTCTAAGTGGCAATATATGAACTCTTATTATAAACTTGTTATGTTCATTGCAGGAAATGAGTTCATAGCCAGCTAATTAGTATTTTCCTTAATGACTTGTGCTTGAGTGTTAACACAGAAGAGCAGCCTCTGGAGGGGTTTGTGTAATCAGTTCAGCTCTGCAGTGTCTCACACTCGCCTGCCTGGAGTGAGGAGCGAGGCATGGCCAGGCCTGGAAGGGACTTCAGCATGTGCCCAAGCATACAGTGAGCTTCTGTTTTCTGTTTAACACAGCAAAAACCCCTCCTCTGCCCTTGCCAAATCCAGGCCTGGTGTGGAATCTGTGCCGTGTTCCAATTCAGAAGAGGAAAACCCTTTCCTTTGAATGATAGAAAATGAGGGAGAAAAGGATTGCTGGGGTTGTGGTCCTGTGTCCTGCCCGAGGCAGGGCTGCCTTTGGGGCTGTGTCTCAGTGAGGTTTCTCCATCCCCAAGGCCCGTGGCCCCACAGCACATCCTGTCACTGGCTGTGTTCAGTGCCCCACCGAGGCTGACAAAGGAGCAGGAAACACCCTTGTGAGTGTATGTGGTTTATGGCTTTGCCTTTTTGTTCTGTTGTGCACTGATCTGATTAGAATCAAATTCAGATCTAGTGGAATAAAGTGCAACCTCTCTTTTTTCAAAGAACTTCCACTGACATCAAGAAATTTCCTTTCTTTCTTGTTGCCATTGGACTGAGGCAGATGTGATCATGCTGAAGACATCAGAGCATCCTCTCTACTGTGTGTGTGTGTGTGTGTGTGTGTGTGTGTGTGTGTGACCACCTTCTCTGGCACTGAAACTGGAATAGGCACAGAATCAGAGTCAGGACATCTGCTGAAATCTTGTTCTGTATTGTCTGAGGTCAGTGACAAAATCTTGAGTGGCTGCTGAATTACTAGACTGGCACCAAAGAAAGAAGAGGATTTACTGAGGTTACCCTTTCTCCTCACAAGGATCCTTGGCAATGCCACACCTGTTTCAAATGCTGATAGAATGGCAGTGAAAAATAAAAACCTTTCTTCTACCTCTTTCCGTGTGATTCTTCAAGCTTTACTTCCTGTCATGGGAACACTCAGAAATAAGTTTTCAGTTGCCCTTTTAAAAGCCCAAACTCCAAATCTCTAGTTGCATTCTTTTACAGGCCACACAGTGGTGTTAAGCTCTGTAGTAACACACTCAGAAAGGGCCTGAAAGTCTGTGCTGAGAACAGCATCTCTCACCTCATAGACTCAGCTGTACTGAGCAAGGAGCTGTGATTTGTGCCTCTACAGAAAACAACCCATTTGCACCTTACTGGAACGATCTGGAGAGGAAAAAATAACCTTGTGGAGACCAGGACATTTCTTAAAGTGCTTTACCTGGAGGTCAGTGGAATTTCATTTATAAATGATAAAATGCATGTATTTTGATGCTGAAGTTGTGATGACCTACAAAGTTTGATATTACTGTACTTTTTCTGTGAACAGTGATTTTTTTGAGGTGGTGAACATATTTTCCAAGGGTCTCGTAGACATTTGTAACATGTATGTTAGTGCCAATAAATCTTGTTTTAAGAACTTCGAGTTTGTATCATTCTGTTCCCAATACACACAGTTTAAGGACAGTTAAGCAGCTGCAGCTTTCATTCCATCTCTGTTTTAAGTACTAGAGACTTCTAGAAATGAAGATTATCTAATTCACACTGAGTTTTTACAAGTTCAGTGTAGCAGAAAAGGAAAAAAAGGCTCTTCTATTGTATAAACAGTAATGAACCCTGTACAAAAATATACAAACATTGACAAATGGTGAATAGGAGGAGATGAGAAAATGTATTTAGTGCATTTGACCATATTCTTAATTTTCTTAATGGTGACATGGGTTTTCATTTTAACAGGGCATGGTGAACTTGGGGAACTCGGTGCTATGAAATACTGATAGCTCACCAGTTTGGTGCACATTGGGCAGATTTTGGTTGCAAAAAGAAGGATTTTCAGCAAGGGGAATACAGGCTCTTGCAGGGTCCTCTCCTGCCTTAACTTGAAGCAGCTGGTGCTGGCCACTTGTGAGATGGATTAATGGGGCATGGCAACTGTTGCCATGGTTATTGCTAATGAGCAATTAAGCCCTTTGAAGGGACAAGGGTTGGAAGCTGCTTTTCTCTCCCTCCTAGCACCTACACCTAAATGTTAAATTGCATAAGCATCACAGTGACTCCCAGGCAGCTCCACACCTTCAGTGCACTGGGGGGCTTGGTCAATAACTTCTCTAATTTTGTTGCAAATGATCTCAGAACACATAAAAGGCACATTATTGTCTCTCCCCACCCTAATCCCAGGTAATGTCAAGATGCCTTTTTAAATGAAGGTTCTTTATTAGCAAAACTATAGATTTGTCCTTGGTAACTCAGTGCACCTGGCAATCAGCTGGGGACACTTTTGAGTCTAAAAGGAGACAAAGCAATCACTGATTTCATACCCTGCACATTCTGGTCTGTGTGAAACAGCAAATAAGGATGAAGAGAGAAAGTGAATTATGTTGACTGGTGCATGTGAATACGATATTAAAGGACACAGGAAACTGATCAAAGCCAAACTGAGGTTTATTAAGGCAGTACAATGGGCTGATGCTCCACCAGCTCTCTTACAGCAAGGTTGCGTAATTAGCTCAGCTTTATTAAAAAAAAAATCCCAATTTCTGACTTTTGAGCTTACATAGAATTCTAGCAGATGATAAAACCAAGTGAAAATGAAGTTATGTTTAAAATGATGGAGCTGTTTAGAGGGATATGGAAGAATCAGTAAGATTATATGAAAATCTAACTTTCATTCTGGCCAGATAGATTTGCATAATTGATGGCAGTTCGGGGAGCAGAAGGAAGAACTGCTTCCTAGGGATTATTCAGTTGTGTGGGGTGATGAGCTCTTGGGACACGCTCATGCTTTGGAAAGTCAATACAAGACAGTTCAAAGGCAAAACAATTCTTGAAGTGCCTGCCTGTACACTTTGCTTTGCAAGCTGAAGTACCTGAAGGTAAGCGAATGAATAAGTGCTTCTAAGTGTTCCTAACAGTTTTAAATTTTTTCAAAAAAAAAAGTCTCACATGACCAAAGATAGTCAAAACTGCAATCTGAGAAGAAAAGTTGGTAAACTGCTCAAGTTCCATAAGAAAGAGGACAAGACAGTGGTAACTACTGTCAAGCTAAGGCAGATTTTTTTGCTTTCCCAGGAGTTTCTAATCTAGAGGAACAAAACCTTGTAACACTGCCTGTGGTTGGGCAGCTATCACCAAAAGCTCTTGCCAGGCTGTGGTAACCATAACCAGTACATTTTCCTAGGGGAATTTCCTGGCACTGAGCTATTACACTTTTAAGGAGCAGTTTTTAGAATTATTCTGCAGAAATAACACCCCTGTCTTCTCCCTTCTCATCTGAACAGTGTAATTAGAATTTACCAGCTGCTGGCTGACTGCTTTACAAAGGCAAGCAAGGCCTGGTGTTTCTACATCCTGTTGGCCATAATTCAGATTCACTCTGTAGAATGTAGTCAGTGGGTTGGATAATTTGACTTCTAGTATTTACCTAATGACTGGCAGGTTGTTCTTTTTGCTAGAAAATGTACAATACAACATCAAGCTATTTACACCTTCCCTGGCTCAGCCTAGAAAACACCTGCACCTCAGTCCAGTCACAGCAGGAGCTGGAAAGGCTCCCCAGGACATCCAGTGCATGCTCCTGGGATAAAATCTGTAATAATCCATTCAGACAGTGCACTGGAATAGCTGCCTAGATCAGGGCTGTTGCCAGCACCATACAGCCCTGCACCAATCCAGGTTTTGTTAAACTTCCTCTCTAATGATCCAAGAAAGGTACAGAAGAGAGAAAACCAAAAATTATCACTAGTCTGAGTCAAACAACCAGGGAGGCAAGAAGGAATTGCTTCTCTCAGACCAGGCTGTGCAGTAAGTCAGTTCAATTTTGGATAGGAAGCATCTGAAACTGTCATGCCCCAAGGAACACCAGGGTTAATAGTGATAGAGGATCTGGAAATAAAACCCAGTAATTACAATGCACACATTGCCTTGGCAAAGAATACTTTTAATCTCCTTTTAAAGTCTGACTCTGAAGACACCTACAAGTTTCAGTGGCAAAGTTCAATCATGTTATCACCAGGAAGTGTCTGGATTAGTTTTGCTATCCTTTTACCTGCTTATCAATCATCATTTCATAACCACACACACTCTTGGCATGTTTCAGTCCTCTAGAAAGCTCGATCTGAGCTGGCCCAAAACCTCTTTATTGCTCTGCATCCTATCTGGGCACAATGTACAGTTCTTGCTGCTTTCCTTCAGTTCGACTGCCCATGTCCTCCTTGAGCATCCTGACAGTCCCAGCTGCCTTTACCCTTCAGCCTCCATGGCAGTCATCCTCATCATCCTGTTACACCTGTTGGGTCTTTTAATCTCTTTTTCTTACCTCTATAGTTTAGGACCAACAAAATTATCATCATTGTTGAATCAATAGTAAGCAAGAGCCTCAACAATAAATTTGATCCAAATTCTCCTGCCTTTATCACCAAAACAAATCCTATTGATCCCTGCAGTGCCCAGCCAGATGGCAGCCAGGTGACCTGAGACACTGCCTATCAAATCACCCAACAGTTTCATTTCAGTCTTTTGTTTGACTCAAAGCTCTCACAGCTTACGTGACATTTTCTTCCCCCAGAGGTTTTTTATACCAAAAGTAAAACTTGCCTACTGCACTCACTAGCTGGGCATTTCTTGATTACTCAGGCATCTCTGTTCTCTTTGAATGCCTGTTGAAAACACTGTTCTTTCAGTTGGCAGCTAGATGGAAAAAACCCCATCTTTGTTAAGGAGAAAAGGCATCCTTAGATAGCTGTAAGCACAAGTATCCTCAGGGCCTGTCTTTAGCACAGACAGACAGAGCCAGCCCACCTCTTCTGCAGCTGAGCCTGGAATTTGGAACTGTATGGAGTGAGAAAGCCAAGCCTGGCTGTGTAAGTGGCCGTGCTGTGCCCATTGTGGCCTTCCCTTGCCCATATGGAGATTTATCAGCTCTCATGCAGGGCATTGAAGTGTCTCCTGATGCCATTAAGACAAGGTATCCCTGTGTCTGAACTTGATTAAAAATGGCCTTTGGGTAGGTCATTAATACACAGTTAAGTACAGCTGAACACTCCTCCAGCCTTGTACAACACATCATGGTGTGAGCCTGGAAAAGAGAGCAAGCCAAAGGCACATAATCATTAAAAATATTAAAAAGGACCTCGTCAGCATAAAACCTGTCTGCTCCTATTTGGCACAGACACGAGGGAGGAGTCAAAATTCAATCCACTCAAACTAGCAGCTTCTGTTCCTGATTGTTTTCTCTTTGCAGCCCACAATCTTTGGGAGCCTTCTGTAGAGATCTGCAGAACCATCTCTGCCCCTCAAAATACCCTGACAAGGGTGGGCACATCACCATATATCTGCAATGCCAGAAAGCAGGCTGTCTTTAAACTTTCTTTCCTCATAGATAAATAAGTAAATATTTTAAAAGAAATGTTGTCTTCATTTTAAAACTTCATCAATGGAGGGGAAAACCCCAAAGAACAAAAAGCCCTATGGTTTTTTGGTTTCAGCTGTCCAGCAGTGCAGCCAGCTGCCTGCTGCAGCTCCCTGAAGTGATTCTGCTGGTGTCAGGAGGCATCCAGAGGGCAGAGCCACAACCACCCCATGGTGCCAGCCTGGGAATGTCAAACAGAGGCAGGCAGCACTGCACTGTGACAGCAGGGGCTCTGTCAGTCACTGCTCACTGCTCCTGTGAATTTATTTCACAAATAATGCCAACATAGGCTAAGAGGGTCAGACTCAATCTCAATGCAAAATAAATTTGGTCACAATTTGTCTGAATGGGATTAAACTGCATTGTCCACCCCTTGGGTCAGCCACTCTGCTGTAAGTGGCATTCATTTTAATAGTTCTTCAGAACTCTTTTTCATCTCTTGTACATCAGGTTCTTTAGCCAAGGCTTCAGATTTCTCAAGTGTTTTCAAACATAACTGCATTTTTTTTTGTGGGTTTGTCATTGTCTCATTCTTCCTCTCTGCTTCATCCCACCTGTTCTCTGTTTCATGGTGATGAAGGAAATGTTGTTCTCCCTCTTGTCTTCAATAGCTATTACTTCTCAAGTAAGTTCATCAACTCTTAAATTCCCCACTTTCTCTATGGAAAAAAGTAATCAGATGATTTGTGTCTAGCCACAAAAGTTGCACACTTTGCCTGAGCCATCTTTGCATTATCCTGATGCTTTCAGAGCTGCTTCCTACACATTGACATTCTCGGTTTTGGCATTGCTCAAGTTGACTGATCATGTCTTGATTGTTATAAACAGAATCTTTCAACTCTTGGTTAAAAACAAGTATAAAATATGAATGCACCTTGGTCTTCAAATGAAAGGCTGTGAGTTTCTTGTGTGTTTTGGGCCTGTGCTATTGCAAGCACCAGAAAAATGCATGGCCATGAAGTACCTGTTGGTCCCTCCATCTGAAGTCAGGAGCACACATGCAGCATGTTGCCTGCAGCTGTACAAAGGCTCCCTGTGTCATGTGCTGCATGGGAATGAGCTCACCAGCTGAATGGAGCCACTCAACCAGCTGTGGATGCAGTCTGACAGTCACAGAACAAACATGACTCATTTAAGAACATTCCCTACCTTCCTTTTTAATAACTGGTTTCTCCAAAGTCAGTAAAGTAGAACTGAAGGGAGAACAGAGAGTTCTCCAGCGAGCTCTGCACAGTGTTCTCACACACCCCTTCCTGTGCTGCAGGAGCTTGTTTGAAGCAAGAGCTCCACAACAATTCCCTCTTCTCTGGTGGTGTCCCAGCCCTGACACTGATCACCTCCAGCAGCAGATATGGAGGTGCCAATACTTACAACAGCAATGATTATCAAGGAATGGATGGTTCTGTGTCCTGGATCTAAAACCAAAAAGCTTTAAAAAAACTAAATGCTGGTGTGCTGCAGAGACCATCCATGCTTATGATAATGATGGTGTTGAAATGAGAACAGGATTCTGAAAATAAGGAGACTTGTGTCTAATTTGACCATCACAGCTTGGTTGGGTAACTTCACATACAAGAGTGTTCAACTTTCACTCTTAGTTTTCTTAACAATGAGCTAGGAAATCAATTCCTGGTATGCTTCTGCCTTTCCACCTCTCAGTAAATCAATTATCCCTTTGATAAAAGTTTTTTACAAAGTAGACAATAGAAATTACAATATATCAGAGTAAACTTTGAAAAATAGAGCTTTATTTGTAAAATATTTTTGGTATTATAAAATCTTAACTCCACCAGTGCCATTCATGACAAAGAAAAAAATCTTGATTATATAAGGGGAACTGAGGCTTTGTTTCAGATGAAGCTATTAAAGTATGCAATAAGTAGCATAATTTTTGAATGTGGAATACACAAGTCCTCATACTAGGTCTTCTCCTGTTGTTTCACTTTGATTGTAGTGGACTGATAGAACAGGATTGCTGTGGCATCCCAAATGGGAAACAAGGGAATGCACTCACCTCAGGAGCAGTGGCTGTGCTTGGATGGGCCCAGTGCAATTTCCAAGTATATTTTGTTAATAGTCTCCCTGTACAATTCACTGTACTGTCACCCAATGTGTGGCTGGGAAAACTTCATTCAAATAGATCTGGCTGCTGTAACTGACATTTGACATTATCTCAGTGTGAATTGCAAGGTTCTCCATCTCACAATCCAGGTGTGTGCAAGGACCTCATGATGTGGGAAGTGCCAGGTCTCTGGTCTTGGGCACTGATTTGTACTTCTGAGGGACCTGAGCCCAAGTTCTAATGAGCAAGTTCATAGTGAGGGAATAGCTTATAGATAGGGACATAATGAGCTTTAATTGCATTTAGAACTTGAGGAGACATTTTCTCAGTAGTAAGTCAGTGTATGACAAGAAAAGTTGATGCATTGGTTATTAGGTTCCAGTGAAGTCCAAAATCTGTCATTTAAAAAATATTCCCTTTTTCACTTTGATTTCTGAAGTGCCTTGAAGAGCAGGACAGCATCCTCTCTGGCTAGGCCAGAGCACAGCTGAAGTGGATTAGCCCAGTCTTTAAATACAAGCTGAGGAGTTGAATCAAAACACCTGTTTGCTTTTAACCCTCCTCGAAGGTGAGTGAGGGGACCCTTAACAGGGAATCCCAGGTAGGACTACAGGGAAACCAACACAGCAAAGGTGCAAAGTCTTTCTGCAGAGGAAAATTCTCCTCTTTCTGGCAGTGCCATGAGTGGGGGAGCACGTGAGGAAACACTTCAGCCAACTTCCATGCACCAAGAGTCAGGGGGGCAGCAGCAGCAGGACTGCAGCCTGCCCACACTGCTGGGAGCTCCACAGGCTCCATCATTCAGCACTCCTGGGTTCCTTGGGTGGGCTTTCCATCCACTGTGCCTGTCCAGGGAGTGCCACTACCTCAAAGCTGACCTGGATATGCCCTCTCAGGCTGCCACTACAATGCAGGTGTACTCTAAGGCTGCCCCAAGTCTTCCTTGCACTGTGCTCACTTTACAAAGGCCAAGAGTGCATGAGAGGAATCAGTCTCCCACCTAAGCACTGCTTTCTTCAGTGGTAAATGAAGGCAGCAAAAGCCACCAGCATTGTTACCAACCACAGCTGGGGGGTAATGCATGGTAGGAGAGCAGGGCTGGGGAACCAAAATGATAATTGTAAATCACCCATACCAATAAAAGGAATGAAAGGTGGCTGGATAAGTTTTTTAGACCCACTGGAAAGAAAGACACCCCAATGCTCACTTAGTTCTCTATCCAGACCCAAAGAAACCATGAGCAGCATTTTTATAAATGTGTATGGAAGGCATGTCTCACAACTAGGCTTTTTTGGCAAGGTAAGATTTCTTTCATCTTTCTGTTTTGTTCTAGCTACTCAATTTTTCTCAAATATAGTTCCTTTGCTTTCATGTAGCACAGCCTTTCCTCTAAGGAACAAAAATTAACTAACTATTACTTAGGATTACTAATTCCTGCCCCTTTTTTTGTGTCCTTTAACCATTCTCCTTACATTAAGAAATGTAAGGGTTTGGTTTGGTTTGGGTTTTTATTTTTTCTATTCACTGACTTAAACGACTTGTTTAATTTTTTTTATTGTGAAGTTACACAACAAAAGCATTGAATTCCAGAGTTTTTCCACTGCTAATGAAGCATGACATGTTATAAGTGGATAGAGTACGTCTCATTATGGTAATGAGTACTATATTTTAGTGGGTTTCTGTGTAAAAAAGGCTCATGTGATTGTTTAGATTTTGTCTGCTTGTTTGCTTCTCCCCATTCACATGGTAATTTCAAATGTATTGTCTACTGACAGATAGGAAGAAATCCCAAGGATATTCCAGCCACATAATTCTCAAGAAATTTTACACTCAGGAAACGTTTGTCCCCAGAGCTGCACTTAGTAAAGGACTGTAGTTGAGCTCATACCAATTAAATACCAGATAATCCACAAAGATGGGAAAGATTTCTGCCCCCTTTGGTTTAGTTCCTCTCTTGAGCAATTGCCAGAGCTGTTTATATCAAAGGGATTTATCCAAACACACTTTTTATCAATCCTTTGCCCCCTGGTTCTATGTTTCAATGACAGTGTGCCAAGTGAGCTGTCCTTTCTCTTTTCTTTCTAATTTATTAGAATTAAACAAAAACAATTTCTGATCGCTTATCAGAAACTTCTATTTACTGATAGCATCTGTAAAACTTTGTTTACTGAAGTCTCTCAGATTGACTTAGTACAAGGAACTTTTGCAATGCCTGATTATTAAAATCCCTACTTTGTTTTCAGTAGTGTGGCCAGGTACATCAGGTTTTCTTCCTGAAGCAAACTCAGGCAGGCACTGCACACCCTCTCCTGAAAACAAACCCAAGCTTCCGCTGACTTCAGGAGCAGCAACAAGCAGCTCAAAACAGCTCAAGTGTGAACGTAAGCCGGAAAATTAATTGACACAGAGGAGTAATGGGAAATCCAATCTGAAAATGAAGTGTTTTTAATTAAGAGACACTCTCCAGAATTATACAGAAAGACACTCTTTCCCATTTAAAATTTGGCTCTTCCTTCCTCAACAAGTCCAAATCACTGGTCTATAATTAGTTCTGTTGTGGGAGGAATGGCTGAGTCTGGCTGGAGCCAGACCTGGGACTGTGACAGGGAGGGCAGTCGCTGTGCTGCAACACATCCCAGCTAGTTTGCCACTTAGCATCCAGGTTCTTACAAATGTTTCTGTTATAATCTGTTATTGTTATCATATTTGTTAAAAATGAAAACAAAGTAAGGAGGGAGGGTGCCTCAATTCCCAGCAGCTGAGAGCACGACTCCCTGGCATGGTGATTGTCAGTTTACCTGTGAGCAAGTCCAGCTCCAATCCCATGCCAAGACCTAATCCAACACTTTATGTAATGATTATTTAATAAAAATTGCATAAATGCTCACTGGTGGGGAAGTCAGTACCCAGATATTGTCTCTCTACCCTTATTCTGGTTGTAAAGGAAGGTATGTCTCTCACTGTATTTCTGTGAGATTGGTAACACTTCACTCTGCAGCTGTGAGCCCAAAAGCAGATCACAGACATGACAGAGGGCAGTAAACAGACTTTGGTCAGCAAATGCAGAGTTGAAATCAATGTAAAGAGTGTGCATTAGGAACAGTGGGGAGGCAAGTGTGCTACAGGTCCAGCACTGTGTCCTATGCCTGGATGCTCAGGTGTCGTTGAAGAATTTGGGTGTCTCAAGAACACCTGCTAAATATGGGTAGATTTAATCCAGAAAGAAGTGCCCCTCAGGTAACAGAAGCTGTGGAAATATTTTCTGCAGTCTCATTGCCTTTAAAAAGCTTTTCAAAGGTAACAGAAGCTGTGGAAATATTTTCTGCAGTCTCATTGCCTTTAAAAGAGCTTTTCAATGCCCTGTCCATGGTCCATGCCATACCTGGACTTGGGAACCTTACGTGTACCTAACTTGGGAACCATACCTGTACTTTCTCATCAAGGAATATTCAGCAGCTTACAGGCAGGAAACAAACCCAGGGAGCTTTCTGAGAGAGTAACAGATTGAACTGGCTCGCTGAGGGGCCAAGGAAGTAGCAGAGTGGGAAAAGAAACAGTCAAGACCCTGAGTACTTGGTGGCAGTGGTGCCAGCCCCTTGATGGAAGAGAAATGCTAGATCAGCTCAGAAACGCTGTGAAAGCTGTCTTTGGCAGAAATGTCTGGATGCTTTCAAATGGTGAAGCCCAACCTGATGTAATCACTTTCTTTCAGGGCAGAAGAGGATGTATAAATCCAACACAGCAGGCAAGAACAAGGATGCACTTTCCTGCTTGGCATCTCTTATTAGCTCTCTTATGCTAATCTAATGACGTGCAAATTTCATTTTAAGTGCCTAACTCTGTAATTTGATGTTCCTCTTGGTCTTGGATCCTCGCTCCAGCTCAAAATATGTTCTTTGATCCTGTTTTGGTTTGGCTTTTGTGCTCCCACAGCTGTCATGTAATCCAACCAAAAACTTCTTTCATGGGATATTTTCAGGCAAGTTGGTTTCCTAACCTAGCTAACAGTACAGTTGCATAATCACTGATTTTTAACTCAGTGGAGGTGGTAGGACTGTTCCTTTTGGTGGATGTGTAAGGACTTTGATCACCTGAGGCAGACTGTGAAATCACAAACTATCACTCTCTGAGTTATGCAGGAAGCTTTAAACCCCTTTTCAGCCCTGTGAATTCAATTTCAACCTCTCTTCATTCAGCCCTCTGTGAGGCTGACTGCAGAAAATGAGTTGCTAATACACACTAAACAGCAGGATCTCAGACCTGGAATGCTCTGAGCTGTTTGCTTCTAAAATCATGCTCATGAGCTTAGGGATAAGCACATGGAGGTACAGTGGGAGATACACCCCTTCCATTGTATCCTTCTAAAAGAACAATTCAGGGCTCCTTCATGTGTCACTTTTCAAGATATTTGGAACACCAAATTACACTGCGTTTGCCAACAGAAACTGAGTTTAATAAGAATAGTTAGAAAACAGTAAGAATAGGCACAGAATGAAAACCTACATTCCCCAGAAGTTGTTAGCAAAGGTTTTCTGTCTGGCAACAAGCAGACACTTTTGCCAAGGACTTTTGAACTGCAGCATGTTTCAGGAACTTGCTGCTTGAGTTGAGTTCTTTATGAGGTTTTTTACATTGCTTTGCATTTTAATCAAAGTATTTTCAAAACTGTATGATATTGCTGTCTATTTGTTACAGTTTGTTCCTACACCCTCCAATTCTTTTAGAAAAACCTGTCCATATATTTACTGGTAATGAGCAAAGTGGGTTTTTTCCTTTCCTCCCCCTTTGTCTGTATGGAGAGTAAGAGTGACGACTTTTGCTCATTAGCAAAAAAGCCTTTCCGGATCTTTGCAAGAATCAATGACTGTCAGCGTCACTGTAAATGGTGAGTAATTAGACCTAGGAAATGAAGAATTAGACGTGGGCTCCAGCTGTAAAGTATTGATTGTTTTTTTAAATAATATACAGTTCCGTCAGAGCTGTGGAGTATCTCGGAACAGGCAACTTCTCCAAGTGGATAGGGAAGCACAGCTATTCGAAAAGAGGAGCCTTATTTCCTTAGCAAATCCAAGCAAGCAGTCCTCAGGTAGTTTTTCAGGTGCTCTCAAATTATTATTTTACCATATTGAAAGACTTGGATTTTTTTCCCCTTTAAAAATGTAGATACTGTCAATATGTCGCTGCTTATCAGAACCGACTGAATTGCTTCAGTTAAGCAAAAATTCTACTTTTTAGGTATGCTGGGAAAAGTTCGGCATTTGCGTCTGTGGCTAAAAATCTACTGATGCGTTGGGAGCAGCGGGATTCCATAGGAAACCCCACAGGAGCAGCATTTTCCCGGCGGGGCCGCACGAGGGAGCCGGGCAGATACCGGAGCTGTGTCCCAGCCCTGGGACAGTGCCCGGAGCTGTGTCGCAGCCCTGGGACAGTGCCCAGAGCTGTGCCCCAGCCCGCTCTGGGACAGTGCCCAGAGCTGTGCCCCAGCCCGCTCTGGGACAGTGCCCGGAGCTGTGTCCCAGCCCTGGGACAGTGCCCGGAGCTGTGTCCCAGCCCTGGGACAGTGCCCAGAGCTGTGTCCCGGCCCTGGGACAGTGCCCAGAGCTGTGCCCCAGCCCGCTCTGGGACAGTGCCCGGAGCTGTGCCCCAGCCCTGGGACAGTGCCCGGAGCTGTGTCCCAGCCCTGGGACAGTGCCCGGAGCTGTGCCCCAGCCCGCTCTGGGACAGTGCCCGGAGCTGTGCCCCAGCCCTGGGACAGTGTCCGGAGCTGTGTCCCGGCCCTGGGACAGTGTCCGGAGCTGTGTCCCGGCCCGCTCTGGGACAGTGCCCGGAGCTGTGCCCCAGCCCTGGGACAGTGTCCGGAGCTGTGTCCCGGCCCTGGGACAGTGCCCGGAGCTGTGCCCCAGCCCTGGGACAGTGCCCGGAGCTGTGTCCCAGCCCGCCCTGGGACAGTGCCCGGAGCTGTGTCCCGGCCCGCCCTGGGACAGTGTCCGGAGCTGTGTCCCGGCCCTGGGACAGTGCCCAGAGCTGTGCCCCAGCCCTGGGACAGTGCCCGGAGCTGTGTCCCGGCCCTGGGACAGTGCCCGGAGCTGTGCCCCAGCCCTGGGACAGTGCCCGGAGCTGTGTCCCGGCCCTGGGACAGTGCCCGGAGCTGTGCCCCAGCCTGCTCTGGGACAGTGTCCGGAGCTGTGTCCCGGCCCTGGGACAGTGCCCGGAGCTGTGTCCCAGCCCGCTCTGGGACAGTGCCCGGAGCTGTGTCCCGGCCCTGGGACAGTGCCCGGAGCTGTGTCCCGGCCCGCTCTGGGACAGTGCCCGGAGCTGTGTCCCGGCCCTGGGACAGTGCCCGGAGCTGTGTCCCGGCTCTGGGACAGTGCCCGGAGCTGTGCCCCAGCCCGCTCTGGGACAGTGCCCGGAGCTGTGTCCCGGCCCTGGGACAGTGCCCGGAGCTGTGTCCCAGCCCTGGGACAGTGCCCGGAGCTGTGTCCCGGCCCTGGGACAGTGCCCGGAGCTGTGCCCCAGCCCGCTCTGGGACAGTGCCCGGAGCTGTGCCCCGGCCCTGGGACAGTGCCCGGAGCTGTGTCCTGGCCCTGGGACAGTGTCCGGAGCTGTGCCCCAGCCCGCTCTGGGACAGTGCCCGGAGCTGTGTCCCGGCCCTGGGACAGTGTCCGGAGCTGTGTCCCGGCCCTGGGACAGTGCCTGGAGCTGTGCCCCGGCCCTGGGACAGTGCCCGGAGCTGTGCCCCAGCCCGCTCTGGGACAGTGCCTGGAGCTGTGCCCCAGCCCTGGGACAGTGTCCGGAGCTGTGTCCCGGCCCTGGGACAGTGCCTGGAGCTGTGTCCCGGCCCTGGGACAGTGCCCGGAGCTGTGCCCCGGCCCTGGGACAGTGCCTGGAGCTGTGCCCCGGCCCTGGGACAGTGCCCGGAGCTGTGCCCCAGCCCGCTCTGGGACAGTGCCCGGAGCTGTGTCCCAGCCATGGGACAGTGCCCGGAGCTGTGCCCCAGCCCTGGGACAGTGCCCGGAGCTGTGCCCCGGCCCTGGGACAGTGCCCGGAGCTGTGCCCCGGCCCTGGGACAGTGCCCGGAGCTGTGTCCCAGCCATGGGACAGTGCCCGGAGCTGTGCCCCAGCCCTGGGACAGTGCCCGGAGCTGTGTCCCAGCCCGCCGGGCAGAGCCACCCTGGGGCAGCGCCGGAGTGGGACCGGCTGTGCGAGGCACACAAAGGGCTCGCTGCCCATAGCAGTGATTTGTTCTGCCATGCTCCAAGAGTTACAACTGAACACACACACACAGACACACAAAATAAACAAAGCTGGGGAAAAAAACCACAACCATTTCAATGCTTTTCTTACAAGCTTTGTGTTCTTTAGAACCATTTGTGGGTGCATATACGTATTTTGCTCCTGCCTACCAGATAAAGTGACCTTCAAAACAAACATGTAGAACCCGTAAAATTTTGCAATAACTTTATTTTGCTTTGTTCCTTAGTAGATGAGTCAATAGCAATATTCATTCCTTTAGAAGCCATGTGCCTGCACTCTTTGTTACTTCAAATTGGAGGTGTCTGGAATAATTTGTATCTACACACATGATTTCTCTTGTGCCAATTTTCTGGAAATTGCAGAATTTGGACTGAAGTTGTTCAGGGTGCATAATCACATTTTGAGTAACACAACTTACCCTGGTTTTTGGTATATTAAATATAAAGCTGTAACTACTAAAAGATGGTATGCATAGAACTTTAAAATTATTCCCATAAGCTTGACTGAAACAATTGATTAGTATCCCTTTAAAATAAGCAGAATTCAAATAATGACTCTGGTAGTTACCAGGGTGGGAAAGGTACTGGCTGTTTGTGGTGCTGGGGTTACTCTTTCTGCCAGGACTGGCATGTCCTGCTGCAGTGGGGAACATGTGTCCTGGGAACTCATTTAGCTCTAACACAGTGCCATGGTTTGCCATCCTTCTCATATTTGTAATCTGATGGGCTGGGGGACAGTGTGGATCTCAAGGTTTTGCTTTGGTTGAAGTGCCTTAGTTGAATCCATGGTAAGAGACCACAGCCCTTAGCACACAGGTACAGATATTTTTGGCACGTAACATGAAAAACAACATCCCATGGAAACCAAGAATATTATTCTCCATCCCTTTAACCCTAAAGCAGAGAACTTACAAAAAGACAGTAAAATTCAGGATGTGAAGGCCTACCAACAACCACACAGACTACCTAATTAGGATTAGTCTTAAAATTAGACTCCTCAGAGGAGTGCAAGCTAAGAATGGTATCCTGGTAAGCTGACTTGTGCACTGCAACAAATCCAGTTGCAGAATCTGGTCCTAATGCTTCCGCTGCCCACCCCCTCTCCGGTCCAGCAGTTAAATACTCCACAGTCCTTTACTCACAGGCTGTTTCTGTAACAGTCAGAGCATAAATATCTGTGTACCTAATGGACTTATCCTTAACACCACAGTGAGGGAGGGAAGCGGCATTAACCTCATTTTGCAGATAAACAGTGGAAGCCCTGATGGCTGTCCTGTGCTTCATCCTGGGAGCAACTGCATGCATGCAGCAAGTGTAAAACGCTGTCAGCCCGAAGGTGGCTTTGGCACATTCTCTGTTCCCTCTTTGCAAAGCCATCTACCACAGTGGAACAGAGGAAGCTCAGAATCAGCATACTCTAACATTAATTTCTCAGCTACTGGTTGCTCTCCCTAGCCTTGGAAGATGTGGCGGCTGGAGCAGGCCCAGGTGTTCAGCAGTGGGTTATTGGGTTATCTCACCGAGCTGCTCAGGTCCTCTGGCCAGTGTAGGATGGATGGTGCAGGGGCCTGAGCAGAAACCTGTGTGACCAACATACAAGAATTCATTAAATTCTTCCTTACTGTGAGATGGGAAATGCCAATGGTCTCTGAATATTGTCCTTGAACACAAGGGGGAAATATTCTTTTAATAAATACGAAAAACTTCCTTAAACAGTCAGAATTGAAAGCAATCGTATGGTAACGTGTTACTAGGCGGAAATACTGTTGAGGAGAACAGAACGTTTGAGAGCTCGGAAATTCTTAGTTTAACCGTTGTTGTAGTTACTCAGACTGATGCTGCCGGCCGGTGCGGGAGAAAGCTGCAGCCCTACGCTCTCTGAGCCGCCCTTTGCTTTGTGACCCGGCGCCTCCTGAACAATACGCGGGGGCACTTTGGAAACTTCAGGGCGTGCACCCAGCGCGGGCGGCAGCACCAGGAAACGGGATGCGGGCGCCGCTGCCTTATGTAAGCGAGCCGAGCGGCGGCGGCAGGGTGACTCCCGGGGGCTGCGGCGCGGCCTGCGCGGGCCCAGGCGCTGTCCGGGAGCGCGGTGCGCTGGCGGGGCCCTCAGGCCGGGCCCTCAGGCCGGGCCCAGCTGCGCAGAGGGGCCCGGGCCAGGCCCGGCGCGCGCACCCCGGCCGCCAACGGCCTCTGCCGCGCGCGCGCACGACACATCACGCGCGGCTCCGCGCGGGCGGGGGCGGAGCCGCTCTCCCTGGTGGGTCACGTGACCGCTGCCCCCCAATCCATCTTCCCCGGCCCGGCGGTCCAGTAGCGGCGGTGGCGGCGGGCGGGGGGCGCGGGTGGAGGCGAGCGGAGCTCCCGCGGCTTCGGCAGGAGGCGGCGCGGGGGCCGGCGGTGAGTGCGCCTCGGTGGCGGCGGCGCGGGGGAGGGGAGGGGCGGGCCGGCGGCGGGGCAGGCTCGGGAGGCGGCCGCGGCTGTCGGTGGAAACATGGTGCCACACGTGAGGCTTATGTAAAGTGAGCGGCGGCTCGCGCGGCCAATGGCAGCTGCGCGCGCCCCGCCCCCGCCAGCGCGTCCCGCTGGCGTCACGCGGCTGCGGCCAATGGGAGCGCGGGCGGGGCGGGCGCGCGGCGGCCGGTCACGTTTCTGCCCGTATGAAGCCCGAGCCGGGAGGCGCGGGGCCGGTGGGACGCGCCGCGCGTGGTGAGTGGGGGCTCGCTGGGCGCGCTCCCCGCGACCCGAAGGGGCTGGGGGACCCGTGGGGAGCGACGGGAGGGGCCGGCGAGCGGCGGCCGCGGGGGGCACAGGGGCTCTCTCGCCTCCCCCGCCCGCCGGGCCGAGGTTACGTAACCCTCGCGCCGGGGCTCTCGTTGTCGGGACGATGCGCGCGCGGGTCGCTCCTGTGCCGCGGGGTCCGTCCCGCTGCCGGCCCCGGCCTGCCGGGGAGGGGGCGCGCGGGGCTCCCTCCGAAGGGCGGCTGTGACACGCCCCCCCCCCCCGCTCCCTGTGAAACCGCAGCGAGGGAAGCGGCGGCCGGCTGTGAGTCGCTCCCCGGGGCGGGGTGCGGGGCTGAGCGCGGCACGGCCCCCGCCCGCCTTGGACGGGGAGAGCGTCCGGGAGTAGGGTCACAGACACCCCCAGCGGGGCCGGGACGGCAGCTGGGCTCTCCGGGGGACGGCCGCCTGGGGCCGGGCAGGGACTCAGAGGGGGCGCTGGCCCTGGCCCGGAGCGGGGGAGGAGGAGGCGGGTACCGACGGCGGCGGGGCCGGACCCGGATCCCCGGCGGGGCTCCGCTCTGCCGGCCGCGGGCTGCGGCCACGTCGGTGCGAGGGGGTGCGGAGCGGGGGGAACCGGCGGAGAGCACGCGTGTCCCGGGGCGCTGAGCGGCACCGCGAGGGGACCCATCTGGGTCCCACCGGCCGGGAGGGCTGCTCCACGGGAGGAACTATGTGGCAGCAAGTAATAGAATCTCAGTGCCGCTGAGATAAGTGAGCTACAGGTAGAGTAGGCAACAGGTGCTGTCCATTTGTTTTTTGTGGTGCCTGTAGTTGTAAGGACAGTCTGTTCCTTGAGACGGTGTGGTTGTGCTGCTGTTCACATTAGGTGCATAGTATTACACGCATGATTACAAAACGCTTTATGTAAGTACAGTTTCATGCAAATAGGTGAGCAGCATGGTAACAGTCAAGCTGACGCTTTACATTTGACTTTTCGTAATAGGGTAAGCATTTCATAAAGGGACAGCATTTCTCCGTGTACCATGGCAGCTTAAGAAGGCCTCTCAGGAGGTTGGTATGAGGTCTCGGGTACTTGGGAAACTACAGTGCTTTGCAAGTGTATTCCAGTGAAAAAGTAACTTGGCTGAGACAGTGCATTGATTCGGATCAAAGAAACAGAATCATTGAGTATACAAAAGACCTCTGAGAGCCTTAAGTCCAACTGTTTCATCCATATGTCCAATCTAAATCTACCCTCTTGCAGTTTCAAACCACTGCCTTTCATCCTGTCACCATAAGCCCCGATAAGAAGTCTTTCTCTGTCTTCCTTGTAAGCTCACATCTTTCTTTTCCAAATGCAAGACTTTGAGATTTATTGTCTTGGGCATCTGAGATTGAATAGCTTTCACGAGTAAAGGGAAAGAAGTGGAAATTCCCTAATGATTCTAGTGGTAACAGTATCTGTCAAGTCAGAAGTAGAGTAAAAACCGTATTAGTATGGTGAGAAAACCTTCCAAGTTGCCAGTATTGTTTCAGCCACAGTTTGATTGGTGTTAGAGAGAGTGCCCACATTGTTGCACTATAGCATCAAGTTCCTTCTTGCTTATGCTTGTACGTGTTTGAGTGCTTTTATGACCTTTCTGTTTTGCCTTTGTCTCTGAAATTTGCATTATTTCTGCAAAGTGAGGAAGTTTCACTGAAGGACTGGACTGTGTCCTTGCTCCATGCAAAGCTAGATGGTAGTCTTGTGATGATGATGCTGTCCTGAGGTGTGGAGTCCTGATTCTGGACTGGGCGCGTTGCTCACCTCGCTAGTAACACATAGAGGAAAAGAGATGGCCTTTGGCCTGGAATAGAAGAAAAAAAGTCTACCAAAACTTTCATGTTTTGGTGAGGTTTTGGCCATTTCGAGTGTTTATTTCAAGGTGGAAGGAAGATACTGTAGATGGGTGTCACAAATGTCAAACACCACAGTGAAAGAGGAAGGTCTGTCCCATGAAGAAGTGGTTTGGCTTGATGTAGTTCAGAAGGCAAAGGCATGGAGAGCAGGTTTTTGGCTTTTGTGCACTTTTTCAGATGTGGCAAGTTTTTTTGTTTCATTTATAATTCAAAGATTGCATGGTTTAGCTGGAGTTTTTGTTTATTTGTCCGTTGGTGGGACTTGTATAGACTTCCTATATTTGTTTTAGCAAACAAATTCTGTCGGTGAAAATCCCAGTAATTTTTATTTTTACAATTTACTGTCACTCATTTTGGATTTCCACAGAGAGGCATTAAAGAAGCAGCATATTCTTGGCATAATACCTTCTCTTTTTCTTCCTCTAGTCGTAAGATTAAAGTATGTAACAACACAGTTTACTTGATAAAGTTGAGCCTCTCCATGAACAACATGCTCTTGCAGTAATAAGCTTTTCTAGTAAACTGAGATGTTGATGGAGTTTAGTCTCAAAGTATGAAGATAGAATGAAGTGGGGAAAGTGATTGGCAGTAGAGTTCTGGATTCTTCTTCTACTTCAGACGTTTATTATGACCAGGAAGTGTTTGGCTTAGATACAGACTGATAAACAGTTTTCTTTTTCCTGGGTTCTTGCCACACCCTTATTTCTCTAACATCTTTACAGTATTAGAATATGCTTTACTGCATTAAAAAAAAAAAAATCTTTTTTTCGCCCTGTGAAGAATAAGGAAATGAGCAAGTTACCATGGGATGAGGTATATTTGTTGTGGTTTAAAAGCAAGAAGATTACTGGTAGCCAGTAGAACAAGTAAATTATCACTAGTCTAGATCAACTGTAGTGTTTTCCATAGGGTTGCTATGGTTGGCCTATGTTAAAAGGAACGTCATGTTCTTAGCAAGGCCTTGTGTAATAGCTGGCATGAGTGTCCTGTAGACACTGTATTATACTCATAGCATTACCACATCATAATTACTAGATAATCAGGTGTTTCTGAAAAGGAATTTTTGTCTCCAGTTTTGATTGCATGGCCTAGAATTCCTCTATAAGGATGGTGGATTATTGGGATTTTTAACTGGATTGTCTTAGTGCATTCTACATTGTTATATCCCTGTAGTGCAAGTTTTAAACTGCTCTAATATTCGTTGTGTTAACTTAGCTTGTCAAACACTGAACAGCAAAGGAGTCAATTATTATTCTTTGTGATACTGTTGTATTACTCTAAAGGGCTTTTACTTGTGCTTTGGTTATGGATGAAGTTGCATGCGAAAAGCGTTGGTCTTGAAAGAAACGCTGCTGCTGTTTTTTGTTCCCTGTAAAAAGTGTCTGCTTTCCTGCTTGAACTGCTGCCTTAAACTTAACCCCTGCTGTGGGGTCAGACTGGAATATTGTTGGTTGGTGGTGGTTAGCAAAGAAGGCTGTTTTTAAGTAGAACTGACTTGTTCAAGGTAGAACCAAAGCTACATTGCCTTTGCTTGCAGAGCTCTGCCTTCTGACACTTGGAGCTTTGTTTGTGAGGGGATAAGGGTGTTTCTTTTTAGACCTCTCTGCGAAGTGTGTTTAAAGGACGTGGGGAAAGAGAAGGTAGAGTCAAAACCACAGTTCAGAGGGTGGTAGTTCTGCTATCTCTTGCTGGGATTTCTTGCAGCCCCAGGCTGCTTTTGTGAAATAGTGTGGCAAAGAAGAGCAGAAGGAGAAGGGTGGGATTGGACTGTCTATAAAGCGAGTGGAAGTGTCTGCAGTGCCGCTGAGCCCGCTCTGTGGCGCTGCCGGGAGGCAGCACAGCCGCCGTGTGTAGTAGGCAGGCAGCGAGCACATGGGACCCCGCCTGCCGGGGTGGCCGCGCCGGGATGCGGCTCCCGAAGTGGCTTAGCACATCGGCAGGCACGCTCGGGCAGCCTGCCCCCTGCCCCCTGCCCTCTGCCCCCTGCCCCCTGCCCCTGCCCCTGCCCCGCTCACCTTCCCGTGCACACGGGGTCTGAATGGCTGCGCTGCTCCTGCACCTGTGCGTGTGAAATACAGAGCTGTGTTTCGTGTCAGGTACACACAGGCAGCGTGTGTATTTGTGATTGTAATATGTGTGGAAACCGACCATGGGACAGTTATAAAGATGAATTCTAATAATAACTGAGAAAAGTAAAGCATGGAAGAAGGCCTTTGAACCTATCCTTAGTTTGCAATTAACCTGTATGAGTCTTAAGTTGATGTAGGAGCATTTGAATTAAAGCTTTAAGGATGTTGCTTTTTGACAGGAACTTTCTGCTTGTAGTTAAGCCTTAAAGAGTTTTGCAATAATAACCTTTTGAAGTATAATTTTAGAGTATTGCTTGTAGTAAGGATCTTTTAAAACTATAGCTTTAGAATATATAAAAAGGAAACATGAAGCTTGAGAAGGGAAGATGGGCATCAGCTCAATTATTAATAGTTTCAACCAAGGGAAGCTGGACATCTCTGTTATGAAATTTATAGTCCTTGCAATAAAAAGGTGGACCCACATCTGGAGATTGGACCTCACCAGATGGACTACTCCTTTCTTCTTTCAGAAACCAGACCACCACCACCTGGGATACTCCTTTTGGGATGTACATCCTGAGAAAAACTAAATCACAACAGTGTATAGAATTTGTATCGTAAAAATTGGGAATAGAAACTGCTGATGAGTAAAAATTGGGAATACAGACTGCTGAGAAAGCTTATGAGTACCCCTATAAATACCTGTAAGCCCCAAGTATTACTGTGCAGTTGGAGGGAAAATTTCCCCCACTGTACCCAGCGCTGTGTTGCTCATACTTTACCATATTAATTAATAAATTGATTGCTGCTTGAATATTGGCCTAGTCAAGCTTCTCATTTATAACTTAAGGAATCCTCTTCCTTGGTCCTGTCCCTCGTGAGGAGTTCCCAAGGGACAGCAGCAGTACACTGAGGTTCAGCCAGCTGCCCAGGCAGTGTTCTGGAGTTCACGGTTCTCCTGCTTATCTTCACATGAAAGGGACGTTAGGAGAATTTGTGTGTGTGAAAGCTTTTGTCAAGTCAAGAAGATTTTGTACAGATGTTCTCACCTGCTGGGGATCTGCTGCTGAAATAGTGTGTAGTACTCCTAGAGGTGCCATATAAGTTCTCTGATGTTTTTTGGTAGTCTGATTTAGGCAACTTTGCTTGTAGAACACAATCAGAAGTGAGGCTAAATTTACCGTCCTCAACATATACAAGCATGGAATATGCTTTTCATTTTTCCCTAATTTTCTCCCAATAGGAAGGAAAATTTTATTGAGGATGCTGAAGGGGTAGTGACTCAACATGCTGTGTACATGAGTGGAAATACACAGAAAGCATTTCTTGGGGCAAGAGGATGAGGAGATTCTGCAGATGGTGTGAGCAGGCTGCAGAAGTTCAGTACAAGCAGTACCAGTGTTGATCCTGACAGGATTTGGTGGTGGGAAAGAAACTTCATCTGTGTGCCAAAATGTCTGGGAAAGACTTTAGTTTTGCTTCCACCTGTTTTTGAGCATACCATGGAATTCTTAACACTTGATTTTTCTTATAGGTAGAATAGTTAGAGATGGGCAGAGATTTCCTTGTATAGATGGCTTTTTTTTTTTTAAAGCTGAACTGACTTTTAAAGAGTAGAACCAAAGCTACATTGCCTTTCTAACATCTTGTCCTGAAACAGAGGCAATTCTTTGTTAAATAACACCTGCAATTGATTGTAACTGAAGCTTAGGGAGACAAGATGAAGTGGTGAGGATGTCTAGTACTTGTCTTTTTTCTTGGTTTCGCTTCCTATCCTCCTTATTCCTTGCAGCTTTTGTATCTTAGTACAGTTTTTGTGCTTGACCTTATTACATGTACTTTTATGTTTCTGCTTAGTTTCTTTAATTGTACAAAGATCTTCAGTGTATAAAAGCACTTACTTGATTTCAGTTCCATCTCTGCCATGGTTCTCCTGTGACTTGAGCTCTTATTTCAGTATTAATACATCCAACTACTAGGACAAGTACATGGTGTTTGTTAGGTTGCTGCACTTTTTGGAGTGGATTATTGATGTGATGGGGACAAGAATTTATTTGGCACAGCATCTTCCAGAAGTGGACTTTGATTCTGGCTGAAATTTTGAACAGGCTGTGAACCACAGCAATGTCTGAAGAGCAGCATTAGCCTGGAGCTACAGTAAATATGGTGAAAATGTCTTTTTTTTAAAGGAGAGGAGTAGTAGATATACAAATATACTGCTTAATGGGGATGTCAACAAATACTAAAGTTGATGTAGGGTATTGAGATACTTTTAAATCTAATTTCACGTAGAATAAAGGTGAAATATATCACTGCATGGTGGGATGTTATAATTTTTCTCTCTTTTCTGTGACAGCACTTGGCAACCTCAAATGTATAATTTTTCTCTCTTTTTTTTTTCAAAAGGAGCAAGAGTTGACATGCAAATTTAGAGTTCTGATTATTGATGTTGTGCTTAATTGTCTCTCCAGTTCCACTAGGGAAGACAGTGGCATTTTCTGGTTACAAAGAAAATAAGGTGTTTTTTAAATTTCACACTGCGTACAAATAATTTTATGTACCTTTAAGAAGGCACCTTTTTTTAAGACTGGAAGCTGGAAGGAAGGATGTCTAGAAATCAGCATAGGGCATGTGAAGGAGATGGTGTTTAGTGTCTTTAGAAGATGTCTCACCACAGGCTTCCTCTTTCTTTTTTTTTTTTTAATAACAAACACCCAACTTGTTGGCAATTACGCTTGGCTCTGGGCCAAGTCTCTTATTCAAGGTGAAAGAACAAATTTGAGAGACAGTTTCTGTTTGTTCAGGGGATGATCAGATTCACTGGGGAGTCTTGAGCACAGGTGGTGGGTTTAACAGCACAAGGAATACTTACCTGAAAGGGTAAAATGAGCTTTGTTTCTCGTCTGGCAGAAATGAGAATTTGGGGTGGCTTCTTACATTTATAAAGGGAACAGACTTAAGTGGGTAATTATTCTGGACATTGCTCAAGGAACCAATTTAGAAGTTAAGTTACAGTAATAAATACTTTTATCAGTAAATTTGGTTGCATTTCCTCTCATCTTGTATTTGTAGTTTTTATAATTGTTCTTCACCTGTGGAAGACGTATTTTGCATGATTTGACTTCTGTTGCATTATGAAATGGCTTTGATTTATCTTTTATAAAAAAATTTTATCTTGCTTACAAAACCTGATTTTCTTTTTTCTTTTTGAAATAGGAATATATTGATGACACTTTGAGATTTGGAAAGACCATGATTAGTATGTTCATTGAGGTGAGTTTGATGCTGTACCCAAGAAAGTGATTGATGATATCAGTTCTTTCTTAATGACTCTGAACTTGGGAGGGTGGGAGGTTTCTCTGTGGTTTTATTGCTCTTTTGTGTACTTCCTTTGAAATGTAGTGTCAGAATGCCCAAAAATAGATATTTTCAGGGCTTTACATTTCCAAAGACCTGTTGCACAAATTATGAAGTACATGGAAGTGCTGTGGCTTCTCTAAATCTTTATGAAACTGGAATTTAGCGTAGTGTCAGTATCAAGTGCTGCATCTGCATTGTTTGTGCAGGTGTTTATCAATAGCTTGCATTTTTTGGATTGCTCTTGCAAGGTGGTAAGGAACTTCCAATTATGAGGAAAATTTTGGGGTCCAGAAAACCAAGTACCTGCTATTAGATAATCAGGATGATAGCTCAGGAAGAAAAGGGAAAATATTAGGCTCCTAAACTCGAATTTAAAAAAGGAAATCATAGCTTCCAACAGTATTTTTTGGTCAGTTATGCTCTGCGTTGAAAATAAAGAAAAGTTGATTGTTATTGGAGCAAAAAAAGGAAATTTAATTAAAGGAGGAGGAATGTAATCTATGATGTGAAGGAAATATAATTAAAGGTGGAGGAATATAATCTATGATGTGAAGAAAATTTATAATGTGCTTTCATTAAATGTGATCTGATGATGCCACAGTACTGGCCCTAGACAGGAAAGACAGATGATCTGGATTGTACTGTAATATTGCAGTACAGATGGAATTGTAACTGAGAATTTGAGGATTAACACTACAATGTCTGTTCAGTCTAAATGATTGAGAAAAAAACCCCAAACAATCCTATTTTTCTATGGCTGGAAAATGTGATCTAGATAGGTTCTAACAGCTGACTCTTTTCAATGCTGCAGGTGTGACTTCAGTTCTCTGCAGAAAGGGAACCTGGTTCAGCTTGGTTTGCCTCCCATATCACAGGTGTGTTCCTGCACCATGGTTTTCACTCCTTTCTAGTATCTGAAGTCTTCTGTGCATAGAATAGAGATACGTCAGTGTGGAAGGAAATGAGGAAATGTCTCAAGTTCTGTCTTCCTTGGAAACTGAACAGATTAGACTTCCTCTGTGGAAAACACTTTACTGGGAATGCCAACTGTAGATGAACTCCTTTAGTGTTTTGGGACTTGGGCATACTCAATCACCTGTACATTTCCTCTGAAAAATAAGAGAAAACAGGTAAAATTGGCTGCCTCTAATTCTGTTCAGACTGTTTCAATACAAGTCTTTCAAACCAGGCATTTTGTTTCAGATAAAATCCTGTTGGTGTAGGTTTGTCTTACTTTCCATTAAATTGCAGAAAGGCTTATCATGAGAATTTTTTGTAGTTTACAAGGATTATTCTTTCTTGATGTTTTAATGTCTTTTAAAATGTGTTAAATACATGAAACCAATATAATACATAATTAAAATGGTACATGCTGCCACTGTGAGTATATCTTCAAACTTAGACTTTTGTAAACCTTTTTAAGTTTTTTTAATTGAAATTTTACAGGGAGTTGAGTTAGTGTAAAGGAATTGCAAGAGCTGCCTTTAAACAAGGATTTAACTGGTGCTGAAAGACATTCCACATTTTCAATGCTCAGGCTAAAAACTGTGAAATCTGCAAGTAGTTCTGGCTGCAGCAATTTTTAATGCTTCTTGTGGTCAGAGATAAAGCCATTAATTTAAATCCTGTATTATCAGTTTATTATAAAAACAGAAGCAAAACATGTAAATAACCAGGTCATACAGATTTCTATCATAATATGAGTATTGTAGAACTTGTACTGGCTTCACCATGTCAGGCAGGACAGAATGTTGTGAATAAATTCTTCCTTTAGTCTGGCCAACACAAGTATACTTTCACCAGTTGTAACAGTTTGCAGCATGTTAAATTAAGGCATGCTAGCATGGGCTGTCTTCCAGAGTGCTTAGCTTGGGATTTGAACACTGTTCAAACATTTCCTCTGCGTATTCAGATGAAGCACTTAGAATGATGTAACTGTCTGCCACACAAATGTTGGTCTTCTGAAGTTCTGATTTTTATTCTACCATTTATTTGTGCCACATGGCACTGGCATGCACCAACAGACTTAGTTTCCTAGATTTCCTCGATGAACTTTCAGTTTTTTTTTGTTTTTTCATTTAAATTTCCAGTGTCTCTCTTGAGAAACTTTTTATTAGGAGGAATAGTAATGTTAATGGAGTTTGTTAGTACAGACTTCTGACCATAAATAAACAGTTTTTTACTGTGAGAGGGAGTGAGCACTGGAACAGATTTCCCAGAGAGACAATGGAATATCCATTTTTGGAGATAGCCAGGAGTCATCTGTGGATGGTTCTGAGCAGCCTGCTCCTAGGTGACTCTGCCTGAACAGGGAGCTGCACAAGGTACCTCCAGAAGGCTCTTTTGATCTCAGTCATTTCAGTGTGAACTGAAAGTTTATAACTGCCTGGTAAAATCTTTAATGCACTTACCAATCCTACTGTGAAAGAGAGCCATAAAATGATATTGCAGCCAAACTTGCTGAGCACTTGGAGCTCCTGCTGACCAGACCACAACAGGCATTGGCTCTGTGCCCTGCTGGGGAGGCCAGCCCTGTGTTCCCAGTGGCTTTGTCAGCCCATGCAGACTGTACACAGTGTGATACCACTCTGATTGTGAATCCTAGGGGTTATTTTATCTAGTGCAGAACATGCTATTACTTTAAAACTCTTTAGGACCTTATTTCAGAGCAATGTGTTTAAAATGCAAATTTGTGTCTTCTTCCTCTGCTGTATGACAGTTTCATGTTTAACCAACATTTATCTGCATAGGAGTGACATAGCTGTGAGCATCTCTGGTATCTGTTTGAAGAGGACACTGTTGGGGGGCCCAGGTATTTCTTTTATATTTTATAGTTATAGAGGTGTCCGGACTCTGTAATGGTCAAAGATTTCCAGTAGAAGAGGATGAGACAAGAATTAAATGCATGTGGGAGACTCTGGACCTAGGCACCTCATGCTTTTGATGCTAGCTGGGAGGGAGCTTGATAAACACTTTTGCCACCTTTTCGTAGAAAAAACAGGTAAGAAACACACATAATTATTATGATTCATGCTAGTAGAAAGATGCTTCCCCTCCTACTCCTCTAGAGCTTATGCAGAAAATACCTTGTTCTGTGTTTATCTTTGAACTGGGGCTTCAGTCACGTATATGTACTCATTCAGAACAGTATTTGGGGTATAAATGGGGAGTTACCTTATTTGAAGCTAAAACATTTTTTAGCCTTAAACCATACTTACTCTTAAATTTAAGTTTGAGTTTCTTCAGCAAGGAAACAATCTGGTTGGAAGCATCCTCACTGTGGGTGCCAGGGCCCTGATCTGATGGTGACTTCTTCCTGTGTAGGTGCTGCTATAAATTCAGGGTGGCACTCAGATGGTTCTGGGAGAAGGCTGTGTCCTGATCAGTTCCCTTTGTAAAGTGGCAGCTGAAAGCAGTGGTTAATGAGGATGACCCTTATGAGGCAGATAAGGGTCTTGTGTTCAGGTTTTTCTTGAGCTGAAAGGAGAATCCTGATGAAAAAATTGTGAAATGAATATTGTGAAATTCAGATTTTATGGGAGCCTTTGCGGTATACTAGATGTTGATAATTTTATTGACATTGACATCTCATTGCTTGTTTAAAAAAGGAGCAAAACTTGTTCATGATTGCTTGGAGTGAGTTAAGTAATCTAGTAAAAAAAGTTCCCTTTCTTTTTTTAACTGAAAAAATCTTGCAAAAAATTACTGAGCCATCTTTGTTATTGTTTCCTATAATCTGAGAATATTGCCATCTTTTCTTTCCCCCCTTCCAAGAAAAGTCCTACTGAAGGTATTCTGTTAATTGTTCTTGCCAGGAAAACAAACCTCTCAATGTTGAAGTTGCACAGTTGAACAAGTCACTTCTTGGATTATTGCTTGTTTTCCAACATTTTCTCTTAACGTTTTTCGACTCCCAAGCATTTAATTATTGTCTAATTGCACAGAGAGAATGCATTCATTGTAGATGTTAATTTTCAATCATATCTAGAATTGCATGATCTGGCTAAACCCTTGCTAGTTATTTGTCATCTAAATAAGAGAACTTCTATCATTTTGCAAAGCAAAAATCCAGAAGACATTTGGAAGCCCTTCTTGTTGATAAGATCTTGAGTAAAATTTAATCCTGTTAGGAATGTCTCCCATAGGTTCTAGTACAGTTAAGAGTACCTGAATATTCACATGTCTATAGGCATAAAATGTAGTGTGCCTCTTGCTTTTTTGGGAATATTGGGAATAAGTTAATGGTAGTTGGAATTCAGACTCAAATAATGAGATGTTTGCCTGTTACTCAGTTTTTGAGTGAGTATACAAAATTATCCAAAATTGGGTAACTTCGGCTCTGGATTGTTAGTTTCCTTTATATACCAGTTATCTTCCTTTATATACCAGTATTAAACGTGATAGTTTTTGTGTGAAAAGAAATCTGGAAAATGTTCTCTGATTAGAACCAAGAAGCAAGATTTTTGGGTTTAAAGTTACTGTTTCAGAAGAAATCTGCCTCCTTGGTGTTCTACAATCCTTCTTAAGGGTGTTTTTCAAAAACAAGCTCAATTACTTCTTTCAGCATTTGTCCACCCTTTTGGGGTGGTTTTTTGGTGATGTTCAAGTTGAGGCTGTTGCCTTTGTTTCACTGCAGAATAAAAGAGCAACTGTAGGTAATGAATAACCAGGAGACCTTCACTGCATATCTAACCTGGCAAATCAATGCCTGCATTTGTCCTTAGTGCTCAGTGGAATTATGGTGCCTTTCACACACTGCATCAGGATCTTAGAGAGCTCTAGTCTTTGCCAGGGGCAACAGAATGGGTTTTTGTGAGCCATTTGCTGTAAAATAAGGTTAGCTGGTGCCAGTTTAATTTTTAAAAAGTTTTTATTTATGGAGTCAAAATAGACATCCTTAAAAGTTTAGAAGGTGGAGCAGAAAATAAAGAAAAACCTGGCTTCTTTTGATATCAAACCTAAAAGAGCTCTTTGTGTTTCCATGTTGAGATGCTTACTGAACTTGGTATGGGATGTAATTACCTTGCTCAAACTGGTAACGAGAACCTCAGACTGGGAAAACATGCAGGCTTTTGCCTTCCAGTGTTGTTTGGTTAGTGATTGGGCATTTATTCAAGCATATGAGTGGGATGAATATGTGCAATTTATTATGTCATTTTCCCTGAGATTAGTTTCAAAGATAATTAATCTCTTTGTGCTGTCTGACCGTCTGTGCTCCTGAAGTGTTTGCACAGTGCTGGTGTCTGCATGCAGATGTTCCACTTAAAGGCCTTGCTCTGCTCAGAATGGAGTCTGGCCAGCTGCATCACTTCTTATCTAAATTGCAGAGCATGGTGGAGGGTTATTGCCAGCCTGAGCTTTTTTCCACAGTTACTCCTATCTCTTCTAAGAAAATGTCTCCAAAGTTAGGGCATGTATTAACATCACATTATAAATTAAAAAAGCACCAACATTCTCCCAAAGAGGTGAAGTCTTATTTTAGAAAGGCTTCCCTTCCTTCAGAAGCTCTTGCAAGTTTATCATCATAATTTTCTTGTTCCTTCCTCTTTATTCATCCTGTATTCCTTACTCTGGTATGTGCCTCTGGCACTGAGGCTTTGGAGATTTTGAAACTGGAGAAATTTTGTGCAAGACTGACTTTCAGTGACGTTAATCTTCCAGTCTTGCCTAAGAAAACCATTCCAGCTCAAGCTGGGCTTGTTCTTTTTGAAGCATACCTTTAAAGATGACAAACTTGTGTTTTCTCCATTACTCAAATATTCTTTTTGTTGGTTGTTTTCTTTTTTTTCCCTGGTTTGATTGTCTTTGTGATCCAAGTTGTAGTCACTATAATGTAGTTATTAGGTGTGGACAGAGCTGCAGAAGTTTTGTTAGTTAGAACCAGAAGTAACACCACTGAATTGCTTCTTGACACAAATTTCTGCCAGGTATCAAGAGGAAAAATATTCACATAGTATCTCTATCTCCTAAGGGTCAGTATCTATTTCTTTTATGTTGGTGACTCTCTTAATTTGTACTCATTGCTGAAAATGAAAGTGTTTTTTAAAACCCTGAAAGCTTGACTGTCATTGAATCAGTCAATTCTTGTTTCAGGAGTTAACAGTAAATTCCTCAAAAGTTATTGGATAGCATAGAGATTTATTTTTTTACTTTGGAAACAGTTCTTTCCCACCTAAGGAAACACTGCTGAGGTTTCCTACAGTTACCTGGCAGAAGCTAGCCTGGGTGTCATGGAAAGAAGGGAGGAGATGAGACAGTAGATGATATTTGGAGATGGAAAAAATTACTCACCAGTGGTTTAACAACTCAGAATTTCAAACTGTAAGACTCTACATGCTAGCTGTGGCACATTTTCATTGCCTCTTAGACTTCCAAAGATTTCAGAAAATACTTTGGCAAAATAATTTTCCAAGGAAAGATTGTGTCAGAAAATTATTTGTGAACAATTTTCCTGGCTGGAAATGCTACAGCACATGTAATCCTCTCTGGCATCAGAATTCAGGAGAAGAGGTTTCTTGTACCTAAAGACTAAAACACAAAATATTTACATCAGAGTAGGAAAGCTGTGGCACAATCATTGCTCTTCTATAAACAGCACAATTTTACTGCATTACTGCTATATTGGGCTAATTACCTTCAGAGAATTTAGGGCTATTCTGAGAGTTTGTCCTTGGTAATTCATGCTTATAAACCTATCAGTAGTGATTTACATAGTTTTCTTTATAGGAGTAAATATAGCAGCCCAAAGTTGGGGGTTTTTTTAGTTTTTTATTTTGTGAGAGCTCTTTTCCCCTATCTCTAAAACAAACATAATTTCCTAACAGATACAGCAGTGTTTTGATTATAGCTGTATTTTTTCTCATATATCTAAAGCTCTTTCTAAGTGGCATTTTGTCAGGAAAATGGGAAGAAACTCCAAAGTTGGGTACAGCCAATAGGATGAGAAATTGTAGATCTTGCCTTACATTTGTGCACCTCAGGCCTCCTTTAAGGTGATGCTGTGAGTGCCTTTTTTCTTAGAGCTTCATTTGAATTGTGATGGGGTTAATTACCTTCACTCATGGAACTCTCCATAGGGCTTTACAACCTGGCTGTCCTCTGAGAAGTAACAGGATAAATGGCAGTGGGAAATGGCTTTGGAGAGTGGCTGCAGTTACTTAAGCAGATGTGCTCTGATTTACCCAGCAGTGTGAAGAGCATCCCCTGGGTGCAAACAGATCAACACATTGATGTGCAAAATGAACTTGTACAGAGTCCTACAAGATGACCTTACAAATAAGACTAAATACTTTAGAGAAATATGTGAAAAACGCCAATCACTTGTTTTTAAATTTTTAAAAGTTTAATAGTAATGAAATGGTTATAAAATTAGTAATACAATTAGAGTAATAAAAATTTGGACAATTTGGATTAGGACAATATGAGACAACAGAAACAAAGAGTTATAGACAGTCTGGGTACCTTTTCTGGGCAAAATAAGCCCGAAAAAGGCCCCACGTTAACAGAGGATTAACCCTTAAAAACAACAGCCTGTTGCATATTCATACACCTCATACATGGTGCATAAATTCCATTCAAGGACAGGATTCTCTCTGGGCAGGGTCAGCTTCTTCCTCTGAATCCTGATGGCATCTTCAGGGCTGAGCGAGGCAGGAAGTTCATTTCTTCTGATAATGGAGCAATAAATTCTTTCTCTGAAAGATTGAGGTGTCCTGTGGCTGCTCTCTCAGTGCGAGTCCTTTCTTTAAAAAAAGTATCCTACATAGCATAGTTTCTATTTTAACATTGTTATAAACTAAAACTATATTTAACACTCTACTTAAGAGAATTAATACAGCATAACTTTCTAACACAACACATATTCATTTTAATATTGGCAAAAAGCCAATCATAAAATACACATTTTTCACAAATAGACCTATCAAAGATGCCTTGCAGTAAGACTCATGAGAAGTAATTTTAGATGATTGGCTTTAAGACATTTACAGCATAGTGTGACTAAAGCTGATAGGCCAAGAAACACTAACAGTGTATTGTAATTAAGAAATAGTTGGCTTCTGATTGTGATGGCATGAATTATAACATCTGTATTGTCTCACCCTTCACATGAGACTGAAAATGGAATAAAAGTGTTTAAAATGCCTCTCAGTTGCCCAGTCTCTGGGTCAGAAAAGAGCTTACTCTGACACGTTTCTAGAGCACTCCTCCCTGTGCAGTGCCAGGAGGTTTGTGCATGCTGGAGTTCCTGTGCCACGTCCCATGCTGGCTCCCAGGGCTGCCTTTGGTCCCTGTCACACCCAGCCAGGCTGGCTGAGCTCAGCTGTGCCCCTGCAGCCCTGGGCTCACAGAGCTTCACTCAGGGTCCCCAGAGGGGAAGGCAAGTGTCAGCTCCTAGTGGTGCTGAGATTAGATCAGAGATGAACTATCTGACCCAGTTAATCATTGGCCACCAGGGAATGTGCCATTGTGACATAATCCTGCAGTTTCATCTCAGAGTAAATACTCTTTTATTGCGTGCTCTGGTTATGTAATTCTCAAGACACAAGTGGTTAACCTTAGTCCAGGAAAAAACTGTCAGAGCTCCTGAGGGCTAATTCAGTGCCTGGATATAGTGTTCAGTACAGCAGCATCACAGGAGTCTGTTTTATCTGCATTAAAATACCTGAAGGGAATACCTGCAGAAGGAAAAAGTATATTTTACTCTACTTAAAGGCATTTTTCTGTTATCAGCTATAATAATATAATTCATTTGTGAATTATATACACCTATAATTATTCACCTATAATTCACTTGTGAATAAACTTGTAGGGAAAGAAAATTATTTATATCTTTATACCATTACTGATAGCTTAAGTGAATGTCCTTAAAACTGTTGTTATAAATGAAAGCAGATATATTGCATATTATTTTGACCAAATGAGGAGACAAGTAGTGTTTTCTGGAAAATGCAAAATAAATGTAAAATGTCTGTCGATTAGAAGGGTAAGAAAATAGCTTCCATGTGGTGTTGCTTTGGAGGGAGTTGAATCATGGTGTGTTTTAAATTACTGTTGTGAATGTTTTCCATTACAGTCTTTATTCTTAAATACCTAAATATTTATTTATTTGTGTTGAAGACAAAACTGCTGTAGTTAATATTAACAAAACTTGGTTGTTTTTTTTTTTATATTATTCCTGTCAAAGGTTTATTAGTTAATAATTGTAATAGTGAATATTTTAAAGGAACAAAGAGGAAGGAACATACATGGTTCTATTGTCTTGAAAGCAACAGAGATTCTCAGCAAAGAATCTTAGTTCATAGTTTTATACTGTTTTTGTCTCCGAGTTGCTGAAATGGATGAGGATGTGAGTCAGACTGAATACAATCTTTTTAAAAGATAAATAAAGTTGAACTGTTCTCTAGTACTTCTCTTTTGATAATACTTCAGTATTGGGCTGCCCTTGATTCACCTCTGTATGCACTCTGATTTTTGAGCCTGGTGCATCAGAATTTGGTCAAAAGCAGTGAAATGGGGTGTTTTTTGTTTTAACCTTACTTTTCCAAGCAATTTTTATCATACCCCCCAAATTAGTGGTAATTAGTAGATAAAATTCTTCTCAGGGCTATTCATGCCTTAGAATTTTTGGTGGTGGTGATTAGGTGTGTTTGTGTGTTCAGTCTCCCTGTTCCTGCTGTGTGTTCTGTCTGCTCACCTACATGGCTTTTGTATAAAGAAAGAAATGAAGAGTACAGTACTGTTCCTTCCCAACTGATCCTAAAAAACCAAACCCCAATGTAAAACAGAAGACCAACCCAAATTACCTCCAAACCAAATGAGCAATGCTCTGATGCTCTGAAAATAGAGGTTTTTTCCTTTATAAAGGTAAACTGAAAGGCATTTGGAATGGTTTCACTGAAAATCATAATAGCTGTTATCCAAATCTAGGCAGCAATACTGACAAGTATTAAGTAAGAAAACAAGGGAATATGTGAACTTTTCAGGAGTTTTTCCTGTTTCCATTCAACTTTCTTATGTGTGGGTTTTTACTAAAAAGTAAATACATTTTCATGATAAAATATTGTGAGATTTTTTCAATTTATCTGAAACATTTTATCATTCAAATGCTGAATATATTAACCATGCATGTAGTTTTTTACTTTCTTCAATCAGTGCAAATTCCAGTTTGTCAGCAAGGCAAACAAGAAAATAATTTTTTTTTCTTCCTTCCCTTCCTCCTCAGATTTGTGCATCTGTACTTCCAAACAGAGTTTATACAGAGGGAAAATTCTGAATATGGCTTGATTTGCTCTTGGTCTTGGCAGTGTTTCTGATGAGTGTCCCACGGACTCTGTCAAGTTCTGGGGGTTCTCCTCTAGCACTGAGGAGCAGAACCCTGAGCAGCAGCCTGGCATCAGTGGAAACCTTTCTCCATCCTTCTCCTTAAAAGAGCAGCTCAAGATGAGTGACTATTCTGGACTTCCCACTGACCACAGCCAGATGATTGCTGAAGACTCAGAAATTCAAGCAAAACCTGAACACTCTCATGAAGTTCTTCAGGAAGATATTGAAATGAGCAGTGGCTCCAGTGGAAATGACTCCAGTGGGAATGACTCCAGTGGGAATGACACAAATGAAAACTATTCAAGTGGGCATGATTCTCATGGTCATGAATCTGATGAAAATGGGAAGGATTCAGCAATGCTCATGGAATCTTCAGACTGTCATAAGAGGTAGTAGCTGTCATTAAATATATTTCACTTCTATTTGTGCCCCTTTTTACATTTGAATCAATATTTCTGAATAAAAGCTAAGGTATGAAGCCTCTTCAGCAGGGAGCTGAGTGTGCTACTTTAGTTGTACTCTCATGTGGTGTAAATTATGTAGTATAATTCTTAAAGAAAAGGTCTCTGGTGTTGGTGTTTGCATTGCCAACATAATTTGCATCATTCTTCTCATCACTGACTGTTTAACTTGCCTTGTTTTCTTGTAAACCAACTTCTGTAATTGTATGTCAAAACCTTCCAGTTAATTCTTGTGTGTGAGGATGCAGCCATGCCATTTTAATCTTTGCAGTAGCAGTGTACTGGACAGAGCAAAGCTATGAGTAGAACCACCTCTCTAGTGGTCCTGTGAGAAGCAGGGTGTTGGGACTCAGTGATCCTTGTGGGTTCTTCCCCACTCAAGCTATTCTGTGCTGCTTAGAAAATGCTTACAGCTTTAGTTGCACCATGCAGAAGCTTTTAAAATTTGGGGTTGGGGTTTTGGGGTTTTTGTGTTGTGGTTTTTTTGGGGAGTTTTTTGGGTTGGTTTTTCTTTTGGTGTTTGGTTTGATTTGTTTTTTTTTTTTTTTTTGAGGTAGCCAGTCATTAATAGGAAAATAAAAAGCTACAATGAACAAAAAGTTTTTTGTTAGGTTTTCAAATATTAATCTTTTTCTCTTTTCCTTATTTTAGTTCAAGCTCAAATGCATTTAGTCTGATGATTGCAAACTCTGAACACAATCAGTCCAGCAGTGGATGCAGGTAAATTAATGGGCATATATTTTTTAGTAATCTGCTAAATGCTGGAAACTAAATAATGTCATATTTTGAGTTTTTTTGTTTTGTTTTGTCTCAACCAGGATGACTACACAAGAAATCCTGTCTTTGATTTCTTCCTGTCCATAATCAGTAGCATCTCGTATTAACCACTTGATTAAATTGGAGCTTTTTGTTGCTGTTCCATGCAAGTTGTGTGGTTGCCTTTAAAGTCACATTACTTTGTTTTGATTTGGTACCTTAACTCTCTAATTTTGGTTTATTGTGGGTCCCTTTGAATATTGCTTTAGTTACAGTGGGGTTTTGTAGCTTCGAATTTTTTTTTGCTCTTCAGAATTTAGTCTGAACTTGGTGGTGTGTTGACATCAAAATTCCCCATTGAGCTGGGTTATTCCTGGTGTCCAGCAGGTCTATCACCTGCCTTTCCTGTGTTCCATTTGCTGGGATTCAAGGCCCCAGGGTGTAAGGATAAATGATACACAAACCCCAGCTGCAGGAATGAATCCCTCTGTATGAACTCTGCTTTGTCCCTGATAGCCTTGAAGAGCCTGGTAGCTTGAAGGCTCATATTCAGACACTTCAGAGTACCCTGCTGCACTTGTTTTTTTAAGTCAGATGAGGAGATCAAAGCCTGGTCCTGAGCATATCAAAGATACCTAGCTAGAGCATGTTGATGTCAAGACCCATATCTAAGACCTGCCTTCCTGAATGTGTTTCTACCTGATGCAGTTCCTAGAAAAGTGGCAAATTCAAATTACTCCTATGCACCATTTGGTGTGTGTTCACCATATTTTCTGTGTCTGCCTTGCATGCATCTGGAGAATTTGTTCCATGCTGTATTTTCAACTGGAAATGGTGATCCAGAGTTTGTGTTGCTTAGTGTGAAAGAGTGAACCACAGGCATTTCTTAATCTTTGTTTCCCATTGATTTAGTTTTCTTCACTGTGAAATTTTGGAGGGGTTTAGTTACTACAGTTTCTTTGGTGTTTCAGTTTTAAATTTTATTAATAGCTCTCTGCTCAGAAATAATTAGGAATCCAGATGGTAGTGTGTTCTCTCCAGCCATCAGGCACTGTGCTAGAGGGTTACAGAGCAAAATCTGATCATTTGGGAAAGGGAGACTGAAGATATCTAGAGAATGATCTTCAAAGAGAAGACTGAAGTAGTCTGACAAGCTACTTACCTTTGTAGGCTTGATCTTTGATTCACACTACTGGGGTTTGCATTCAGTATCAGTGCCACCCAACAACTCTAGTTTAATATCTGTAGGTACCTTTCCAATTTGCTGTCCACAAAAAGCAAAATGAAAAGCTCCTATCTTTCTAAACTCGCTTATTCTGTCCTCTGCAACTCACACCTTCCCTGTGACTGCCTGCTGTGCCTGATGTTCCTGCTCTCTGGAAAAACATTCTGGAGTTGTGTAACTTACTTAGCAAGAATGTCCATCCTCTGTATTTGCTGCTGCTGTGGGCTAATTTGGAATGGGTTTTTTTTCTTGCAGAAGAATCTGACCACTCTCATGAAGCAGTCTTTACTCTGAGAGTACAAACCAGTAGTATGCTCAGTTATTTCATAATCTTTCCTCTCTCTTTTTCACTACTGCCAGCATGAAGGGTTCTTCTATGAAACTCTGTTTACAAAGCCCTATTTGATTGCAGCAGTCCAAGCTGTCAAGCCACGTTGTACACGTGATTTTAATACACAGCATGAACATCATGTTTCCCAAGGGAGTACTACAGTCTTTTGTTTGATCCCTTGCCATTATTTCTTGGTACAAAATGACCAGTGAGTAAATGAATGCTGCATGTCTCACAATGCTCTGTGATGGAAGCAAGAACAATGTGTGTTCTCTAGTACAGCTTTGTGACAAAGCATTTTTGGTGAAATACACCCAACACCTGTCAGATGATTTATCTGCCTTTTCAAGCTCTTAAAACTTCTCAGAAAAATGTTCACAAATCCTCTTGAAAGTTACTTGGCAGCTGAAGCTGCTTTTCTGGCCACTTCAGTCAGGCAGTGCAGTTGCCAGGACTGTTGTTTCCACAGCAGTGCCCAGAGTAACTTCTTGCAGATTGCCAGCCATGACAGTCAGGTGTTAAGAGAAGGCCTTCCTTTGGAAGGGAAAAAAAAATTCAGGAAGATGTAAGAGCAGCTCTATAATCCTCTTGATCATTGTGAGTGATCAGCTTTTAAAATTTCCAATGCAAAAGACAAGGTGATTTATTGTTTTAACTCCTTCCTACCCATCTGCCATCCATCTTTGCTACCCTCTCCCTCACTTCCCTGACCTCCTTTTCTCTTCCTTTGTGACTATACCAGCACCTCTCAGTAATGGGGAGAGACCCCAGGAACTGGAAAGGAAGGTGATAACTTTGTGATATTGGCAATGATAGTCTCTGTAGTTTGTCCTTCTCCACTGAGACAGCTCTTCTGAACATGCACCTGAGACCTGTGAATGCAGCTTCTGTCTCCAGCCTCCTCTGATTCTTTTCCTTACAAATTTAGTCAGTTTCCTCATCTTATTTAATGTGTTGCTATGCTTAGATGGGATACACCATTCAAAGGATTTCTCCATTTGATTTGTTAACTTGATGCTCTCCCACTGCCATTCCCTTTTCAGGGACCTTTCTTAAGGGAACCTGCTTGAACAGGAGGTGAAGAGTTGAATGGACCTCCTGCTTCTCTCCTTTGAAGTCCATGAACATTTCTGAGTTTGATTTTGAAAGGAGCTGAGGAAAATACCACTAAAAAGGGAGGAGGGGGACTGTGGCAAAGGAAAAAAAAAAGAAATGCTGTGGTGCTTGGGCATATGTACTGTTGCACATACAGAGTCCATTTAACAATTACATTCCAGGTGATGGTAAATCTTTCATTTTAAATGGTCATGGAGGAATTTCCTTAAGTTCTGGAACCTGATACTGAGTGAGTACTGGCACAGTTAATGAGGCTAGTGATAGAAATTGATGTGGGTGACAAGTGCCAGAGTATGTTTGGGCTTCTCTGAGGATGATGTGTCACATCGAGCATTCAAGTGATACTGTGTTTTTTGTTTTCATCTTACAGTAGTGAGCAGTCCACTAAAGCCAAAACACAAAAGGAATTGCTGAAAACACTGCAGGAGCTGAAAGCTCACCTTCCTTCTGAGAAGAGAGTCAAAGGCAAATCCAGTGTCCTAACGACGTTGAAATATGCCCTTAAAAGCATTAAACAAGTTAAAGGTAATAAAGTGTGATACTGCCTAGATAATGGCAACCTGGCTAAAGTGAAACTTTCAAAATAGGAGTTTAGATAAACCTAGTTCTACAAAGAGAACTGTACTGTGGCTGAAAACCTTCCTCACCAGACACTTTCATGTTGTTCCGATTTGTTGGCTTTGTTAACTCTTGTTCCTTTGGGACTTGAAGCAGCTCTCTAGAGGTTTGATGTTTTACTGCTGTTTGGTTGAGTTAGAAAATTGATTTGAAAACAATTTACAGTTTCATACTGTTTGAACTGTCAGGCTACAATATGTGACCATTCATATATGGGTAGATTAAGATATGTACTTTTGTTTGAGTTACTGATGAGGAAGCTCTACCAGGGAAAATGATGTTTTTGGAGTAGTGCCTAGATTTCCCAACTGCCAACTTCACAACTTCTGCATTTATGCCAAAAAATATTTTTGCCATTTACTGCTTCTGGGCTGGGTGTTTATTGATAATCTTGGTTATAAACTGTTTGTTGTTCCCATGTAGCCAATGAGGAATATTACCAGTTGTTGATGATTAATGAATCCCAACCTGCTGGTCTCAATGTATCATCTTACACAGTGGAAGAAGTGGAGACTATAACCTCAGAATACATCATGAAAAATGCGGTGAGTGTGGTGCCCTGAGTCTCAGTCTGTATTGAAAATGTTTCCTGGAACTGGAATTCTCAGGCATGCCTCCTTCTTACAAGGGAAGGGTTGGTAGCTAGGCCACAAAGCTGAAGAAACTGCCTTTTGCCCCTAAGGGGACGTTAAGAAACTCTGAGCCTTTTCAGACTTTACAAACTTGTTTCTGTTGGTTAGGTGGGAAATAAGAAGCTTGACCTCCCTGATCTCTGAATGGCACCTTGTGCCTGGAGGTGGTGGTGTGACACATCTCTGTGTCCATGGGATACAAACACTGAGACACATCATTAGGTTTCATTTCAGTGCAATTGCAAAAGTTGGAGAGTTAACTTTTTCCAATTTTGGTCGAGGCACACAGTGAATCACTTCAGCTTCTTCTTCTAACTAGGGGTTATTTGATGTTTCACCAGTTTTGTGTTAGTGTGACTGAAGAGTGACAAAAGTATTGGAATCACTGTGTCCTTTTCTGTGGGGTTTGCCTGGTCTTTGCAACTGGTACAGGCTTTCTGTGGGGTGCACTGATGCTGTGTTCTCATAGAGACAAGAACAGCTAGGACCATCACTGGAGTTCTAGCAGTGAAATGATAACCTGAATGATTTTTAAGTTATATTTATTTCCATTTTACTAGTATTTCAGCAATAAGTTATGGAGTCTTCAAAAAATAATGGCATCTAAATGCATTAGGCTACCTTCTACTATTTTTTTCCTTTTGAATATATGAAGTCTGAACTTTCTAAAACAAGAGCATGGTGGGGGATGTTCCATAGTTTGAAGTTGGTGGGGTTTGTTGAATCTGTGAATAGTAAAGGCTGCCCACAAGGTGAAATAAATAGGAAGTGTAGAGTACAACTGAGAAATTCAGCCAAATAGCATAAACATTGTTCAGTTAATGTGAATATCTGTTTGTGAAAGCAGTGTTGTGCTGGCAGCTCTTCAGTTCCTGTGCAGTGTTTGTGAATGCAGCACTCAGGGTTGTGACGAAGGGAGCTCCTCTGTGGCAGGAAGAGAAGCAATACAAGTGTGTGGGACTTCTTCCCACCTGTGTACTCATTAGTTTTTACCAAGTGGTTTAGAGCCCTTTTTTCACTTTTTGTGGATGGAGCAGCTAACACAAACAGCCTTTCAAAAACACCTGAATTTCATACATGTAAATCATGACTGTAACAAGCACAGGGAAAACGTGAAGTTATATAGCTGGAAGGTCATTAATTCTTAATTTGTAAATTCATTCTGCATCACAGAACTGTAGATAATGATATGTAGGGCTTGTGACTCAGTAAATAGTAGTGTATTATTCTTACTGCATAATTAAAAACTATTCTGTTTTTACTTGATGAGCAGATTCATTGTGTTCAACATCTGTAATAAAATTAAATTTCTTTAATTCTCATTATGAACATACTTATATTTTTATACATTAAATGTTTTTCTCAGAAGTACTTAAGAATGTTTCAAACAGTCTAAATAATTTGAGATTTTTGTTTTTAGGATATGTTTGCTGTTGCTGTTTCTTTGATAACTGGGAAAATTTTATACATCTCTGATCAAGCTGCTTCTATTCTCCGCTGCAAGAGGGGCTATTTTAAAAATGCCAAATTTGTGGAGTTCTTGGCACCTCAGGATGTCAGTGTGTTCTATACTTCTACCACCCCATACAGATTACCATCATGGAACATCTGCAATAGAGCTGGTGAGTGGGCTCAACAGCACATACTGCTCTGACCTTCTTGCAGTCACACAAATGCAAATCCTGATTTTGAATGTCCTTCCATCCTTCCCTGTCACTTCTTGAGGGGCACTGGGGCATTATTAGAACACCTCTGGACAACTCTAAATATACAAATGTATTCTATAAATCAGCAAGACTTGTCTCTTGGTTAAAAGTCTTCTCAGTGTCATTATTTATCAGTTCTCATTCTCCTTTCAGCCAGATGATGAATGAAAACAAAGTAGGAATTCATGCTGAATGGTGAATTTACTTTCCACTTGTACTAGCAATCAAATGAAAACAATTTTTCTTCACATTTTCTCTTCCTCAAGTGTAAAGGGGACAATACTCTGTCTCCTTCCTTTTAAAATGGTTATGATTTGAATACTGGACACCTTGGTTATGGTGTAGAAAAAGGTATTTCAGCTGTCATCACTGACACTCAGCAAGTGTAATCACAGCTCTCTTCTTCTAGTCTTAGAAAAGTTATATTAGGCATAATTAGTGGTGAAGGCTCAGATGTCTCAGGGCACTTGATATTTGTTTGTGGTAGGATTGTTTTACTCATGTACCTGCAGATGGTAGTAATTGAGAAATATCTGCCAACTGTTTCAACTAAACACTTGAAATTCAAGGTCTGCTCTAAATGTTGGAAGTTCCAATCTGTTGCATACTAAATCTGTAAAGTAAAGCCAGGGCGTGAACCAGATTTAATCTGAAAAAACAATCAGCAATAAACATGTGCTAAGCAATGCATGCATAGAGCAGGTCAAAAGGGACCTTGTGAGGTCTCCAGTGCAACCTGTGGCTCAAAACAGGGTCAGTGGTAAATTATATATAATCCTAATTACTCAGTTAGGCTGGAGTTTTTTTGGGTTTGCTTTCTTGAAACATTTTCTGTAGCTTTATTATGTTTGTGTACAGCTTCAAATTTAAAAAAATGCAGCAAGTAGAGTGTGCACACTCTGTCATGTATTAGTTGCCAAACAGTATAACATCCAGAATATTGTGCACTGGAGGCCTTGGAAATGCCAGAGCTTCCCTTGGGAATCAGTGTGTGGCTGCTCTGGAAAAGGAGGGAAATAAGCTTTAAACATCAGAAGAAGTCTTCAGGAAAAAGAGAGAACAGGGGTGATAGGAAGTGCATTTGGTGGTCATATTCTGGGTCCTAGGTAACCAGACATTTTTGGTCACTGGTATAAAGAAAGTACTGTGAAAATGTTGATAAGAGTAAGTAGCTCAAACTGGAGAGCTGTTAAGAGATGTTTAAGAAAAAGACTTGATAAACAAGGAGCTGTGATTCACACACCAGCCTCAGAATCTGAGGGATGTTCAGGTTTAGTTGCTTATGATGTACATTGTTTAACCAACACATATGGAGACTTCAGGGAAAACTTAAACTTTAAAAAAATGTATTATCTAAGGAAAAATTCTTACTCTAAATATCATCATCTTCTAGTAATTTGTAACTTGTTATGTAATATGTTTGATATTTCTAGAGTCTTCCACCCAGGACTGCATGGAAGAGAAATCTTTTTTCTGTCGCATCAGGTAAGACAATATTGTAAAGCTTAGTGTTGTGTTATGAAACCAAGCATTACATAAGTATTTGACTTTTATAAGAACCATATGGTTTGAACATTTCATGCTTTTTCATAATGTGATTGTAAAGCAAAACATATGCACACCCTTGAGTTGATTAGCTGTAGCAGCTACAGAGAAAACTGAACTGATTTCTGGAAGTTCCATCTTGGAAGTTAATCCCTGTGAGTATTGACCTTTGTGCCATGAAGGAAGGTGGTGCAGCATCTCCTCCTGCTCTGGAAAGCCTTTGGGTCATGTAAATAGAACTGGTCAGCACCTGCCTCACTCTCCTTCATTCTGAAAAACCAATGGCTCAAATTTATCTCAGGGATCCCCTAGCAAGATACTCAAGGGTTACTTGACTTGTCTCTTTTGTCCTCTAGTTAACAGAGGACACAATTCTTTGGTTTGCTTTTCTTCCTTCTCTTCCTGTCCTAATCACTCCTCTTTAGTTTTGGGGGTTTTTTAATTTATTTAGGAAAAGCTGGCAACTTAGTTCATGTTCTTTCTTGTGCACTTTGATTTCTTGATGCTTACTGCCTCTCTGGCAGCATTTCTGAAGCAAAAATAGTGGATCCAATTATTTAATTACTTCTGGAGTAAATAAATACTTATTATCGAGGTATGAATAAACTTGAAATGAATTGGATGTTATGCAGAGCTCCAGAGTGTTGCATTGGATGTGCTGTAGAAGTACTGCTGGTGTTACTGGAGAGTTTTTGTCCAACTAACAGTGGTTTCAAAAGCTTTACTTTTATTTAGCTCTGCTGTTATAAACTTATTATAACTGATTCTTCTTCTTTGGTCACTGTGTAAATGGTTGTTTTCATTACTATGTTTGCATTCTGGTTAAGCAAACACCTGTTATTAGATATTGAGCCTTCACTGCCTCTAAACTGGAATAAATATTGATTAAAATATGACCTTTGTGTTAACTCAGGGGATATAGCAGTCTTCATAAAAAAGCCCTGTAAATTCATCCCTCTGAAGGAGAACAAAGTAACCTAATGTGTTGTGTGAGCTGGGTTTTCTGTCAGACTTCCATGTGATGCTGCTGTGGATATTGTTTCAGGCAGTAGAGAGACCAGCACAATCTTTATGGAAGTTGCTGTGCAAAGGATACCATCAGAATTAGGTTCTCTTCCACAAAAAAAAAAAAAAAAAATCAAGCTAAGATCATGGCTGCTATTTTAGTAGCTAACATGCAGTTCTTGTCTCATGAGGGAAATACAATGCATGAATTAAAATTGTGTTCAGCATAAGATGAATCTGTTGAAATAATTAACTCTCTTTAACCGTTAGTGCGGGAAAGGAGCGGGAAAATGAGATTTGCTATCACCCATTCCGGATGACTCCCTACCTTATCAAAGTGCAAGATCCAGAAATAGCAGAAGACCAGCTTTGCTGTGTGCTGCTTGCAGAAAAAGTCCATTCTGGTTATGAAGGTAATCCTTGAGTGCACAAAGACCAGCTTGCTTTCCCAAAAGTAAGATGTGTTCAAGCTTTATTAAAGTGAAAGAGAACTGTTTCTGTTCTCTGTCCTTGCTGCTTTCCTGTATGCTCTTGGCCAGAATTTTGGAGTGGCAGCTTGAAGTGTTATGTATGCAAACCCCCAGTTGCTAATATGCTTTTATTTTTCTCTCAGCACCCAGAATTCCTCCTGACAAAAGGATTTTTACAACTACGCACACACCAACCTGTTTGTTTCAGGATGTAGATGAAAGGTAACTTAAAAAGTGATTTTTAAATTTACTGATGAGCAACCTATGCCATATCTTTGCAGGATTTAAGGTGTCTGTATAGGGTTAAAAATTATGCAACTACTGAAGGGTGTTTGACCTAAGAAAAGCACATCCCCCCATTTTCACTATGCATGAGAACACATTACACTGGTATTTAAATTCCTGCTAACAACTTGTTCTTCCACTTTCCTTCCTTCTTGGGAAATTCTGGACATAAATTCAGTCAATGAACCCATGTTCAAAAGAATTCCTGTGCTGCCAGTTATTACCTGTATGAGACATTTAGGTGTGGGTTTTTTGGTTTTTTAAGTTTGATTCAGCAAATATGCTGCTGTTGCTCTCTGCTGGCCCAGGTACAACTAGAGGTACAGCTTTTGAATACAACATTAGCTCTTAAAAAAAAAAAGTATATAAAACTGGTTCATATTACACTGGCTGAAGACTTCAAATTGCTTTGACAGTCATAAAAGCTGGTTAGAGTAACTATTTACATTCTAAATTAGAAACAAAACAGCCACCTGTGATCTTAATGTATGTACAAAGACTTAGGAACTGAGCTCTAAACCAAGCTTTCATGCAATCATTTAGATTGCAAAAGACCTCTAAGATCATCAAGTCCAGCACTAACCCTGACCCTAAATGCCTCATCTGCACATTTTTAAATACCTCTGGGGATGGTGACTGCATCCCTCCTGTGGGCAGCCTGTTCCTTGACAGCTCTTTCCATGAAGAAATGTTTCCTAATAGCCAGTCTAAACCTGCCCTGAGGTAATTTCCTCTTGTCCTGTCACTTATTCCCTGGGAGAATCAACTCTCTCACCCAGTTTGCTGTTGTCAGCAACTGGAGGGTGCTTTCCATCCTCTTGGCCAGATCATGGATAAAGACATTAAACACAATCCTGAGCCCTGGGGACTTGACTTGAAGAGAATTCACCTCTTCCTGAGTTGAAAACACTGCCTTTCCCCTTCCTTTTCCACTTTCCCTGCTATTTTCTTTATGATAGTTTCTGTTATTTGGGCTGTATATGGTGCTTTGGTTTGATTTTTTTTATTTTTCCTCCATAGCAAAAACTAAGTTAGTTACAGTGGTAACATCTGACTGCTGAGATTCCTCATTTCTTTTTAAGTATTCTAAGAATGCTAAAATTTTCTTTGTAAGTTGAGATGGGGGGGATGTCTTCAGACAGAGCAGGAGTATAATGAACAGTTTTGAGATTCTGTGGTATATTTTTTGGGTGGAAATCTAGTTTCTAAAAAATATTTCATTCGTGGCAAAATCCTTAAATGCAGCAGAAGAGAGAGGGATTGGGGAAAGGAGATTGTGGTGGTTGACTAAGGTGGAGTCAAGGTAAAAGGGACACTGCTTGACTTCTGCCTCTCTACAGGTAAAACTGTCTCAGATGTTGTGGCTGAGTTCCTGTAGGATAGACAGTGTAATGCTGACAAACTCTTTTTCCATGCTGTGGTTTATACAGTCCCTCTAGACAGCTCAAGTTGATAAAAGTACTTAATCCACTGTAGTTCTGTCTTCTTCATGGATTTTTCTCTCTCCTTCTTTTCCACACATGCTTCAAGCCAGCTGCAGAGTGGGTTTATCTTTGCAGAGAGGCTGAGGGCACAGTGCAAAGCTTCTGTTCCTCTGTGCATCCACAGCTCAATGGTCTCCAGTATCATTTAACAGAAATGGCAAAATTGCTGAGTGGAGAACCTTGCTCTTACTCTTGGGCTTGAGTGGAGCAAGTGCAGTAAATCCTTCCTTGTGAATCCTATGGAAGCTTCTTTCCTGTTGGTTTGATGTTACTACTTGTTCTCTAATACCATTTTCTAACACTTCCAGTGAGGGCTGATTGCATCTTGGTCTGAAATTAGGACTTTGTGTCATTTATTTCTGTTCTTGTGATTGTGTAGTTGATTTTGCTTTTAATTTTTGAACTCCTGAGAGCATTGGCAGCCTGATAAATGTTTACCAAGACATGCATATGCAGTTTGTTACTCTTGAGCTCTCCAGGGTTTGGTGGAATACACAAAGCAAGCGATTCTTAACGAAAGCAGAGTCTTAATATTTAAAATGTGCAACTGAGCACCTGCTGTTGACTGAGTGTTGTTCATAACATAACCCTGAAATGGTTGCTTGACTTGCATAAAGTTAATTTCTGTAATCAGTACGTGTTCATGGGTTGGAAGAATGCATATTTGTCTGAACTCTGCAGGTCGATCTCTGCACAGAGTATGTTTGTAAAAACAGATATTTTCTTGAAATTAAATGGATCATTCCTATATGTATTTGTCTTAATATATTTGATACTTCACGTGTTTAATGGGTGTAAGTAGTTCACAGTGGAATGATCTTTGTAAATTAATTTAAAGCAGTTTTGTGTCTAACTTACAACAATAATATAAAGAGACTTCTTATTCATGTTTTTTGACACTTTAAATGTCATTCTGTAAAACACAAACTAAACTTGGCAGCATCTCCTCATCAGCCATTCTTATGCCACACGTGTATTTGCATTCATAAAATTAATTTATTAACTTAACCTCTGAATTGTTATGAGTTATTCGTTATGAGGAATCATAATGATGCCAAGATATCATTCTCAAATAGAGCATTATAGGAGCACTGAAGGGCTGGTTGGAAGGGACTGCTGGAGGTCTTGATTCCATCCTTTTGCTTGAGATGAAACCTTGCCCAGTCCTGGCTAAGGTCAGCTGTGGCCTTGTCTCAATAATGCCTGAAAACCTTCAGAGGCAGAGATGACACAATCTGTATGGGAAACCTCCTGTGTTGCACTGCTCTGTTAAAAACCTTTTCCTAACTTCAGCATCCAGCTTTCCAGACTCCAGTCTGGGACCATGGCCTGTAATTTTATTGTCTGGCACCATCAAGAGAATTTAACTCTGTTTTTGCAACTCCTCTTTCCAGCAGTGTGGGAAGCTCCTGGATCATCTTTTAGTTTCCTTTTCATCAGAGCAGGCAAGGCCAGCTCAGTCTCACATTCTAGATCCCTGACTTTCATAAAGCAGGTGGCAAACAGGAGCAATGCTGAACAAAACCTTCTTGTGGTGGTATTTGATGAAGCCCTGGCTGAAGTTGTTTGGAGTTGACTGAGATTTTAAAGTCCTCTAGCAGCACAACTTTTCTCATGTGCTTTGAGCTTGGCAGCACTTCTAAATGTCAATGTGTCAAAGTGATCTGGTTTGGTATGAGTTCCTTGCCAGTTTCTGCTCTGTTGCTTTAGTTCATCTACAAGCTCTTAAGACTGATTATTAAACTAATTGCTTTGATAATAAGGCATTAGTAGCTATCCACTTTCCCCTCTCAGTCTCTTTGCTGGAAGGGTATGTTTGATGTTTTGGGGAACTGATGTAATTCCAGTGGGTTGTTGGAAGTGCAGTGTTGAAGGCATTTGCTGCAAAATGCGTGTGAGTTCCTACCTGACACAGATGCCCTGTCTGCTGCTCTGGGGCTGAGTTCTTCATTAAAGCTGTTCAGATACTCCCATATCTCTCTGCCCCTGGGCCTTTGGCACTGAGTGGGGCTGGGGGAAGATGTACAGCATTTTGAGCTTACAAGAGGACTTGTTGGCACCTGGCAACTTCAGCATCACTGAGTAGAGTTGACTTAGTACATTGGTTTTTCTCCAAAGCACATTTTCAGTGGTTAACCTTCAGGGTAAGGTGCAGAGTGGTATTTGTGAACTTTCACTCTTTATCCTTAATGCAAATGCTTGAAGTGATCAATAAAAATTGTTTTGTCACATAAATTAGTTTTTTCACATCACTGGAAGTGGTCATGGATAACGTGCAGGAATTCAGTACCATTGCTTTTAATTCTCTAGTTAATAAGCTTGCTCCCTTGCAGCTCCTCCGAGCTGAACTCTTCACCTGCCTGTGAGAAAGTTGTCTTGAGTGCTGGTCAGCTCCCCTGGTGCTAGTTCAGCTGTGGTAATCCTGTGATCCTTAGCCTTGGCTCCCTGCCAAGGGATTGGGGTACTATTTACCTTCATGAGAGTTTTACAAGATTAAACTTCATTAATGCTCTTTTAAAATTGGGGTAAGCATATATCCTCTGAAGTTAGGCAGCAAAGAAAAGACAGAACTGCTGTAGCAGACTCGTTGATTTGGTCTAACCACCACCCCACAAACAAACAAAGCCTCCCTTGCCCTAAGTGTATGACTGGTGTTAACTTGGCACTGCTTTTTTTCACCAAATGTAAACTTAAAATTATTCATTCTCTTCACAGGAAAAGCAGCAAAGAAAGCTTAAAATGAAAACATTTCAAACATTGAAATGTACATTTCTTCTACTTGATTTTTATTATGTTTTCTTTGTCTGTCTTTCTCCAGAGCAGTACCTCTGTTGGGATACCTACCTCAGGATTTAATAGGAACACCAGTCTTGGTGCATCTTCACCCAAATGACAGACCCTTAATGCTAGCAATTCACAAAAAAAGTATGTGACCTCTTACTATGTAGAAATACAAATTTTTTTCTTTAGCTTATTTATAAATCTACAAAGACCTCATCTAGTAGTAGGAGAAACTTAATTGTGACTTTGATTTTTTTCCACGAGTAAATACTGAATCTTTTACTGCACAACTTGATTCTTAATGCAAATCCATGAAAGTGAGAAATCACTCTGTTTTGTACTTTCTAAGAAGCATATATATCTGTTGTAAACAAATTGACTATAAATGAATGTTTCATTTATAAAAGTATGAAATATATTAAATTAATGAAAAAGTATAAAAAAAAGTATGAGAATGATGTGATAGAAGTTGTCATATCTTACATGATACTCTTTCTTATTTCATGGAGAAGAAAATAAGAGCCATTCTGGCAAAGTTTCTAAAGCCACTTCTTCAGCCTGCTTTAGTTTGTTGTATTCTAAAGGTGATTTTCACAACCATAGTCCAGTAAATTATGAAGTTCTGCTTATTCTGGTAGCTCAGTATTTCTAAATGTATCAATGTACCCAGTATTTGTTCCCTCAAGTGTCATCTTCCTCCATAAAGAGGAAGTCCATTGAATGTCCATTCCCTCCATGAATGTGCAGTTCATTGTAAAATCCTGAATTGTTACGTGGAATTGTGCAAACATTAATCTGAAATTTCTGTTTGAATCCTTCATTGCAGTTCTTCAGTATGGAGGGCAGCCTTTTGACTATTCACCAATCAGGTTTTGCACTAGGAATGGAGATTACATCACCATGGACACCAGCTGGTCCAGTTTCATCAACCCTTGGAGTCGAAAAGTTTCATTTATTATTGGGAGACACAAAGTTAGGACGTAAGTCAGGATGGTTTTGTTTTCCCTTCCCTCAAGTTTATGTAGAGATCCTTAAGATGAGGGAACAGAATAAGCATTAAATTCTGTGTAGGATATGTAGGTGGTAAATTGAAACTGGTCTCTGTGGTTGAAACATTTGCATTTGCAGTGAGCTGGTGTATGTTTGGTTTGTGCAGGGGTCCCTTAAATGAAGATGTCTTTGCTGCTCCCAACTACACAGAGGACAGGATCCTGCACCCCAGCGTTCAGGAGATCACAGAGCAGATCTACCGGCTCCTCCTGCAGGTACTGCAGGGCTCTGCTCCTTCCCTGCTCCTCCCCTGCTCCTCCCCTGCCCACATCCTGCTGCCAGAGCCTCTTGGTCTTGGTGTCACATTGCCTTTAGCTGCTCCTGCTCTATGGAGTTGTTGGCCACAATCCTGGGAATTCCTCACACTCATCATTGCCACACAAGACTTACTGAAGTGTGGTAAAGCTCCAGTTGATATCTTAAGAATTTCATGCAGTTATGGAGTCTTCCAGACAAACAAACAAAAGAAGACCAAAAAAACCCTCAAAAAACAACAGCAACAACAAAAAAAAAAAGCCCAACCAAAAAACCCAAAAAACCCCAGAAAAAGAAACCAACCCAAAAAATCCCCAAGCAACAAAAAACCCAGCATAAAATAAAATCTCTTTTCCTGACATGGAATTACTGATGTCCTGAGGGGGGTGTGTGTATACATGCATACAATACATACATACATACATATATATATTTTTATGTTGTTTTAACAGCCTGTGCACAACAGTGGATCCAGTGGCTATGGGAGTCTGGGCAGCAATGGTTCACATGAGCACCTGATGAGTGTGGCATCCTCCAGTGACAGCACAGGAAACAATAATGAAGACACTCATAAGGATAAACCAGTAGGTTTTTGATTTTTCTCATTCAAGTATTTGGCACAAAACAAACTAAGTGGGGATTTTTAACTTTTAGAATAATGTTTTCAAATCAGAAATAAGAGAAAGGATAAAGAAAAAGCCATCTTTCTTTTTTTGTTTAATACAGAAAAACCCTTTTGTCTGAGGGAATAAGCATTTCTGGTGTAGGTGAAGCCTCAGGGTACTGAAGCACAGTGATAGACATGAAAGTCAGTGTTATAGAGAATTTAAACCTGTACAGTGTGTTCACTTAATCTATTGTCTGTTACATGTTATATGCTGTGTTTCTTGGAAAACCAGCCAGAAATGTGAAAGCAGTTTCTTTTGGGAGGGGAAAGTCTGTAATTACTGTTTTCCCAAAGGAAAGTAAGAAGATTAAATGCAGTAATACCTGTAGAACCAAGGGATAGCTTGACCCTGATTGCTTTCAATGTTGCAAAAATACAGCATTTATATAGAATGAAATAAACTGAATGGAATAAACCAATTTTCTAGTTTGTGCTTAGAATTTTACTTTGTGTTTAATTCTGAAAGCCAAAAATTTTCCTTGATCAGATGTATTGCTTGTAGGCTAATTCTCCCAAATCTGATTTGTGCCTCTGTGATCAGACTGCAGACTCCTGCTCTTGCCAAGGTGGTCATTTTCCTGGCTTTCAGTTCTTAAACACTGCTGGAGTAAGCAGATGAAGTCTCAGGATTTCTTATTTAACAGGGAAATAGATGCCTGGCATTCCTTCACTATTTCCACAGACAGTGAAGGCTGTGGAAATACATCACTGTGGATGTTACAGTCCAGTTCTGTAACATCCTGTCAGTGCTTGGTTAGACTTCTAGTTTTTTTACCAAGTGATAGGTTTGGTTTTTTCCTGAAGTCATCTTTGTAATGGGTAGTTTCTGTTTTCCTATCTAAGTAATTCAAACAGATTAAAATAAATACAGAGTAATTGTTTGCAGGAAACGTACTTTAAATTTCTTCTCTTTCCAATTCCAAATTTCTGCAGCTGCACAATAAAATTGTAGATATACATATTTCTCCTGTGATCAAGGTAATTGCAAGCTAGAGATTACCTGAGGTTAGATTTAGTCTACTGAGGAGTCACTATGTGTAATGTTTTATGTCAGAATTTTGAAATAACTGTTCTTCCCAAACTGCTTCCAGGAGGTTTGTCAATATGCCCGCAAGGTCAAGAGTAAAGGACAGCATATTTTCACTGACAGTAAAGCCAGACTGGACTACAAGAAAGAGTCTTTGGCAGGTAAGACATGAGCAGTTCCTAGTCTCTTGTGCTGGTGCTTTGGGTAATATGGCAGCAGGACTGTTTTCTAGTTGAGCTCTATTCAATGCATAAAGGCAGCATTTTATCAGTTCAGATTTTATTTTCCTGTGTCTCTCTGCTGTGCCCAGGAAAATAGTGTGGCTGCATTGAATCAATAGTGGTGTAACACAGTTAAAGCATGGCCTAAAGCTGTTGTCTTGAAATGATTTAAGTTAGAGTTGAACTCATCCTGAGTGGGTTTCAACCCAAATGATATATATTCTCTTACAGCCATAGTGTCTATTCCCTTTGGATCTAATTAAACTTTATAACTCCAAGCACCCATAAGGACAGGAAAATGTTTACATACTATTCATTTATTGGTGCACTACAGTGGTTAATTTGTGACCTGCTAAACATGTAGAAATGAAAGACCTTTACTACTGTTGCTTTTAGGGGAGTTGGTAAAGATTGAATGTCTTAATTGCATAATAGCAGTATCTCTTTCCACAGAAAAACAGAATACTGCTGGTGGCCAGGTGAAAGGTGTAGGGGGAAAGGATACTTCAGGAACAGTTGCTCCAAAAAATGTGACCACTGAAGAGCTGGCTTGGAAAGAACAACCTGTGTATTCCTATCAGCAGATCAGCTGTTTGGACAGTGTCATCAGGTCAGCAACCTGTGAGTAAATTACTCTTGACCTCTGGACACAGGACTAGTATGTCTAATATTGCTAAATCTTTGTATTTTAGGTACTTGGAGAGTTGTAATGTGCCTGGTACAGCAAAAAGAAAATGTGAGCCTTCAACAAGTGTTGCATCACTGAGTTCTGGAGTTCATGAACAAAAAGCAGCTGATAATTCTATCCAGCCATTGGGAGGTAACTCTACATCCCAGCTTTTTTCATAGCTGAGTTTTGCTGGCAGGCAGTTGGATGCTATTTCTTTGCAGAATAATGACAGGTGTATCTTAGGCATGACCTCATAGCTTCTTTCTCAGTGTTTGATGTGGGTGATTTAACTTCTATCATTAATATCTTCCTTACAATTAAAATACTGAGTAGTTGATGCATAGCATATCTGGATTGTAGATGCAATAAACTAATTTGAACTGTGCAAAATGCAGTAGGATTTTGAGGCTCAGGACTTGAATCATTATCAAATGTAGGAAGTTTATTTCACAGGTCTTGTAAGAACAATCAGCTGAAGAACCTAGCAGCTAATTAAATGCAACAAAAATATGCAGCTTAGTTTTCTGCTTAAGAAAAAGGAACAAGAGAAGGTAAAATGCAGCATTGGACTGTTCTGTATTTTTTAAGATGTTAGAACCCCATGTTCATCCATGAAGACAAAAAAGCTGGGGATTACTGAGGCAAGCTGTCTAAAAAGTCTGCTGCAGACAGAAACATTCAGTGAATTTTTTAGGCCTTAGATGTAGCATTTGACATAGTCCCTTGTCTGGATGGGGAGCTAAGTGAAGATTTGTAACTGGTTAGGCCAAGGACTGTGAGACTGGTAAAGAACTGCATGCAAATGAGAGATTTGCTCATTCTACCTTGTCCTTACATGAGGCTGAAGGGAGAATGTGCAGTGGAGTTTCTCAAAAATTGGTTGTGGGAATGATCTTGGCTATTTGATGAGCTTCAAAAAGAAGTTCTAAAGCAGCTTTTAGAATCAAATTAGAAGGTATCAGTAGAGCAGGAACAGAGTCCTACAGCAGGGATTGAAATGCTGTAATTTGGAGTCTCTGTGGTTCTGGTTGGCAGGAGATGATGTGGGTCACCAGCTCTTTGCTGCACTGATGTCTGAGACAGATGAAGTCACCAGGCAGGAAAAAGGCAAACTTTAGATCTTAAATATGTGTTATGGAAGTATTCCTGTGAGAGCAGGAATGTTTTAATGCTGTTTTGTGAGGCACTGCTCTGACCTCTGCTGGATTACTGTGTAGCTTTCAGGGGAGAGAATTTTAAATAGCTGGGTGCTCAAAACAAAGCTCTTACAGTAACCATCTAATGAAAGAAATCAGTGTACAGCACTGTGGGAGCTGGGGGCAACTTACTCTTGGGCTGGAAGAGGCTAGAAAATTTCTTCCAAAATTATGCCATGAAAGAAGAGTGAAGACCAGAAAAAGAGGAAAATATCCCTTATTGAAAAAGGTTTGGTTTGCCTGTGTATGGGCTTAGAGGATTGCATTTGTTGCTCCACAGTCATTCTATTCCTGGAATGTATAAAGTTCACTTTTTTGTCTTGTCAAGCACACTTTGGCCTTTACTGTTCTGCAGCCCTAGCAGCATGTAACTTGAATTTGCTCTTGTTTATGTTCAGTAAGCTGCAACTTTATTTCTTTTAACAGATCCTGCTGTATTGAAGGCATCTGGTAAATCGAGTGGTCCCCCAGTGGTTGGTGCTCACTTAACATCTCTGGCTTTACCTGGCAAGCCTGAAAGTGTTGTGTCCCTCACCAGTCAGTGCAGCTACAGCAGCACCATTGTTCATGTTGGAGACAAAAAAACACAACCTGAATTAGGTAGGATTTTGATAATATTTTTTCTTCAAGATGGCAAGTGCTAGCAAGTTCAGATTTCAGACATGTGAACAGCTGATGTCTGCTCATGACTTATATTTTCTTCCAGCTGAGGTGGCCTTAGGAAATGGAATAAATAGGGATGGAATGTGTAATCTTAAACTTGCAGCAAAATTATTACAGAATTGTAATAGCTTAAAAATGCATGTACAGGGTTTTCTTTGCTTCATCTTGAGTATTTTGCCTTCTGTTCCTGTAGAAATGATAGAAGATGGTCCAAGTGGAGCAGAAATCATAGATGGCCAACTTCTTGCCCCTCCCTCCAGCTCTGCACACATAAATCAAGAGAAGGAGCCTTTTAAAAAACTGGGACTTACAAAGGAAGTGCTTGCAGTGCATACACAAAAAGAGGAGCAGAGCTTCTTGAACAAATTCAAAGAAATAAAGAGATTTAATATTTTTCAATCACACTGCAATTACTACTTACAAGATAAACCAAAAGGACGGCCTGCTGAGCGTGGTATGGCGATAGTTTTCACCAAAACTTGTATTTATATAGAAAGTAAATCCTGTTGGGAGGGCATTTCTGGTTTTAGTGGTTTTGTGGGGCCAGTGTGAACAGTGACAGTTGCATGCTATTTTCAAAACCCACAGAAAAATTTTCTGGCAAATCTTGCTAAAAGATTAAAGCGGAATATTGCTTTTAGTGTTACAATGGGCATTTTAGTAACTAATACTTTTATTTTTGTCTATTCTCTATACTATTACCGTCATGCATCTACTCTCAAGGGACCAAAAAATCCTTCTTTGAATGTTTGCTTTACTTTATCTGTGCTTGTATTCCCTTGCTTTTCCTTTCCTTCCGTCTTGCCATCTGTCTTTTGTTCAGATTTGTGGTTTTGTTTTGTTTTCAGCTCCTTTGTTTTCCAGTTTTCCCCATTCCACTGTTGTGTAATTGGTGAGACAATCTGATAATTGTTGCCTTTAAGGTAATAATGTGATCAGCAGGATGGAAATGGCACAGACTAGCAGTAGTGGTGAGATTGTTTTGTTTCTTAGGCCTAGGAGCTCTGGATGGCATTTCCAGGAGTGCTTGATATGATCTGTCTTTGTTCTCATTTTGGTCTTGACTTGACTTGGAACAGAAGTCAGACACTGCTAAGCATTTTTTCAGATTTTTATCTTAATTTTTTAATTTAAATAGTTCTAGAGGTCCTGTATAGCTGTATTCTTATAACCTTCCTTACAACTTTTCCTTTTGCAGGTGGCCGTGGACAAAGAAACGCCACGTCTGGAATGGATCAGCCTTGGAAGAAGAGTGGAAAGAACAGGAAATCGAAGCGCATCAAACCACAGGAATCCTCAGACAGCACAACTTCTGGGGCTAAATTCCCCCACCGCTTCCCCCTGCAAGGGTTAAATGCCACAGCCTGGTCACCGTCAGAGACGTCCCAAGCCAGCTACTCAGCAGTGTCCTTCCCCACTGTCATGCCTGCCTATTCCCTTCCTGTTTTCCCAGCAGCAGGGACGGTGCCACCGGCTCCTGAGACCTCACTCTCTGGGTTCAGTCACTTGCCAGACTCTGCAAACACTTGCCCTGTGGGGCCATCCCAGTTCTCTGCACCCTTCATGACCCCCGTGGTGGCTCTCGTGCTCCCCAACTACGTGTACCCGGAGATGAACAATAACTTACCTCAAACGCTTTACCCCAGCCAGCCCAACTTCCCTGCCCATCCCACCTTCTCCTCACAGACGGTGTTCCCACCACAGCCCCCCTTTGCCACAGGCAGCCCCTTCCCCCAGCAGGCGTTTTTCCCAGCACAGCCATTCCAGTACAACCCCCCGGCAGAGCCCGAGAGGGCTCCCGGGGCCGAGCCCCGCAACGACCCCTCCCGTTCCTGCACTCCGCAGTCGCCGGCTCCTCAGGACCAGGCTTCACCTCCCCTCTTCCAGTCCAGGTGCAGCTCTCCTCTCAACCTCCTGCAGCTGGAAGAAACCACCAAAACTGCAGAGAGCGGGGCTGCTGCGGGGCTGCACGGAGCTCTGCCTGAGGAGGCAGCCATGGGCAACATCAGCACAGCGGACAACGGCAGTGGGAAGGAATCCCTACCTGTAAGTCTGGGTCACACCCCCCTCTCCTGGCTCTGCTGCACCATTTCCAGTCCTTTCTCTTCCAGGGCAACTTGCTAACAATAGACAGAAGCTATGTAATGCCTGGAGCTGGACTCACAATTGTAGTTGGTAAATTCAAACTTCAGCAAACTGGACAAAATGTGAAGTCCAAACATTAGAATAGCCTCAACCTTTAAACATTAAATCTACCTCATCATTCTTCTAAAGTTACCCTAGGAAGCTTGGAAATATACCCTGGGAGAGTTTTGTTCCATTTCATTGAAGAAAATAAGAATATGGATAAGCCCATTGAAAACCACTGAAATAAACTAGCATTTTATTTTTAGCAAAAACTTTTGTGCTAGTGAATTTGTGTGCTTGGGAAAAACAATCTGTAAGTGGTCTGAAAGAAGCTGATTTAAATTAAAACCACATCTGTGTTTACAAACAAACAACCGAAGTTAATGAAGAATTCATCATTTCTTGCAGACCATAACTTCATTTTTCTTTTATTTGTTGCCCTAAAACTATGCTGAACTATTTGGTAACTTCAGGGGTTTTGTTATTTTCTGGCTCATTTCAGCTTGATAAATCAGTCTAACAAATAAATTGAGCTGAAGTAATGTGTCTGTAAAGGTTTCCATGGTAGAAATATGTAAACTATTATTTTTGCTTGCTAAAGAACCATAGAGTATCGTTCTAAATGCTGATGGGATGGAGCAGCATCCTATTTTTTTTTTTTTGGCTGCCTCCTTCCATTATTCAGGAATGTGTTCAGGGTAAATTCAGTTCTTTCCATTATTACATGTTTTGCTAAGTTCTGTCAGCCTTAATTGCTAATACTGACTCTTGAAACTGATTTGCAGTCAAGTTTTGATTCAGTTAAAAATTAGTGTAGTTAATGCTTCTTCCCTTAAAAATAAACAAATAAGTGATCTTCCCTGGGAAGCACCTGGGAACATTTTCTTACTACTCTCAGTGCTACTCTTCCTTCTCATGTCAAGGAGATGGAACATCCCAACCAACAGAGGATGCTGCTGCAAATCCTTTGAGGTAGATTACAGTAGGAGCAATTGCTAGTATGTTGTGAGTGGCTTGGGTAAAATCTGACTTGTCCAGGACAATAGGTGCTGCCAGCAGTGAACAGGAAATATGTTTCTTGCTTTCTTATGAAACTATATTATTAATTTTTTGAAGATAATTTCAGTTGATCTTACTGAAGGACCCCCTGTCTGCCTGTCAGTCCATTCATATTTCCTTGGCATTTGTTATTGGTGACTGTCTTTGAATAACCATGTAAACATTAGAATATGGAGTGAAATGGATTTATTACTAGTCATTCACATGACTAGTAATACAGCTATTACATTCAGTAATAAATGCATTCATAAATAAAGCCTGTCTCATATCCCCTTCTCATACCAGTTGATCCCATCCTCTTTGTCTCCTCTAGTTTTGAATGGAGGAATTTTTTTTTTCTAAGAGAAATGTTGGGCCCATTTTGTAAGATGGTCTTGGGTTAATGTACATGTTGATGTGTAAGTATAGAGAACTGCTGACAACTTTATAACCTTTTATTTAAATGGACACTGCAAAACTGTGAGCTGTTTATTACCTTGAAGCATAATTTCTGAAAAATTATTAATTTAAAGTAACAAAGCTATTACATTTAGTAATAAATAGCTTTGTTTTTTCGTGTTTGGGTTTTTTAGTTTGATTTTTTCTCCTTTTCACTAGGCTGAATCTCCAATGGATGCTCAAAACAGCGATGAGCTCTCCATGTCCAGTGTCCTGCTTGACATTTTACTGCAGGAGGATGCATGTTCAGGGACTGGCTCAGCCTCTTCAGGGAGTGGTGTGTCTGCAGCTGCTGAGTCCCTGGGCTCTGGGTCCAATGGCTGTGGCATGTCAGGGAGCAGAACAGGTAACTCAGGCAGCCAGAGCCCTCCTGGCACTGCAGAGCAGGTGGAGGTATTGCAGACACCGTGAGCAGCAAGTGAAAAGCTTTATCTTTACTCCTTGGTGCATAGTTTATTCTTGATTTCTTTCTTATTGCGTTACAGAAATGTTTTTCTATTGTGCTTGATTTACAGCAGAGAACCTTTTCTAAGTGGGTGTAAAACAGGCATTAAGATATTATACAGGTCTAAAGGAATAATAAAAAGACCATCCTCCTTCCTGTTCATTTAAAACTTTCAAATTAAAGTGAGCTAATTATTCTGTTGAAAATTAATGGAGACTTTACTTAAGAATTTGAGCTTTTAGAAGATTAATGCAGTTACTCAAAGGTGGAAGTTTCCTCTGTTTAAAAAAAAAAGTAGAATAGTGGTTGTATTTATACATTCAGTTTTCTTTAATCTTCTCTGCACTCAAAAACATTCAGATAATCCAAGTATTGGACAATTTATAATGGAATGTTAAATCTGTGCTTACAGGTAGCAGTGAAACTAGTCACACCAGCAAATACTTTGGCAGCATTGATTCCTCAGAGAATCACCATAAAACCAAAATGAAGACAGAAATGGAGGAAAGTGAGCACTTCATCAAGTATGTGCTCCAGGATCCCATCTGGCTGCTGATGGCCAACACAGATGACACAGTGATGATGACTTACCAGATCCCCTCCAGGTAATGCCTCTGGCACAGCCCCTCACACATCCTGTGTTTAGGGGAGCAGAATGTTCAGGAGGAAAGATGTATAGGAATCTCTGTCTCTGCAGAAACAAGCTGGTTTTAATGTTCAGCTCAGTGCCAAGAAAAATTCTTGCTTCCTTTATATGTTTTGCATGCTGCACAAGAACTTCTCAAGAAGGAGAAATTGTTTAATTAGGTTTAGCTGTATTTTTAGGTCAATTTCCTGAGCTGAAATGAACTGTGTGTATTTTTTGGAAGCTGTTCCATAGTTAGTGATCTGTTACTACTTGCCCAGAAAGCCCTGGTGAATGGGCTGAGATCTAGGCATGGTCTGGCCTGGAAGATCTCCAGTCCTTGGCTCTTGTCCTTGAGATGCCACATTCACTGGAATGCTGCTCTTGGACTTGGGGATATTTTTTCTGAGTTGTTAACTTCCATATGTTCATTCTACTCCATAAATTAGGACAGGGAAGTAGAAGGTAAAAATCAAAAGGCTTCTCATAAAATAAACTCACTTTAAAAAATAAATAACTCAATACTTGAGTAGCAAAGAGCAGATATAGGGGAAGAAGGGGTGACAAGTATGGATTATTTTTTTCAACCTGCTTGTTTATATTTCTTGGGAGCAGTGAAAGGTGTTCTGAGAAGGAGTGGATGTTTCAGTAAAGACAAGCCTTTGAAAGGGCAGGTAAAGAAGCTTTCAAAATACAGAAGCACAGGCATGATGGGGAAAGTAAAGAATACATTGTAAGAACTTTAGTGGGGGTCTTTTTTCTAGTTTTAAAGATACTGTGACATTTCTCAGTTTTTGTAATCTGAAGTGTTGACAGCCATAGGTGGGAATTCCAGTAGCCCATAAAAGCAGCAAAGCCTCCCAAAGAGCAGGAGATTTTGGTAAGAAGTGTAAAGCTCATTGTCAGAGTGAAGTGAAGTGTAAATCCAACCTGCTCTTAGGTATCCTGTAAAGAAAAGAAATTATTTTGGGTTTCTTGGAGCTTGCTTTCTAATGTTGTCTTTTATAGAGGGGTACAGCTCGTAGATGTTGCTGTGGGATGGGTTTTTGTAGGTTTGAGTGGAGGTGGGGCATTGGGAGGGAGGGGGAATTCTGGCTGCTGAAACAGAGCTGTTTTCTAAAGTTTAGTTCATTCTTGGTGACCTTCTTTAACACATCTTGCTACTCCTGCTGTATCTCCTGTGCACTGAGTGTCTGCTTTGGGCAGACTACAGGGGGCTTGGCCCTGCAGCAGCAGCAGGGGGAAACTGGAGCCTTGCTGGTTTCACTGGTTTCACTGGTGCTGCCTGAATTGCTCTAAGAAAACTGTTCTCACTGATGGGATTTAAAAAGACAGGGAGCCAGCAGAGATGGCTGCAAATGCAGAGAGCAGCTGGAGTAATCACATTTCATTTCCTTCCAATAGAAGATTTCTAAGCATAACGTTCTGGAACAAAAATAGTCTTTAAAAATGTTAGTGTTCAACTGTGTAACCTCACGTAGGCATGAAGCCCAGAAACTGATGAAGCTCCATTTCTAAATACATTTTATTTTAGGGATTTGGAAACAGTTTTAAAGGAAGATAAGCAGAAATTAAAGCAAATGCAGAAACTACAGCCAAAATTTACAGAAGAACAAAAAAGAGAGCTTATTGAAGTTCATCCATGGATCCAGCAAGGTGGACTGCCAAAAACTGTTGCTAATTCTGTAAGTTTAGTGGGTTAATTGCTTTTGCATGTATTATAGTGCTTAAATTATTAGCTGCCTATGTTAGACTCTTCCTTTCCTGTTGCTATGAAAGCTTGGTCAATTATGCATAGGAAGAAAAAGAAATTCAAACTTCCATGCAGTGGTTTCTAGCTTGATTCAATTTAGCATAAATCTCCTTTGCAATGGAGAAAATTAAAGTACTGGTGAATACACTACAAGAAATTTCCTTCCTCTTTCTGAATTTCTGTGTCTCTGTTTGAAATGCTTCAGCAACACAGCAGAAACTTCACTACCTAAAAATCTCTACTTTATGTGCAGAAATGGATGCCCACTGTTTTCACTAAATAAAAATCTCTACTTTATGTGCAGAAATGGATGCCCATTGTTTTCAGAGTACAAAATGAATGGCAATATACTGACCCTTTTTTCTATCAGACTTCTCACTCAGGATTATGATTCCTCTAAGTAGTTTAATGGCTTTAAAGGAGAAAAAAACCCCAAAAGAACAAAGCATCCATGCAATTTTATTTGTTGTCTGTGTATTTTACTTATTCACACACAAATACCTGATTGCATTTTCTTTTCCCTAAGCATTCTGTCATTTGTGGCCTTTTTTGTGCAAATGCTGTCAAACAGAAAGGCTCTGTTGGCACATGAGTGTTTCAAAAGTCAGTGTGAAGGAATTGCAGTGGAATCCTAGTCGTGGTGTTAATGTCACTGCAGCACTGATCCTACCAGCAGCCACCTTGTGATCTGTGGCACAGCTGCCTCCAGTAGTGTTCTCAAGTACTTGCATTGATTTATTGCACTTTATAAAATCATGGTGTGTGGAAAAGTTGTGGAGTAAAATACATCTGGTAGCTACAGCACAGGTGGAAAGGTTCTCTTGCAATCAAGGATTGCATGCAGGTGGACTGGAAAAGCTTTTATTCATTTTACTTACGAGTGCTTCTATTCTTTTTTTTTCTTTTTAGGAATGTATTTTTTGTGAGGACAATATACAGAGCAATTTTTATACATCATATGATGAAGAAATCCATGAAATGGACCTTAATGAAATGATTGAAGATAGTGGAGAAAACAACTTGGTTTCCCTGAATCAAGTCAGTGAAGAACAAACATAGCCTTTGAGCCTGTTGTTTTGAAAACTGCTTCAAAACGACAGTGAAGGATCCACAAAGGTTTTAATCTTTTTATCCAGCTGGATGAATGCAGTTCATAAAAGCAAATGTGTTTTTCTTGCTCTAGAAGAGTCATTTGTGAATGAATCTCTTTTTAAATGGTGGCAATCTCTTCCCAGTAAGGACATTGTTGAAGATGGTATAGCTTTTCTTTAAAAGACTCATTTTGCACTTACATGCCTCAAGTATTTCTTTATAAACTATAGAAACTTTCATTGATGCCTACTGTTTTTTGTGGAGTGGGTTAAGAAGTGCTGGAAATCTCCTCACGTACATACGGTTCTCCAGATCTCCTTTTGGTGGTGGTTCAGCATTATCAATGGTTGAGCAGTTCTGCTTAGTGGCTCTTTAGCATTGTTCTCAATATTTGAAGTGGTCCAGCATAGTAGAAGAAATAACCTTCAAGGAAATCAGTTCACACTTGCCCTTCTCATACCACTTGATCCCATCCTCTTTGGTTGTCTCCTGTAGTTTTGAATGTAGGAGCTTCTTTTGTCTGAGAGGAATGTTGAGCTTGTTTTATAAGATGGTCTGGTATTAAATTCATGTTGATGTGTAAGTACAGAGGACTGCAGACAACTTTGTAGCCTTTTATGTAAATGGACACTGCAAAACTATGAACTGTTTATTACCTTGAAGCATAATTTCTGAGAAATTTTTACTCAAGAAATCCTTATGCTTAAAGATTTTAAAAACTTAAGACCATGGAGGATGACTGGCCATGCTCCAGTGGTGTTAGACAGACTTTGGGGTAACTTCAGCCTTTATTGCTGACTTGTTCTGTCAGGAGGTTGGCCATCAGTTTTTCCAATGTGGCTAAACAAACATCAAATTTGTATGTGGCAAGAGAGAATTAGATGTGTCTTGTCATTTGAAGATAGTTCTTATAAAAAAGAAGTGATTTTGAGAATAGTGTTGACTGACTCTATTTGATTTCCATAATCTCAAATTTAGCGTGGCTGGAATCCTTTGCTGTCAGAGATTTCATTTTGATGCCTCTGAGATTGTATTGACTTGAATGTGCTTTATGTTCCTGTGCTGTTTGTGTCTGTTGGATGTGGGAAGAGAACATGAGAGACAGCTGGTAATGTGTTGGTTAGTTAAAGGACTGATTTAGTCCTTTGAAGCAGGTTAGTTGCTGTATTACCAGATGTCAGCTCTAAGCCTTGGGGTGGGAAACGACGAAAGTTAATTCAATTAACTTCAATATGTTTGTCTTAAAATATTTTTCATGGGAAGCATTTTCTTTTTTTAGTAGGATAACATTTCTATTCACTGAAATTTAAGGTTCTTTTCATTCTATACAAATATTTCTCTTTCTGTACAGGGAGGATGTGAAGTTAGATCTGGCACCAAAAACATGCAAGAGTGACTGGTATTCACTTAGCAGAAGAAATAATTTGTTTCAAGTAATTAGTTATTAATTGGAAAATTGCACTGGAGACAGGTTCTGCAGGCAGCAAAGTGTGTCAGCTTGTGAAACAAGCAGAATCACAATTTTAATGTAGTGGGAAGCACTACCCAGCAAGATCTGATGCCTGTCTTTAACAGTTCAGCAAGGTCAAAGGTAAATATTTGTAAATACAAAGTGAATGAGAAATTTTCCAGTGTTGGTGTTCACGTCCGATGTATTAAATGTTCTCATCATCAATGGAACAGTGCAGCTAGACCAGCATAGTGAATATATTTCATTTTACATGGAGACACAAACATGGACCAGAGTTTGGGAAAAATAAAAGCTTTATATAAAAGGAGTGCATCATCATTATACAAATAATTTTCAAAGACTTCTCAGCCACTTTAAACTTCTTTGCTTTAGCATGCTTTTTTCCCCCATGTCTTTTTTTATTTGTCCTCATTTCTTTTATTATTTTTTTTCAATGACCATCTTGTAACCATAACTTAGTGAAAGGAAGAGAAAAGTATATTTAGAGCATTTTGTGGATGTGCTTACTTATGGACTTAATCTTGCATCCTTAAAGTGTTTGCATTTACAGGGTGGTATTAAAATATTTTCCTGTAACTTTAAATCTACATGCCTCCATTTATAGATAAGATTCTGAAGCTGTAATTTTTCCAAACTGTTGTAAGATGATTTATTTGTGATGACACTTTGTCAACATGTCAACAATGTTTTCTGTACACTGTGCAATATATTTTGGTTTTGCCACTTGTGACTAATTTTTATGACTTTGCTTTTTAGAAAACTGGTAAATAAAACAGATATATTTTTAGTTGCCTTTTTGTTCCTTGAGGCTTCCACTCCAAGTTAGAATATGTGCTTTACTGATGGTATGTGAGCTGGTGTTTCAGACTCCAGAGCTTGCTGTGATGTTAGCTCTGCCTTCCTGTCCTGGAGTAAAACTGCTGCCAGCTTTTCTGACCTCTGACTTTAGTGGTCACATGGAAGATTGAATCTTTATATTGAGGGGTTGTTCTGAAATCATGTGCAAATGTCCTGGAAGAGCACGTGCAGCCAGGCTCAGTTGTTCAGGTCTGCCCCAAGACACCTCTGGGGTGCTTTTTGCTTTGTTCAGTGCCAGCTGCAGCCCCTGAGCTGTACAGGGCTGGCTTAGGGACAGAGAGCTCCAGTCATGCCCCTTGGATTTGCTCTGTGCAGTGATTTTCAGTCTTCTCTCGAGGTGTGAGGTGTTTGAAGATTGCTGAAACTCCCCAAGCTGCAGTGCTTCCCTGTTGGTGTTCACTTCTCTGCTGAGTGGGGCAGTGCTGCAGCTCAGGGCTGGGACTCCTCCTGGTCAGAAGGGACTCAGGTTGTGAGACCTCCATTAACTCTTTTTCTCCATGGCTGTGTTGTGAGAGGTTTGTGGAATTCTTTAAACAGAGCAAGCTGATTTGGTCATCAAGGCCCCAGATCCCTCTGTGAGCTGCACAGTCAGGGTGTTTGGGTACCCCAGAACAGTTCAGCTCACAGGGGAATTGCCTTCACACCAAGGGCACAGTGCTGGTGGTGTGCACTGAATTGCCAAGAGCTGCACTTTAGAACATGCTTGAGCACATTTTCCAAGGCCCTTTGCAGTTCTTTACATTAACCCTGAATTTGTGGGCAGTTCTGTGTCTGTCTGAAAACACTTCTGCCCTAAAGCACCCGGGTTCCTTGCTCAAGTCAGGGTGCAGAGAGCAGAGATGTGTTGGTGGAGCTCTGAGAGCTCCAGACCTGAGTGTCACCCCTGAACCACTGTGCCACCCTGTGCCACTCCAGAGGTGCTGGCATTTGGATGCAAGTTCTGGTGATTGATAACGAGAACCTTGGCAGCACTGAGGTGCTGCTGCTGGGATAAACTACCAGGTGATGCTTCACACTCATTTCTGCTTTTGGTTTTTTTTTTTTTTTCAATTGTAAATGTAGTAAGAGTATGAGTTAAACGTGGTTTCGGGTGTTCACGGACTCCTCCTTGGGGAGGTGTCTTCTGTCAGCACCCAGAGCCAAGGGCTTGCCCTGCAGAGCTGTTGGGGGAGCCTCTGTCCGGGTTTTCCCCCCTCGGCAGCCCCTAGATGTCACTGGTGTCCTGGGATTATCCTTGGCAGCCTTTCCACCCGTTTGTCTTTATTCAGCTTCCTGTGCGCTGGGGCTGTTGAGTTTGCCATGACATTGTTTGATGTGAAGTGAAAGCTCTGTGGCTTGAATTTCAAATAAGATAATGAGAAATTCATACTGAAGAGCTGTTGGCCCAATGACAGTGAATGCAAACATAAGCTCTGCTTGGAAAAGGGAAACACTGCTGAAAGCACCAGCTTTTAGTCCACTTAACAGCTGTCATGAATATGGAGGTGAAAAAAGATGCTGTCCTTACTGAGAATTAAGATCCTTGATGGTTATTTTGTCTCGAAGAAGGGTGGAGAGAACCCAAGGCATTGAGGAGCCTCTGACCCAGAGAAGATCATGGTGAAACGAGCTGCATGTTTCTGGCAAAGTAACAAACAGTTTGTAGGTGTAACTTCCAGAAATCCCACTGTTTAATTGATCATAAGTGCTTAGGAGCTTCAGAAATTTATTCAGTATATTGAACAAGGTAACCAACAGCTCAGGAGCTCCTTTTTCTCAGAGGTGTGGAAGAGGACTTGATTTTCAGGGGTGTGTAACAGCTGAGTCTCTGCTTCACGGAAACAAAATACCAAACAAACAAAGAACTAAGCCCAAACTTCTCCAGGCTGTCCAAGTAGAAAAATAACATAACACTGGGTAGAAACTGAGGCAGCTTTTAATCATGGGTATTTCTCTTGGTGTCTGGTGATAAAACGTGGGCTCCACCAGGCTGCCGTGTGTGTGAGCTTCATTCCCCAACGCTCCTGGCTCTGTGGCTGCAGAGAAGCTGCTGTGGCAGCACATGAGTGGTGTTTAACCTCAGCTGGTACTGCACAGTGTGAAAACGCCTCTCCCTTGGAGAGAAAATGCTTTTCAGCTGAAGGACAGGCTGTGAAAGGGGCCCCGTGTGGTGGGGCAGGTGCAGGGATGGGCAGGGTGGGGACAATGCTGTCTGTGTGCTGCTGCAGGGGGAGCAGCACCTGCTGCAGCTGGCCTGAAAGGTTTGCTGGGGCAGCCACTGCACCCCAGCCCCAGAGGGACCTGCTGCTTTGCACTTCATTTGTGTTCGTTTGTTTTGGAGACAAATACAAGGGTGGATTCAAATTTTCTGGTATTCCAGGATTTGTCAAGGTGTACTCACTCCTCAGTCTGTAGTGAAACAGGATATAGTGAATTTATTGCCCTCTTTAAATTGTTACAGTGGTCTAAAAGTGAATTGCTTGTGTTGCTGTTGCACTGCCTGCTTCAAAAATTCTACTTCTGTCCAAGAACTTACTGGCTGTGCTTTTCCTTTTTAAAAACCCTATTGCTTGCCTAAGGTAAGGTGTACTGCTTTCCTTCTGTTGTCAGCAGCTCCTCCCTTGGAAATCTGTGGCCTTTTTGCCCCAGGTGCTGGATCAATTCAGCAAAGGTGCTTCTTTAATTGGCTGAGCTGTAGGAAGCAGGAGGGCTGGGTGGCTGTGCACAGCCAGGTCTGCAGGAGCCCTGGGCTGGAGCAGCTCCAGCCTGGCGGGATGGGCTCAGCCCTCTCAGCTCCCAGGTGAGTGCTGGGGGTGGCACACAGGATTTCATCTGAGCCATCTGTCCTCCCTGCTCCCTGCCACTTTTGCTCCTCCTGATGCCTCTCCCCAGTGTTTGAGTGTTTGCAGTTCAGCTGGGAGCATGTACAGGCCGGGGCTGGCACATCCCTGGGGCTCAGGACTTCCTTTGTTCCTGTGATAATAAATGTGAAAAACGCCAATCACTTGTTTTTAAAATTTTAAAAGTTTAATAGTATTAAAATGCTTATAAAAATAGCAATATAATTAGAGTACTAATAATTTGGACAGTTTGGATTAGGACAATATGAGACAATAGAAACAAAGAGTTATGGACAGTCCGGGTACCTTTTCTGGGCACACAAGCCTGAAAAAGGCCCCACACGTTAACAGAGGATTAACCCTTAAAACAACAGCCTGTTGCATATTCATACACCTCATACATGATGCATAAATTCCATTCAAACACAGGATTCTGTCTGGGCAGTGTCAGCTGCTTCCTCTGAATCCTGATGGCATCTTCAGAGCTGAGCGAGGCAGGAAGAAGTTCATTTCTCCTGATAATGGAGCAATAAATTCTCTTTCTCTGAAAGACTGAGGTGTCCTGTGGCTGCTATCTCACTGCGAGTCCTTTCTTTAAAAAAGTATCTTACATAGCATAGTTTCTATTTTACCATTTTATTAAAACCTAAAACTATATTTAACACCCTACTTAAGAGAATTAATACAGCATAACTTTCTAACATAACACATAGGATATTCATTTTAATATTGGCAAAAAGCCAATAATAAAATATGCTTTTTTTCCCAATAAACTTCTCTCACCTCCTTTAACACTCAGTCTCAGTTTTGAATACTGGCAGATCTGTCCTCACATATTTTGGAAAACTATTCTTTTGTGGTTGAGTTGTGTTTCTAAATTTGGTGCAAACCAGGGGTTTCTGATGAAGATGGTTAATTAGATTACAGAGTAACAACTCTGTGCTGAGCAGTGCCTGCAATGCAGAGCTGCTGTTTCTTCTGGAGTCCTGAAACACTGTAGTTTGTTTCTGCAGCAGTACAGAATTCTAGGACATAAACCCATGTTATTTCTCTCTTGCAGTGAGAGAACACACATCATTTACTGTACCAACCAGTGCATTTCAGTATCAATTGGTATGTAAGTGAACCATTTTGGATTTTTCATTGTCCAATGTAATAGCTATCTTCTAGTGCAGTTTCTCTTCCCGTTTATGAGGTTCCAATTTACTTAAAAAAATAAAAAAATAAAAACCCCACCCCAAAAAACTCCCGGAAATAATGGAATTGAAAAAGGATACAGGTCTGCCTCAGGGCATGGCAATCCCAGGGATGTCCTGCATGGCTCTGCTGCAGGAGGATCTTCAGGGTGCCTGGGGGCTCAGCCCCAGCCCTGGCTCTGCCTGTGCAGAGCTCCCAGCCCGGGCCAGACCCAGCATCTTCTCTGGGGCAGTTTGTGCATTTAAAAAGCATCTGGCGTGTCCCAGTGCGGGCAGAGTGACAATGGCAGGAATGTGGCCATCGGGAGTTATTTCCAGTGTCTCCATGCAGTTGTCTTTCCAGGGCTCCTCCTTTTCTGTGCTCTGAAGAGCTGGGCCTGCCTGTGAATAGGGCAGACTCTGTCCCAGCTGCTCGGGGCAGGAGGGGAGGGGAGGGGAGGTGGGCAGAGCCTTCTGCTCAGATCTGGTGTCTGGGGGTGCCTGCCTCTCCCGAAACCCCACATCCCTGAGGCAGCAAAATTCTGTTCTCTCCTCGTTGCCCTGAAGATGTTTTGCCTCCCTCCCTTTTAGAGACAAATCCAAGAATAAATATAGAAATATATTTATTATAGAATTGTGCTGAAATTTTGTGACTGCCAAAGCCACGTGGCAATCCTGAAGGGTTCCCACACCGTGTAAAGAGCTAGGAAATTCTTCCATGGTCTTTAGCTTCCATTGTCTTTTGGCATACAAAAAGATGGTTACAGAACTCTTTCAATAAATACTTCTAAAGCTTTGGATGTAGTCAGGCAATTTCATATTATTTTAGAAATAATTACTTTGCATTCCATGAGCAGTGAATTTAAATGAGTTCAGCTATAAAGACCTGATTAGGAGCACACATATGAACAACGTTTTATTAGTCCTGCCAGTCCCCCTGAAATACCTGCCCTGTATGTGCTCTACCATTATGAGGTGATGCTTAGGTCTTAAATTTTAATAATAGAATTTCCAGGGATTTCTGGCTTGGATTTTTAATGAAAATCTGTTTGCTTTTTTGGCTTTTTTTATTTTTTTTTTTTCCTCTGGTAGTCTCTTAGCTAACAGGTGGGATAGAGGTGTCTGTATCTCAATCTCAGAAAACCATTTATAGTCTCTCATGGATTTCATGGCAGAATAGCACAAATTGGAGCAGAGTGCTCACTGTAATGGTTGTACAGGTTTCACTTACTGACAGAATTAGTTTGATGAGGTGATTTATGGCTGCCTTCACCATCTCATTTAGTGTTCAGAGCCTGTGAAGTTTGTGGAGCTGTCCTTCACTCACTGCCCTGGCAGGGTGGCCCTGCAGGTGGGGTTGTTTTGGGAGGACTGGACAGGATCAAAGGGCCAAAGGCTCAGAAGTTGGGGCTCAGTGCCCACGGTGCCTTCTGAGGGCACAAACTGCAGCCTTGCAGGGCAGGTGGGGCTACCCTGGTCCATAAACCCTGCAGGGCTGAAGGAGCTGCCAGGAAATCAGGGGGGAAGAGCAGCACTGACCTGGGCTGAGAGGAGTCTGGGAATGGAGGTGGAATTGTCACCTTGGTCGTTCACACAGTCCAACTCACTGCCTCAAGCATTTCCAAAGAACACTTGTGAAACTGGCAGATGTAAAATTTGTCTTTCAGCTGAGAGGAGAGAAATGTGTGCTTTTTGTTCTGTAGGGTGTCCCAGGAGTGGGGATGCAGGAGCCTTCCCCAAATTCTGCAGATTCTATCCACACACAGTGGGGACTTGAAGCTGGTTGCCGAAACTCCCCGTGAGTAAATGGCTGTAATTAAATGTAATTAACTGTAATTAAATGTATCCCCAGCCTCCCAAGCACTGTCTGTGCACTGCTCAGGCTGTTGATAGGGCTGAGCTGGGCTGTGACACCTGGGCTATATATAGGAGGTGACAGCTTGCTGCTCTTAGAACCACTTGGGCTGTTGCACTCTGGTTTGTGACTTTCATGAAAGAATTGGAGGAAGAGGATAATAACACAGCTCCAAAGGGCACTGCCTCTTTGGAACTGCTTAATGCCACCTTCTGAAAAAACAGTTTTATCAACAGCAAAACACAGTTTTTCTTTCTTTGGATGAGATACAGGGGTTCCTTGTCAGAGAGAATTTGAGAAAGAAACAAAGAAGAAATCATTCTTGAGGCTTGAGGATGTTTGGACCTTTAGGAACAGTTTAATTGAAAGGAAGTGAGGAGTTGTTAAAATGCAAGCAGAAAAGAAGGACACGGGGCTGGATCTGTGTGGGTCTGTCACCTGTGACCATAACTAATGAGTAAGCTGTCAAAACAGGGAAGGTTGGAAATGCCCTGTGTCTAAAAAAAAATTAGAAAAAAAACATTTGAGGAGGACAGAGAAAAGTGATGTTTAGAGCTTTTGGCAAAAGAAGCTAGAGCTGCAGAAAGAGCCCAGCCCCATGAAGGGCTGTGTGCTGAGCTGCACTGTCAGGTCAGCACAGAGCTGAACTCCAAGGCAGCATGAGTCAAATCAAAACTGTGTCCAGGCACCTGAGAGTTTGGGTTCTTTGAAAACCAAACCCCAGATAAGTAACTGGGCTGCCTGAATCTCTTTGCAGATTTATTCAGAAAAATGTCTAAAATATCATTGTCCAAACAGTTGTTTAATATCAAATGTTCTCTGAGAACAAAAGCAGTGAGCACAAAGCTTGGATAAATGATACTCTTTTGTTCCAGGGGAAGGACAGGGGAAGTGGAGCCCTTCCTCTGGAAGGTGTGTGTTTGATGCCATGGCTACAGGCACTGCAGAAAACAAACCTCAGCACCAGGTGGGCTCCCCCTCTTCTCAGTCCTCACCTCCCTGCCCATCGCTCAGATTCTGGCAGGAGATGCAGCAAGGTTGGAGGCTCATGGGTGTTTCAGCACTAAAAAGGACCAGGGGTCAAAATCTTTTCATTTGGGCCAGAAAGCCAAATGTCCCCATGGCCCTGGAGGATTCTGCTGCATTTCTGGGGCTGCAGAGTGAGCAGCAGGTCTGGTTTGGTTCCTCAGCCAGGAAATGAAGGAAGGCGAAGGCAGCACACTCAGTGGGGACTTCCTCACAGACTGGTGCTCCCAGCAGGGCTGGGACAAACTGGGATCCACAGCTCAGACTGGGATCAGCCCCTCCTGCTGATTTTGTTGGGCAGGTACTGCTGGGCTCTCGTGGCCAGGAGCTGGGTGTGTGCCACAGCTGGCTGTCACAGGTGGGTGTCACAGGTGGGTGTCACAGGTGGGTGTCACAGGTGGGTGTCACAAGTGTCACAGGTATCACAGGTCTCACAGCTGGGTGTTACAGGTGTCTCAGGTGTCACAGGTGTGTGTCACAGGTGTGTTTCACAGGTGTGTGTCACAGGTGTCACAGCTGGCTGTCACTGCTGTGCTCAGTGCCTGTGGGTTCTGCACTGCAAAAGTGACAGAGGGCTGCCAGACCAAGGAATCCACCTGTTTGTGTCCCCAAGGTCTAAAAGCACCTGGCAGGGGCTACAGAGTGTTCAAGGAGGGAGGTGATACCTGGGAATGCCCGTGGTGCTGCCAGCAGTGCAGGAATCCCTTTCCCAGGGCAGGCAGGAGGGATGCAGGCATTCTGTTGGGAGGGGAAGAACAAAACACCCACAGCCAAACCAGAGAACTCTTGAACACATGGAGCTGTTCTATTTCCTGATCTACTTGTTTTGCATGCATGGATTATGTTTGTTTGCATGTTTCAGTTTCCATCTGGCCCATGTCATTTGCATCTATTAATTTGCAATGGATGCAAGTGGCTGAGTTAAGGGGTCATGGCTAGGCTGGCCAAGGAGAGCCTTCCCTGAAGTGCTCAGGGTTGGGTGGGGTTAACAAATCTCTTTGGGTGACCAAAGGGGACAGGGAGAGTTTGTGCACCTGGCATTCACCCATCAACACTTGCTCTTCATGTGACACCACAGTGATTCATCCTGAGTACCTGAGTCTCATCATATTTGGATCATAGGAGACTTGAGAATGTAAAACTTGAGGAGGTTTTTTCAGCTGAGCTGGCCAGTTAGGCAGTGAAACTCCTGCCTTGAGAGACACGTGACCAGTTCTCCCTAATTAATTCTGGAGCTCAACTCACACTGCCTGAATGCAGAATGGAGGGAGGGGTCTGGCAGCAGACTCCATCCTGGGAAACTGAGAAGATTTTGCTTGTTTTGAATGTACTTGAATTTTATCTATGATACAAATTAAAGAGCAAGAAAACATTGGCTTGAACCAACAGCAGTGGCTGGCAGCAAGAGCCCTGATTTTAGGGAAGATTTGACAGTTCTGGGAGGTCAGCAGATGCTCTGGCCTCACAGTTTTGTTCTCCCTCTGTGCAAACCCAGGGCACCACAGGGAATATTCCTCTGTCTGCTCTGGGGTGCCCTGACCCCCAGGGCAGCCCTGACTCTGACCCTCATCCATGGAGAAAGTTCCCCAGACTCCAAGATAGACTGGAACCCACAAAAGTGTGCAATAGATGATAGAGAGCAGTGTGGGTGTGTCACTGGGTGAGAAATTGAGGGTGTGGGATTTTTAGGATGTTGTGGATGGAAGCAAGATGGAGGCACAGGGTGCTGTCCTGGGTTTCTTCTTCATGCTGCTTCTTCCTCCTTCTCCATGGGTTTGGGGGGCATTTTGTAATTGGGCAGAGAAGTCTGCACTGGGGGCTCTGTGGGATCAGTTATTGGGGTAAAAGGGAAAATAATCCAGGTGTCAGCTCTTAACTGGACAGTTTAGTCTTAAAGCCCTTGTGCCAAGAGATTGTTGGGCATTTTGTGCCTTCTGATGAAAAGGTGCTGCACTCCCAGCAGTGAGACTGTTTTACTGATAAGAAATAATAAACACCTGAGCTCCAACATGAACCCACTGTCTGGAGTGCCTTCAGTCCTGACCCAGAGAAACCCACAGTGGGACCCCCACATCCCTCGTAGCCTAAATAAAAGTTCTTTAGTCCCCTTCCCTTCTTCCTTCGGCCCTTGCCTCTCTGTGCTATGAAATGATTGATTGTAACAGCTGTAAATTGGTGTGTGACTGTATAAACCCACAAAAGACACATGGAAGTTGTTGGTAAATTCTGTTTTTATCACTTTTCCCCCCAAGAAACACCAAGAATACTTCTCCCTTCTTTGTATACCTGTCTTAGGTTGGAAATAGGGGTAAGTATTCCATTCCCATCTGTCAGAGCTGGGGCAGGTTTCTGCTGTCCATGGGGCAGTTTTTTCTTTATCTCTCCCACAGCCCATCCTCCCTCCAGGAGATCTCTGCTGTCCATGGCCACTGAGTGTCCCTGCAGGGCTGATCAAATCCCACCATCCCATGGGGAGATGCTCTGCCCAGGGGAGGAGCCAAGCATTCCTACCTGGATCCAATCTGTCCTGGGAACAGCCCAGCAGCCTTTGCCCACTGCATTCCCAGAGGAGCAGCTTTCTGCTGCCCTGCATTCCCAGAGGGAGAGCAGGCCCATCTCCAGCAGCCCTGGAGCTGCAGAGGAAAACTCCTGCCTTGTGCAGGATCCCTGCTCCAGCAGAACCACAGCTGGCACTGCAGGAGGGCTGAGCCCCCCTGGGATGGGACTGTGCCACCACCCTGAGCCCTCCTGGGATGGGACTGTGCCACCACCCTGAGCCCCCCTGGGATGGGACTGTGCCACCAGCCTGAGCCCCCCTGGGATGGGGCTGTGCCACCACCCTGAGCCCCCCTGGGATGGGACTGTGCCACCACCCTGAGCCCCCCTGGGATGGGGCTGTGCCACCACCCTGAGCCCCCCTGGGATGGGACTGTGCCACCACCCTGAGCCCCCCTGGGATGGGGCTGTGCCACCACCCTGAGCCCCCTGGGATGGGGCTGTGCCACCACCCTGACACACTGGGGGTCAGGGCATGGTCTGACTCTGGCAGGGTTGGTTTGTATTACTGCATTTTTTATTTCATTTTTCTTTTCTTCCCTAATAACTGTTATTCCTGCTCCCATATCTTTGCCCCTTAATTTCAAACTTATAACAGTTCAGAGGGAGGGGGTTTATATTTTCCATTCCAGGGGAGGCTCCTGCCTTCCTCAGCAGACACCTGTCTGTTCAAACCAAGGCAATAGCTCTTGATAGAACTAAACAAGACCAAACTGTTCTTGCTGTCATTATAACAACTTGCACATCAGCATAATGTTTTTGTTTCATCTTTTAAAAACCACAGATAAATCCCAAGGGGTTAAAGCAAACAGGTAGGTATTGCTGCCTGTCCTCCCTGGCAATGCAGCCAGCTCTTCTAGCAAAAAGCTGACAGGTAAGAACGTGGAGGGGGTTTCACAGTGACTTTGCTCAGCACAGGCTGGTGCTGGTGAGCAAATTTTGGGGTTGGAAGATTGGAAGTCTGAAGTTTTATTGGTGTGAGTGTCAGTTGTGGATGGTACAGAGCCCAAACCACAGCCAGGCTTCCACAGGGGCCACGAGAAGCTGGAGCCCCTCAGGAGCTCGTGGGTGGGCACAAGGCTCTGGGGATGCCAGAGATGTCCTTCCCTCTCACTGACACAGGCACGTGGTTTTGGGGTGCTTTAAGCTGTGCCTCTCTGGGGATGGATTAAATCAGGCTGCTCTGCTTTGTGCTTAAATGGAGCAGGAGCTTTGAGGAGCTCAGCTGAGGGTGACTGAGTCTGTGCAATTCCTGTCAATGCATGCTTGAGGATGCCTTGGGTCTGACCTTTCTCAGATACAAAAAAAACCTCTCCTTGCTTTCTACCAGTATTTTAGCCAGAGACCAATACAAAACCTATAAAACCACAAACTGGGTTAATTTTACACTTAAGAAATCCAAGGCCAGAAGGGATTAGTTAATATAATTACTGGTGTGTTGTTGTTTTACTAACTAGTTTTTGCTTGTAACCAAAGCAACTTTTATTTGCTTCTGGAAATATATTCTGTCTCACTTGACATTAAAAGAAAGGAAATTCATTACTTCTGGTGTCTAATTTCAATCCTTTTCCTCCTTTTTTCAGACAACCTGGACCTACTATCCAGGTCTTGGCACTTGAGGCTCTACTTTATTGGATTAAAAGACCTCTTGAAGCCATGATTTCCTCAGCTGGTAAGTGAGCTATAGAACATCTGTGTAATGCAACATAGGCAGTATAACTAATCAAATCACCCTCACTCATCATCTTGTTTAACTAAATTAACTCAAGGCCTCATGCTCTGAGGTATCTGAACATTTTAGGAACCAGCTTGGATTTTTTTTTTTAACGTCCTTAAAATGCAGTGCAATGAATTTCACTTGCTGAAAACTATAATGAAATGCTAATGTTGTGTAGGGAGTTAAAATCTGGAAGGAGAGAGACTGTTTTCCCCCTTTGCTTTTCCTTTAGCTTAGCTCATGCACAAGCCTGAGGGGCCTAAAGTGAACAGTTTAGAGACGCTATCCATTTAGATAACTGTGGACTCAGGAATTTGCTAGAGGATGCAACTTGGAGCCAGGCATCTCATGCAAGCAAAAAAAAAAAAAAAATCTCTTAGGAGGCAGAGGAAGGGCAGGCTTCTGGTTAAGACAGCTGGATTAGTGTGTGAATCCCTGCTTTTTCCATATGCTGCCTGCATGACCTTGGAACCATTGTCCTTCTGTGGAGCAAGATGATCCCTCCTGTCCTGGATGGAAAGATAAGTTGTGGTCCATTTGCCATCTGTCAGAGCTGGGGCAGTTCTCTGCTGTTCATGGGGCAGTTTTTTCTTTATCTCTCTCACAGCCAATCCTCTTCTGTCCATGGCCAGCGAGTGTCCCTGCAGGGCTGATCAAATTCCACCATCCCATGGGGAGATGCTCTGCCCAGGGGAGGAGCCAAGCATTCCTACCTGGATCCAATCTGCCCTGGGAACAGCCCAGCAGCCTTTGCCCACTGCATTCCCAGAGGAGCAGCTTTCTGCTGCCCTGCATTCCCAGAGGGAGAGCAGGCCCATCTCCAGCAGCCCTGGAGCTGCAGAGGAAAACTCCCCCCTTGTGCAGGATCCCTGCTCCAGCAGAACCACAGCTGGCACTGCAGGAGGGCTGAGCCCCCCTGGGATGGGACTGTGCCACCACCCTGAGCCCCCCTGGGATGGGGCTGTGCCACCACCCTGAGCCCCCCTGGGATGGGACTGTGCCCCCACCCTGAGCCCCCCTGGGATGGGACTGTGCCACCACCCTGAGCCCCCCTGGGATGGGACTGTGCCACCACCCTGAGCCCCCTGGGATGGGACTGTGCCACCACCCTGAGCCCCCCTGGGATGGGACTGTGCCACCTCCCTGACACACAGGGGCTCAGGACCTGCTCTGACTTTGTCAGTGTTATTTTGTATTACTGCATCTTTTATTTCATTTTTCTTTTCTTACCTAATAAAGAACTGTTATTCCTGTTCCCATATCTTTGTCTTTTCATTTCAAACTTATTACAATTCAGAGGGAGGGGGTTTGCATTTTCCATTCCAGGGGAGGCTCCTGCCTTCCCTAGCAGACACCTGTCTGTTCAAACCAAGCCACCTCCCAGTCCCACCCATCCTGCCTGGTGGTATCAGGCTAACAGGGATGGCCCAGACCATTCCTGGCACACCTGACAGGAGATGTGCTGCTTGGCCAGATGTTCTCATCCCCAGAGAAAAGACCAAGTGGCTTGGACAAAAGTTTGGGTGTGCTCTAGCAGCTGCACACAGATTTGTAAAGCCTGTGTGTGAGCAGGGTGGGGAGCTGCTGCTGTGAGAGTGTGCAGAGCTGTGCTTGGACATGGGGCCAAAACTGGGCAATCCTGAAACTGGGCTCCAGCAGCTGGAGCTGCCAAGAGTGCACGGCCCCTTGGGTTGTGGGGCTGTTACCTGTGCAGAGTTTACCATAATGTGCCAAGGCTCTGGGTGCCAGGATTCACCAACACTCACTCCAGCCCTTCTCACAGGAATAAATCCTCCTTTTTTGTGACATTTGGATACAGTTCTGCTAACAGCAGCACCTTGTATGGTAAAAACTGTAAGCTGTGTTACAGACAGGAGCCAAGTGTCTGCTTAGCAGAGATCTCCTGCCTGATGTCTGTGCAGCCCCTAGACCTGCTGCTGAGGCCTGGGCTGGTTTTACTTTTCTGTCCCTTTAATTGGAATGGAGACTGAAACAGTTATCTGGAGAGGGAGGCTGCAGAGAGCTGCAGGATGCTTGCTAGCGGGAGATCAAAGAAGGTGCACGTTGATTGGTGTGATTTAAAAGCTTGATCTTGCCTCCTGGCCAGAGGCTCTGATAAAAGACCTGGGACATCTTGCCAAGAGGTTGGGAAGAGGTTTGAACTCCAAGTTCTCCCAGCTGACCTGGTCTAACAAGGAGCATTTTTCCCCTGTAACAGGTGTGAGTGACTGACATACAAAGAGAGGGAAAAATGAGCCCTTCTTTCCATTATTCTCCACCTGAATATCAAACCAGAGGAGTCCTGTCAGTGTGCTGCCTCTCTCTCCTGTTACAGGGCAGGGCACTGTCAGATCAGATGGTCTGTTTGTATTACTTTGGAATGGAAAAGAGTAAAGGCAGTTTCTATGAAGGACTTGAAAAGGCTTCCCTGGTTTTTCATCAGAGCTGTTGGAAACCTTCCTTCCCCACACTGCCCCTTCCCCAGTCCCACCCCCAAAACCCTCACCTCTTCCTGCCTTTGTCAGGCAAGTGTCAGATTTGGCACCTTTGCAGTAAGGTACAGAAATGCAAATGGACAAATCCAGCAACACCTAATCAGAGCATGTAAACTTTCTGTGAACCTACTTTGTGGATTTAAGAAAAAAAAACAACAAACATATTGCTGCCACATTTCTGACATGCTTTGGACACTATTGAAAAGCTCCTCACAGTACTGCTCTGACCTGGCTTTTCTTTTCAGCCAGTACAGCACCGGTAAGTGCTCGGGGGAAAGGCTGGAATCCCTCTGCTCCTCCCAGCCCTGCAGCTTTGGGAGAGCAGCTGTGCAGGTGCCTCAGCCCTGCTGCCTGTCCTTCCTGCAGCAGAGCCCCGGCTGTGCCCGGGAAGGCTCCCCTGGCCGGGAGCAGGGCAGCAGGAACAGGGAAGGCAGCAGGGCCCTGCTTTGGCTCCCACTCTGAAGGGGCAGCACAGGGAAGCTGAGCACATCTGCGGGGCTGCTGGCCAGGGATCACTGCTTGGAGCTGCCCCCACAGCTCTGGGCTGTCTCTCTGTCACCAAAGTGTCAGGATTTGCACTTGCTCTCACAGGGGCAGTACAGAGAGCCCTAAAAGAGTCTTCAGCCCATGGAGATGATCCCAGCCAAGCTGCCTCTGGTGCTCCTGCAGCAGTGGAGAGGCTGCCAGGGGCCAGCATCAGCCCTGAGCTCAGGCAGGGGCTGAGTGCTGCTGTCACCTTCAGGGGCTGTGGCCTCAGCTCCTTCTCAAGGGCCTGTTCCAGCCACTGCACACGAGGGGCTCGGGCTGAGCAGGGTCACACCAGCTGAGGGGCTGTGGGTGAGCTGCCCTTGGAGTGACAGGCAGCTCTGAGCTCAGAGGGGAGAGGGATGTACCAAAGGAGATGTGAGACCTGATGTAAATGAACCTGGGCTGGGGCCAGAGAGGAGCAGCCTCAGTCCCAGAGCTCATGGGGTGTCTGGGGTGCTCATTTTAGTGCAAGTGTCCCAGGTTCCATTTACACTTCAAACCCCAACCTCCCTCCCTAAAGCACAAAGGTCACTACAGAGGCTCTCACCTCCCCTGGCTCAGCTGGGCTTTGCCCCTCTCCTCCAGCTCAAAGGGAATTGAACACAACAGGGGATGAGAAGGACCAAACATTCTGATGGACACCTTTGAACAAGAACACACAGCCCAGGTAAAGAAAATTACAAAGGAAAGGCCTTTCCAGTGCTTCAGTTTCTATTATTCCATGTGGTTATACACAAAGGTACATGTCTAGTCCCTTGGCCATTGGGTGGCTTCCTTTCTTGCTTGTTCTATGTTTGGGAACTTCCACATATTAAGATACTTTACAATCCTTTTTTTCCTCTTCACAATGACAGCTTTCTGAAAGGTATTGTACCACAGCAAAAATAACCTGGCATCTGCCCAAAGCAGGAACCAGGATAAGAATGCTGAGGGTCCCCCTCCACACCCCCAGAAACATTAAAGAACACTTTCCAAACCCACTGGACGCTCTATTCAATGAAGTCTTTTTTTGCTCTCCACCAACCAAAAAAAAAAAAAAAAAAAAAAAAATCCAAAAGCAAACCACCCTCCTATGAAGTTATGCCCCAGGACAGGATTTGCCTAGCACTTCTGAAGTTAGGGCTGTGCATGTGTGAGCAACGCCTTCAGATGGCAGATCAAGTAGAGCAGGCTTGAGACTGGCATCCAGACCAACCAGCCCCAAACTCTGTGGCCTAGGACCAACCTCAGCCTGTCTGACCATGCTCATTCAATAAACTTAAGTGTCAACTAGAATTAAAAAAAAGAAATATTTGAATTCCAATAGTTAACAATGTTTAGTACAAGAATTAAGTGCTTAATTACCAGCATTGTATCCATGATATAGACATGCTGGTGTTAAGAGCCAACAAGAGGGAGCTGTATTTTCAATGTTTTTTAAACGGGTTAGAAACACACCACATTACACAATATATGCCATGTTGTGAATTCAGGGGTTTTTTTATTAAAGATTAAAAATAAAAAACATTTGACACCCTAATATACATAAAATCACAATAAACTCAAATGTGCTAAAAGCAAAATGTGCATTCTAAAAGGCACCCTGCCACCACCATCTTTTAAAATGTTTGTCTAATTCCACCAGCTTTCTAGTTCTCTCCCTTCCCTAACGGTGAGGCTTAGACTGCTATCAGGTATAGACACCTTTCAGGGGTCTGTGCTATCACTAGAACGCTTGAAACCGTGCATACAGACTTCTCTCCAGCTTCTCCTGCAATTAACTATCGTGATTTAAAACGCTCAAGGACTTTTTCTTAAAAGGTAGCGGCGTTTGGGCCGCTTCTAAGGGCCAAGAAGAAAGAGACAGGGTTATAAAATAACTGCTGTGTCTCCACCAGAGAGCTTTAGCTACTACAAACCTCCTCCCCCCCATCCTCTCGTAAAAACAACCCCGAAGTTACAAAACGCCACACACGCACAGGGATGAAATGCTAATGCGTTCGCTATTAGGCTGTCAGGGGGCGACAGCATCAGAGAGCCCGAGTCCGCAGCCACAGCGCTGCCAGCCGCGCACACGGACACTCTCAGACAGACACACGGACACTCACAGACACTCTCACTCAGCACACGCGTGTGCGGGGCACGCTGCCCTCCGCACAGCAGCCCTGCGCTGACTCCTCTCCGCTGTTACCAGGGTCTCCACATGGATTTGGGCGAGCCGGGCGAGGGCAGGCCCAGCGTCTGGGACGCGTCCAGTCCGTCCGTGGGGGTCTGGCCCGGCCCGGCCTCCGCCTCGTCCGAGTCGGAGCAGGAGCAGGGCTCCTCGCTGGGGGCGGATGGGGCCGGGCCCGGGCGGGCTCCGGCCGGCAGCGGATGGGGCCAGGGGCCGAGGGCCGGCTCCGCCACAACGTCCGTGATCGAGTCGGGGCAGCCGCCCTCGCTGAGGGGCATGGACTCCAGCAGGTGGTTGAGCAGCTCGGCGGCCGTGGTGGCGTCGATGCCGGGGCAGCTGGAGACGAAGGTGTGCACCTCGTGCATGCACTGGATGTACCCGGCGGCGAAGCGCTCGCTGGCCTCCAGGAGCCGCCGCCCGCCCCCTGAGCCGCGGGGAACAGAGAGGGGCGCGGGTGAGGCGCGGGCCGGGCCGGGCGCCCCCCGCCGCCTCCCGGGCCGGCACTCACCGCGGCCGCGGCGCTCCAGCACGGCCCGAACCCGCCGCACCGTCCGCTCCAGCACCTCCGCGTTCTCCAGCTTCGCCTGAAACTGACCCGGGGCGCCGCTGCCGTCAGCGCGGCCCCGGGCCCCGCCGGCCCCCGCCCCGCCGCGCCGCCGCCTCACCTCGCTGTCGGCCAGCAGCAGCCGCAGCTCCCGCAGGCTCTCGTTGATGCGCGCCCGGCGCTTCTTCTCCACCAGCGGCTTCCTTGTCTGCGGGGACAAGAGCGCCGTCAGCACCCCCTCCCCTTCGGGCCCAGCCCCGCCCGCGCTGCCCCCGCCGGCTCACCCTCCGGTCGCCGCGGGGCCCCGCGCAGCCCTCGCCGTGCGGCGGGCTATCCGGGCCCGGCGCCATGGCTGCGCCGCTGCCCCGCTCCCTCCACTCCCGCCCCGCGCCTCCCTTTTTATATCCCGCGATTTGCATGTCAAAGAGCCCATTGGCCGCGCCGCGCGGGCAGCGCCGAGCGTTGGCCGAACGGGCCAATGGCGACCGCGCGCTTTGTCTGCGGCGGGGCGGGGCGAAGCGGGCGGGGCGGACGGAGCGGCCCCGGCGCTGGGCCCGGCCCCGCTCCCGCTCTGAGCCGAGCCGGGCCGGGCCGTGCCGTGCCGAACCGGACCATGGCGGGCTGTGTCCCCGCCGGCAGCGTGTGGCTCCGCGGGGCGGCTGGGCCGTCACTCAGCCCCAATGAGCCCAAACCCCAGCGCCCATTACGGGCTCCGCGCCTCGGAACACCCGCGTGTGCGGCTGGGGTGTCGGTGGAACGGAGGGCACAGAGGGGCCGGCGGGGCGGCAGCGCCGACCTGAGCGTGCAAGAGTCAGTCTGAGCCGTGACCGGGAGGCCGTGGGGCTAAACACGCACAGCTGGCACAGAGCCGGTGTTGTCGTGACCCGTGCCAGCGGACGGGGCGGCTCTCGGGCCGGGTGCGGGTCCAGCCCGGCAGGACGCGCCCGCTGTGGCCATGGCCGTGCGGGCACCGCGGCCGCTCGGCTCGGGCAGCCGACCCGGAGAGCTCGGTGCCGGCCCGGCGCGTCCGCCTCCCTGGCTGAAAGAGCCGGGCAGCTTTGTGTGGGTAACTTGATGCTGATGACAGTTGGCAGCTGCAGTTCCCCCGGCAGAGCGAGGCAAATAAAAGCATTAGGGCTCGTCCCCGAGGAGAGCGACAGGTGTTCGCTCCCGCTCCTTTGTTTCCCTGCTTTTATTCTCCTCGCTAATGCATGTCATATTTTTGCCGCCCGAGGAAACCGGAGGCGCGTTCCCTGCTTGAACCGGCGCGGAGCCGCTCGCTCGCCCCGCTCCGTGCCCGGCAGAGCTCCCTTCCTGCTGAGGGTTTCTCCCGGTTCGTCTCGCCGCGGAAAGCCCTTTGGCTTCGGTGGTGCTCAGGTTTGCCTTGCGGCAGCCACAGCGGGACCGGTGCAGGCGGGTCCCGTGTGGCCCCGCGGGTACCGGAACGAGCTCGGGAAAGGCCGGGCTGGCTCTCACCGTTGGCAGTCCCGCTGTTCCTTAACACTGCTTTCTCCTTCAAAGTGCCGTGGGAAGCTCCGTGCCTGCGCTGTGCTAGTCCGTGTGCCCCAGGAGGGCAGCTGGGATGGAGGGGCTCGGCACCGCCTGTCCCAGGCCATCCCGGAGGGCACACGGGTAAAGGCAGTCCGTGGGATGTCCTGGCTGGAGACCTAAGCTCAGACCACTCTTTGCTTTGTATCGCACTGGACAGGAGGTGTTATTTTCAGAAAGGTGTTTCTGGTGTGTTTTTTCCTTTTATGTTAAAGCATCAGTGCTTGGGCTCTGTCAGAGAGTCTGTTCAGGTGGTGACAAGTTTCCCTGCACCAGGCAGGAGCAGAGTGGGATATGCTGGGGGCTGGGTGTCTAAATCTGTCCTTCTGCCTCTGAAGCACCAAATTCTCTGTGTGACAGTGTGGAAAGCAGCTCATTCTTTTCAATGATATAATTAATGCTGGCTAAGCAGAAATGCTGAGGACCAGGCCAGGTACAGAACATTTTTGTATTTAAGTAGAGACACCTGTGACCATTCTGTGCCCGGTTGATGCATACTTAGCCTACCTAAGTGGCAGGGGAAAACCACGATTGTGTGCGTGCACACTGCAGCAAAATAATGGGTGTCACAATTGTCAAGAGCCATCCTCGTTCTGAGCCAAAACTAGGCACCTAAGGTCATCAGAGGTGTATAAAAACACACAACTGCACACACACATTTGGGAAATGTGCAGTAACACACAATGTATGTAATCATTGGTAAAATAGGAGCTCTAAGCCTTTGTGAGTTTGTTTTCTCTTCAGAGAAAGCCCAGCTTTTCCTAGAATGGGGGTGGGTGGAAGTGGGTGAGCCTGGTAAAACCAAACCACACCAATATTCATGTATTCACTGCTCAGACAGTGGGATTAACACTGCTGTAAATGGTGTGCAGTCCCCAGACCTGCCAGGCTTCTTCTCTGCAGGTGTTTGTCCCAGCTGTGTTTCAGAGCTAACTTGGGTTGGAGGTGCTGCTTTGTTAATGCAGGGAAATGGGAAGTGAAGGAGCTCCTAAATTCACCCCAGCCAAGGTTCAGATGTGTCAGGACCTGGGTGGTGAAGCTCTGCTGGCTGCTGGACAGCAGTGATCTCTCACAAGCCTCAAACTGAGTTTTTGAGCAGTGAGGAGCTGGAGGCACAAGGTGAGCACTTCAGGATGCACGAGAAGACTTGAGCAGCAAATCTTGGCTAAGAACAGCCAGAGAGAGCTGGCCATGGCTACAACATCCTGCTTGTGTTCTGACAGGGCGGGTGCTGATGGCAAGGCACTGCACACATTGTTCTTGCAGCATGTCTTTTTGTATTTTCTTTGAAAAGCTGCGGGTCAAATGAGTTGACAAATGCTGGAGCTGTTTGTGCAGGGCATTAAAAATGTATGTGCCATAAATATCAGGGCATCACTAGAGCTGCTATTCTGGAGGAGGAAGTTACTGCAGGCTATCTCTTCTAGCCCACAGGGACAATGTGACATTTTTGTGCTACTTTAAACAAGTTCCATCACATCAGGTGAAGTGAATCATGGTAACCTCATGCATTTTAATGGAAATGTCAGCTGCAATCTAGTAAAAGAAAACATTCCTTAGATACCTTGTCCAATACCTTGGTGCTTGTCCATGCGTGGTGGTTCCTGAAGATTCCACTAAACCCATGGACTCATCTGTATTTTATCCAGGTTCAGCCCATCCTGCTCCCTGCTGAGGGGATGTGTACAGGCACTGCTTCCTCCTGCACGAAGGGTGGGAGTTTAACCTTTTCTAGGCTAGGGAGGTCTGTCCTGCCAGAGACAGGCTCCTACACAAGCTATAAATGGCAGTTTAGCCAAGGGGCAGCATGGCTTTAGCAGAGATAATGGCTCCTGGGCCTTGCTGCATGTGTTCTCCTGGGTGTAGAGCAGCATAAGACAGCCTATAAAACAGGCTTTCATTCTTTCTAGATGCTGCATGAGCACTAATGCAGCTGTGGTGACAGTGGCAAAGGCAGCTGTGGGAGGCCATCCTGCAGCCTCAGGATGTGCTGTGTGTTTTGGAGGCCCAGGTAAATGGCAAAGCCTCATTTCTGACACGTCATGGCCTCACACGCTTCTGTTTGAGTTGGCAGGTGCATTTGGAAGGTCTCTGGCTCCCAGAAGAGCATTCACAGAGACATAATGAAGCTCAAAACATTTCTGAGTACTCTACAGGCAAGTGTGCTGCCATGCATGCCCTTGGACTGGAGTCAGGAGGTGACCCAGGCTCTGCGTGGATAATACAATCAGGGCACGGGATAAAGACATGATGAGCATGCACAAGGTCCATTGGAAATGCTTGAGTAGTTTCTTTCATAAATGGTATAACATCTGTTGACACTGGAGGCACAAGTTCCTGTCAAAAAGACACGTCATCCTTATAAATATTAATGGTGCATATAAATGGTGGTGGGTGTGAACTGTGGATGTGAGGTTAATGGGCGAGCTGCTCCTCAGGCATCAGTTGGCTGCCATCAGACTTATTTTTGCACTAACAAATACAAACTCTTTAGCTGGCAGAGCAAGCAAAAAGCTTTCTTCCCCTTCCTCCTCTCCCTGGGGTCCAGTCACAAATGAAATGTGTACTGTAATTAGTCTCTTGCCTTGTCACTGATGAAGATTAGTCCTGCTTGCAGAGCTGGGGAGCAGAGGAGTGAGGCTGGAGCTGCAAGAGCTGAGGCTCTAGGTGATAAATGGAGAGAATGAGGAAGGCTGCTGAGGGAAGGCTGCAGCTGGATCCTAGCTGCCCTCAGTGCCATCGATTTCTCTGCTGTAAATAGCTGATGTTTAAGAGGAAAATAGGGTTGAATATCAGCTCTGAGCTGCTCTTGGACTCCAGTCTGTTTGTTACTGCAAATTGTGTTTGCTGCCTTGAGCACTGAGTTCCTGCTGCCCTTTTCAAAAACCATAAGGCTTTTCCTATCCTTATTTATTTATCAGCAGACTTGGCAGAAGTGCTAGTGTTCATCTGCTGGGGCACAGAGGAGCAGTTCATGCCAGCCAAAACACTAATGAGTAGCATTCAAAAGGGTGTTATGTCCATTCACAGAAGAGCCCCAAGATTTTTTGTTCCTGTGGAAGCTGGGGGTCCCCTTTGCCTGAGAAGATGGCCCCAGCCTTCTGTCAAAGGTACTTTGACTTTCTGCCATTTCAGAGGTGGTGATTTCCAAATGGAATAAATGGTGAGGTGCTGTGCTGGGTAAGCAGACAGGAGAGCAGAGCCTCTCCCCAGTGGTGAGGGAGGGATGGGTGCTGTGCATGGGGGGCACTGCCCCACAAAACCCTCTGTGCCACGTTTCTTACCTTGTCCCCCTGTTGGGCTCCTACAAAGAGAAGTCTGAACTCAGAAAGCTTCAGCTCCTGCCATTTAGCTGGGGTCTGTCATGGCAGGATCCTGTGTCCTTGAGGTTACACAGAGCATCACCTGGGCACATTAAGTTTGTGGAAGGTATTTCAGGGAGGTGAGAATATTTGTCTGAAGTGAGTACAGAGGGTTTTTTTCAGTTGGATTAAAAAAACCTCGGAGTCTGCCTGTGGTGCTTCAGGGAGCAGAAACATTGTGTTTCCAGGGAAGCCTCTTGTATTTGATTTCTCTAATATTTTTGGTAATTGAAAGTTATCTTTATCATGGGGCTGTCTTCATCAAAGGCTTTATGCTATGTTTGTAACAGGGCTGCATGTATCACAGTCCTCCTCTGCAAGATATTTATATTAGCTCCTAAATGCCTTACAGGCATCCTCATTTAAGTACATTTGCTTCAGAGAAGGCACTGAAGCCCTTAAACACAATCCTTATGAGGGCTGAAAGCTTTTAAAGCTGTGCCCTTCAGAGAGAATCTCCTCTGACATGCCCAGGGTAACTCCCAGCTGTACCTCTGGCTGGGACACTCCACGTTTGTTGACAGGACACAGGTTTTATTTTGATCAGATTAACATGTTCATAATCAGGCTCTGAACTTCGCTCCTGTGTGTTTTGGGAAATGCTCTGGAAAATGTCCCCTTTCACTGTCCCTCAGAGGTTTGCATTCACTTCACAAATTGCAAATCTGTAGGTGGGGAAAAGTTCTGCTTCCTAGGGGAGGTCTGTGAGATCCTTTTTAGCCATGACAGAATATATTTTATGGTCAATTTTGAGAAACACTGGTATTTTCTAAGTAGAAATATTTTAGAAGCAGAGACCAACAGAGAGTCTTGGCAGTATTTTGTGTTTAGCACAAATACTGTGTTTGATCCAGCTGCAGGGGATGCCTCAGATTGAACAGATGTGTTTTCTGGAGGTATCCATCAACAACCGGGGGCATGGCCACAGCAACAGATATTTGTGGATCTTGTCCTAACTGTGCCACACTCCAGCTCTAAGCTGGTGTTTCTTCAAGGAGGTGACACTGTAACCCAGGGTCCTTTAAATGGTGTGGGAAAAGGAACCTGAGGTCTTGGTCTGCTCTGTACTATGGAAGAGGGTGTTTTTTAACCACTCTGAGCTTAGAGTGGATTTTAGTCTTGCTGCCCAGCACAGCTCATCTGTTTGGCACAGTGCTCACTTAATTTATGCTCGTGGTTGGGTCCCCTAAGCCTCTGCAAGAGCTCCTTGCACCCATTTTGGTGAGGAGCATGGTTAGAGCAGTGCTGGCAGGCACTGAGAAGTGGCTTTGTGAGGGAAGCTGAGCAGGCAGCTTTGAGCCAGCAGGTGATTGCTGCCATTCCCTCCTCTCCAGATGTGCTTGTCCCTTCTGGAGGAGCTTAGACAGTTTAAGAGGAGCATTATGTTTTGGAATACTTGCACTAAGAAACTGCTCTGGAGCTTGAGCACAGGGAAACACAAACTCACAAGACCTCAGGAGCACAATGCAGGATTGCAGCTGGCAGAGGGGAGCACAATTCTGAACTGCCATTTTTCTGCCTGGATCCTCATTTTTCTTCATGTCTTTTCTTAGTGGGACTTAGGAGTTTGCAGAAAAATGCCAAATGTCCTCCTGCTGTTTTCCATGACTTTTGGTCACATGAGGCTGCTCAGTGCTTCCACTCAGCTTTCTGCTGTTGTGGAGGGGTGATGGAAGGGACCTTCTGAGGTGCTGTGCCTCCAAAATCTATAAGAAATGAGGGCTGCTCCCGTGGTTCTGCCAGTGTCAGCAGGCACAGGCTATTGCAGCCAGCTCACCTGGCTAGTCACAAATCACAGAGGCAAAAAGCTCAGGAAAGAACAGTGGAACCATGGAAAGTCAGGAACATCATGTAGGCTCCTATTAATGCTTTGCAGGGTAACTTAAAAGAGAAAAAATGCTAGTTCACATTAAACCTTGTTATTTTTTATAGAGAATTAAAAGTGCTTCATTTTGGTTTGGGTTTTTCCAAAGTCTGGAGAAAGGGCAGCACTATCCCTGGTTTAATGGGGCGTGTTGGGAAGGGGTTCATTTACTTCATTAATTCAGGATCCAGTTTAACTGGACTCTGAAATGGCTAGTTTAGGGGGTGAAGCCATTTTATTGGCTTCTGTGGATTACTCAGTGTTCTATAAACTCCAGTAAAAATTTCTTAGCACAGCCATAGCTGCTGTGTCCTCATAATTAATAGAAAAGCAAACACCAAGTTTGCACAAACAGGGGGTTCTGAGCACAGTGGTAGGACTAGATCCACTCAAGCCTGTTGCACATTGCTGGGGCAAATCAAAATCCCAATGATCTACAGCCTAAAACTGTGATTGGAGGGCAAGTCTGAAAAGCAAGGTACAAACTGAGAATGTGGGCAGCTCTGCTGGGCTATTCCTTGCCTCCTTCCCTGCAGCCCTTTCAGAGGAGTGCTGTGGGGTCTGCCAGGGCTGTGGGAGATCTGGGGTGGGTCATCCCCAAGGCTGCTGAGATGCCTAGATCCCCCAGCAAGCTCAGCTGGCATTGAGCTCATCTGTGCCCTCAGCTGGGCAGCAAGAGCTCTGGGCTGTGACCAGCAGCTTCCTGAGTGTCTCTTCACAAGAGGCATGTGCTAGAGGAGGGGCAGAAGGTGGCCCTTGCTGCAGGTGGGCTATCAAATACCCCTGGCCTATGGGGGTACACAGTGCAAACTTGTTAGGACTATTGTGTCAGGCCCTAAAGGGAAATCACTGAAGCTTAGAGATACCTCCAGCTCCTCCTGCCCTGCTGGTCATCTCCTCTGGCACCTCCAGCTCCTCCTGCCCTGCTGGCCATCCCCTCTGGCACCTCCTGTCCCACTGGCCATCGCCTCTGGCACCTCCTGCCCTGCTGGCCATCTCTGGCACCTCCCTGAGCTTTGCTCTTGAAGGCTTTCTGGACAGACTTCAGGACCAGGGCAGCAACCCCCCCACAGCTCCGTGCTGGGTGTCTGGGACCAAGCCATCCCCTCCACAACCCTGGCCCCAGCAGCTGGCCAGCACCAGACCCACAGCAGAGGGTTTGGTGAGCAGAGCTCACTTCCTTCTCTAATCTGGAATTACAGACAGACCTGGGAGAAACAGGGCTGATCCTTGAAGAGCTCATGTGGAGGATCAGGAAGGACCCAGCAGATGGTTTCTGTACAAGCTCTGAGGCAGGCTTGAGCTGGGTGGAGGCAGACCTGAGGCCTGACCCCAGATGTCAGTGTAAACAGCTCCTCTGGGCACTCTTGTTGTGGAAAGCAAGGGCAGTACTGCAAGTCCCCACCTGCCAGGGCTTGAGATTCAGCCAGACTGGGCAGGCAGGGCTGAGCTGCCTCCTGCAGCTCTCTGGCAGCACAGAATCACAGAATCACAGAATAATGAGGTTGGAAGAGACCTCTAAGATCATCCAGTCCAACCTATGCCCTAACACCTCAACTAGACTATAGCACCAAGTGCCATGTCCAGTCTTTTTTTAAACACATCCAGAGATGGTGATTCCACCACCTCCCTGGGAAGAGCATTCCAGTACTTTATTATTCTTGCAGTGAAAATTTTTTTCCTAATATCCAACCTGTACCTTTCCTGACACAGCTGGAGATTGTGCCCTCTGGTTCTGTCAGTGCTGCCTGGTGGAAGAGACCGACCCCACCTGTCTGCAACCTCCCTTCAGAAAGGTGTAGAGGGCAATAAGGTCACCTCTGAGCCTCCTCCGGGGTAAACACCCCCGGCTCCCTCAGGGCTCCCTCTCAGGGTTTGTGTTCCCAGCCCCTCTCCAGCCTCGTTGCCTCCTCTGGATGTGCTCGAGCGTCTCAACGTCCTTCCCAACCTGAGGGGCCAGAGCTGGGCACAGCCCTCCAGGTGTGCCCTCACCTGTGCCCAGTACAGGGGAAGAATTACAGCCTGGGCCTGGCCTGGAGTGAGGGCTGGCCTGGCCCTGGGCATGGCAGGGACCTGGCCTGGAGTGAGGGCTGGCCTGGCCCTGGGCATGGCAGGGACCTGGCCTGGAGTGAGGGCTGGTCTGGCCCTGGGCACGGCAGGGACCTGGGCTGGAGTGAGGGCTGGCCTGGCCCTGGGCACGGCAGGGACCTGGGCTAGAGTGAGGGCTGGTCTGGCCCTGGGCATGGCGGGGACCTGGCCTGGACTGAGGGCTGGCCTGGCCCTGGGCATGGCAGGGACCTGGGCTAGAGTGAGGGCTGGCCTGGCCCTGGGCACGGCAGGGACCTGGCCTGGAGTGAGGGCTGGCCTGGCCCTGGGCATGGCGGGGACCTGGCCTGGACTGAGGGCTGGCCTGGCCCTGGGCATGGCAGGGACCTGGGCTAGAGTGAGGGCTGGCCTGGCCCTGGGCACGGCAGGGACCTGGCCTGGAGTGAGGGCTGGCCTGGCCCTGGGCATGGCGGGGACCTGGGCTAGAGTGAGGGCTGGTCTGGCCCTGGGCACGGCAGGGACCTGGGCTAGAGTGAGGGCTGGTCTGGCCCTGGGCATGGCAGGGACCTGGGCTAGAGTGAGGGCTGGCCTGGCCCTGGGCATGGCGGGGACCTGGCCTGGAGTGAGGGCTGGCTTCGCCCTGGGCATGGCAGGGACCTGGCCTGGAGTGAGGGCTGGCCTGGCCCTGGGCATGGCGGGGACCTGGGCTAGAGTGAGGGCTGGCCTGGCCCTGGGCATGGCGGGGACCTGGGGGCTGCAGGGTGGCACCAGGGCAGGGCTCAGCCCAGCCCTGGGGCAGCAGAGTAGCAGAGCTGGGCTGGGCTGGGCCGGGCCAGTGCAGGGCCCTGTGCCCCTGCTGGGACACAGCAGCAGGTGACAGCGTCCTCTGGGAGTGTCCCCACAGGCAATGGTGCTGCTGCTCACGGTGCAAGGGACAGGGCCTTTGCTCCTGTGTGGCACTGCCCCAGAGGAGAGCCCTTCTGATGGGTCGGATGTGCCAGCCCCAGTCCTGCCCCAATGCTGCCCCACTGTTGCCCCAGTGCTGCCCCAATGCTGCCCCACTGTTGCCCCAGTGCTGCCCCAATGCTGCCCCAATGCTGCCCCACTGCTGTCCCAATGCCAGCCCACTGCTGCCCCATTCCCAGCTCCACTGCTGCCCCAATGCTGCCCCACTGCTTGTCCCAATGCCAGCCCCACTGCTGCCCCAATGCCGCCCTCCTGGCCCCCTGTGAGCAGCAATTAGCCCAGGAGGGCAGGAGATGACACGTGGCACGGGTGGATGGCTTCTGAAGGTGTTTCTGCCTGGTGCCATTGTGCAGCATCCTGAATGCCTTTGCATTCTCACCTTTCTGCCTCCCATCTCTCCCAAACAGCTCTGCACCTTCTGGAGCTGGGGCAGACAGATGCATGGAGGTTCTAGTCCTGCTCTTTTGCTGCTTTTCCTCAATCATCTGACACTCACATATTCCTTCGTGTTCTCTATACTGCCAAAAATATGTGGTGCTTTTTGGGGAAACTCTCTGGTGATAAATGTAGTCCAAAGTGCAGGTAGAAGAAGCTGTCATTAATTTCTCTTGGCTCTCATGTGAGTTGTGTTTAGCAGGTCCTGCAAGTGCTGGAGCATGTGGTTACCTTCAGCATCTCCCCACAGCTATGCTGACCCAGTCATCACTCCTAGAATTCTTCCTGTTTTCTAGGATTTTCTCCTCTAGGTGAAGTTCCTATATTTTGATGACTCTCTGATTTTTGTGTATTCATTTATTTCTTATTGCTTTTTACAGAAGAGTTACAAAGATACAGAGTTGAGCTCTGAGAAGGAACCTAAGCACCAACCATCCATCCACAGTGTGAGACAGCTAAGTCTCTTGAAAGGGAGACCTAGGAAATCCATATTCTTAGCAAGAAGCCATCTGGAAACTGTCAGAAGACCTTGTGTGGGTGTGTATGAAATGCTCCTAACCCCTGGAGCTGATTTAGGGCTCCAGACAGGGCTCATCCATCCTGGGTCTGGCCCTCCATGTGAGGGTGGGCATGCCCAGGGCTCATGGGCAGCTCTGCTTGCACCAGCACAGGGGCTGCCCTTGCTCCTGGGGTCTCTTGGCAAGCCCTGCCTGGCATCAAGCAGGAGACTTGATTTCAATTTTTCCTTTTAGGCCAGACAAAGCCACCTCTTGGGGTTGTAAAAGCAAGAAGAGAAGGGGAGCTGTGGGTTAGGGGTCAAGAGAGGGGAACTCTGGTTTCGTGTCCTGGCTACAAAGCTGCTTTTATTCTGTTTGTGTTGGGTCCCAGGAAGAGGCTTTATGATGTTTGAGTTCAGGCCCATGTGGGGAGGGCACCTGAATGATTTACTCCTGTGCTATGTCAATAATGGTATTTGCACTGGAGGAGGAAACGATCTTGAAAGCTTCCAAATCAGAGTTTCCTGCTCCTTCTCCAGACAGAGGTACCACCTGAGGCCCCCCTGAGTCAAGGTGAGCCCCAGGGGGGTGTGGGGCGAGTCTCTGGAGAGGGCAGGACAAACCTCATTCAGCATTTGCAGCAGCAGGAGGCTGAGCAGGGCTGGAGCCCTGGAGCCATGAGTTTCACACTAGCAGCTCACTACTGCTCACTGCGGCAAGCTATTGAAAGAACTGATTGCACGCTGAACTCAGCGGGTCACTGCCGCACCTCTGCCATGCTCCTGCTGCATGGAATTCAGCCATGTCAGCCTCCTGGCACCAGGCTGCTCCACAGCCCCAGAAATGCTGAGTGCTGGGCTGGGGCAGGCTCTGGATCTGTGCAATGACAACTGCAGGAACATCCAGCCCTGGGAGCCCCGGGTGAGAGGGGCGGGGAGGAGGAGGGCTCCATCAGGGAGCTGCCAACATGGTCAGGACCTGGAGAAGGGGGCTGTTCAGTCTGGTCAGGAGGAGCCAGAGGGGAATGTGCTGCTGAAGTGCAGCTACAAAGCTGCTGGAGTCAGGCTCTTCCTCCCCATCAGTGACAGCTCCCAAACCAAGGGGTCCCACAATGTAGCTTGCAAGGCTCAGGGCAGGCATTGGGAAACCCTCTCTGCACTGGGACAGGCTGCCCAGAGAGGTCAGGGAATCTCCCTCCCGTGTGGCTTTTGAGGCTCAGTCAAATGAAACTGCAGACACCCTGACCTACTGCTGGCTGTGCTTCAAGGAGGTTTGGACTGGAGAGCTCCCCAGTTCCCTTCCAAAAGGCTTTTCAGGCACTCTGCTCACTCTGGTGAGACTGACAGCACGCTGTCAGAGTCTTGAAGAATTTCTGGATCAAAGTACCTGGTGATTTTGGTTTGACACAGTAACCCAGGCCCAGGTGGAGGCTGGATGCTCCAGTTTCCCAGGGCAGGATGATCTCCATAGGGAGATTATTGGTCCAGGAAGGGGAATAGATGTGGAAAGGAGTCACTTTTGCCCCCTGACCAGGAGGTGGGTGTGAGGGGAGAGCTATCCTAGCAGGCTAAGGTGGCTGGAATTTTGTTTGAACCCACTTAGGATTTTGGAATAGAAGCAAGGCAAGGTTTTCTGGGCAGTAGCAGGCCTGGTGCAGTGTGTGCAGAAGACCCTGGGGCAGCAACAACACTGTCCTTAGCATTTGTGTGACAAAAGTAGCCAGTGAAAGAGAGGAAGGGTGATATGAAACTATCTTTAATATATTTTGTGATGTACTGTGAGCCTCCAGGAGAAAGTCTCCTCCTGCACTTGCCACCTGGGGAACTTCTCTGGGAGTGGTGAAGCCTGATTCCCCGAGGCTTTGTGCGTTCTGGTTGGATCCTCTCTCCTTTGTGGCTCTGCATGGCAGCAAAAGGAGAACCCCCCTTGCAGGACCTCTCACTTCAGCCCAATGCCCATGTTGACAGAATCTACATGAGCTTCATTTCCTCATAGCTTCTTTCCTTCCTTGTTCCTTTGTTAAATTTATCTGGGGACGTTGAACATTACTGGGAGAGGATTGACTGAGGCTTGTGGCAGGATTTTTTCCTCAGGGGAGAGGAGGAAAGAGAGTAAAAAAGGTAGTCCAGGGAACCCAGCAGTTGATCCATGTCCTGTTATCTGCAGATCTTGAACTTAATCACCACAAATATGTCATCATTGCTGAAGTCATAATTAAGTTCAGCATTTTACTGTCAGCCTAATTGTATGAACCATCTTTGTGTCTTGGTTAGGTCTTGAAATACAGTCTCTTCTATGGGCTCTCTGCCAAGTTATTTAATTTTAATGCTGTTGGAATCAGGTTTTTAAAGCACACCTCAAGCAGGGTAAATACACTGTGTTCCCAGGGCCTGCCTTGTTTCTGTACATGAATGAGATCAGCTGAACAAGCCAAGCATGAAGATGTTGTGCAGCTGAGCCTTTCTGCACTGAGCCACCTCGCTGGCCCCTGTCTCTGCTGCAGACAGCTCATGACACTCCAACTCTTTTACAGGAAGACCTGTACAATTTCCACATTTCTTTCTTAAAATTGCCACAAGAAGTTTGTCCTCCAGGGAGCTGCACTTCTCCAGCCTGAGTGTTTTCACAGCTCAGCCTTGTCTTGGTGGTGAAGAAGAAGGGCAGCTGCCCTGCAGGGTGCTGTGGAGGTGTCTGTGGGCAGCAAGGGGGGCACCCCAGGAGAGCCCCCCAGGCCCTCTGCTGCTGTGGGATGGATTTGACTGGACAGGCTGTCGGCTCCCCTTGCCAGCAGGAGCTGTAGCTCAGCAGGGGGCTCTGCTGGCAAACGCTCTTCAGTGCTAATTAGCCCTGCTTGGCCTCCAGCCCTTGCTTGTTTGTTTGCTTGTTTGTTTTTCTTGCACTGGCTCATCCTACTCCTAAGATACAGCAAACATGTCATGAGCTGCCTGTTTCAGGCATCATCCATGTTGTTGCTGATATAACCATCCCATAAAGAAAAGAGATACAATTCTCACCTTCCCCACTGATGCCTGTCCACTTTCCAAATCCTTCAGGAGCTGGGGTTGTAATCCAGGTCCCTCTGATTCTCCCTTTACCTCAGACAACCTCCCTGGTGAGTGGAGCTTGCAGGGGAGCTGAGGTGCCAAAGAAAGCCCCTGGTGTGTATTCCATCCTTCCATCCCTGTGTGCTGGGACTGAGAGCAGCAAGAATGGGTGTGTATTCCATCTCTGTGTGTTGTGAGCAGCAGGGATGTGCTGCTCTCCTGCCTGCTGGGCCTCAGGCACCTGAGGAGCAGTGGTGGGCAGAGTGTGAGTGACCTGGGTGGGGTGTTTCCTGAGGGAGTGATGCTCCACAGCGTGCTGGCAGCAGCACAGGGCAGGGAGGTGAGGCTCAGAGGAGTGGGCAGTTCCAGCCTGCTGCTGACTGGTCCTGTGTGCTGTCCCTGCTGTGGCACTGCAGCACAATGGCCTCTTTTGTGTCACAGGGCCAGGAGGAGCTGCACTGTCAGCCCACAAGCTCTCAGAAACAGCTTCCATTGTTGCAGGAGATGACAAAAGGAAAGCAGAGGTAATCTGCACCTTCCAGAGACAGGACAACAGCCCTGAACTACTCATGAGCCAAGTGTTTGTATTGGCCATGTCCTGCATCGTGTGGGAACTCCTGGAGGTCACACCAAGCCGGTGACCTTTCAGAAATGTGGTGTGAATTCATTGCTACCCTGATCATCTGACTGAGTGGCCTTCTGCTTGCAAGTGTGCCAAGGGTACCTGTGAAACCACATCCTGTGCCAGGGCTTCTGTACAGCTGGATTGCTTTGTTAGAGCAGAGAGATGGGACAGCCCCTCTTCTGTCTCACAGCAGCCTTCTCTTTCATTGGGTGACCCGTCAGCTGCTGTCTGTCCGTCCTGTCACTCCTTCCCCTCTGGAGAGCCACTGCATTCTCGTGGCAGTCACACCTCTGCATCTATGATGCCACTGATAAATTCCAGTCTAGCTCGAGCAGGAGCCATGGTCCTTAGCCAGCCCTTTGGAAGGTGTTCCAGGATCCCCCCCTGGCAGCTGGCTCAGGGGTGTGCTCTGCATTAGCAGCCCTGGATCTGCCTGCTGGTTCTGACACCGCTGTCCTTGTGGGGTGCTCTGAGCAGATGCTGCATCTGGCTGGGGCTGCTCCAGGAGCATTCAGATCACATCTTGGGGAAAGCTGCTCACTCACACATTCCACTCCTTTCAGCAGCTTTCTGTGTGCCCTGGCTCCATGGGGACCCTCCCATTTCAGTACCCACTGATTTGGCTGAGCTGCTCGCTGTGCACTCACTCCTGGCTGCCTCCAGAGCCCTGCACTCGCTGCTGCCTCACCCAGCCCTCCCTCCAGCAGGGCAGGGACACACCTGCAGCTCTTCTGGGGGTATGTCACTGCAGGTGGTGTTGGCCTGGGTGGATCAGTGCCCTGAGAGACCCAGGCCATGCAGTCTGTGTTAGGAAGGGCAGGGTCTGAGTGTTCTCCCTGTGCTCCTTGCTTCATATGTGAGCACCTGCCTGTAGTGTCCCAGCTGCCAGCTCACCACAGTGCCAGATCTGAGCTGATGACTGACTTGCTGTGCCAGGGCCTGCCTCTGCTGCTGAAAAACCTCCAGGGATGCCTGTTCCTAAGGTCACTGCCTGATACAGACATAGCAGCTGGCCCAAATCATGCAGCCAGGTGTGTGACTGCTCACTGCTCACCTGCTTGTTGGGGTGGTGTGGGGGACTTTTAGGCTCTCCATCCTACTTAGGTGCTGTTCTCTGCTACACCTTACACTTCTCTTGAGGGTTAGGGTTCAGTGGCTTAGGGTTAGAGTTAGGTTTTAGGGTTAGGGTTAGGGTTAGGGTTAGGGTTAGGGTTAGGGCTAGGGTTAGGGTTAGGGCTAGAGTTAGGGTTAAGTAGTGAGTAGTAGTAAGTAAGCAGTAGTAGTAAGTAAGGTGATCACTGATCACCTGCTTGTTGGGCAGTTTTCATGTGAGGGGTTTTTTGGCTCTCCCTCCTATTTGGGTGCTGCACTGTACACATCAGTGCTGTAGCACTGCCAGGATTGACAGACCAGTGCACAACTTTTGGTTTTACATGTGTGTGACAGCTGTGGCCAAAGAAAACTAACTGAGTCGGCCTGTTATGTGTAGGACTTTTGTTCTTTAGTTTGCAAACACTGTGATCTGAATGCTTGTGCAGACTGGAAGGGTTAGGTGGAAAAATTCCCCTAAAGTCACACAGCCATCAGCTGGTAGGTGTAGGAACAGCCCAGCCCTGCTGCTGCCCTGCCCACCAAAGTAACTGCTCCTGTGCTGTTCCTTCCATCATCTTCCTCCATGTACCTCCCCTCCCTTGTCCTTTCCTCCTTCCAGCCTCCAGGGTGAGGTGGAGCAGGGATGGGAATGGAGAGTCTGGGTTTGTGAGATCCATCTGGAAGGCAAAGCTGCAGAACTCCCCCTCCTTGCAACCAACACCCCATTTAAGGAGTTCAACAGCCAAGCCAACTGGTAACAGCAATAAACTTGGCTGGTTTTTCGTAAATTTTTACCACCTCCAGATCTGGGCTAAAAATCCATCTTCTCCCCAAAGGGGACAAATGCTGCCAGTTGTCCCACCTTGTGTCTGCACCACCCAAACCCTGTGACTCAGCAGTGACCCCAGGATGGAACTCCACAGCTTTCCTCATTGTGGGCTACACATTGCACCTGAACTCTACCACCAGAGGGGCACTCCTGGCCTGCCTGCTGTTACCTTCCCCACCTGGAATTCACCACCCAAGTCAGAGCAGCACAATAAAAGCCAACAGAGGAGCTGAGTAGGACCATTTGGTGCTTTGCTGCGCTCAGGTCAGGGCTCTGCTACCAACATTGGGGTTCCCACAGCAGGGAACCCCACACCATTATGGATGCCTGATGGTTTCACCTTCCATGGAACCCCTTTGTTGAATTTTTTTCTTCCAGTTCATCCCAGTTTTTCTTGGTGAAATATGTCTGCTGAAACTGCACTGAAGGTACACACTGAAACCAGCAGTATTGTTATTTTTGGTAAATCTTGGTATTTTTGTGCAGGAGTTCTGGCTTTAAATCATCTGTTGTCCCATGGAAACCCAGGCAGTGTTGGTCATGCCTCCCAGGGGGATGTATTTGATCAGTTTTACCTGGCCTGAGTCTAGTTCACTAAATTTAGCAGAGTTTGTGTGGATTAAGAGCTGTGTGCTGTAACTTGGTAGAATCCATCTATTCAGAGCAAACCTGGGCCGTTTCTGTCTATTGCTAATTTTCTTTAAATGTAACTGTGCTGCTGCTCCCTTGATCATCTGAAAGCAGGAAAGGCTCTGGTGCTTGGCAGGATTGCCTCTCACACCTGATGCAGGGTGCAAAGGAGGATGAGCATTGCTCTGTTCTTGAATTACTGTGTGTCTCCTTTCTCCAGATCAGACACTGGAATGACATCTGCATGCAACCCTTCCACCACCCACAGCAGCTCCTGCTCTGTGCAGGCACCAGCCAGGGCTGTGTGTGCCCACACTGCCCCAGAGCTGCTCACCTGGGCTGGAATTTGGCTTTGCTCAGCCTGCTGGAGGCCTCCACTGCTCTTGCAATCAGTATTTGTTTCTAAGTGGTGGCTCTGTTTCCTAGAGCACATTCAAGTGTGATTTCAGAGTTTCACTAGGCTTTTGCAATAGCACACTCACTAGAAGGAATGAAGGAAGGGATGCAGATTTCAGAGAAGAAAGTACTTGTGGGCATCAGTGTTTAGGAACCTGTTCCAAACCCCCGTGCCCGTCCTTTCCAGAGTGGGTGCCCTGCCTGCCAAGAGTTTGGGGTTACCCTCCATCAGTATATTTACCCCCCAGGAGTTCTGGGGGGACTCAGCAGCTGTGGAATTGTGGTGCTGCACAAGCACAGGGCAGGTGCTGCTGGCACCTCTCGCTCCTGTGTCAGGTGTCATCGCAGGAGCTGCCCCATCTCCGCCAGCTGGGACAGTCCCAGAGTGTTCCTGTGGGTATTGTGTTCCCATAAATGGAGACTGTCCCAGCAGCCTGGAATGCTGTCCCCAGCAGCCCCTGGCTGCGCTGTGCTTTCAGACCCCAGCAGGGAGGAGCTGCTCACCCTGCCCACACTGCGGCTCCAGCGGGTCCGTGCGGGCATGGGGAGCTGGAGCTGAGGGTTTGCAGGCTGGCTCCCCTCTCCACTGCCAGTTTGGAAAGGGCTGCCTGTGCTCAGAACCTTGGCAGCTGTCTCTGATTTCTGAGGCTGGGATGTGGAGTCACTCAGAGCAGGTTGTTCCCAAGTGGAGCACAACCTGTACAGGGCAGTGTTTGTCAATGGCAGCTCATTCCTGTACCTGGTTTTCTCTCAGGTGTGATGTATATATGTTATTTCTGGCCCTTCAAAGCAGGTTTGGTGTTCATCCATGCCAAAGTTATATGTGAAATGAGGTATTTCCAAGAGACCAGCATGGAGTTTCTCCTCTCTTTGGCCTGTCTGTGCTGTGTCTCCTCCAGAGACACTTCACCTCCCTCTGTGCAGCTCTCTGTTCCTCTGACATGGATTTGATAACACCCAGAAAGGTGGGTTTCACCCACAGGCTGTGTTGTTGTAGGCAGTGCAGCAGTCGTGGCTCTGGTAAAGGTGTTGATTGTGCAGACTTTGGAACCAGATCAGAATCCAAAATTCCCCTCAAATGGGGAAGGGCTGGGTGCCAATCCTCAGCTCTGAAAACATCTTTTCTCCCAGTGAATGGCCACTGCTGCTTACTGCACTGTGAGCTGAGAAAAGCTAGCAATCCCTGGGCAGACAAGGTGAGATGTGCTCATGTCTGGGGTCAGGTTTGCAATGGAGGATGGCACGGAGGGAGCGCAAGGTGTGGTGAAATTCCTGGAGAAAACAGTCTTCAGTAATCAGAATGGGAGTTCCCGCATGCTGCAGGCATCAAAGCAGCCCCCCTTGTGCAGGTGGGAGCATGGGCTGCTCCCTGTGCCATGGCCAGACTCCACATGCCTCTGGTTTTGTTACTCATGCCTTAATCTTTTTATTCCCTTGGGGAAACTCATAAAAGTAATTGTAAATCTCTGGCAAGGCACTGGGAGGAGAGGGAAGCGCGGGGAGATCCCTGCCCTGGCTGCTCTGTGGGTGCTGCAGCCTCAGGCTGAGCTGGCCCCTTCCCAGGGGCACTGTCCCAGGGTGATGTTAGGATGCTTGTATCCCCATTCAGGTGTTCTGTTTATGCTGGATATTGTGTTCTGTGCCTTCAGGACTGGCTCTGATGAGCGAAGTTTTGTTTTGTTTTGTTATCAGCCGCTCCCCCACGGCTGGTGGGACACAGAGACAGGGCAGTACATAGTGCAGCTTTGGCTTTTTGCTTTGCTCTTGCTCCTGCTTTGCTCTTGCTTTTTGCTCCTGCTCATTAGCAGTTTAGTTAAGCAGTCCGAATTCTTCCCTGGACTGTTTTTCCTTTCCCATTTCTGGACCCACTTGAGCCTGCTCTGGACTGGGCCCTGGCAAACACCCAGAGTTGGCACCTTGAGGCTGCAGCAGCTGCCCCAGTGCCAGAGGGACTGATAACAGAGCCACCACCCCAGGAGAGACTTTCTGCATTTGTCATCTTTGTCAGAGCAGTGACAGAGTGGTGTCATCCAGTATTGTTCATTTTGTGTGCTGGGGTGCTGTGCCTGTTAAATAAACAGGTTCTTTCCACTTCTCTCTCAGGAATCCTTCCCAAAGGTTTGGGTGGAGGGGCTGTGTGGCTTGCTTTCTGGAGGGGCCCCTTTGGAAGTTTTCTCCCAAATTTGCCCTAAACCAGGGCAGGCACCCAGGCACCCCTGCAGAGCCTCACCCATCCCCTTCCTCTTTGGGCTGATCAAAGACCTCCCTGGAGAGCATGGAACCACAGCCAGCCCCCAGCACCAGCAGTGTCCTCACCCTGGGCTGCTGAGTGCAGGGTCCAGCAAAGGACACAGGGGACGGGACCTCTGGAGAGCATCTCCTGCACTGGGAGGCTGCACTGTCCCTTGGAAAGGGGATTAGGGCAAATATTTTATTGTATGCCCCAGACAAGAGCACTGAGCTGCTGCTGGGTATTTGATACCCCAGCGGGATCGCTCTCTGCCCGCCGCAGCCACGGCAGCTAAGCCCAGTGCTTAGCATCAGGAAATCCCTCACAGCCCTGCAGCCTTTGAAGGCAAGTGTGACCCTTTGATTGGCAGCCCTAAATCTGACTGGACTTAAAAATAGAACCTCAGCATCAGCTCTCTGAAATTCAGCTCTCCTCAAGCTTCATTTTTTTGGCCCTGCTTAATTCTGATTTTGACGTACAGGCATTATAATTAGGCAATTTGCAAATGGGAACCGTAAAAAGAAAGCAAAATAAGGCTGTGCTATGGAGTGACAGCCCTGTGCTTACCCTGTTAACTCATCAGATATGGAATGCTGTGTTGGGTGGGCTCCTACTCTCATCTACAGTGATTCTTGTGCTCTAGTTTTGTAACAGGTATTTCAAGCAATGGAGCAAACAGGGGGAAATTCCAGTCTCTGACCTGGCTGACAGACACCAAACACTCCTGCCCAGGTGTGTCCCACAGCTTGGAGGGTCTTCAGGCCAGAGGCCACTTACATCAGTCTCAGAGTAATGGTGGGTGAAGCCTCATGCTAAGAGCTTTCTTCTGCTCTTCTACCTCCATTTCCAGCTGCCTACAGTATTTCTGATTGCTTACCCCAGCCAAAGAACAGTGAAATCCACATATACTTCCCCCCAGAGCTGGGAGTTTTTCAGCAGTAATTAAACAGTCCTCAAATGAGACCCCTCAGACTGCCAGCAGCTGCACAGCACAGGACATCAGTGACAGAGATTTGTTTCTTTGTTTGATTTTAATTATTCTGCTTCACTGCAAAATCCCTTCCAGTTATACCAGTACAAAAGCACTGGGTAAACAAAGCTGATTTTGCTTGTCTGATGTGCTGATGCCCCTGGTGGATTTTGCTGTGGTGGGGAGTTTTGCCAGGATAGCTGCACCAGCAGGACTGGGTAAGGGCAGGTGGCAGGACTGGATGTGCATCAATTGATTGGCAGTCAATGCTCTGCATCTCTGCTCAGTCACTGCTCAGGAACATGTTGGGTGAGGGTGTTGCAGCCTCAACCAGTATCCAGTGTGCTGTGAGCAATGCAGGCTGACCTCTGCTTGTGCAAGGAATGTGTGGGGCAGCATGCCAGGGAAGTGTGTGCATGTGTTTTGGGCTTGTGCCCACATTCCCACGCCCCATCACACCTCGAGGCTGGGGGTTTTTCCTCAGGGCACCCCAAAGTGAGATATTTCAACACTCACAGCCCAAGCTCTGTGTAAAACCCAGGTCCCCAAGCAGGCAGGAGCCTCAGCTGGGGCTGTGCCCTGCAGGTCTGAATGGGCTGCTTGGAGGAAAACCTTTTGCCTGACCATTTCTGCCACCCTGACTTGCATTCAAACACTTCAGAGTCATCTGCTGGGGAGCTGCCAGTGGCCCACTGCTGCTCTTTGGGTCTGGGTCATGCACAGACACGCAGGGGAAAGAATTCCTCCCCTCACTTCCTTATCTCCCCAGGAGGAATGCAGAGCAGCCTTCATTCAGTGCACACACACCACGCTGTCTCTAGGAATAACCTCCTGAAATTACCTTTTTGGAGCTTGGGAGAGGGGGATGCTAAAGAGGAGCTGATGATTTTGAGGGAGCATGGAAATAATTCACATTTCTATCCTTCTTTTTCCTGAAAAAGATGGTTCTCTTGCTCTCACAACTCTGAAATATCCCTTAAAAAAATGAGGCCCCTTCTCCACAGCACACAAACTGTATGATCTTGCAAACCATTTCATCCTGCTTGTGAGTGCAGGAACTCTTTGGAAGCCCGGGATGAAGTTTCCTGTCTCTGCCCTGTGTGCGAGGGGCACACCAGGAGCTGAGCTGTGATTCCCTCACAACACCTGGGAATCAGAACTCCCAAAGAACACCACAGCAGGACTCTGTTGGCAGGGTGTGCAAGCCAATTTGCCGCTTGCCTTCTACACTTTACTTCCCTGTCTGTGGTTGTTTGTCTCTGCTCTGCTCTTGCAGTTTCACTGCTGCTTTGGGCTGGTTCTTCTGCCCTCGGTGGTGTTGACTTTACTGTGGAAAAATGTGGGGAGGTGCTTGGAGAAGCAATTATTTTGTGTATTGGCTTTAGGCTCCTCATGTTTTGCTGCCTCCTTATCTTTCTGTTTCCCAAGAAGTCTTACAGATATTTCTTTCTGTGTATGTTTAAATGCATGCACACCTATATATATGTAAATATATTTATGTATATACACATGCATACATGTGGATATATATATATATGGTGGGCCAAAGAAACTTGTTGAATTCCTGCAGTGTCCCTGGAAATGAGTGTGTATTCCCTTCACCTATTCATTGGGAGGGATTTTCACACATATCTGAAGGAATTTTACCAGATATGGCAGTGTGGCAGTGGTAAGCACAGTCACAGGCACCACACAGCACTGAAGGTGCCTGGAACTCAGTTCAGCCACAGATATGGCTCTGAGGCAGCCAGACTCCACTCCTCCTCAGCCTCTTACCTCCCTGGGAAGAGGTGACAGGGCTAAAAAGAGCATTGTTGAAGCTATGAAAGACCTCTGGGACAAGGACATCTTGCCTTTGAGGAGGTGGTTATTGCCCACTCTGCTGTGATTTCTGTCCCAGCTGTGGAAGGAGCTTTGGCTGGGAATGGCAGAGATGTTGGTGCTGGAGTGAAGCTGGTCTTGCTGTAAAACACACAGCTGCTGTGCCTGATGTCCTGGCTGGTCATTTTCACTGATGGCAGCCACTCAAACCAGCGTTTCCCATGTGAATGGAGAGTGTAGTCCCCTCGAGCTGGCAGCAGTGGGTCTGTCTGTGGGGCAGCCCCTGGCCCAGGCTGGCTCCTGGGTGTTCTGCTGATGGCTGCTGGAGCTGTCCCCTGCTCTCTGAGGATGCTCCCTGGCCACTGGCGCAGCTCAGGAGGTGGCCATGGGACCCAGCCAGCTGATGGCAGGTGGGCACTACCCAAAAGCATCTCAGGACTGTTTGCCAGTGGCCCTGGGCAGGCAGATCCCTCCTGCCCAGACCTGCCTCCCGTGCAGGGAGTGCTGCGGGCTGGAGCGCTGCCCGCCGGGTTCAGGGCAGGAGAGCTGTCTGCAGCCTGGGAGAGGCCCCTCTGATGTGCATGCCAGCAGCTGCACACAGACACAGACAGCTGGATGAAAGGTGAAAGGTGTGTAAAATCCCCCCTGGGGGCTAGGATTGAAGCTGTGAAACCAAAAGCTTATGGAAACACTTAAGGCTCCATCTGGGGTAGCCATATTTCCCTCCAGAAGCAGTGGGAGTTGAGAGATCATAAGCTCTGACTCTACTGGTGTTTCATTTTGGAGCAGCCATGTGCTTTTGAAGTAAATGTCCTAATTGTCCTTGCTCTCTGCACACTCCATGGGCTGGCAGTGCAGTTTTTTGCAGACAAACTGGGCTCATTCTGGTGGAAAGCAGATCAGAAGTTCTGCCTGAGCTTGCACCAGATGTTCTCCAGCTGTGGAAGAGGATGTGGTGGATGAAAGCAGCAGCTGGTCCTCTTGGCAGCTGGGAAGGACATGCATGTTTAGGGGCTTGCTCCAGGAGATTCAGCCCAGCTGGAAGTGCCATCCTCGAGCAGCACACATGGTGGGTGTAGGAACCCAGAACCAACAGCTTCAGCCAAGGGATCTCCTCTGTCACACACAATTCTCTGCTCTTGCAGGCACTGCCCTTGAGCTTCTGTGACCTTGAGCCCTTGGTGAGTAGTGGCCTCAAGTGGGTGTTGAAGTTTGGCCCTTCAGGGACTACAGGTCATCTCGTTTGTGTCCCACACCTGCAGCTGCAGCATGGCCTGTGCTGAAGTGTTTGCAGGCTCTGCTCTGCCAGGGTGAGGGTCAAGTGTCCCCCCTTTGTGCTGGGGTCAGCATGGGCCATCAGGAGAGCACTGGCTGCTGTTTTACACAGTAGGTGTTTGACAGAATGGCCAGAATGGTCTTCTTGCTGAGACCTCCATCAGAACAGATGCTGGATATTCCCTGGGGTCCCTGTGATCTGGAAAGCGATTGCAGCCATCCTGGGACACCTTGGGAAGGCCCCTGCTGCCTTCTGCAGCTGTAAAAGCACCTCTTCTGGGGAGGATCAGGGTGTGGGAGGCCCTGGGCTGGCAGCTGGAGGTGTTGTGCTGTAGGGGCAGAGCAGCAGCCGCCTCGCCCGCTGCTGAGCCTCGGCTGTGCTGCACTGGGCTGAGCACTGGGGCAGGGAGCAGCCCCAGGAGCTCTCCCAAGCTCACCACCTCCAGGCTCTGTCCCCCAGGTGCCACTGGCCTGGGCAGGGCAGCAGAAGCTCCAGGTGAGGCTCAGAGCAGGGCCAGTTTCCTGCAGCTGTCAGGGGAGCAGCTGGAACACAAAGCAGCTCTTTCCAGGCTCAGAGCCAAAGTCTCTGCTCCTCCTTGTCAAGCTGGGCATCATCCCAACCCACGCTCTTCCTGCAGGAATCACTGGTGCTGGGAGTGGCCAGGCACCACCTCCAGCAGGAAGGGGCAGAGCCTGCTGCTCTGATAGGGATATCCCTTCCAGCTGGTTGATAAGGGCCAGGATGGGAAAAAGCCTCTGGAAAGCAGCAGAGGGTCACTCCTCAAATCAAGGCATCTCCCAGCCACACACTAACCTTCCCAAGCACAGCTTGGTGCTTCCATGAGTTCTGTGTTTTCCTTTTTTCATGTTGTAAGTTAATAAAGTTCTTTCCTTTATTCCTAAGCTGGAGCCTGCTTTGCTCTATTTCTGGTCACATCTCACAGCAGCCACTGGGGAGAACATATTTTCAGGGGGGCACTGGCATTGTGCCACCACCAAACCATGACACCATGATTCCTTTGGGCTTGCTGTGGGAGGATAAGCAGTGCCTGGTCAGGGGAGCACAGCCCTCATGTGGGGTGAGCTCAGGGCTGGAGCTGTGCAGAGTGAGCTGGGCACTTTGGGTCAGGTGGGAGCTGGGCTGACAGCACCACTGCCAACACGGGCAGAATGGCAGGAGAGCAGCTGGATGTCCTGTGTCTGCTGGGGAATGTGCCTTGGAGAAGGCTGGGAGCAGTGGGAAGGCTGGGCCAGGCACTGCCTGCCCTGGGGGAAAGGCTCCAGTGGGAGCAAAGGAATGTTTGCACAGAGGGACAGGGAAGAGGCCAGTGCTGGAGTTGGGAAGACAGTGGAGAAGTGATTCATGTGGCAGCTGGTTGGAGAGGTGCTTTTCAAGTCCTGCCTTATCTCTTTAATCTGTGCAATCCCTGGCATCTTGCTGGTGCTTTTCATCTAGAGATCCCTGAGATGACCACAGTCATCACCCCAAGCAGGAGGCTGGAAAAATTCAGGTGCAGAGCAGGTGGAGGTGAGAGCCAGGACTAAAACAAGAGCAGCTGCCCCTCTCTGTGCTGCTGAAACTGTCCTGCTCTGGAGAAGCATGGGGCAGCTGACCAAGCCCAAGGCTGTGGTGAGCTCAGCCGTGCTGCTGAGCTCAGGGCTCTCCCCTGGTGCCTTGGCTTTGTGGTGGAAAGGGCTCTCTGCTCTTTCTGTGGGTTCTGGTGGCCAAGGCAGAACAAAGCCCTGGGTCCTGCAGGGGTTTTCTAACAGGTGTCTTTGTGAGGGCAGTGCCAAACCATGGCAGATGCCAGGAGCCACTGGTCTCCTTTTGCCCAGGGTGTTTTGACAGCAGTGTGTGTGGTTTGGAGAACCTGTCTGTGCAGGTGCTGCTTTTGTTGTGTTCAGTGACCAGGCTGTTCTTCTATCACACCTATCAAAATAACATCTCAGCACTTCTGAGGAGTACATGAGGTGATGTGATTGCTATCCCATGGGGTGTGCTGGTTCTCACAGCCTCTCCAGTGGGAAGAGGACACATTTTAAAGTGCTTTGCTTTGTACTTTCATACCCACGTAGGCTAAGGAGGGCAGGGCAGGGGACAGAGAGGTTTGAGGTTATGTGGCTGCTCCTGAGTGATTTCTTCCCACAGTCCAGAGGGACTCAGGAAAGTCCCTGCCCTTGTTTTGGGGCTGCTCCGTCCCAAGGAGCTCAGGCATGGCTCCCCTGCCTCACTTCACCATCCTGCCCAACGTTTGCTCTTCTCAATGCGAGGAAGAGAAACAGCCTGAGCACTGGGAGATGGTGCAGACATGGGCAGGAGCTTCTGGGGCTGCCAATCAGCCACTCTCAGGTTATCCCAGTTGGAGTGAGAAATTGTCCTTCAGCAGATTCCTGCTGCTGTGATGGAGGAGGAGGAGGCTGGGCAGGGAGAGAGGCAGAGAGGAGGAGGGTTGGAAGAACTCCTGGTAAAGGAAGGGCCAACCTGGCAGTGGTTTCTCTTACCCTAGCAAGTCATTCCCTGCTGAGCAGCTTCCCAACAGCCACCAAAGCTTCTGTGCTGCCATTTTCCCTTGGGAAGGGACCCTGGAGAGGAGGCATCATTCCTGTTTCTCCTCAGTGGCATTCTGCAGAGCAGAATGGACAGTCCTTCAGCCCTGAAGAAGAGCCCTTTGAGCTGTTTCCTGAGGACCCAGTCTCTTTGTGGCAGCAGATGCAGGATGGATTGAAGAAGTCCATTTGCTTGGTGGTGTTAGCTGTGGAAAACCTGATGGAAATGTTCTAATGCACTTTTCAATTCCAAATATGTGGTAGGATTTATGCAATTTATGCTACCTAATGCAGGAGCCATAGGAGAGCCTTGGAGCAAAGTGTCCCCAGGCTCTGGTAGGTCCATGGTGATGCCTCCAGCCATGTTCTCACCAGGACTTTGACTTAGAGATTAAATATCTCAGCAGTGCAGAACAGATCCAGGGCTGGCTTCAGCTTCTGCTGCATTATTCATGAATATGGGAAAGCTCTGAAAAATGTGACAGACTTTGGGTTAGGTCTTCAACACAGCATAGCTTCACATGAGATGAAATGTGAGCACGTCCCTGTAAGACAGGAGTGCACACACTGGAAGCTGTGGGACAATGGCATAAATAAAGGGAAGGTGAAGTCTTTGCTGTTCTGCTGGTGCTGGGTTTGTTTTCACTTTCCTCCCAAGGAATCACTTCTGCCAGTGACCTGCAAGCACTCACAGCCATGGCAGCATGGTTCAGAGCACTGTGGAAACATCTGAATTGCTTTTGCATGGGGTTTTGCAAGACTGGGGTTGCAGAGGATCAGGAGCCCCTCCAGGCCCTCTGGAGAGGCCACACTGGCAGCACAGTCTCCTTTTTGCCAGACTGAGCACTCAACAAAGAGGTGAAGTGAGGATGCAGCTCACGTTCCCTTTTCCTGCCCTGTGCTCAGGCAGTGATGTGCAGGGGCTCAGCACCACTCCTACATCTCCAAAGCAGTTTGGCCTTGTCACTGAGGGTGGCTGGGGGACCTCAGGCTGGGAGGAGGCCTGAGGGAGAAGGCAGGGATGCTCAGAGGCCCCAAGGGCTGTGTGTGTCCTGGAGAAGACAGCATGGCAGGGCCCCAGTTTCTCTTCCCTACTGATGAAGTGCTGCACTTTCCTAGTGGGAAAGGGTTTGGTCCTGTTTCTGAGAAATAAGTGAGATTTTCCTCTTGGTTTGCATGAGAGCAGGTCTGGGAGTGAAGTTTCCATGAAGGGGACTGTTGTACATGTGGGTGTTCTGTCCACCTGAGCTTAATTTGCTATAAAATCAGTAATTGCTTTGCACTGAAGGCATGTGAGGGTCCTGAGGCTCGGGTGCAGCCTTCCCCACATCCCTGTGTACACAGCAACTGATCTCTGCTTTTTAATTCTCCATTCACAAACACAAGCCTGGAGCAGCACTTTGGCAGGGGACAAAGCCCAGCTCTGCTGCTGTCCCAGCCTTGCCTGTGCTGGGGAGATGTGCTGCATCCAAACAGGTCTGTCTGGCCATGCCTGAGCCCAGGAATCTGGTCTGGGTGCTGGTGCTGGCTGTTTTCAGCCTGCACAGGAGGTGTCTGTGCTCCAAACCCTGTCTGTGCCTTGGGAATGCAGTCCCAGCTGGGAATGGGGTGCAGCCTGGAAGGTGCTGGGGATCCATCCCTGGGCTGGCAGTGCAGGGTCACAGCCACTGCTGCCTGCTGCAGATGTGACAGCAGCATCTGTCTGGGCTCTGCTGCTGTGTGCAGAGCCTGTGTGAGTGAGGGACAGCTTCCACCAGCAGCTGCCAAGGACAGAATTCACAGAATCACAGAATGATCAGGTTGGAAGAGACCTTCAAATCATCAAATCCAACCCAGCCCCAACACCTTAGCTAAACCCTGGCACCCAGTGCCACATCCAGGCTTTGTTGAACACACCCAGGGACGGGGACTCCACCACCTCCCTGGGCAGCCATTCCACGACTTTATCACCCTTTCTGTGAAAACCTTTTTCCCAATATCCAACCTGTATTTCCCTTGGCACAGCTTGAGGCTGTGTGCTCTGGTTGTGTCAGTGCTGCTGGAGACAGAGCCCAGCCCCAGCTGAGCACAGGCACCTCTCAGGAGCTGTGAGAGTGATGGGGGCACTCCTGAGTCTCCTTTTCTCCAGGCTGAGCACCCCCAGCTCCCTCAGAGGTTCCTCTCAGGGTTTGTGTTCCCAGCCCTTTGGTGCTCTCCAGTCTGCACTGGCCAGCTGGCAGGAGGAGCTGCTCCCTTCCTTCTCCTGGGAGGAGATGGGAGCAGCTGGCAATGCATTTTGGGGTTGTCAGTGGAGAGGTGCTTATAATGTAGAGCAAAGTATTATTGCTCTTGTACAGTCCTGGCTTTGGTGAAACCAGATGGGTTTGCAGTAAATATGGAGTTCCTTTGTCCAATGTAATTAGAAGCTGAAATCCATGTGGTTGAAGTGCTCTGCTTTCTGAAGAAACATCTTTTTTTTTTTTTAACTGAACACTGGTGACTTGCAATGGATTCCTGCAGTACTGGTTGGATAGAGGACAAGGAGGTCATATAAAAAGTCACCCTTGGTTTGAAGTGAAGGCAATGAAAAATGAGTGCCTTGTACTAAAACTGTTGCTGGAGATTGTTGGCCAAGTATTGCAGTCTCACTTTCCTATTTTTAAAACTCTCTCACCAGCTGTGATGTGACCCTTCCCTCCACACCCACAACAGAAAAAGAGCCCTTACTGATTAGAAACGGGAAATAATAAAACTCACTAACCACAAAGTATTTTCAAAGACACAAAATAAACAAGCAGAGATAGTGGGAAATTGATATTTCCCACTGATCTCCTTTCAGCACAGTAACCATAGCTAATAATTATAGCCCCTGGGGATTTACAGCTTTTAGAGGGAATGTATGTTTTTAAGATGATGCTGTCAAACTGCAGTAAAATATTTTCATCAGAGTCTCCCCCAGCATAGCAATAAGGTGGGCATGAATGCCATGAGATGCATTGCTGACACCTGCTAGAAGTACAGGAGCACTTCAGGCCTGGTCTGGGGCAGGGAGCTGCTCTCCCTGCTGGTCACACTGGGGTGCACTGGAGGTTCCCCTGGTGGGTGCAGCTGTGGGGGCTCTCATGGCATGGGTTTTTATCTGAACTCAGCTGTATTTGTGACACTAAACTGGGAAGATCTTCAGTGTCTTTTCTCTGCCAGGATTCTGCAGTTTTCTTTGCCTGGTTGGTTTCTCTACTCATGAGTATTCTGTGTGCCTCACTGCCGTGGTTTGCTTGGGCTGGCCCCACCTCCCACCCTCCTCTGGACCTTTGCAGTGGGATCAGGATGATGATGATGATGATAATATGATGATGATGATGTGTATTTTTTACATTGGTGATCACTCCAAGGGCCCCATCAGGAAAGGGGGAATCTTCATTTTCAGGCAGAGGGTGGAAACTGAGGTTGATGTTTGTGCAGTTCTGGATCTGTGCAATTTTATGTCTTTCCCTGACGTCTGACCTGCCTTGCCTCCTTGCAGCCAGGTATAGGCCGGTTGTTTCTCCTGCCACCCTCATGCCACTGCTCCTAATGGCTCTTCGGGAGGGCTGGATAAAAGGGAAAAGGTGCTAAACCCGGAGGTGCTGGTTTGCACTCCTTCAGCACCTCATCCAGCAGATCTCGCTGCATAATGAGCCCCTCGAACTGCGGGGCCGTTCATTAGTATGCTCCGTGTTTGTTTAAGAGCTCCCTGCTCTTTCATTTCTGCTGCGAGCAACTTCTCACTGCCATTGAGATGAAAAACAGGCACCAAATGTTGCCGGCAAGTGAGTAGATTTGTCCCAATCTCCTCGGTCCACTTCTCAGGGAATTTTACCTTCTGCCCTCTAGATGATCTTTGTGAGAGTAAAAGCTGTTATCAGTACAAGCTAAAGCATCGATCCCGCCTGATAAAGCCAGCTCCCTGTTTCCTTCATAGCATCTAAAGTGTCCCTGTGATCCAGGCAGGGCTCTGTGTTTGTGTGGTGAACGCTGCTTTCCTACAAAGTGTCAGGGGCAGCCCCCAAACCAGCCCTTTCAGCTGCATCGAGGAAAAACTGTTTGTGAAAGAAGCAAATAAAAGCAGATGCTCAAACACTCTTTATTCAGAGCATACGGGACAAGGCTGGGAGAAATGTCAGTCGTTATCTTCAAAAGGTTTATTTAGAACTTTTAGTTATGGAAACAAGAAAAATCCCTAAATATAACTATATGTAACACATATATATATAAAACATATGTATATATATATATATACACACACGTGTACTCACAAGCTCTAGAGCAGTGTCAGGCTGGGAGCAGCAAAGCCTGAGTGAGCAACCCACAGAGCATTTCTAAACAGCCTAAAAGTCCAGACCACCTCTCTCCCCTTTTCTCTTTTTTTTTCTTTTTTTTTTTTTCCCTTCCTAATAATTGCAGCATTTTTACAGGACTCAAACTGGAATCTCCTACACTGCACGGGGATGATATTAAAAATAAAAAGCAGAAGAGACCAGTTGCTTACCCTTTTATCCCTTTAACAAAGGGGTCTCAATGGCTTATGTGAGATCTGAAGGTAAATTTGATTCCAGAGAGGTTCGTTGCTTGTTGTCTTGTATTTTTATTAATAGAAAGTTAATTATATTAGAATGTAAGACAAGAAAACTATATAATTATTATACACTAAAGAGCAAAAGAGGATTCAGAAGAAGACAATAATTTAGATGTATTAAATAAATAAAAAATAATAGCAGCCTTCTACAATGCAGGCTACACATAGGTTTACTTCGGTTTGAAGTACCCAGGTCTTTAGTACACCTACAGGAACAGATTTGCTCCACAAGTGTTTTAAAGAAACATATCTATAAGATACATACGTAAGAGTGTCTAAGGTTAGGACAAAAATGGAAAGAACACTTTACCACGGTCTCCACATATCTAATGACCCCATTCTGGGGTTGTTATGGGAAAAATTTGGCTGCAGAACCTGTCTGGGGGGTGCAGCATCAACCTGGTTGAAAAGCGCCAGCGAGGGCAGCTGGAGGGGATTTTTGGAAGCTTGCTTGTTCTCCGCGGGGTAGAGGCGCTCCCGTGCCGGGCTCGTGCCCCGAGCGCTGCCCTTGGGGCTCGGGGCACTTTTCTGTGTCGGGAGCGGCTGCTGAGCCGGGCTGCCAGACCGGAGCGCGGCTTTGCAGGGGTCCTCCCCGGAGCGGGGCAGGGATTTGAGCAGGTGGTTCAGGAGCCGCGCCCCCAGGCTCTTGTCCATCCACTCGCAGGTGAGCAGCAGGTTGTGCACCTCGTGCATGCACTGGATGTAGCCGGTGCTGTACCTCTGCTGGGCCTCCAGCCCCACCTTGGAGTCAGCTGTGCGGGACAGGACGCAAAGGGTGAGCGGGGCAGAGGCACGGGCTGCTCGCTAAAGCACCTCTGGGCTTTAGAGATGCTTTGTTTGCGGGGGGAAGGTGAGCGGGGGGCGATCCCTGTGCCCTGCTGCCCGGCGCCGAGGCTAAACTGCACCAAAAAGCAGCAAACGGGCTCAGGAAGGGAAAAACGCCTTCAGGATTCCGTGGATTAAGCAGTGCCCGGCTCCATCTCCCCATCTAGTGGAGAAAGCCAAAGCCCGCGGCAGCCTGGGCCTGGGCGGTGTGAAAGGTGCTTGTGCCAGGCTGCCAGGGGATCAGACCCGCTAGCATCGGGTAAGGGACCGGGCACTCACCCAGCATCTTGCTGCTCTGGATGTTCTGGAGGTGCTTCACTGTCATCTCCAGGATGTCTGCTTTTTCCAGTTTAGACTGCTGATAGGGAAAGAGCGCAGCAGTTAGAGGCAAAGAAGGGTTTGCACCATGGCCAGTTTCTCTAAAGATGAGGCATTTCCCTTCCTCACCCCACAACCCAACTTCCTACCAGCAGAAGGACAAAAAGGAGCATAAAATGAGCACTTACATCCAGGTGAAATGCACCCACAACAGTCTCCTTCAGCTGGTCTAAGCAGTTATTAATCCTTTCCCTTCGCTTCCGCTCAATGAGGGGTTTCCTTAACTGGCAAAGAAAAGGAGCAGGAAAAATCACTGTTGATATTTTAATTTCCTCTTTCTGCTGCAGTTCAGCAATGCCAGAGATCCCTTCCCTGTGTGAAGCCAGCGCAGGGTGGCACTGCTCAGCAGGGACAAGGTGTGGATGGAGCGTGTGCCCATCCCTGAGGTGGCATCACTTCTCCCTTCTCCCACTTCCAGTCATTTCAAAGACAGAAACTCACTTCACCTGATCAAAACGGAGAGAAGGCACAGAAAGGAAGCAGAAAAACACCCACATGAGTTAAATTCAGAGAAAACATCTTTCTAAGAGGAGAAAAAGTGTTGTCCCCTTCCTGTGTCCTGGAAGCAGTGGCCAGCACCCCTCATTCCCATGCCCAGCTCAGGGAACACTTACCTTCCTCTCCTCCTTGGTGCTGGCCACCTTGTGCGTGCCCGTGGTGGCCGTGGCCGTCATCCTGGTGCAGGCAGCCGGCCCGGCTCGGCAGGACGGGATGGGAAGGGATGGGATGGGATGGGATGGGATGGGAAGGGAAGGAGGCGCTCGGGCAGTGGCCCGCTCCCCCTCCAGATAGGCTCTTTGCTGCTCCGCTGCTCCTCGGCTGTATTTATAACCCCAAATTAGCATCTGAAAGGCAACTTTCCTTGGCGGGACTTCTTTTCCCACACGAGGGGTCGAGCCCGGAGGTTTGTGGCCATCAATCAAAGCTGACAGGTCACTGCTTCTTTTCAATGACCACGCCGGCCCCCCCAAACGGCGACAGATGTCCAGCCTCCGACGCTGGGCTTTGGAGGCATCCTTTGTTCGGGCAGAAGGGGAGGAAAATGGGCGCGCTCGGAGGAGCTTGCGCGGCTCCTCGTTCAATTTGCACAGATTCCCAGGGAGGGACACAATAGCCGGGAAGCGGTTGAATTACACCTGGGAAAATGCCTGCTACTCATCTCTTTCTCCTCTATCTCCTTGAAGCGATGCCTATTTTTACCTGCTAACCGAACCCAGTCGTTTCACATCATTGTAACAGACTCTTAATTTAAAAACAGAGTACTTCAGCTAGGAGTTCCTGCTCCCAGGGATTATTGTTACAAGGAAAGGATGATCGATTAAAAACTGTTGACAGCAGACACCCGAAGGAAGGTTGTTTCCATCACAGAAATCCTGTAGGGAAAACATGGGAACTTTATTTACCTCCTGGGAACTGAATTATCTGTTGCACCTGGGTGGATGTAGGTAATGTGTAACTCTTCTAGGTTTTGGCTGCTCTGCAGAATTTAATATTAAATGTACAGGGTATTGAAGATACTAACAAACCTAGCGTTGAGTTAGTCCTGTGGAAGCTTTACTTCTTTGGGTTTTTTCCCCCATGCTGCGAGGCTTGGGTGGCTTTGTGAGGAAGGGGGTTTGTTTGCTGCTCTGGAATGCTGGGGCAGGGGATGAAGGGCCTTTTGAGGAGGCTTGGTGTGGGATGAGAATGCACTTTTATACTTCCTCACTTCTGCCTGGCTTGGGGGAGAGTATGAAGGTGTTTTTCATGACCTTGATTTGCTTTCTGAAGCTGCTTTGCTAATGAGCAGGATTTGGCAGTGTCCTGTTGAGTCCCACAGGTGAAGCCCTTTGGATTGGTGTCGAATGTGTCACCTTGTTGAGGTGGAGAGGAAGCAGATGCAGCAGTTCAGAAGCACTGCAGGCCCTCCCAATGCACTGGGGGATTTCCCAGCTCCTGGGAAAAATAAATGTTTTATTCAAATAAATAAAAAACAAGAGCAGCATTCTACAATGCAGGCTACAGATAGGTTTACTTCAGCTTCAAGTACTCAGGCCTTTAGTACAGCCACAGGAACAGATTTGCTCCACAAGTGTTTTACAGAAACATATCTGTAAGGCAGACGGTGCCCTGGCTGCAGAGCCCTGTGTCCCTCCAGCTCTGGGTGGGGACATTCCCCAGTGACAGCAGCGAGGACATCATGCTGTTCCTTGCTCAAGCACCGTGTGGGTGTGAGTGTGTCAATGCAAACATACCTGCAGCACGCCCTGCTGCCTGGGCTCATCACCAAAACATGTCCCCAGCCATGGGACCTGGCAGGCAGAGGCTGTTGGCAGTCACATGCAGAGCTGGGGTGCAGTTCCTTGGTTTTATAAGTGCCCTACTTTGGCAATGGCCTGGGACAAGCTGGGGTGGTTGTTGTGCTGGGAGATGAGGGTTGGGAGGGGAAGGTTCATAATTTATCCTTTGTGCCAGGTAAGGGGTGGGATTCTTATCTCTGGGGTGTTGTCTTCAGAGACAGCAAAAGGAGATCCCACCACCCTGTGCAGGAGGCCCTCACATCAGCCAGCCCAGGCTCCTCACCTGTGAAGACTCCTTTGGTTTTCCAGGCTTTTTCCAGTCCAAGGAAATGGATTGTTGCTATTTATAAAAGGTGTAGCTGAGGCCACATGATTCCAGCAGCTCGACCTGGAGAAGGCAGGGCTGGGCTGCGGCAGGGGGCACAGAGCACATTCTGGTTTGCGCCCAGGCTGGTGGTCCCTGCCCATCTCCCTCCACCTTGTGCAGAGAGCAGCACCTTCCCGAGGCACCCAGGGCAGCAGAGAGAAGCTGAGATCACCTCAGCTCCTGGCCCAGCTGAGCACAGCAGGAGTGTCAGCAAATCCAGAATTACCCAAAATCTCTGAAAAGTGTGTCCCGTGCCTGCTGGCACTGCTGCACAGTGCAGCGTGTGCCCCAGGCTGGTGGCCCGAAGGCTGGCCAGTCCCTGGTGCCACCAGGAAAGCTCTCTCAGTGTCTGTGATGGCAGCACCTCCTTCCTCACCCTCTCTCCCTTCTTTGGCCTCTGCTCGTGGCTGCTGCCTCGGCCTCCCTCCTGCCCCCCTTGTCCTGCGAGCTGCCCCGAGCTCCGTGGCTGTTCCCCGGGAGCACCAGGCGAGGCGGTGGCCAGGGGACACCGGGCTGGGAGGACAGGCTGCGGGCAGCGGGGCGGCCCCGGGTGCCCAGCGCCAGCCCGTGCCCAGCCCAGCCGGGCACCGGAGCCCCTTGGCTTGCCCACGGGCATCTGCTGCGGGTGCGCTCATTTCAAGGTTCATTTGTAAGACAGCGCCGCAGTGAAAAAGAAGAGCAGCTTTGGCTGTAAACAGTTATTTTACACCTCTCAGTCACGGCGAAAGCCTTTATTTCGGAGGCGGGGGTGCGGGCGGGAGAGCTGCCCTGGCTTTGGGCAAGGCTGACATCTGTGCCGGGGATTGCAGGGACCCAACAGCCCCATGCTAATGAGCATTACAGGAGCTTTCTGCGAATTCCCGCTTTCCTTTTGCGTTGCCACAGCCAGGTTTCACTGAAAAGGGGATTCTCCTTCGTAAACAAAGCCTCCCTTTTTTCCTGGGCTTTCCAAAAAAAAAAAAAAAAAAAAAAGGAAAGAGAGAGGAGTGAGCGCTGCTTAGAGTTTTCTCTTTTTTTTTTTTTTTTTTTTGCTATTTGTCTACACTTCACACCCCGGAGAAAGAAAACAACTTTTAACATCTGTTCCTGCAGTATTTAAGAGGGAAAGAAAGGCTGTTGAAAAGGGGGAAAGTGTGGCAGATGTTGGCAGGTTCTCTCGGGCGCAGATGTCTTGCTCCGAACAGGACTTTCCTTGGGGAGCGGCGGCCGGGGCTCCTCTGTGCCTCGGGACACGCGACTGCCGAGCGGGCGGGGGACGTGGGAAAGCGCCGCCGAACAAAGGCGCTTATTCAAACAAACCCGAGAGCCGTGAACAATCTAATCACCAGCAGAGAAATGGTCAGCAGCCCCCGGCCCCGCCAGCGAGGGCTTAGGGGCAGCCGGTGGCCACGGGACGAGGGAATTTGACCGGGCTGCAAGCGGAGTGTCCCTTCCTTGCCCCCTGTGCTCCCTCGGGGGCATCCAGCACGGAGCTGTGGCCAGGCATCAGTCCTTGCTGAGGTGCTCTGCAGCCCGGCTGTCCCACGCAGCAGCACAGGGGATGGAGGGCAGGCACCCGCGCTGGATGGCACCCTCTGGATGGAGGGCAGGCACCTCTGGGCTGGCCAGGGCTGTCACACACTCGGGACAAGGCACCGGAGGAGGGACTGTGGGACAGCAGGGACATCTTTGATTAGGCTTTTAATCTACCAAGAGAATAATAATAATAATAATAAAGTAATAATAAAGTAAAAAAAAAAAGCCTCCAATCCTATTGATTACGTCTAGCCTTGTAAAACTGACTTTGATAGGAAAAAAAAGTTTATTTTAATGAAAGCAAAAATTTTGAGAGAACTTTTCATTCCCCTTCTTTCTGGCTGATAAAATAATTTAAAAGAAGATTTTTCCATGAAAGCTGGTAATATTTCTGCTTAAGCACTTTGTAGGAAACAAGTGAGAAGCCCAGAGAAAAAGAAGCTGAGCCAAGAGAATTCACATAAGAGAGTAATTAATTTCAGTTTGATGTCAAAGCTGAGGAGCTCTGTGATTGTTCCTCTAATTCCTGCAATTTTCAGCCTGCTTCATCTCCTCCCCAGTCCATTTTCTCTGGGTTCTGGGCAGGGCAGAGCTGCTCCTGCCAGCGAGGCTGCCATGTGCCAGGACAGCTCTTCCTCTTCCCTGCTCAGGGCTGGAGGGGAGAGCCAGGTGAGTTGAGCTGTGTTACTTCTTTGGAGGCCAAGCACGGGGGCAAGGAGCCCAAAGCCCTGCAGGGGGTGTCAGCTGCGTTTGTCCTGCCAGCAGAGCCCTTTCTGCATGGCAGTTGGGAAGCAGGAGGCATCTCAGCTGGATGAGGAGCTCCATGATGCAGGAAGGGTGCTGCACATCAACACAGACCCGTGCAGCTGCCCAGGCTGGTGGCCCCTGCCTCTTGCAGCTTGGGGTGATACTGTGGCACCGACTCAGAACCTGACAGGGCTAACAAGGAGGCCTGTGCAGTACTGAGGCAAGCCCAAGTCCAACCTTGGCCCTGGCTGGTTAATGAATGGCCTCGTTAAGGCAGCTCAGCCTTTGGCAGGGATGGATTTGCTGTGGGAGAGTGGGAGGAGAGCTGGGCAGGTTCCTGACCGCTGCTCAGTCTGCAGTGTGGGTCACAGAAGGACTATTTGATCCCTCTTTTTTCCAGGCTGGAGATCATGCAGGCTGGGTTTGTCCCCAGACTCGCAGCTGCTCTGGGGTGTGTCTGCTGGCTGGGTGTGGGGCAGTGGGTGCCCGGCCCCAGCAGTGCCAGGGAGGCTGTCAGAGGCAGGGAAAGGGGTCCTGCTCCAGCGTCCTGCCAGCCCATCACTCCCAGGTGTCTGTGGGCTTGCTGGGGCTGGTTTTCTGACAGCAGCTCTAATTCACCACGTGATGTGGGCTCTGGGCAGTGAGGAGCAAAGTGCAGGGCTGGCAGTGGGCAGAGTAAGGTGGGGACAGTGGCTGCTGCCAGCACAGGCTGTGGGTTGGCCCTGATGTGTGAGCATGGGGCACCCTCTGCACCCTGTGCCCCCTCCCTCAGCTCGGGCTCCAGGCCTGCCCTGCCATGAGCAAACACTCTCCAAGGAGAGGCTGCTTTACAGGGGCTTTACTCACTCTGAATAAAGAGGGTTTTGTCCAGCTTTTTCAGAAGGTTGGTTCTGGCTCAAGGCTGAGGTTTTAAAAGGAGTAAAGCTCTCCTTCAAAGCGTTTAAATCTGGATGTTTCTCAGTAGGCACAAGCCCCAGGCAGGCTGTGCTGAAGCCCAGTTTCACCAGGGCTGTTTGGCTGCTGAGCTATTCCGTCGGGAGGAGTGTGAGGAGCAGCAGGACGTGCCAGCGCGGTGACTGGCCGCGCCGGCTCCGGAGGGTGCAGGCGGTGCCGGGGCAGGCGGGCTGGCTCCCGGCACTCAGGCACCGCAGCCGCAGTCTCCCGGAGATTACTCACTGCTGGATGGCCCGGGGGCACCAGGGCTACCTCTCCTGACTGGCCTCAGTTCAGCATGTTGGAATGGGCCACCTGCCATGGCCCATCTCAGCCCGTGCAGCAGCATTTGCAGGAGGAACACGAGTCCTGCGGCCCGTCCAGGACAGGATGGTGCTGGAAATGGGTTGGTCAGAAAAGCAAAGGACGATTTTTCTGTTCTTGGGATGTGGGGAAGAGCATTTGTTGTGTTGAGAGCAGAGTCCCAATGAGCAGACACCACCCACGATAGGCTGTGGGCCTAAGATCACCATCAGAGCTTGCAGAGAGAAGCAATGGCAGTGCTGGGGAAGGCTGCTCCAGACACCCTCTGTGTTGGGATCCTTGGGGATGGAGTGACACTGTGTGTGCCAGGTCATGGTTTCTGGCAGAGGGCTGGTGGGGTTTGTGGCTAGGAGAGCATTGTGTGGTGAGTGGGGAAGAGGCACAGGGCATCTGGCAGATGAGTTTGGTGTCTGTGGTGGCCTATCAAAGCCTGTGAGTTCACCATGGTGTGGCAGGGGAGGAGTGCAGTTGGGAGCTCACCTGCTCCTACTGCTACAGCTGAGGAGAGAGGTCATACATGGCATTGGACAGTGCTACATGAAGTATTTTCATCACAGAGAAAGCCCAGCTCCAAAACTAGCACTGAACATCTGTAAATTCTGTTGATATTTCTAAATCCACCTCCTTTACTGAGTGCACCAAACCTCTCTGGCCCAGCTCAGCCTCCTGGGTACCAGCTGGCTCTACCATCTTTGGGAGTGAACTCCTGGGATAGGAAATAATTACAAGGCTGGTACCAGCTGAGTAATTCTCAGCTTTTCTTTCACACCCCCCCATCCAGCCTTGGTATTAAGGATCAGCTGATGCTCTTGCCATTGCTCAAGCAGTCTCCTGCCTGGCAGGTTAGCAGCGCTCCAGGCCCCACAGGAAATCTTATCTGCTGCTTCTCAGCCAGAGTGCTTGAAACACAGCTCCTGGGCCAAAAGCACCTTATAGGAAACAGAAAATCTGATAAGCTGTGTGGGTGGTGGCAGGCTGTAAGGGTTAGCCCCTTGCCTGTGCTGAATTTTACATGGCCTCGTTATGGAGAAGCCAAAACAAGTGCAAACTCTGCTTTTCTTCTTCCCACACCAGCCCATGCAGCAGCACCCACCTTCTCACAGCTCCTGGTTGCTTTTCATCTTCTCAGGGCCATGGTTTTCCTACCCCAAGGTGGCTGTGCCCCAGGAACTAGCAGGTCTTCCTACACCTTTTGGTTCCTCCACAGCAATGAGAAATGCTCATCCCTGTAACAAAGGAGTGTCTCCTAGATATACCTAAAGAGGAGGGGGAAAGTAAAGAAATTGAAGAGGAGAGTTGGTTTAAAGCAGACAGTATTCATAAACAAAGACAAGATAGTATAAAACCTTTTGCTTTAATTGGTAAAAAATCAGTTACAAAAAACAGATTACAAAAAAGAATCTTAGAGAACATCACAAGGCTTTAAACACCATCCAGGATGGGCTTGGCTCACACAGACCAGAGACCAGGCTGCAGAGCTCCCATAAGGTGGTACAAGGGAGAAGAGCCAAGCTTCATGAGGAGAGCACAGGGCACTTTGAGGGACCATTAAAGGAGAACACTTTAACTTTCTTTATGCAGCATGCCTTGATTTATTTCATTCAGGAGAGCAGTGCTGGGTGTTCTCACACTCTGGGTGGGTTATTTCATTCAGGAGAGCAGTGCTGGGTGTTCTCACACTCTGTGTGTGTGAGATTTTACCAGATGTCACCTGATAACAAGCCTGATCTGTAATGGAATAAACCAAGTGCTTGGTTTATTCAGTGAGCTTCATTTTCACAGCAGCATGGATGCCTGACTCCCCCCACGTTGGACCCCCGGGCTCAGCACCCTGCACACCCCACACTGCAGCCTCTGCACTTCCCACACTGCCAGTTTCTTCTTAGCTTCTCGTTCTTGAGGCTGCATAGTGATGTGGGTTAAGATTCATCTTTGTGAGAAAAATATCTCTTCTGTGCGTAAATGTGGCTTTTGTGCCAGCCTGGCCACACACCAACGCCTGCTTTTTATAGTCCGTGTGTCTACGTGTGCTGTCACCACATCCTGAGCCCCTGGCACAAGACACCTTGTCAGCAGCAATGGGGCAGCCACAGGCCATGCTCTGCAGGAGTGACCTGTGTGCTGTCCTGGGCGCTGGCTCATGGGCTGCCAGGGGGGCATTGCCCTTACAGCAGCATTCCCGACCTGCTGCCCGCGTCTGTTGCTGCAGGGCTGGGATTGCAGCACCCCAGGAAGTGGGAAACGCTCACCTGGGTGTTTGGCACTGTGTGGTCCTGTCTTGGCACAGCCTGGCTGCTGCTGTGACAGTGGAAAATGGGAGGGCTTACGAGGGGAAGGCATGAGCTGCAGGGTCTCTGGTCTGTATGAGCCAAGCCCATCCTGGATGGTGTTTAAAGCCTTGTGATGTTCTCTAAGATTCTTTTTTGTAATCTGTTTTTTGTAACTGATTTTTTACCAATTAAAGCAAAAGGTTTTATACTATCTTGTCTTTGTTTATGAATACTGTCTGCTTTAAACCAACTCTCCTCTTCAATTTCTTTACTTTTCCCCCTCCTCTTTAGGTATATCTAGGAGACACTCCTTTGTTACAGGGATGAGCATTTCTCATTGCTGTGGAGGAACCAAAAGGTGTAGGAAGACCTGCTAGTTCCTGGGGCACAGCCACCTTGGGGTAGGAAAACCATGGCCCTGAGAAGATGAAGAGCAACCAGGAGCTGTGAGAAGGTGGGTGCTGCTGCATGGGCTGGCGTGGGAAGAAGAAAAGCAGAGTTTGCACTTGTTTTGGCTTCTCCATAACGAGGCCATGTAAAATAATAATAAAACCCCCACTGCCACAACCCTTTTTTTTCTTGCTTGTGGATTTTTAACATTAGGAGCTGTGCCCTGGGTTTGCTCTGTCAAAAAGCAAAAATAGGTCACGAGACACATGAGTTCCCTAAGGAGTTTTCCAGAAGAATACCTGTGATCAGCTGGGTGTCTTGTTGTGTTTCAAAGATGAGGTTTCATCCCCTCTCCCCATTCCAGGTGTGTCTGTACACAGACGTGCAGACAGTGATGCCCTCTCACACCTGCACACAGACAATTTTCAGATAATACAATTTTGTAGCCCTTTTCCAAAGCGGTGCCTGCCTTGGAAGGTTGGGACAGCAGAGCTCTGGAGTTCTCTCCTCACTGGGAGCCAGGGGTCCCATCAGGAGCAGGAGGAGAGCTGCAGAAAAGCTTTGGAGAGTCTCAGGACAGGTCATGTGTGTATTTGCTGGTGTTGTCAAGTGATGTGGCCAGGGCTCCTATGCTAGCTGAGCCTGAACCCAGCTGAAGGGCAGCACTAAGCCCGTGCCCCTCACAGGTTTCTGCTGTAAGAGCTAATGCATTCATTTCTGCAAAGCCCTTTGAAGGGGTAAAGGGGTAAGCAAGTGCACAGCAGTGTTATCCTGAGGCTGTGAGCTTCAGAGTTTAACAGCATTACTTAAATAGGAACCAAGTTAGTCACCTTGTACTTTCTTTAAAATGTAAAAGAAGAGGGAAAGCATCTAAAAGGAATAACCCAACAGTAATTTTCAGCAGTGTTCACAGCCTTTTGTCTTTCTGCATGATTTGGGATTCTTACTGTATTTGCTTCCAGTTCTATTGAATTAATGGCTGTATTTGACTGGGGGTTTTTTTGTGTATGGTGTTTTGTTTTTTGTTTTTAGCTCAGGAAATACATTTTACACTAGTGCTGTTTCTTGGGGTGACTTCTTTTACTTCTTTTCATCTTTACAATGATGATGGAAACCTGATTTTGGCTTTAGTAGTAGATCCTCCCTGGAATGGATGCTGTGCTTTACAGATAACTTTCAATTGTTCCACAGTAATAAAAAGTTTATTAAAATGACTTGCTCTCCAGGAAAGGGATTTGCAACAGATTTTTTTTTTTCTATGATTGTTCAGGTGAATTTTTTTTATTTCTGACAATGTTTACATGCTAACCCTTAGTTCTTGTGGTTTGCTATAATGTTTTTAAAATGTGTTCTATTTCTGAAATGGAACCTTGAATTAAAGATAAATCATGGAATGTCCATGAGAAAAAAACCTCCCAACTGATATGAAAGACAATTACATTTAATTGTGTTTTCTACCATAAATAGGATTTTGGGGGGTGTGAGTCTGCTCGTTAGGTATTAATTGAATGAACTGAAAGGTAAAAAAAATACCCACAGATGTTTCTTTGAGAAAAGCTTTAGGATCTGCAGTCAATGTCTCCAGGCAGTAACGGGTGAAACACAGTTTCAGGAATTGTCACAGGCACTTGTGAAACCTGGTGATTAAATTCAGCCACTGCAGCTTGGTTCAAAGTCCATGGAAAGACTCAGGATTCTTCTTCTGTCAAACTTTAAACAGAAGAAATTCAGCATGACTGTGGTTGTCCCTACTTCTAGTATTTCCTCCCTGAGGCGCCTTGTCAGGAGCCAGGAACACGGGCCGTGCTCTGGGAATCACACCAGCCCATGCCCACTTAAACATACCTGGGGGCTGGTTCTGTTCTCCCCTCCTCGTGTGCCCCTCCAGACAGCTGGCAAGAGGCCCCAGAGTATATTTTGGTATGATCTGTGTCAGAAGGCCATGGAGGTCCAGAGCCCCTCCATCCCATGGCATGGGTGACACATGCACATCACAGGAGTTACCTCAGGGCTGCCTGGCCTGCTCCCAGCACAGCTGGAGCTCTGGGGCTCCTGCTGGACACCTGTGACACCACTCCAGCTGTGACCCCACCAGTAAAACAAAGTGCGTGGCTGGCTGCAAGGGCTGGGGGCACGCTGTGAGGGACGTGAGGGGCACCCGGGACCTGTGTGGGACATGAGGGGCACTTGGGGCTGCAGGAGACATGAGGGGCACTCGGGGCCTGCAGGAGACATGAGGGGCACTCGGGGCCTGCAGGGGACATGAGGGGCACTCAGGGCCTGCGTGGGACGTGAGGGGCACCTGGGGCCTGCAGGGGATGTGAGTGGCACCCAGGGCCTCTGTGGGATGTGAGGCGCACCCGGGGCCTGCAGGGGACATGAGGGGCACCCGGGGCCTGTGTTGGACATGAGGGGCCTGTGTGGGACGTGAGGGGCACTCGGGGCCTGCTGCCAGCACGACAGTGGGGACGTGAGGGGAACCCACATGGGGAAAGGGCACGTGTGTGCCATGAAAAAGAGAAGATAGAGCAAGCAATGGCTACAGGGCCTTGTGGAGAGCCGGGGGTGGCTGGCCCCAGAGTGGCCGTGGCACCCCAGGAGGGAATGGCTACACTGCATGAGGTAAAGGCTGAAGGGTGAAAAGAGGGGAGCTGCTTGAAGGAGGGGTAATTTCACAGGCTGACATACTGTTTTTCCCCAGTTTTGCTATTTTTCAGTGCGGGATGGTGATGGGAGGAGTTAAAGCTGAGCTGTAGAGTTTTCTGGGCCTCCCACCTGCAGCAGAAAGGCCCAGGATCCAATTCAGCTCTATCCTTCCTAAGCAAAGCACCTGCATGCTTGCCTTTCTAAATACCTTTTCTTTTCCCCAGTGAAGTAACTTGGATTGTTTTTAATGTTTACTCACTTCCTAATTTGCAAGGATTAATTAATTCACAATGGCTCTCTCAGTCATGACTGTGAATTAGTGAGTCATTAGTGTGCCAAGAGCCCTCTCACATGCTGTATTTAATCCCTGCTTCTAAGAGCTTAGGAAAATCATGCTCTCTCTGCTCAGGGATTTCTCTGCAGTGTGCAGGGATGGCAATTGCACTGAACCCATTTCTGGCCTGATCTCTTTTCCAGAGGTCATTTGTAGAGCAGTAGTGTCTACCCTCCAGGAGCTGATATTGGATCCCTTTAACAGTGCTTGCCTTTAACTCCTCCTCCTTTCTCCTCAGTACCCTGATTATTATGTTCAAACTCCAATGGTTTTAGCCTAAGAATGGGTTCACAATTTGAACTCAGATAAACACACCCTTTCCATGTTGGCTTTGAGATTGATTATTCTCACAAGTGGGATATATGAACTGCCAAAATTGTGCTGACCACACGTGGTGAGTCGAGGTCCCATCATCTCACACAGGCACCACGACCCCTCCTGCTTCAGATCCAGTGCTGCTGCATCTCTTACATCTTCCTGCAACAGCAGGTAAATATTTGAGGGAGATATAAATAATATAGGAGGTAAATATAATAAGTAGTAGGAATAAATGTAATAAAATTAGGAATAAATATAACCAATATTCACAAATAAATATAATAAACATTAGGAAGTAGATATAAATAAATGCTATGCATGCACACACATGTCCTGTCCCCTGAGCGTGGCAGGATTGGCTGGGGCAGCCCCCTGCGGCTCCAGCATGGTGCCAGGCTGGACCTGGAGCCCATGGTACGTGTCAAGGGAAGTGTCCTGTGGAACCACTGCCCCGTGCCAGCCCCTCTGCTCCCCTGCTGTTGGATGCTGGGTGCACAGGGGCATTTCAGATGTCTGTGTAGCACACAGCTGATGGAGACCCCCCAAGAGGCCAGAGGCAGCTCTGCCCACCAACATCTGAGGTTCAGCAGCCAGGGAACTGTGATGTGCGGAGCTCAGAGCAGCAACACCAAGGAGCCCAACCCAAACCTCCACAGCAGTGGGACAGGGAAGTGCAGCAGAGGGATGTGCGGACAGGTAAGCAAGAAGAAACTGAAGACAGAAGCTGTGGGCTCACAAGAAACTTATGGACATTTTGGGAAGCAGGTCCCACATGGCTGCATGCCGGTGCTGCATCAGACCTCCTGGGGCAAGGTTTCACCTCGTGGCTTGTGAGAAATTCATGACTTGTTCCATTAAAAATGTATTTTCTGCTTTAAAGGTATTATATCGCACTAATGGACAATATCAACTTGATCTATGCTGGGAGAGGTGTGGGCTTTTCTCCATCCAGGCTAATTTGCATTTGTCACAGTGCCAGTTAGTAGATGAGTATTACATACAGGGACAGAAAACCAGTCTGGAGTCCTTCCATGCCATGTTGGGGAGTGCAGAAAACCTGCAGGCTGTAAATCACCAGCACCTGATGCATCGGGACAATCAGAGCACGTCCAAGGCACGATGCCGAGTTCCAACCCCTCACTGAGGCCCTGAGGGTCACGGCATGGAAAAGAAGTTTTGTGACACTACAGAGGGTGTAAAGGGTCTACAAAAGGGCACAGCAGAGAGGGGTAAAAATGGTGAACAGAATAGTAAATACAAATAACAAATTAATAAATACCAATAAATAACATTTAAATAGTAATTAGAAAGGCAGTTAACTACTAATAAAGAATAAAGGAATAGGTTGCACCTCGAGTTCTGCGTGCAGTTTTGGGCCCCTCACTTTAAAAAGGACATTGAGGTGCTGGAGCCTGTCCAGCAAAAGGCACCAAGGCTTGTGAGAGGTTTAGAATACTTGTCTGCTGAGGAGTGGCTGAGGGAGCTGGGGTTGTTCAGTCTCCAGGAGCTCAGGAGGGACCTCCTTGCTCTGTACAACGCCCTAGCAGGAGGCTGTAGTGAGATAGGGCCGGTCTCTTCTGCCATGTCTGCAGTGAGAGGACCAGAGGAACTGGCTTTAAGCGGAGGCGGGAGAATCAGATTAAATATTAAAACATATTTTTCCCTGTTCAGGGGGTCAGGCATCAGAACAGGTTGCCAGGGAGGTGGTGGTGTCCCCATCTTGGAGGTGCTCAACAGACACCTACACCTGGGGCTGGGCGATGTAGTTTAGTAACTTAGGGGTACAGTGGCAGCGTACCATGGTTGGACCGGGTGATCTGAAAGGTCTCTTCCTGCCCTGGTGGCTCTGTGACTCGAATAATGACGAAAAGCACCGTGAACAATAAAACGAGGAAATAACAAAACGCGCGGCGGGCTCGGCAGCGCCCTCGGTCCTCCGCGACGGCAGGGGGCGCTGTGGCGCCGCGGCGCGGGCGGAAGCGCGGGCGGGAGGGAGGGCCGGTGCGACGCCGAGAGCGCGGGGAGGGGGGGACGGGCCGGGCGAGCCGGGGCCGTGCCGCCTCTGCCGCAGCCGCAGCGCCGGAGCCGAGAGCCGCCAGCGGGCGGGCGGGGCCCGCCGGACCCACAGGTACTGGGGCGGCCGGGGCTGTGGGGGGCGAGAGCCGTGGGCATTGTCCGGCACGGGGCCGGGCCGTGCCCCGCGGGCCGCGGGTAGCGCGGCCCGGCCGGTGCCCGCCGCGCTCCGGGCCCGTTTGTCCGCTGGGCGCTGGGAGGGACCGGCCGAGTCCCACCGGCCTGGGCAGAGGGCAGGTCCAGGACTAGCAGCCGCTGCTCCGGGGGTGCCGTGTGGCACGGCCGTGCAGCCCGAGGGAAAGGGCACGGCCGGGGCTGCGCTTCCCGTGTGGCAGCGCCCCGGTCCCCGAGCCGCTCCAGCGTCGAGCCGGGGAACGATCAACGTAAAGCCGCGCACGGCTCGGCCCGGAGCGAACCGCGGCGCCCGCGCCGCTCCCGAATAGGGCGGAGGGGCAGCGGCTGTCCCGTCCCAGCGCCGGCCGGGCCGGGGGCGCTGCCGGCGACCACCGCTCTTTGTTCCGGCCCTGGGCGCACGGAGCGGCCGGAGGTGCGGGGCCGGCACTGCCTTGCGCGGCCTCTCGGGGTCCGGCTCCGAGGCCGCTTCCTACAATTGTTGTTGCTGTGGGTAGCCCCGCTAGGCCTCCGCAGCAGTGGCTGTGCGGGAGGGCTGCTCAGAGCCTGTTTCCTTTGCGGACTGCCCCACAGACAGCTAACGCGGCCTGATCTCTCTGCTCCGTGGGATAAGAAAAGTTTTGCCGTTGTTTTTTTCCCTGTAAATCCCTGGTATGCTACCGGTACTGAAACTAGGATGTGTCCGGTTTTGGTATTTTTAAATTTTTTAAAATTTTAATTCCTGGTGAGGGATCATGTAGGTGCCCAGGATTTATTTAAAACCTATATGCTGTCTTGTGGGAATGGTGTGATTTAATTTGCATGATGAGTCAAAGATTAAATTACATGACCTAGGCTCTTCAGTTTCAGTGAGGCACATAATGCGTGGAAGAACAGTTTCAGTGTGGATCAGAAATGAAATTTGATTAACATCAAAATGTTGTAAAGTTTTGTCTGCGCGTGGGTTTTTTTTTAAACTTACCTGTCAGAAGCTCTTAATTTAATAACCTTAGCAGTGTGGTTTATCAGGAAGTGTGCCTTCCTTTTTAACACCTAGAGCTCGTGTAGTCAGAGGAAATTTAACATCCTCAGCTTGCACCTTGGTATCAGAGCTTTTAAATAATAGATTTTTACTATTTAAAAGACTGTGTACCTTTAATTAATAGCTATTACCTAATACCTGTTGATGTGGCACATGCCTTTAACTGCAGAAGAAAAAAAAGGCCACAAAATATTTTGTGAAGTAGGATAAGCATGGTACCTATTCTGGGCTCAGGAGTAAGTTGATTTTTTGCTGTTTTCAGTTGTCCTGTAGAAACTGGCAGCTCAGGTGACCTGTAAGTGGCATGATGGTGTCCTGATAGATTTCTGGCTGTTGTAAGAATATTGTATTTCACAGTTTTAGCTTCATGGTCTTCATGCGGTGTGAGAAGCTATTGGGTCAGCCAGCTAGGATGCCTTTGGCTCAAATTTATTTGTATTTGATGTGGATCTCATCAGTAGTGTAACATTGCTGTTGTTGGGGCTTTCCTTGCTCAGAGGCACCTTGGGACAGGAGGAGGTCCTGCCTGGTGGTGTTGGGACCCAGCAGGATAGTCTTAGAATGTGAGTTTGTACTTATGGACTAGCATGCTGCTGAGTTTTTCTGAATGCTGACAGCATTGATTTTTTTTTTCTCTTAAGTTTAATGACATTCTCTTCTTTATGTTGACACAAAGTTGTGAAATTTTGATGTGTTCTGTGTGCATTGAATGCACAGTTGTGTAAAACAGAATTTATATTTGTAAAAATATATGTGTTAACAAATAGAAGCGGCAGTTGAGTAATACTTTGTGACAGTATGTCTTTGAGAGATAATTATACTCTTTGGGTATTATCAAGCCCAGACAAATGTATATTCCCAGTGGGGTGTGATAATATTAAAACTGCACCTCTTGGAATTCCTTGATTGGCTTATTCAGGAGGGAATGGTATCTATTTTGCATTCTGTCATGTAGCTCTTATTAATTAATGGCTGGTAGTTGAATGAGACTTGACTGTTGCCCTGTATGTGCTGCACTTCCTGAGGTTTTTTTATGGCATTTTGGTGAATATGAGAATTACTGGCCAGTGTCTTCCCTTCTGAATAATTTCTTTGTTCAGTTTTTGCGGATTTTTTTACATGAATTGTTTGCAGCCTGTTTTTTTTCTTTGTGTGTAAAATAGTTCTGAAAGCTGATAATCTCTGTATGTGCTGTAGAGGCTTTAGACACTTGCTAAAATAATGACTTTTTTGGTGGAGTTTCAGAAAGCTGTAATAGCTGTAATAGCTGGTGCTGCTTTGAAGCAGGGGGCAGGAAGAAGCCTGGTGGCCTTTTGAATTCCCTTCTGGCACTGCTTTTCTGCACTTGTGACACTGTGTAATATGGTTTAATTACAAGAGCAGCTATTAAAGTATGATTATCTTAGTCTAATTGGAGGCATCTTGCAGTTACCTATCAAAAATAAGATTTGACTCATCTGCTCCTTCAAAATTAATAGTTCCATAACAGCCTGCAGCTATTTATGTAAACAATGTGCGAAGCAAAAATGTGAGTTGAATATTTTTCAAATATTACCATTTCTGCATTATGCAGTTGAAATTTGGTATGTTTAATTCTCTCTCAGCCCATGTTTTCTCTCCGTACCATGCTTCTGGCACCACGAGGTGCAGAGGTGTGAGCCAAAGGGAAGCTGCATGTCTGCAGTGAGAAGGTGAAACTTTATGCTGAAATCCCTCCCCATCCCCCAAGTGCAAACACAAAGGTTAAATTAGAAGATGAGGCTGTCTTGAATTATTTTAAAGGACTTGAGCTGGGCTGTTAAATACACGATCAGGAGTACCTAAGGCTTCCACTGGTGTCATGTGAGTTTGGGCTTTCTTTAGCCTGAGCAGAGTTACTGCCTTCCTTATTGCACCTTGTGATAAAATAACACATTCATTTGCCCCTGTTTAAATACTCCTTATAAAGGCTTGAATTCAGGATTGATCCAAACTCGAAGCAGCCAAAATTCTGTGTGTTTACAGGAATAACTGTGGTTGTTCCTCAACAGCCTTCGTGGCCTCTTTTTTTTTCAGACAGTGTTAATTTAGGAAGTAAATGGCTTAGGTTTAAATAAACAACTGAATTTGCTTTCTAACTCCCTTGGTCTGAGCATTCTAGCTATGCTTGATATAATCAAAAGACACTACAAAAAGTTTCTGACTGTTGACTAAAAATTTGCTAAAAGGGAGCAAATATTAAACCTATCCACAAGGGCACAATTTCTGGGGGATATTACTGAATGCTGCAGCTAATCTGTTTATTGAAATTCTACTACTTGTAGTTAAATTCCAAGTTTCTTTCTAAAGATCCTTTTCCTCTGTAATCCTTCCCTCCCCTTCAAACATTCAGAGAATTCTTCACTAAAAAGTTATATATAGCAAGACAGTTCAAAACCTGGTGAGTTATAATTAGTAGAGGACTGTAGTATTAGTGTAAGATGTTTTTCTAAGTTCACAAACATTCTTTGGATGGAGATATTTATGAGTTACTATGTAGATGTTTAAAACATTTTAAAACATTCAGGTATACTGCCAAGTGTGGGAAATGGCTGCATCAGTGAAAAATTACTCTGTGCTGCGTTTGATCCTTGCCCTGTTGTGTATTTTTTTAGTCAGTCTTTATTGATAACAAATTGTTTTTTCTTACTAAGAGAATGTTACAAATTGTTTTAACTGCAAACCCTGCAAGATTTGAAACATGAGACTTAAAAATAGCTAAGATAGAACTTGGCTATAAATTAAAGAGAATTAATTTGTCAGCTTTTCAGGAGTTGAATGTATGTGACTGTGAGAACAGTACTTATGTTCAGTCACTCATGTGTGAAATGCCTTATCTCCTTTGAAGTTTATCTGTGTTAAAACACAGAATGAAAAAATGGAGAAGCATTTCCAGAAATGTGGAATGTGAACCTGTGATCTTCTTCTGGCTGCTAAAGCTGCCCAGGCAAACAGCTTGACATCTGAAGAAACACCTTTCTGAGAAGTTTCCATTGTTTTATTTACTGACTTAGGAGTGAAGCATGGCAGTGCATAGATTTGGGAGGAAAGGCAGCTGCACAGGGTTGTAGAAGGTCCCTCTGACACCCCAGGTGGCTCTTGCAGCCAGCGTTCCTCCAACTGTGCAACTTTCTCTGTCATTTTCTCTCTACCTTCCTGGCCAGGTGCACCTGGGAAGCTCCTCATGGATGGATATATTTTTCCAAATATTCATTCAGAGCCACAGCAGCTTCTCAGCTCATCTGCTGAGGAGCTTGCTTTGAGAGGAAGTCTGTAGACATTGAGTGACAGCGTGTATGGAGTGGTAGATGTGTGTGCTGATCACACCCCTTCAGAGCATCCTGCTGCAGTGGAGCTCTGAGCTCTTCCCCTGGCTAAGCAGTTTCAGGAGGTTTTGCTACCCTTGTAGAAATGAGGCTAAAGTTATTGGGCATTATATTTTACTTTTGACTGTTACATGTGAAGTTACAGTTCTGGCAGATGATACTCCTTTTAACAGATTAAACTTTTTTTTTAATGTATTGCAATAATTTATAAAATTAGCCACTATATTAACAACCACAAAACATTATGACTTTACTGAATATCATGTACAGAAAAAGAATAAGCACAAGTAAAGTCTGTTCACAGAGGCACAAAATGTTAGCAAAGAAAATGTGGGGGGTTTTATTGTAAAAGAGGCCTTAGGGATGCAGATATGCACTGAGTGTAACACAGGGATGCCTGAGAAGTCTCTCCCACATGGTTTATGAATGCATGGCTCTTCCAACCTGTCACACCTGCTCTTCAAGTCCTAAGTTTCTTCTGACTGGAGTTTGGTAGTGATGGAGAAACTTCTCAGGAGAATTTAAAGAGATAACCTTGGAGGAGGTCACTTGAGGCATGATTGTTGATAAAGACTTTGTATATGCTTGGTGCTATATTGGACAAATGTTGAGAAAGCAAAGTCAATCTCTCAAAAATCAGCAAGTATCCTGAACCTTGCTTTGCTTGTACTGATTTGGTACAAAATGTTTATGTGCTTGTTTCTAGGTTTTTTCAGCTCGCTGCACATAACATCCTTTGAATGTACTTGTTTAGTTGCAGTGTATTGGTCTTTTGCTTTAATGCAAAAGAAGACAGGAGGATCCAGATCTTTGGGGGTTTTTCTTTGCTTCACAGATACTCATCACAGTACATTTCACAGTGTTCTTCAGCAGCATGGTGCTTCTCCCCGCTTTTTCCAGGGAATGATGCTTAAGCACAGAGAATTTCCTCCTCTCTTTGGGTGTGTGATGTTTGTTGTGCACGTTGTCTGCTGGAGCACTTGAGAAACACACACTTCCTACAGTTTTTTTCCATTGACACCCATTTGTGATGTGAAATACATTTGCCTAAACATAGATATCTGATTTTATTTTAGGTACTCCAAAGCACCTGCCCTAGAGGTTTGTGATTTTCTGAAAGGGCAGTTAGAGACCAGCTGTGCTGTTTGATAGCATTCACAGTGGTGTTGGTCCATCAGGCACCTGAACTGTGCTGTGATGTTGGTTGTGAGCCTTGGAATCTCATTTTGGCCTTCCAGAAGAGGATGAACACCCAGGTAGTGACCATGTTATAGGCACCTGAGTTATGTGTTGCCTAAGGAGAAAGGATGATTTGGGATCAAATTCTGCTTCCTCAGTCTTGTCCAAGAGACCTGGTTTTGCTACCCTCTGCCTTGTTGCCTGCTTTCCAGCTTTAAAAAAGGAAAAGTTCCTATGGAAATTTTAATTTTATAGTCTAGTATAGTTTATCAGTGGAATGAGTGAAGGTTTCTCTTAAGAAAGTACAGCTGAGGAAAACTAAAATAATCAAGAGAATTGGAAAATCTTAAATCAAGTGTTGGCTGTTGGATTTCAGGGTTCAAATATGAACCTGAGAAGTTCAGCTTGTCTTAAAATATGACTGAAAGCAAACACAAGCTCCAGTCACCAAGGCAAATAGTCTTTTTCCATGCATTGCAGAGGTAATGATTGACAGCAAAGACAGCCAACAGTATATGTTGGCTAAACAAGTGCTGTTCTGGAGGTGATTATTTAGATTTGTAATCTCTAAGAAAAGCAGTAGATTGACTCATCAGAATTGACTAACATAGTTCCGTTTTATGTCTGTAATTGACATTGAGCAATATCCAAACTCTACTGCCTCTGTAATAGGGTGGAGCTGGAGTAAACAGTTTTTCTCTGCAGAAATCCATTCATGGAGCATTTTGGGCAGAGTCCTGGCATAGCTGTGCTGTGTGACTGGTGTTACCCTTAGCTCCTGTTATGGTGACAGGTTTAACATCATGAGATCCAAAAGAGCCTCTTCAGTACAGGGTTATGGAATATTTTCCCAAAAAGTCACAAAAACTTCAGGGCATTTGTGTGTGCTGACAAACTTATGAATGCATTCAAGTTTTGAATTGCTGCCAGTTTTCTTCATTCTTTTAACCTGGAAAAACCAAACAATCTTCAAGTTCCCAGCTTTTTAATTTGTGATTGTAGAGATTTTTTTTTTTTTTCTCACAGGGAAATAAACTCTGTTTAGTGAGTTTTCCTTCTTGCTTGAAAACTTGTGTGTGTGTGTGTAGATATGTAAAAATAAAAAAAATGTTAATGGCCATATAGGACTGGATTTATAGTTTACATCAATGAAGATTGATTAGATTTTTGCTTTGAGGCTGACCATGCAAGGCTCTTTGCCTGCCTTAGGAATTGTATGGGTAGGGTCTTAGAGTTATTGGAGTGGAGTCTGAATTGTTCTGCTCTCCTTTTAGCACTGGTAGTCACTCCTTGTGTTGATGCAGGTTGAGGATTTAACACTATCAAATCGAGGAAGAAATGTCAAATCTGTGTTCCAGAAGCAGCTGTTCTTCAGCTCTTTAGTGAACAAGGGGAACGATTGCTGGCCAGAAATACAGAAGCTTTTCTCTTTAAACAGGGTGTTTTTAACTTTCAGAATTACTAGCAAGCATTGAGAAATGTTAGTAAGCAGAACAGAAGTTTCTCTACCTTGTCTTGTATTCATTATGGTACTCTGACTTTCAGTGCTGTGGATTGATGCCTCTGAGATTTATACCACAACTCAGAAAATCCAGACTTTGAGCAAGTCCCTAAATTAGATAACCAAGCTAAACTGATTTCAAAATGACTGTGAAGGGGAAATTAAAATCTTTATTTTAGGACCTAAAAGGGATAGTTGGAAAATCCATAAGTTAAAGTGTCTCTCACATTGTTTATTGAAATCTTCTTTGACTTAGTAGTGAAGAGTTATTTTAATACATTTCAGTATATCTGAATTCTGTGAAATCCCCTTATTTACTTCTGTTTCTGATGGATGGTTGGTCAGATTCCAGAATTGCCACTGCATGCCTTTTACTTTTGTAATTTCTGGGGAATGTAAAAGTTGCATTACAGTTTATGGGCTGCATCACAAGCAGTGAGGGCAGCAGGGTGAGGGAGGGAATGTTGATTTCTTGACCATTTCATCATTTGATTTAAGAGCTCTTGTTTGATTGAAGCCTCTTAGTGATATAGAAAGTGATGTACTGTTGTACTCCTATTTAAGTAATTTTTATAATCCCTACTTAAATAAAATTATGTTAAGCTGGTGCACCAATTAATAATTTCAAGGGTGGCAGGGTTTTTGTTTTGTTTTTCCACATAGGCCTAAGGATTCTGACATAGCTGAACTAAGTAAAAATGCACAGTGTTAGGAGTGTAGGTATCAGCTAAAATGCAATTAGTTCCACCCAAGCTTAGTGTTAGCCCTTTAAAAGAACTACTGTCCTGCAGAATGGGTTTTTTCAGTCATTTCAGTTCCAATGTGTGATCATTCCTTGAGTAAACCTGTAGAGATGGAAACTTCTTATGTAGTGTTCAAGTTTCTCTTGGTGGCATTGCACAGTAATTGCATTAGAGGCAAATTGGGAGTTCTTGTTTTAGTATTGTGAAACAATTTGATAGTTCCCTTTTCCAGTCCAGCTCTTCTAAGCAGATTAATTAAGGGAACTGTCCCTCAGAGGTGCTTCCCACCATGTTAGCTGACCTAATATTAGTCACATTAGTCACATCTTGTTGCAAACCTTGTTTTCCATGTGCTGTCTGCAGCCAGGTAGCTCTCAGCCAGTTTTTCATCCATGGTCCTGTCTGTGTGTGCCAGGAGAGTGCTGACTCCTGTATGGAGGGACCAACAGTGCTGGTTTGTCACATCTGTGAGCCCTCAGGGCTCTGCAGCCTTGGAGAGTCCTAGCTACAGCAGCTATTGTGAGTTGCTTTGAAGTCCAACCAGTTAGGAAGTCTTTCTTTTGGAAGGGTTTCTTTTCTTTCTGCTGTGTGATTCCCTCCAGCCTCCTTTTTCTTTAAATGCAAACATGCTTTTAGAAACTTTTGGTCAACAGCAAGCAGGAAGTGTAAGGTACTACCTTGTGAGTTTTGGCTGCAATAAATTTAGATGTTAAACTTTTTATGAAGACTTTTAAACTGTCTGTTCCAAGCCTGACATTTTCTTGTATTTGTTACTCTCATTGGAAGCAGAGGTTTGCTGAGTGTGATGTGGTCTACCTGGAAAGAGAACTCAAGTGTCCCCAAAAAGAGGAAGACAGATGAAAAGTAGTATGTATCAGCACAAACATCTGACACATTGTTTATCTTGTGTTTTCAGTAATGTACAATAACTTTGAGTAACTGACACTCTCAGGTGGTGTCAGGAGGGAAAAGGGTTTTGACCTGGGTTTTTCAGGAATGGCTGACTTTTCAGAGTGTGTATGCTGAAGTATCCTGCTGTAACACAGATCTTTGGACTGGTGTCTTGTGAGTCCTCAGAAGGACTCTTAATTAGGTTGCCATGGCAAGAGCTTGAGCACATATTGGGAGCAATCTAGATCATTCCCCCTTTTTGATTCCTGTGCTGCAGAGCATTTAATAACGTGGAGTTCATGGGTGAGCTGAAACTCTTCTCCCTCTGCCTCAAAATCTATACAAGTAAAATACAGTGGCATGATCTCTCCTGAAGGTTTGTGACTTGGATAACTCTTAGTGCTGGGATGCATCACCTCTGCCATTAAACATACCTTTCTGTGCTCTGTGTTGCCCCAAAGGAGCACACCTATCTTGGCAGTTGAGATGTGGTGTGGTTCATGTATCAGGAATTGAATTCCATTAGTGACTTTGGAGATTTAGACCAAACATTTAAACTGGCAGAAGAAAGAGAGGTCATTTAGGGGAACTGTGCAAAGTGCACTTTCCTACAGCCTCTTAAGGCATATTGTGATGTTGAAATTATTTATGTGAAATTTCTGTATTGTAATGGCTGGTTCTTTTCTTGGGAGAACAAAGTGAATTCTACATTAAGGTCTAGTTTTCTTGCTTGTTTATTATCTTGGCACAAAATCTGGTCACTTATTCAGTAATGGTTTGTTGTTTAGTTTTAAATTGAGATAATTTTATGATAGAATCATTGAATTGTTTGGAGTGGGAAAGGGCCTTAAAGACTGTCCAGCTCTAGCCACCGTCCATGGGCAGGGACAGCTTCCATCAGACCAGGTTGCTCAGAGCCCCATCCATCCCAGCCTTGGACACTTCCAGGGATGGGGCATCCACAGCTTCTCTGGACAGCCTGTGCCAGGGCCTCTCCACCCTCACAGGGGAGAATTAATTCCTAATATCTAATCCAACCCTGACTGCTCTCAGTTTGAAGCCAGTCTCCCTTGTCAGAAGCCCTTCTGCAGCTCTCTTGTACCCCCTTTGAGGTCTTCCCAGATCCTTCTCTTCTCCAGGCTGAACAACCCCAGCTCTCAACTCCTGTGTCCATTGCAGAGGTGCTCCAGCCCTCTGATCATCATTTCAGCCTCCTCTGGACTCACTGCAGCAGGTCCATGTTCCTCATATGCTGGGCCCCCAGAGCAGGGTGCAGCACTGCAGCTGGGGGCCCAGAGCTGGGTGCAGCACTGCAGCTGGGCCCCCAGAGCAGGGTGCAGCACTGCAGCTGGGCCCCCAGAGCAGGGTGCAGCACTGCAGCTGGGCCCCCAGAGCAGGGTGCAGCACTGCAGCTGGGCCCCCAGAGCAGGGTGCAGCACTGCAGCTGGGGGCCCAGAGCAGGGTGCAGCACTGCAGCTGGGGGCCCAGAGCTGGGTGCAGCACTGCAGCTGGGGGCCCAGAGCTGGGTGCAGCACTGCAGCTGGGGGCCCAGAGCTGGGTGCAGCACTGCAGCTGGGTCTCAGCAGGGCACAGCACTGCAGCTGGGGGGTCTCAGCAGGGTGGAGCAGAGGGCAGAATCCCCTCCCTCACCCTGCTGGCCACGCTGCTTGTGATGCAGCCCAGGATGTTGGTGCCTTTCTGGGCTGCAGTGCCCATTGCCATGTCACTGCCATGTCACCTTGAGCTTCTCACCAGTCACCACCCCCGAGTCCTTCTGGGCAGGGGTGCTCTCAGTCCATTCTCTGCCCAGACTGTGTGCTCAGGACTGCCCTGTCCCAGAGGCAGGCCCTGCAGTTGCTGTGCTCACTGAGCTTCACAAGGACTGCATGAGCCCACGTGTCACCCTGGGCAGACCCTGTGGGTGGTGTCCCTTCCCTGCAGCCTGCTGTGACCAGCAGCCCTTGCTGAGGGTGTGCTCAGTCCCACACATCTGGACAGTGCCAGTTCAGCTGTGACCCTTGGGGGACACCACTCCTTTTGGGGCATAATCCATGATCAAAGTGTTGTCTCTTTCCTGAAGCCTGGATATCAGGCTGGATTTTAGCCAGATGCCTCTCATGAGTTCATGTCTCACTCTGGTGTCTTGGTAGCAATGAGATAGATGTGCACCTGAATATCACAGATGTGTTGTGGCCTGTAATGCATTAATTTTTTTTTTTCTTTTGTCTTTCAAGTGGTGCCCATGAAATTAATTCTTGGTCTTGAGTAATTAGGGGAAAAATATCTCCTGACTATCCTCTAATTTTGCTGCTCTTTGTGATGTGCTCCCCTTTGCCACATTGTCCTTGGTACAGCATGCCCAAGAGGAAGCAGGGAGTTCTGTCTGAGGATGAGCTGTGTGAGAGTTCTGTACTGAAAGGCACCTCCACACAGCTAACTTGGGAAAATTGGACACTTGATTGATGGTGTACTGATTCTGGCTGGCAGTGTGAAGGAAGGAGCACTCTTTATAAAAGTACTTAACCAGTAAGGCCCTGGCACAGTTGCAGTTATCATGGTCTGAGGTTGTGGTTTTTATTAATCTAAGCTGTATCTGCACTGGTAGGATTTGCTAGCAGAGCTGTGTCAGTAAACCCTTTGTACTGTCATCAAAACTGTCTTTTAAGTGCCAGGGACCATGGCAAAAAAAAAAAAAAATAATGTGGCAGAAAGCAGATTTGTCAGATGGATAGTGATGTGTGAACCAGCACAGATACTGCCCGTGCTTCAGCTCCCAGTACCAGGTAAGAGATAATTGAAGGGAAAAAGGCCTGGACAACTCTTTTCCTTTACTGAATGAGGATGTAATGAACTAGAGGGAAAAGATTGCCAGTAATGGTGGTGTCATGATTCTCAGTTGTTTATTGATTGCCCTCTCCTGCTTTCTCTGAGTCAGTACATAACTCCCATAGGTTATTTGTCAGGAAATCCCTTTTGTAGAGGAGATATGGATCATTGGATCATGCACCCAATTGTCTTGGTTTTGTGTAGGAAGAATCAGCTCAGATTCATGAGAATTGATCTCCCAGTGATTTACATTTTAATCTGTGTGTCACTCTACTGAGACCTCGCAGTTGAGGTGACAGTGGCAGAACTGAGGAGTCAGCTGTGGTCTCAGCCACCCCTGTGGACTGTGACCAGCTCTTTGCAGTGCAGCTTGCTGTGCTCTTGGGTTTCAGTTTCAGCCCTCCTTCTGCCCAGCTGAAGCACAGAAGTGAGTCCAAGAAGACAAGCTCTGCATGATTGCCTGTCATCCCAGCTGGTTTGTTCTGTATGGAGCTGAGGTGAGCTCCACAGCAGTGTAACATAAAGAGTCTTTGTTGTGAGCTCCCAGGGGGATTCTTTTGGAAGGGAAGCCTTCTCACACAGAGTGTGGTGAAGCAAGGGTGGATGGAATTCATTCCATGCTGCCTATGGCAGGGGCCAGCAGTAAACGCTGTGGGGAGAGGGATACTCCTTGGTGTGTCTTCTGTGTAAGTCAGTGTTTTTAGGATGTTCCTGAGCTATGTCATGGTCGCTGCTTTACTGCTCATAATGTTAGTGCTTTAATATTGTTCTTTAAGTGATCTTATTTTGTAGGTTATGTTTGTTAAAAATGTGTTCATCTTAAGGTAAATTAGATGAACAGTTATGTTGTGTTAAACTTTAATAAACCTAGGTTGAGCATTAGAAGTTACTAGCAGGCCACAGAATATGGTCTCCAAATAAAGTAAATAAACCATGGGAAAAATATTGTTGAATTTCTTTAAAGTTAGTTTTAAAAGTGATACACTTCTTATTAAAAATGTATTTGGGTAAATACTTTATTAATTATGATTTTTTCCCCCTAGCTTTGTTATTTCTACAACTCCCTGAAAGGTGGCTGTAGTCAGGTGGGGTTGGTCTCTTCCTCCAGGCAGCAACAGACAGAACCAGTGGACACAGTCTGAAGCTGTGTCAGGGGAAATACAGGTTGGATATTAGGAAAAAGGTTTTCAAGGAAAGAGTGATAAAGTTCTGGAATGGCTGCCCAGGGAGGTGGTGGAGTCACCATCCCTGGGTGTGTTTAACACTGTGTGCCAGGGTTTAGTTGAGCTGTTGGGGCTGGGTTGGACTCTATGATCTTGAAGGTCTCTTCCAACCTGGTCACTCTCTGAATTTGTGCTGCTAGAGAATGGCTCTACTGAGTGTAGGTTTTTGTTTGGGAGAATATCCTCTAAAGAAAATTGTGCCTTAGAGGGTTGTGGCTGGAGCAGCCCCAGACCTGTTCTTGCAGTTTCATTGTTCTCAATTTCTGCTCAGAAGGTGCCAAAAGTGCCTGTGCACCTCCCTTGTGCTGGTACTTGGGATTCTCACCCTCCTTCCTTATGTCACCAGCTCGTGCTTAAAGTGATGTTTTCCCCCTGCCTGTTGCACCAGTGCTGATGTGTATGGTGCTGGTTTCCTGTCCTTCACCTGGGGGTTTCTCACACTCAGCTCAGTTGTGTTCTTGGAACATGTGAAATAAATCAGAAATGAAACTGCAGTGTCCTTCTGCCTCCACTTTTGCCATTGCTTCACTCTCAAAATTGACCCTTAGATGTATATCAGAAAATCTGGTACAAAGAGAACCTCTGGAAAGGAATGGGAATAATATATGCAAAGGACTAGAAATAGTTACAAAGGAGATTCTTGCTTTGCATTTTTGCTTCCAAGGGTGGGTAGAATGGCACGTCCAGAATTGCAGCATTTTTTGTCATGTAACAAATATTCTGGGGTTTGTGATGATGCAGTATGGGCACCTGAGCCAACAGGGGATTGACTGGATACCAGGTTAGGAGAAAATTGTTTCAGCTTCTGCTTGGGCAGACGTGGGCATATTGCCTGACAACTTTCCTTGAAGCTTCAGGTAAGTTCTTTGGTTTTTTGTGCAGTGTGCTAGAGATAGTAGTTGCTTTTTGTGATGAAGTGTAGGATTATTATTGTTAATTTTTAAATATACTTCCCAAGGAATGGGTGAGGCATTCACATGCCTATGTGTGTACCATATTGCAATATAGCAGTAAGGTTTGTGGGGGAATGGATGGGTGGGGTAACTTTAAACAGCACACCAGGGAAAGAAGCTGAGTCATAAGATTTCCTTCAGCATGGAGACAGGCTGGGATCTCACATTCTGAGCTTTATATTAACAGGCTTTTCTGCTTATGCTGGATCTCTGAAGCCCCTTACAAGCAGCAGTGCTATTTAAAATCAGTTTCTACTTTATGTTTCTGTAGCTGTGTATTAAACTGCAATTTCTTATAACAATGTCCAAGTCACAGAGTGTAGTGTGCTTTTAGGGGCTGCAGTGAGCTGGTGGAGCCCAGTGGCAATGGCTGCCCTTTTCTTTTCCCTGCAGGGTGCAGGTGTCTGCTGGAGAAGGAGGCTCTTGGAGAGCAGAAGGATCAGTAAATTAATTGAATGGCTAGAGAGAAGCCTGCTTAATGAAAGGAATCAGATGGCATTTGGTGCTAAAGAAACAAGCAGGACTATGAACTGCCAGGGTTTTAATTGTTTGGAAATATTCAGAAAGTAAGAAGCTATGTCACATTATTAATTTCATGTTTATGTAGAAATTAATTTTCCAATGTATCTTTAGAATTATTTTTTTTTTGCTCACTTCACTATTCTTCTGTGTTACAGAAGGAAATTTTTTTCTTCATGATTTTAATTTTTCCCTGAATAAAGTTGCCATTTTTAAAGAGGGGATTTTTTTTTTCCATTTTAATCTTTAGGTGGGTCATACTGCAAATAATTCTGTGATGCAGAGTTGTGACACTGCTTTTGAATCACATTAAAGCTTTTGTGTGCTGGAGACATGATAGAATGTGTTAATAGTGAATTTTAAGAAAGATGCTAATGTTGTGTGCTGGGTGGGACATGCCAAGTATGAGATGAACATGTCCTTCAAGAAAACGTGTATGTATGAATTATACTCCTCACAAAATGATCACAATAGATCCAAACAGATCATTAGTGTAATTCTTTGATCCACATTTTAAAGTTATGTTGAAAGAAATACTGGAAAAGTGTCTGGAAGTATTTAGAGGATGGCAAAAATGCCTTAGACCTGGACTATACTGTTAAATTTTGCTAGTAATTACCATTTGCAAGCAGAGCCATGGTCTGCCGTGGCTACCCTGAGCACTTCATGCTGGAGCCCTGACACACATTGTGCTTCTGTTCTTTATCAGTCTCATTTCCTTTCAGATAGGAAAGTTTTGCAGGTGAGCTTGTATTAATAAACTCTGCTAGACACATGTTTTGGATGAGAGGCTGTTGAGTTTCAATTCATTTAACATATCCAAAAGAAAAGAACTGCTTTGCTACAGTCCTAAAGCTCTGGAAAATCCTTTTATCTAGTGGGAAGCCATATATCCAGAATGAGGATACTGAAACCCAGCACATGAAAAATGTGCAAGAATGTTTTAATGAGGGATGTGAGTACTCAGATAACCCACTGAAGGAAGTGATGGCTGCTGCCCTCTGTCACTGCACTTGTGCACTCAGGAGTGGAAAGGCCTTTCAGGAATTGTGCTGTAGGCAGGAATTTGCAGTGTGAGCTGGCAGCAATATTCCAGCTGCTTCCCAGTGGCACCTGGCTGCTGTCCTGCACATGTCTGGGACAGAGCACCCTCACAGGAAGTACAGGCAGGAGCTTCAGCTGCCTCAATACCCTGATAGCTGTGACATTTCATAATCTTGTACAAGAGGGTGAATAGCTAATAAGGTGTCGCTTCTGGCTTTGAAGTACTCAATTTTTTTTTTTTCCCGAGGAGCATGGTAGCTTGCATAAAAAATGGTTCTTGGATCAAAGGCATGGCTGTCAGTCTTCCTTTGGGATGCTGGGCATGTCTGAGAGTGAGACAGTGCTTTTAAAAATGCATAATTTCTCGATGTGTTCCTGGTTTTATCATTCCAACCAGACTTCACAGTGGTGAATTCTAGCTGAGCTAACAGCCCCTTGGAGCAATTACACCTCAAGAAAACTGATTTATGTTATTGTTTTCAATACTGGCTTAATGATCCCTGGTAATCCAGAAGCATGCAGCAAAAGAGTGAGTTGTGAGGGACATCAGGTCTATCAAGACAAACATGAGCTTTCTGCATTGAATTTTTTTAATAACAACGTGCCCCTTTTTAGCAAGATGCAACATGTTGTGTCAGTAATAGGCTGATAAATTGTCAATTAAAAATCCACATGCAGTGCAACCCCAACTGTTTATTGTGAAACTTGGTATTTTGCCTTTGTAGATTGATTAGTTTATTTAAGTGTGTTTGCTTAAGCCATTCTCTTATGTGTTATTAGCACTGTGGAAGGTAATTGACACACAATATAATTTCAGGATAGAAGCTGATAGCTTCCCTCTACCTGGAGGAGGAGGAGAAGCTGCTGTGCCCTTCCCTCCTGACTGCCTCAGCCCTCCCCCCCTCCCTTCCTCGGCTAGGTGTGGCTCACAGCTCAGGTTGCCTTGTGCTGGTTTGTCTTAAGAACCTTTCAGAATTTTTATTTATTGTCCCTCATTTTTGTTGGCTTTGTCTTCTGCCATTTTGGTCAGTTCAGTCAGCATGCTGGGCACTGGGACAAATACCAGGCTTCTCAAAATAACTGATGGAAAGTGACCTTGCCCCTCCAGCCCTGCTGTTGATTTGGCTCCAGCCTCACCATGAAGTGCTCTTCTGGAGAGATCAGGAGCTGAGGGAGCTGATTGACAACTACTTGCTGCTCAAAGGGATGTTTTTTCTGCATTGCCTACACTACTCATTGCTTATTTTCCTTTTACATGTCAGGTTTCTGGTAGCCTGGTGAGTGGCTCAGCTCCTGGATGGGTCAGCTGGCCCATAAACAGGGGAAGGGGTGTGGTGCTGGGAGTGAGTGGGACCTCCCCATCAGCCGGGCCAGCTCTGGGCTTGGCTCATCTGCCCTGGGGAACCTTACTGGTAATTATTTGGCCTTACTAAAATTATGTTGGTTTTGTTTGATCTGCAGCAGTTTTCTTCTTATGTGCACATTAAATGGATGCTCCATGGGCTCTCTCACTAGGCTTGGATTTTTTTAACATGTGCAGTTGCAGTCAGGAAATAGCTGAAGGGTTTTTTCCTCCTCTTTTCCTCCTTAGGAGTTTGCAAAAGCAGTCACCTTAAACTCTTGGTGTGTATAAACAAGGCAGAAGGATGCAGCTGAGGAGTTAATAGAGTGCAATTAAGTGGTGAGGGCCACAATAGAATTGGGTTTATTGCACCTGTTTTTTTCACAGATTGGAAATGTAGGGCTTTTGTGCATTAGTTAAGTAGCATTTTGCATGGGCATAGATGCTGGTTGGCTCTCTGGAGCTGGAATATATGTGGATACTTAAATAATGCTTTATTTATGGATTATACTTCCGTGCAGGGAAAAAAATGTTTAAACTTTGTTGTGGTAAGTTCATGGTATGTCTAAAGTGAAAAGGCCTGAGTTTGTCTTTGTGTCCTTGCTTATGGTGCTGGTATGGCTTTCCATTCCATTTAATCTCTTTCCCTTCTTCTCTTTCAAAGTCTGTGCTGGTGAGACTCTAGTGCCACAAATTCATTTGTCTGTGGAGTAACTACACATGTTAGTGCAGCCAGGAGTGTAACTGTACCATTTCTTGTACCTATATTGTTCTGAAAACAGTAATGCAGGCATCTCACAGAAACACAAATGTACTTTCTACAACAGAAAAAAACATTTCTTCTAGTAAGCAATCAGGGTTTAAGTGGTGGCACACCTCTGTTATAGAGGTGGCAAATTTTCTGACCCTTCAAACAAAAAAAGCTCAGCTACATGACACACCATAGTCCAGGCTAGTACATTTATTCTTCAGAGAATTTAAATTAATTAAAGAAAAGGAATTTGTTTATCATGCTTCTGTATTTGTCCTGTGGCATTTTTTTTTCTGCTGGAGGGTTGTCCTCACATAAAAATGCTGTTTTTTTTTTTTTTAACTCAACTGACACTTTAAAATCCTACATATGGAATGCATTAGATTTAAACCAGACATTATTGATTGTGTGGTCAATCCAGTGAATCAGAAATGACAAAGCCTTATAGATAAAGCAAACTGCATGGCTGCCTGGTGCATTGACAGAGCTGGAAGTTATATACTATCAGCAACAGTGGGGCCACTATCTCTGCTTGTCACAAAAGCCCCAGTGTCCCAGAGTGCCTGAGTGTGTCAGTGGAGCTTCAATCCCTGCAGGTTTGGCTGTGTGCCCTGTTGCTGTTTGATGGTCCATTGGCATTGATAGCATCACTTCACATTTCTGTTTGTGGCTGTGACCCCAATGCTTTGAGGACCTTAAATTTTGTTACCTTTAACCTACTTGAATGCTGGTGAAATAAAAGGCATGCCTGAGAAACCTGAGGTTTGTATAATATTGTCCATGATCTCTTTTAACAAATGGATGAATGTGAGGTTTCTGGGAAGGCAAGATAAAGCAAAGCAGCCCAGCAGAGCACAGTGTTGTCCATGGACTTGTGGCAGTTTAACCCTTCAGGAATCCTATGATCTTCTGTTTAGGCACAGTCAGTGTTTTATCCTGAATTTGCAAGGCAGCCAGGTGCTAGTATTGTGAATCAGTTATCATTTGACATGATGTAAGGCCTATTCTTATTTACAGAAGATGTCATTTGATGTTGTTCCCTTTTTTTGTTGTGTTGCAGATGTGGCGGTGGCAGCTCTTTCCGATCCCACACAGATGTTGGCATTGTCTATTGTGCCCAGAGTGCTGCTGGGGGTAGTTTTGCTGGGCTGAAAAACGAACAGCCTGTCTATGTTCTCCTGCATGAAGTACAGCTTTGAGACAAAGCTCTGCTCCTGCTTGCTTTTTTTTTTCTTTTTTCTTTTTGGCAGGATGTGGCCCAGGTTTTTCAGTAGCAGAATTTTGCTTCAGGGTTTGTGGGATCTTCAGTCTTGAGGCCCCAGATGAATTTCCCAGCAGTGCCATTGCATTCCTTCCAGTAATGAAACTGAAATGGCATAAACAGTGTATTTACTCCATTTTATATAATAAAAGAAACACCTTGAACAAAATGTCATCTTCAGTAATCAAGGCTGTAGATTTTCCTTCTTAGTGGTGCTGACAGTCCTTCCTGATTTCCTAAATTGCTTATGAGAGGTTCATACAGGAACTTACCTGGATTGGGAGAAAATGTTTATTATGAATGTATGCTAGTGAGCTGTTATTAATTGATTATTTTCTACTAGATGTAGAGTGAAGCTTGTGTATGACTGGAGTATGCATGTATGTGTGTATCTGATTTACACAGAACCTGGAAGGTTTTAGGAATAAATCAAAGCTATAGACTATTGTTAATTTAAAGGAAAAAATGGGCACTGTCTAGAGGCAAATCAAGTTTTGCAAACCTAGACCTTTGGCACACATGAGGATAGTTGTTTATCAATATCCTGTATTTCTGTAGGTTTTCTGTTATCCATGTAGTCTTTTAGACTTTGGGAGTAGCATAGTTCTGATCCAAAAATTGAGTGTTTGGGCTGTTTTCTTTGGTTTGATTTATTTTATTTGTATATTGCTGTCATACCAGATTTTGTGGTACCATATGTTTTTGTTCTCTCAGCTGTTTTGATTCCTAGTGGATCTGCTTCTGTTTTAGTGCATAATCCAAGGAATTAAAGCTGGCAATTTCTCTTTTTACTGGGATATATTTTATATATTTGTACATATGTTGTCTGATTGTTAGTTCCACTTTTGATCACAGGTTTTTGGATGAGCCAGTCCTTCTCTGTTACATGGTATAGCCATCTTCCAGAATGAATAGGCAGAGTAGTTGTTAAATACTGTTACTATCAGTGATGATATGCAAACATGAACAATTCCAGATTTGTTTTCAGGGCTCATCTGAATTTGGCAGAGTAGTAATCAAAGGGAGAGCTAAAGAGAACATTTAAAATGTTGCTGTGATGCTTGAGGTGTGTCATCTGTGTTGTGGGGAAATTGTGCTTATTTTCACACTATCTCTTTCTAGGAAAAATAAATCCTGTGTGAAAATACCATAATTTTCCTTAAATATTGTTTTAAATGCCATTGTATTTTCATTAAATAACATTTAATGAAAATACAATGGCATTTAAAACAATATTTAACAACATTTATACATTTCATTGTATATTTCATTAAATAACACAATAGTGGTGCTTTCCTTGGCTGTAGGTTTCTGTTCCACTAGATGTGATGAAGTTTGAGGCATAAAATTCTCTTGTCAAAAGAAAGACCTGTGGGCACTTTTTGATCTCTTTTTATCTCTTGCTTTTGTAATTTCAGTGTTACAGACCCTTCTTTATGCAGATTGTGAATGAGAGGTTACTATTATGCCACATACTAGAAAATAAATGCAACAGAAAGTCCTTGTGATCTGCTAAAGAATAGAAATGGCTGGTGGAAGGCCTTGTTTCAGCCTTCCTGCTGATACTTCTGTCTGGAAGCAGTCTAATTAAAAACTACCTACCTTATGCTTTAAGTCAGTTGTAGACATGGAACTGTGAATGTATGGTCTCTGTAACTGCTTACCTGAAATCTCTATTTATAGAAATTTACTTGGCTGAAGATCCAAGTTCTTCTGTTCTTACCCTTTAAACTGTTGCCCTCGGGCCAGCCAAACTTAGGTGTTTAAAAAATAAAAGTAACTCAAAAATAGAATTACACTGGGATTTTTCATCCCTGATCAGATCTGTTGAGTAAGATCAGGAGTAAGGTTTTGGAGTTCCTGGTGGGTGAGCTGGTCTTTTAATCCAGGAGCAAAGTGCATTGTGTCAGATAAGAACCTTTAACACGTACTGGTTAGAGTTGGCTTGTTACTCACCACACAGACCCTGCAGGGAGATGGAAATCAACTTTCAGGGTAATCCCCCTTCTTTGGAATGACAGTGCAGGCTCTGCTCTGCTCTGCCAGCTTCAGCTGTCTTTTGTGTCTAGCAGAAGTAGCACTGTCAGCATTTTTAATGGAGGATTTCCTGTTCTCTTCTGTCTAGATCAGAGTTGTAGAAGTATTCTTCATGTAATTCACTTGTAAGAAGGTTTTATTATTGTTTAAATGTGGGTGTGTGTGTTTAATGACAAAAGCTTCAGTACACTCATTTATTCCAGTAGTACTTTTCTATTTTGTACACAGAAGAGGGTATATATATGTGTGTGTATAAAAGTAAATATGTGTAAATATGCAGAAGAATAAATGTATTTGGATTCAAGAGCCAGATATTATTAGAAAAGGAAACTTCCTCCTGTAAGACATGTTTTATCTTTTTGAGAAAGATAGAAATAAGGTGTTGGTTTTAAGGTTTTCAAGTGCTGTATGTATTCTTGCTAGGTGTCAAATTTTATTTTCCATAAAATGTGTGAGGGTGAGACTGCATTTCAATATGGTTACAGATGTGAGAATGCCAGGCCATGCCAGGTGTGTTGACAGGAACAGGCTGCTGTCTGTAGCCTTGCCTGCTTGTGTTTGTGGGTCCTGCACTAAGGTGCACACCTTGGGGTATTTGCAAATTCATTATGGAGTGAATCTGGGTAAAAGCATGTACCTGGGCAGTCACTGCAGGGCCTTGAGACACCAGGAGCTGTGTGTCAAGCACCTCGTGGGAGAAGGCATTTGGCTTGACAGCACTAATTGGAATAATTGATCCTTGTAAGTCTTGCCCATATGGGGCATGTGTGCAGTATGTGCCTTTTGGATGTAATTAATGTACTCTTTAATTTGCTCCTGAAGCATAAGATGATTATCTTAATGTGAGTTCTTCAATGTGTATCTTGTATTTCAAAAGAAATAGAATTACAAGAATTCAAGTTTGTCATGGCAAGCTCTAGTTCACCTGTCAAGGATCATTTGTTCCATGTATGAATACCTTTGCTGCTCTCTTGATCTTGGTGTGAGTTGTTATGCAGAGCTCAGGTTTCTAGTTTTGATGTACTTTCTTTCTCCTCCTTTTCCAGGTGAAGCAGGAGCCACAGAAGGAAGACCTTGTGGTTTGCAATCATGCCATTCCCCTTTGGCAAGTCCCACAAGTCTCCTGCAGACATAGTGAAAAACCTGAAGGAGAGCATGGCAGTTCTAGAAAAACAAGACATCTCTGACAAAAAGGCAGAAAAGGTACAGTTGTGATGTTCCAGTTGCTAAACTGTATTTGAAAGTGGGGGAAAGGGGGAATTTACAGCTGTTGAAACTGAAACAATTAGCAATTATTTTGGTGGTTTATACTCTGATAAAGGCTAATTTATGTACCTTTGAACAGGTGTGTGTCCTGCTGGTTTGTTGGCTTACGCCACTGGCAGCTGATAATGACATTTAAAACTGTTTGGAGCTGTAGGACATTGCATTCTTTTAATAAACAGCTCACAGCTGTACAGTGTTCTGGTCTTGTGACCACCACAGTGCCTTCTCTACTGCACAAGTAGTTCTGTCTCTGCTTGTCCATGCAAATCTTTACATAGCAGAGTGTCTCTTACTGAAGCTGAAGAACTGTGTCTTCATGGATAGAGAATATATTTTGGCTTTCCTGCCTCTTCTTCAGCCCACAGTAAGATATGAGAAGTTCCTGTGCTAGTGCAATTTCCTTTACATGGGTGTCTTGTACTTCAGGCTGTGTGCCTGTGCCCAGTCATTTCCTTCTCAACTGGCACTCTGGCTTTTACAGCTTTATAGGAGCTGACCTCAGAGTTCAGCCTGTGTGCAGCTGTGTCCCACCTAGTGAATAGTGTGGCAGAGGTTGAGATGAGCACCCTCCTTGGAGCCTCTCCCAGCATTATTTAACTATTTTGTGCCATTCATTCTTGGCATCCACTGAGTCCCGTTTTGGAGTTAGTCACAATCTTTTCATGTTCACCTATATTTTTAAGCAGAGTGTGGCCAGCTCTTCTACATTCAGTTTCACCTCGATTTGGCACTACTACTTCTAAGGGTCTTAATGAAATTGCCATCTTAGTTCTGCTATTCTTTAATTATTAGCATCTTCTACCCCTTTGCCACCATGTGGTATGTTCCAGGTGTCTTGCAGTGTACCACAGTAATTTCCTCTGATGCTTTTTCTCTCCTATTGTAGAGAAAAGTGTTACATTTTGTTCTGCAGGCTTGTGTGAAGGCTGGAAGCTTTTCATTTGCTGCTGCTCTTCTTCTCTCTCTAAAAGAGCCTTCTGTCAGGAGAGGAGGGATAGGTGCATTCTGAAGTCTCTCTGATGAGACTTGGCCCTGCCTCCTTTATCTTGGCCTCATTATTAGTTCCTGGAGATGCGGCCTGGTCTTAAAACCTGTGTTCTTTTGTGTCCTCTTTTTGCTGGGACCCATAATGGGGAACAGACCAGCTCATCCTATGGTGTGTGGCTGTGTCCTGTAGCACGTGCCTGTGTTCCTGATGCTGCAGCTGGAGCTTGGTATTACCTTTTCTTCTTGCTGGCTTTTGGTCCCACACCTCCATCTTTTTGAAAGCTTTCATTTGTGTGAGGCTGCTGCTCTGACAAGAAGTAATATGCTAAGCCTGTGGAGTGGTTTTTCCTGTGGGAGACAGAAGGTGACACATTGTGCCTGCAGGAGAACAAAGGCAGCCCACATTCTCTAGGTTAAGTGTGAGGAGGGTTAAATCCTGCCATCCAAGGCAATGAGCCTGGGTATGGTGCTGCTGTTCCCCAGCATCCTTGCTGTTTACAAAGGAGCTGATGAATCCCAGCACTCACACCACCAGTGTCCATGGTGAGATTCATCCATGGTGAGATTGTCCATGCAGAGATTGATCAGGAAGTGTTTGTTTCCTTGGCAAGCCAAGACTTCAGGAAGGTGACTCAGGTTGTGACTCTTTAGCTCAGGTGGTTTGCTGGTTTGATGGAGAAAGTTCTGCACTGTCTTACGGACCAGTCATCAGATCTTTGAGGGCACAGCTCTGTGAGCAGGCACCCTAAATTTGTGCCCTCTTCCTGTCCAGTCTGTAGACATGACTGGAGTGAGTTTGGAGTTAAAAGACAGTGGCCTTTATTAGAAAAGAACAAACATTTCTTTATGCCCATATCTCAGTATTCAGGCATCTTTTTCATTATCCCTTTTATTATGATGATCCTTTCTGCTGTAACTTTCTGGCCTCCTTTGGGGAATAATTCTGTGCTGGTGGCAGGGTGGGTTCTGTGGCTAGTCATGGAACAGAAACAGAAAAACCACTCTACATGAAGCACAAAAATTGCTGCCTGGTGCTAAAAGGGGAGAAGGATGCAAAAGTTGTTCTTGTTTTTATGACTTCACTTTATTAGTGATTGGATGTGTATAAAATACAGTGTGTCTCAGTAATTTTGGCATTGTGGCTGTTTGATCCAGGGGTATGCTTTTGCAGCCTGTCACATATCAATGGTGCAATCTCAGTGCTGGGTCAGCATGCTAAATCCTCAGTATTGGTTATAAAGTACCCATTTGGGTTAAGGGACTACCTACTTTTCTTACACACTTTCATTTCTTATAATACTGAGTTTGCTACTACGTGGAGAATGCTCTTTGACAATTTTGTTGCACAATTGGAAATACAGATTTATACAGAAAATTAGGCAAATAATTTCCCCTGGAATTTGTAAGTGTAATTATGCTTGAACAGAATTCCTCATTTTTTTTTTTCAGTGTTTAGGCTGAAATTTAAAACCATTAATGTTTTTTGAGCAGAAACAAAAAATCAAAGGAGGTAATAAAGATTTTTAAATCTTGGACAGTGTGTGTTCCTGTCGATTCTTTATAATCAAAATGGAAGATATTCTTCAAAGTAAAAGATGTAAAACAACAGTAATGTCTTGTTTAATCATGAAGCATTTTGCCCTGTAATACTGGAAAATTTGTTTTATAATCAAAAATCTGAAATTCAAGTGTATCCTAGTTACATGTTAATCTAGCTTTTGAGTTTAGTAAAGATTGGAGAAAAATTAACCAGGTAGTTCTCCAGGTCATTTGAAATGTCTTTTAATCATGTGGTGCTGGTTTAGGAGCTGGGAGCTGGGCTGGGCTCCCTTCTCCCACCTCCCTCTGTGCTGCAGCTCTGGTGCTTGCTGCTGCAGTGCTGTGCTTAGCACAGAGGTCATGGCTTGCTGTCTGTCAGTATTTGGGAAGGGAAATGAGATGTCAAGTGCTTTATAACTGAAAAGTGTTCATCATTTATGCTGTTTGTTCTCCATTGCCTGGGCTCTCTCAGAAAGGGGGCCTAAAGGGAAGGGAAGGGAAACCTCCTTTCCCATAAGCAGGACCTACCCTCGATCTACTCCTTTAATCTTTATTCTCATCTCTTCCTCCTCTTTGGCTGATCCCAGCATGTTTCTCATACTGCACTTCACTTGGTGTGTGGCACACATTTACTGTGGTGCAGGTAAATATTTACTCATGCCATCAAGTTGTTGTTCACCACCCTCTGACCTTGGCTTGCCCTGTCCCAGCAGCTCCCTTGGGGCTGCTGGGTGGTTGTTGGAGCCCTGCTGTGATCCCAGGCAGGCTGGCCCTTGCAGGCCTGGGTGACCTCTCTCCTTGATGTCACAGCTGTGTGGTGGCAGCACCATGAGCTGCTTGGCTCAGCCCTGCCAGGGTGATGCTGTGCCATGCTGCCAGAGGTCAGATTTCATTCAGGGAGTTAATGCTGTCATTCACAAAGCAGTAAAATCCTGGATTTGTTACGCATGTGTGTACAATTAATCTGTGCCTGAAAGAAGGCTAAAGGTTAAGTAATGTGCCTGGCCTCCAGTGTGGGGCTGGTACTCAGGGGGTAAAGATGAGCCTTCTTTGGGAAGTGGCAGGCGAGAAAACATGCTTCTCTTCTGTTTGAACTTTTCTGTGCTGTCTCCATGCTAAATGCTCACTGGAAAATCATACAATAATTTTTGGCCTTGAAATGAGCTACTGCACTGATGTAGTTACTAATGCATTTGTGGAATTGTATGTTTTTGTAAGCATTTTGAATCCAGCCAATTTAAGTAGTTATTAAAATGATGCTTTTTAGTTGTGATAGATACTGCTTTAGACTACTAAAATTATTCACCCAGTACAGGTTCAGAGCTATATCTGGTTTATCTTTCTGATGGATGTTTTCATTAATAGTGCAGTTTCTGTGACTGCATTATCCATGTGGAGAGAACCCCCAGGCCCTGGGGTTCCATGGGCCTGGAGACTGCCAAGCTCTCTGGAAATATTTCAGGACTGGCCGTGTGGTCTTTACCTTTTTCTGCTGTTCACAAACCCCAAAAAGTCCAGCTGTACAACTCTAGATAGAGTATTTGGGGTTTGCACTGCTTACCATTTAAAGAAATACTAAATTTTAGGGTAGTTCACTGATCTGTCCAGAGACTGCAATCAACCACAGCTATAAAGACATGCAGCTATTCTGGTGTAACAGTAATTAATATGTGCGACTTCATGGTGTCTGCTTTTATTTTTAAATAGTGTCTCCCTGTCCCTCATAAACATAGAGAAGTAAGTACTTTCATTATTTTCCTTGCTTTCCATTTCAGTTTTATAGTGTGGCTTATCCTCAGATGGTACCTCAGGAGGCCATCAGGATGCTCGAGGCAGAGCCACCTCAGTCCTGCCAGGCTGAGCAGGCTGATGGCCAGCCATGCTCCCAACAGCTCCATGGAATGAACACTGCACCCCTCTCCAGGCGACCTGTGCCAGTGTCTGACCACCACACATCAAAGCACCTGCCTTGCATCCCTCCAGCTTCTCTTCTGGGAATCTTCTGCAAACTGAGGCTTTCTGGAAGTATTATATCAGTAACCAATCTATCATAGTCTATCAACTGTAGCACTGCACTTCCATAAAATATAACATCCTTATAGTTCTTCTACTCTAAAATTCAACCTCAAAAGTACTAGGCATAAACTCTGACAAATTTCTAAAATCTCCTTACTCTTGTACATTCCATGAACTCTCAGACATACTCCAAATACAAGATGTGCAGACCTATTTTTGCAATTTCAGATGCAGAATGGAATTTAGATAGTTACACTGAAAAATATAATGCTAGGTTAAATATTGCTGTGAAGAGCCAAGTAAAAAACCACTAATAACAAATAAAATCAAGAAAGATGAGAGATAGGAAGACACTATTTAAAAATAAAAGCAGACACCATGAAGTCGCACATATTAATTACTGTTACACCAGAATAGCTGCATGTCTTTATAGCTGTGGCTGATTGCAGTCTCTGGACAGATCAGTGAACTACCCTAAAATGTAGTATTTCCTTAAATGGTAAGCAGTGCAAACCCCAAATACTCTACCTAGAGTTGTACAGCCGGATTATTTGGGGTTTGTGAACAGCAGAAAAAGATAAAGACCACACGGCCAGTCCTGAAATATTTCCAGAGAGCTTGGCAGTCTCCAGGCCCATGGAACCTCAGGGCCTGGGGGTTCTCTCCACATGGATAATGCAGTTACAGAAACTGCACTATTAATGAAAACATCCATCAGAAAGATAAACCAGATATAACTCTGAACCTGTACTGGGTGAATAATTTTAGTAGTCTAAAGCAGTATCTTCCAGCCTAAGCTGTGCTGCTTCTTAGGGATGTGGTGTAGTGGCAGCCTTGAGCTGAAGGGTCTTTCCCAACCTCAGTGACTCAGTGGTTTTGTGTCTCTAATGGTGCTTCCCACTAAAGCTTTGTGCCATGCCAAGTTCCAGTAGAGCACATGCAGGTGGTCTTGGCAGCTGTGAGGAGCACTGAAGTCCTCCTGTCTCTTACTGAGGTTCCCAAACTGAATGTTCATGCTGGGCTAGAAGGCATTTTGGTTTTATAAACCCTCAGTGTTTGGAGACACTGCATTATTTTCTGCCTGGTTTGCAAGCATTTCCATTGCTGGTGTCTGTCTTGGGCTAGTGGTGAGGGAGAGCCCTCAAGTGCAGTTATTCAAGTTTGGGGAGGCTTGTCCTCTTCCCTGGGGTTTTGGTAGGACAAATTCTCCACTCACTTTCTTGATGACAGGCATGCCCTCGATACTGCCATGGTTTCAGCTGAAATAGGCAGTTCCTTGAGCTGCCTTTCTTCCTCTTTCATCTTGCTTTCTACATTAGTGTGCAGGGACACTTTGCTTCCTCTTCCCTTGGTAGCCATCCATCAAAGATATCTCTTCATATCTCCATGTCTGACAGTGTTCCTGTTCTTCTACAAAAGAGCTGTTTCCTCTGAATTTCAGAGAACAATTGTGTGGTGTAATTCTGCTCCAGCATGGGGAGCTGGTGTTCCCATTTCACCTCTTCAGGAGCTGGTGTGAAACAAAGTGGTCTTACTGAGCACCTGCTTCTTGCTGTCTTACCAACAGTGCACAGAAAATCCCTTGGGATTTCGATTGAGGAGGAGACAACTGGGACTAGGAACTCAAGTGGCAGGGAGTGGAAAGTTGTGGAGGAGCTAAAAATGATACAGAGCCTCCTTAAAGGTCATGGAATCCTTGCTTGCATACCTAGCAAAGCTGGAATGGCTTTAGCTCGAATAGTGCATGGTCATGCTGATCCTAAGCCTCTCTGGCTAAAAAGCACAAATGAGAAATCTTTTTACACACCCTTTATAAGACTGGCAATATCCAGGAAGTGGTAATTTTTTCACTTTATTAATTTTCTGTGAGCTATCAGTCATGAATACTTTACATTAAAGTGTATGCATACTTTGTTGGCAGGTTCATCTAATTACTAAAAATCAGTGCACTTACAAACCATTCAGACTTTTTAGGCATGTGAAGAACCATTATAATTAAACCAGCTATTTATGATGATCATTTTCAGCATTTTGCCCCCAAGCTCAGTAAACATATATATTGAAAGGAGTAGTTCTTTTTTTGGTCCAATACAACTATGATTTAAGATTCAGAAGTGGGTGTTTAGAAGTATTCTAGTTGATTTATATTTTTTTTTTTAGTTTTACTTGTGAGATAACTGTGTTTCCACTGCTAAATGCTGCTCCAGCTCATCCTGGCAGCTTAGGAATTCCTCACAAGTGACAAGTCAGACCTGTCTGGCTTCTGTAAAGTGGGCTTCAAGCAAGGAAGGGTTTTAGACCTTTAATTGTGTCCTTTTGAGTGTATCTCTTTCTGGGTCTGTTGGCCAGGTTGTTCTTGTGTGCTGAGATAACCTGAAAGTTAAAAGTTGGCTCTCCTTGAGGTTTTGTTTGTTGGAAAGACTTCACCCACAGTAACTGGAATGGGATCCTAGTATTTGGCAAAACCTGATGTGTGCAAAATCTACAGGAGGAATCTGTTTGGTGTCTGTGAGCAGTTCCCTAGGCACAGGCATGAGGCTCCATGTCATGTTTTCCAGTCTGATCCTACACAACTGTTTGACAGAATGGAAATTTTGTCAGTTCCTTTCATCCTATTGCTGTTCTTTAGGGGATTTTTGAATGGGAAGTTAAAAGGCAGTAAAAAGGAAGAGATTTTTACCTTTGGTAACTGAATTGTGTATGTCTTGCCTCTGCTTTGTATTGTTTGGGTTTTTTTTTCCAAATACCAGTCTCATAACAGTCTTATTTGCAGAAAGAATATCTATTGTTTTTTTACCAGATTGTCATTTCCTGATTATTCCTCCCCCCCAGTGGAAGTTTGCAGATGTTAAGAATAAAGGAGTGTGCAGTCAGAAAGACAAATGGCTTTGTTCTCTAACTGTATTGTTTTCCCATTTTCTTTAGGCGACAGAGGAGGTCTCAAAAAACCTTGTTGCCATGAAAGAAATCTTGTATGGCACAAATGAAAAGGAACCCCAAACAGAAGCTGTGGCACAGCTTGCTCAGGAGCTATACAACAGTGGTCTTCTTAGTACCCTAGTAGCTGACTTGCAGCTCATTGATTTTGAGGTAAGAAAGGAAGTTTGACATTTCTTACATTCTGTATGTTAAAATAAATACATCTGAACTCCTGCCACTTCAATGGCTAAGATGTTTCAGTCTTCAGCTTTTATTTTGTGGTTATGACACATCCATTAGAAAGAAGATGCATGGAAGATTGAGCAACTATGGAATATGAAATCTGTGAATTTAGACATATAAGCAACACAGATTTGAAGCAGATAAACCTCTAATCTGGTGGTACAGTTCTGTTAAAATGATGGAATAATTCTGAATTGTTGTGTACACAGAAGGTTTAATCTCTTAGTAGTAACTCTAGTGAACACAAACCTTAATACTGCAAGATGTGTCTCTATGTTCATCTTGCTGCTTCAAATTACTAGGAAAAGTATTAGAATTATTGTAACATTTATAAGAAGCTTAAATACATAATTTAAAGCTGTTAGTTTTATTAATAGTCCATTATTTCTCTCTCTTTTTAGAAACAAGTGATGCAACCTTTTTTGTTTCCTTGTCATTTTTTCTGTTTTTTAATAAAAACAAACCCAAGTTTTTAGTGATCAATTCAAAATAGCAATACTTACTTATATTTAAAGGTATCTCTCCACAAGCCTCTGTGGCATTTGTCACCACATCACATGGAATAATTTAGCACCATGGAGAAAAGCCCTGTTTAGGTATGAGATGTTGCAGTACAACTGGATTTTTCTCTTTTCCCTGAGGTCTCACAAGAGGCGTGTGGTTGTCTAGGAAGGGAGCCAAATCCATGTATCTCACTCCACAGCCTCAACCATAAAGATCATCCCACTTAAGATTGCTTAAAAAGGGGATTGTTCATAAACAAGTTGCTCACAATACAAACAGAACAGTTTAAAGTCCTATTGTAATTTGACATTCCAAAAACAATGGCTTTCTTCCCTGTTCTTTCTTCTCTCCCCTCCACCCCACCCATAACTCCCTCTGATTTGTGTTTAATTGTGATACAGTGGTATTTTTCCCCTACCCACACAAGTGTTTATACCATACATAAAACATTCAGGTTGTTAAATAAGCAAGGAAACCTGGGAAAGCTGAGAGGGAATGCTGGACTGCGATGGCCATTAATTGCTGAAGAAAGGAAATCATGAAACATCATCTGGATTCTGCTGACCTCTAGATTGGTATCAGCCTGCTGTTGACTCAGGCCAGTTATTAGCAAAGGAAACCTTCATTATCTCCTGCTAATGAAGAATGAGAACCATTTGCACAGGCTTGCTCTCATTAAGGAGAACTGTGCTTTTCATTAAGGGGACATGGAAGGATTGTGAATTGTTTCCTGCCTGTGGCTCTTCTGCTGCTTTGTTTCAGGAGGATGTGATGGTTCCCCTGGGAGGGAGAAGGAGTCATTCATGCTTTCTAGGCTGGACCATGTCTGCTTTTTATGGCTGGTAGCTGGCAGACTGTCCAGCTGTTGTTGGTACCTAGAATTAATGTCAACACACCTGTGCTCCAGATGTGCTCCAGCTTCCCAGATGTTACAAAGCCAGCCAGATGTTGCCTTTGATATCCCAAATGTCTGTGTGGGTTTACTGCATTTGAAGCAGTTTTTCCATTACTGATGGAAATACATACTTGATTTTCCGGTGGTTTTTAAACTTGAAGAGTGGGTCTGGAATTTTTTCTTTCTGGTTTCCCACCACAGCTGCACGTTATTCAGTGACAAACTGAAGTCTTTTTCCCTTTCAGTCTCACTTCTGAAGAAGGTTTCCTTGTAGAACAGGAATAGACAGCTTATTAATAGACAGGAACTATTTATTGTGACTCTTTAACTGTCTCAAATGTGCTTGAATCTGAAATGCTGTGGTGGAAGCAACCCATAGAAAAGTAAGAAGTAAAAGCTAGGAAAAAAGCAAACTGGATGTTTTAATGAAGAGAAATGTAATTGTCCAGCTCTTGCCTTGTGCTCAGGCCTGTTTAAAAGTGCTGCCCTTCCCTGGAAGCTTGCTTTCCAATAAAGCAGTCAACACAGCCATCTCCTTATCAGTCCTAACACTTACCAGTTATCTCCTTGCTGGTTTGCACTGGTAGAGATGGTATCCCTGGTGCAGCTGGGTTTCTTTTTCTGTTGTTTTGGGATTTTTCAAATGAAGAATTAAACCCCCCCCCCCCCCCCCCCCCCCAAACAAAACTGCCTTTTGCCTAGGGAAGCTGAATCCTTCTGCTGAGAAGACAATACAAGCACAGTGTCCCTCTCACCTCTGGGGCCTCGTTGGGCCATGAGGTCACTTGGCAAGGCACAAGAAAGTGACAGAACCTGGCTGTGGGGTTGCAGTGTGCCACGGGCAGCTCAGGGATGGCTGAGAAGGAAATGCTGTTCTTGCTGGGGACTGCGAGCAGCGCAGCTCTGCTGAATGGGAGTTGATGATTATATTATGTGGAGTTTGAGTAAAGCAATTCCTGCAAACACTGCTCTACTCATGTCAGAACAAAGAGTTTTGGTGTTGCTTTGGGCTGGCTTTCAATGGAATTGTAATTGAGAAAACAAGGGTTTACAAACAATCTCTTATATCCTGAAAACAACACTCCAGCAAAACTGTTCGTGGTAATTCACAAACATGCCATTTGTAAAACTCCAGTCCTCCTACCTTTTCATAAACATTTCATTTTTTCTCATGCAGTCTTTTTTACACTGATTAGAAAACAGAAAGAATTTTAAATAATTGATGATGTTTTTAAAATTCTTGCTGCATTTTACTCAAAAGCTTCCTGGTGTTACTCAGGAGATTTACAGCACAGCTAGAGCTTCTCAAGAAACATTATATACATCTAGGTTTGATGTAGAACATTCAGGGAACCTGTAGGTGGAGTTGCTTAACAGGCCTTTATTTGCAGGTCCAAGCTTAGAAAAAGCTGGCCTGGTCTTTTTCTGGAATAGATCTGAAAACACATAATCCTGGAGGTGTCTTTGTGCAGTCCAGAATGGACAGTTAATTGCAGAAATCTGGCTTTTAAATGGTACATTTGAATGACAGTGGAAGCTGTTTATGTTTATAATCACCTTTTTGTTAGATGTCTACCAGTTTGTCATCCTACAGAAGAAATAAACAGGAGATGTGTATTTATTCAACAAAGAACATTTCCGGTTCCTTTTACACTGTCTGGTGCTGTGCTTGTGAATTCTTTTGTGTATAATTTGTGCTGAATTCCAACATCCTGGTCTTACTTATACTGCTGTTGTGCATTGAAAAATGTGAGACGTGCATTTTAGGTCAGTGAATGATTTCTGTGTATATTATTCATTCATTTATTTATTCCACTTTCATAAGTTGCAGTTCTAAGTTGGATGTTAACACTGCAGTTGGAAATGCTCTGCACACTCTTAATGTGGGTCCCTAGACAAGGGGAGAGGATAATGGAATGTTGAAGAAATACACTTCCAGGCAAGAGCACAGTTAAAAACTGTTATGATGTTAGCAAAATCAAACATCAAATAAGCCCAGGAGATTGATGCTCCATAGAAATACCTGATGAAACATCAGCTGGCTTTACTTCTGAATGTAAATTCCCCATGATCTGCCTGCAACGTGCTGTCATGCTTTGAGTGCTTTGGCATATTTGAAATGGGCAAAAAGAAAGAGAATCTGATCAAGATCAGAGTTTGGAGGCTGCCCCAGTACAGCTGCACAAGGTGATGATAATGTTTCATTGTTAACTTGCCTGTGGACTTCCATATTTTGTGTTTAACTGCTGATGTTTTTGACAGGGCAAGAAAGATGTTGCGCAAATTTTCAACAACATTCTCAGAAGACAAATTGGTACAAGAACTCCCACAGTTGAATACATCTGCACTCAACAGAATATCTTATTCATGCTATTAAAAGGGTATGTGCACTGTGAAGCATAAATGTGCTTTTAAATGAAGTAAGGGCTTTCTAAATGCCTGGAGAAGCAGTGAGTTCTGACAATTTTGCATTTCTTTGCAATATGCTTAATTTTATTTTCTTTTTCCTTCGTTTTGGGGTCTGTAATCCCCCTAAGTAAAGGAAAACTTAAGAAATAGAACCCCAACCATCTGCTTTTGCATGAAAAAGAAATGAAAATTGAGAACTGTTAGTGCTGTGAAATACTCTTACTGGGCTAGTAAGATATTTTCCTTTCAGTATGCTATTTGAGCCTCTTTAAACTATTCTCTTGTGAACTTACTCATCAACAGTTGAAGGCTGTTCTTTTTCCTTTTAACCACAGTAATTTCCAGTTTGCTGGCCTGTCTTAGACTTCTTATTCATAGTGATTTATATTGCTGTATTGACACAAACACACCACCACAAACCTGACCAAAAAAGAATTACTTGTGGCATATTGTGTCAGACAACTGTTTCTCTCTTCTTGTAATATTTGGAGTGCTGGATATTGGAGGGTCCTGCCATACTGAACACATGTAGAGCTGCAGCTCCCAGACATGAAAGCAGAAAATAATTGCTTGCATTTCTAGTAACATTAATTAAGGAAGTTCTGAAAATTGCAATTCCACTGTGTTATTTTGGGACAGATAAGCTCATCAAGCATTAATAAACAATTTAAAAAACACAGCTATTTATAAATCTGGCTGCAGCTTCTGGGTAAGCTTGCTGTAGTTGAGGGGTACTTATTCCCCTTACTGGGATAACTCCAGGGTGTATGAAAGGGCCACTCATCTCAGTGGGATATTCCTGTTGACAGCATTACTTGCCTGTAATGTCATTTAAAGGTCAGAGGGACAAAAAAAATATTAGTTGTGGCATAATGCAAAAGAAATTATTGATTCAGTGCGTCTTCATAATAATTTTCAAAAGAAGGCAAAGATACTTGAGGTGCAGAGAGAAAACTGCTTTTTCAGCATGTTCTCATTGTAAGTGGTTGAATGGGGCTGCAACACATTGGTGCTCACTTTCAGTCTGTGTTGTCACACTTCAGAGTGCTTCATCCTCACAGGGGTTTTTGAAACTCATATTGATGAGTCAGGATGTTTGAAATGGGCATTTAGCAACTTACATGTTACATCTGATATCCAACTGAGACAAGTTTATGTGAATTTAAACTGTGGCATGAATTGCAGAAAGTTCAGTAGATTTCAAATCTCCATGACAGGTTGAATGGAGAGTACCACAGGATTTAATGAAAATTATTTCAGGATTTTTTTTTGGTAGGGTAATAGAGTTAAGGCTTAGTATGCACAGTGATACTTCTCTCCTGAAACTGGGGAGGATTTCAGTTAGCTCCTACTGGTTTAGGAGGCAGCATTCTGGAGGTGTGAGGCAGGAATGCATGTGAGAGGCTGTGACTGCTCCAGAAGCTGGAGCCCATGATGTGCAGAGCAGCCAGTGATGCTGAAAAATGGTTTAATGGAGGAGAGATCTGAATGTATGTCCAGTATTGTTAACTTAACTCCTCCTGCTCATATGGGAGGTTTTCTGTCAATTGCTGTCATGTTTAAGGGAGCAGCTTTCAAGGCAAATCATTTACTGCTTTTCCAGATGTCTGCAATCCCACCAGTATGGAACAAGAGAGCAAAGAAAGTAGTTTTATTTAGTCTTGTTTCCCCATTTGTGAAAATCCTTTTAATTGGCTGTAATTGTAACTGGCAGCTATTTTAGCAGAATTTAGCAGAAATATTTAAAAATGGAGTTTAATGCAGAAGTGAGTACCTCTGATTTTAATGGGTTTGTTACTTGATGGTACTGAAGGCTGTAATAAGCAGTGTGGTGCTGCAGTGCTAACTTGTGAAAGTGCAAAAACTCATCAAGAATCTCTGTTGGCTTTTGTGAATAGGTACGAATCTCCAGAAATTGCTCTAAATTGTGGGATAATGCTCAGAGAATGCATCAGGCACGAGCCACTAGCTAAAATCATCTTGTGGTCAGAGCAGTTCTACGACTTCTTCCGGTACGTGGAGATGTCCACGTTCGACATCGCATCCGATGCGTTCGCCACCTTCAAGGTAATCCCTCAGACCTTGGGACTGCTGCTTCTCTGCCCTGGGCACCCACTGCTGTGGGGCTGCTCTTGGCAAACAAAGCCTTGGCAGAGGGCAAGAACATAGGTGTGATGGGGATGGGTGAGCTGGACACTGTTCTTCCTGATTGCTCGGAATACAGTACAGTACATTTGCTCCCCAGAATCCTGTTCTGGAGAGTAAACTGTAATCCTGCATTACCTGAATGCAGGTGTGCTCCAATGCCAGGGGCTTTAAATCTGTGTCTTCAGCTCCTCCTGAGGATATCTGGTGCTGTTGCTTTGTCTGGGGAAATTTTATGTGGCCCAATTTTTGTATCCCTAAACCAGTCAGTTATGGGTACAGTAAGCATAATATTAATCAATATTAAATGGTGGGTCTTAACCTTGGTTGTGTGTAGTTGTGTGCAGAATCTAGTCTTGATCCATAAATAGCACTCTTCACAGGCTGTTTCTCTGTGAATTAAAGTAACTCATCACAGATCTTTCCTAAGGGATGCCAAGGTCCTGAGCAGTGTCCAGGTAATTGCATTCATGTCCTAAACCAGCGTGTTTCATGAAATAGCAGAATTTTGGATTGAATGTCTTACATGTGTGAGAATGTCTTTGTACTGTTTAAATATTTTTAGTGACAGTACTGGGTTTGTGCTTTCTTACAGGATTTGCTTACAAGACACAAGTTGTTAAGTGCAGAATTTTTGGAACAACATTACGATAGGGTGAGCAGACACCTTTTCATATTTAGAGCTCTCTGGTGCTGTGTATCTTATTTGAAGAAATCAATCTTATTCCTTGTTTAGCTCTGGATTTGGGAATTTCCACACAATATTAAATCAGCTGAACTTGGGGTTCAGTTCCCCCACCCCCCAAAGCCAAAACAAATGATGTTAGAGAGTTTCATTTATCCTGGCATTTTCAGCTACATGACTTCCATCCTTTTGCCTTTCAACAGATTATTCAGAATAAGTTCCACAAAGATATTTAAGTGTTTAAATCTTACCCTGGTTAAAACTCCCAGACTTCACAAGCAATTTAAAAAAAAAAAAACCCAACAAACAAACTTGGAATCACATTGAGTTTTAAAGGTTTGTCTCCAGCCATGTTCACTAAAACACAAATATCTCCTCTGAGTGACTCAGCTTTTTAAACAGGAGACAAAAATTATTATTCCCTTTTTGACTACTTGCTTTAGCCCTGAAGTATCTACTGAATTATGCTTTAAGCACTGTTTGGGAACCAATAAGAGGCTCTTAGAAATTAGATGTGCAGAGTTGATACTTAGCTCACCTCTTCATCTACTTTGAAGCAAAGTTCTGCTTGCTGTGTAATCATATATTTTAAGAGATTTTGATCAATGTTTTTCTAAAAAAAGTCACAGTGAAACTGTATTTAACAATGTAACAGCCATGGAACTTGGACTACTCATGGATAGTTAAACTTGACAATATTAAAAAAACCCTAAAGAGTGAGCAAGGTAAATGTTTATTTTAGTCCTGCCTGACTCGGTGATGTCCTCACATTTTGACACACTGAATTGCAACTCCAGTTGGTCACTTGGGCATTTGTAAAAAACCCTGCACAATTTGAAAAATCAGTTTTCTCTGGTGAGTGCAAGACATCCGTCTGACACTGCCCGTGGTCCTGTGGGAGGCAGCCTGGCTTCTCCTGCAGAGGGAGCCCGTGCCCTGCTTTCCAGGGTGTCCTGGGGATTGGGAGCTCAGCGAGTTCTCAGGGAACCCCGACCAGGGGAGAGGATGATGCAGCTGACTCCACTGATAGCAGAAGGCTAATTAATTACTGTATTATACTGTATTATTCAGTATTCTATTACACTATGTTACATTACATCTGAACTGAATCTGCCAAGTGTGGTGGTGTTTGAGGGTCCCCAGGATGAGGGAAGAGATGAGAATCTTGACTCCATGTTCTGTATTATTTTATGATATTATATTAAAAGACAATGATATACTAAAACTATACTAAAGAAAGAGAAGAAAGACATCAGAAGGCTAGAAAAGAAAGAATAATAAAAACTTGTGACTGCTCAGAGCCTTGACACAGCTGGACCATGATTTGTCATCAAGTGAAAACAATCCACATGAGAGCAACCAAAGATGCACCTGCCACATTCCACAGCAGCAGATAATTATTGTTTGCATTTCGTTTCTGAGGCCTCTCAGCTTCTCAGGAGAAAAATCCTGGCAAAGGGATTTTTCAGAAAATATGTCAGTGACAGCCAAGCACTCAACCCTGCACACAGCCTGCCCAGAATCTCATGTCTGTTACCCAACAGTCCTGGCACACACACCTGGCCCTGACAGGCCAAAGAAACAAAACACCATCCCTGTGGGTAAACAATCTCCAAATTGCATTCTGCTTTGGCACAAACACAGGCACAGCAAATGAGGTAAGAATATTCTTGGGAAGAATTGTGCCTTGCTTTTCTCTGTGAAGAGAAATGTGGGGTACAGGAGCTGTCCCCTCAAACATGCCCTGGTCCAGCCCCCTCCACGGGCACCCCCAGCAGATTGCTCACAGCTCCATCCAGCCTGGCCTGGGACACCTCAGGGATGAGGGATGGGGCAGCCAGAGCTGCTCTGCATAGCCTGTTTCTGTAAGAAATAATGAGGCAACTCCTTCCACTGCCCTGTGATCTGAACATTAAAGTCTCTTGAAAGAACAAATACATATTTTTTAAAGCATATTCTAAGTTTAACTTTGTATCTGCTTTAAAAGCCTAAGCAGTGACAGTGTAGTGACTTACAGGAACCCACTGAGATTTCAGATTCTGTTTAGTTTTGTTAGGGATTTGCATCTTCTCCACTTTGTTGCAATAATTTGGAAGAAGATGCCTATGACACTTGAAAAAGTCCTAACCCTTCTCTTTATTCTGTGTTTAGTTCTTCAGTGAATATGAGAAGTTACTTCATTCAGAAAATTACGTGACAAAGAGACAGTCACTTAAGGTAAGGCAGTTTTATTTTTGTCTGAAATGCAAAGAGATTCCCTTTGTTTTCAAGGTGAGTTAACTTTATTTGAAATGGCTTCTGTAACAGCCTTGAACAGTATTTATGTTAATTCTTCAGACATTTTAATTCTTGGGATCAGCTAATTTTTTTTAGTCCAGTTCTTACATATCTTAGTGTCCAGCACAGAACAAAGTAATTTCTCTTCCTATGAAAAAATGTCTCATCAAATTTCTTTATTTTTGTTGATTTTTCTCCTTCAACAAGTCTGGTTACATTTAAATAACTTAACAGAGATTCACATGATGTGGCTTAAGCAACACTGATCTTACATTCAAGTAGGTAAGAAACAGTGAACATAAATGTAAAGCAGAGCTTGCAGCAAAGGTGATCCTTGTGGGCAAAATCCTTTTAAACCCTTTAGGTAGTAAAAGAACAGTCAGTATTTCATTTGATATACTAACCTGTTTTATTGGGTTTTGGGGTTTTTTTAAAGGTATTCTTTCAATGCTGAATAGCTTCTGTATAAGGGGAAAAAATAATGAAGTCATGGGGGAAAAAATGAAAGACTTCTCTTTCCAATTCATAACAAGGGGGAACAAGTGTGATTTTTCACTTTCTGAGGAAAAGGAGAAACTGTGTTGTTGAAATAAGGGGAAAATGCACCTGCACATGGAAATCTAGGACACTTAGTTGTGTGGCTACTTTATCTCCTGTCCTCTGGTCCTGCATTCACAGAGCACCACACCACTTCAGGGGTCTGAAAACATTTATATACATGGTGATTCTTCTGTTAGTAATTCTTTCATTTTTCATTCTTTTCTGCCTTCAGCTTCTCGGTGAATTGTTACTGGACAGACACAACTTCACAATTATGACAAAGTACATCAGTAAACCTGAAAATCTCAAACTAATGATGAACCTTCTACGAGACAAGAGTCGTAACATTCAGTTTGAGGCCTTCCATGTGTTCAAGGTATGTTACCAAACCCCACTGTGAAACAGAAGGAATCTGACCAGAAGCTGTTTCATTGAGTAAACTGCTCAGCTGAGCCTAAATGGAGCTGACCTTAATGTCTGCTAAGTGATTAAATAAAGGGAGCACTGATGTTTGCTTGATTATGATCCATCTTTACAAATTGATATCTTGGACATCTTTTGAAAACCATTTAGAAACTACTTAGGGACTTCCATGTGGTTGTCAGAGTAGCATCTCAGAAACTTTTGGGATTGAATGCATTAAGATGAGGAGGAATGCATGATTCCATACAAAATCATGGAGTTCAAAAGTGGTTTTATCACACTGCATGATCTCTGAAAGAGAGCAATATTTCACTCACCTGAATTGTAATTTGAACATTATGACAGATGGCTTCTGACTTTGCAGCAGACAGGCAGCCAAGAGTTATAACTGGAGGTCTAAAACTTTGCAGTGAAGTGTGAGATTCCCATCAGATGCTGCACATGATATGAAACCATGCATTTGCCATAGAATTTACCCATAAAGTGTCTGCATTGGTTTCTGCAGAGGCTGTTGAGGCTGGTCACCTCCCACAGACTAGAGTTACTTTGGTACTGATGTTCAGCTTATGCCCTGATTTTAAAAAAAAATGGTAATTTTATTTAAAAACTTGCAGTTTTTTTGGTGGCATACTGGAATAATTAAAGCATAGTTTTAATTTATCATCATCAGTATTTTGTTAGATAATTTACTTTTTAACTTAACCTTTTGTTTCTCGCTGTTGTGCTCAATGTCTTTTACTTTCTTGCAGGTGTTTGTAGCCAATCCTAACAAGACACAGCCTATATTAGACATCCTTCTAAAGAACCAGACCAAACTTATTGAGTTCCTCAGCAAGTTTCAGAATGACAGGACCGAGGATGAACAATTTAATGATGAGAAGACCTATTTAGTTAAACAGATCAGGGATTTGAAGAGACCAGCACAGCAAGAAGCTTAAACTCCAATAAACCTTTAAAATATTAAACCCAAATTCAGCATTTGCTGTTAGATATTCAGCATCAGGCACTCTTATCGATTCATGAGGAACATTACTGCTAATCTGCTGTTCAGTGAACGGTTTTTGTTTTTCTCTTTTCATTTTTAGTCCAAGTTGAGAAACATAGCTGCTGCTTTCTTGCACAATGTGGACTTTCTTGATATTTGTGTCATTTCAGAATTCAAAGACACTGCTTGTTTTAGGAGTCCTGAAAAGAAAGATTCTAGGTTCGTGAAAGCAAACATATAGATACTAGTTTGGTCTAGGAGAGAAGGTATTCATGTAGTTAAGTAACAGGTTGCATGCTTGCAAATCTGAATAAATCTGTATGTTTGCACTTACCTTGTTTGAGATAATGAGCACAACGTGACCTGTGCATACCTGGCACCATAGTATAAGATTATATGCCTTGATTAAAAAAAAAAAAAAAAAGTGCAGTGCTTTATTTGTAATCAAAGGGGAAATGTATCTAAGATGTGAGCTTATTGGGATAAACAGTTGTCTTGCAAATAAACTGATATTGAAACTTAGCAACTTTTAAAAGAGTGAAATCTCAAGGTTCATAAGGAAAATGTATATATGCCTTTCACTGCTTTATAGAATTTTTTTTTTGACATGATTTGATTTTTCTGAGACTTGACTTGTAAACTTGGAAATACGTTCTAAGGGTTTTTGTTAATTTTACTTTAAAGGTTTTTCAGACAGTAGACCTAGCAGTGACATTTTGCATTTCATTTCAACATGCTTGCTGGTTTCTTTTGTATATAACTCCTAGGCTGCTCATTTCTTTAAAATATGATTTAATTTGTACAGCAGAGGAATGTTATTGTATTAGTCTGTAACTATTACCTAATATTGAGTTCTGCAAAATGAATGCTCATATGTAATTGAATACTTCAGATCACATGGAAATGCTGATTTAACAATCTTAAGTACTGCAGCATTTAAAAGGAAACAAACACCCAAACCCAAACAAATTCTTTGTATTCACATGTCTAATGGGGTGCCATCAGTTAGGGTAGGCTGAAACAGAGAACTGGAACCCTTTCTGCTCCCTTCTCACCAGATAATATTGGCCTTATTTAATGACACTAGCATTGTGCTCACCAGCTCTGCAAATGGCAAGGATTATGCTAAGTTCATATTGATTCCTCTGACTTCTGGGAGCCTGCAGTGCGTCGTTTCTGACAGTAAATAACTCTGTACAGTAGTTGTGTGAGTGATTTCATTCCCTCCGGCCTCAAGAAGCAGTTCCAAGGTGTCCTAGGATAACAAAATGATTAATTTTTGTTGATTTCGTTCTTCATTGCTGCAAACTATCAGTATTTATAAAAACAGAAAATCCAACTGATTTTGCACCATGTTTTTGTTACTGTGACCATACAAAAGGAATCTACTAAATATAGCTAAATGATGTTATTAAAATTGTATCTATCTGTCATATAGTAACGCTGAGATCACAACCAAGCAAAAACTCATGGATTGGGGCCTGGAAGTTCCAATTCTGCATGACTGAATGATTGTGAATGCTACAGAAAATGTTTCTTGCTTCCTGTCCTCTTCCCATTTGAAATAGTTCCCAATCAGTGACGTTTGAGCTGATTTGAAAGCCTTCACAAGGAAAATCCCAGAGCTGCAGAAAATTGAGTGTTCTCACTCGCTTGGTTAAAACTGCTCTTAACATTAAAGTTGGTCTTTTGAAGGTTCTTAACGGGTCCTTTGCAAACAGAATCCCTTTGCTTACAGGAAGGAAAATAGCTGACTCTTCCCAGAGATGCCAGGCAGAGCTGGCATGGGGTGGTGTTGTAGCTCAGTACTAACTGTCAGTTATATTTTGGTTTATCATAGCTGAGTGGAGGAAACATTCTTTGCCAAGTTACTCACCATAACATGTAAGCCTTCCTCTTTAGAAAGATGTAGATGTGCTAAAGATTTCTATGTGTAAAGAAGTGAAAACATTTGGACTGGGATAGAGGTTTCTCTATATTAGGCCTTGGAATCAATGGCTATGGTGACTTTTTTAATATGTGGAAACATTTGAATGTTGGCTTTCGAAAAGAAGTTGTATTTAAATTAAAGCTCCTTCGATGTGCTGTTCCTATTAAAAAACTTGTTCTGGAAGTGGTTTCTTATCTGCTTGAAGGCTTAAGGGTATTACTAAAACATATTTAAATGCAAGCTTTCTTTTGTTTTGTTTTTGTTTTTTTTTTTGTTGTTGTTTCTTTTTTTTTTTTTTCTTTTTTTAATAATAAGAGATGTATACAATTGTAATTCTATTTCCATGGTAGCATTTCATTTCTCCTGAGGAAAATGTTTCATACCCAAAAAATCTGGCTGGCCCCATAATTTAAATTAAAATAAAATTTTGAAGAAAAATGTGTGTTCTTTATTACTGAAGAGGATCAGTTTCTTGTGTATGTGTATCAGGTTTCCCTTATTGCCTTAGAGTGGCTCAGCTTTTTTCCTTTCAAATACAAAATCATTTTTAAGGCATGAGAAACTCTGGCTCGCACATTTTTAAAGAATTAAGTCAAAGTGCTATATAAAAGATGCAAACAACTCTAATTCATTGTTGGTAGCCTCCCTTGCCTTGTTGTGTGATTATTGCTGATTCTTTTTCTTTTTGGCAAGGGCAAAGAGGAGATGCTATTTCCTGTGTCCTGCCTGGAGGCAGGAGCTGATAAGGTTGGTTGATAAATTTTTGGCCCTTCACTTCTCTCTGATTTTCAGGAGCTGAGTCTGTAATTGGCCACTGGGGTCTCCTGGCTGCCTCTGGAGCTGCTGTCACAGGTAATGCAGTGTGGCAAACATCAGGAGAGCATTGTGTTTCCAATAGCTTTCAGGAGCTTTTGGTGCAGGTTCTGCAGGTGCTTTTGTTCAGCAGCATTCCTGAACAAGAAGTTGCTCCTCAGGAACAAAATTACTTTGCAGACAGAAATATTTGGTCTTTGGTAGCCCCCACTAGAGACCACACCTGTTTGAGCTGCTGTAGAAAATGTTGGCATTTCTCTTCCTCACGGCCAGGAAGATCCCAGATTGCAGGGGGAAGGGGTAATTAGGACAGGAAGTCAGACAAATGGCAAATTTTAATTGAGTGGGCAAGTCAGGCACTTGAGGTGTTTGAAGCGGCCCTGGTGGGAGGAAGCACGTGAAATGCAAGGTGGTGTTGCCCTGACTGGTTAAAATCTGCTTTCCCCACAGAGCTGATGAGCAGGACCTGCCCTCTGAGCTGGCACCTCCAGGAGCCCGAGCAGGAGCTGTCCTTGGAGCTGTGGGATCACCCTGGGACAAAGCTGCTGTCAGTGAGTCTCCCTCTGTTCATGGCCTGCCTGGTCATTCCCTGCAGGCAACTTCAGCTTTCCTTCTGTTTCTTCCCTTTTCCCCCCCTTTGTTTTAGACTTTGGCTGGCTGCTGTGTTGAATTATTTCCCTGTCTGTGCTGCTTTTCTCCCCATGGCTGTTCACTGGTGCCATCTTTTTGGGTGCAGTGCCTTTATTTTCTGTCACCTTTGTGGTTATTTCTCTGATACATCTGTATTCCTTTCCCCAAAGGTTTTGGTCTTTGCCAGGCAGTTTTAAATGCTGTTTTGTTTTAGCTTTCCAGCACATTGCAATTCAAGGTGATGGTTAATATCATAATGAGGGAAACATTACCCTGTTCTTTTACATGTTACCTCTTTAAATCAGTGCCTAGTTTAATCTGAGCTCACTGAACCTGTGAAGAGTTGTTTCTGGCATATGCCATCTATATCTACAAGTGTACCAGGGCAGATCCAGTTCAAATCCCATGTGACTAGAGGCAGGCCAAAACATCCCAGAAATCACAACCTGGAAAAAAGCTGAAAGGAGGGAGCAGTGGTATGCATCAATATATTGTATTCTTTGAAGGAAATTGGCTGTGTCAGGAGAGAAGAATGATGGAGAGGGACGCTACCTGCAAGAGCATGGAGTGACAGGACAAAGGGGAAAGCTTTAAACTGAAAGAGGGCAGCTTTGCATTAGATGGTAGGAAGAAATTTTTTACTGTAAGGGTGGTGAGACAGTGGTGCAGGTTGCCCAGAGAAGTTGTGGCTGCCCCATCCTGGTTGGAGCCCTGAGCAACCTGGGCTGATGGAAGGAGTCCCTGCCCATGTCGGGGGCTGGAGTGAGATGACCTTTAAAGTCACTTCCAACCCAGACCATTCTGTGTTCTGCTTCCTGTTTTGAAATATCTGTTGATACACCTCTCTTTAAAAATGCCACCACAAAACCCCAAGTTATATAGCCAGCTTAGATTTTCGGTGAGTGTATTGTATCCACAGCAAAAAATAAAGGAAGCTCTATTTTAGAGGGCTCCTGTTGGAGACTCTGATTTGCACAAGTAAGGATATTTTGTTTCCCTGCTCAGAAATGCCCTGGCCCGAACTGACACCCTCATTTTCCATAAAGGGACCCTTAAGGCTGAAGGTTTTCCATTGCAGGGGAGTTTTGCAGCTGTGCTGTGGTGGGCTGTGTAGTTCCAGTGTGCAGGATTATGTGCACCAAAGGAGGGTGTCCCATGGCTGGAGGTGACAGCACCTGGGTGACACTGGCCTTAGGTGTTCCTAATGCTGGCAGCACTGCAGAATTTACCAGGAGGGCATGTTTGGAATGAGGGAACATAAACAGTGTGCAGTAATAGAAAGATACAATTTAGATATGTTTTAGTGGGATATGTTTAGAAAAAACCAAGAGCAATGACTGCAGTTGTCTGTTCTCCTTGACTAAAATGAAACCATCAGGAGGTGTTTTTCCACTTCTTCCCTAGCAAATTCCTTGTGCTGAGCTGCCATGGAGGATCCCATTAAGAGTTCTTCATTCTTCCTCTCGTGGCAGCCTTTGGGAATGTGCCTCACATTCCACCAAGGAGAAACTCAGAGTAATAAAAATGTGAGTATTGCTTTACAAGGTTCTGCAATTCAAAGATGTTGAACTGAATTTAATATGCTTAGTGTTATTCAGAGACTTGAAGGAAGGATTAGGTTTGATTTTTATTTGAGCATAGAACAAGAATAAAAGCTGTATAGGTTTCTTAGATCTGTTTTAAGAATGTTGTAAATTGCAACATTAATAAATAAGCCTTTGTAACTATAATTCAGGGCATCTAAATAAGGCCTGCAGTGTGGAACAGTTTAAACCACTGAGATCTGAGCCAAGCTCTTGGCCTCAGGTCTTTAACAGCATCTCCAGATTGTATGGAATTATAAAGAAAAGCGACAGTTTGAGAAATCAGACTGTAATTCAGGTTTCTGGGCATCCAGACAGATTGAGAAATACAGTCTGGAGAGAGTAAAAGGTGCAAAGATTCACCTGGCTGTGAAACTTCAGATTGCAGCTGCTGAATTTCCTCACCTTCCATCTCTGGAATTACAGAGTGCTGGGTTGTGCCAGTAATATCCAAATTATGTGGAAACAGCAGTAAAGGATTTACAATAATACTCCTTTTCTAAAACATACTTTTCCCTAGCAATTGTGTCTTGAGTTGGGAGAGCAGTCCCACAAACCCAGAGTGTGGGCAGAGCAGGGTTCTCCTGGTTCTGCAGGGGGGAAATCCTTGGGGCTGAAGTTGGTGGTGCTGCACATGCTGCAGGTGTGAGGAGCCCTTGCAACACACAGAGCTGCAGGTGAGGGCTGGATCCTGGCTGTAAGTCATACCAGAGGGATGTTCTAGAAGGACAAAAAGCACAGACAGCAAACATAGCTGGGATAATTACACACCTATGGAAAAGTGTAAGATGAGTTCACTGGAGCTTGTCAATAGCTTGAAAATATCTACTATGTAATTTAAAAAGAGATTTTTGTTGCAATCCTAGGTTTGAGACCATCAGAATGCAATATGTGGAATATGCTGCACATTATACAGGCAGGCTTGGAATTTTGGCTTCAGTTTATCTAATATAAAAAACAGGTACTTGACAAGAACCAAAGTGTGAAAAAGCTGTGATGGGCAGGTGCTGAAAGTGTTCTTGATTCTTGGTGTTATTTGGGAAGCAGGAACCCAGCTTGTGCATTTCTGATGCCAGTCTTTGGCTTGTGTGTTCACCAAGTTTGGGTGAAACTTGCAGGTGGAAGGGGTGAGACATGGTGACAAAAATGAAAATGTTAAAATATTTCACAAGTCATTCCTTACTGCTGCTTTGCAATTTTAAAAGGTTTTCCATTTATGTGTTTGATACAAGAGAAACCTGAAAGCTAACATTGAGATAATTTAAATTTTTGTGCAGAAAAAAGAGAGCATTAAGTTATGAGTTCTTTCTTTTATCTAAATGTTTCTTCTGAGCAATGCTTTTTCTGTCAACCTTGACTGGTGTAAATTAAATTTCCCTTGACTGTGCATGGCAGGTTGGTAATTAGCAGCACGTGACTGCAGTGCACACTTGGTGTCACGTTTTTGGGGTGCTCTGGTCTAAGGTTCATGTGGGAAAATTCAGGTAGACTAAACTCATGGCTACAGTGAGTTATTGTCAATTTTAGACAGCCCAGTTTCAAAAAGAAAGTTATTTTCCTAATAAAGGTGTGCAGAACCTAGGAGTTGCTAATGATTGCATTAATCAGTGCAATGCCTGATGGTTTTTCACAATGAGCAGCAGACTCTAGTCTAGTTTTGGAAAACACCTGTCAGGCAGATGGGAGCCCAGGCTGCTGTGTGGATCTGGCTCATGCCCAGCAGCTCTGGAGGCACTGCCAGCTCCCAGCAGGAGAAGGTTGAGCTCCAGCTGCCCCAAGCTGTGCAGGCTGCTGGCTGACCTGATGGCTCTTGCCTCATGCCACAGATCAGCTCAAAACCTGCAGGACAAAGAGCCTGGAGCAGGACTGGGCACTGAAGCACAGGTTGAGGAAAGGAGCAGTTCTGCAGCAGAGCTTTGTGTTACCTGTCCTTGGCTCAGGGGTGTGCTCAGCCTCATGAACTGTTTCTGCTCTGGGGTGTAAAATCGTTTAAATCTTCTTTAGCTCTTTTGGTGCTCCCACTCCTTGCTTCTCAACTTCCAAGTCCATAAAGGATATTTTCTGCACTTCTGTTTTCTGTTAGTTAATCTCTCTCTTACTGAGTCTGATTCCACACTTAGAAAATCCCAATCCTTTTGGCAAATCACATCTTTCACTCTTGCTGTCATGGTTTGAGCCTGGCACAATGCCAGTGCTTCCATGAGAAAACCTCTTTTCCTGGTATCTGCTGTGAGATGTGATCAGAGACAGAGCAGAGCAGGCTCCAACTTAAGATTGAAAGAAAAAAACTTTATTAACCTAAAACTACAAAGAAAAACACACAGAACACAGGATGAAAACCTTCCAAATTTCCTCCTCCTCCCCCCACCAAATTTCCTAATTCTGTTACCACCCTTTGGATAATCAATTCTCAGTTCTTTGAGAAGAGAGGAGTCCCTCTTGCACCACAGACTTCACCCAGGAAACAGTCAAAACTTCTCGTGTTTCTGTGTCACGTGTGGCACCGCCCGGAGAACATTTTGCCATCGTGACCTCTTCCTTCCATGTCCAGTGCTCTCACCACTGCACATGGACCAGAGCTGCTTCTAGGGTTTTTCCCTTTAAGGATGCTTTGTCCAGTTCCAAAAAAGAGCACAGTCCCTCTCCTTTTGGGACACCTGTCCCCCCCATGTTTCACCCCCTGGGGCTGAGGGGTCTCTCGAACAGAGATCATCTTCCTCTTCTTCTTCTTCGGAGATGAAGGGCACCACCACCATTCTCCTCCACCCTTCGTCTCTGTTCACACACCTTCGCATCACCGCACTCTCCTGGCTCTGAGCCCTTGCCTCCCCCCAGAATGCAGTCTCTGTGTCACAGGAACTCAAGGGTTCTGTCCATAGCTATCCAAGAAAAGTCCAGCCAAAAGCCACTCCATCATCTCCTCCCACCTAGAATTCTTCTCAACTTCTCTCAATCTCACCAACTCCAGGAGGAATCAGCATTTGCAAGGTTTCCATCGTCCCAAGAAGGGTTAAAAGTCCCAGGCTCTGCCGGTTTGGTTCATGAACTCCCATGGCTGGCTGCCCTGCTGGGCACCCCCCCCTTCTCCTTCACTCCAGCCACGCTATCACAAGCACAGGCTGCTCTCTCTCTCTCCCTCCGGGGGGGAATGGGGGATGGCTGCCCGAAGCCCTGGCAGTGCAATGCTCCTCCACCCTTCGGCCCAAGCCTGGCCTACCTCCCTCCGGCCACATGGCTCCCCTCCCCCCTGCTCAGCTCGGAGCTGGACAGGGGAGAGGTCTCCTTTGGTCCAGGGCCGGAACTCCAAAGGAACTTCCAGTGGGAGTTCACAGCTTTTAACCCCCTGTGTTCTCAGAGGCGTATCCATGCCCTCAGTGGACAAACCAGGTGCCAATATTGAAATCTGGACACCGATTGGCGTGACCACACCATCTCAAAAAAACCATTTCCTCTCAAACCACGACACTTGCCCTTCCCTTCTTTCTGCCAGTTGTCCTTTCAGCTCATTTTTCAAGGGGCTCTTTGTATTTTTGAGGAACTGTTCTGTAATTGCCTGTAAGAAGTGCAGTCATTTGCCTGATAATTTTTATTCTGGGATTACAGAGTTTATCATCCAGTATCATTGCTGCAGGTAAGATGATCTCCTGTGGGAAATCCTACTTGTATACTATAGAAAATAGAGTGAGAGTAGATCCCAGGTGCTGCACATGTCTGGCACAGGGGGATGTGGGGAGGGATAGGAGCAGCAGTGGCACAGTTTGACCAAGTGACCCTTGCTTTGAGAGGTTTGGTGTGTGGTTAGTGCTCTCCACGCCCCCCCAGAGCTGTGTGGGGCACTCAGTACCTGCAGCTGATTAGAGATTGATAGAGCAGCCAGTGCTTTAGGAACCTCTGCTTTCTGCCCTGGGTTTCTGGGGGCAGGGATGGGCTCTGTCAGTGAGATTTGCAACCTGTCCTGTCCCTTCAGGGCTGTGGCTGGGTGGCTGGGACAGTCTCCCCTGATGTCAGGCCAGCTGGCAGGGTCAGACAGTGCCAGTGTCACCCTGTGACAGAGATCACATCACTGACACTCTTCTCTCAGCCCATTTGTTCTAACCCTTTCTGCTGCAGCTGTTGGATGCCCCGTGCTGCCCCCAGCAGTGACAGTGTCAGAGTGGCCTCTGCCCCTGTGGCCCTGCAGTTCCCATGCAGCTCCAGTGCATCAGCCAGACCCTGCAGTGCTGTGTGCCTGACTGATCAGCACTCCCAGGGGGAGAAAAGGCAAATCCAGCAGTGTTTGAGTTGGTACAGCAGAGAAGGAGCTCCAAGAGATCCCCAAACAGGGCCTTCACAAGGGCTGTTCCAGGACTGACCTGCACCTCCCCTGGAGAGCACTGGGGTGACAGCTGTGTCACGGTTACCTGCTGCTTGATAGGAGCTGCTTTTGTGCCAGCATGTGCACACCTCTCAGCCTTTTCCTCTGGCACAGCTCAGAGCTGTGTGAAGGCTGCTGGAAAGAAGTGCTGCCCAAAAGCTCTGCTTCCTTCAGGGCCTTCCTGTGGCTGCTGAACTGCTGGACAGGTGTGGTCTGCAGGGCTCCATTCATGGTGCAGGGAAGTTTTGCTTTATTTGAAGGGGAGTGAAGAAAGAAGTTCACAGACCAAAGGACAGAAGTCCAGTGACAGCCAGAAGATATTAATTAAATGTCCTTATTTGCTGTGTGGCCTTTCACTTCTGGAGGCAGAAGGTAAGTGGGAAGGGCTCTACCCTGACAGAGTACTGGTAGCTCTGATCTGAGGTTCTCCACACTTCAGAGAAGGCTCCAAAGTGGGCAGTTTTCCATTCCTTTTTGCCCCTAGAGCAGCAAAGTCCCAGATCCAGGCCATGCAGTGGTTGTTCATGGTGACAGCAGTTTCAGGTTTGGGATCTGTTTCCTTGGTGTTTATCTGCATGTTGTGGCCTGAGCCAGAGCCCACTGAAACAGGAAAAGAAGATTACTGCTGGCTTGACAGTCCAGACACTCCAGATCTCAGGGCATTCCTGATGGGCACTGGGAGGGCAGAGGAGGGGCCTCCTTTTAGACAACTGTGACAGGTTGTGTGGTTTTGTTTTTTTAACAAAAAGAGACAAATGAAAACCAAGCTTTGGGAGCATTTTCAGCTGTAGGAGAAACTTCTGCTGAAGGGGCAAAGGATTGGAGGGCATCAATGGATTTGTCTCCCACTCAGGTTCCTGGTGGGCAGCAGCATGGAGGAGCTGCTCAGGGGCAGGAGCAGCTTGGCACTGAGGAGTGGCACCTGGGATATGAGGGGTGAGGAAAGAGCATGGGAGCTGGGAGGGAACAGGGGTGGAAGAGTGGAGGAAGCGGTTCCAGCAGAGAAGAAAGGAAGTGGGGGTGGAAATGCCAGCTCAGAAAGCACCTGGGGGTTACTGGGAGTGCCTTCTCCCTGACTGCAGAACCTGTCTGGGTCTGTGTCTCACTGCTGGAGATCCTGCACGGGGCTCTGTAACCCTGCTGTGCAACTGGGGCATTGTCACCATTGTCACCCCCTGCCTGCCCAGCAGGCTCCTGTGACACTCGTGGCTGTCAGAAATCAGCAGTCACACGGGGCCATCTGAAAATTGCAGTCCCAGCCCCCTCTTTGTCTGAGGCTGGGCTATGGCTGGACTGTTTCCACCAGAAAGTATCCAAAATTCATGTGGATCACCTGGGGCATTGAGCAGTTTGCTTAGTCCAGGTCAATTCAAAATGAAATACTATCTTTTGATCCTCTTTGCAAACAAACCTTTTCAATTTTTTTTTTGGCAGAAACAACATTTTTTTTTTCCCCTCATGGAAAATTCCTATTATCTCAGAAACAGAAAATCTCCCCTATGGAAAATTTCCAGTGAGCTCCAATTCTAAACCTTGATGCCAGAAAACATCTAGCAGGCATTAGCAGAGGGTGACTCAGGGTGTAATGTATCATTTAATTCTGACTAGGGCAACATAGCCACAGGAACTGGAGAACACAAGCAGGCTCTCAGCATCCCTAACTCAATATTCAGTAGGCAATCCACCAAAACCACATATGCAGAACAGGGAAAAAGTGTTACAATAGCACTTCAGTATTGAAAGCTCAGATCTACCCTGAGAAAGAAACTGGGAAAATGTCATCAGATGCACCATCTCTGCTTCCTCTTGCTAACTTCCAAATCCAACATGTTTGTGTTACAAGAAGATGCTTTTATTTTTATGTTTTTAGCAGATAGTTTCACCACCCAAGGGTCTGAGAGGTTTCCTGCTCCTACAAGCAGTGGAGAAAATCATCTGGCATTTTGTAGGTACAGCAGACTTGGAGTTTGATCTGTTGTTGCACAAGAAATAGTCTCCAGTCCTTGTCCAACAGCTCTGCTGCTGCTTTCCTACCCAGAAAAGAGACCAGCTGGCTCAGAAAGTGTTTTTCCCTTCAGCAGAAAAAGGGTGTGGGATACAAGTCTGTTTCAGAAGGTAACTTAGACCCTATTCATAACACAAAGGCAATGAAAAGGTGCTTTATTTATCACTATTTTTATTTATCACTAATTTCACATTGAATACGAAGGACAAGTTTCTTCTGCCCAAACATAAGTGTGAATTTTTGAGGGTACATTTTTTTTTTAAGTTAAAACATTAGTAATTTAAAGATGTTAATTTTTTACTATTCTAAAAGTATTTGTTGCAGCTGAACTAAATTTGGTTTGGTTTTTGAATTCAGTGCAAGATGGGCACAAACCAAATGTCTTTTACCAATGTACTTGATCCTGCCTTGGGCATGTCTTTGATGCTGTTTGCCTCAGAGCCTTCTATGCAAGGCAAGACTTGAATATTTAATGTAAAAAAGAAGCAGGAACCAAAAAAAAAATCCTTTTAGAATAAGAAAGAACTACTGAAAAACCTCTTTCATGTCCTCTATGCATTATAAAAAGGGAAGAAAGTAATCCAAAGGTTCTTTGCCCCCTGCCTTTGAAGGTCTCCTTTCATGATCTCTTCAAGCAGTTCTCTCCTGGTTTTTTGGGTTTTCTCTAGTGTGAGCTTTCCCCACACAGAAACAGATGAATAACATTTCTCCTGTTTGTCATTCTAGAAAAGAGGAAGCTTTACATTCTTGCCTCTCAGGTGCCATCTTGGGCTGCTCTGTGCAGCAACAGCTAAAACCCTACTGCCTTCTGCTGCTGCAGTCTTGGTTTGGAGAGGGATAAAAGTGAGAGTCAAAATGGGATTACAGCATTTAGGAGCCATTTAGTTTCTCAGGGGCATGGAGTTGGAAACAACTGAGCATTCCAGTGCTCCTGCAGGAAACACCAGCGAGGTGTTTCGTGAGAAAGTTCTCTTTCTGCACAGTTGAGCACACTTGCAACCTCATCATGGCACCTGAGCAGCTGTTGGCAGTTCTGCAAAGTTCATGTAGCCTGTTATCTTTCCTAAATATATAAATGTAACTAGGATTTGAGAAAGAAAAAAGGTAAAAAGCAATGGGAAGTTAAGTCCTGCAGGATGCTACACAAGGTCGGAGTGTTCCTTGTTTATCTTGTATCTCCACACTGAGTGCACCACTGCACAATGTCACAAGGGCTGGATATTTTCTCCAGTGTAGTGATGCATTTTAATTGAATTCACTGCTTAAAGTGCAGTTATTCATTAAAGGTACCCAGTTGTCCTGAAAGGCATCCTGACCTTGGGTACCCAATCCTCTGAAGAGGACTGCTAAGGATATGAACTAAATAAACATTTTTGAATATAATTCACAGACAAAAAACATGGAGAGCTTCTTGAGCAGTTGACTGCATCCATGTGTTCTGTTCACCTTGCCAGTCCCTCTGCAAGTTTCCAGGTCACACTGTTCCCTATCTGACATCAGCAAATCAAGGCAGGTATGTCCTCCCCTCACAGAGCCTGGACTTTGGCTCGTGTACTGAGGCTGAGCCTCAGCCCCCCTGCAGCTCCAGCCTCTGCAGGGACAGGGTGGGAGCCCTTGGGCACTCCTGGATCACCTCTGAAGGGTGTTTTCATCAGGGAAGCAAGCAGATACAAAAGCTCTGCAAAATTCAAGCTGCATCTGTCAACAACAAAGAATGTACAGTTCTCAGCTGACAATAAAACATTTATTCGTTTCCATTCTTCTATTTTTTTGTTTTCCACTGCTCAAGTGTTCTCTGTGTTGAGGTTGAATCTTTCAGGCCCCAGTAGATGTCTTCCCTAGAACACAGAGGCCCTGTTTTTCCCTAGAATCTTCTGCCCTTGTCTAGCCTCAGTGTAAAATGTCCTTTGCTGCAGAAATGCATTTCTTATTTCTCTCATCTGCCCGACGTTCCTTTCTTTCTGAATTTTTTTTCTTTTATCTTCTCACACCCAGCACTATGACTTTGATCTTGTTTTCTTTTGCTGGTGTTATCCCATCATCAGCCAGTGAAAGACAGAGAAGAAAACTGGCTTTATCAAGAAGACAGTTATTCTTTTGTTCTCCAAGATGACAAAGGGCTTGGCTTCTAATGGTCTTTGCTCAACCTGTGCATGGATAAGCAGGTAAAGGACACCACTGTCTTTGCTGAGCACAAGGAACAGGGGGCAGTGAAAGATGGGCAAAAGACAAGGAAGCAAATAATTAGGTTTCAAACCAAATTCGATTGAAGACGTTTCCCCATCTCCTGAATTGTCAATGAAGCTGTAACAGCTCAGTTTCCTTAGAAAATTTAAACTGCAGCCCCAAGTCTGAGTGAGGGTAAAGGCTTGGAAAGGTAGGACATGTTTTTTGGCTCTGCCAAGATAATGTAATCTCCTGGTGCCTAGGAGGTGGTGATCAAAGAAAGGCTGTCTTGGGGGTTTGCAAATGTCTGCTGGGTGAGTAAAGTGAGGGATGTGTAAAGGTCAGAGTGCTCTGTTGATAAGGGGATGCACTGAAAGGGCACAAGAACCACAGAGGACTTCCTGTGTCATGACAGCAGGTGCTGTGTGAAGCTGAGAGAATAGCTGAACAAAGCAAACCACAAGGATGACAGGATATTTAAAGCAAAAGGGGGAAATAATGAGTCATCCCTATTTATCAAAGTGCAGGAAAAGAGATTTCTGTCTCGGGTAATTTCTCGATGAGATATAAAGGCAGCCTTTAACAAAAGGGGGGAAAAAATCTTAATTCCATTTAATTTCTTTTAGCCCAAGCAACCAGAATCCATTTAGACTACAGAAGCTACCAATTATTTAACATTGTTAGGGAAAAAAAAGTCAGTATTTTCCAGGAGTCTGGAGATGAATCTGTCCCTGTAATCAGTGATGTTTTGCTTGGTTGTAAACAAACACATCTCTACTCAGGAGTGTTCCTGAGGTACCCAGAGTGAAACAGCATCAGGGCAACATTGAGAAACATCTTATTTGGAACAGATCATTCCCATGGAATAGGTAAGGTATTGATTTGGGAATTTATTGGGTTTGGTGTTCCTTGTTAAAAGTTTGGCTTCCCAAAAGTCATGGTTCCTTGGGGGAAGACCTTGCCAATGGCCCCAGACACTCCCTCTGTTTGGTGTGGATTTATGCCTCAGACCCTCTGCTATGTTCAGTGGACTCTTTGGCCATCAGAAGCTTTTCCCAAGAGCTTTCAGGCAAGTTGCTGCTTATTATTCTGGTCGTAAATCAGGTTACACATGTTGGTTGCCTCAGGTGCTCAGCACTTCCACAGGTGCTGCTGTCAGAAATAATCCTCCTTAGCAAGGCAGGCTGGTGCTGTGAGGAGAGTCACCCTCCTGCAGACTGTCCATCTGCTCTGCTGCTGTCCATCTGTTGGTATGAAGAGAAACTTCCAGGGAATGGGAGGCTGCTAACGTGCACAGTGTGAGGCTGTGTGTAGGGATAGGTTAATGCTGATATCACTGCTGCTTGGTCACCTAGGTGATGGATCTGGCTGCTATAGTAACCTGCAGCCTGCATTGCTCATCAAATACAAATTTTTACAAATGGGATTGTTTTAAGGTGCTGTTGCCCTGTCTGTTGCCCTTTTAGAATTGTTACGTGGGTTGTGAGATGAGACTTTGGAGTACAGGTTTTATTGTCTGTTTTTTCCTTGAAATTGAGTCCTGGAAAACACAAGATGTTTATGCCCAAAGATTGAGCTTAGGATAGAGATATTTGAAAAAATAAAGACATGCTATTGCTCTTCACCTTCTGAAGTCTTGCCTCTTAGGCCCATCCTTCACTATGGAAGATGATGTTTCAGAGGAGCTAGAGCCAATTAAAAAAAAAAAAAAGAAAAAAAAGCTAGGTATCCACAAGGACTTCTCACATTCTTCTGCCATCATGCAAAGCTGCAGCCATGTGCTGTGCCAGGGTCATGTCTGGGATGTGGATATTCTGTGCATGGCTTGTGCTGCCTTGAGGGGCACTGCAGCATCTCTCTTGACCCAGAAAAGAAGGAATTTTAATCCATGCAGTGCTTCCAGCTCATGGATAGTGCAGTATGTTCATCCAGGGATCCACCTGATATGCTGCTGGGTGGGAGATGTTCATGGGGTCATATTATGGGGTGTCTCACTGAGACCCGTGAGAGATGGGCCAGCAGTCAGGAGGGCACAGAGTGGGAGAGCAGCTCCTAACAAGAGTGTGGGTTTTTCTTTTTGATCACTGTGAAGGAGTTGGCTGTGTGTTTTCAGGAGTCCCACAGTATGTTATCTTTTCCACTTGGACAATATTGGTAGCAGGAGATTTTAAATTCTTATATATTTTTAAGTGTAGGAATTAAAATATATGCATTTATTTACATATATTTATTTACTATATATTTTTAATTCCTTAAATCAAGAGATTTTAAAGTTCCTCTTGGCAGAGAAGGATGGGACAAGGGGTATGTCATGATGACTGGTGGAGGGACAAACTGGCATATCCTTCACAATGTGACCTGACTGAACAGATTTTCTGCTTTCTGGAAAATTTTACAAGGTATAAATAAAAAGTCTGGAAAAACACTGATGAAATCAAACCCAGAAGTGATTAAAAATGAGGCTGCCAACTTTCTTTCTCACACAGGGCACTGCAGGTTTACCGTGAAGGCAGAGCCAGGGCCAACTTGTGCATCCCAGGACTACACGAGGACAAATCTCAATATAAATGGGGAGCCACAACACACAGCAGCCCATTTCTTAGAGGCAAATTTGTGGCAACACCCCAAAGAGTTACCCCAGTCATGCTTGAAACATTCAGGAGAGTGTTCTGGTGTCCCACCCTGCAGTACTGAAACTGCTTTGCCTGCCCTTGGCACAACCCACTGTGCAGCTGTTGCTGCAGCTGTGTTGGGTGGTTTGAAAAAGCACGAGAGGAATATCTGTTCGTGGCACTCCAGCTGTAACACCAACCTGAAAATATTGAATATTGCCTCTAGGCAGTGACAAGACTGTAGCTGCTCTGCAGACCAGTGAGTGCTGGCAGAACAGGCACGAGCTGTGTCCATATCATCTGCCAGCTGCTGGCTTCTTGTGTGTGGGATGGAAGTGGAATACACATTCCCAGTAACAGGGGGGGTTGGTGGGCAGGGATACAGTTTGGTAGGCCTTGAAGATAAAAACCCAGGGGAAAGGAAGCTGCCACTAAAGGATGCTCTGTGCATGAAGTCAGCTGCATTTGCTCCAAAGAGAGGGTAGCTGCAGAAAGATTGTGCTGTAGTTTGGGCATCTGCTGGTGAACTGGGGTGTCTACTCCTGATTTGGGTTGCCCTCATTCCTGGGCAGAAAGGTGCCAAGCAGTGTAAGGGACAAGAAGAGAGTGTGGGGAGCTTGTTCCAGCTGTGTGAACACTGGGCCCATGTAATCAGCTGCATTAGAACTAACCCAAGTGCATTTTCCATTGCTTGTCCATTGGCACTACTGACTTCTAAATGTGCTGGAGTCTAAGTTGACCCCATGAGCTTCTTCTAATCAATGGGCAGCTCTCCTCCATGTCACATGCCAGTTTTCAAAGAAACAGCATCACTGAACATCATCATAGATGTCATCTTCATTCCCTTGTCCCTGGAGCCTTCTGACCAGGAGCATGGCAATTACTGGATGCAGTTTAATTTGCTTGCTTTGGCTTTTACTTCATTTGGGCTGTGAAGCAGAGGATTCTTACACAGCAAGGTTAGATCAGTTCTGCTGACTCCAGGCTTGCTTGAATTTCTATAATGTGCTAATGCTGTAAACAGGAGTGGTTCTGTCTCACTGCAAACTCTTTGTCAGCTGTGCAATACTGAGATTTGTTTGGTATTAAGTGGGTTACGGGTATGATGGGATGTCACATGCTGCTGAGGGGGTGGCAGGTTCCTTCCACATCACCTGACCTGTAGCAGTTTTGGGTGTGACAAAGCAGGTTTGTTTGTTTGTTTGTTGGACAACAAAAAGGTTGTTCACTGAGTCACCCTCTCAAAGAAGTCAAAACTGAGGATGTCCAAGCAGGTGTTTGCCTTGGATCCCCAGTGGCACACTTCAATCTGCACCTCTGTTTAATATGCTGGCTCTGGGCTTGTCATTCTTGTTTTTTCTCTTGGAGTGTATTTTCAGGAGTGCATTCAGGCAAGGCACTGAAGTACCAAATCTAAGGAACCAGGGCAAGCAGGAGGGTGCCTGCTGTGCAAATATTTTGGGCAGTGATGGGGCATCAGACTGAAATTTCAACAGAGACAGAAGTGAAAGAGAACAGAGGAGATTTAGAGATCTTCCTTTCACAGACCTGCACCTGGTGAAGGGGAAAAATCTCCATCTCCTAGGGATTATTAGTATGTTACTGCCCTGTGATACTTCATCCCTCTTGGGTTCAAGGCAATGATAAGTTCTCTAGAAGTGTAACATAAAATCCTGAGATGTTCATGGGGAGTGCTAATTAAAAGAGACAGCAGACTTGCTCAGAGGATGTGGCTGTCACAGAACACCACAGTTACTATAGCTGAGCTTTCAAGCAGCTCTTCAACAGTCAAGCTGCTGGCAGATGACACTTTCCTCCTTCCCAGCCTAAACTCTGCTGGAGAACTGGTGCTGGTTTTCAGTGTCATGCTCCTTTCCCTTCAGTGAATTCTGTTCTTGCCATAAAGCATTTTACTCAAGCTGAGTGTGGTCACTCACTCTTAGCAAATCCTGACTCATAGGGTGGTGTGGGTTGGAAGGGACCTTAAACATCATCTCATTCCAACCCCCTTGCCATGGCAGGGGCACCTCCCGCTGGAGCAGAGCTTCATCCAACCTGGCTTTAAACACTGCCAGGGATGGGTCATCCAGAGTTCCAATGCCATACCATCCTCACAGCAAAGAATTTCTTCCTAATACCGAGTCTAAACCTGCCCTCCATCCGTTTGAAGCCATGGCCCCATGTCCTGTCACTCCACACACTTGTGAATAGTCCCTGTTGGAGAAGAGGAACACTGAGAAATGAAAAGATGGGGCCTTTGCTCACAGTAGGTTACTTGCATGATGGATGGGCTTGAGCTGGTGAAAACTGGGGGCTGCTGGTGTAAGCTTCTGCCTCCTCCAACTCCCTCAAACACCCATTGTGCTCAGAATTGCAATTGCAGGTTCTCTTAGGGCTGGGCAGCTGACACCACAGAAACTGGAGCCGGTGCTGCTCCACCCCCACATCTGAGGCTGGAACTGTGCTGCATCTGCACTGGGCAGCCTCCCACCATGGTTCTGTTGGTTCAGACACTGAGCTCATGCTGAGGGAACCCTTGCCTCACCTGCCAGAGGATGGGTTTTGCCAGGCTGAATGACTGGGAGATAACAGTCCTTGTGGTGGGGGAGCACAAGGCAGCCTCCCCAGATCCTCTCCCCACTTCTGGTCTGAAGCCCCTGGCAGGCAGGGTGGGGGCTTTGGGTCAGTCTGTGGTTTCCACATCCTTTGGCCTCTTTCAATGCCAGACAAGCAGAATATTTCAGGGTTGGTGCAGGTACAGCAAAAAGCCCAGGTCCTGAGTACAGAACTAGAACTGAGGTGACAGAAGGGAAGGGGGCAGGGAGAGCTCAGGTTACATCTTCTCCTGTACCTGGGGCTCTGTCCCTCTGGGGGAATGGGGCAGGAATGCAGCTGAGCTCCGTGGGGCTGAGACCTCACACCCACTTTCTCCAGTAACTCCTTAAATCTAGCCCCAGCCTTTGGTCCTAAAGCAGCATCTCCCCCACAGTCCCTTTCTCCCCTCCTGCCTAAGCTGTGTTTTAACACCGGCATTCATATGTAAAGGTGGGAAATAGGGCCCTTCCCACTTGCCAGGCTTTCTTGGCTCTTAGGCCTGTGTCCTGTTCTTTTCACTAGTGCTTCCCCACCAACTCGAGTTCCCTCCTGCTGGTTCCAGAAATTATATAAAGTTGAAGTAATTTGATTTGGGGAACACCTAACAAGTTTCCAGGTAAATTGTGGATACTTCAATGGAAAATCTCTCTCTAAATCATAAAAAGTATAAACTATACAACAGTCCTGGCAATTGCTGTCCTGGGTATGCTCCCTGTTTATTCTATGTCATAAAAATCCAGCTTGGGTATTTTGGGTGCTGTCTCCAAACCACATTTTCCCTTCGTGCTCTCACCATCCCTCCCCACTTTTTGGCACATTGTGAAGGGGTTTTGGTGCCCCAACAGGCAGCCAAATGTTAGCAAGCCCCTGGCTCTGGCTTTCAGCAGTCCTGCTAGCTGTGGTTAACTGAGCATTGTTCAGGTCAAAGCCATTGTACATCTGGTCTGTGCACACCTTTAAAAATGTGAACACTTTTTCCAGCTACTGACTGAAGGATGCCAAGTGTTGGCCTTTTATACACCAGAGTTTGTAAAAGAGAGAAAGCCAAGATACCTGGAGCTTGCTAGTTTCCAGGAGGGAGACTAATCCAAGAAAATGTCTACTATTAGGAGAAAATTACTCTCTTGTTATTTTTGAAGTACATAATGGTAATAGTTTTCCATTTACCCTCCTAGGTAGCCCAAGGCATCCTGCTGCTGCTGAGCCATCGGGGTTTTTTTCCAAAGAAAAGAAGGAACAAAGGATGTGGTCCCTGATAGCTGTCCCAGGGACTGACACATTGCCCTGCCTGGTGGGGCAGGTACCCAGGAGGGAGAAGAAATTCAGCTCAGTTCAGCTGCAGGTGAAAGCTGTAGCTTTCCATGGAAACCACTGGATTGATTCTCTACCTTTGGCTACAGGTAATTGCTTCACCTCATGCAATTATGTGTGATAATTAGAAGTAGATTGTGAAAAGAATAACAAAAACCATGAGTACATCCTCTGCGTTTGTGGTCTGTTCCTTTAAGAGTGATTAAGATTTTTTTAACAGTTTCTCTTTTTTTAGGCCAACCTAAACCTTTGTTTAGTTGATCAAGCATAAGAAGGGAAAATAAAAGTATGTTTTCAGCACATGACAGAGTTCTGTTCATTTTTAGGCATGCTCTCTAAGACAAGCCCTTATTGGAACTGCAGTGGAAAAGCAGAATGATTTAAGGACTCTCAAATTCTCATTTCCTTCCAGTCTGATCCAGTGAGGGACGACAGCTAAAACACCAGGCAGACCTCAGAAACAGATACAGCTCAATACATAGCAAACATTTTGGTTGGCTCGGATATATTGAAGCAGTTACCTTGTGCTCTCTCTGTAATCCTGGTTTGTTTGGGGTTTTTTACGTAAGTGCTTTTTTGAAAAGTGAGAAGTGGCAAGGGAGAGGACAGTTTAATAAAGGTTTAAAAAGGTCCCAATTCTTCATTTCTTGAGAAGTGCTACCATGCTGCTATTCTTAATGAAAGGTCAGGCAACTAAATTGTCCCTGGGATTCCACTTAATTACACTCAGAGATGGAAACTTTGTTGTCACAGACTAATAAACCAGCAGATGGCTTTAAGGAAGTCGGTAAGGTGGCAGTTTTAAATAGAAAACTGCTTGCTTAAAAATAGAAAAGGCAGTTGATTTGAGGGAGATGTTCTGTAAGCAGCATGTCACTTCTCTGCTGCAGGGCAAGAGAGATGGTTTTTAGCAGCATTAGAAATGTTGAGTTCATTGTCAGTGTTCATCCTCTAAGCCCCCAGCTGAAGGGCCTCTAGCTGGAGATTTCTTACTGAGAAATCTTCTAGTCTGATACTCGGCCTGTGATAACTTGGGTGATTTTTCTTAATGCTTGCAAAGCCATTTATCCAGGGATGTAATTGAAATCTGGAGATGCCACAGAACACTGTGACTGTACTGAGACCCAGGCTTGAAATGTGAAATAAATAAAGATGCTTAATGGTTTACACCCTTAATGTTGACCCATTTTATAATTATTTTGACATTTTCCTTTACTTATTTTGGGTTAATTGTTATGCTGAGAATAATTTGCCTTCCTTGTCAGCCCTGCAGTTTTTTTATGGTACAGCAGAAGTAATATTCCAGTATTCCAGCTGTGTTCACAAATACTGCAAACTGGAGGATTGTTTGAGGCACTTGTGCATATTACCATGTGTGGTGGTGTTCACAGGGGGTCCCAGGACGAGGGAAGAGATGAGAATCTTGACTCCATGTTTCAAAGCTGATTTATTATTTTATTATATATATTATAGTAAAAGAAAATGATATATTAAAACTACACTAAAGAATAGAAGAAAAGTTTTCATCAGAAGGCTAGCAAGGAATAGAATGGAATGATAATAAAATCTTGTGACTGACCAGAGTGTCTAAGACAACTGGACTGGGATTGGCCATTAATTAAAAACAACCACATGAGACCAATCACAGATGCACCTGCTGCATTCCACAGCAGCAGATAATTATTGTTTACATTTCATTTCTGCAGCCTCTCAGCTTCTCAGGAGAAAAAATCTTAACGAAAAGATTTTTCATAAAATATCATAGCGACAACATGTATAAAAGAAGAAATCGTTTTAAAGAATACATGAACATTAACAGCATCCTGCAGGTTCTGTGACTCCCCAGGAGCAGTTCTTAATCTGGATGTCCTTCTGGGGCCAGTTGATGCTGTACAGGGTGCTGCAGTTCAGGCTGTGCAGGGCAGGGAGGGCAGTGGCTGCCAGGGGGGTTTCCTGCAGGAGAACAGCCAGGCTGGCCCCAGCTGTGCACAGGGACACCCCAACACCTACACTCCCATGTCAGTCTCACACAGCTGATCAATGCTGCTCCCCACTTGAAGCAGGAAATCAGTTGTGCTCTGGAGAGGACCCAGCTGATTCAGCAGCTGACAGGCCAGCACCTGGTGCAAGAAGTGCTGCCTGGTGCTGTGCTGCTGGCTTGGCTGGGGTGGGATGCTGCCTTTCCATTTGTTTGCCTCTGAGAAAATCAATAGACTAGTTCTGCCAGGAGCCCTGGTCAACATCAAGAGCCTTGTGCCTCTTTTCTCTCAGTATCTGTCACAAACGACCTAAATATTAGAAGAGGATCCTTTACTCTCCTGACTGCAGACTTGTCCCACCAGTCCCGCAGACTGACTGCCTGGGGGTCGGGGGCCAGAGTCACCTTAGACATAAATGGAAAGAACAAGCCCTAACTTTATCTTCTGCCTTTACACTGAAGGTTTTAGTGTCAAGCTTTCTCTGGTTTTACCAGATGTATGACTTTGTAATCACTTTTCCTCAGCTGCATCCTGGCTTTAGGTTTTTCCTCTGAGACAAGAGCTGCCCAGTGGAGCACCAGGCTGGAGGAGAGCAGCTTAGGCAGCCTTTGTCACACAGAGAGCTGCCCTGAGGAAGAGTGGGCTAAACAACCTAAAAGAGGGACACAAGGGGATTTCTGCCCTGTTCTGGACATTTCCTTGCTCTGAGGCTACACGTGCTACAGCACAGATGTTATCAGAAGAAGAGTTAGCATTTGCCTAACAGCTTTAGTCATGGAACACCCTGGTGAGCCGTCTCCCTGTTTGCATGGTGAGTGAGAGAAGCTTGGATCTGGCTGTAAACACTCCCATTTCCATAAACTCAGGACCATCTTGTCTCAGTTTGAGCTCCTGAAATTAGAGGCTGTTGTGGAAATGCAGCCCCTTATCTCTGTGTGAGATAAAACTTGTAATCCCCATGTAACTTTTACCCACAGGGTGGGATGCTGGGAGGACTAAACAGCTCCAAATATTGAACAATGTAAGCCAGCACTATGAGCAATTGTTGTTGTGAGTCAATGTTGAATGCTTGCCAAAGATGCCTTTTACAAATAAAATTTAGCACTAATTTATCAATGGGTTAGTTCAAAACATGATGTAAAGCACTCAGTACATAATGAACCCATCTGGATCGAAAGAAAATGCTCCTAACAACTTTATTATAAATAAATACTATGTTTAAGTGGACCAAATCAATGTAAGGGTAGTGCTGTGTTTATCCGCTGACAATTTCCTTATTACCTGTACCTGGCAGAGAGGATTTTGATAATGGTTTTTTTTCCATTTTTTTACTTAACAAAACTGTCAGCATGTGTTATTTTACTCCTTGCCGTGCTCCCTGCTGCTCCCCAGCCATCATCTGGGGAGCAGCAACCCAACCCTCCCCCCAGTTCTCTTCTGCATGCCACGCTCTGCTTCTGGCAGATGGGGCATTTTGTGGATAACTGTGGATTTTGTGGATCTTTCAATTTTGTGGATTACCCCCGACGAAGGTAATCCATCTGCGGTGCTGCCCGAGCTGATGCTGGGGAAAGGCCCCCGAGTTCCTCCACGGATCCTGTTCTGTGGCCTCCAAGCGAGGAGCGGCTGCGTTCTCCAGCTCTGCCCAGAGTAACCCTGCTCTCTGTGTCCATCTGCTGCGGGCTGCTGCAGCTTCAGGCTCGGGGGTACTTTGGTTTGGTTTTGGTTTGGTTCTTCCCCTTTGCTGACCCGATGTCAGCAGTGCCACGGGCGGTACTGACCGCGCCGTACCCCAGATCCCGGGGCTGCCGCTGCGGCCGCTCCGTGTCCCGCAGCCCAGCCGGTCACAGCAGGGCCGGACGGTGCTGCCAGGGGTGCTGGGGCAGCCGGGTCCGCGCGGGCAGGCAGGGCCCGGGCCGGCTCTGAGGGCCTGGTGCCCGCCCGGTGCCCGCGGGCAGCTCGGAGGGCCTGGTGCCCGCCCGGTGCCCGCGGGCAGCTCGGAGGGCCTGGTGCCCGCCCGGTGCCCGCCGGCAGCTCTGAGGGCCTGGTGCCCGCCCGGTGCCCGCGGGCAGCTCGGAGGGCTTGGTGCCCGCCCGGTGCCCGGCCGGTGCCCGCGGGCAGCTCGGAGGGCTTGGTGCCCGCCCGGTGCTCGTGGCGGGCTCGGCGCTGAGGGCGGGCGCGGCGCGGCCCCTCCCCGGGGCGGTGCCGGGCCGGCGGTGGCGGCGGAGCGGGGCCATGGTGAAGATCGGTGTCCAGCAGCCGCCCGCGGCGCTCAAGCCGGACAAGGAGAAGGAGAAGGCGGCGGGGGGCGATGGGGTGGCGGGTGCCGTGCTGCTGCCCCCGGGCGCCGTGAGTGGGGCGGGGGCGAGGGGCGGCGGGAGTCGAGGGGTGCGGATGCTGTGGTGCTGCTTCGGACAGGCACCGGCAGAGGTGTCCGGCTTTACCGACGGCTTCGGGGGCTTGGTGGGCGCCCAGAGTTCAGAGCAGCGGGGAGGGGATGGGGCAGGGTAGCGGCGCCGTGGCGCCAGCAGCTGTCCCTGGGCACAGGGGTGAATGTCCAGCGCACACAGGGGCGGCAGAGCTCATCCCTTCGGGCGGGTTAGCCTGCGGGAATGTAATTTCGGATTGGTCATACACGGGTGGATTTCAAATCCTGACATCTCTGAAGTCTTTGGGTTGGCACCGGGAAGAGGCAAGAGGAGGAAAGCAGGTGGTGCTGGAGCAGGATGGGAAGCAAGGGGCTAAGGGCACAGAGCGCTAGATGCTTTGCAGATGGGAGTTGACACGGCGATGTGGAGTTGCTCTGCTGGCTGCAGGTGATGGGTAGGAGAGGGGAGCCAGTGCTGATGCCTGCAGGGGCTGGGATCCCTACGGGCACAAGGGGAGCGGAGGCACTGGAGCATCCGTAGCCGATGCAGAAGGTGGGCTGGGGCTGGGCAGAGCTGTGTGGTCGCTCCCGGGCTGTGGGAGCCGTGGCCCCGCGCTGCCGGGCGGTGCCGAGGGTGGCACGGACAGTGCCCCTCTCCAGCACGGACAGTGAGCCAGGCACTGTTGGGTTTGGCAGGAGCTGGGTGTTTGTGAAACCTCTGATGCTGGAGAGCCCCACTTGCCAGCCCTGCTGCCAGGGTGGATCTGCTGGGTGGATTCCACACTGTGTAGTGTGAGGCTTTCGTCCTGAGCTGGGCCTGACCCACGGCATCCACTCTGCCTTGTTACAGCACTCCCGTGTCACAGGAGGAGTCCTAAATGGCATTTCTGTATTCCTCATAAATCCCTAGGCTGTGCATGTGGTCTGATCATTTATTGAACCCTAGTCTCTTTCTGACTCAAAAAACGATGTGGGAGCTATGGTTTTGCTCTGTTCCTGCAGAGCCTAGAGTGTTCCTCCTCGTGTGCCTCATCAAACAAGTGGGAATGGTTCTGGAGAAGTCCTTTTGCAGCAGGGGCTTCAGGAGACTGCTCTGCTCTGCAGAGTTCAGGGAGTCACTTAGACCATGATGATCTCTCCATTCACACATGATGTGCTTGCAGCTCTCAGCTGTGCTGCCAGGGTCTGGCTGTGCTCAGTCTATCATGACTGTATCTGTTAATCTCACACCAAGAAGCTCTGCAGAGACCTGGGGGAATGTGGCTGTGACCTCTCAGTGATTTTCTGACTGTATTTTCTAATTACAAACTAAGGTACTCCTTTTCTTCCTGCCGCTGATGTCCAACCCTGGAAGCTGACTGTCACACTGGACTTCCAGCTCATCCTGCCATTAAACCAGCTTTCCATAGCCAGAAACTCAGTTCTTCTGTTGATACTGCATGAGTTCAGGCAGGATCCATCTATTTCTCATGAGCACTGTGAAAAAAGCAGTTTAAAAAGTAATAAAGTGACAGAAGTTTGTTTCTATCATTAGTGCTGCCAGATTCCAGCAATCAAAATTATTCTGATTCAGGTGCTGCCAGATGTATGAAATTGGCTTAGGTAGCAAATAATAAATTTTGGGGTTTTTATGTTGCCTTGGGCCTTTCTCTGACTCCTGGGAGGCATGGTGGTGTTCTTCTAAGCCCACCTCTGTGAGCTACAAAGGAACCTAAAAACATGGATTTAGAACAAAGACTCCTCAACAGTTTCTTGATTCCAGCAGACAGGCATGTAAGAACATCATCAAAAGATCCATGAAATAAGGCAGGAGTGGGTTATATTGAGTCTGTGCAGTGTGAGGATGTCCAGGGAGCAGCACATCCACTGACATCAGGTGGCCTCTTCCTGATGATGTTTTTCAGACTATGACAGTGGATTCTTTGTTGTGCTTGGGCTTAGCTGGACCTTTACCTTTGTCAAACACCCAGCCTGTGGCGTTGGTCTTTCCATAGCCAGGCTTTTTTTGCCATACTCCTGCTGCCAATAATTTTTGTCTGTGTGTGTCTTTCTCGAGCTGCCTCACAGCAAAATGGCATTGGTGACATGCAAACAAGATGCTCTGCATTCCTTTCCTCTTTGATCTCATAACTTCAATCCCAGTGATAGGAGCCAGAGCTGGGAAATGATTCAGCGGCAGCTTCTGCAGCCTGGGGATTTTGGCAGGTGCTTGGTGAATGCAAAGATGCAGCAGGCAGGAAGATGTCTGTAATGCTAATGTGTCCTGAAAAGTAGTAGGTGAGCAGTCCTGACAGCAGGCTTGCATGTGCTGAACCTTGTTTCTCCCCTGCACAGTTTGGCTTGAATCAGGAAGGATATGCAGTTTAAACTCCTGTCAGAAAAATCCTTGTAATTTTGAGACTGTTGCAAGACTAAGAGAATATAGAAGAAAGAATCTTGTCATTAAGTAGGAACTGTGGGCATGTAGCAGCCTTGAGCAGAAGGCAGTTTGAGGTTACGCAGCCAGTAAAATAATCCTTTGTGTTCATTGGAAAATGTTTGTTCAGATGCAAAATAGTATTCAATAAGTTTTAACTGAACTCCATATTTGCAGTCTAAAATGGAAATAAATAGACACATAGGCTGTGTCTGTGACTGGGCTGGGAAATGTGCTCCTTGTGATTGATGTTGAAATCCACAGGAACCAAATAAAACTGATGGCTGGAGCTCTCTAGACAAAATGTGGGTTGGGTTTTTGGGGTTTTTTGATCCCTTGTACATCTCTCTAATAATTGCTCAGCATTTGGCAGAGACAGTGCAAGAGCCAGAGGAGAAGGGGTTTCATTAACAGCTGCAGCCTGACCTGGTGTAGATGAAAGTGGGCAGAGGAGGGCCTCTCTCAGCCCTCTGTATGTGCAGAGTGGACTCTGGCTGTCCCACTGGCCTGGCTGTGCCTGGCCCTCGGTGCTGCTGCCTGGGGGAAATGGTGCCTTACAGCCAACACTGCAGCACAGGCTGGTGTCTGGGGGACAGGGGGTTTGCAGGAAGCACATCTGTGTGATCCAGGGGCTGCTTTCACAGGAGCCCCTTGTCCTGCCTCTGGGAAAGGACTGCTCGTGCAGTCCTATTTGTGTCTGGAAGGATGACTGTCGAAGGCAGGGCAGTGTTTGCTCAGGTCTGGCTGGTGAGAGAGAAGGGTTTTGCAGGCCAAGCAGGACTGGGAAAGCTCTCTCCACATCCACAGCCTGGTGAGCCTGCTGGAAACACCTCGGCAGTGCCTCACGGCCCCGGGGGCTGCGAGGGGCTTTCCAGGGTGCACACAGTGCTGTCTGCAGGCTGTGACTTATGTTTTGCTCTTCGTAGGTTTCAGTAACACCAGGCTTTGATTTGATGTCTTTCATCCCATCTGCATTCTCAAAGTCTTGACAAGACTCAGTGGTCTTTGGATCACACCCTTCCTGGTATGGAGAAGTTTCCCTCAAGGAGCTGCTTGTTGCCTGGCACTGGATCCATCCAACCCTTCTGTGTCTGGGTGGTCTCTCTGTAGCTGCACCTCAGGACCTCTGTCTGCTGGGTGCCCCAGCTCCTGGCTGAGCTGTCTCAGCCTCCTCCTTGTTGCCACAGCCCCCACGCCCAGTGTGGTTGCCCTGCTTGGCAGAAATAGCAGGGCAAAGCCTGGAAACCTGTGGGGAGCACATTCCCTGAGGACCCCTCTGGTGCCCAGGAAGCTCTGTTCCCTGTGACTGCACATCTTCCCAGTGAGGAGCAGCTCTGCTGTGGATGTGGAGCTCTTAAGCAGGCAGATGGTGCCTCAGTGCTGGGGCTGGGGCTGTGTCCCTGCTCCCCTGCCCTTCCTGGTGCTCAGCTGGCCATGCTGAGCTGGGAATGCTTTGCATTTGCTGAGCAAGCCCAAGAGCATCAGCGCTTTGTGGTGGCAGCAGGACAGCAGTGCCACTTCTGGTTCTCCCAGGGGTTTGGTGCACCTTGAGCAGCGATGCTCCAGAGCTGGGTTCCAGCTCAGGGGGCAGGTGGAGGAGCAGTGGCTCTTTGGGCACTTAAAGCAGAGCCACACCAACCTGTGGGTGCTGCTGTGCCAGCGCAGTGCTGGGTTTTGTGAGCAACTTCTTTGCAGAATGTTGTGAGGTGGGAGACAGATGGCAAGGGAAGGGGATGTGAGGAAGAGTCTTTTAAAAAGAGGTTTTTTCACAAAGCAAGCTGTAAATTCAGAGAGAGGAAGGAAAAGCTTGCTGGCAGCAGTTTGGATTGATTGTGCTCATTGACATGTTTGCAGGCTTGAGTCCAGGCTTGAGGCTCTGGAGCTGCAGGGGTTCTCACCATGTTCAGGCTTAGGGAGTTGAATTTGGTAGATCCTAATTTAAGAAGCAGCCTCCTGTAAAAGAAGGTTATTCCTGGTCTTTGCCCAACCCTCCTATAACCACGTGGGCTAAAATGGTGATTTCTTTCTGTGGCCTGTATGGAGTTGTCGGCTTAAGGAGAAGCACTGTCATTTGATTTTGGTTCTCTGTGGTTTGGGGATGCCTTGGAAGCAGAGGAAAAGGTCTGAACTGGGAAAAAAAGATGTCTGTGGACCCCTTGCAGAATCTGCTCTAGTGAAATACTAGACTTCAGTGTCTTACTGGACTCTGGACATGAATATTTGATATTCCAGCTGAGCATGACAAAAGATCTGGCTAAAACTGGCAGAGGGATTAGGACAGAGAATATCTATTCCAAGCAGAGACATTATAAATGTGACTGAATTTTGAAACATGTAGCTGTCTTTCTCCAAAGAGATGTAGGCTGAAGAGCTGGAGCCAGAGGAACAGGAAATAGCTGTCCAGAGGTTTGTGTTCTCCCAGAGCTGGGGCAGAGCTGGAGCCAGCCCAGCTTTGCATGGAGGAGCTCTTCATGTGGGAAGAACCTGTTGTGTTTACCTGCTTTGGGCATAGCAGTTTTGGTGGTTTTTTTTTTTTTTTTTGGCTTAACACAAAAACCCAAGAAATACCTTTAAAAAGAAGAGTTTCAAAGGGTACAAATGAACCAAATGTAAGTATGGGACAGAAGCTCAGAAGAAGGGAGCTGCATCCAGCAGAGCACTGCAGCTAGGACTGGAGAGATGGAGGATGAGGTGTGCTTGTGCACTGCTCTGAAGTTCCTGATTTTTTTCTACCAATGTTTGCTCATTACCAGGTTTACAGGAGATGGAAAAGGCATCTTCACTTGTTGGTGCACATTTTCTTCCCAAGTGATGTGTGAGAACCTAGGAATGTTTGGGGTTATTTTTAATGCCAGTTTTTTTAATGCCAGTGTTACCATTTGAAGGAGGACAGTGTGAGGGTGCTGGTTTTTTTCACTCATCTCTCTGCACTTGCTTTTCAGAGTTGTCTTCCTTGGTGCCATGCTCTACCTTTAAAGTCAGTTTGAACAACAAAGAGAAGGGTAAATTTGCCTCCTCTCTCTTGCTGTTGTTAAACTAGACACCTTTTCTTTGTGGTGAATTTTCAAGTGTAGGATTGACTGTCAGAGTTTTCCCATACTGTTGCTGGGAGAAGAGATAATAGCTGTCAGTGTTCTAGAAGGAGCAGTGACTTCATTTTGTGGTGTGACACTGTGCCAGTCCTGATTTTCAGGGAAGAAGCCTGAAGTCTGGTTCCTTGAAGATGAATGAAGTTGCCCTCCAGGAGATGCTGGACTCTGCCCCTCTGCTCAGAGTGATCAGTGCAGGTTTCTGGCTGGGACTGTCCCTCTTCTCTGCAGAGCCAGCAGAAGGCAGGGTGTTCTTGGGCATGGCTGTGTCCTTTCTTCCAGCTTTTGGGAATCAGTCACATCTAGAGGAAGAGTGAGGAGGGACACTCCTGGCTTCATTGGCCATAGCCAGATCAGCAGTGCTTGGCTTGCTCTTGGTGAGGTCCAGAATGCCTGATCTGACCATCTCTGCCAGCCTTGACTGTGCCAGCTCCACAGTGGGTGCTGTGATTTTAAATTGTACACACCCCGAAGCTCTCCAGACATGGAGCTTTCTGGGGCAAGCAGTCAGAGCCCAGTGGCAGTGCCCAGGTGAGTCCTGGGCCCAGCTGTTGCTCTGCTCTGGTGCTTCATTAGCATCCAAAGGCATGACTAGAGGTGAAAAACTTCAGGTGAAATCGTGTGAAACCCTTTGATGTGTCTTTTCCCTGTCACATGTTCTGCTTTCAGATGTGTTGCTGCAGCACCCAATCCTTCACACCTCTTGCAAAATCAGCCTCTGTCTCCCTTGCCTTGTGCCCAGGGCCACTTGCATGTGTTGCTGGGTGGGTTTGTTGTACATGGGAGCAGTTGTACAATTGCAGTCTGGGAAAAGAGGAGTGTGTCCCGAGGGACAGCTCAGCACTTTGGTGGGGACCCTGGCCCCTTGTTTCTTCCAAGCCCTGCATGATGGTAGAAGCTTTGTTAGAAGCTTCTCTTCCCTTCACCCATGAGGAGAAGGAAGGTTCAGCTCCACCAAGAACAAGCTGAAAGCTGTTGGCATTTCCTTACCTTAGTTTTGGAGTGTTCTTGAATATTTTTGGCATTTGTGAGAGGTCTTTTAAGGAGTCAGGTGTCTGCCCACCTGCATATGTCTTCACTTTTGAGGCAAGGCTCTCTTTAAATTTGCCAGCCTCTCAGTTTAAGAGCTTCCCCTGTTCCCAGAGCAGCTGCTTTGCTTCACTCTTGCTTGAGCTGCCTTTTGCCTATCATCACTCTAGAGAGGTTTTGAGACCCAGTGCCAAAGCCTAACTTCCATTCTTCTCCTGGGGAAGATTCCCATTCTTTTAATGCCACCTCCCACTTCAGGGAGCTTTTGTAAAAAAACCCTAAACAACCCATGGCCTTCACATGGCTCTTCTGGCTCCTTCCCTCTCCCAGGTGAGGCCTGCCCAGGTGCTCCAGGGCCTTTTAGCTGTGGTCTTGGAGCTGCTCCGTGGCAGGGACTGATTTTCCCCATCATTGCAGTGAGTAGCCTGGAAATCAGGCTGTGTTTATCAGAATCAGTATTTTGGCAGTCAGGCTGCTAAATGCCCAGGTTGGGATATTTTTTTTTTGCCACTTTGTCACAGCTGTTTATTTTCTCTCTGCCTGCCTCTCTGTTCAACATGATGCTCAGGGCTTCAGCTGTGAGCGTGGTAAGAACAGTCTTGTTTTTACCAGGGGCTTTGTTGGCTCTGCTAATGCTCTGAATGGTTGTACTCCTGGGAGAAGGAGAGGGAGGCTGGAATCATTCCAGCTGGAAGTTGTTGTGCCTCTGCCAAAAAAACGAAACAAAACAAAAATATGGAAATTAATTCCTCACCCCTGTGCAAAGAGGGAGGAGAAACAGCCCCTTAGTTCCATAAAGGGATGAGAAAAGGAGAAAAGAAGGGGATTTATATCTCTCTTGCCGAAGAGGGAGAAGGAAAATATGATCACTGAGTGCTTAGGAGCTCCCACATGCTAGGCTGCATTTTTAACATCCTGCTGTCTTTGTCGTATAGCAACAATGCTGGGGGTTTTAATTAGCCAGTGGTTGTTTTTGATATTCTGATTTCCAGCACTGCTAAGTGGCTTCTGAGGCAGGTGGCTTTGTTGCTAGTCACATGCTGTGGTGTCACTCAAAGGTGTGAGTAGATTCATTTATTGCAACTTTTTTGCCTTCAGCTGTGATAGTCTCTTAATTACTGGCTTGCTTTTGGGTTTTTTTTTACTTCCAGGCATCTTTGAGTTCAAAAGTCATCAGTTGTGTTCTTTGTGGAAATGCTGTCGGGTGGCCAGTGCAAGCCCTGCTCAAGGACTGTGAGCAGGGACTTTGGTTGCCTTGGAAACTGTGTGCCATATATATATTTGTGTGTGTGTTTTCCTCTCTGTCTGTGCATGCACATGTTTCCTTTTCTGACCTAGAGCATCAGAAATGCCCTTCAACCTGGAAGGACTCTGCTTCCACATGTGGGTACCTTGAGAGGCCTCTCATTGCCAGTGCACAGCTCTGACCCCTCTCAGCCAGGGCAGTTCTCAGGCAGTCTTCCCCCACGGGCTCACCTGGTATTCTCCTCATTTTGCTTCCTCTCCTCTCTCCAGGCATAACTGCTCTTGAGGACAGGACTCATTTTTTCTTCATCTGGCACAGGAACACTCTTTGGAGTGTCAGGGATGCTTTGATGGATGCCAGAATGCCTTTGCTGTGATATTTTATCTCTCTGTTCCTCTCCCTCTTCTTGTCTTCGTTTGCCTTTTCCCTGTGTGTAGTCTCTCACGTCCCTTCTGCAGAGCTTGGCAGGTGCTCCAGTCTGGAGCCTGCCTGCCCACCCAGCTCGCTCTGGCCATCCCTGGGGGCTCTCCACCACGGAGCTCCCCTGTGTTGGAATTCCTGAGTGCAGACATGGTTGTCTTTGGGAGGCAGCTCTGCATTGCTTCACCTTACAGGGTATCCCACAAACTCTGCAGTGCTTCTCCTAGAGCAGGGAGCAGCAGTGAGTGCCCAGCCCCTGTGGGGAGTAGGGGTGCTGCCAGTGGTGGGGTGGATGGAGGCTTTGCTTCACAAGCAGAAAGAGCAGGCGCTGGGTACAGCCATGGGGGTCACTTCCCCAAGAGGGGACACTCAAAGCTAACGTGTCACATCAGAGGAGAGCTCAGTCCCTTGCAGCTTACACCTGCTCTAAGTGGCAGCACTGCAGTTTTCCAGCAATCAGCTGTGGGGTGTTTCCACTTGAAGTCAGTGGAGGTGTCACTTTTGCAAGTCCTTACGTTTTGTAAAGCAGTAACTGATTTTGCTGTGAATATGGGACTTGATGTGCTGGAGGTAGTGACCTTGAACTGATGTTTTTTCTTTCCCCATAGTCCATATTGGCCTTTGGCTAGCAGAAGTGAGTGAACAGCAGGGTAAGTTAGATTGCTCTGATGAGGGTTTCTTAAGTTTGGAGCCTGCATCCTTTGAGGAAGCCATGGCAGTGTCTGCAGTTATGTCAGTGCATCAAACATTGAGAGCTCAGGCTGCTGCTCCCTTAACAGTGTCCCATAGAGTGGTGACATATTTTAGATGGCACTGCTCTCCAAACTGCATCCCTTTGCATTGCATTTCTCTCCTCACTTGTCAGTCATCAAAATCATATCTACTATTTTTAGTCACCCCACGCTTCTTTTCCTGTTGGGGGTGTATCTTTAGACACTTGTCAATCCAGTTCCCAGTTTGTCAGGCCTTGCTACACCTAAAATGAAAGATTTCAAACCTGTGCGTTTCAGAAATGCAGGGAACAGGGTTTGGGGGGGACTGCTGTGTTTCTGAAGCTGCAGAAGCAGAAATGGCCCAGAGCTGAGCCCATCTCTGCCGAGGCAGTGTGCGACTTGGGAAGGGATGGAGGCATGACATGACACTTTTCATTTTCTCACTTCTGCCATCTTCAGCCAGACATGGGTGATGAAGGAGCAATAATGTCACATTTCTATTTTTATAACCTTCTCCTGTATTAATGAGAAATTCCAAAGGCAGCATCTCACCAGGTGTGGTTCTTGTTAACAGCTCATTCAGTGCTGTGTCCAGAGGCTCAGTGCTGTGAAGTTGGGGGGATTGGCTCAGCCACAGGTGTCTGAGAGGTTTCCCTGCTCTGACTCACTGTGGCCTTTGAACTCAATATCTAAATCTTGAACCAGACATTGTGCCCAGCCAGGTTTCTGTCCTCCACCCCCTTGTAGGAGAATGGTTCTTAACCACTCAGTACCAAACAGGGATAACAGGACACCAGCCATTTTCATCATGCCCTCAGCAAGACCTGAAATTCCAAAGAAAATCCACAAAGACTGAATTAGGGCTTTTCCCCACCCCTCAGGCTACTTTCAAGCCTCTTCTCCCCCATGGTCTGTGTCATGCCTTCATCCTTTCCCATCTGGGTATTTGCTGCCTGTACTCTGTTGCTGTGTTGGCCCTGTGAGCTGGCAGGGCACTGAGTCATAGTGAAGAGCCTGTTTTATCTGAGGACAGGAATTCCTTTTTATATTCCAATATCCTGTCTGCTGTGGGTGCTGGGCTGAATGCCTGACAGCAGTCAGAGTCAGCATGTCTGGGAGCTCAGGCTTCTGTGTGGAGCTGCCTCTGACTGTCCCAGTGGAATGAGGGATTAGCAGGACAATGCCAGGCAAAAAACCAAGATGTGCAGGTGCTTTTTGTGACAGGTGGGTGCTTTTTCCTCCATTGTCCATGCAGGGGAAGAGCAAGCTGTGGCTTCCTTTTAGGCTGCAGAACATAAGGAACTCAACCCACTGCCCCTTCTGAAATGGTCCCCTGGAAAGGGAGCCCAGCCCTTTCTGTGGGGTCAGCAAAGGGCACTGCTAAGGAGAATGGAGCAAAGAAGGGATCACTGTGTGGAGAGGCACTGGGGTGCTCTGCAGAGCTGCATCCTCCTTCCCACATGCACATCTGTAGTGCCTGGACCATGGACATGCTGCCCTTCTGCCACTGCTGTTGCTTTTCCTTCTGTTCTTTTGTGGAGAAACAAATAAATATTTGTCCTCTGCTCAGCCCAGGGAGGGGAGGAAGGGCCTTATGTTCATTTTTGTGTAAAATACGTCCAGCTCTTGGAATATTGTGTTTAAAACAACAAAAAGGGGAAAACCCATTTACTCAGCTGAAATACCTGTCCCTACCTCTGCCCAGGGATGGTTTTAACCTTTCCCATTCCTCTTGGCCAAAAAAAACCCAAGCTTGATCAAGGCAGAAAATTAATAGGATGCAAGCAGTGCCTGGTTAATGAATTCTCTGGAATACTGTTAAATATCTGGTGAATGTACAGCGTTTTTGTGTGTTAATATTTTGATTTTTGTCCTTTGGAAATGCACGCCATGAACTGCTCTTCAGGAAAACCCTGCTGCCAAGTCTGCTTCTCCCCTTGCTGGGGAGCCAGGCATTCCTAGGCAAGAAGAGATGGAAATAATCTGTGATGGATTTTCTGTCTTTTAGAGTACCTTGTTTGTAAACAATTCTACTGCAGGGAGTGCGGGTCCTGTGGGAAAGGAGGTGTGTAGTGGCACAAGCAGGCAGCAGCCTGTGCAGCAAGTTTCTTGGATTTTTCCAGGCTGGTGCAGATGGGGTATCCTGGGTGAAGAGCTGTTGGAGCAGGCTGTGCACTGCTCCATCCGTGGGCTCTCAGTGCTGGGGATGCCTCCAGCCCCAGGCCGAGGTGCAGACTGCTATAGCTGCTTTTAAATTGTCATTTATTCCTAGTGATAAAGGCTGGTGGTCTTTCCATCTCCTGGGCTGGGGGATGGAGACATACATTTGTAGTCAGGTTTTCCAGGTGATTTTTATGTAGTATTTTGCAGGACTTTGTTAACTGTTCCCCTTGGCCTGGCTGGCTGCACTTTTAACCTCACTGCCTAAATTGCTGTTCTATCAGAATAGTTGCTGTTGTTTTTTTTCTTTCCTCCCTCAGAATTTGGGGGTTTGGTTAATAACTTCTTCCAGATAAAAGCCCTGCTTTGCTTCTCCCACCTTCTCCCACAGGGCAAAGTTCTGGCATTTTTCCTGAAGCCTGGAATGTTTTGTAGGGAGCAGAACCCATCTTTGGCAGCGAGAGGTCGGATGTCTCACAGTGTCTTTGGTCATGCAAAAAAGACAGAGCTGCCTTAGCAAGTAGCAAAGCATTGTGGGCTGATTTCCCCTCTCTACCATTCCTCAAACACAGCTTTTCTCTTAGTGGGAGTATTTTTTTTGCACTTTGAGTTGCTGTGTCCTCCTGAAGCCTCTCTCCAGGCCGTCCCTGGAGTCAGCGCTGGCAGCCCCCAGCAGGAGCAGCGCTGCATTAACCACCACACCAACCTGGCAGCCTTTGGATATGGTTCACTTGCAGAGCATTAAACATTTTCTCAGCCTTGCTTCAGTGTCAGGAGATCTTCTCCTTCCTCTTCACCCCCACTGTCTACACTCTCTCTGTGATGACAAGTGTCTGGGGAAAGCTGTTTTTGTGAAACACTTGACATCCAGCATGACTTTCTTGTCCTAGTGGTTCATGTCAGAGAGCCTTTAAACTTCCTCTAGTAATGTGATTTTTTGTTTCTTTTTTTCTGTTCTTTGTGGCTTGTCAGAGTTGCTGCCCATTGTCTGCAGAAGGAGAGGAAAAATGTAATATTTTTCAGCTTGCTCATCCCTTTATTTGCTGGAGGAGCAGCAGCAAACTGATTGCAGTGATCCTTCAGAGCAGGAAGCTGGAGGTGAATCGAGGTGCTGTGGATCTTTCAGCAGCTGGGATGAAGCAGAAATAAATGTAGATTAATTTCTCCTGGAGGTGTGCTGGAATTGTAGCTCCCCAAAGCAATTTGGTCTTGGCAGTTATCAGGCTGAATGAGGCTAGGAATAAAAAAATCAGTATCTGGAGGAGTCCCCGTTGGCTGGGAGTAGAGCAGGTCGGAGAGGGGCTGCAGGCTCCTGGCTCTGCCCCTGTTCCTGCATCTCAGTGGAGCTCAGGTGCAGGGCAGGAGCAGGGAATCCCTGCGTGGCAGGGTCCCCATGGGTGCCTCAGTGATGCTGGGGTGTCCCCGTCTGGGACAGGAATGATGCCTCTGAGCCTGGCACTGAACTGCTGTTCTTGCAAGGGCTGCTCCATGGTAGGGAAAGGGGAGAGAGGTGTTTGCTGCCAGCTGGGCTGGACAGAGCTGGGCAGAGCTGGTCTCATTCCACCAGAGGGTGGCAGGGGCGCAGGAGCCTCTCCTGTTGGGGCTTCAGCACTGACAGCACCCTGTGGGTCTTGGCCACGTTATTCTGGAGAAACATCTCCTCCTTTAAGAAGTGAGGAACCTAGAAATGAGAGGCTGATGTTTGCTTTTCAGTCTTCCTCCCGTTCCTAGCAGTCTCCAAGTAGCTGTGGAGAGTGTCTGTAGTCAAATACATCAGATCTCAGCTGCACAGAGGGAGTTAATCTGCAAGAGCCCTCCCTGGTGCCTCTCTCCTCAGCCTGCCTGCTCAGCTGAGGGCAGCTTTCAGCTCTTCTGTGTGGAAACTGGGGCATCTCTGAACCAGCTTCTTTCATCTGCTCCTGAAAGGCCTTACATCATTCTGCTTCACATTTGAAGGGTTATTTTGGTAGTAAAAACAAGAGCATCATGGGTTGGGATGAGCTGTCTGTGGGAGGTAACCCTGCCTTTGCACTGCCCTCTGTTTTCAGGGCTGTGACCAGGTGAGCTGGCTACTGTCTGTATAGATTGGGCAGCACTCTGAAGAGGACAGGTCTGTTTTCTTTTGATGCTCTGTCCATTTTCCTTTGGAGCTGTGCTGTGATGTGCTTGCAAATGAAGTTGAGATCAGCACATCTGTTAGTGTCAGCTCACCCCAGCAGGGCCAGGAGGTACCAGTAATTCCCATCACAAAAATTTCCAATGAGAAGTTCTGCCATGAGTGGCAGCATTTCAACTAAAAAAATTTGGCTATAAATACATAAATGCTCTTACATTCAGTAACCAGGAACTAAGGGTTCCTGATTTTATTTTTTATTTTTGGTCAGTCTTTACCTCCCACTGAAACAAAGCTTGTCTTTGTTCTGCACCATTGGTGGGAAGCTGATGATACAGATGTTTGTGTATGTTCACACAAACACACACACACACTTTTTTTTCAATACGTATAAATATATAGGTATATAATGTATATAGTTTATGTATCTGGGGTGAGGGAGGCAAAATGCACAAGTGCTTTACTGTTGCCAGGTGTGAAGTAGCTTTGCAGGGCAGTGCCTGCCCTGTTCATTGCACAACACAACCTCTTTGGAGGGGACAGCAGGCTGCTGGTGGCCTGGAGCACCTCTGGAGGGGCCAGCAGGTTGCTGGTGGCCTGGAGCACCCTTTGATGGGACAGCAGGTTGCTGGTGGCCTGGAGCACCCTTTGGAGGGGACAGCAGGTTGCTGGTGGCCTGGAGCAGCCCTGGAGGGGCCAGCAGGCTGCTGGTGGCCTGGAGCACCCTTGGATGGGTTCAGCAGGTTGCTGGTGGCCTGGAGCACCTCTGGAGGGGACAGCAGGTTGCTGGTGGCCTGGAGCACCCTTGGATGGGTTCAGCAGGTTGCTGGTGGCCTGGAGCACCCTTTGAGGGACAGCAGGTTGCTGGTGGCCTGGAGCACCCTTTGGAGGGGACAGCAGGTTGCTGGTGGCCTGGAGCAGCCCTGGAGGGGCCAGCAGGCTGCTGGTGGCCTGGAGCAGGCTCTGAGGTGGGTGTTCTGTCCCCAGGAGGAGCCGGGCCCCGCGGCGCAGGGCCGCCGCTCGTCGCTCAGCGGGGTGTGCTACCTGACCATGGGCCTGCTCGTGCTGCTGCTGGGGCTGGTCTTTGCATCGATGTACGTCTACAGATACTTCTTCATCACCCAGGTAGGAGAGACTTGGGAAGCACTTCAGCTCCATCAGCCTGAGCAGCCAGACCAGCTTTGGGAGAGGTGCTGCTGGTTTTTGTTGCCCTGCACTGTTCTAACCCAGGAGCCAGGTTGCTGGGCACTGCAAGTGAGGCATTTCTTAAGTGGTAGGCTCAGGCTGACCTCCATTCCTAACACCAGGAAGGGCCTTCCAGAAACCCTCCCCTTCCCTTATGGCTTTGTTTTGCTTTCTTTTTAGCTGCATAAAAATATCCTGCCAGTTGTACCTTCTAAACCCCACATTGCTGCTGTCTGGGGTACAGCAGTCTGACAGCATGGCTTGTGAGGGGAGAGCAAGCCTGGAGAGAGCAGGGGTGTACAGGCGAGGGAGCAGTTTTTTGCAGTAGGTTTTGTAGGCTCTAGCACAGAAAAACTCTGTAGGTGTGACAAAAATAGGTGCTGCTATTAATAAAGCAAGCAGAGAAGTAAGAACAAAGTGGGAGATGATGTAGAAAAGTGAGCCCTCAACCTCCGTTAAATTCAGCAACTTTTCTTCCACATAGTCTTTGCAAAGCCTGGCCTGGCCTGGCCAAGGCACTGGGCTGGCAGCTCTGTGTGGGGTCAGAACACAGGGAATGAGACAGGGCAGAGCTGCTTTTTGAGGAGGAAACTGCTGAGCTCTGGCCTGCTGAGTGTTTAGCCAAGAAACCCCAGAGCACTGATTTGCACTGGAGCAAATTGTGCTGTGGAGTGGCTATTAATGAATGAGTTCTCCCAGGACTGCTGCTGCCTTCATCTCTGCAGCCAGCACTTATCCACTCAGCAGAAGAGTCTTTTCATATACTCCTTTTCTCCGTAAATTTCCTTGCCGTCAAATTAATTTGTAGTTTTGTTTCAAGAAGTTCTCAGTGCTTTATTACCTGTTCTCATTTACACCTGATCTAGAGATGCTGTGACAGCCCCAGAGCTGCTCCCCCCTCACACACAGCCCTGTCCCAGGTGAGGGCACCTGTCCCTGGGCTTTTGGTGAAGGTACTTCCCTAGGAGGAGCAGCCCTGGCCCCAGGGGAGGTCCTGGCAGGGACACCTCCCAGGCTGCTCGGAGAACAGCAGCTGGGAGGTGAATCCACTTTGTTTTGCTGCATTTGCCACTCCAAGCTACAAGGGCCTCTGAAAATGATTCTCTCCTCAGCCCAAACTTCTATGCCTCCTAGAAAATACGCAGTTTTTTCTATGCCTCCTGTAGAAAATGAAGTTACTGGGAGCCATGGCTATGGAGGGATGTCAATAGCCTGGTGAGGAAATATAAAAGCTTGCAGGCAGTTTGCCTTTCTGAATTACTCCTCATGAAAGGCAGCAGGGAATTCTTTATTCTTCATTCTTTTAGCATGAAGTGAGATGTGATCATGTCACAAGGGTAATTTGCACTAGGTTCACCAAGAATGTTTTCTGGTAAAAAGCTTGATCTTAAAATATCTTCAAGTATCTGATGAGTGTTTCACCCAGCAGGGGTACACTCCTGCCCGTGTTTGCTGTAGCTGTTGGGGGGTTGAGTTGTAGCCCTGCCTGGATTGTGTTGTACCCCACAGCTGCCCCGTGAGAGCGTGTTCCACTGCGGTGTCCTGTACGAAGACTCGCTGTACTCGCCCTTCAAAGGGCAGCTGGAGCTGCACGAGGATGTCAAGATCTACATTGAAGAGAACTACGAGCAAATCAATGTCCCCGTGCCCCAGTTTGGGGGGAGCGACCCTGCGGACATCATCCACGATTTCCAGCGAGTAAGGAGCTCCTGGGGCCTGTGGGGGCAGCATGGGGCTGAGCTGGGTGCACCAGCTCTGTGTTCATGGCCCAGCACTGTCACTGTTGTCACATGATCTATTCCTGAGCTGCCCTCCTGCCCAGGGCCCTCTTCGGGATTTTCCAACCCGCTCTGCTTGCTGGGTAGGGAGGTTTGATTAACATAGTGTCCTGTCTTCCCTGAATTCCCTCTCCTCACCACTGTCCCAGTCAGTTCATTGCCAAGGGTTCAGTTGTGTCGTTCCTGTGCTTGGCATGCAGGGGCTGACAGCGTATCATGACATTACACTGGACAAGTGCTACGTCATCGAGCTCAACACCACCATCGTGATGCCTCCTCGCAACCTGTGGGAGCTGCTGGTCAACGTGAAGGTACAGCTGCAGCCCTGCTGCTTCTGCATGCTTTCTTTGAGTGGGCTCCTGGGTGCCAGCTGGCAGCTCCTGGCAAATCAGAACTGCTGTGTCTGGGGAAGTGAGCCTTGGCCCTGAGTCTCCACTCCTGAGCAGAGTGAAGGCTTCAGCAGGTTTAGCTGAAGTACTGATTGTGCAGACAGCGCAGTAAGGCTGACACGATGATCAGCCTGACCAGGGAGACACAGAGAAGCAGCAGGATCCTTCCCTCTGGTGTTCACTGACTGTAGGAACCAAGGGAAAAAAAAAAAAATTCCTTCCTTTCCCCTCCTGTGTTTTGCACTGTGGTTTGCCAATTGCAGAGCTCTCTGTGTCCCTTGGGGAGGAACAGGCCTTCAACACTCACCTTTTTGGGGGGAATCTGTGCTGCCCTCCCTCCTTGGCTGCAGCACCAGGCTTGGGCTCATGCAGTTATGCTCACAGCCAGCATTAATTGGGTTTAGTACCAGCGATTTTGTTCAGTTCAGAAGCCTGTGCTGCAGAAAGCAGCCATCTTAAAATAGAATACTATTTAATCTTCACAGCAGGAAAAAACCACAGGATTTTTCAGACTGCAAAAGGTACATATCTGTCTCAGTCTTCTGCAGGTAAATCAAGGCACTGAGCCTGGGTCTTTTATCACTCCTTTGAGGGTCTGTTTAAAAGAAAGGGGGACAAAAGACAATCAAATTGTTACTCTTTCTTAAATTATCTTTGTTCACTTCCTGCTATGTGCAGTATGGTGAACTTTGCAGTGTGAGCTCAGAGACAAACAGTTGTGCCCAGAGAGAGCCTGATCTCCAGTCCCTTTCAGACTCCCAGTTTGTTTCCTTGCAGTCCTCACAATTTCATGCACTGTGACTGTCTGGCAAATGTGCTGGGAACCCTGCTGGGGTACAGCACACATTTACTTACAACTCACTCCAGACCTGTCACAGCTCCTGACCCTGGCAGGTGACCAGTCCCTGGGGCAGAGGGAAATGGAAAAGGCAGGATTGCACAAGCTGAGAGAAAACAACTGAGAGATTGGGAATGCTGGGCACATCCTAAAATAACAGATATAAACTCATAGTCAGTGAAAATGATGCATCGTCATTGAATTTAAAAGGGGATTTAAAAAGGGGATGTGCTTGTGCTTACATAAGCACATATGTGGTCATATGTGAAGAGCCTGAAGCAGATGTGAGTTTAAATAACCTCCTGATTATTGAGATGGTTCGGTAGTGTCCAGTCTGTCTCTGGAGGCTTTAACCTGTACCTTGGAGACATTGTTTTAAAGTGGTTAGCTTGGTTTTGGGCTCAGAAAAAGTTTTTCACCAGGAGGACAGTGAAGCAGTGGAACAGGATACCCAGTAAGGTTGTGCTGCCTCCTTGAAATTCTTGAAGGTTTTCAAGACCAGGTGAGATAAAGTCCTGAGGTCCTTCCCCAGCTGAATTAGCTGTGATCCTATGGGCCTGCCATCTTCATGGCCACATGTGGGAGGGGTGGCCTTGCTGGTCAGGCAGAAGGCTCAAGTTTCTTCCTGCTGCAGGGAGGATATTTATGACCTTCTGACTTACCCTGCTGCTCAAAGGTGCTGCCTTTTGGATGCTGAGTGAGCTGTGTTGGTCCTTGGACTTGGAGAATTTTGCCTTCTCTGTATCTCTGAATGCAGTCAAGTCCCTAATGAATGGGACTTATTCCCAGCAGAAAGTTTAGTTTTGGACCTGTTCAGTGACTGCATTCCTGTTTCTTGAATCAAATCGCAGTCTAGCAATTAACACCAGTGGTTGCTCCAGCAAACTGGGGCAGCACAGGGAGTTGGGGAACCTCCTCTGCTCTTTCCTCCTGGCCAGCCTGGTGCCAGGGTGCCTCTTTGCAGAGTGGCTGCCACATGCCCTGTGCCTGCTTCTTTCAGGCTTTATTCTGCACAGGTGTGACAGTTCAGTGACCAGGTCTGCATCAGTGTCTGACATAAAAGGATGGAGGCATGCTCCCCCTTGCAGCAGCAGGAGGCTGGAGGTGACCCAGTTAAATGATGGACCATGCACATCTCTTGCAGAACACAAGATGCTCAGAGCTTTAGCTTGCTGAAAGTTCTAGGCAGAGACTTGAAGGTACTGTCCTTATTGCACAGTCCTGCCATGGAGGAGTGGTGATTCCCCCTTCACCTGCCACAGCTATTTCAGTCTGAGATAGTGAAGAAACTGGCTTATGTGCTCGTGTCTGTCTCTCTGAGCCATCTGTCCAGGCCAAGGGTGTGGCACATCCTGAGCCCCAGCCCTGGCTGTCACTGGGACAGCCCCTGCCAGGAACTGCACGTATCTCACGGCCCCCTGCCTTCTCCCCCGAGAATCAATAATGGAATTTCTTGCAGAACTGAAGTGTTAGTGCTGTACAAACTGGCACCAATTCTCTAATCCTGCAGTGTTAGAGGACAGTCTTATTGATCTACCTGGCTGTGCCAGCTCACCAGCACAGCACTGAGTTAAGGCAGTGTGTTTCCAGGTATGTCTCTGTGGAGATAACCAGTCCTGGGAAACAAAGAGGTGATACCTGAAATGGTGCTGCTATTGCTTGCTTTTCACTTTGGTTTGAACAGACAGGTGTCTGCTAAGGAAGGCAGGAGCCTCCCATGAAATGGAAAATATAAACCCCCTCCCTCTGAATTGTTATAATTTTAAAATTAAGGAACTCTCAGGCAAAGATACAGGAATAGGAATAACAATTCTTTATTAGGAAAATTAAAAATACAAATACAATAGTACAAAAAACCCAACAGTCACAGAGTCAGAGCATGCCCTGACCCCAGTGTGTCAGGGAGGTGGCACAGTCCCATCCCAGGGGGGCTCAGGGTGGTGGCACAGTCCCATCCCAGGGGGGCTCAGGGTGGTGGCACAGTCCCATCCCAGGGGGGCTCAGCCCTCCTGCAGTGCCAGCTGTGGTTCTGCTGGAGCAGGGATCCTGCACAAGGGGGGAGTTTTCCTCTGCAGCTCCAGGGCTGCTGGAGATGGGCCTGCTCTCCTCTGGGAATGCAGGGCAGCAGAAAGCTGCTCCTCTGGGAATGCAGTGGGCAAAGGCTGCTGGGCTGTTCCCAGGACAGATTGGATCCAGGTAGGAATGCTTGGCTCCTCCCCTGGGCAGAGCATCTCCCATGGGATGGTGGGATTTGATCAGCCCTGCAGGGACACTCCCTGGCCATGGACAGCAGAGATCTCCTGGAGGGAGGGTTGGCTGTGGGAGAGATAAAGAAAAAACTGCCCCATGGACAGCAGAGAACTGCCCCAGCTCTGACAGATGGCAAATAGAACACACACCCAGCTGCACCTTTCGGCTTGAGACAGTTATACTTACCTTGGCCCCAGGGTCTGACAGTTCTTTTATTTCTTTGACTCTTCTTAAGGAGAAGGGACCAGAGGTGATTCTTTGCTTCATGGTCTAGTTAGCATCTACTTACAAGTGACCTCTGGCCAAGCTGCACTTGTTACACAGCTGATTGTTGCTACAGCGATGTCCAAACATGAAAGATGCCCTGAGCACCTGGGAATGAGCTTGCAGAGAGTCTCCAGTGCTGAGCTGAACACTTCCCCGCAGGGGAAGATGAGACCTCCATCTCTGGGGGACACATAGAAACTCTGTTTTTTCCATCCCCTGGTAGCTTTCTGCCATGACACCTCACCCATCACCCTGGCCTTCATTGTGGCCTCTACCCAACAGCAGGAATGTCACTGCCCCAGATGTTCCTGGGGCAAGGAGGGTGTGTGGAGAGCTCAGTTCTTCTCTGAATGTGCTGCCCATGTCCCATCTCTAGTCCCTATTCCTGTGGGCACTAAGGGCACAACATCATTGTGGCTCTACTGAATGGACCAGAGAGGAGAGGAGAATGTTGAAATCTGAGCTGGGCTGGTGGTATTGGGTTTTTTCTTTTGAAGTAAATGTAGAGCACACATTTCAGTAGAGTTCCTGGAATTTTGGTTAAGCTTTTATTTCTCTCCAGATGGCTTTGTTGTACTCTCAGAGTTACAGTTTTGGGCATCCTGCTCTAAAATTTGGGTCAGTTTATAACAGGGTTGATCCTACACTGACTTCACCCCTTATGTGAACATTCCATTTTTGGATCTCATCTGTTTTGTGTGCACTGTGCTAGTAGCAAGGGACAGTTTCTTGCAAGGACAGGGTCACATGTTAACTGGCCTCAGTAAGTGGAGCTTGAGCCTCAGCAGAGAATGAAATTTCTACAGTTAAGTTGTCCATGGTGCTCTGCATGAAGTAGTTGTGTTCAGGGAGTGTTTGTGCCTTATTTCAGTGGAAACTCTGTCATTTCAGAAAGGGACATACCTGCCTCAGACGTACATAATCCAGGAGGAGATGATCGCCACGGAGCACGTCAGTGACATGGAGCAGCTGGGCTCCTTCATCTACCGCCTGTGCAGCGGCAAGGAGACGTACCGGCTGCGGCGGCGCGGCGCCCGCCGGCGTGAGAGCCTCCCTGCTCCTCAGCCCCTCAGGGCCTCATCACAGCCTGCCCTGCTCCTCACCTCATCACAGCCCTGCTCCTCACCCCATCACAGCCTGCCCTGCTCCTCACCCCATCACAGCCTGCCCTGCTCCTCACCCCATCACAGCCTGCCCTGCTCCACACCCCATCACAGCCCCTGCTCCTCACCCCATCACAGCCTCCCTGCTCCTCACCCCATCACAGCCTGCCCTGCTCCTCACCCCATCACAGCCTGCCCTGCTCCTCACCTCATCACAGCCCCTGCTCCTCACCCCATCACAGCCTGCCCTGCTCCTCACCCCATCACAGCCTGCCCTGCTCCTCACCTCATCACAGCCCTGCTCCTCACCCCATCACAGCCCTGCTCCTTACCTCATCACAGCCTGCCCTGCTCCTCACCCCATCACAGCCCTGCTCCTTACCTCATCACAGCCTGCCCTGCTCCTCACCCCATCACAGCCTGCCCTGCTCCTCACCCCATCACAGCCTGCCCTGCTCCTCACCTCATCACAGCCCCTGCTCCTCACCTCATCACAGCCCCTGCTCCTCACCTCATCACAGCCTGCCCTGCTCCTCACCTCATCACAGCCTGCCCTGCTCCTCACCTCATCACAGCCTGCCCTGCTCCTCACCCCATCACAGCCCCTGCTCCTCACCTCATCACAGCCCTGCTCCTCACCCCATCACAGCCTGCCCTGCTCCTCACCCCATCACAGCCCTGCTCCTCACCCCATCACAGCCTGCCCTGCTCCTCACCCCATCACAGCCCTGCTCCTCACCCCATCACAGCCTGCCCTGCTCCTCACCCCATCACAGCCCCTGCTCCTCACCCCATCACAGCCCTGCTCCTCACCCCATCACAGCCCTGCTCCTCACCCCATCACAGCCTGCCCTGCTCCTTACCCCATCACAGCCTCTGCTCCTCACCCCATCACAGCCTGCCCTGCTCCTTACCTCATCACAGCCTGCCCTGCTCCTCACCCCATCACAGCCCTGCTCCTTACCTCATCACAGCCCGCCCTGCTCCTCACTCTCATCACAGCCCTGTCCCATCCTCCTCACCCCATGTCACAGCCCTGTCCCTGCTCCTCACCCCATGTCACAGCCCCACTGTGGCTGTGCAGCCATGCTGGCCTCTTCATGGCCAGAGCTGGGTTTTCCTCTGGGGCTTTGCCTTTTCCCATCCAGTTAATCCAAGCCCAACACCAGGATGCTGCTGCAAATGGGTGCTGAGTGCTGTGTTTGTGTCTTCCATCAGCCTGATACAAATCCTGCAGAAGTGATTGCAGGAGCCAGCAATTCATTTACACGTGGGCTCCTGGGGCTGAATAATAGCAGTGCTGTTGGGAATTGTTTGGAAAATTTCCCTAATGAAGGCACCCGATTCAGTGGCAGCTATTCAGAACAGATTAGATCTGCAAATTGCCTTTAATTAATTAAGTTCATAATAGTATGGAAAGCATTGTGAAGAGGGAACATTGGACTGTGTAAAAATGATTTCATGGAAATTAGCAATATGTACCTTATATTGCAATGGTAACATTGCTGCAAAATACTCTTTAATACCAGTATTTATATTAATTTGCTTTTAAGGTATACTTAAAGGCTCACCTGGAACATGGACCTATAGTCAGTGGGGTTTGGGTCTCTGGGGAAGGTGCAGGGTGCAGAGGTCCCCATGGCTGTAGCTGATGGTGCTTTCCCAGTGGGAGCTTCACTGACCCCCATGGAGCCCTGGCACGGTCCTGCTTGTCATTGGGGCACCACAGGTTTGCTGTAAGGGGGAGGAGGTGCCAGCAGAGCTGCTCAGAGCTGAGGACCTGCATTTGGAGGGCATGGGGAAGTACTACCCAGGGGAAAGCATCACCCCAGGCTGGGGCCACAGCAGGATCAGGCACACAGGGATACAAACAGGGGTTTTAAACACTTCTTGGCTGCATCCAGAAGGCTGTGACTTCTGCTGGTTTCTTGAGGCTTTCTGGTCCCTGAGATAACACTGAGATACTGTCAGCTGAAACCAGCTATTGCCAGGTGACTCCTTCAGCCCATGGCAGCTCTTACTGCAGGACTATATCCTAGAGAAGGTTGTTTATTCTTCCAAAGACCAGATAAGGCTGCTTTCCATATGGGGTATGTTGTCTCCCCGTTTCAGTGTTCAGAAGTTGCATCTCATCTGCTTTCCTTCCCCTCCTTGCTTTGGTTCTTATAGATTATCATTTGTTGATTCACCTCTCTCCTCTCTTTAAATCATTTCTAGGTATCAGTCGACGTGAGGCTGGAAACTGTCATCGCATTCGTCACTTTGAAAACACTTTTGTGGTTGAAACTGTTATCTGCCAAAAGTCATGAAGCCACTCTCCAGATGTAACCTTCCTTGGCTTTGCTTGCAGACACATGCTCTCAGCCCTCTCTTTAGACATGGTAATCTGGCTACTTTTTATACTCCCCCCCAGCTTGTGCAGCTCTAACCTCTGGGGTCCTTTGTGGCCCTTTCTTCCCTGCTACCTACCCAAGACATTGGCTGGGCTTAAATTTACACAGTGCTCAAAGATAACGGGGTAGATGCAGCTTCTTCCACACCACAGGATGGAAATCTCTTTTGGGAGCAGGCTTGGGTAGAAGGGATGGCTGAGAAATAGGAATGCTGGAAATAGGTGCTCTTTTCCTGGCTGAGCAATTTCAGGCTGGGATATTGTTCTGAGGCTGCCATGGCACTGGGACAGAGGGTGTATGCACAAGAGGAGGATTTCCATTTTGGGGCTGATATAATGACCAGGTGCACTTAGGAAAGGAATAGTTGTGAGGCTACAGACAGGGCAGGTTGAGAGCTCAGCAGAGGGAAGGAGGTGTCAGCAGCAGAACTGGTAGTTACTGGCAAGTCAAGAAGCAGGTTTTTCAAATCTTTTAACACTGTGTATTCTTGTGTAACTCCTCCAGTGAAAGCTGTTTTGATAGTAATCACTGTAATCCAGCTGAGTATCACATTATCTGCAGGCACCAGTGGAGTACAGATACTGACACAAGGCAAGATTCAGCTGATCAATATACTGCAGAGAAATTGTTTGAACAAAACTGCATTTCTATTGATCATCAGACAGAAGAATTGCAGAGTAATTAAATATTCTTCCCTCTGTTCCATAAATGTAGTTAAAACTAATTAGGTTCTTGAAATGCAGGCAGCTTTTTGGCTTGAAAGAATGGGGTGAGTTTCAACTTGGCACATTCTTGTTAATTGGTTTCCAGCAAATCTGGACCTGTTCACCATCTGTTGAAATGAACTTGTTGTTTTGGAAGAGGAAGGATAAAGTAAATGCAAGTACAATCATTAACTCAGCAGAACCAAAATGCAAAGCTAGTATATTTTAAACTTCTGAGTGTTAATTTTATGAGTTAATTATGTGAAAACAAAACAGGATCTCAGGATGGTCATGTAATGCAGCAGGAATTAGTATATTGTTAGAGGCTGAGTATTTATTATTTTATATAAACATAGCTATAAATATTCTGTCAAGTAGAGAAGGACACTTTGGTTTCATTCTGCTTTAAGCTTGATGTAAAATGAAGAATTAGGTGCACTTCTTGCAAGTTGGTGTGGAAAGTTTCCCACTGCCAGATGGGTATTTACTTTTCTAGCATTGTGTTTTCCCAGCAATAACTTGCTGCTAGCCTCAGCCTTTAGTTGCCAAGAGGATGACAAGAAGTGGGTCAGAGAATTGGTTCACTTCATGGAAGTAACTGGTAAATTTAAGCCCTGTGTTTCTCTTCATTTCTAGAAGCCTGAGCCTGCACTCAGGTGCCACACAGGCCTCTTGCCCTCCCCTCTGGTTCTGCATGATGTAACTGGTCATTGGATGTGCTAACTGTGCAGTCCCGCAGCTGTAAGGACAAACCTTGGTTCTTTGGGGTCAGCTCATGTGGTCACTGTTCCATAGGGTGAGAATGCACTTGTAGAAAGAAAATATAAGATGCTTTGTATATTTTGTCTGGTGGGAATCTTACTTCTTAGGAAAAACCCATGGGATAATAAAGTCTTTTACCTCTGATCTGTGAAGTGTGTGTTGGTCTGGAATGGGAGGCACATGCCCTCCACAAAGCTGTGGCTGATGGGAGGCAGCAGCTGGGGGGTCCAGCCCAGGGGGATGGATGCTGCAGTGGGAAGGCCCTTCCCAAGGTGATGGGAGAGCTGGGATGTGGCTGACCCGCTGGGAGCTGCCCATGCCTGCAGGCTCTGGAGGGCCCTTCCCCTCTCCCATCCCTGGGACACCCAAGGGCAGCCTGTGTGGGGAAGTTGCCCAGCTCAGGTCTCTGAAGCAGACAGATAGCTCTGCTGCTTGGGTGGCTCGTGGGCACTGGATCTTTGTGCTCAGCCCTGCTTCTCCAGCTGTTTGATTTCTACAGGAAATGTGTCCAACCTCACCCAAGGCTGCAGTTGCCTTCTGGCTGGCTCTGCAGGGCCAACCTTTGGGGTTTTTCCTTTCCTCACTACACACAGCAGTGGGGTCCCTTGGTGCTCTCCCAGGCTTTCTCCCCCTGTTTCATCCTTCTGGTTGGAAAGTGTCAGAATATTTTTCCTGAACTTGACTGTTCTTCTTTCCACAGATGGTCTCTGGTCAGTCAGGGAGGAAGTTCATGTTTTGCTCGTTACAGTAATTTTTGCTGCATTTTGCATTTAACTCTTCACTGCATGGGTGCTTTTTCCATCCTGGGCTTCTGAGGGGAGGTGCACCTTACAGTGACTGTGTTTGCCAAAGCCTCTTCTCCCAGGCTGGCCCAGCTGGCTCTGCCTGACTGCCCTCTTCTTCCATCAGCTCTGGGCTGAGGAAGCAACTCTGCACCACTCTGTGGGAAGTCTGAACCTTTCAGACATGCCTCTTGAAGGCTGAGATGCTGATACTGAGAATGTGATTGATGCATTCCAGTAAATCCAGATAGCAGTGAGTCAGCAACTGAGACTTGTCCACTACAAAAAAACCCAGCTGTTTTGTGAAACTGCGTTTTCCAAATTTCCCTCATGGTTCAGATTTTCATTTTCTGAGGTTGCATTTGTTGCCCCTTGCTCTTAAGAGAACTTAAATCAGTTCTACTTCCTAATCTTGCTCACACTCTGGCAGAAGGCTGCTTTATTTGATTGAACAGTGGCACGTATACAAGCTTGGCAACAAAACCTGCTTTAGGAAGACTGGCAGAGAGGCAGTTGAAACCCTAAAATATGGGTCACTGTGATAATGGCTGGCATCTAATAAAATTTACTTTCTAATACTTGCATATTGTAGCATGGCTCAGGCAGTCGTTTAGCTCTGCCAGACAGTGCACAGTAAGTCAAAGTTGGTCTAGCTCTAGGAGCATCCACCTCCAAGCTCTGGTTTTTGTTTTGTTTTGTTTTGTTTTGTTTTTAAAAAAAGTGCTGGAAAAATATCAACTTAGCAGTGAGGGGAGATACCTCAGTGTCTCCTCTAAAACATAAATGAATTTTTATTTATTACAAGCTCTCTGCAGTTGCATTTACAGTCCAGTCCCATCCCGTGCTATGCAGCCCTTTGGGATCTCTGCAGCCTTGGGACAAGGAGTGTCCAGGCCCTGAGGGAGAATGAAGGACCTGGCTTTCCACCAGCACGATGGAGAGCCCGTTGTGGTGGGGGCGTGGCTGTGTCCTTCTCATGTGTCACACCAGGATCTGGGCAGGCAGCAGCTGCCAGATGTCCCTGCTGGGAATGGACTCCAGCCCAACAGGAACAGCTCTCTGTGTATCCTGATGCCAAGCTAAGGAAAGCCTCTTCTCTCTCCTGTTCCTGCTCATGTGTGTGCCTTCGATGTGCAGGTTGTTCCCAGAGCATTTTGCCGTTCTTGTTCTGAATCCCACCCAGAATGTTGTAAGAACAAGTATTGTGGGTGCTGTCACAGCTTCCCAGAGAGAAAAAGGCATGTTTGGACAGCTATGTGATCAACAAAAATAGCTTCCCAGGTCACAGGTAAATGCCTGTTTCTTGCTCTTTTGGCAAGTACAATTCCTAATGTCCCAGTGAAATTGAGGTGCTGCAACTCCATCTCAGGGAATGCTTTCTGGGTTAAATGAACAAAAAGCAGAGTGTGAGGGAACAGAGTCTCTAACAGATATGGCTTGAGCTTTAGTGAATATTTCCAGCTAAAAAAAAAGTAATAGTATAAAAAGGGGTAGAAGCAGCTAAATTTCCTGATGTTAAGCCAAAGCATTTGTTTTGCCATTTTAGTAATTAAATTATTATTTCTTGTTTCAAAACAATTTTTATCCAAAAATGCTGAATTAAAATGGTGAAGTAGCATGTGAAAAAATGAAACACTCTTCATTTTGTGTTAAAAGAAACATTTATGTTGATCAAAATGTCTACAAAACAGTGTCCAGCCTTACTTGCCATCAGGGCCCTATGAGACTGGGAAGGGAATTGGAGCTTGAAGCAATATTTGGACCATCCAGCTTGTCATATTTAATTTAGGAGTCTTTGTTTCTGGAGAGTAAGGACATCTCCTAGAGGATGCCTTTGCTCAGTTGAGGAGTTCTGCATATCTGAGTCTCTTTAGTTAGTGTGAACACCCTTGTGTGTCAGATACCTCTGAGGAGTGGCATTTTTTAGCACACAACTGACTTTGGGACAGGGTGACACTCACTGGCTGTTGCTGTTCCTGGCTGCTGTGTACATGACCCCTTCTGTTTCTCTGCTTCCTCAGGAGCTCAGCTGGCTCTGACTTGCTGTGTCTGCAGGTAAGGAGGGGAGTGCTGAGCAGAGGTGGTTGTCCCTGTGTGGCTGCTGCTTTTGGTGTCTGTTGAATGAAAAGAAAATCTCTTGATTTAGGTTGGAGTTACCTCCGCAGCAGTTTCAGCTGATCACTGTGGCCTTCCCCATGATCTCCTTTCATGTATTTTTCCCTTTTCCATGGGGTGCTCCCAGGTGGGTCTCACGACAGAGCTCACCCCTAGGCCCCACTTCTGGGGAAGATCCAGAGCAGACCTGAGTGGTGCAGCACATCCCAGAGCCTGAGCCCCTGCCCTGAGCCCATCTGCCACTGGCTGATGTCCTGCTGGAGGGAGCAGGAGGACGCTGCAGAGGTGACACAACCTGCAGGGCAGCCTGGGCACCGGGACTGATCGTACAGGCTGGGGCACCTCCGGTGTTGGCAGCTCACATCAGAGGGGAGGCTGGAGCTGCTGCAGGAAGAGCACAGGGCTGCTCATCAATTAACTCCTTCTCCCTTATTACAATCTTTGAAGAAGTGGGTGGGCTGAAGAATCAAAAATCAGCTGTTTCCTCAAGTTTGCGGAGAAAATTTGCTCTGGGAATATTATTATTCATGCTGGATATGGAAGGTGTTTGTGCCAGCTCTAATTAACTGTTCTCACTAGCACAAAGATGTTCTCCAGTGAAAGCCAGTGTGTTACTCTACTGATTTGGATTAATTAATGTGAAAAGGCCAAGTATGTAATTTTGTAGTTGAACTTTTAGATCTGTATTTGAGTTGAAATCACATTATGCAATGATTGAATATTCTCCTGGTCTGACTGGGAAAGAAGTTTCCACAAAGAAGACAACTTTATGTTGAAGAAAACCTCTGAAATTAAAATTTGTTTTCTTTTCAAGAGGTTTTTCTGGAATGTCACTCTGTTCCCCCAGTTGTTATTCACAGAGTAACTTCTTCTCCCTGAAGTAAGAGGAAAGGCTTTGGGTCAGGCCCCATCTCAGTTCTCCCCCTTTTCAGATGGTCATTATGCGCTTGCCACTGCCAGAATGACAGTCAATCCCCTATGCCATTCTCCCTTCTCTAAAAATTGTTGCAAGTAAAACTCAGAGAAGCATCTGTAAGGTGACTTGCTCTGGTACTGTGGATATCCAGAGCTGCCATCTGAAAATGTCTCAGTGTCAGCAGTGTTGTCAGTGCGATGCAAACCTTCTGCAGAGGTTTTGGAGCTGCAGCTGCCCCTAGCCCTTGGGCACCTTCTGCACTGTGCCTGGATCTGGTGGAACTGAGGAGGCCTGGGAAGCACCTGTGGGCAAGTGGGCAGTGGCACTTTGTGCTTTGAAATGCACAAAGAAATTTGGCAAACTGGATTTGAGAAATGAAGGATTTACAGCTCAGTGGTTTTGAATGTACAGGAGCCTTTGTGGCAATTAAACCAGCAGCACCATGTTAATGGCCTCTGGGGGGTGTGCAGGAAAATACAGGCCAATGCAGTTACCCTTTGGAGAAAAGCTTGAACCTGACACAGCTGTGGATTTAGGTTTTAAGGACTGCAAGTAGTAATGTAAGGCAGCATTTTATTACTTGGCTGAGTTCAACTTGTTCTCCAAATTAGACTGATCATTTTGTAGGTCAAATATTTGGGAGCAGCCTAGTAAACTGCTGCATTGTTGTTATACAAGCTAAGAATAAACACAGGAGGTCACTGCATAAACATCCAGGAAAAAATAAAAGCCCAGGATGGAATAAACCATGCACAGACACCCACATCTACAGGCTGGATTTGCATGGCCATCTGCAGCCCCAGCTCCTGGGGAAGGGAGCAGGGTAAGCTGTGTGGGCTGGCAGCCCCACGTTCCAGGTTGTGCTGCTGATTGCTTTTGGTTTTGTAATGACTTCAGCAAGACCTCGGAGGGAGATAGGCCTGTCAGACCAGCTGTGGGGACAGGGAGCAGGAGGGGGCTCAGTGTGTGGGCTGGATGCTGACTCCAGATTTCTGAAAGCACTCCCCATCCCTGGCCTTCTCCAGTTCTCCTGAGGAGTCCCTGGATTATAAGGAGCTTTATACATATCCCAGATGGCCCTTTGGCTGTGGCACAGTCTGCACACACTTGCCATGGGGCACACACTCACTCAGAAGGGCTGCAGCAGCACCTGCCTGAGGCTGCTCACTGAGGCACGAGAGGCTAACACAACATCCTCCTTAAAACCAACAGCACGCCCAGTTATTGAGCAATGCTGGAACGATCCCGTGACACCACATGCAGCCCCCGCGGTGTAAATGTGGCAGACAATGCACGGCAGGCAGTGAATGTGCCTGGGAACAGCAAACAGGTGATTTCCCACCCCACTGCTGGCAGGAACTGTTTAAACGTGCTGTGTTTCCCTTTGTGGGCAGGCTGCTTGTGAAACTATGCCCTAGGTCATGGTCTGGGTCAGGGAAAATGTGGTTAGCCCCAGGCAGGGAGCGGCTTGGATGGCCAAGGGAATGGGAGCTGCTTGGATGGCCAGATAAATGGCAGCTGTTTGGATCTCCAGGAGAAGGGGAGCTGCTTTGGATGGCCAGGGGAATGGGAGCTGCTTGGATGGCCAGATAAATGGCAGCTGTTTGGATCTCCAGGAGAAGGGGAGCTGCTTTGGATGGCCAGGGGAATGGGAGCTGCTTGGATGGCCAGGAGAATGGGAGCTGCTTGGATCTCCAGGGGAATGGGAGCTGCTTGGATGGCCAGAAGAATGGGAGCTATTTGGATGGCCAGGAGAATGAGAGCTGCTTGGATCTCCAGGGGAATGGGAGCTGCTTGGATGGCCAGAAGAATGGGAGCTGTTTGGATGGCCAGGAGAATGAGAGCTGCTTGGATCTCCAGGGGAATGGGAGCTGTTTGGATGGCCAGAAGAATGGGAGCTGTTTGGATCTCCAGGGGAATGGGAGCCGTTTGGATGGCCAGGGGAATGGCAACCTTTCTGGAGCACATTTGCCTTTGTCATGTGGGATGGCGATTGTTGGGAATGAGCACTGAGCTCCATTCCAAGCCCCAGGCCTTGGCTGTCTCTGTGCTCCCTCCCTGGGCTGCGGGCCACAGACACTGCCCTAAGTAGATCCTTATCAAGCTCTTAGCTGTATTTTGGGGACAGCTGCCTGTTTGAAGGGTCACAGTTGTCAGTCTTGCCTCGGCTTGAGCCCAGGATTTGGGAAGGAAATGAGAGCCATTTAAGTATATTCTGTCTGCTGCCCTATTTTGGTCTCAGTTCCCCATTCAGTTGAAGACATCCAGATCCCCAGCACTGCAAGGAGGGGCTCCTCTTTTGGCAGCAGCAGGCTGGGGAAAAAGAATTGCCTGATCAAAGTGCTTTGAGAAGCATTTTGCTGTATTTGGAAAGGAGGTGCTTAGAACTGACACTCATCCCCCTCTCCAAGACAAATGAATGCTGCAGAAGTACAGACAGTTGCAACGTAGCTTGAGCCCCTCTGAAGCATGAAGCAGGTTTGCATTAATCCTTTTGGACCTTTCCTTTCTGTGCTTTATAACAGCTTTAAAAAAGTTTCAATTAAGGTGTCATGGATAGAAATGCTCACTTTTTCTCCCTGACCCAGTATTTTAGTGTTAGCCCATGAAATGCATGAGTTAGCAATAAGCAAACTCAAACCAAGTTGCTTTTATAACAGCAGCTATCAAATATCAAATGGCTGGCTGAAATGTTAAGTGGGAAGAGGAAAGCATGACAATTCTCTAAAAAGGTTTGCAAAGGAAATGCACTTTGCTTTCATTCAGTACTTTTGATGGAGTTGCTTAATTGCCCTAAAAGGTAAATATTTGGTATTAATCTCCTTGATAATTTGAGTTCATTTGCTGTAGTTGTTCCTGAAGCGCTGCTTCTGCCAGAAGAGCAGCACATTGTGCTTGTCCATACAGGGAGCTGGTGGGGCTTTACATCTTCAATTTGCCTCTTTCCCTAGATTTTTCATTTGCAGCCACTGTTCTTACATTCTGCTGGAAGGGCAGCACCGTGCAGGGCTGTGTGCAGGAGCTGTAAAACTGATTTAGGCCCTCTAATATTAGTGTGTCTCGGCCCGTTCATCTGTGTGCTGTGACACCTGTGGGCTGGGTAATCCTAGCCCCATGCAGCTGTGGTGGGGTATGCTGGCATTGCTTACACCCACCTGCATGGCCAAAAAGAGTGGTTTTCCAGGTGAGGAGAGGGTTCTGTGTCTGCTTGATGCCTTGGACAGGCTACTTAGAACAGAGGCTAGACAAGATTTAGAGAATAAAGTGGGTGTTTATTAAAGGCCTTCAACAGGCACACCTTGGGCAGTCACAGCCTCCCAGAGGCTACACCCAAGCTGGACAATGGGCACCAGTTTTTCAGACAGTTACAAGTTTGATCCATTTACATACCAGGGGTTAATTCTGCAATTACAGCTTCAGCTATTGAAGTCATTTACCCGCAGTTTGCTCCCCCCATTCACTTTTGTTTGTACTTTTTTGGGCCTGAGGCTGCAGGGCATCCTTGAGTTCCAGGCCTAGAGGAATTGCTTTGTATGACCAAAATGTGAAGACAGTAGTTAACACCCTGTATGAAGTTTAGAGTTATGCACTAATGCAGCACAGGATTTGAAAAATATAAAGGCTAAAATCTTAAGGCATCATGCTGCCTGCTCCTGAGGCCATGATGACCGCTGCCATGGTGGCTCCAGGCCTCCTCAGCCAGCGGGGCCCAGGGTTGCCCAGCCCCTGTGCCAGAATTACCATGGTGTTATGTCATCCAAGAACCCCCTCAGGGCAGGTTTTGTGGCCCTGCTGGCATTACCATGGTGTCATCTCATCCAAGAACCCCCTCAGGGCAGGTTTTGTGGCCCTTCTGCTGCCACTCGCCCCAGCCGGCAATGGAGGTGCAGGGTGGCGGCCGAGGGCGGCAGCGCTGAGGGGAGGCCGGAGCCGGCTGGGACCCGCCCGGGACGCGCCCGCCCTCCCTTCCTTCCCTCACACGGGGGCTTGCCCTCACTTGTGCTCGTCTCCTGGCATTCACCCAAACATACAGGAAATGTCAAAATCTTAAATTAATATTTTAATGTCCAAACCAGTGGTTTTCCTTCACAGAGATGAGGCACCAGAGGCTGCACTTTGTCTCCAGAGCTGTGTGTGTTTCTGTGCCAAATCCTCCCTGGGCGCAGGGGGCATTTGAAAGTAATACTGCTTTTCTGACCAAAACTGATCCTGAATTTGGCAAAAAGGCCTTGAGGAGAAAGAAGTTAAATATCCTTTGCTGTTCATGTTTAAAATAGACTCTGGGGCTGCCTCATTGAGGCACAGTCTGCCAGCAGCTGGGAGTGCCCTCACGGTCCCCTGGGCTCCTGGGTCACTGCAAAACAGGAGCCTGGGACACCTTGTGGAGGCAGAGTCCTGCATGTGGTGGTGTATTTAGGAAAGTATTTGAGGGTGGGGTTTTTCGTTTGGTTGGCTGGGTTGTGTTTGGTTTTTAAAATGTTTTGGTTTGTTTTTCAAACCAAACAAGCAGCTGTTTGTGATGAGCCACCCTTAAGGGGAAGGTGCACCTTTAGGGTGGGTTGTCAGACCACGGTGACAGGAGCAGGAGGAGAAAGGGCTGAGGCTGCAGATTGCACTCGGGGATGTGTGGCACCATGAAAGATGGCATTGTAATTGCTTTGTCATTTCAAAAAATGTGCTAAAAGTGATTGGCATGGTTGGAGTCAAATGCTGGGCAGCAGTGAGCCCTTCATGTGTTGAATGTGATGTGCTCCTGGTGTGCTCTGGTGTCAGTGGAGCAAGAAAACAACAGCAAACCAACCCAAAAAGCAAAGAAACAAACAAACAAACACAAAGATGTTCTCTGTCACCAGGGCTTAGCATGGAAAAATTTGCAAAGCAATACATGATTTATTATTATTTATTCTAAGAACTCTCACTGCATATACATTTTCCTGGCACTTTCCCTCTGTGACTGTTGAGGACTGGAGTTTTCCCCAGGGATGTGGCAGTGCTGCAGGTGTCAGCCCTTGCTGTCCCACTGCTTGTCAGCTCTCTGTGCCTGTGCTGAGGGGCTCCCTCAGCCCTCCCTTGTCTCCCACTACCCCTTTCTTGGCACTCACTCACTTTGGGCCCAGGCTGCTGCTGCCAAGGTCTTCCAAAGGAGCCCTTTTCCCAGCCAGAGCCTGCCAAGGAGAGCTGTTGGCATTGCCACCCTTCTGCTTTTTATGGTATTTTTCTTTCCTCCTTTTTTTTTCCTTATTCTTTCTTCCTCCTTCAGAAGTTAGGTAACAGATGTTGAAGTGTGTTCCCATCTGAGGGTATGAATAGGATCTAGGTGACAAAAACAAAGTTAAAGCAAATTGGATGCTTGCTTTTGGTTGCATCCATGAACTCCTACCCAGGGATGCGAAAGAAAATACAATACCCCTCTGAAATCTTGTTAATAGTTTAAGGAGCAGCTGATGCCTCCTAAAAATGTTCAGCCCATAAGGATTCTTATTTGCTTTGTCTGACTTGTCCTTCATTGTTCTTCCTAGTGAATGCTATTTGCATGAAAATGAGACCTTTTGTTTCTGAAGAGTTGATCCATCCATGCTACTTATTTCTCATTTGGACACTGACCATTGGAGCCTGAGTCTGCCCAGGGAGTGCAATTAACTGGGGTCCTCTAGACTCTAATCCTCTGGGACACTGGGCTCACTTCCACAGCCTCTGACTATGATAGAAAGGGTTTCTCACTTCAGGGGGATTAAGTATGCAGCAGAGGCTGAGCAAACGTTGTTGTAATGGAGAGTGGGGTGCAGTAACACCACAAGTGTAAGTTCTATCAGTGGAAGTTATACCCTTCTGACAGGAATTTCCCCAGAGTCCTTCAAGGGCCAAATGTAGCTGTTAAAGAAATGAAATGTTCATGTGCTGTTTCCAGCTGTGTATGAGACCCCACTCTTTCCCTGGGGGCTGAGAATCCTGGAGCTGTAGGCCCTGATCTGCTGTCCCTTTGTTCCAGTGGGCCACCTGCAATGCAGCTCCGTGGCTGCCTTGTCACTTGCAATTGGCTTGTGCTGCTGCTTCATCTTTGATTGGAGAAACTTGCCTGATGGTTCTTTGTGCTGTCGTCATTAACCCTCAAAACATCACCAGACTTCCAGCTGTCCTTGAGCTGGAAAGAAAAGTCCTTCCTTCTTCTTGGCTCCCTGACAGAAAGACATTCAAGCTTTGCTGTTCTGACATTCTGTATGCAACCAAGAAAATAGTATTTTGTATCCTGAGCAATTTTGCCAAAACTTTGATACATGAGATTGTTACCTATGTGGTTCTCTTTGCATCTGTGTTTTAAGGACATGAGGTGGGAGCTGGATTGTAAACCTGTAATGTGACCAGGGAGGAATAAAATTCTTGGGCACATACAAGTGGAGTTCTAGAAAAACAAATCCTTCATCTAGTGCAAACAAAATAGTTTTCAGTATGGGAGTCTGGCTGCTGTGGTGTTCAAGTTAATCTGATAGCCTGAGAGTTAGAATGGGTGTATTTACCCACAGGATTGGAGTTGTGATTGGCAAAAAGTGGGAGAGAGATTTGGGACATCTTCTAAAGACATTTTGTGGCAGGTGTATGTGGGCATCCCAAGGCAAATGACACAGGCTAATTTGAGAGAGCAATAACCCAAAATAGCATAGAGCATAAAAAATATCTGAATGGTGTGATTATGTGCAGAAATGAGAGCTGGATAAGAGTGATACTGCTTGGCTTGTGCCCTGTTTCTCCAAAACAAGGTAACATATTATTCCAGCCTCAGTATTTTGTGTTCCAAAGGAGAGGGGCATTAAAGGTCTCGCTGTTGCTGCTGAATGTGTTGGGCTTTTTCTTACTCATGGAGTGGGTTAAAAATGCAAATATGGCCATGGCATTGCTTTACCTCCTCCCTTTCCTGAGCATGTGGTTTTTCTGAGGAATCATAAGACAACATGTGTCAGGCTGTGGGTATGATTAGGAGTAATCTGGCTCCTTTTGTGTGGTTATTGACGTGGGAGATGGGCAGAAGTGAGGTGGAGCAGGAATACCCCATCCCTGCTGGATTCCACACTGGGGGCTGGGTGGGATACCACAGGCCAGCTCAAAGGGGAACAACCCCCTCATGACACAAGAGGGTCCCGCTCCAAGGTCTTTGTGCAGTCACAGGCAGGAGCAGCAGCAAGAGCTGAGCTCAGAGCAAAACAGAGTGCTTTATACCTCAGTCACTGCTCAAACAAAAAGGTCTAAATAGCATATTTATTATTGATACCAAGTTATTTTGCTCTGCATGAGGGAAACAAACCCACATGTGGGGCTTTTACTGCTATGCCGAGCTGGGTCTGGCAAAAGTCACAGTCCTTTGTTTCTGCCCCCTTCCAGCTGCTACTTTTTCAAACAACACCACTTCCTATCAGTATGAATGAAGTCAGTCAGGTCTCTGCTGTCTGCAACTTCTTGTGTTTTCTTTCCTAAGCTCTTTAAACTGATAAAAGCTGTGTCAGACAGTGTCCTTCACTCTCAATAGTGATGGCAGGCCAAGTAGGCCCAGGTTAAATGCTGGGCTCTGGGAGGTGGCTTTACTTGTAGTCACAAAGTTAATACTTAGCCAGGAATGGTTGGGATTCTTGTGGTGTACTCCAAAGTGTAATCTAAACTGCTTTCCTGGGTTTGTAATGCTGAGTTTTGGATTAACAATTGCCCACCAGTGTTTATAGCTCTAAACTGCTGATGCTTGCTCTCAAGCATAGTCCCAGTGTAATGCCCTTTTTGTCTTGGAATAGAGAGAAGGATTAATAGGAATCTGTAGCATACAGCAGATGTGAGGTTTTACATCGTTTGATGTCTGCAAATGGCACTGATTCAGCTCTTCTTCCAGGGACACACTTCTGATTCCTCGGAGATTTTTCATTTTAACACTGTCCCACAGCAACATTAGAAAATGTGATAAATGCTATTCTTACAAAGTGACAGTGCATAAAATCAGAATAATAAGAATAAACAAAATGAAGGAGGTTGTGGGCGTCCTTTGCATTTCCCAGCAGCTAAAGACACTGATTCATTAGTTTGTTGCTATGGTAGACCTTTCTCAGTAGCAAGAAACCCAATGGAGGGAGAAGTCTCAGCTTTGCTAAAGGGTTCAGTGCCTCCAAAAGCTAAAGGCAGAGCCTTGTGAAAGGAAAGGAAGGAATGGAGACAGGGATGAATAAGGCAAGCTGGAGCCCCTGATTAAATTGTGGCTTTGCACTGGCCAGCTGCAGATCGAGGAGCAAACTGCTCCTCATGAGTGAGATCAGTGTCCGCCCCAGAACTGGAGCCCCGTCTGTGTGTCCCTGGCACTCCAAGGTCACCCACGGGAATTCTCCACCGCTTTGTGGTCCCACTTAGCACATCTTTACTTCTTTGTGAGGCTTCTGCTAGTAAATGCAGCAGATGGAAAGAGCATGCAAACAGCCTTGCTCTGTGAGGAAATAGCTGTGAAGGGAGCTGGGGTGTGATTTCTGCCTCTGCCTTTCTGCAGTACTTCACTTTCACAGCAAAATTAAGTATTTCACTTCTCAGAGGGCTTCTGCCTAGCATCTACAGCACTGCAAATTCATCTTTAGATCATGTCACTGTCCTTCTGCAGAGAGAACAAAGGGCTAGCAGCAGTAAAAATGCTAAAACATTTTGAGAGAAGTGAAGCATAAGAAAATTTCTATAAACCCCTTTTTATTTCTGTAGAAAATTACTTTTTCTGAAGCTTTTTCTGATTACTTTTTTTCTCATTACCACTGATCACAGATGTGATATTGTTCATGGTAAATACTTTTCTCCATTCATTGTATGTGAACATCTTTGAAAAAATACATAAAGTGATTTTTTTTTTTTTTTTTTTTTTTTTACTTTTTCATTTTTTATTTCCAAAATAGTGAAAACTCTGTAGAACTTTCTGCATGTCTGGTACCTGTGTTGATTCCTTCCATTTGGGAGATGAATGCTGTGGCTGGGATTTCCATGGTTATTTGTAAATATCATTGGTGATGTTTTCTTTTAAACCTTTTATTCTTCCCTAAGCCAAACAGATACTTCCTGAGCCTGACACATAAGATAATAGTTGTACTAGAAGACAAGAAATTTGGAAAGCAAAGGACAGATGTGCAGAGTTAATCTAAGTTTGAGCCTCACTGCTTTCCAAGGTGAGTGAAGCTGCAGGGAATAGAGCATTTGCTGCTGAAATGTCACTCAAAGAAGTGAGTGGGAAAATTGCTTATGTGAACAGGATACAGTCTTGAATGTCTGCAACACTTGGCAAGAAATCTGGCAGCCTCAGGGTGCGTTTTTGAAAGGCCTCTCAATTGAAATGCCTTGCTTGGCCCAAAGGGTGAAGTTCCCCAGCAGTGCAGATTCATCAGCTCCCATGACCTGCTGTGCTTTCAGTGCTGATTCAAATCTTTTGCCTTTCACTATCCAAATGCAAAGCCAAGTGCAAGTAGAAAACATGCTCTATAGCAGCTCTCTAGCACCCACTGCATTTTTTTAGAATAAACTGATGATTTTAAGCAAAGAACTGTATCTGTTAGGAAGGAGTCCTTGGTTCTTGGGGGCAAATGGTTTCCAAACAAAGTCCTTGGGTTTGATTTCTTTTTCTTCATATGAATTTCAGGTTTTCAGATTTTTTCTCCTTTTATTTCCTAGCACTCTACAGCTTTTAATATTCTCTTGGTGATACCTCGTGTCATGGTTTAGATACAAATGCCTGCCAATGAGCAAGTTGCTGCAGTCACCCATCTGAGCAAAGAAAGGATCAGACAACACTGCATTTGACCTGGAGAGTCAATATTCAGAGGGCCAGAAACAGTAAGATCCAGCAGGAAACTTTTTAGTAGAAAGTGTTGCCTTTACAAAATTCTAATTTCTCCCAGGAATGTAGAATGAGTCATTACTGTGCCCTGATCAGTGGTGCTCTCACAGCAGGCAGAGGCACTGTAGGCCCTGCACAGGCAGGGCTCAGACCATGCTTGGCTGTACCCTGTCATGGACAGTTACTTGCTTTTCCACACCTCAGCCTGTTTGTTTCTAGAAAAATCAGTGGCCAGATTCACTGGAGAAACACAGAGGAGATGCCCAGGTGAAGAAGAAATGCCTCAAGCATTTTTAATTTTCCTTTGTTCAGTGTTAACAATGCTTAATCTGGTCAGCATCCTAGCCCTTTCTAAGCAGTATGTTATTGCTGAGAAAAGTAGCTTAGAAGCCAAAAATTCCTAAATTTAATGTTCATCACGCTGGTGTCTACCAGCATTCTAAATTAAATTACAGTGCAAGTTACTTTATGATCTGTGGGACCAAGGACAGCAGGGTAAAAAAACCAAAGAACAGATGTATTCAGAAAAAAGCTGAGCAACAGAGGAAGCATAAAACTACAGGTGAGCTTCTAGTCCCAGTTATTGCAATGTAAGCCCAAAGTCATGTCAGTGAAACTAATGGAGCTGCCTCAGGCTACAGAAGAGCAATTGAGATCAGTTTTCTCATTCACTTTGGCATTTTCTGCCTCCCCAGGTACTGATGCAATCCCTGTTCCCTCTGTTCAGGCATTGTCAGTTAAGCTGGAGGCCCTCTTGGCATGGCCCACTGCTTTGAGATGGAAAATAACTCTTTTGCCTCAGCACTTTTTCTTCTACGATTTGTTAACTCTTTTTCCAAAAGGAGCATGAAGTCACAATGGTAAAATCTTTGTGTCTGCTGAAGGGTAGTTAGTTAAAAGGTAAGTTATGAGCAAGGACCTGATGAGCATTCCTTGTCTGCTGGCAGGGATATTCAGTCAGCTGTTCTGAAGGTACTGAGGGAATCAATGGAAATGGCCATTGCTATGGGGAGGGAATTCTTGCTGGAATATCCTGGTGAATTTTATTTTCAGGCATTTTTTCATAACCAGGACATAAGGTAATAACACAGTCCATGTCTTCTCAGAAGCACAATGCATCGCCTGAGCACCAAAAGGACTCTGTCAACAGCAGCACATGCTTAGGTCTGTGTTGGGTCAGTGTTCCCAACTGGAACTAGGCTTCTTTGGTACAATCTCATACATAGATTCACTTAAAAAACATTCCCTTTGATAGCCTGGAGCCCCCATATGTAAATCTCCAACTCAGGAGAAATCAATACACGCTTTGTGCATTAGCCTTGTCAAAAGTTGTGGAAAAGAGACAGTTCAAAGGCTGGGATTAGTGTCCCTGCCTCGAAGAGGTACTGCAAGGATCCAGTTTAGCATGAATATGAGAACTCTTTGGCTTAGATTGCTAAATCAGCTCATCCCTCAGGAGGTGGCAGCTGATGGCTGGGATGGAGCTGCAGGCAGCAGTGGGGGTGGCCCAGAGCAGTGGGGTGCCTCTGCAGGCTGGATGCTCCTTGTCTTTGGGCTTATCTGTGCCTGTGAGCGCTGATAAGAAGTCACTGACTGGCATGTTAGGCTCTTGATTATTTTTTATGGCCTTGTTTGCTTGGGGAATGGGAGTGCTTAGCTTGCTCTGAGGTCCAAAAGGTTGCTTTCCCCCAGGGTTCTGTGTGTTTCTGGCTACTGCTTTAGGGATCACGGCTGCTCTTATCTTATCCCCCCATAAGGTGGGGGTGGTTCCTTCAGGTTCATGTGTTTGCCACTGCATTGGACATGGGGATTTTATTTCATGCTCTTGTTTGGTTTGGCTCTGTTCATGAAACTATGTTTGTAACCAAGGAGGAAGGAACAGATGTGAAAAGCCTGCAAGTAGGAAAGGAGCTGATGAGGAAGCCTGGAACTGGGGGAGTCAATTAATGTGTGCTGTGTGGGGATTTGAGCCAGTGGCAGCATTAGTTAGATGTGTGACGAGCTGTCACAACAGCTGTCACCAAAACAAGTGCTGCACCTTGAAGTCCAGCAGTGGAGGAATGGCATGGAGATTTTGCTATACCCACATGAACCTAAAGCTGCCTTTGCATTTAGAGTTACAATCATTATTTTCTTTTTTAAATAGCATGTGCAAGTCTAAACCTGACAGGCACATATGTGTGAGGACAAGCGCACGTGACCAGGACAGAGGAGGCAACAGAATTTAGTCTGAAGCTTTTTACCATGAACTTCAAGTCTTTGTTTCTTAACAGAGCAAGTCTGTAGTGACTAAAGTTTTGAAGAAGGTTTGCAGGTACAGTGTGGACAGGGAAGCTGAAATAAGCTGCCACATAAAGGGAACATTTTTTTCTTTTCAAAGTAAAGAAGAATCACGTCCAAAGAAATATGCATCACTGTTCCTATGAATAATTAAATATATTTTTACACATAAATAATAACAGGAAACATTATGGAAAGAAATAAAAAAAGTTAGGAGGAGTCTCTTGGAAATTTACTAAGTTCTGGTTTTTAGGAAATATTTTCAGCTGTGAATATTTAAAGCAAACTGCTCAGGCAAGAAGTTCAGAACCCTGTACTTTCCACAAAAGCCTCTCCACACATCACCCCAAGTAATGAACATGCAGTATGTAAATCAAGGCTTTTGCATGGCTCTTTTTTCACTGTTTTGCAACGGGTCTTCCAAGGACTCCTTTAAAACAAAATAGTAACACACCCCATCGAGACAGCAGTTCAGGTTTGCCCAGCAAAGGGTGACCTGAACAGTGTCTCGTAGCACTTGCTGAAAACTGATGTGGATGACGTTGTTCTTCACTAAAAAGTACATGAAGTATGCCACGTGGTAAGGTGTGAAACACACCAGAAAGGCAACCAGGTTTGTCACCACGATCCTCTCTGCTCTGGTGCTGTGTGGCCGGGGGTTGTCTGGCTTTCTGTGCCTTCTCAGGCAGCGGACGGTTTGGGCAGTGCAGAAAGTCATGGCTGCCATGCTGCCAAAGAAGATGATCTCCAGTGTGCTGAGCAGGCCTGCGTTCTCCCACGTGCTCTTGGAGAAGTTGTGGAAGCAGGACGAGATGTTGTGGCCCTTTCCATGCAGCTGGAAAGTAGAGAGTGTCCCCACAGAGGTGCCCAGGCAGATGAGAGCACAGACCATGGCAGCTTTCTTCATGGACCTGAGGGTGAGGGCCACGAAGGGGTGGCAGATAGCGATGTAGCGATCCACACAGATGCACAGGGAGATGAGGATGCTGCCGTACATGTTCACAAAGTACAGACTCTCCAAGGTGGAGCAAAACACAGACCCCAAGTTCCAGTTGTCCTGAAGGTGGTAGGAAATGATTTTGAAAGGAAGAGTAAACAACAGCAAAGTATCCAGGAATATAAGGGCTATCATGTAGACTGTAGATTCTGACAGCTTTTTAACCTTAAAAAACAGGAATGACAGAGCCATGATGTTGAACAGCAATCCCAGGATAAAAGTGGGGGTGTACACGATGAGCTGGAACAGTTCCACAGTAACACTGATATTGCCCTTGCCATGGGTGTCATTCATATCTCCAGGTATGCTGGAAGAGAAGAAAATCCCCACAAGAAAGGATGAAAATCACGTAGAAGACACAGAACAAAGGCTAATGAGGTCTCCATGTGTCCACAGCTTTGGAAATACTTTGTTCCCCTGCTGTGTGCTGAATTGGAGCTCCTGGTAACATGGAGCTGCTCAGTGGCAGTGATTTTGGGCAAGGTTGTACCTCGAGGGGGCATGGGGCTTTCTGGTGTCCACCCTCCCTTGCACTGTTAGCTGTAACCCCAGCCTGCACTGTCCTGTATTCTGGCTGGGCAGAGTATGACTGCACCATCCCCTTGGAGAGATTCAATCTCTTTGCAGACACAAGGTAGCAGACCCTGATTTTAGGGTTTCTGGGATCACGAGGGTGGAAACAATTCTGTGGATCCTGTTTCCTGCATCAAGCTATCATATGAGATCTCGGGGAGTCAAGAACAGAAGGGTCCCCCACATTTATTAATGGGAGGATCCCATACAGTCACTGCCAGCCTGCACCCTCTCCCACCACCCCTGGGCAAAGAGGGACTGTGAGTACCTCTGGCCCTTCTAAAAGCTGTCTGAAAGCTGCAGGCAGGAAGCTTCCAACAGGCTATTTCTGGCAGAGGTTAAGTCTTTGGCAGAAGGATGAGGTTTTGTCTAAATCAGCCAGACTTACCAGAGCAGAGACAGGGGTTACAGGAAACATGCAGCTGGATTTGCCTGTGTAAGAAGAGACTGAAGGAGTCAGGCAGGCACCCTCTGAGCTGAGCTGGGATCATGAAGTAATTACCTCCTTTAGAGGAAGGGTTCTGGCTTGATCCTGCCCTCAGACTCTCCTGATAAGGACTAGGAAGCTGTTCATTGGTTTCTGCAGTGCTGTAGTCACTTAAAAATGCAAATGGCCAGGAATACCAGATCCTTTCCTCCAGCCAGTTCCATGACAGCAAATGGAACCTGTAAATAAAGTCAGAGATCTTTCTGTCAGCACCCAGAAATTACTTTCTCCTGCTGTTCTCTAGTTTTTACTTCAAACCAGTGTCTTTCCTACATGAGCTGCTGATTTTGATGCTGTTCCATCTTAGATTTGTCAACTGTTTGTCAACTGGGCAGTCAAAGTTTCTGTCCTGCAGATCAAATCACCCCCCTGAGTATTTCACATGTAAACTCTCCCTAGCTGTGGTTTGAGAGATTAGGATCTCTTCGAGTGAGATTCAGATCAGCAAAAAAGGAAATTTAGTTCTTTACTCCTTAAAGACACAGTAATGGCAGGTAAGTGAGATTCTCTGAGTTCCTGGCTTAGACAGAAGTAAGAAAAGCAGCATGAAGCTCTGTGAGTCTGATGCTGGGAGGGAGCCCATTACTGAGAGCCAAAGGAAGGAAAAGTTAATTAAGGAATTTCTGAAAAGTAATAAATACTGACAAAGTTCTTTACTTCAATGCTTCTGTAGGAGATTTCATTACTACCTTCCTCATTCTTCAGTCTTGTTTCTAATTTGTTTGATAGTGTGTCTAAGAAATTCTGGGTCTAGAGAAATAGAATTTTAGCTCCTCACCAAGATGTTTAACTAAGAAAATTCTCACTATGATTAAAAGATGTTTCAGACTAGGATCTGTTGTGCAGATTTATTAAAAGATAAATGGAAAAAAATATTATGTAAAGCATAAATGCAAAGGGAAGTTTTGTTCAGTCATTAAAAAAGTTAGCTATGCTGTAAGCAATGCAAGTTATGTAAAATAGAATTAGTTTTTGGCTCTCATGACAAAAAGGAAAGCTTTTAAGGCAAGGTTTTGTTATAATGAAATATCTCCTGTCATCTTACCTTTGGGCTGCCTCGTGCTCTGGTTGTTGGCTTTTTCTCCTTCTCAGCTTGTAGAATTCTACAGTCTTGTGTTTTCTTTTAAGGCAGCAGAGTGAGCTGCATGCAAAGCAGCTGCTGGTCAGAATGTCAGAAAGCACCAAGTGCTGCTGCTTTTTGTTCCATCACAGATTTCCATGACAGCATGGGGCTCCCCATGCCGTGTCTGCATGCAGGCTCTGTGTACACAGGCAGTCACACAGCTCATTTAAGGATGTAAATCTGTGGGACTCACACCTCTGAGTCACCCTTTAAAACACGGAGAGAAATTTGGCTCTACAGACCTTTCTTTGTTTTTTCTTTATTTGTGTTGTTTTTTCTCTTTTGTGTGGCTTTTTTTTGGTGGTGGTGGTTTTTTTTTTTTTTTGTGTGTGTGGTTTTTTTTGTTGGTTTTTTTGTTGGTTTTTTTTTTGTTTTTTTCTCCAATACAGAATTTTATTAATTCTACATAGCATCCATGTGTAGAGTGTTAGTTGTCAAAATGTGCTTTGAGCTAAATCCTGTCATTGCTTCCCTTACTTTTCATGATATCAGAAAGGAAAGAGAGATTGCTGATTTTCAGTGGTGATCTGGTATGTTCACTTCAACTTGGTGTTTCAAAAGAGTCAAGGGTTACTCTTACATCTGTTTACACTCCTAGGGAGCAAGGAATATACTCATGGGGAGTGTCAGGTGATGATTTTGTTCAGGTAGAAAGGGGAAAAAAGTGAACATTTTGGCTGCATGTTTGCAGTGTTCTTTCCAAAAAGGGAAAGAAAGGCCGCAGATGTAGTTTTGCTTGGTCTTCTGCATACTCCCTAAATTTCAAAACTGAAATTTATATTGGCTAAATTAAATCTGTGAAAGAGATGGGGGATATAGGTGGTGAGAGAAGAAACAGTCCCTTGGGGTTTCCCCAGGGTATTTTAGTTGAAATGACTCTATTTAAGGAAAAAAAAGCAACACCACCAAAGGAAAAAACCCACAGAAGTTTGAAGGAACAGTACCTCATCTCATTTCTCAGCTAGCTTGCACTTCTGTGTATCCTGTGGGGGTCTTGTGACCATGGCTGCACTCTGGGTGTGAACAAAACCCAGCACAGGCACCATGAGGAGATGTCTGGGGCTGGGCCAGCAGGGCTGCCCTCAGCTCAGATATGCTCACTTTGGCAGCACAGACACCAAAATTCAACACCTGGTGAATTCTGGTTCATAATGATAGGAAGAGTTGATATTGAAGGATTAAAAGATGATGTTATGAATGGTTGTTATAAGTTAGTTATTTTTGTGGTAATTTTTTGGGTATTTCTTGTTTAAAATTTAAAAACTTAGGATTGTGATGTTTTGTTTTTTTGGTTTGTATTTGTATTGAAAATTGAGTTTTTGGGGTTTTTTTGTTTTGTGGGAGGTTTTTGGGTTTTCTGAGTTTGTTTTAGGATATTTGTGTTATGTTTTAATAGGCGTATTGTATTAGTTAAATTTTTTATTTGTTATTTAGGGTTTTATTGGAACGTGGGTTTTTTGTGGGTGATTAGGTAGAGAGGGTTTATAATTTGGTTGAATTTGGGAATGTGTATTTTTTAAAAGTTTATGGTGATTAGGAAAGTTTGTGTTTTTTTTTTTTTTTGTTGGTTGGTGGAGATATTGGTGTAATTTTGTTGATGATGTGGGAATTTTATGTTGTTTGTTTTGTTATTTTATTTTTAGGAATTGGATTTTTTAGGTTTTTTTGATGGTGAAGTTGGTGTTGATATATTGTAGATGTTTTGAAGGTTTTGGGGTTTTTTTAAGTGTAGTTTGGATTATGTGGTGCAGTTTCTTCAGTACATGTTATTTCTTGTTCCTCTTCATCTGGAAGACCAAAGTTTTCATTTTTCGCTTGGTGCTGCTCTGTGCTCCTGCCCTGCTCTGGGCTTTGCAGATGCCAGTTCTGAAACTGCCACCAACACTCACAGCAGGGGCTTTCTCTTCCCACTCGAGGTTTTCCCCTCCCTCAGACGCTTGGTGCTTTTCCTTCTGTCTCATTTCCTCTCTGACCCTCATGTTCTGAGCACTGCCCACCTTGCTGGAGGCTGTCCCCAGCCAGGTGTCCCTGGGCAAGGTGTCCCCTGGCTGCACAGAGCTCTGTGAGACTCCACATCTGGAGAGAGATGCAGTGGGAAAGGCAGGATGAGGAAGCAGCAGTGGCAGGGGTGGTTCAGCCACCTCCAGTGAGTCCAGCCACCTCTTCCTTCAGCCAAGTGGCCAGGAAGGCATGGACAGGGGTACAAATGCAATAAAAATGGATGAAAAGGTGTGATGCTGAGGGCTGCTGCAGAGGGTGACGTGGATCCCAGTGGGCAGCACAGTGGAAAGGCTGGGACAGCCCCTGAAGGACTCCCACAGTGTTCATTACTTGGCATGCAGGGGAAAGCAGTGGGCAGCTAGGAACCTTTCTGTTCTCAGCACAGGCTCTGCTCTGTGCTAAGGGGATGTGTCTCTTCACAAAGCCCCTAAGTCCAAGTGTGGGTCCCTTTTCTTGGAGACTTGGGAGAAGAGGGTCACCTCTGCACATTCTCTGTCCTTGACACGCCTGTGCGTGTCAGCAATGCCACCAGTGTGTGAAGCACCTCCTGTTTCACATGATTCCTGATGCTGAATGTGCCTTTTTCCTCATGAAGGAGCTGCTTCACATGTATTTCTTTGTTGGTATTGAGAATTTTGCCATATGGCTGCTGCCACACAGACCTCACCTTCAGGATACAGATCTCACCTTCAGGACACACATATCTCATCTTCAGGACACAAATATCTCACCTTCAGGACACACAGACCTCACCTTCAGGACACACAGATCTCACCTTCAGGACACAGCTTCAGGGCGCACAGACCTCATCTTCAGGACACATGCACATCTCACCTTCAGGACACACAGATCTCACCTTCAGGACACACACATGTCCCTCAGTGGCAACCAGAGTTCTGCTGGTTCCCTGTGCTTGCCCTTAAGGCCAACCTTCTCCTTGCAGTGCTGGGCTGTGCCAGCCAAGGTCCTGGCTCTCCTGCTGTTGGTCCTTGGGAAGTGTCGGCATGGGGCTGATGCTGCTGTCAGCCTTCCAGTTTATGACAAGTCAGTAACCACACAGGGTTGTGCAGTGAAGACATGGTGAGGTTTTTCTTGATTTAAATCCTAGCCTAACCAGTGAGAAAAGCATTTGCCCTGCTTGAGAAGAGAGAGCATCCACTGCTGTGATGCAGAGCCTCTGGATGAGCCAGAGATGGGATGAAATGTCCCATCATCTTCATCTGGTGGCTCTGCAGAGCTGTTTGTAACTGAGCTGCTCCATCTCGTGGCACAGGAGTGTAGCGGTTTTGGTTGGCCAATTTGAGATTGCCCGGCCAATGTAGCAATGAGCGCGGTGGGCTCGGTGTGGGCTCAACACCTGTGCACTCATTTGGTGCTGGGAGGCAGGAGCAGCAGAAAGGCAAAATGGGCTCAAAGCTCGCTGCGAAAAACACCAATCACTTGGTTTTTTTAAGTTTTAAAAGTTTAATGATAATAGAATGGTTATAAAAATAGCAATATAATTAGAGTAATAATGATTTGGACAATTTGGATTAAGGCAATATGAGACAATAGAAACAAAGAGTTACAGACAGTCCAGGAACCTTTTTCTGGGCAAAATAAACCTGGAAAAGGCCCCACGTTAACAGAGGATTAACCCTTAAAAACAACAGCCTGTTGCATATTCATGCACCTCATACATGATGCATAAATTCCATTCAAACACAGGATTCTGTCTGGGCAGTGTCAACTTCTTCCTCTGAATCCTGGCGGCGTCTTCAGGGCTGAGCGAGGCAGGAAGAAGTTTGTCTCTCCTGATAATGGAGCAATAAATTCTCTTTCTCTGAAAGACTGAGGTGTCCTGTGGCTGCTCTCTCAGTGCGAGTCCTTTCTTTAAAAAAAAAGTATTCTACATAGCATAGTTTCTCTTTTAACCTTATGTTATAACCTAAAACTATATTTAACACCCTACTTAAGAAATTTAACACATCATAACTTTCTAACACAGCACATATAATATTCATTTAAATATTTGTGAAAAGCCAATCATTAAATATGCATTTTTCACACTCACCTTTCCGCAGGGCACTGCAAATGCCATTCCACGTTCCTCCACGGCAGTGAGGAGCTCGGCCTCAGCCCTGCCATGTGCCTGTCTGTCTGTCTGTCTGTCTGTCTGTGGTGTGCCACTGGGAGGAACACCATGGTGTAGCTCAGACAGCTTATCCCAGCCTGTCCCCACCAGCTGAGCTTCTTGTCCTCGCTGGCACCTGTACCCTGGCATAATGAGCAAGGAGAGCCCAAGCTCTGATGGTTCTGGGTGGGGAGGACCAAAGCACAGCACGGCTGAGATGAAGCTCTTCTGTGGAGGAAGTGGCCACAGGGCTGACTGTGTGTGGCTCATGGGGCCGAGGGCCAGGGCCAGGAAGCTGCTGAGCCAAATCAGCGGTCTGACCACAGGCACCGATGTTTGTCACTGATGCTTGGTGTCCTCTGGAAAGGACCAGCCAGCCTTGGCTGTGCCAGAATTCCCCCAGGGTCCTTCACTGCTGGAGGAGCTAAATCTGCTGCTTGGGAGAGCCGGTGAACTGCTCTGGCTCTTTGAGCCTTGACATGTTTAGTGTTGAACTATCTAATATTTTTAGAGAGACATGCCTGGGCTCAGCCAAGGTTGTTTTTTTTTGTCCTCTTCTCAAGGCCTGTTCTGGCCTTGTCCTGCATAGATAGGGGCTGGAGTTTGGGGTTTGGTTTTTTTTAATTTTATGGGTGGGAAATCAAAGCAGAGATAATTATAAGACTTTTCCAATGTCTGTTTCCACAGGGAAATCAGCTGGGGATGTCTTGTGGGACTTCTGAGTCCAGATCAGCAGGGTAGGTATTTTCCATCTCAGTGCCCTGAGAGTGGTGAAATTTGAAGCTGGTGGAGATCTGTCTGTGGTGTTGCAGATTTTGCATTTTCAGTTGTTCCCTGGCTCGGCAGAGCAGGCGTTAGAGCGAGGCTTCATGCACCCCAGCTGTGGGCCCTGAATAACACATCACAGCCTATGTGTCTCTTCTGCCTAATGGCTGAGTAATTTTGACACTTCTAAGGTATTTTTTGTATTTAAACCATTAGCTACACTGGTCTTCAAATTATCATTACCCTTGAAAGACTTGTGACAGCATTTCTGCAAATCTAGTATTTCATGAGAGATCACACAAACTCCCAAACCACAAGACTGACCTGGCAAGATCAGACAGGCACTTTGGGGGGAAAAAAAAAATTACTGAAAATGTCAAGATCTCATTTTATTTTTCACAGTTGGGAATTGCACGTACAGCTCTAGGAAAATAACTGCACAACTGGAGCTCCTTTTCAACAGCACTTGCACTCAATTTTGAGCCAGCTGGGCTGCTTAGAGGGCTGAGGTACTGCATGCACCCTGTGGTGACCAAAGAGTCTCAGTCAGACCCCACATCTCATGGTTCCATTTCTTCTTAATGGGAACAGTCAGTTTTCCTTGTCTCATTTCTGGGTGTGTAATAAATGTCTGTGAGAAACTGCCAGAGGTATTTACAGCAGGAAGGGAAGGTCTCTGGATGTCATTTCAGTACAAAAAAATAATGCAAAAAGAACCTAAGAGTCATTTTGGGCAAGAGAAAAAGTGTGGCTCAAGTGGCTCAAGTGACCAGAGCCAGCAGTGGATGTTTAGGGGAAGAGTTAAAAACTGTGAAGAGAAAAACTCAGGTTGGCAGCTGAATCATGATTTCCAGTGTTCCTATGGTAGCAGAAATTGAAAGATAGCAAACCTCCAAGTTTAGATAATTAGCATTAAGAGATTAATTAGTTAGGAATGCAGTGACAGCAGTGAGAAGCTGACAAATCTACATTTTCCTGAGTTTCTATAGATAAGATATTCCTCAAAGGAAATATTCTTACAAAATTGTATGTTTGCAAAAGACCTGCTTGCAGGGGAAAAAGGGAAACTTAAAAAAAGTGTTTTTACTAGAATTTATTTTGCTTTCTCTGTTTTGTGCTCTATTACTTCATTATGTAAACTGTGTGTACCACTGTTGTGCCAAACATCAAATCACAGTCTATTTTAATCTTAGCAGACCAGCAGCAATGCATGTATTTATGATATCATGATGTACTGGTAAAATTTAACTTTTTAGCACACAGAGGATTTGGCTGCTAATGAAAATCTCTTTCCTCCTGCTGCTTCATTGTTGGACACATCAGTTTGGTGCTTATCTAACCTTACAACCTGTTTATCAAACACTATCAGGTGTGGTGTTTGTGCCTGGACAAACCACTTTTAGGGTGATTTAGGTTTCTGTACAGGATATCTCAATGCACCATGACAGGCTTTGCCTGCAGGGCTCAGCCAAGGTTGTTTTTTTTTTTTTGTCCTCTTCTCAGGGCCTGTTCTGGCCTTGTCCTGCATAGATAGGGGCTGGAGTTTGGGGTTTGGTTTTTTTTTAATTTTATGGGTGGGAAATCAAAGCAGAGATAATTATAAGACTTTTCCAAAGGTTCTACAAGACACCTGCAATGGAGTGCAGTTTCCTAGATCCAGTTATCCAAGACCAAACAATTTTTCACCTGTTCCTTCCTGGGGCCCAGCTCTGTCTGCAGCCCAGGAGGGACAACTGTGCATCAGTTATGGCTGGATGTTCACAACTTGTCTGTCTGCCCTTTCCTATTCAGAATTAACTAAATTTGGGTAGTAATTGTTGAACTGTGTTGATAGTATGTAGTATCAAACAAAAGAAGTATTAAATGGCATTATTTTATTTCCTTTCAGGTATCATATGCATGTGCACACCTAATTAATTTGAATCTTTCAGCTTTTCTGATTAATTTCAGTAACATTTCAGTTGGGGTGAGGCTGTGTGAAGGCGGGCAGGGAGAGCTTTGGGCCGACCTCTGTATCTAGAGGATGCTATCTGTGCATGCAGTTAGAGATGTGGCCCCCAGAGAAAGGGGCCCAGTGGCTCCACAAGAAAAAACAAAACTGGGTTTCAACCAAAAGAAAGGAGAGCTGCTGCTCCTGCCCTCTCCCTGCTGCTCCTGCCCTCTCCCTGCTGCTCCTGCTCTATCCCTGCTGCTCCTGCTCTATCCCTGCTGCTCCTGCCCTGTCCCTGCTGCTCCTGCCTTGCCTCTGCTGCTCCTGCTCTCTCCCTGCTGCTCCTGCTCTCTCCCTGCTGCTCCTGCCTTGTCCCTGCTGCTCCTGCTCTCTCCCTGCTGCTCCTGCCCTGTCCCTGCTGCTCCTGCTCTCTCCCTGCTGCTCCTGCCCTGTCCCTGCTGCCCCTGCCCTCTCCCTGCTGCTCCTGCTCTATCCCTGCTGCTCCTGCTCTCTCCCTGCTGCTCCTGCCCTCTCCCTGCTGCTCCTGCCCTGTCCCTGCTGCTCCTGCTCTCTCCCTGCTGCTCCTGCCCTGTCCCTGCTGCTCCTGCTCTATCCCTGCTGCTCCTGCCCTCTCCCTGCTGCTCCTGCTCTATCCCTGCTGCTCCTGCTCTCTCCCTGCTGCTCCTGCTCTATCCCTGCTGCTCCTGCTCTCTCCCTGCTGCTTCTGCTCTCTCCCTGCTGCTCCTGCCCTCTCCCTGCTGCTCCTGCTCTATCCCTGCTGCTCCTGCTCTCTCCCTGCTGCTTCTGCTCTCTCCCTGCTGCTCCTGCTCTATCCCTGCTGCTCCTGCTCTATCCCTGCTGCCCCTGCTCTCTCCCTGCTGCTCCTGCCCTCTCCCTGCTGCTCCTGCTCTATCCCTGCTGCTCCTGCTCTCTCCCTGCTGCTTCTGCTCTCTCCCTGCTGCTCCTGCTCTATCCCTGCTGCTCCTGCCCTCTCCCTGCTGCTCCTGGTCTATCCCTGCTGCTCCTGGTCTATCCCTGCTGCTCCTGCCCTCTCCCTGCTGCTCCTGCTCTATCCCTGCTGCTCCTGCTCTCTCCCTGCTGCCCCTGCTCTCTCCCTGCTGCTCCTGCTCTCTCCCTGCTGCTCCTGCTCTCTCCCTGCTGCTCCTGCCCTCTCCCTGCTGCTCCTGCCCTCTCCCTGCTGCTCCTGCCCTGTCCCTGCTGCTCCTGCCCTCTCCCTGCTGCTCCTGCTCTCTCCCTGCTGCTCCTGCTCTCTCCCTGCTGCTCCTGCCCTCTCCCTGCTGCTCCTGCTCTCTCCCTGCTGCTCCTGCCCTGTCCCTGCTGCTCCTGCCCTCTCCCTGCTGCTCCTGCTCTATCCCTGCTGCTCCTGCTCTCTCCCTGCTGCTCCTGCCCTCTCCCTGCTGCTCCTGCCCTGTCCCTGCTGCTCCTGCCCTGTCCCTGCTGCTCCTGCCCTGTCCCTGCTGCTCCTGCTCTATCCCTGCTGCTCCTGCTCTATCCCTGCTGCTCCTGCCCTCTCCCTGCTGCTCCTGGTCTATCCCTGCTGCTCCTGCTCTCTCCCTGCTGCTCCTGCCCTCTCCCTGCTGCTCCTGCTCTATCCCTGCTGCTCCTGCCCTCTCCCTGCTGCTCCTGCCCTCTCCCTGCTGCTCCTGCCCTCTCCCTGCTGCTCCTGCTCTATCCCTGCTGCTCCTGCCCTCTCCCTGCTGCTCCTGCCCTGTCCCTGCTGCTCCTGCTCTATCCCTGCTGCTCCTGCCCTCTCCCTGCTGCTCCTGCCCTCTCCCTGCTGCTCCTGCCCTGTCTCCCCCCTCTTCTTCCTCCTGCTTTGCTTCCCTCAAAGCTGGTGTGCACAGACTGAGCCTTCACCCTTCTCTGCCTTTTATGAATGCCCCCTCAGAGAAAGGTTTAAAGGGTTTTTTGTGGACAACATCCACTGTGAGTTAAAAAATGTCCATCTTCCTTCCTGAAAATGGAGCTTGAGAGCTGCTTGTTTGGTACCAGGACACGCCTGCACTTCAGACTTTTTACACTTATTAATTTCAGTGAAATCAAATTCAAATGAATAAATATATGACACTGATGAAGATGTAACATGCATTTATCAGGCCACATCCTTTTCCTGTTGTTTTCCTGGTAAGTGTTTCTAAAGTCAAGTATTAAAATATTTTAGCATAAAAATTTCTCTGGTCTTGAGCATTTTTTGGTAAACAACCACAACCACTGAAGCAATACTAAATAGGGCTATACATGCTGATTTAGCAGTCTGGCTTGTGATCTGAATTAAGTGGGGAGCTGGAGAAAGTGGTTAGAGTATATTTTTCTTTAACTACAAATATATTTTTTTTTAATATTCTTACTGTAATCTGGTTTTTGCAGAGATGATGTTTGGGTCATGTTTTTCAGTGTTGACACCTGGTTCTTGGGAGTAAATTGCCCCAGCATCCAGAATATTGTTTCTTCCGTTCTTTTTGATCTCATAAACTTGTGAAAAGTCAGATCGAATTTGAGATGAAGATGAGTTCAAGTTTCTAGAACTGCAGTTTAATGACATCTACATAGCCTGCCACATTTCAGCCAGATCTCTACCTGAAACTGTAACTGGTGACGTAAAATTTGTTCCTCTGGAGTTGTTAAAAAAGAGTAATTATTTTTTGTGCTTGTTTTCTTTTTCTTTTAACCTGACCTGGTTTGTCAAACTAAGAAATACTGACCATTTCTGCAGAGAAGAGCTCTTATGATTCTGGATTGAGGAGAAGATATATGTTTGAAGGGACACCCACGAATGTTAATTTAATTGGAATTCTCCCCCAAACAAATGGATGCACTATATAATTATGGCTTATTCCTCTTCTGCTCAACAGCACCTCCCACATCAGCGTCCAAGGGACTCCTGGTAGGGGCAGCTGCTCTTCAGCAGGACAGAGATTTTCAGCCAGGTCTTAACAGCATGGTAAGGGGAAGGAAGGGTGTGTGATGCTGTTCTATCTGTTAACTTGGTGCTAGTTACACCAAGACAATTTTTGTTGTACATACTGGAGCCACAAAGCGAGTGCTGGGTTTTGTTAGCATCCAGCTGAGTTTTCACAGCCAGCTCAAGCAGTGCTGGGGTGCACAGGCACCCAGGGAGAGCACAGCTTGCCTTCAGCCTCCTTCCAGCTGCCAGGGGGTCCAGGGGTGTCACAGACATGTTTTATGAAAAATCCTTTCCTTAAGATTTTTTCTCCTGAGAAGCTGAGAGGCCTCAGGAACAAAATGTAAACAATTCTTATCTGCTGCTGTGGAATGCACCAGGTGGATCTGGGATTGGTCTCATCTGGTTGTTTCTAATTAATGGCCAATCCCAGTCCAGCTGGCTCAGACTCTCTGAGAGTCAGGAGCTTTTCTTATCATTTCATTCTTTTTCTCCTTGCTTGCAAGCCTTCTGATGAAATCCCTTCTTCTATTCTTTTAGTATAGTTTTAATATAATATATGTCATAAAGTAATAACTCAGCCTTCTGAAACATGGAGTCAAGATTCTCGTCTCTTCCTGGGACCCCTGAGAACACCACCACACAGGGGCTGCCTGCTGCCCAGCAGAGAAGGGGCTCTGGCTCTGTGGGAGCCTCGTTGCCACCCTGTGCCCTCCTCCTGGTGAGCCATGCTCAGAGATGGGTGATCTCCACTTCAGGAACCCCTCTGCCTGTGCTGAAGGGCTGTCCTTTAAGGTGCTCTCAGTATTTCAAGGTGTTTTCTTTCATGCAGGTCTGTCTTCTCTAAGGTTCAGGAGGGAGACTGCTGCTGAAGGCAAACCAAAGGGTCTGGGTGCTGTGAGTGAAGCTCTCAGCCAGAAGGAATCCCAGGCAGGGCTTTCATGTTTGTGTTCGCCTCGTGTTGTGTGTCAGTCATTTCTGTACCCCCAGTTCTTCCCCTTTAGCTTTGATTTCACTGTGCTCTAGCTCCAGATGTACATGAGACCTTCAGGTCTCTCAGCTCTCTGACATGAGAAGAAAAGTGACTCAATCCCACAACTTTCAGTGTACAGGAAAAAGCAGCCTCTTCTCACTGCTGAGGGAAATCTGGGGCAGATTCTCAGAAGAGTCCCAGCTGTGGCTTGCTGGCAAGCATCAAACCTGGGAAAGGAGCTCTGTGGACAGGTAACTGCCAGGGAGGGTGAGAACACCGAGTGAAAGAGGACAGAGGATGCTGCAGGGCTGCTCGTGGTGGCCCTAGGGGTGCCACAGGGATGGCTCTCCTATCCCTACCTGGGCATAGCTTCCTACTTTAGGTGGAGGTAACAGGACAAGCAGAGTGGAAGGTTTTGTAATGAACCTTATCCAGTTTAATCAAGTGAGTCAGAAACCAGTTTTGAGAACTGAAAGGTAAGGCTGAGGAGCCAAAATTTAGGTGCAAAGTTCAGGAAGGGAAGAGAGTTTGAATTTCAGCCGAGGCCATGGTCAGGGACAAAAACACATTGCTCAGAATGTTAAAATTTAGAGTAATTGCTGTTATTGTAGGACCTGGAGAAGGACTGTGGTGTATATGGTACTTTAGATGGTACAGCCACTTGGAAAATTAAAGATTTTGTTGAAGAGAAGAACTAGCCCAAAATTTGGATTTGCTGAGAGACTGAAAGTTCTCTGGATCACTCCCAGTGTGTATTGGTCCTCAGCTGCCTGTGATGGGGAACAGAGAGTGGCTTCTTTATATTGCTTTCCAATATGGGTATTTTTCTGGCTTTCCAACCTTTGCAAAGGGATTAGTCTGAAGCCATGTGCCAGGTCTTGTCTATGTGTGTGTGGTTGTAGTCGAGACATTTGCAACCATAGGACAGAGTGGTGTTAAAATCTTTAAAAATTTGAAGAAATGTCAGCACCTGATGATTCATAACAGCCTGCTGTTAGGTTTAAGCTGGCAGGCATGTTTGAAAGGACCACAGCTCAGCTGTGAGCGTCACTGTCATGGCCCAAGGGGCTCTGCAACATCTTCCTCCTCTGCAGCCCTCTGGGTGCCTCCCTGCAGACCTGCCCAGGCTGCCCATGCTGCTCCAGGCTCAGGCACAGCAGGGTGGGAAGGGGATGGCCACTGAGGCTCCCAGGTGCAGCCCCACAACTGCTGACAGCCTGGCCCAAAAAACCTGTCCATTTAATGGCAATGCCTAAAATTTGGCTGTGACTTCGTATCTGGGTTGTTAAAAAAGCTGAGTAACACCTCTGATCTTGGCAGAGGGTGTTTGTAGATCTTTGGGCTAGACTTCTGGTTTCTGAATTCTAGTTACAGTAATAGAAAGCAAAAAGCCCAACTCTGCAGATACCCACTCTTAAAAAAAAAAAAATCAATTATTTTAGAAATACTTTGTAAATTACAATAATCTGAAATTATTCTAAACCCAGGTAATGTAACTCTTGGTAATGTAACTCTGACCTTTTGGCATTTACAGATCTTACTGAAGCCCATGGGTGCCCTCTTCTCCTTCCAGTCAGAGGAACTGAGAAAACATCTGGCTGCTCCTTTTACAGTGACAACTGAAAAAGCAAGGTCTCCTAGACCAGACTGATGATGGTGAGAGCCTGGTGTGGTGTAACTCTGACGTTGGCAGAGTTTGGTGATGGAATCAGCCACACCGAGCTCTAATTAATTTTTAAAGCATTTGGTGTTGGCATTGAAAGTTTCCATCAGTGGGTAAACTGGGCACAAACAGGATGAAAGGTTTATCTGGTGATACTTCTGGATTTTTACAAGGGTCAAACTGTAGGAAAAATGCAGCAGAAAGTAAGAGACAGCAGCTGAAATGTGGGTGGCAGGAAAACCAAACCATGGCTCGTGTGGCCAAGGGTGTTTCAGGGGCAGAAGGCTGGAGGCAAGCTGCAAGACAGTGCATGGTGTCTGTTGTTCTTTGCTGAAAAATTCAATGTTCAATCTTGTCAGCTTTCCATAGGGGACAGCTGTCACCAGCTGGTTTGCTGGAGGGAGGCTTCTTTAGGTCTTCTGTCCTAAAAATCACCATGGACACATTTCTATGTAATGGACCTGGTACTTGGTGCAGCTAGGAGACAGAAGAATATTTTTATTTATTTATTTTTGCTTCTCTTTGTCCTGCCTGCAGTATTGAGCTAACACAGAGACAATTCCTGCTGAGCTGGACTGAAATCTGCCAGTGATGACACTGGAGGCGTTAGGCTGAGCTGGGAATGAACAATGGTCCAAGACAGAGCAGCATTTGCATTCCAGCATGAGCATGGAAAGGGAACCTGTGCTTGTTTTCACACTCAGCATCCTTGCTGGGGGGTCTCTGGCTGTGCCTCTGGTCCCTCTGCTGCCTGTGGGTTGCCAGAAAACACCTGAGAAATTCGGATTTAGCTGGCACAGACTTTGTTTGGCAGAGATATATAAATGAGAGATGATCCAGCTGAATTCCCCAAGCTGAATTTCTAGTGCTGGAAGTCAAAAGAGAAGAAAGAACAGAAGGTTTTGCTGTGTAAATTTAGCAAATGTGGTTTGCAGTAATTTAGAAAAGTTTGTGACTCAAAACAAATCATGCTGTCTACTTTCAAGAGAAAGCTTTGGTTCTCAGGATATCTTCATGTTTCTACTACTAAAGCCTGAAGAGAATCAGGTTTTAAAGGTGATAATTTTTCTAACAATTTTACTGTCTTTATTACACGTAGGGCTTGTCGTTACACTGAAAAAGAAACAAGAAAAGAAACCCTAAAAGAATTACACCAGAGTTCAGATTTCAGTATTTTATGCTGCCAAGGGATCTATGGTTTCAAGGCAGTTATGTCACAGCCTGGCTTTGCAGTGGGATCTCAGTACATGAGAAGGAGGGAGCTGGAAACATGCAGAGATCTCTGATTTTATTGGAGCTCCTACATGCTGGGCACACCTAGGATCATTCAGTGCAGTGGGAAAAGAAAGACAAAGGTTTGCAAGAATTCAGTGCAGTTGTTTTGTTGACTTTGCAGTGTTTCAGCAACTTTTTCAGCTGCTGTAGGAATGGAGAGCAAGTCTTTCTTTCACTGGGTTGTAACTGCTTGCCTTTGGGTAAGACTTGGTGTAGCAGCAGAGAAAAGGCACTGTCTGAAAAAGGTTCCAGGTCGAGGTATTGGGCTCTTTTAAAAGACATGGCATATTCTTATGGGTTTTTTTTTTTTTTTTTGAATGATGAAATATTGAGAAAAAATACCCAGCCAGTGTCAACCTGAGTGAAGGGGAAATGAACCATAGTAACACAGCAAATAAACAGATCAAAGGCATCAAAAACCACCAAAAACTTCTTTTTTTTCCCCAGTAACACCAGGCAATTAGTAGATTAATAAAGATACTCATTGTTGTTTGAACTCTCATTAACCTACAAGGGCAGTCATGTGTGGTCTCCTTTCCAGAGCTCAGCCAGCATCTGGCATAATTGTTGGCTGCATCTTTCTCAAGAATGAGTTGATTGGGGTGGCAGAGATGCTTAATAAGCATCTGTATGGTTTCATCTGCAGGATGCAGATATCCAAGTGCACAGAGAGCTGATCTGAGAGCCCAGATGTCCAAACACCCTGCTGTCCTTGGGGAGGGCAGGCTGCTGCTTGTCAAGGGCAAGCCAGAAGTTAAAATATTGAGTTTCTGGCTACAGATGTCAGAAGCTCTTCAGGGGCTGCTCTTTTCTGTGTTTGACACTGCAGGAGGGGGCACTGCTTGAGGTGGGAGCAGCTGTTTCTCTCCTCAGAGAGTGGCAGAGTGAAGCTGGGAGGTACAGCTGCTGAGAGCACCTCTGGGAAACTGGAGAGGGGCACTGAGCACTGGCACTGCTGTGCCAAAATGAAACTTGAGCTTCATTTCAGCACATTGCACAAAAGATAAAACTTACACTTCTTTAATATATAGCTCTCAGGACCAGACAACCTGCAGAGTTTCTCTGTTAGCTCTCACATGAATGTCTCGTGGGTTTACTTGAAGTCGCGTTTTTAAAAAGGGAAAACAGTGGGTTTGGATTGTGACCTTGATGTGGGGATCGTGGGCATCCGTGGTGTTTGCAGTTCCCAGAACTACAACTGGACTTCACCCATGTGCAGGGCTGGGAAAATTCCACCTTGGTTGGAATGAAGATTGACTGTGGAACAACATCTCTCACTCACAAGTGTGATTTTCCAGGTGCCAGAAATGTGAAAATGGAATGAGTAGACTACAGCTTTAATGTGAACAAAAAAAAGGTGTTTTCCCCTAATTTTTTTAATGTGGAAATCCAGCTGTCCTTGAAGCTTCTGTGCTTCAGCAAGAGGGGGAAAACCAGCTGCTTTTTCAAATCTCCCACAGGGGTAATGGCTCACCAGCAGCTGCCTGCCCTGGGCAGCACCTCTGGGCACGAGCTGTGTGCCATGGAGCAGACTGCAAGGTGGCTGTGTGGATGGGATTTCTCATGGGAAATCTCATTCTCATGCCTCTGGGACATTCTTTGCCCCAAGGGAAGCTGGCCAGTGCATGTATCTCCAGAAATGGGGCTTGAAGACCTGGCTAATGGAAGACTTGCACAAGCACCAGGCTGGGGTGAGGAGATAAACTGCAGGATGTGTTTGTTTCAAAACACCTGCACCATGGGCAAGCTGTGAGACTTGTCATGAGGTCTGCAAGCGTGCCCTGCCTCCCCACAGCTCTGCCTTTCATGCTTTAAATGAGTGAGCACTGTGACCTTCAGCCCAGGCAGCGTGGGCAAGGACAGGGGCATGGTGAGGAAAGGCTGCCAGGGGCTGCCTGAGGGGTTTGTGCAGTGCAGTGTCTCAGGTGGTGTCAATGACACACTGTGGATGTCATCCTGGTGCCCTTTACAGATGTACAGCAGGTCTGACTCAGTTCCTGAGCTCATTCTTGGCAGGATGAGTCCTCACCTTGGAGCAATGGGTGCTGGAGAAAGCAGTGCTGTTCCTGAGACCTCTTGGTGAGGCAGGAATGACAGTGATTAAGAAAAGAATGAATTAAAAATCCACAGGTCCAGCATGAATTTGGCTCTGGTGAGCACTCTGTCATGCCATATGCTGCAGTGAGTACTGCCAGTATTTGGGGTTTTATTTTATAAATATATTTTTAAATGAAATAAATGAAAGCAAAACCTTTGTCAGGGCCAAAAGCAATAAATTGTGCCACTCCAGGAACACAGAATGACCTTGCAGGGCCTGAAGCACAGCAGCTGCTTGGCTGCTGCCCACCTGCTTCACCTTTTTCTTCCCATGTTTGCTGTGCAGCAGGGATCGTGTCTCACTTTCAGTCATTCTGACTTCCTCACATGAAAGGCACTCTAGAAATACAGCTATTCTTAGTCTGTTCAGGTGTGCTGCAGTGCTAACACTTGCTTTAAGTCTCTGTGTTGGCCTGATGTTCAGAAGATAGAAGATTGCTTGCGTGAAGCTGGTGTATCCATGTGGAAGGGGTGAGCTTGGTTTCTCTGGAGTTTTCAGCTAACACTGAGGTCACAGAGCTGTGAAAGCTCATTGCACAGTGCCATTGGGTGGCAATCAGTTCCTAGGAGTGACTTTCCAATGCAAATGGCTTTCTTGCAGACAGAAAATCATTTCATTATGTGTTCAGAAGCAGCACAGGAGCCTTCACCTAATGTTCTCCGTAGTCTGATGTTATATAACTTTAACGAAATTGGTGGGTTTTGGTTTTGGTTTCTCCTGTTTCCCACACAACTTTACACGAGAAATAGTTTTAGCTGCTTACAAAAGGAGTTCACAAAAGCAGCAGAAGAAAGCCACAATGTGAGATGCAGTGGCAAAAGGCACAACTGTTAAGAGTGCTGGGCAGGCACAGCCACGGAGCAGCTTGGGGACACCTCTGGGGAGATAGCCAAAGTCTTGCCTTGAGCAAGAAGAGGGGTCAAAGAGGGGTTTTCTGTGCCTCCTGTGGTTTTTATGCTGGGAGCAGGTTTGTGTCTTTGGACTGCAGCCACCTCAGACTGCCCAGGCAGATGAATTCCCTGACAGCAGGCTCAGCTCACCCTCTGTGCTCTGCTGTGGCTCCTCTGCTCCTCTCCCTCTGCCTTCCTCCCCCCTGCCCACACAGCAGCTGAACAGCAAGAGAAGTTGCTGCACCTTTTGGTAACTGAGCCTTTGGCTGTTCTCTCCAGGCTCTGAATTTTGGCAGTGCCAGGAGAGCAGCCAGAGCAGTGTGTGTGGAGTTTGAAATTAATACACTAATTTGAAAGCCAGCCAAGCCAGCTTTCCCATTTGCACTGTTGTGTCAATAACAGACAGGTTTCTTTGCAGTTTGCTCAGGGCAAGCACGTTTGCTCTGGGCTCTCATTTCTGCCCCTCTTCACCTGTGGGAAGTCCTTGGGAAACTTAGGGTGCGTGGCAGCCAAAGTCTCTCGGTCCCCCTGGCTCCATAGAGGGGTTGTTCAGGCTGCTGTCACTTGCCACTGTGGTGCTGAGCAGGTCCCTGCAGGCTCCCAGGGCGGGTGACAGTCCCCTCAGGAGCTGGGTGGGCTCTGTTTTCCCCTGCTGGACTTGCCAGCTCCTCAGAGGACACTGCCTCTGCTCGGCTCCTCTCCTCGTGTTTGGGTGGAAGGATGGAGAGCGTGCCCAAGACTCAGAGAAAGCAACTAATGTGAAGTGGAAAATTAATGTGAGGGGGAAAACCTCAGCAAAACCACTTTGGTGAGACAGACAGAAGTCTGTACCTTTGAGTAGCCTGGGTTTGTCTTGCTTGCATGTGTTTGAGGCAGGCTAAGTTGTGGTGGTGCAGAATAACCCCTGCGTGACATACCCTGGCAGGTTTGGGTCTCTCTGGAGATCAGTTTCAATCTCCCAGCCCATTTCAGCCTCTTGTCGTGATCTGGAGGCTGCCTCAGGCACTGAGATGGCTGCTCTTCTCACTATGAGGTTTCCTGAAAACTTGAAATTACTTGATGCGACCAACTCCTAGAGTGGCACTTATTAGACTTTCCTTGTGGCTGTTCATCCTCACATGGAAAAGTGTCTGGTTTATATTTTTAACTAATGTATTTAATCACAGTGAAAAGATTTTAGGCTGACTCTCCAGGGCCCATGCCCATCTGTGGCCCCTTGTGAGAAGGCAGGACATTAACAGTGCTTGGATCTAGGCTTGGACCCTCCCTCAGGTGCCTTCAAGCTCATAAATCATAAAAGCAGTATATGAAGGCTAGAAAAACTTCATATAGTAGACCTTCTACTTGCTGTTAAACCAGTTAAATTTCCTTTTTTTATATCATTGTTGAAAATCTTTCAGAAGGGGCTTCTTGGGCAATAGAACTTTTCAAAAGTTCTGGCATTGTTTTGATGCTACTTTTATAACATTAGAAATTAGTGGAGTGTCACTGAGTTCTGTGTTCAAGTAGGGAAATGAAGATGATATAACCCAGCAGGCAAAGGGACAGGAAAAGAATTTGGGGAACAAATCCTGTGTGGTTTTGTGTGCTGGGAGTTTTTGTTTGCTTGTTTAAATTGGGGGATGGGTTTTATGTCCAAACTGCTTTTATGCTCTTCTGTCTTCCAGTTGTGTGAGTCTATAAAATACAGCTTGGGGAATCACAGTGATGGTTGAACAAATGCTAATTGTAGAATGTGGGAGTAATCTGCCATTGATAAAAATGCCCTGAAGAAAAATCAGCTGTCTGCTGTGTTGTGGAGACCTGTGGGGTTTAGCCCAGTTGGAGAAGTTTAATGGGAGGAAAACAAAGTTTTGTGTTGTGAATATTCCCACCTGTGGCCTGAAATGGTGTGTCCAGAAAAATGAATGTTCAATACAGCTCCTCTGTAAGGTCTGTGGTTAATTGTGCAACCCTGGTTTTGTCCAATTCACAGAAGAGGGCAGAACTGAAAATGCAATTTTTAAAGGCATTGTTTTTGGTGTTTCTGGTTAGCACTTGATTTTTATTGTTTTCCACTAAGACACTGCTTCTTTGACTTTATAGTGCAGCTGAGGCAGTGGAGGAGACCTGAGTATGTGAGGGGTTCACATTCAGGTTTCCATCCCTTTTCTGTGTATTAACAGTAACACCAAGAGAGAAGAAACCACTTCTGTTCCACTGAACCTGTGTATCAGCTCAGGAAGATTTGGGTTTTTAAAATGTCAAATGCTTTTCAGTTTTATTCAGCATCAAAATTGCTTTGTATCTTCCCAAGCTGCAGAAGGATTCTTATTGCTTTGTCCTGGTATAAAAATACAACTGGAGATGCTCCAGAGTTAACATTTCCCACAGGAGCCTGTGTGTAACACCCTGGTTTAGAAAGAGCTGTATTCTTAGCTGCAGGGCAAAGGCAGGACTTAAGTGTATTATTTGGATGTAAGTTCATCTTGAAAAGCAGTGAATTGAAAGTGACACCTTCTTGCTCAAAAGACCTGTGCTCTTTTGTGCTAAAAAATAGGACTACTGTGACAGCCTGTAAAATCAACACAGCTGGGCTCTCTTCCTTCCTTCTCATAATTTCATTTTCATTTCATTTCTCAAATTTCAAGCAGGCTTAGCGAGGCTGCTCTCATTTACTTATACAGCAGGCAAAATTCAGACCAATGAAATTATGTACAAAAACACTTTGGGCCAACAAAGAAGTGGCACTGGTGGCAATAAATGGGGAAAAAATAGTCCAGTTAAACTCCCAGATTTTGTAGTCTGGGTTTGCAGCCAGGAGCACACTGAGCCTTGAGAGCAGTGCTCCCACCACTGCCCATTATTGCAGCTTAATTAGCTCTGACTTGAATAATCCCAGCCTTGGGTGATGGGTCACAGTTGCTGCTGCAATTTTTTAGGCAGCTAATGCAGGTAGAGGAGAATTACATACTGCTGTCAAATTGGGAAGCTAAAATGTATTTTCAAATCATGCACTTCACATGTCCAGTTTATTTAGTAAATCTATTTCTTTCTCACACACATATTTTGTATGCAAAGTAATGTGAAAGGTGCAAGGAAGAAAGGTTGACCCATACTGAAAATCTGTAAGTTTCTCAGTGATGGAGGCACTCAATAATGTTTAGAAAATCTACTCTTTTGGAAAGCTCTTCCTCTTGCTCCTTTACAGAAAGCAGTGAAGATGATGCTGAAAATATTTTTCCACCTCAGCTGTGGTCATAGTTTTAGTACTACCAAGTTTTAAAATGTTCATATTTTAGGTCCACTATAAGATATGTGCAGCTGCCTACTTGCACAGTCAATAATTTCTATGGAAATTGGTGGACAGCAAATTGTATTTTCAAAACTGGTCCCCTTTCTTTTTAATTTGCTACCAAGAAAAGGTAATTTCTTTTCACATTTTGAATAAATGGAATACCTGCCCCCAAAACTTCACTACCAGCAGTCTTAGACTATTTTCACAGCTCCTTTTAGAAAAGCAAAGAAAATTATTTCTTTTTGTGAAAGTGTTTCTGGTTATAAGCACCAATCATGCCCAGATAAGGGTTCAAGAAATTCTTGGCTTAAATTGCAGCAAAGAAACCTTTAGCTCAGAGTCAGAGCCAAACTTGCAAATGGCATTAGGGTGGTGACAGCCCAGATGTGCTGACCTGAAGAGTTCAGGCAAGCCCAGAGATATTTAGAGAGGTGCACAGTACAAGCTGGAAGGACTTCCCTAAGGGATGAGCAGGGTAGAGCTGGTCCAGTCTTCTAGCTGGGAGAGAGGAGATTGTCAATCACTCCCTCATCTTCTGTCATGCAGGTCTTGCTTCCTTAATTCCCCTGTCCAAGGAAGAATGAGAAGACAGGCAGAAGAATTTCATACATGTGTTATGGTATGTCTTTGACAGAAAGGCACTGATATAGAAACACAGTTCAACACATTCAGTCTTTCTCTAAATCTCATATTTGAAGGGGTTGTTTGGATTTACATGGGCAAAACCTGATTTGAAATTGCAGGAGAAAGCCACGATGATTCCTCGGCACAGATAATCAGGAAAGTTTGTTCAGGAATGGCTGGTACCTGAGGTAGTCCCTTGGATTTCTATTCTGGGCAGCATGTCCTCCATGAAAGAGCAAAAACTGCTGTCCCTCCTAGCAGCCCTCAGCAGTCCGTGATGCTTCCAGGAGGGAGGATTCCCTGCTGTCCCAGGCTGATGATACTTCCAGGAGGGAGGATTCCCTGCTGTCCCAGGCTGATGATGCTTCCAGGAGGGAGGATTCCCTGCTGTCCCAGGCTGATGATGCTTCCAGGAGGGAGGATTCCCTGCTGTCCCAGGCTGATGATGCTTCCAGGAGGGAGGATTCCCTGCTGTCCTGACTGGCCAAGCTGCCCAAAGCAGAGGAGCTCCAGCAGTGACTTCTGGCTGGATTCTGCTTTTTAACTGCCAAGATCCATTCTAAATTGGAATGGTTATGAACTGTTATTTCTAGTTTTGCTCTTAGCAACACCTTTCTGGCCACATATGTAAAGGCAAAACTGGTGCAGCTATGACCAAAGCTGACATTGAAAGGCATTCCCATGATCTGGTTCGTTGTCCTCTGGCAAGCCTTTCACATTTGGTAGATACTGTCAAGGCTAATGCTTCTTCTGGGGTCAGTCTGTCACTTTGCTAATGCTGGTTCCTTAATCTGTTTGTCTCCTTCATCTTTAAAGGGAAGAAAAATATGGAACAGATTTGCCTTCACTGGGAAAACATTGTCCTTCTCCCTGTGGCCCAGTCCCTGCCACGTCAGGGACAGCACTGTCAGTGTCCTGGCAAGGGGCATTCTCCCACTGCTGGCAGTGCCATCGCATGGCACAAGGGTTAAAGACAGGACACAGCTCAATGACCCTCTTCAGGTGGGTTTTCTTACAGAATTCCTTGGCAGCAAAGTAGTAGAAGATGGCATCGAGGCAGCAGTTCAGGTTGGCAAATGTCATGGAGACCTGGAGGAAGAGGCTGATGGTCTGCTTCATCCTGCAGCCCACGATCACGTGCTGCCTGACCAGGCACTGCAGCAGGATCCCAAGGTGGACGGGTGTGAAGCACACCAGGAACACCACCAGGTTGATGACAATTACTCTCAGTGAGCCGCTCTCTTCTGCCTTCTTTTTTTTGTCATGAGTTTTGTGATTCAGGAGAATCCAGATGGTTTGAGCAGAGCAGAAAACCATCACAGCAAGCGGGATCAGAAACCCAAATATTTCCACAGAAACGATGAAGGGGACACTCCACGTCTGGCTCGACATGTTGTGAAAGCATTTAATAGGTTCCTTCTTCTGAAACACAAAAATTGGGATGCTGCAGATCCAAGCTGCTGCCCAGATGGAGCAGCAAATCACCACAGCCCACCTGGGGGATTGCTTAGCTCGGCCTTCAAAGGGGTGCCTTATGCAGATGTACCTGTCCACGGTGATGCAGACGATGATGAAGATGCTGATGTAGGTGTTGACGAAGTAAGGAGCCTGTATGAAGGAGCACAGCAGGCCAGGCACCCTGGTGACAGAGTAGTACAGCTTGGGTGGCAGCGAGAGGAGCAGCAGGACGTCTGCCAGCACCAGGCTGATCATGTACACCGAGGTCTTGCTCTGCTTCCTCCAAAAGCAGCAGAACACAGACAGGGCCAGGCTGTTGAGCAGCAGCCCCAGGATGAAGGTGGGGATGGAGAGCCCCAGCTGCACGCTCCATGCCAAGCTGTCAATGGCTGTGAAGCTGCAGTTCTCACTGCTGTTGGTCATTTCTGCCCTGAAATGACAAAGAGAGCAGGTTGGAAATGTGTCAGACTCGCAGCTAATGCCGTGACAAAGACAAACCAAGAGCCTTTCAAACACAGTTCTAGAATTTTTTGGTTTTGAGCTGGACACTTGGTCAGCCTTTGTTTATGACAGAAAGTGAAACCTTTCAAGCTTTCTATTTCCAATTTGAGTGGCTTGGTATGTTACAAGGGAGTCTGAGTCTCAGGGGAAAGTAGTCAGCATCCACTGATTACCTTCCCATGTAAGAGAATCCCATTCAGATATCAAAGAGGCTGACTCCTTCAAACACATATTTTCTAAAACTCAAAGGCTACTGGTCATCTTTAATAATTTGTACACCTGTTGAAGTTTCCTTGACACTTATGCTTAGTTTTGTTGCTACACAGAAATTAATGAAATGACTATTCCATATTAAGGTATGTTGATCTGATAGCTGGGATTTTACTCTTCCATCTAAATCCCCATGCATCAGTAGCTTTTGCTGATGTGCTTTTACTGCACCCCCATTTATATGATATTTTAGTTTCATACAGTGCTTATATCCAATGCAGTATTTTAAAAGGTCAACTTAAGAAGACTGATCTTTTATCTAGGTGCAAAATGAGTAAGCGTGTTTTTTTTCACTTGAGCATTGTTTAAATTTGGGGTGTGCAGTTTAAATTTTAACTGATTATCTTAGACAATCCAGCAAAGATTAGCAAGTGGAAGTCATGACATCTTCATAACGCAATTCTTAAAAAATTAATTTGTATTGAATGTTATCAGTGTTTTTAAAAATATACATATGCTTTAACAAACTATGCCTTAAAAGTGCTTTTTATAAGTGCTCTTTAAATCAAAATCACAGAAAGTCCTAAAAAAAGCAAAGGAAATTAGTAGTTGAAGTTCCCAGTCCAGTTCAGTCACCCAAGTAGTTTAAAAGAAATTTTAGGAGTAAGTGAAGGTGTTTAAAGAAGAGTTTGATCAAGAGGAGAATCTTTGCTTTGGAGGATGAACAGTGACAGCCCTTAAGCACTGCCAAATAGAGCTAAACTTTGCTTGAGAAACCAAAACCAACTAGTGAAAGATTTTTTTTTGTGTGTGTGTGTGTGTGTGTGACTAAAATAAAATATTTAAAAATGTACAGAGAAACAGAGAACAGCTGAGGAGACAGCCTTGCATTTGGCCAACTCTTATTTCACCATTAATTTCACAGGAATGCTGACATTGTGCTGGAGCTCAGATGTGGGATGGCTGGTGGGAATCAGTGGGTGATAAAGGAAATAACTGGATCTGAACACAGAATGCACTCAGAGCTTTACACGCTCCTATCAGTGAAACATTTATTTCCAGCTCAGACTACAGAAGGGACAGGCACATAAAGCTGAAGGTGCAGCCCAGTAGTTGTTATGAAGTCTGGATGTTCTTAGTGTGGCTGGAGAAGGTTCAGTCTAGTCTATCTGTTGTAGGAAAGAGTGTCAAGTGTGATTAAAGCAGTTCTGTAGCTGATGAGCCTAAGCTTCACACGGATTTATAAAGAAAAATGCTAAATAAGTCTTGGAGAGCTCTTACATACCCTTATTTTTGATGAAGTATCTGCTTTTTCATACAGGAGAAAGGCTGAGGATTTTAGGCACTTGCATTTCAGCAAAGTGGACTAGAAATGAGTGGATAGCACCAGAAAAAGCAGAGTTAGTTAGATCAAGGGCTGCTCAGGAATGAAATGGTTGCCTGAAGCTGGTGAGGATTACAAACAGACTGGATGGGGGTTACTAAGGGGGTGCAGAGCTCTGAGGCTGCCCTTGGCTGTGTGACCCCACTGTGGGGGTAAGGGTGACCTCAGGGGAGGGGCTGGGTGCCACTGCCACCTGCAGAGAGCTGGACAGAGCCACCTGAGCTGGGCTGGCACAGCGCTGGCAGCTCAGGGGACAGCAAAGGAAAGCTGGATGTTATCACTGGATTTATCTGCCAGAAATGAAGCAAAAGGGAAAACCTTGGTTTGGTCATCAGGGTGAGGCTAAATCAGCCCATTTGAGCCAGCCATATGTGGCAGCAACTTGGAAAATCACGTGTTTGTGGTGTGTGAGAAGTGAGAAAATCACACAGAACCCGGAGCTGAGTCAGTGCTGTGTGTGCAAGGGGGCACTCTGGGGAGATGCTGCTGTCACTGGGGGGCAGGGCAGGGGACATGGGAACACAAGCTTTAGTGGGAGCAGGGTGTCCTGTGGCCAAGGGCACCCGTCTGCCTCGGGAGAAAATCAGGCAACATGAAACATTTTGGGGTAGTGACAGCACCTGTCAACCCAGCACTTGGTGTGCTTTGTATCAGAAAACCATGCAGGGTGACTCTTCAAAGCCTGAGGTTTGGTGTAGGTGTGGAAGGAGAGATTACAAGTGACCTCACCCCTGATAAATCACAGTTGTACTAATTACCAAAGAACAGCAGCCTTGCCCTTAATGGGTCACAGCAGTGACTGATGAAGATGAGTGTGATAAAAGGGGTGGGTTGGCTGGTCAGGGAGGGCCTGGAGGAAGAGGACCTAGAGGGGCCCTGAGGAAGAAGGCAGGATCCAGAGAGGCACAAAGAACAAGACACAGAAGAGAGCTGCTGCTGCTGCAGATGTGCTGTGAGCTCAGAGTGGAGCTGGAGCCTGCAGTGACACTCAGCTGGTGTGACTGGCACTCACATTCCAGCAGGAGCAGCCAGCAGTCAGGGTCTGGCAGAGAAGTCAGCAGCAGGAGCTTGCTGCAGTCAGCCAGGATGGCTGAGCTGTACAGAAGAATAAACCAGGAGCCTTTTCATGTTGTTACATGGGAGTCTGTGTCTTGGCTTATGTCTACCCCTAATGAGAGGTCTGCTGCAACAGTTTGGTGCCACCTTTATTGCATCACTAGCTCACTGAATGCCTTTTCTTTAGAATTCCTCGGGGCCAAATTACATGTAGCATTACCCCAGAAAATTATTAATGTCAAGAAAAGAGCCTTTAAGTTGATAGCTGTCTGGCTGTCAAAAACATGGTGGTTTTTTATGATTTTAGTGTCTCAAAAATAAAATTCACGTCTGCAGTAACCCGTAGGAATTGTTTGCAACTGTTCCAGACTAAATAATGTTTGCTTAGGGTTCACTTGAAGAATCATTTTCATTGACAAATAACCTTGCAGTCATTTCATAAGCATCATCTTTACTGCACTGTCCAAATTATTAGTAAAAACACTGCAAACACTCATCCTGAAAGAAACTGAACTGTACCAGAGACATCTTTCCTATAGAGTAGACACTGATTAGAATCTCAGTGGGTACCACGAATCATACAGAGGTTTCAGACTGCTCATGTTTCCTTTGCTTATGAGAAGTTCCTCAGAGGTAGTGTGTGAGCCTGTTCCCCCTCCTACAGCCCCCTCTCCCTTTGCTGACGGGCTCACAGAGGAAGTCAACTTCTATTGCAGTCATTCTCAGATTAATCTCTGCAGATTTTTACTTACCACTGACTCGAGTTCTGCATGCTTACAAACAGATTCTTTGGTGGGTGATTCCAGTATTTCTTTCAAACACTAAAGCCAGGATTACAGATCTAGTTTGTCCAACTCCTTCCTATCCCCTTCTCAAGAGAGGTACCACGTTTGCTCTTTTCCAGGCTTCCGAGGAAAATTTCTGTCCTCAACAGGTTTTTTGAAGGAATCTCCTGTGGCTTTAGGATTGTTTCAGACAACTCCTAGAAACCAAAAGATAGTACAAGAACCTGTAATTACAAGTACTGAAGACAGTGTGCCTTAGCTGGCCCAGCCTCTGTGGCATCACTGCTCCATTTGTTCTGTTTCTCCTGCTGAGGATTTTCTACTTCCTTTGAACTCATTAAACATGAATTGGGTTTTGCCATAGCAGGAGCTTGTGGTTTAGTGAGCAGCAAAGGTGTTCTGACCTAGAAATGAACAGCAAGGTTTTACAGTAATCCCTCCACTAGGTTTTTTTACAGAATTCATGAATGATTTCCTCTTTGCAGCTCGGGCCCAAGTTCATCTGGGATTCACATAAATCTGTGTGAGAGCACAGGTTAGAGATGTTACACTAAGGGTATTCTTGTCCATAAAAGCTTCAGTGGCAGAAACATGCTTTGTTTCTATCTATTTCCTCGAACATTATTGATGTTAGATGAAAATTATTCTGCTGTGGATGTACTGGAGAAGAGTAAGATGGCTCAGTGCCATGAGCTGCAGGTCCCACTCCTGCCATGTATTTCACCTGTAGCTGGATAATTTCTTACAGGTTTTTTTCCTAAGTATTTTGATTATAACAGAATAGATTTATATTTATCACTAAAACAGAAGTCTTTCTTTCTGCTCTAAGCTAAACAACACTACGTTTGACCTTATTGTTGGAACTTTATAAATAATGATCATCTAACCATCTTCAAAAGCATCTACAACCAATGCTGCTACGAAATTGTTGGAAAAATAAAAGTCAATAACTGAAACAGGAATTATTTTACCTGAGCCCTGGCAAGCAGATCAGCAGCATTGCTTCAGTCCAGGCTGTTCTAGAGAGCACGAGAGCGTTTTCTTACAGCCCGTGCCTTACAGTTTTCTAAGCGGCAAACACAACCACATCCTTCTTTTCTTCTCTTTTTTTTTTTCCCCCGTCTCAAAATATGCTCTCTGCCTACTTACATAGGCAAGTGAAGGTGGAAAAAGTGTAAAGATTTGAATCCTCAGATGTTTCCAGTCAGCAGTCAAAGCAGGGTGGGGAGCAATTCCTCTCTAAGTCAGGGGGTGCAGCCTGGCCTTTACCTGGAGCTTTTGTGAGCTTGTGGTGGCCACCTCCAAATTTCCAATTATTCCTTGAGCTGGGGAGGAGCTGGAATGTGGAAAGTTGTAGGAGAGGTTGTAATAAAACCAGGGTTTCTTCCCCCAGTTTCTGCTCCATTTGCATACTGGGGATCAGCAGTGAAGCACTCAGAGGCCTCTGAGAGGTACAGCTACTTCCACACGAGCAGCTGTTAAACTATTTCAGGGGTGTGTGCCACTTTTAGCCAGCTCAGGTGTGTGATTCATAACTGCAGGCTGGCAGTTAAACGAGGGTTTATCTCTGAGAGAACCGAGGTGCACAGAGCAGCAAACAGGTGCCTTGCACGTGTGAGTCACACACCAGCCAAAACACACCTGGCTGGAGATGAGCTTCCAGGGCTTTCTGGAGCTCATTTGGCTGGAGATGAGCTTCCAGGGCTTTCTGGAGCTCACTTGGCTGGAGATGAGCTTCCAGGGCTTTCTGGAGCACACCTGGCTGGAGATGAGCTTCCAGGGCTTTCTGGAGCTCACCTGGCTGGAGATGAGCTTCCAGGGCTTTCTGGAGCACACCTGGCTGGAGATGAGCTTCCAGGGCTTTCTGGAGCACACCTGGCTGGAGATGAGCTTCCAGGGCTTTTTGGAGCACACTTGGCTGGAGATGAGCTTCCAGGGCTTTCTGGAGCACACCTGGCTGGAGATGAGCTTCCAGGGCTTTCTGGAGCACACCTGGCTGGAGATGAGCTTCCAGGGCTTTCTGGAGCACACCTGGCTGGAGATGAGCTTCCAGGGCTTTCTGGAGCTCACTTGGCTGGAGATGAGCTTCCAGGGCTTTCTGGAACCTCTCTGCTGAAGTGTGAAACTCACTGGCTACTGCTCACAGCCCCTCTCCTGACTTGTGGACGTGCTGCAACCCTTTGCAGCAAAATACAGGAAGAAATGCAGCTCTAAGTGACAGTTTTCAAATTGCAACCTGGCTTTGGAGGTAATTTCATCCTTCTGGAGAAAAAGTAGCATCAGCATTTGTATCACAGGAATAGGAGAAGAAAAAACCTGTAATTTTCTTCCTGTCTCATTTAAAAATGGGATTTGGGATAAAGAAAAAAAGCCAAAAAGCAGAACCCCAAACAAAGTTTATGTAAACCTCCTCAGAAAGTTGTGTTGCAGAGGAAATGAAGGCAATATGATTCATAGCATTTGGGAAACACATTCTGGAATTGGGAGGTTTCAAGGGCTTTGCAACTTCTGTCTTCTCAGAACTGTGGTGTGCCTCCAGCTCAGCAACAGACTGAAATGAATCTGGAGTCACAGGAAGAAACTTAAGAGTGCAACTAAATATTAGCAAAAAGCAAACACCCTACAATTCTGAGTGACTTTTGAACAAGTTATTCTGTGCCATGTTGCAGCTGAAATGGGGCTGCTTCTTCAATCTTCTTACCATAGGAATCCTCCAGATTCCTTAGCTCAAGACTGGGTTTTAATTCTCTGTGCTGCCTTCACTCCCAGCACGTCATTCCTTGTGGCTCTGTGAACTTCCCACTTGCTGTCACTTGATGCATCAGACCTAGACAAAAAAAATCAGCATTTCTGCACGCAACAAACATTTCTGCATGCTTGCTGAGCTGGCAATTTTTTGGTGATACATGTGGGCTCACCACTCATAGGTGAGCACATAAATCATCTTTTGCAGCTTGGCCTTTTTGGCTTAAATGAGGACAACTTCCATCCAGAGCATCTTTAATGAGGGCAAGGTCTGAGTGCATTGTTGGCTGAGAAATTAGGGCTTGCTCCCCCATCCCTGGTGAACAAGGGATTTTTGGACTTTCTCTGGTGCTGTACTTGAATTTGCTCAGCAGGAATTATTTCAGTGAGTCCTTTGTGCTCCAGTGCCTTTTCACCCAGCACTGCTGCTTGATAAATGCTGTATTTTGGGGATCCATGTGGCTGCATGGCTCTGAGGTTTTCAATGGGAAGGAGAAGGGCTTCAGGGTTATTTTAATTAACCAATAAAATGCACGGGGTTTGTATTTTTTATGCTACCTAGAGACAGGGATCTTAACAACTTTATCTGTTTCCCAGTATTGTGTCCCAGTTAGCAAATAAATAGTGGCTGGAGGAACCAAAATCCATCTGAAAGGAAGGGTATGACCAAAAAATTCATAATGTTTGTGGCAAAGGTGAGCAGGGCTTTTTGGTTGGTTGGTTGGTTGTTTTTTAAAGTTTGCTGAACTTTCTCTACTTTTTATCCTCTTGGTGCCAGAAGTGCTGCTCTTGCTCAGTCAGGCACCAGCATTTGCTGTTTTCAAGGAATCAAAATCTCTTTCAGAGGAAACATGTTCATACAGTGCAAAACCACATTCATTTGCATTACACCAATATGAATCCTTCTGCTCTTCTTAAGTGGAAAATATATGGCAGCAGCTTTGAGGTGCAGCTTTCACAAGTGTCTGAATTGTGTTTGCTTGTACTTCATGGCCAGAATGGAATGAGCTGGGTCTCAGATCTAGAATTAGGATGCTGAAATACAAATGAATCAAAATTCAAAGGAAGGGTCCATGTGTTTCTGGGCCATTCTGAATGAATGTGTGATTTGTTCTCCCAGACAGATGTAAAATAATCTCAGCTAACAAGACTTAAATACCCAGAGTAAAAGGAGTCAGGAGAAGTCATTGCTCAGCAGAGAGCCAGGAGGTGAGTTACAAACTGTCCTTGGGAGGAGTGCTGCAGGCACTGGGGAATTGAGAAGCTGATGAACTTCGACACCTGACTCCAAGGTGTCTTTTCTGCTGAGCTCTCAATGGTTCCTGATATTCTGGTGTGTTTTTAAAGGCTTCAGAGACTGGACAGCCACAGTGAGCTAAGCCAGTAAGTCTTGCTCTGAGCAGACTACCACAGCTTGCTGACCAAAAAGGGATTTGCTGCCTTCTTGTAAGAGGGGAGATCCTGGAGACTCCATCTAACTCCAGCTGAGCTGCAGCAAAACCCTGGAAAGGAAAATGCCAAGAGCTCAGGGTGCTCTCCCCTACCTGAAGATGTGATGCTCTTTCTGTCTAAGGAAAAATAAATAAAAGAACAAGCTTAATTTTCATTGATTGTTGTTTGCACTTGGGTTGGAGTACAGAGTTTTGTTTATCTGGAAACCTTGCACTCTACACCAGTGCTCAGCACCCTCTTCATCCTCACCTTCCTAAGCAGCCAGAGCCTAACAAACAGTGAGCTGTCTTAACTGGGAGCTCTGAATAGCTCAGGGATTTTTGTGCTTTTTCTCATGGAGCCAGGTTTTTTTTTTTTTTTTTTTTTTTTTTTTTTTTTGAGTTCAGGAGACTGCAAAACTTGAAAGCAGCAAACCTGAGAGCTGCTGTATTTTATAGGGAACAGCCACAATCAGCCTCTTCAAGATGAGGCAAGGACTTACAGGCAGCCCAGATGGAGCAAAAAATACAGGTTTTGGAGCTGTCCAGCTGTGAGAGCGGGTTTATTTCTACATTTGAGAAACTTTACAAAGGCTTGTCAGGGTTGTGTGATGAGAGGAAAGGAACTGGGCAGCCTGGTGAGCAGCCTGTCTCACACTAATATGGTTGAGTGAGCAAAATCATGGTCCAGAACATCTTCAGCTGTGTCTGACTCAAGAGTTCACCATCAGAAAACCAAGCTTGCATGGTGCCATCTCCTCAGTCACTTCAGATACCCACAGTCCCCAGCTGATGATCCCATTTTCCAGTTCAGTTTTGTCTTCCAGAGGCCACAAGGCCAGGTGGACATTCCAGTGCCAGTGAGCACACATTCTTCATGGCCAGTCCCTCCCTCCTCTAGGCAGGGACAGAATAGCTTGGGATGGCCAAAACAATTCTAGCTGGGGGGCTTAGAACAGGCTTGTAGTTTTTCTTGGGTGTTTGTAGGAAGAAGCAGCCAGTAAAGTTCAGCCTTAGTGAAACTGTGAGAATAGACAGAGATCTCCCTGCAGTGTGCCCTGAGGCTCCCCAGCACAGCCACCTGTGCCAGCTGCAGGGCAGGGGCTCTGTGCCTGCTCTGCAGGGCTGGGCTGCTGCAGGTGAAGGTGCTGTGCTCTCTGAGCCTGGCACTGCCAGGGCAAGCAGGAGGAGTGCACCAACCTAAGCTTTGGGGAAACTGCCAGGAAATCTCACAATCAGCTGCAGGAGGAACTGATGGACAGGGTGGGATGGGTACAAACCCAGCAGAATCCCACACAGCTCCTAGCAGGCCTGCTGAGCACTCAGGCTTCTGTGGGAGCAGTTAAATAGGACATTTATCTGCTCTGCCTCACCACTCCAGTGCCACTGTGTGGTTATTGCACACTATTATTTTTCCTGACAGTGAACAGGTCAGAGTTGTGTAATGCTCACCCATCTTCACCATATAAACCCTGATAAATGATGTTATCTACATTTTTTCCCATAGAAAACATTTCTTCTCAGCCTTTGCAGTGCACTAGGGAAACACAAAATGAAGATGATTTCCTGGGCATTTTCCTTGCACCAAGCATGACCAGAGCACTGCCCACAGCTGGCACAGAGGGGTGCCAGGGCAGGAGAGGAGCAGCAGCTGCAGGGCACCCTTGCCTTGCACAGTCACTCCTGTACTCCCCACAGCCAGCCTGGCACCAGGGCTGGGAGCTGCAGGGTTTATGCACTCTTGATGCTAGAACTTTCTGAAAGACTCAGGTCTGTTGAATGCTTGCTTTGAGAAGGAGCTGACTTGTGTGGAAAGCACATTTTTTTCCATTTCCTTCAGCTTTTCCTCATCCATCCCTCCTCAGTGGAGGGACTGGTTTTTCTGGAAAGAAAGCCCTACCCACTCAAGCCTATAACTGCAATGGAAAAGCATCAAATGAAGATCCTGGGTTGGCTTAAAAGGAACATTTTCCAGAGCTGAGCTGAGCCCTGTTTCATCAATGCATGTCCTCTTTGCACTTGGGTGTTGGTTTCATAGAGTTCTTTTGGTTTTGTTATGCTATAGATCCCCTCTGTGGATTTTCAAGAAAAAAATCCTTTTTATTAAAGGTCAAAAAGCAAAGTTTTAAAATTGATATATATGGGAAGATCTTTTCCAAAAATTAGCTCATGAAAAGGATGGAGTGCAATCGAATGTCACACTGCTGTTGGATGGCTTTAATTGCTTCTTGCAGTGCAGGTTTGCCTGTGGAACAACCAAAACCAAATGTCTGGGTGACCTCAGCCAGGGCAGCAGGCTCAGATACCATTTGTGTGTCTAATTTGGAACCAGAAAAGCCTTTCTCAACCTGTCTGCTTGGTGTGCCAGGAAAGGAGTTGCCCTTGATCAAAAAGCAATTTAATAGTAAGCATGGTGAAATTGACAGTGGGAGCAATCCTGTATTGAACTGGAACATCTGGGCCAAAGAGCTTCCCAAAGCAGCATCTGAACCACAAGAATTAGAAATCCTTGGTTCTCTAACAATGCCTTTCCCATTTTAGCTCAGTGCCCCAGTCAGGCACCTCTCAAAGAGGTCTCAAAGGACTGCAGAGAAGTGGGACCAGTCCTGGTCCCTCACGGTGTGGCCAGGGTGGTTCCTGCCCCAGGGCTGAGGCTGCTGGAGCTGCCAGCTGAGGGCTGTGTCTCACCTGGCCACGGCAGTCACACCCCCTCAGCTCCCCTGTTTGCCTGGCCTGGTTTCCTTGTGGTTCCTGCAGGCATTCCTCCATCACAGCCCTGGTGCACTGCCAGGGGGTGCCAGTCCATGTCCCCAGCCTGTCCCCTCCCCTGGCACTGGGAGCTGGGGGTGTGAGAACTGCTGCCAAAGCACTGCTGTCCCCAGTGTGCAGACAGGTCCTGTGGGAATCCATAAACTCAGAGTTTTGGGAAAGCTGCAAAAGGCCTCAGAGACAGCAGAACTGTGATTGGAGCTCAGCAGTAGCCATGAGATTGGTCAGCAGGAAAATGATATAAAAAGTAGAAAAGTAAGGACAAATAGAACAATGGTCTGTGTATTAATGCTTGGCTAGAATAACTCCCTGAGCTGCAGAAAAGTTTATCTAGTGAGATATTAGGGAGTTCTAAGCCTAATAATGGAGCTGTGTGCATTGTGTTTGAAGGCTCACAAGCAGGTATTTTATTGGAAATAAGCAAGCATTGTTTAACCAAAGGTACCTGTGCTTACAGTGCTTGGATAGATCTACTGACAATGTGCTTTGGCTTTGTGAGATTGGTCAGAAAACTTTTAAAGTGAGTTGTAACATTGAGTTCTTGGTCTGCTGCCTGGGATGGGAGCTGCTGGCATCTTCCCATTGCCATAGCCATGGAATGAGGCTGATGCTGGAAAATAGAACAGCTCAAGGCACGTTCCCAGCAGTCCTGTCCTGTTTGTGATTTGTACACAGCCCCTGGCTGGTGATAAAGTCCCCCCAAAGCCCCAGTTTGAACCACACAGTGACTTAGCACGGAGATGCAGTGAGTGTGACTGAGAAAGAGGGAAAACAGCTAAAGAAAACGCTGGGAGGGATCCCCACCTCTGCTCCCCACCTGTACCTCAGTGTCTCAGTTCGGGGCGGTGCCGGGGCTGCGGGGGAACTGCTGCTCGACAGTGCCATCTTTGGGTGCTCCATCTCCATCAGATGCCAGGAGGAGTTTTGACTTTTCTTTTACATCCCTTTTGCGTGCTCTCAGTGCTCTATAGCATGCATACTTGGAATTCCTTAACTCTGACAATTTAGCATAATCCCGGTATTCTGTTAGGCCAGGAGACCAAACACCCTAAAGGCACCTGGAGGCTGGAAAACCCTCGAGAAACCAAGGTCCCTCCTAAAATCCACCCTGTAAACTAGGATTAGCCCATCCAGGGAAGAACACCTCGGGATGGGGGTATTCATGCTATTCATCAAGCCCCTCATTAAGGTTTCTTTGTTAGATATGCTGATTTGTAGAGTTTAGAAAATTGTATATGTGATGTACTCTGTGTGTGCATTTCAGTGTGCTCCACATTGCAAAGTGGTGCACCATAAGGATCATTATTAAATACCAAGATAAAAACCCTTTATCCCTTAACCAAAGAAAAGGCATCCCATGAGTTGGACAAGAGGCATCAGAGTGAAACTTGACTTCTTGGTGTGGTGCCTCTCTCCCCATCCACATATATGAAAAAATACATGTGTAGAATGTGTATTTGTGCAAGCATTGATATCATAATGACTTAGTAGCAGTTGTTACATTGCCCATGTGGGTTCCTTTATGAGCTTCATTTTTTTCTCATCTCTCCTAATCTGTCCTGGCTTGATAAATAAATAAAGAATAAACACTCTTTATTTCAGTAAGATAGCCAGCCCTTGAGACCTGTGAGAACTTTGTTTTATGCTGCTAAAGAAAATGTCCCTTTGTGAAGACATGGCTTTGTCTGTCCTCTGGAAAAGGCAACTGAGCAAATCTCCTCATTCACTCCAGTGCAGAAGTGGTGTTTGCCCCAAAGAGAATTAACTGACCATCCTTGAACCTGGCATCAGAAGGGAGCAGTGATGGGGTGATGGGGCTAAGTTCAATCAGTTGCAGCTTGTTTCCCCTTTGCACGTGGGTTATCTGCCCTTGCTGTCAGCTTATGGTTAATATTTAAAATATAACCAATTTCTCCTGGGCTCAGGGCCTTGGTGGGGATGCTGCAATGTGCTGCCAGCCCAGCTTGCTCCCTGGGGGAAAAGCACTCTGGCTTTTTCCTCTGGGAGTGGAATTCATCCTCCTTTGTGTGGTGTTGGAGCCCAGTGGGGCTGAGATATTGAATTCCTTTTGCTGTGTAATGTTAGTCTAGCTGAGTGGATGTGGCTGGCTTTGTCCTGGCTGCCTGGCAGAGCCCAGTGCCTCCACACACAAGCTGGACAAGAGAGGCTTTGAGAATAAAAACTGCACTTCATTTGCATATAATCACACCACTTACATTGACAATCTTCTAGCTCTGCACTCCAAACTGAGTGCTAGACATTTATTTGAAATGCTGGAAAGTTCTCTTCCCTTTAGCACAGGTGCATTCCTATAAATAGCCTGCAGAGAAAAGCCACATAACATAAAAGGGCTCAAAAAAGCAATTTGCAGGAAAGTGAAAAACCTCACACAGATAAAAACCTCTTGAATGAACTACAGCTAGAGTGGCAGAAACTATCACATAATCAGTGCAAACTTTTTTTTTTTTTAAACAAAATAAAGCTAAGATTTAAAAAAAAATCTTAAAGGAAAGAAGTTTTGCTTACTGAATGTCTTGGTTTGAACAGACAGGTGTCTGCTAAGGAAGGCAGGAGGCTCCCTTGAAATGGAAAATGCAAACCCCTCCCTCTGAATTGTTATAATTTTGAAATTAAGGGGCTCTCAGGCAAAGATATGGGAGCAGGAATAACAGTTCTTTACTAGAAGAACTAAAAACAAAACAAAAAAAAAGAAAAAAGAAAACAAACCAAAATGTAATACTACCAAAAAACCCCCCAAAAAACCAAACCAAAAAAACCCAAAAAAACCCCAACTACTGTCAGAGTCAGAGCATGCCCTGACCCCCTGTGTGTCAGGGTGGTGGCACAGTCCCATCCCAGGGGGGCTCAGGGTGGTGGCACAGTCCCATCCCAGGGTGGCTCAGGGTGGTGGCACAGTCCCATCCCAGGGGGGCTCAGGGTGGTGGCACAGTCCCATCCCAGGGGGGCTCAGGGTGGTGGCACAGCCCCATCCCAGGGGGGCTCAGGCTGGTGGCACAGTCCCATCCCAGGGGGGCTCAGGGTGGTGGCACAGTCCCATCCCAGGGGGGCTCAGGGTGGTGGCACAGTCCCATCCCAGGGGGGCTCAGGGTGGTGGCACAGTCCCATCCCAGGGGGGCTCAGGGTGGTGGCACAGTCCCATCCCAGGGGGGCTCAGGGTGGTGGCACAGTCCCATCCCAGGGGGGCTCAGCCCTCCTGCAGTGCCAGCTGTGGTTCTGCTGGAGCAGGGATCCTGCACAAGGGGGGAGTTTTCCTCTGCAGCTCCAGGGCTGCTGGAGATGGGCCTGCTCTCCCTCTGGGAATGTAGGGCAGCAGAAAGCTGCTCCTCTGGGAATGCAGTGGGCAAAGGCTGCTGGGCTGTTCCCAGGGCAGATTGGATCCAGGTAGGAATGCTTGGCTCCTCCCCTGGGCAGAGCATCTCCCCATGGGATGGTGGGATTTGATCAGCCCTGCAGGGACACTCCCTGGCCATGGACAGCAGAGATCTCCTGGAGGGAGGATGGGCTGTGGGAGAGATAAAGAAAAAACTGCCCCATGGACAGCAGAGAACTGCCCCAGCTCTGACAGGTGGCAAACAGAACACACACCCAGCTGCACCTTGTAACCTGAGGCACTGAAATATCAACCTGAGATGGCAACTTTTGAATTTCAGTGGACACAGCCTCCAGAGAGAGGCCCTGAATGTGTGCTGGCTAGCCAGCTCTCCCCAGGACGGATTGCCTTCATTTCTTGTGCCACAAATCAGGGCTGTCCCAGGAGGCTGAATGCCTCCCCTGTCTGGGGTAGGACAAAGACACGTGAGCAGCCTCTAAACCCCACTGTGCTGCTCTGTTGGGCTGCTCTGAATAAACCCCACTTCTGCCTGAGAAGTGATTGCTGAGAGCAGGGTGGCTGTACAGGGATTGTGAGATCTGGGAGGGTAGGTTGTGCTGTAGGACTCAAATGGTAACATTGCCTTGAAGTCTTGTGCTTTTGGAGACCTGCCTGGTCCCAGGAACCACCCCACACACATGCACCAAGCAGGTTTTGTTCCTTGCAAACAGGCTTTGGCTGTGCTGCTGGCCTTGAATTTCCTGGGCCAGAGGAAAATCATTTCACTGAGCCTCAGCCTCCACTTGGGATTGCTCTGGAGCAGCCAGGTGAGCAATGGCATCTGGCCAGATGTGTGGGTATTTCTCCACTTCCACCCTAAATCAGCATCCCTCAATCAGCAAGCCTTTGCCACCCCAGATCACAGAGGGAGGGGCATCTCCCAGCCTGAGAGAGCAAAGGTTCCCTGCAGGTGTGTGGTGGGATGACCCTGGATGGATTCTTGGAACCCACCAGAGCCTCTCTCTCACTCCCCTCTGCAGCTGCACAGGGGGACAAAAACCAACAAAGGGCTCATGGGCTGAGAGAAGGACTGGGAGAGAGATCCCTTACCAGATACCATCATGGGCAAAACAGGCTCTAATTAGGGATATTAATTGACTTTGTCACTAACAAAACAGAGCAGGATAATGAGAAGCAAAATTAAACCTTGAAAACACCTTCCCCCCACCCCTCCTTCCTTCCCAGCTCTACCTCCTGCCCCCAATGGTGCAAGGAGACAGGGATGGGGGTTATGGTCAGTTCCTGACCCGTGGCTTCTCCTGCTGCTCAGGGAGAGGAGTCCTTCCCCTGCTGCACGTGGGGTCCCTCCCATGGGACACAGTTCTCCAGGAACTTCTCCGGTGTGAGTCCATGCCACAGGAGACAGCTCTCCAGGAACTTCTCCAGTGTGAGTCCATCCCACAGGAGACAGCTCTCCAGGAACTTCTCCAATGTGTGTCCATCCCACAGGAGACAGCTCTCCAGGAACTTCTCCAACATGAGTCCATCCCACAGGAGACAGCTCTCCAGGAACTTCTCCAACGTGTGTCCATCCCACAGGCTTACAGTTCTCCAGGAACTTCTCCAATGTGTGTCCATCCACAGGCTCACAGTTCTCCCAAAACTGCTGCAGTGTGGGTCCATCCCATGGGACAGTTCTCCAGGAACTTCAACTTCTCCAGTGTGAGTCCATCCCACAGGCCCACAGTTCTCCCAAAACTGCTGCAGTGTGGGTCTCTCTCCCATGGGTCAGTTCTCAAGGACAGGCTGCTCCAGTCTGGGAGCAGGGCCCCTCTCACCACAGGCCTCCCATGGGGTCACAGCCTCCTCCACAATTCCTCTGCTCCAGCCTGGGCTCCTACAGGGGCTGCAGGTGGATCTCTGCATCCCTGTGGATCCCCACGGGCTGTGAATGGATCTCTGCATCCCTGTGGATCTCCATGTGCTGCAGGTGGATCTCTGCCTCCCCCATGCCCTCTGTGAGCTGCAGGTGGATCTCCAGGGGCTGCAGGTGGATCTCCATGAGATGCAGGTGGATCTCCAGGGGCTGCAGGTGGATCTCCATGAGATGCAGGTCGATCTCCAGTCTCTGTGAGCTGCAGGTGGATCCCCACGGGCTGTGGGTGGATCTCTGCCTCCCCTATGCCCTCCATGGGCTGCAGGGGCACAGCTGCCTCACCTTGGGCTGCAGAGGAATTCCAGCTCTGGTGCCTGGAGCAGTTCTGCCCTTCCTCCCTGCCCTTGCTGAGCTGTTCCTCTCCCATGTTCTCACCCCTCTTCCCTGGCCACAGCTGTGCAGTTACCTTTTCCTCCCTTCTCGGATCTGTTCTCCCAGAGGTGTTCCCACCATTTCTAAGTGACCAGCCCTGGCCAGCAGCACGTCCTTCTCTGGAGCTGCCAGGATTGGCTCTGCTGGACACAGAGGAAACTCCCAGCAGCTGCTCACAGAAGCCACCCCTGGAGCTCCACCCTGCCAAAGCTTGGCCATGCAACCAAATAGTTCAGCTGGTGAGAGACTCAACCTGCCCGAGTTTCTTTATCCAGGCAACAACTGACAGGAGAGGACACAGTCTTAAGCTGTGCCAAGGGAAATTTGGGTTGGAAGAAGGTTTTTTACTGAAAAAGTGATAAAGTTCTGGAATGGCCAGCCCGGGGAGGAGGTGGAGTCACCATCCCTGGGTGTGTTTAACGAAGCCTGGATGTGGCACTGGGCGTCAGGGTTTAGGTGAGCTGTTGGGGCTGGGTTGGGTTTGATGATTTCAAGGTCTCTTCCAGCCTGGTGGTTCTGTGTGATTCAGAGTCCAGCCCAGCTCAGTGTTTTGCCCCTGCTCCAGGATGGGAGTGGGAGTGGGAGTGGGAGTGCTCCCGGGGCAGCCCCAGGGCTCCCAGGGGATGGAGCTGCAGCTGCAGAGCCATGGATGGAGCTCAGGGCAGGGCGGGCTCAGGGCTCCTCTGGGCTGAGCAGCAGAGGGCAGCTGGAGCCCGGGGATGTGGTAGTCAGGCCCTGGTGAAACACAGAGCCAGCTGGGGTCACAGAGCCAGCCTGTCCTGCACGAGGTGTCCCTCTCATCTCACACAGGCCTGGTGGCAGCACCAGCTCTGCCTTCATACGGCTCTGACAACTTGCAGTCAAGAAATTGGTGGAAAAAAGGATTTTTTTGTATAGAAAACAGTGATGTTTCCAGATATTTGTGTCGGCTGCCTGTGAACAGGGACTAGAGTAATTCAGAAAGGTGTAAAGAAAATGGCTGTAGTTTCTGCCTGTATGAAAAGACTCTTTTAGAATTATATTTCCCTCTATTATTATAAATGTTATGAAAAGTGCCTTTCTGGTTGTGGTCACCTAACTAAAGATTTCCCTCTATATACAATGGGATTAGGTATTTCATGAATGAGAGAGTCTACAAGAGAGTGGAAGCAAAATTAGTATTTCAAATGGTGTTGACAAGTTGGGTAAATGATTTAGAAAAAGGAATTCAGTCAGGCAGAAAGACACATGCAGAGTTTTACTCATGTATAGGAATAGTTGTGAGCACAAATGTGAGATATGGGTGGGCTTGATATGCTGCAGATCTGAAAAAGGGGATCTGCAGCTTGGAACAGATTGTAAATGGAGCATGTCTGGAAATGAAATAGAAGATTATGCTGTGGTAGGAAAAATATCAGTGTGATTATGGGGTATTGATTTCTTGAGGTTATAGGAAGAACCTCCTTCAGTTTTGGGTGCCAAGACAGAAAGAAAGATGAAAAGAAAAGAAAAGAAAAGAAAAGAAAAGAAAAGAAAAGAAAAGAAAAGAAAAGAAAAGAAAAGAAAAGAAAAGAAAAGAAAAGAAAAGAAAAGAAAAGAAGAAAAGAGAAAATTCCCAGCTCAATCCAAGAGAGCCTAGAAAACAGAGGCAAACACAGCAAACAACATCTGAAGCACAGCAGTGGCTGAGAGTATTTAGAGCACAGATATTGGGGTGGGGAGGGCACAAATAGGTCTTCAAATACATAAATGATAGCTGTGAGGGGGAAGGAAATAAATAGTCTGCTCTTTCCACTGCAAATGGGAAAAGAAATCATGGATTTACACTGCAGTTGGAAATACTCTGGCTGGAAATTGAAATAAACCTTTGCAATGCTGAAGACAGAAACTAGCAGTACCCCTCCCTGGGAGGTGTCATCCAAAGCAGGTGAGACAAAATTCTGCCAGCTCAGGAAGTGCTCGGGCTGCCCTTTGTTAGATGAGCTCCTCCAGCCTTTTGCACAAGTCTGTGCTCTCACATGCAGAGACTGAGGGAATCATAAATGACATTATTTCCTTGGGGAATGTGTTCCTGCTGGGGGGCAGAGCAGTGTGCTGCCACACCTGGAGCATAACTCAGTCCCACAAACCTTGGCACGAGTCCTCCTTGTTTTGTGCACCTGGACAGGAGCCCCTCACCAGTGGTGGAGCCCCGGATTTTGGTACTCCCTGCCCACTTTGGCACAGTCTGTTCCCTGATGTCACCAGTGGCTGTGGCTGACTGAAGTCTGGAGTTTCCCCCCTGCACTCTATAAAGAGAAATTCAGCAAGAGAGAGCAACAAAAAAACGGGGAAAAGAAAAAAGAGATGTGAGAAGAATTAATGTAGCTTTCTTCAGGTGCTTCTTTGCCATCTGGAGGCCAGAGCAGGCTGTGCTGAACCTTTCTGGTTATTGGCTTATCACCAGGGCTGGAGCAATGTCTATGAGAATTGTTCTGTTTTTAGATTAGCCCTCTGAAGCAGAGAGGGAATTTGACATTTCTTGGTTAAGGTTAGACCCTGCTTGCCATCCCTTCTCCCACGGAAGGGAGCAGAGGGAGAGCACAAGCATTTCAGAGGAGCTGAATGCATTTCAGATCTACCAAAACTGACACTAAGGCATTGTTGCTTCACACTTGTCTTTCCTTTCCACCTCCCTCTCATTTAATCCCAACTTGGGTTCCCACCTTTCCCCAAATCCCTTTGGCTTGGCTTTGAGGTGAGCTCAGGTCTCCCAGCCTACTGCACACATGACTTTGGGAGGAAAGGAACAAGCTAAAGTAGGATAAGGAAAAACCTTTAGAAAATCAGTTTTTAGGTTCTTTTTCTCCTCCAAATGTGTTGGACATACTGCAAATGAGTCCTTTTAAATGCCTTTGTAGACATCCAAGCAGAGGTGTGAGTTCCCAGGCACTCTCCTTTGGGCAGGCCAGCAGAAACCTGCCCCAAATATCTCTGCCTGCTTTCTAAGTCCCACTTTGTCCCCCCCTCTCCCAGGCATGCTGGAGTTAATTTCAGACAGAGGTGAGGTTCCCCTTTAGTGGTTTGACACTTTGTTCAGCCCTGCAGTGCAGCAGCACAGCTGGGCCTTCTGGAAAGCAATCTCGAGCTCTGGCAGCTCTGGCTGGGTGCAGATGTTTCCCACCCAGAGCAGGATCCAGCTCAGGACTTCCCTGCTGGGCTCTGGCTGCAGTTTGTGCCTGCTGAGAGGCTGCACCGAGCCCTGGCAGGTGCAGGGACGTGCTGAGGAAGCCCTGTGGAGACAGAGGGGTTAATCTGATGTGTCTCAGTGCTCATGGAAAGCAGAAGTGTCCCTGGTGGGCCATTTGACATCAAGGAGCAGTCTCTGGTTTGGGAGGTTCCTCAGCTCCAGGCTTGTGGTGTTGTGAGGTCCCCAGGACGAGGTGAGAGATGAAAATGTGACTCCAAGTTCTCAGAAGGCTGATATATTATATTAATTATATTATATTATATTATATTATATTATATTATATTATATTATATTATATTATATTATATTAATTATATTAATTATATTATATTATATTATATTAATTTATTATTAAATACTATACTAAAACTATATTAAAGAAAGAGAAAGGAGACATCAGAAGGTTAAACAAGAATAATAATGAAAGCTTGTGACAGACCCAGAGAGGCTGACACAGCTGGCTGTGATTGGCCATTAATTAAAAACAATTCACGTGGAACCAATCAAACATTCACCTGTTGGTAAACGATCTCCAGACCACATTCCCAAGCAATCAGATAATTATTGTTTTCATTCCTCTCTGGGGCCTCTCAGCTTCCCAGGAGAAAAAATCCTGGCAAAGGGATTTTTCAGAAAATACCATGGTGACACAGGCTGCAGTAGCCTGGGCAAGCATGGGCTGGTTTTGCAGCCTTTCATGGCAAGGATGGTGTTCAGCCTGCAGGGCAGGTTCCCTGCAGACCCTGTGTTCCCTGGGCTCAGGTGCTGGGGACAGACAGTGTGAAAAATGTGTATTTTATGATTGGCTTTTCGCAAATATTAAAATTGTAGTATATGATAGAGATAATTCATGCTTTGTAACTGTATAAAAATTATAAAGATCCAACCATGCATCTGACCCCCATGGCCAGAAGCAGGACTTTTCATTTCCAAAAGATTTCCCGGACTCGCCCAGATAAAATCATGACCATTAACGAGTGAATGAGCCTTTCCTGGGTGATCAGTGACCATTTCCCAAAAATGTCCAGAACATTCACCCAACAACACCTGGGAGAGGTTACATTGAAAAGCAGCATCATCCTGGCTGCAGCTGAAAGGAAGATTATTTTGAGGAGCCCAAACAGCCATCCAAACCTATGGACTGACTTTTGTACAGGACTGCATTTGTATAGTTCCCGTTATACATATGTAGGAACTTACAGATATCTTAGGTCATTTCTGCTCCAGGCAGAATAAACTGTATATAAGCTGGCTACCTGGAGCAGTTGGTGTCACACTCTGGGGAGACGCTGACACTACATCAGTCTGTCCCAAGTTCACCCAGCATCCAAGTCCGGGGTTGACGCTGTCTTGGCTGTGGCGGTTTTATAATATTCTATTTTTGGTTGTCGATCTAATAAATTTATAAAATATTTTTTATAAATTTGGCTGCCAATTTGATAATTTACAACAAAATGAATATTATTTGTGTTGTGTTAGAAAATTATGCTGTGTTAAATATAGTTTTAGGGTGTTAAATATAGTTTTAGGTTATAACAAAATGTTAAAATAGAAACTATGCTATGTAAGATACTTTTGTTTTTAAAGAAAGGACTCACAGTGAGATAGCAGCCACAGGACACCTCAGTCTTTCAGAGAATTTATTGCACCATTATCAGGAGAAACAAACTTCTTCCTGCCTCACTCAGCCCTGAAGATGCCGTCAGGATTCAGAGGAAGCAGCTGACACTGCCCAGACAGAATCCTGTGTTTGAATGGAATTTATGCATCATGGATGAGGTGTATGAATATGCAACAGGCTGTTGTTTTTAAGGGTTAATCCTCTGTTAACGTGGGGCCTTTTTTGGGCTTATGTTGCCCAGGAAAAAGGTGCCTGGACTGTCTGTAACTCTTTGTTTTTATTGTATCCTATTGTCCTAATCCCAATTGTCCAAATTATTATTACTCTAATTATATTGCTATTTTAAAAACCATTCTATACTATTAAACTTATAAAACTTTAAAAACAAGTGATGGGTGTTTTTCAGAGCCAGCACTGCAGCCCAGGGACTGGGGCAGCAGGGCTTGGCTGGATTTCTGCTTCCTGTCAGCCTGAACTGGGAAAAACTCTGCTGGGGAGAGGAGCTGTAGGGTGAGAGGCTGATTTCTGTGCAAGGCTCGTCCTCAGGAGAAGGCAGTGAGGCCATGCACTTGCACTTTTTCTCTGGCTGCCCAAAAAGAGGAGCTCTGTGCTGAGAGGGGGGTTCAGGGGCTCACAGAATTGCTAAGGCAGGGTGGCAGAGCCAGATCTGAGCTCTGGCTAGCAGTGAGGGAAGATGGCTGAGTTCAAAAGACCCAGAGTGAAGTTTCTTCAGACACTTGAAAAGGCAGCTTAGCACAGAGAGTCACCATCCCTGGGTGTGTTTAACAAAGCCTGGATGTGGCACTCAGTGCTGTGGTTTAGTTGAGGTGTTGGGGCTGGGTTGGACTCAAGGATCTTAAAGGTCTCCTCCAGCCTGGTTGGCTCTGTGATTCTGTAATCACTGTATTGGAAAAAAAAGAGAAAAGAAAAAAGCCTATTTTTAGTCTGGAAGTCCCATGTGGAGAACATTACTAAACCTTTGAGTTCATGCAGAGTATCTTGGAATTGGGAGTTCAAAAAAAAAGCAGTTTATTTAAAAAAAAAGTATCTATAGTCAACTACCCATGCTATCTGCTGAGAAATTAGTCATGGGGAATTCCTCATTTCTCTGATTTTACAAGCTCAATGCATCAGGAGATAATTGTATTTTATCTTCCCTGACTGCATGCTGCAGCCACTGCCATGTCTCTCCTGGATGTGTACATGCTTTCTGTTCCTCTTATGTCACACCACTACTTTTTGTCACCAACACAGGAGAACAGGCAGAAAAAGGAGTTATTTTCTCTTTATTCCGACTGATGCATAGTTTACTTCTCCACTGGAGACTGAGGTTTGTGTCCACAATATTTCTCCTCAAACCAGGACTTTAGAAATTACAGATGATCACTCATGGTTTGTTCTTTAACCATTGTCTTAAAATGAAACCTCAAATATTTTTTTTCTTATTTTTTGTGACAACTTTCTGGTTGATTGAACTTCCTGAATTTAGTGACATCTATGCTTATTTGCTCTTACATGTGTATTTATTGAGCCAGATGTGCTGGAAACAAACCATTTGGTGGCTTAGGCTCTGTTGATCAGAGGCAGGCTACTCTGGCACAAGGGAGAGAAGCAAAAGATGGAGGAGGTTGAGAGGTGGTTCCTCCTGCATTTTGCAGGTTGGTGGTTGGTAATTTGTCTGTGGAGGTTGGTAAAAAAATAATTTAGTGGGGGATGGTGGTGCAGAAGGAGGGACCTGGGACTTTGCCCTGCTGGGTGTTTCACTCCCACAGGGATGGGTTGGAGGGACAGACTTTGGATAACTCACTGCTCCATGTGAGGAGCAGGATTGCTGGCTGGGGTTTATTAGCTCCTCACCTCCCTCTCTCCCTGCTTTTCTTCTCTTCAGCTGAGGGCTGTTCTGCCAAGCTGTGACAGTGAAGGGACTTGAGTGAGCACCAGGACACTCTGAATTCCCAGGGCTTGAGCAGAGGGGGATTTATGGTCCTGTGAGACCCCACTGGCCCTGCACTGGGAGAGCTCAGACTGCTCGTTGCTGTCCCTGGGAAGGAGGGTGAGGCTGCACCAGAATTAGCTGTGAATGCTTTACAGAAAACAGTGGATTTTCCTGAAACCAAGGCCCCAGCCACCTGTGTCAGCATTGCTTTGGAGCATCTTTAAGGACAAGAGGGAGAACACAGGCCTGAGGAAGAGCTCTGGCACCTCCTGCCCTTATCTGTGACTTCACCCTGTTGAGAAGAGCCTGTTTTTACCTTGCAGGCCAAAATGCTGCTGTTTGCCAGGTGTTCATGCTGTTTGCTGCAGCTCATCCCTCACCATGTCCCTGCCTCACAGCAGTGCCACAATCTGCAGCTCCAGGGCAGCACAACCTGCTGCAGGAGGAAAGGGGCTGCACAGCTCAAGTTCACTGGGAAAAAGAAATGTCCTCCTGTCCTAGGGTGATGTTAGGATGCTTGTATCCCCATTCAGGTGTTCTGTTTATGCTGGATATTGTGTTCTGTGCCTTCAGGACTGGCTCTGAAGAGGGAAAGTTCTGTTTTGGCTTCTTATCAGCCACTCCCCCACGGCTGGTTGGACATACAGACAGGGGAGTACATAGTGCTGGTTTTGCTTTTTGCCTTGCTCTTGCTCCTGCTCTGCTTCTGCTCTGCTTCTGCTTGCTCTTGCTTTCTGCTTCTGCTCATTAGTCAGTTTAGCTAAACAGTCCAAATTTCCTCCTGGACTGTTTTTCCTTTCCCATTTCTGGACCCACTTGAGCCTGCTCTGGACTGGGCCCTGGCAAACACCCAGAGTTGGCACCTTGAGGCTGCAGCAGCTGCCCCAGCACCGGAGGGACTGATAACAGAGCCACCACCCCAGGAGAGGCTTTCTGCATTTGTCATCTTTGTCAGAGCAGTGACAGAGTGGTGTCATCCAGTATTGTTCATTTTGTGTGCTGGGGTGCTGTGCCTGTTAAACAAACAGGTTCTTTCCACTTCTCTCCCAGGAATCCTTCCCAAACCAGTTGGGTGCAGGGGCTGTGTGGGTTTGCTTTCTGGGGGGGCCCTTTTTGGGGATTCTCTCCCAAATATTGCCCTAGACCAGGACAAAATTTGGCACCCAATGTGAGGTTCGAGAGAGAGTGGAAAAACCCTGTTTTGAGTGCATTTTTGTTGCCTAAACCAGGACACCTCCTGTTGTGGTTTCCACTTCTGCCATGGCAGATTCAGGCTGTCAGCATGGTCACACCTCCAGTGTGACAGCTGGGGCTGTAGGTACACAGTGCAGCCTGGAAAGATCCCTGAATTTGTTGGTCCTGTTTGTAATAAATCCATTCTGAGCATTCTGACCATCTCATCTTGGCCTTTGGTCAGGAATGACCTTTTCTTTTACTCTTAATAAAGTGTGAGTCAGTGCCAAAGGGACAGATAAAAGTTGTGTGCCTCTTGCAGAAAAGTTTTTTTGAGCTTTTGTTTGTTTGCTTGCTTGCTTTTAGTGTTTTTTTGGCTTTCTATCAGATCAATTTTTGCTGCAGTTGATAACACACCAAAAATGCCCTGGGCTGGGTGACTGATCCATGCTGGGGCAGGATGCTTAGCACTGCTCAGGATAACTCAGTGGCAGCAACCACTTCTGACCACCAAAATCTGCCTCTGAGTGCAGCAAAGGCTGAGCTGCTTCTGGGATCATTTAAAGAGGATGATGATGAGGAGGAGGAGGATGATAATAAAAGGGAAAAAAGATCCCCCAGACTTGGAAAGGACAAGTCCAAATGGCTGATGGAAGTAGCAGTAGTTTTTCAATGAACCTCTCATTTTCTTGGTTAGTGATCATACCTCTGCGCACCCAAGAATTTGCCATGAGTCACCTTTTCTAGAACCAGTAGATAGATCAGTTTGCTTGTTGGTGAGATTGTTTTAGTTTTGTGTGCTGGTCTGCCTCTTGTTTCTTAGGTGAGGTTTCTTTGGGTTCTTTTTTGTTTTCTTTCTCTTTCTTTTGCCTGCATTGATGGAAATTCTAGTGGTGCACGTGCTGCCTCACTGGGAGCTGCACTGGGCACCTTGGGGCTGGGCTGGGAACATCCCAGGGTGTTGGAATGTTGGGGGACACAAGATTGTTACAGATGGATAATGAGATGATTGGCTCTCACAATAAAAAGATAACTATTGTGTGAATATTAAGAAAAGCTTTAGTGATGCATGGTTATGTTATTGTAGTTTAGATGTCCTCTGTTCTCCCCACAGTTCCCTTTCCCCCCTGTATTGCTGCCATCAAACAGCCTGGGCTGTCTAGGACAGGTACAAGAAGCTGCACAGGTGTCCCTTGCATGGGGCAGGTGGGAATGGCAAGGCTTGGTGCTTAGGGGGTGAGGCATGGCAACACCTGACCTCCAATCCAGGTACAAAGCAGTCTGCACTGATAAATGGCAAAGCAGAGCTGCCTGACAGACTTTGGCAGGGGCCAGGGCTGGCTGATGAACCCCCAGGGGTACAAAAGCCTGAGCATCCATCCTGAAGATGAACTGGCCATGTGGTGTGCACGAGGGGCAGTTCCCAGCACTGCAGCTTTTTCCTTATGTAGTCCTTTGTTGTGTTTTTGTTAAGGTTTAATAAACCTCTTTAAATTTTCAAAGTGAGCAGTAGTTTCTCACAAGACAGATGATGGACTTTGGGCCTGGTTAACATAAGAGAGTTGATAACAGGATGCCTTGGCAAAAGCAAACAGAACTTTGAAAATTAGACCTGCATTGCAAGAAGATGAAATCAAATGGGTTTACCAGAAAAAGAAAATCCTATTAAACTCTGCAAGGAAGAGATGCTGATATATGCATAAGTTTGTATATGTGATTTTAACTAATCATTGTAGTACACATTATTAGTCTCCCTGAAATAGTATATAAACATTTGTATTTGTCCTGGTTTAGGGCAAATTTGGGAGAAAACCTCCAAAGGGACCGTCCAGAAAGCAAACCCACATGGCCCCTGCCCCCAACCGGTTTGGGAAGGATTCCTTGAGAGAAGTGGAAAGAACCTGTTTATTGAACAGGCACAGCACCCCAGCACACAAAGTGAACAATACTGGATGACACCACTCTGTCACTGCTCTGACAAAGATGACAAATTCAGAAAGCCTCTCCTGGGGTGCTCGCTCTGTTATCAGTCCCTCTGGTGCTGGGGCAGCTGCTGCAGCCACAAGGTGCCAACTCTGGGTGTTTGCCAGGGCCCAGTCCAGAGCAGGCTCAAGTGGGTCCAAGAAAGGGAAGGAAAAACCAGTCCAGGGAAGAATTCGGACTGCTTAGCTAAACTGACTAATGAGCAGAAGCAAAAAGCAAGAGCAAAGCAGGAGCAAGAGCAAAGCAAAAAGACAAAGCTGCACTATGTACTGCCCTGTCTCTGTGTCCCACCAGCCGTGGGGGAGCAGCTGATAACAAAACAAAACAAAACTTCGCTCATCAGAGCCAGTCCTGAAGGCACAGAACACAATATCCAGCATAAACAGAACACCTGAATGGGGATACAAGCATCACAACATCACCCTGGGACATTATCCCACAATAAAATGGGATTCTGATCACCAGATCAGTGTCCCTGTCCCTCTCCATCACCAACACCAGGACTGCTGAACTGAACTTGCCCTGCAGGCGTGGGAACCTCCCTCCCTCCTCTCTCACTGCCTCCCCCTGCTCATGCCCAGCTGCTCCCCGGGCAGGGGAATCTGCTGCTTCTGCAGCTGGGGAGCAAGGGGGACTCTGCTGAGCAGCTGGACCCTGGGGGACAGTTTGCTGGCAGTGCTCTGGTGACCATGGCAAGCACTGGCTTCTGGTAAAACAGAACACCCTGAGGAAGGAAAGGCTCTGAAAAATAAAACTGCTGCAGTTTGCTCTCTAGAAACTGTCACCATTGAAACTTTTTAAGGAAAGACTGGCACTTGGTGCCATGGTCTAATGGACATGGTAGTGTTTGGTTATAGGTTGGACTTGATGATCTCAGAGGTCTTTTCCAACCTGATTGATTCTGTGATTCTGTGATTTCTAAAGCTTGCTTTTTCTCTGGACCTCGCACCCCCATTTCTCTCCTCTGTCACAGCACAAAGAGGCAAAAAGAGTTTCCAGTTGCAGCAGGACCCTGGGACTGGCTGGGCATGAAAAGTGGCACTGGTTGGGTGCTTCCTATGACACAGTCTGGAGGAGGAAGGGCAGGTAAATGCACACCTGGAGCCAAGGGGGTGCATTTATTGCATAAGGGATGAGCCTGATGCCTGACACCAGAGCTTCCCCATGCATCCTTCCACGGAGGAGAGGTTTGTGGGGTGGCTCCAGTGCAGATCCAGGAATGAGCCATGCAGGGGGAGAGGCACAGTGCCTGTGCTGGGAACAGCCCGTGCAGACCAGCACCATCAGAGCCAAAAGCAAGGGACAAGGGGTGTGTGCTGCACTGGGAGCTGCCCCTCTGTCCCCTGTGTCCCTCCTCTGACACCAGCCGAGACCTCTGCACTGGCAGGGCCTTTGCCAGCACTGGGGGGAAGTTTGAACTGCACAAAAATCAGCTTTTGTGATTTCTTTCTTCTGTCTGTGCCATCTGACCTGCTGTGCCTTTGTGCAGCTGAAAGCTTTGGCCCAGAAGTGACTCACACTCTTCAACCTCTGCCTAACACAGCCCCAGGTGAAAGCAGAAGATCAAGCCCTCCTTGCATCATTTTTACCAGGAAAATAAAGATGTTAAAATGTTAAATAGGGAAATGTTTCAAGGGAAGGTAAAGGGAGAAGTGAGGATGTGTTTTTATGAGGATGTGTGTTTATGAGGAAGAGGAAAGTGTTGAAATACACCAGTGAAAATAAGTCAGCCTGGCATTTATTGGTGAACAAAAGCCCATGTGAAGCGATTAAAAAAAACCCAAAGCAACCAGAAATGGGCTGGATATCATAACTGGTTTCAGTGTTTTCACTTGAAATCTGCTTCACACTGATCATAGAGATAAATTGCCACCAGCAGCACAGTCCAAACCTGGGGTGAGTCTTTAAATATGAACTCTGGGAAACCTTTACCTTTTCAAAAGAGAGGGCTTTTTCTGCTGTGCCCACATCTTTGTGGGAGGTCTTTTCTGTCTCTCTATTTTTTATTTTTTTTAATTTTTTTTTTTTAAAACCAGTGGGGAATGCAGACAGGTTAGGATCCCTGTCCCACGCAGGCAGGGGGTGGGACCCACTTCCCTTTCCCTGGGGGAAGGCAGTGGGTGTCCAGGGGGGTCTTTCCTTGGGCAGCCCAGCAGGAGCTGAGCATCTGAAACCAGGGGAGCTCACTGCAGGGCTTCCATTTCATACACTGGGCTCTGCCTAGCAAGGTAAAGGCTCTGCCTCTACTGAAAACTCCCTGCTGTGGCTGAAACAGATCTGGGGTCCCTGATGGGAGAGGTGAGAACAGAAGAATCTTTAAAAACAAAAGAAAGTGCCTACCAAGCCCCAAATGTGTATCTGGAGCAGTTTTGTTGTATTTGAGCTGGGAGTGCTACAGACCATCCTTCCCCCCAGGAGTTAGGAGGTCAAATCATCCCTCGCTGCTCTCTGCTTACCAAAAATATCATCTGCTCTTCCCTAAGGGGCAAAACTCACCATTTGATCCAGCCAAGTGGCAAAAGAGAGAATTCCAGTCCTGTTATTAAAGGCACTTATCTTTGATTATTACCCAGTTTATTTTACCTTTAACATGTTTCAAAGTTCTGTTTGTTTCAAAACAAAACGGAAGCCAAAGCCCCTCCTTCTCTAAAATGACAAAAGCCCTGTGAATGTAGCCATGATTTGAGATGGAACCTGTAAGTGCAGGGGCAGAGAGCAGGGATGCACTGGTGGGTGTGCTGCTCCCAGCACAGAGCCTGCTCTGGCTCCTCGGCCTGGCAGAGGGGACAGGGAGCAGCCCCAGGGCACTCCAGCCTGGCATGGTCAGTGTCCCCAACGTGGCAGGAAATAGCCTGGGAGTGTAGAATAAAGGACTTCATTCTCCCTGACTGCTCAGTGGGGAGTAGAAAGGTGTTGGGGCATCAGCTGCATTCTTCCATTCAGCAGAATAATCAGCAAGGAAAGGAAGTGAGCAGCAATAAAAAATGTTACTGTTAAATGACAGCTTAAACAACAATCTCTTCCTTCCTGCCCCAAGATCACTCCTGGCTTTCTGCCCACACGGCTGGGCAGAAAGAGAAAATGCCTGCTGCTGCCACAGAGCCAGATCAGGTTAGGCAGCTCCTTTCCTGCTGCCCCTAAGGGCTCTTCTCAGGAAAAACAGGTAAAAAATAACCTTTGTGGCAGGCAGAAGTGTAAATGCAGGGAAGTCACGCAGCAGGTGCAGCAATGCAGAGGAGCTGTGTGGGTTGTGCAGGGTGGTGTGCTGGGGACAGAGCCTCTGCTGTGGCACTGAGAACAGCTGGTCCTTTGGTCCCCAGGCAGTGCAAGGTGACTTCTGGGAGAAATGTGGTGCTTCTGGAGCCTGTTTTTACACAGCAACAGAGAGCAAGGGTTTAACTGCGGGCTCTGGTACCCACCAAAGGCTAAAGACTTAGAGAATTGCTCTTGAAATTTTGAGGCTGATGGAAGTCAGGCCTGAAATATATGTGCCAGATTCTTACTGAACCAAAGCAGAGAGCCTGGCTGGAGAGCCAAAGGCCAGAAAGGTAGAATTAGAGAGTGCTTGCCTTGGTAGGAAAATGTTAGCAAGCAGAAGTGAGATTTAGAAGTTAGCAAAGCAAAGCTGCTGGCAGCCTGTGCCAGGGTTTCTGATGGACAGGGCTGCAGATGCTGCAGCCTTTCAGTTGAGGAATGAGGAGTGCCTGGTGTCAGACACTGTTCCTGGCGGGGGCACAAGGCACAGCTCATGCCCTTGGAGTGACACAGTGATGGCTCTGAGCTTCATTCAGAAACTGAGAGATTGCTTCTGCTTCAAGCTAACGATACTGAGCCACCCCAGCTTTCACTTCCCCAGCAGTGCCCTCTTTTTCTGTCTTAGATAAAGATGTTTTTGAAGTATGTCACAGCTTTTTGGTAACAGCTTTCACACTTTCCCCCCCCATCTGACATTCAGCTGAACTCTCATTTTTCAGTCAGCCGCCCCGGCTGACACAGGGTTCGTTGTTGAAATGTGACAACAAAAGCAAATGGAAAGCCCCAAGCAAGAAATCTGCTGTGAGATGTTAGCAGACCTTTGTGAGCACCAATATGAAAGTCAGAGGGAGGTTTGGATGTGTACCTGCATCCTGTGTGTGTGTGTGTGTCCTCCCTGTGCAGCCACCTCCAGTGCTGCAGCTGCTCCAGTTCCACCTGGCTGTGTAACAAATCCAGTTGGGGTTTTTGACAGGTATGACACTGGCTGCATCCAGCTTTGCCATCAATTCACAGAATCACAGAATTGTTATAATGTAGGAGCTGCCAGTGCAAGATGTTTGGGCTGTCTTGTCCTGCAGCTGCTGGGGGGTGGCATGGCCTGACCAGGCATGGCCTGACCAGGGCAGGGTGAAGTCATGCAGGCTGGGAGTCTGAGAGGTGGAGGTTCCAGCCCTGCTCACACCTGTGTCCTCCTCACCTGGCAAGCCCAGTGTTGGTGTTGTCCAGCCTTGGCTCCAGAGAAATGAAAGGCAGAGTGCATCCCATGCTATGAAGGTTAAATTGCACATACTCGAAAGCTGGCAGATGTGGTGAGAGGTTTTTGCAGCAAGATAAAAGCAAGCCAGGCAAGGCCTGCACTGCCTGGATAGTCATGGTCTGCCTTCCAGGCAGTGCTGGGAGAATCAGTACCTTGTTGGCAAGTGCCTGGATCCCCCTTGTCTCCCAGAGGTTGCTGAGCCCACCAGAAATACCTGTATATCACTGAAATACCTGTGTAACACTGAAATACCTGTATATCAATCACTGACATACCTGTATATCACTGAAATACCTGTGTAACACTGAAATACCTGTATATCAATCACTGACATACCTGTATATCACTGAAATACCTGTGTAACACTGAAATACCTGTATATCAATCACTGACATACCTGTATATCACTGAAATACCTGTGTAACACTGAAATACCTGTATATCAATCACTGACATACCTGTATATCACTGAAATACCTGTGTAACACTGAAATACCTGTATATCACTGAAATAACTCTTGTTGAAATGTGACAACAAAAGCAAATGGAAAGCCCCAATGACTGAAATACCTGTATATCACTGAAATACCTCTATACACTGAAATATCTGTATATCACTGAAATACCTGTATAGCAGTGAAATATCTGTCTATCACTGAAATACCTGTATATCAATCACTGAAATACCAGTATATCACTGAAATACCTGCACATCACTGAAATACCTGCATATCACTGCTGCCTCCTCTCTGCTAAATTCTTCTCTTACCTCTTCTCAGCATGGGCAGGAGGGTTTGGCCAGGTGGGTCATGAATTTGAAGGACACTCTTTCTACTAAATCAGCCTGAAAGGTGCAGATGGCAAAAGCAAAAGACAGTGAATAAATAGAACAGTAGAAACCAGTTTTCTAGCTGGGGAACTTGAGGGGCTTTTTGGTCCTTGTGCTGCATTTCAGCCCCAGCACTCCTGAATCCGTGCCTGAATGGTGAAGAACAGAAGTTCTGGAGGCTCTGCAGGGAGGAAGCTTGTCCGCCTCAGGCCAGGCACTCACGGTGTGTCTCCGGGCTGCCAGAGGCAGGGGCGTCACTGGAAGTCAGGCGGCTGAGCAGAGCCTGCTCGGAAGTGCTTTGTTTACAGGCTGCTTTGCATCTCCCCCACCCTTTTTGTCAGCGGTTGGTGGAGTCGAAGTGTTTTTTTCTTGCCTATCTTAAACAGCAGTTTGGTTTGTGCAGAGCTTTCGCCTCTGAGGAGCTCTCATCCATGCTGGTGAGACCAGAGGTATAGAAAAAACACACTGGCAATCAGGTGATCTCTCAAATCACCCCACAGAGCCCATACTGGGGAGAGAATGTTAAAGATCTGTTAGCTTTCCTGGGAACAATCCATCAGATCACAGAGGTGCAGATGTCATTCAGCAATGCAGGAGAGCCAGCAGCAGCAGGGCTGGGGAGGCAGGGTGTGACCCTTGGGCTGAGCCAGCAGCACAAAATCCATCTCTGCATGCACTGCACCCCTCGTCGCTGCTTTGATCTGCTCAAAGAAAATGCAAGTGTAGAAAAGGGGAGATGAACCAACTTCCTTAGGTCGTTGCAGCCAGAGCCTCTCCTCCTTTCACTCCCCATCATGTAGTAAACAAAGATCCTGCTTTCAAATTTTGGTGCTTACAGAGCAGATATCCCCATTTCTGAATCTCTGGAAGCATGCTGAGAAGCCTGCATCCCCTGGGAAGCTGGCAGGGTTTTGCTGCTGTCCTGTGCACTGAACAGCCACTGCCCAGGTGGATGGAGGGCTCTGCCCAACCATTGTCTGCAGCAGGGGGTTCCTCCCTTTGGCATTGCCCTGAACAGGAGGAGACACAAAGGCAGGGCTGGGTGCAGGAGCTGTAAGGATGTTTTTGTGGCAGCAGGGTTGGGCCCAGCACGTGCAGGTGGACAGCAGCTGTCCTAGGGTGACTTTATGATGCTTGTATCCCCAGCCATCTGTCCTGTTTAGGCTGGATATTAAGTTCTGCACCTCTAAGACTGGTTCTGAAAGTGAAGGGGAATAAAAAAAGCGTGCAGTTTGTTTGCAGAAACTGCACTTGCTGCTCTGCATTCCTTCTCACAGACTGTTGTCTGCAGCACAGACAGAAAGAAAGAACTCTCCTTTGCTTTTTAGTTAGGTTTTTTTTAGCTAACTGAAGCAGAAAAATTCCCCAGACTGTGACTTTTCTTTTTCTTGAAACTGATCAGCCTGCTCTGGACTGCAAACCAGAAAACACCAGGAGCTCACACCTGTGGCCCACCAGGCTGGGATGCTGCATTTCCAGAACAGAAGGGACTGATAAGAGACTGAGTGAGCTGAGTTACACCCCACCAAAAAAACTTTCTGAATTTGCCATCTCTTCAAAACAATGAGAAATTTTATTGTGTAGTATTATTCTTTTTTTTTTTTTTTTAATACTTGTGAATGGTTTTCTTGTTAAATAAACAGGATTTTTTTTCACTTTTCTCCAAAGAAATCTTTTCCTGAACCAGTTGGGAAAAGGGTCACTTAAATCTGCTTTCTAGAAAAACCGTGTTGGAAGTTTCGTCCCAAATTTGCCAAAACAAATTCAGCAGCCCAGCCTGGGGTTAGGAGGTGTGAGTGGAGGTGTGTGCATGGTACAGCCCAGCTCAGCATGTGTAGTTTGAAGCTGCTGAGTGGTTTCATCAACTTTTTAGGTGTTTGTGGTAAAATTACCACAGGGTGGGACACTCTGCTCTGCCTTAAAAAATCCCAGTCCCAGCTAGAGCTCATACCCACTGCCCCTGGCTTGGACAACAGGGAGCTGTCCCTCCTGGACAGGCAGCACAGCAGGTCCTCTACCACCCCATCTCCCCCCTTTTGCCATTTAACTCATTAAGAAACTGAATTCCATGCTAGAGACACAACTTTATTTAGGTTGATTTCTTTGGAACTGCTTTGCTACCACTTTAGACAGTCCTTTACATGATAAGACTGAAGAGAGCCCTAATACAGAGTCCTTGTTCCCACTGTCCTGCACCAACTCTTTAATTTTAATGCCATTTGACTCAAACATTTTGACTCACACAAGTTTTTCCCCCGTACAAGCAACTGCAATTTCTTCTGACCTTGTGTTGTAACGATGATCATTTTGTAGCTGTTACATTGCTGTAAAGTTCTTTAAAGCAAGCTAAATATGCCTGTTTTGGGATTGTGCATTATTGGCAACTAAAAGCCAGTAAGATTGTGACTTACAGAAACACCATTCTTTCTTTTTCCGCACGCTTTCACTCTGATTTTTTAATTCACTGATATTTGGAATAGCCTATTTCTTTGTCACAGCTGCACAAACACTGATCCAAGGTGGGGATGAGAGACAAAACCCAATCCTTTACCAGTGCCTGTGCTTCTTTTGGGTTTCATGGGAAAATGAAAGATGGGGGTTTTTGGCAGGGGAAATCTACCCTTTTATGCAAATTTGCATCAAGGCAGAGAATTGTCAACGGCAATCTAGATCATTAGATCAGAACCTGGACTGCTGTGGTTGTCTGATTCAGAGCTGAACCATGTATCTGAATGTTTCCCATTTGTAGAATGTCCCTCCACCTCACTCTTATAAAAAGCAAGTGTGAAACCCTGCTAGTGAGTCCCAGTTGAACACGGCAAATATAAAATGCGTGCAGTGTGTGTTTTGTGTTAATGTGTTACATGTGGGAGCTGAATTTCAGCTTCTTCACCGACCTCAGATTTGGACTTTGCTAGCTTGGAAGATGCTTCCTTAAATTCCTTGTTGACAAAGTAGTAACAAATGGCATCCAGGCAGCAGTTTGTGTTGGCGAGGATGGAGGCGAAGTGAACGAAGTTGTTGATGCTCTGTATTGCTGAGCAGTCGGAGCTGACGGAGTCCAGGATGAAGCGGAGGAGATGCCCGAGATAAAGAGGTAAAAAACAGATGATGAACACAGCCACGTTTGCAGACACAATGTAGACAGCTTTCCTGGTCAGCATTTCATTGCAACAGTTGTCAGTCTTCTTTCTCCTGAGCTCTGCAATGATTTGTATGGAGCAGTAACTCAAGATGAGCAGTGGTATGAAAAACCCTGTAATAATGGCACACAGTGTTATCACCGAGGGTGTCACAGAAGATTTTTCAAAGCAAAATTCATCCTCTCTTCGGTCCTCAAAGCTTTTAATGAGGGAAGTCTCACAGATGATGACTATCCAAAGGAATCCAGAGGCAAAAGCTGCCTTCAGCGGTGACCTGAGTGCCTTGGATCTCAAAGGGTACTTGATTGCAAGGTACCTGTCGGCAGCAATGAGGGTGATGATACCGATGCTCATAAAGCGGTTTGTGAAATAACCACCTTCCAGAACGAGGCACCAGCCATCCACCTTCAGGTGCTGGAACTGGGACAGAGTTTTGAACGGCAAGGTGAAGAGCAGCAAGCAGTCAGCCACAGCCAAGTTGACCATGTATACTCTGGTTTCTGTCCATTTGCCAAGTTTGCAACAGAACACCCACAGCGCCAACACGTTCAGCACGATGCCCAAAGCCAAAACTGGGATGTAAACACACAGCTGGAAAACTGAAAATATTTCATAGGCTGTGATATTGCAGCTGCTGTGGTTCATTTTGGGAGTATCAAAATGTACAGTTCCTGCAAAAGCAAATGAAACCTTATACAAGGGAGGTTCTGGTCTGAATCAGTGATTAATTCTAATTGAGAGAGTTTGGGGCTTTGCCAGCTTTTGCCTGACGGAGGGTACCTAGTGGGAAGAAGAGGGACAGGGACACAAGCCTAATCAGTTGTGAAGGAGAGAAATCTTAGATTCTCCCAGGGCCCTGTATGGGGAAGACTGCTCCTGGAGGGTGGCAGGGAAAAGGGCTTGGGCCCCTCTTTTGGCTCAGACTTGGATCAGGCAGCAGCAGATATCAGCAAGGAGTTATGTGAGCCACTGCAAACATTTGATAGTGGGAAGGGAATCCCTAAACAAACTCTCATCCCTTCCCTTTTAGCAGGGCTCAGTGGAAGCGAGCCAGTGACCTCACAGCTTAAAATGTCCCAGATGTGCAGCAGAAGGACAGCCGTCCTTTCCCTCAGTCCTGAGATGTCTCTGCGTCACTTCTCATTAGTGACACAAGCAATTAGTGTATCTCTTATTAGTGTATCTCTCACTGGTTTCAGCTGCCATCAAATTCTGTACTCAGAGGGCTGCACTGAGAATTGGAGTCCTGGGTCTGCTCGCTGCCTTTCTAGGATTGTCAAAGCTGCTCTTTATCTCAGAAGCATTACAGCCACTGTTCCAAGACAAAAGAAACTCACCTATGCCATGGCAGGAATGTGATGTGAAGAGGTGAGCTATGTTTGGTCTAGTGGGTGGTTTTACCACCTTGGATCTAACGGCAATATTGCTGTTTGCCCTCCAGCTTTGGAGGAGTTAATGCAGAAGCACATTCCAGGTACAACTGTTCATGGACAGAAGAGACCCAGGATGTCTGACATGTCTTTGGGTTTTCCCTGCAGGGAGAACGTGGCTCCATAGGGGAAGGTTCATGGGTCTCAAAAGCATCCCCAGCAAGCAAACCATAAGGCAGTGCTGCAGCATTTATGTGCATCTGTTGGTCTTGGTTAGCTTTGAAAATCATACAGCAGAGGAATCATGCCAGGAGACCTCTGAAGAGGTGAGGGAATGTGGTACAGCAGATACCTGCAGCAGCTCTGTCCTCTGGACATGAGAAATGTGTTACGAGCCCATAAGATAAAAGGGAAGATCGTAACAGGGAGACCTAGAAAAATCTAGCAAAGGCTGAGACAGCCCTCAAGCAACCCAAATCGTGTCAGATGTGGTCAGTATCAAAATGAACATTTGAAAATATATTGGCTCCAGCCCTCTCTTTCTCCATCTCTGGTGTCCCACCACTGCTGGGGAAAGGTAAAGCCTTGCAGAATGCAAATAACCATGTCAGTAAATAGCCAGGAGAAATTACCTGTTCTCTTGCTGTCCTTGGAGAGAATGAGTTCCTCCAGCCCAGCTGTGGAGTGCTGTGCAGGCAGGACGAGCGGTGCTCCTGCACATGACCAGTGAGGTGTCCTCTGATCACAATTTCTGGTGGCTGTGAGAGCAGCAACGTTGGCCGAGAAAGCACCTGCACTCCTCCTGAACAAAGGGCAGAGCTTCCTCTGTCATCACCATTGGTGTGGCTTGTCCCACCTCCTGCTGACTGAGGAGCCTGCAATAGCCCTGCAGGGAGGTGAAAGGCTTGTCTGCCCTGCATCCCTGCAGCAGTTCCTCTGGAGGTAGAATAGCTTTGGCTTTTTCCTTTGCTTTACCTTCCGTTGCCTGATGTCTCACTGGGCAATGCCTGTTGACTCTCCTCGCCCAACAGACTGTGCTTGGAGGGGACCCGTTGCCCTAGAATGTCCTGAGGTCTTCTCTCTGCCTTCCAGAGTGCCACCTCTGCTGGGATTGGAGCAGGAGTGGCTTCTGTTGTCACACTGGCTGAGCCCTGGGACAGCACAGCCCCAACAGCCCTGCAGCTGTTGGAGAGGTGAGGGCAGCGGTTTGCAGGCAGTTTTGTGATTATTATAACATGCTTCACTCTGAATCATAGTAGTTCTCTTGTCTTCCATAGCTCTTCTCAGCCAGCAATTCTGAGAAAATGTGGCACTGTGACCCTGTGACCTGCTGGCTCTGTGACTGCTCAGTGGTTGCAGGTGCCTGTGTCCCAGGGCTCCCCACGACAGCCTATTTACCAGAAAAGCTCAGACAAGTTGATCAATGAGCTTAAAGGTGCTGATATTAGCACTTTGAATTGCTGTCTTGGGCAAACGTATTTCCCCTTTCCACTTTGCTCTAAGGTCACATTAGAGCAGCTTCTGGAGTATTTCTGCATTGTCTGTTTGCACATTGCATCACAGCCCTTAAAAATAATTCCATGCCAGTGTACAGTCACAATATAATACAAACTTCTAAATTTCCAGGGACTGCTTTTGCCTTTCTTGGTGGATGCTTACAAGTAGTTACTGACATATTGGTGTGCCCAGCTCATTGATCCCCAAAGTCCTTGTTGGCACTTAAGTTTTCAAAGTCATCCAGCTTCTGGACTGTGATAGTTTCATCACTGTATAGAAAACTTGGCATCCTCCTCAAGTGTTGTTCACAGCCTCCTCTTGTGTGTTTCCAGGAAATCACTAGTGGTATAAACCATGAGCAGTCAAAGTCATGCCTGGAGGGGCTCAGCTCATAGAACCTGTCCAGTGTGATGCTTCCCATCCACAGCTTGGTGCTGTGGTTGCCAGATGAGGGTCTCATCAGCCCAGTGAGGTCTCAGGACAGGGAGAAGCCATGTCACTAGGCACAAAGCACCTGGCTGTGAGCAGCAGGTTCACCAGCATGTGTCAAAGCAAACTCAACACTAGCTACCAGCAGGCAAAGCTAGGAGAAGGTGCTGTCTGCAGAGAACTCACATGGCTCCTGCTGAGGCTCTTGGGTCTGTGCCTGATTCCTGGCCACGGCAGCATCAGGATCCCCATCCTTCTCTGCACCTTGTCTCCCCGTCAGCCACCATCATCTGCCGCTGCTCACGGTCCCCTCCTTCCACGCAGTCACAGGTTTTATCACCCCTGCCATGGACCACTGACGCTCACTTGGGATTTCCCCAGCCTCTGCAGCTCCCGGCCTGTCTCAGTCCTGCGAGTGCTGTCCCCGTGTGGCGCAGAGGAGGTGACACTTGTGCTGTGTCCCTGCTGGCAGCTCTCGGGCAGGGTTTTCCAGGCCTGGCAGCACTGCAGAGCACTGGTGCCTGTCCCCAGAGAATCTTGCACTGACACCAGCATCCACCACATTGTGCCTGGAAAAGCGATTTTCTTAATGGAAGTAGCCAGTGGGACAAAATATTCCTGCAAGTAAAGAACCACTGGTATGGCCTGCTGTCAGATTGATGGGCTCCTGCCTCCTTTCCCTGCTAGAAAATCTCCATCTCCTCCGCATCCCTGTGCCCTGCTGGCTGCAGCTGCTGGAATGTCGGAGTGGGGCAGAGCCCCTGGCAGGATGGGAGGGGTGCTGGTATCATCTCCACACACGGAGAGGGACACAGGGAGGGCTCTGGGCTGCCCTGCCTTGCAGGGTTTCTTTCCTGCCTTTCTCACAGCCAGAAGGGATGGTGCAACAGCAGATCTTGACCAAAAGAGAACTGTAGGGTTGAGAGCAAAATATGTCAGTCTTATTTTCAGCACGTCAAATGGCAGTTTGAGGCTAAGTGCAGCAATCCCACCCAATGACCAGCCCTGGCTGTTGGGGCTGTTTCCCCTTTCCCCTTCCCCTTCCTCAGCCTGTGGCAGAAAATGCTGTCGAGGCTCCTGTGCTGCAACCCTCCCCACGCTCCTGCAGTGATGCCTTGTGGGGCTACCTAAAACCAGAGGCCAGACAAAATTAAGGAAATAAAAAGCAGTTCTATTTATTGAAGGGCCTTCAGGTACCTTTAGGGCAGACAAAGCCCCCCAGGGGCTACACCCAAAAATGGATGATGGATCAAGGGGTTTCACACTTTTATAAATTTGGTTCTTCTGTATATTTGGGGTTAATCTGACAATTCCAGCTTCAGGTAATGAAGCCATGTACCCCAGGTCTGCTCCCCCCAGCTCACTTTTGTTTCCATCTCTCAGGCCTGAGGCAGTGAGGTGTCCTTGATTACCAGGCCTGGAGAGGAATTGTTGTGTCTGCCCAAAATGGGAAAGCAGCAGCTCACACTGTGTATGGAGTTTAGAGTTATACACTAAAGAACTGCAGGATTACAAATACATGGAAAACACAAAAGCTGAAGTTCTAAGGCATGAGCAGGACCAGGGACCAGCTGAGTTATCTGTGCCCACACACTGGGCAGGGCATGGAAAAGCCTGTGCTTCCCAAGAGCCTGATGCTGCTTCAGGGCTTGTGGAGTTCCCTAGAGGCTGCCAGGCAGCACTCACCCCTGGAACAGCTGTGCTGTGCCAAGGAAACAAAGTCAGAGATGCCTCCAGCACCTGAAAGCATCACCCAGCCCACAGCTCCCCAGTATCCTTCAGCACCCTGGAGCTCAAACCTCTGGTAAGAACTCAGGTCTCAGGCCTGCCCAAATGCCACCAAACAGCAAAATACTGTCTAATGCCAGCCCGTGCCTTCCATGCATAGGAGGGCTAAAAATGCTATATCTGATGGCTACTCACTCACTCTCACTCATTCACATAAAAGCAAGATTCTGAATTACTTTGTAGGTTTTTCCTTGTGTTGTTTGTTGTTTTTTTTCCTCTCAAGCTTAAATAGAAAACATTATTAGCATTTTTTTTTTTTAAGGGACAGGAAAGTTATATCTTGCAGAAATGTTGGTAAAATGCAGTGGCTCAGCCTTGCTGTTTGGGGCAGCTGATGGACTCTGGCAGCTGTGGCTGGTCCCCACTACCATTTCCCAGGCTCTTATGTTAGGAAATGGAAAAGATTTGGGGTTAAGGATGTCGCCATGCTCCTGGATTGCTATTGCAGTGCTGGATGGTGGCCAGCAGTTTGTTGTGGCCCAGGGTCTGATAACTCATCTGTTCCATTTACTGGGAGCACTCAGGGAGCTGAGGCTTTGTTCAGACTGAAGCAGGATGCCAAAAATCCATCCTAAACTTGACATAATAATTTTTTCCAAGGTAGAACATATATCTTCAGATAATCAGAAAGTTCTTTGCCCATCTTTGGGTTTCACTGTTAAATACCCTGCTGGAAGGCAGATCTTATATCTCGGTAGCAAAGGCTTTTCTCCCAATCTCCAGTATAGGTTTAGCATTAAGAGTAGAGGACTCTGATGTATAATGGTAATAAATGAATATTTATTTATAGATATGTTACTGTGACACATCTTTATTTTCACTTCCAAAAGTATGGATTTTTTTTGTTTGTTTTCATAGCATTCAGTGGAAACAGCAAAAAAATCTTAATGATGACAGAGATTGTGAAGTCAACTAATTTCCCCTTTACAATGAGAAAAAGGAACACTTATGAGACCTATATGTGAGACCACAGAAAAGCATTGCTGTTCTGTATTTCAGAGTAGATGACCTATTTGGAACCCACTGGAAATTGAACAAGTTCTCCATGTTAACTGGGACAAAACATGAGCATGACTGAATCTGCAAAAATAAGCAAGTTGCTTGCTTTCTGGATTAACAGCAGGTTAACGGCTTGACATGAATCTTCATCTCTTTTTTCAAAATAATAAGAAAAATCATAATAATCTTTTTGGAACAGGCATTCATTATAAGCAATGAGATGCAAGGTCTCAGAAGGGAATACGAGGTCCAAAAATGTTTTTGAAGGCCCTCTGTGCTGTTCCTGAAGTAGCAGTGTTTTTCCTTGCTGAACACCACTTGTAAGAGATGTCTGTCAAGAAGCCTCCTCCTTTCTGAGGGTAGTTAATTGCAGCATATTTGTTGATGGTTGACAACACTCACACATGTCCTTAAGCAATACATGGTTGATATCTTTTGATATCCCATATCTTTTCCTGTCTTTGAAAAGATCATTTGGAAGGCAGAACAAGGAGTAAACAGTGTGCAATGGTTATACTGGTCACATAGACACACAAGCTACTTGCTCTGCTTGCAGTGAAACACCAGTAATGCCAGAGCATTAGAAAATACACCAGTGAAGAAAACTGGGACTGGAGTTATCAGCTGAATGACCTGAGTAGTTTCATCTGTTCTTATGGCACTGTTGCTCACTGCAGCTTCTGCTGTGTTGTCTGCCCAAGAACTGACACAAAGCAGGTGGATCTAATGTCTGGATATGGGACACTTTCCATGCTGGGAACAGTCCTTTGCATGTTTATTTCACCAAGGTCTAGTCAGTGGTTTCAGACTGTGGTCTGAAGCAGTGTCACTGCTGCATGGTGACAGACACGTAGGACCGTTGTCACTAAGGAAGTCAAGTGCCTCTAAGTTTATGTCAGCAGAATATGAACTTGCAGTCCCAGGAGAAAATTTTTTAGAGGTTTACAAGTCAAAAGACACTGAAAGTGAAGGACTATGAAGGCGACCAAGACAAGCTGTCACCAGGAGGCGCCTGGAGCTGCGATGCAACGATACAAGACTACTCAGAGCTGGAGTCAAGTCACTGAGGACAGCAGGACAAAATTCAAGTTAACATCAGATCCTTCGGAGGGGTTTGCCCCTTTTTGTCCATATGCCTATGCCTACAATGATTGCAAGCACTGTTTGTGGTTCCACTCTGTGCCTCAAAACTTGAGCAGCTTTGTGGCACTCAACACCTGCCATGAGCTACACCTTGTTCAGACCATCACTTGATCTGTGGGTGGCTGTGACTCCTCGCTTTGGTTCATCTTGGACCTGATAAATATACACTTGGGGAACATAGAAGAAAACTCTGGAAATTCCTTGGCTGCAAAATAATAGCAAAATGCATCCAGACAGCAATTGGAATTTGCTAAGCATGCAGAGACCTTAATATAGGTGACAACTTCTGGCATCAGAGAACAAGCTCCAGCAGCTTCCACTGCAAACCGCAAGAGCAGTGAGATGTGGAAAGGGGAGAAACAGAGAGCAAACACACACAAATTCACAGAAACTATCTGCACAGCCTTCTGGAATAATTTTGTCTCATGAGGGCCTGTGGCCATCTTCTTTTTTAGACATCTGATGACTTGTACTGAGCAAAATATCACAATCCCTAAGGGAATAAAATACCCACAGATGCTGAACAATAAAGAGGAGTAGCTAGGTAGAAGACTTTGTTTCCGAAAGCAAAAACCTTCTGGCCTACTGCGAAACAGGAGATACAAAATGGAATAAATTATCATTGCCATCCAAAGAAAGCCACAGACAGAAGCTGATTTCAGTGGGGATCGAAGGATCTTTGCTTTTAGAGGGAACTTGATTGCAATGTATCGATCAATTGCAATCAGGGTGATGATAAAGATGCTCATAGGCATGTTTGTAAAATAGATGTTTTGTATGGCTAAACACAGCTGGTCTATGGGATGTCTGTAGTTGGTAAAATACAGCAGGAAAGGCAGGGTGAAGAGCAGGGAAGTGTCTGCCACGATGAGGTTGATCATGTACACCTTGGTCTCGGTCCACCTCTTGATTTTGCAGCAGAAGACCCAGAAGGCAATTGCATTCAGTGGGATCCCCAGAGCGAGCACTGGGATGTACACCACCAGCTGAAGCACCACAATGCTGCCATGTGCACTTCCCTCAGTGCAGTTCTCCATGTTGGGCTGTCTCTGCAAGGAAAGAGTGCAGGCATGAGACTTGAGCTCGCTGGCAGTGTCCTGCAGCTGTGCCACCCTCTCATGGCCCTGCAGCTCCTCGTGTCCCTGCACTGCTCATGTGGGCAGCCTCAAAAACCTGAACTGGTTTTTGTTCAGTCCACAGAACTGCCGAGACTGCCCTCTCTTGCTGCTGGTGCAGGGTTAAGCCTGCCTCACCGTCCCTCCAGTCCTGGTATGAACAGTTTGGGTCACAGCAAAGCAGAATACTATTTTTCATTGTTACCTTTACTCTCCTACGGCTGTCAGAGCCACTGGCTTTAGGACAGCCCACAACAGAGCTGGGCAGCATTCCCCATTTGCCCTGGGCAACATTCCCCATTTTTCCTGGGCAGCATTCCCCATTTCCTGAGCAGCATTCCTCATTTTTCCTGAGCAGCATTCCTCATTTTTCCTGGGCAGCATTCCCCATTTTCCTGGGCAGCATTCCCCATTTTTCATGGGCAGTATTCCCCATTTACCCTCCACAGCCCTTGGTTTGCTGCTGAAGCCACCCAATGGGTTTGCTCAGGGTCTTGCCAGACCTGAGAACATCCCCAGGGCTTGAGCCCTTCCAGCCCAGTGGCAGTGGGAATGCTGCTGCAGGCTGCTGGGTGGGTGGGTGCCTGCTGTGGGCAGGATTTGTGCCCCCAAACACAAATCCATTCCTCTGGTGGGGAGGAGCAGCTCAGCAGGGGTACCAGCAGCCCTAGCAGATAACAGGTCTCCAGAGAAAGAAGGGAAAGCGAGCAAATGAGCACGTGTCTGATCTCAGCCTTCAAAGGTAGGAAGCAAAAGTTTTGCTAGGACAGAAAACATGAATCTGAGAACGTATCTCCTGCTCTTCCTTTAAATATCTCAGCATTTGCCACCAGCAAAGAGTATGAATCAGACTTTCTCTGCAACTCATATAGGAAGTGTTTGCAATGAGCCGGGCACGGGAAGTGCTCAGATTCCTACAATATCTTATCAATGCATTGCCCTATAAGTCAGCAGCTTCTAAACATCAACATGCAAATTGTAGTGAAAATAGATGATTGCATCAAGTAAGTGAATTGTTTCTAGTGTCCAAGACTGGGAGACAGATCTGGCAACCCCAGAGGAAGCCCAACACCTGCCCTAGCACCAGAACTGGTACGGCAGTACAGAACCCAGGTGTACAGTCATTTTTAGGGTGGAATTCATGGAAGATCTAACATACAGCCGGTGTCCTGGTGCTCTTGGGCTTTCAGCCTCGTAGGTTTTGGCCACTCTGTGGTTTCAGCCTATGCTGCAGCTGTTCCCTGGCAGCCTGTTGTGGTCACCTCTCAGTGAAAAAGCCACTCTGCCTGCACATCAGTGGCCTGAGGAAGAGCTGAGGCCCCTGGGCTGGACATGCCAGCCCCAGCGAGCCCCACACAAGCACGGAGCTGGTGGCAGCTCCAAGGCCGTGTGCCTGGGGCCAGCTGTCCCCACTCCTGAGGGAGCACTGATGGGACATGCAGCGAGGGCAGAGACCCCCTGAGCGGGATGTGGCTGCAGAACAGAGGCAGAGCAGCGGTGGGAGCAGCAGGGAAGCCGGGCATTGGCAGTGGCTGCTGCAGCAGAGGTGAGCGGCGCAGCCTGAGGGGCCGAGCAGGGCACAGCTCGCTGCGGTGGGACAGGGAAGGGCCTTTACCTGCTCCGCGGGACGGCTGGCTCCTCACACAGGCCGCGGGTGTCTCGGCAGGGAAGGGATCCGTGCTGGCCGTGCTGTCACTGCTGTCCGGGGCTGTCACAGCCCGGCAGGGCTGAGCCCAGCACTGAACTCGTGCGAACACCAGCGCTTCATTTATGCCCCGACTTCCCCGGGCTGGAGCCTCGGGTGCCCTCTGTTGTCCCGCTGCCGGCAGCTCAGAGCTGCGCCGGCGGTCCTCCCGCCCATCCCCGCCTCGCCTCACGCAGCCCGGCAATTAAAATTTCATCTTTCCAGTCGTGGGAAAACAATTTCTGAGATAAAACCCGTAATGGTTGCAAACTGCCCGTCTGGCAGCAGAAGATTCCCCGGGGAGGCTGGGCAGCCGGTGCTGCGGTGGCAGAGGGAGCCCGGGCGGGACAGGGACCTTTCCGAGGGGACAGTCGGTGCCTGTGCCCGCGGGGACAGCGAGTGCTGCTGTCACCTGCACGGTGACAGATCGGTGGGCTGGCTCACCCTCTGCACAGCAGCCAGGAGTGTAACTGTGCCCATCAGCACCGCTGGGAAGCCAGGTCATGGCAGTCACTGCCACCAGCGTGGCACTGAGGGGCTGGGACATTTGGGGGCACGGTTAGGAGCTGCCCAGTGGGGTGTCACAGACATTTGGGTGGGTTTTGCCGCCCACTGGCTAGAGCAGTTGCAATCCCATATCTGTGAGCCAGCTGACAGGAGCCAGACACTCCCTCAGGATTTGTCCCATTAATTCTTGTCTTTGGAGCTGTCATGGTTTGACACTGGCCAAACGCCAGGCACCCACAAGAGCTGCTCACTCGCCCTCCCGTGCCACAGCTGGGCAGAGGAATGGAACATTTAACAAAGGGTTCCTAAGCTGAGATAAGGACTGGGAGAAAACACTCCAAGGGCAAAACTAGCTCATATTAGAGATCCAAAGTGAGTTTATTACCCACATTCCCCATTTGCCCCATTACAAAATCAGAGGAGGATAATTAGAAGTAAGCCCTTAAAACACCTTTTCTTCTCCCAGCCCCGCCTCCTTCCCACTGACAGCACAAGGAGACAGGGCATGGGGGTTTGGGTCAGTTCACCACCGAGATTTCCTTCTGCTGCTCTGGGAGAGGAGTCCCTGTGAGACCATGGGACAGGCAGTTCTCTGTGAACTTCTCCAGAGTTGGGTCCACTCTCACGAGCAGCTCTTCTCCCAAAATTCCTGCTATGTGAGTCCCTCCCATGGGAGATTGTCCTCCCAAAACTGCTGCAGTGTGGGTCACTCATCCACGGGCTGCAGTCCTCCAAGGACAGGCTGCTCCAGCCTGGGAGCACGACCTCTTCTCCATGGAGTCTTCCACTGGATCACAGCCTCCTCCAGGCATCCACCTGCTCCAGCATGGCCACCTTCCCCATGGGCTGGGGAGGGGGGAATCTCTGCATCCCCCATGGATCTCTGCATCCCCCCTGGATCCCCAGGGGCTGTGGGTGATCTCTGCATCACCTGTGGATCCCCAGGGCCTGTGGGTGATCTTTGCATCCCCCTGGATCCCCAGGGGCTTTTGGTGGATCTCTGCATCCCCTGTGGATCTCTGCATCCCCTGTGGATCCTCATGGGCTGTGGGTGGATCTCTGCATTCCCCCCTGGATTCCCATGGGCTGTGGGTTATCTCTGCATCACCTGTAGATCCCCAGGGGCTGGGGATGGATCTCTGCATCCCTCTGGATCCCCATGGGCTGTGGGTGGATCTCTGCATCACCTGTGGATCCCCATAGGCTGTGGGTGATTTCTGCATCCCCCCATGGATCCCCAGAGGCTGTGGGTGGATCTCTGCATTCCCCATGGATTCCCACAGGCTGCAGGGGCACAGCTGTCTCACCATTCTCTCACCACAGCCTGCAGAGGAATCTCAGCTCTGGCCCCTGGAGCACCTCCTGCCTCTCCTTCTCCACTGACCTTGGTGTCTCCATGTTGTTTCCTTCACATAGCCTCACCTTCTTCTCTTCTCTGGCTAGAAAAAGCTGTGTCCCCCTCTATTTTGATTTTCTTCTAAAATCTGTTACCACAGAGGTGTTTCCAACCTCTCTCATTGGCCCAGCCTTGGCCAGCAGCACGTCCATCCTCAGAGTCATCAGGGACTGGCTCTGCCAGACATGGTGGAAGCTTCCAGCAGCTTCTCACAGGAGCCACCTCTGTGGACCCCCTGCTACCAAAAACCAGGCCCTGCAAACCCAACACAGGAGCTCATGCTCTCGAAGGTGACAGCAGCAGATGGGGCATCAGCTGTGGGCTGACTGAGGGCAGGTGGAGGTCACAGGGGAAGATGTGTTGTTTGTGGGCAGGAAAGACTCCCCCACACTGTCTGATGGAACACTGAGTATTGCTGAGCAGAGCTCAGTGCCATTTTGGGGGTTTTTTAGCATTCAGAAAGAAAAAAGGCCCAGTTCTAGGCAGCATTTATCCACTTCCTCTGTCCCCTTGACTTTTCTAGGCTGCTGACTCGTGGAAAAACACACTTCCATGATGGAAATGTTAGGGGCGTCAGTGTGGGCAGGCTGTGGAAACCCAGTGGGGTGGGGCTGCTCTGAGCCCGAGCTGTGGTGGCCCTGGGGGTCAGCCTTGTGCCGCAGCACAAACCAGGGCAGGGCAGTGCCAGGGTGCCAAGTGCCAGGGCAGCAGTGAAAGGTCTTCAGTGTGTGGGAGGAACAGCCCTGCAGGGATGGCTGCTCTGAGGAGCTGTCTTGGGCCAGGGCTCAGCAGGGCAGCTGGAGGCACCTGGCAGGAGGGCTCGGCTCTGAAATCTGGACTTTGTGCCCTCATGGCATTGGACAAGTGTTGCTTTCATCCCAGAAGTGTGGCTTCACACCCGTCTGATCTGCTGAGATGAAGGGGAAGGAGGTCAGGACAGCCTAGGCAGTTTCCTAGGGACATGTGTTTAGTAATACACCAGAACCATCTGAACAGCCACCCAGCCCAGGCTGCCAAAGGAATGGGATAAATATGAACTGGTGTCTTGGTTTGGGAAGACAGGTGCCTGCTAAGGAAGGCAGGAGCCTCCCCTGAAACTCTCCAAGTTGCTATAAATTTTAAATTAAGGGGCTCTCAGGAGAAAAATATGGGAGCAGGAATAACAGCTCTTTAATGGGGAAGAAAATAAAAGGATAAAACAAACAATGCAGTAAATTAAACCAACACTAACAGAGTCAGAACACAACCTGTTGACACCCTGTGGGTCCGGGGGCTGGCAGCAGTCCCACTGGAATTGTGGCTGCAGCCCTCCTGGAATGCCAGGGGTGGTTCTGCTGGAGCAGGGATCCTGTAGAAAGGTGTAGTCTTCCTCCTAAGATCCAGTGGAAGAGGCAGCTGCTGTTCCTCGGGGAAATCCAGAGGAGAAGCTGTGTTGCTGTTCTAGAATCTCCAGCTTATATCCAGGTAGGAATGCTTGGCTCCTCCCTTTGGGCAGAGCATCTCACAATGGGATGCTGTAGTTCTTATCAGTCAGGCAGTGACATTCAATAGCCTGTTATCAGCAGGTGTCCCCTCTCGAGGGAGGAGTGGGTGTGGAAAAGATAAGGAAAACTGCTCACTTAATAGAAGACAACTGCCATACAGATGGCAAATAAAATCCATCTTGCCTTGCAATCTGGGACAACTGGATTCGTTTAATAATGGAAACAACCTGAAATACACAGTGAAGTATAACATGATAGATATATTTGTACATGTTGGCAAGAAGGATCAGTAGATTTTAGATGCAGAAGGAACTAAAAGAGGTACATGGCTCACCTGTCTTGCTGTAACGGTAACAAATAGGTGCTGGAGGGTGGAATGGAGGCACATTAAAAACAACTGATTACATACACACTTTCACATATCTCTGTGACCTATTTGTTTAATGGAAACATAGAGTATAAATTTCTAAACCTAACTAAGAACTTGCTAGAGAAAAAGAGCAATACTTATCCCAATAGCCCTGAAGCTGTATTTCTTTTTTATGTTGCAGATGCTGGATTTTGTTCCACTTTTTCCTTTAGCATGTCTCTATCTGCAAGGGGTGGGTTGCCTCTGGTTGTTGAGTGCTGGCTTTGGGCTGTAGAAAGGCTTCCTGGAACTCCCTGGTGACAAAGTAGTAGCAGACACTATCGAGGCAGCAGTTGGACGTGGCAATGCACCTCATCACGGAGGAGAAGTTCTTAATGACACAGAGCAGGAAACAGGTAACTCCAACACTCTCCATGATGAACCTGGTGAGCAGGCCAAGGCAGGCTGGCAGGAAACATATCAGAAATACAATCAGGTTTGCATAAATAATGTGTACAGCTTTATGGATCGATTTCTCCTCCGGTGAATTCGTGTTCAGATGTTTCTTGAGGTTCCTGATGACTTCTGTGGAGCAGAAGATCAAGATGGCTAATGGGAGAGTGAAAACAAAGAAAATGGCCAGCAGGCTGAGAGCAGCAGGCAGGGTGTAGGTCTGGAAGCAGAGATCTGTGTGTCTGTGCCCAAGCTGGATGGTGGCACTGACTATGACCAGCACCCACAGGAGCCCGCAGAGGAGGGCAGCCTTTGATGGGGACCTGAAGGCCCTGGCTTTCAAAGGGTGCTTGATGGCAATGTATCGATCAATGGAGATGAATGAAATGATGTAGATGCTCACTAACATGTTGATAAAATACATTGTCTCTGTAAACCGGCAGAGCTCCCCTCGGGCTGACTTATTCCAGAGCAAATAAACCATGGAAGGCAAGGTGCAGATGACAGAGAAATCTGCAAAGACTAAATTCATTACATACACCCTGGTTTCTGTCCACTTCTTCATCTTGCAGGAGAACACCCAGAAGGCAAGGACATTAAACAGTGCTCCAAAAAAGAAAATGAGGCTGTACAGAGCAAATTCAATGAGGCGAACATGGGGGTGAGGTTGTAGATCTGTGGTGCTGCAGTTGTTGGACACATTCATTGTCCTGAGCTACAGATGTTGTATGATGTTCTGAGACCTGAAATAGGAAAAGACATGGTAAGACCTCTTAGTAGCTGTAAAAAAAAAAAGCACATGTGAGTACTTATGGCCTTTGTTAAAAATGTGAATTTGAGCTTTACAGAGCTTTCTTTTTCAGTCAGCCTGCGTCCTCCTTTGGCATCCTTTGTCAAGCTTTGTTTATGTCCACTCAGTTTATGAGTGTCTCAGGGTACATTTCCAGGAGGAGATGGCAGACAGCCTTTATTAAATCGGGAGATCTTGAAGTGTGTGTGGGCAGGACGCAACATGGCACTCAGAAGAGCCCCCACAGGTAGTGGGCACATCCTGTGACAATGTGAACACAAATTCCTTAAGCCAGGCTGTGCAGATGATGTAAAGTTACCCTAAGCTTGGTGTTGAGCTAGGCAGGGATTGAAGCAACCAAAACTAAAGCTCAGCACAACCCATGAGTGAAAGCTATTCTGTCAGTTCTACTGGTTTTGGATTCAGACTGGGGGTGAAGGGGTGGGTGTGCATAGCAAATGTCACTTGACGGAAATCCTCATGCTCTGGCTCTATCTGGGAAGGTTTCTGAGCCTTTGCACTGCCTTGTGAACCTGGAGCTCCTCCTCCAAGCTGAGGAAAACAGCTGAATAAGCAAGTGCATTCCTGCTCTCAAGGGAGAGAGTGAGGCATGCTGCTCTCCACCACACCAGGAGGGGAATGGGGGATGGAAGGATTAACCTGATTTTAAGCCCATTTATTCCAGGAGACGGTAGGAGTCTGCAGATGCAAAGCAATGCCACATCTGGAAGAGGGAACACCACTGCAGAACAAGGAGCTTGCTGTTAAGGGCTGAATTAGATGGCTCCTGCTCCAGACAGGCAGCCAGCCACCCTCAGAAATGCATGTTGTGGGAAGAAGCTGTTGAGCCTCTGTCACACTAGCTGCAAGATGCTTTGCAAGAGTATTAGTTGTGTAAAGAGTGTGAGTTCATGTGCTGATAAAAATCATCTTTTAGCAGAGCCCTTCCTGTGCAAAGTGGTTTCATGTGACAAGCACATGGAAGAATTCTCTGAACCGGTGGTTCTCAATATGTCACTTCTGATTGCATCTAAATTCACTTAAAAAACAAACAAACAAACAAACACTTTCAATGTAAAGTAAGTTTTTCACAGAGCGAAGTGGGGAGGGATCTGGTGAAATCTCACAGCTTTCAGAGAGCTGGGAAGGGACATCACCTCCTCCTAGTTAAGCAGTTATTTGCCTCCACCAGCAATGCAGACTGTGGCCAGTGGGTGAGGGCACTGCCTGCAAATCAGAATTCAGTCCTGAAGCGACTAAAAAGTACACAACTCAATTTCTGGAGGGATGTGTGAGTGTCTTGGGCAATAGCAGACACTGCTGCACAGTTCTTGTATGCTCAGGCCTGGCTTTCCCAACAGAGGCTTGCTGCTCACTGCCTGTACCCTGCAGGGTAGGGGGCACCTGTCCCCTGAAGAAAACCTCTCTGCACTCTGGACAGTAGCAGCAGGGAACTGTCACTGCTTATGGTCACTGGTTGTGGCACGAGGCAGAAGTCTGACAGCTGCACTGGTGCCCAGGTTTCTTTTCACTGTCATGGGATGCAGTGCCTGCAGCAGCCTCTGCAGAGGTGCAGCACAGGCAAACCACACTGCTGGGCTCTGCAGCATCAAAGGGCTCTGGCCAGTGCTGCCTTTGGAGCTGGAGACCTGGCCCAGTGCAGTTCCCAGCAGCAGGGCTCACAAGTGCTCCAGCCCACAGGGCAGTCCAGAGGCTCAGAGGAGGATGGAGGAAATGAGTAGAGGGTTTAAAGCAGTCCAAAAAGCACTAATAGGGTATGAATGAGCAAATAAAAAGAGAAACCTTTAAAGAGGTTCAGCTTGACTAGCTAGGATATCCTGTGGCTGCTGGAAATGCTTCATGTGGGGTGGATGAAATGCCTGCAGCATCAGAGGTGCTAGGCAGCAACTTACAGCTGTGACAAAAGGATGGTGACAACTGTGAAACAGCATCTTGCTGCTGCTGGAAGGCCAGCAATAGGCTGGGGCTAAGCAGACAAGGCCACCAGTGCTGTGCAGGGTGTCCTGCTGTCCCCACCATAGGCTGGGGAGAGCTGGTCAGCAGCTGTCCCCCAGCCCAGAAGCTGGTGACCATCTGGGGAGGAAGGCCCAGGCTGGGCTTTTTTCCTCCAGCAGCTCAAGAAGCAGGAGGCTTCTGCCAGATCCTGAACAGAGAGGCTGGAGGAAGAGATGCAAGGCAGAGGCTGAAGTCACAGGGGATGTTGCAGCAGCACTGTGGTGGCTGCATCCAGTGTTTTTCCAGCAGGAAAGCAGCTGCACTGAAGGGGCAGTCATGCATGGAAAATCCTTCTCCTTCTCCTTCTCCTTCTCCTTCTCCTTCTCCTTCTCCTTCTCCTTCTCCTTCTCCTTCTCCTTCTCCTTCTCCTTCTCCTTCTCCTTCTCCTTCTCCTTCTCCTTCTCCTTCTCCTTCTCCTTCTCCTTCTCCTTCTCCTTCTCCTTCTCCTTCTCCTTCTCCTTCTCCTTCTCCTTCTCCTTCTCCTTCTCCTTCTCCTTCTCCTTCTCCTTCTCCTTCTCCTTCTCCTCCTCCTCCTCCTCCTCCTCCTCCTCCTCCTCCTCCTCCTCCTCCTCCTCCTCCTTCTCCTTCTCCTTCCTTGTGGGAGAGCTCAAAAGAGGGCAGGCACCAAGGGCTGAAGGGTGAATGTGGTGGGTAAAATAGAGGGTGAATATGGTGGGTGGGGTAGCTAAAGACAGCATGGGAGCCCTGGTGGGTGAGAGAAGGAACCTGGAACTGAACAGAGGGAGAGCGAGAAGGAAAATGGGGGTGAAGTCAGGTACAGCACAGCATCTTGTGCATCAGCTGCCCTCAGACCTGCCACCTCCGTGGTGTCAGCCCTGACTGTCACCAACAGTCCTACAAATGGAATGGGTGGCTCCCAGCAAATACTCAATGAAGATGCAGCTCAGGTGAGAACAGGCCTAGGCAGGGCAGTACCTCCCAGAGGTTTTAATGTACCCACAGCACTGCTGGCCTGCCCTGAGCTGGGCTGGGGGGAAGCGTGGCCAGAAAGAGTGAGCAGCAAACTGTCCCCTTCCCATGACAGAGGAGACCCAGGTGAGGGCCCTGCCATGGTTCTGAAGTGAGGAGCTTTTCCTCACTGTTTCCAAATAGCATAAAGAAATCTGCAAACTGCCTGCTCCAGCCTTGCTGCTGTTGTTCACACTTCTCTCAAATGCAAGGATCTAAGGCACAGCAGTTTGTTCTCTTCTTTTTTGAAACTTGTGTTCTTTCAGGCTTATCTATCACTGCATCCCTTGAAAACTGTAATGTGGTCACCCTAACCATGATCTGCTTTGATAGATGCTGAAAGGAGTTCTCTTAGACCGAAAAAAATCTCTTAGAATAACTCATTTCCCATATTGGGATGAATTAACTTCCAGTTCTCAGCTGCAGTGATATTCCAGGTAGAGTACCCAGAGAATATCTTGGAGGAAGAACAGAAACTGGAAGGCTCAGAGATCACAACCCACCCCAGGGACTCCTGCCTCGCAGGGCCCTCGCTGCCCATCAGAAGCCACGCTCAAAGCCTCCTCTGCCTCCCCCAGGCACAGCAGGACCTTGCTCAGCAGTTCTCAGCCAGCAAGAGAGGAGGAAACAAAGTGATGTTACCTGCAGGTTTAAGGTGCCAGAGTCAGCAGCAGGCGCCACCCGAGGCAGGGCACGCGGGCTCTGTGCAGCCACACAGCCGGGCAGGGCGAGCGGGGCTGGGCACGGGCTGCCTGTGCAGGGCAGGGGCCTGCACCAGCAGCTCCCTGGTACTTGAGGGTTTCCATAGCACCTCCTCCTCCTGCGTAACAGCAGATTTCACATCAGTTAGGTTTTGAATGCCAACCTTCTGGCCAAATCAATGGTGGCCTACTTTACAGTGAATTCTGGTGCCTCACCACTCTGCAGTTTCTGAAAGGAGGTGTTCTATGGTTAAGAGAGACGTTCAGCAAGTGGGGATTTGAAATGCCCACTAGTGCTGAAGTCTAAGCTAAGTAAAGCCAGGAAGGTGCAATACCTGGTCTGGATGGCCCCATGCAGCCAGAGATATACCTGAGTGTTGTGTTATACTTGCACAGCTCTGGACCTGGAGGTGGGCACAGGGAGCAGCTTGGCACGTAGTGCAGGAAAGCCTCCCCAGCCCTCCTCAAATGCTGCACTCGAATGGTGCCTTGGGTCGGGTTTGGTGCCTGGGGCATGGATGGAGCAGGAGAGGGTCGTGATGGGGCAGCATTAGGGCTCTGGCCTGCAGCCCTGTTTGAGCACAGGTACAGCCAAACCATCAGGAAGCTTCAGCTGGCACCTAAACCAAGGCCTCAGCATCTCACATGGGTGGCAAAGAGCCTCACTTGTCAAACTGCATTAACAGAAGTGGAGGGGGCAGGCAGAGCTGTAAGCCCCAAAGGGCTCAGTAATGGGTGGTTAATTGGTGTCAGTAATCAGCTGCTAGTGGGGACTGCCTAACTGCACACTCAGCGTTGGCACCTGGCCAGCTGCTGCACTGCTGTGTTGCAGGGATGCATTGGTGGTTGGCTGCTCTTCAATCAGCACGATGAGTGCTGTCCTGGCTGGGGGAGCTGTGAAAGGAAGAAGCTGGCGGGAGCACGGGCTCTTGGGCACTGCCGAGGTGAATGAAGGGTGGCAGGATGCCCGCAGGTGCCTGGCTCAGGAGCACTGGGTGGCACCAGGCAAAGGAAGCGCTGCAGCACAGCTGTCAAACGGGGCTGTGCAGGGCAGAGCTCCAGGCACAGGATCCTGAAGATAAGGCCCACTCGCTGTGCCCCACCACAAGGCTTCTGCAGCTCGCAGCCATCCCATAACCACAGAGATGTGCGTGCTGATCACAGCCCTCAGGAGGCAAACAGGCATCCAAAGTCCTGGGTGTGCCTGTCACAGGAGGAACAGGCAGTGTGCAAGGCAGGAGCCACGTCAGATATCTCAGAACCACAGGCTGATAAGACCCTTGGATAGCATCTGGCATTTGTAAGGTGCTGTGGAGGAGGGGGGCAGGGAAGCAGGGTGGCACGAAATGTTGCAGTGGCTCTTTGGGTCACAGTGTGAAAAAGGGACAGGATGGTCACTGCAGGTGTTCAGGGACAGGAAAGACCTGAGAGAAGAGAGCCACAAAGCAAAGGTGGTGGGAGCTGTTTGCCTGTGGTAGCTGCAGCTGCATTCCTCAGAAAGGCTGATGCTGTAAGTTATTTTTGAGTTAGAGCTCATGGTGATGGCCTTGTTCACAACCACTGGGGCTGGAAGGAACCTCCTTCCACCAAAAGGAGGTTTCCACCAACCCTTTGCTCAGAGCCATTGTCTGAGGCCATGTCTAGTTTGGTTTTGAATAGTTTGAAGGATAACTCCACACATTCTCTGGGCGACCTGTTCTAGTGCTTGATCATTCTGAGGCTAAAATTTTTTTAAGTTTTAACACACTTTCCTATATTTCAGTATGTGCCTTTTGCCTCTTGCCCTCTCAGCAGTGTCAGGGAGAGGGCAGGAGGCAAAAGGCACAAACTGAAATATAAGAAAGTCTGTTTAAATATAAAAAAATGTTTACTCCCTGCTACTGGGTGTTTATACACATCGATCAGATCCTTGAGAGACTTCTTCTGGCTGAATAGTCCCAGCTCTTTCAGCCTCTCCTCATACAAGAGATATTCCAGTCCTTTAATTGTCTTTATGGCCTTTCCCTATACCTGCTCTGGTAAGTCCAGGTCTTTCTTGTGCTGGTACAGTCTCACCAGTGCTGGTCAGAGGGGCAGGGTTCACCTCCCCTGAGCTGCTGGCACTGCTCATTCCCAAGCAGCCCCAGCTGCTGTTCCCTCTCCCTGCTGCTGTGGCACACTGCTGGCTCACCATCAGCTTCATTTCCTCCTGGAGCCAGGCTCTCCTCTGCCAGGCTGCTTTCCAAGGGGTCAGCCCCAGCCTGCCCAGGGGTATGGAGTCATTCCTCCTCAGCTGAAGGAGTCACAGGGACTGACTGTCCTGCAGCTCTCTGGATGCTCTTTCCTGCCTTTCCTGAAGGGTGACATTTAAGGGACACAGCAGTGTTGAAAGAAAGAGCACACCATGAGTGTCAGCTCACTGCAGGCCTGACTGTAAAAGGTGAGGAGATGAGCAGCACTGGAAAATTACTTTGTGCCACCACGATCTGCAGGGGCTGCACTTGATGGTGGGGACTAAAAACTGCCAGTGTGAGAAGGAGATGGAACTCAGCCTGTGGAATTCCAGCTGATTTGGAGCTGGTGATCTAGGAAAGAGCCCCAAAGAGGGGTGTAAAGCAGGAGGGTGAGGTGGCTGGGGAGAGAAGACCATGGATGTGGGACAGGGGTGGATACAGGCTGGCCAGACTGTCTGTATTGATGAGCTCTACCACTGGAAGGGGCCAGGGAACACAGAGACAAGGAGTTAGGACCTCAGGGATGGTGGCAGCCAAGCAGCACTGGGGAAAGTCAGGCTGTGACTGTGGCACCTGCCTGCAGCAGCGTCTAGCCTGGACAGAAGGATTCAGGACCCCATGGAAGACAGGAGAAGGCTGCTCATGCTGGGTCTGCCTGAGCACCTGGCCTTTTTTACCTCTTTTCTACCAAATCTCAGTGCTGGAAGATGCTGAACTGGTACAGATTACATCTGGTTGTGCTTGCTAAAATGCAGTGTACTAAGCAGGACTAAACAAAGTGGGTTTGGTTGTGGTGTGAAACAGGGGCAACACCTACATGGGATGCTGCAAACCTTCACAAGCCAGCCTGGGCAACCTTTGAAGGTACCACCTTTGCCATGACAGCAAGGCAAAAACACTCCTAAACTTGGTTTGGTTTTTTTTTCCACTTCCCCTCCCTCAGTCATGAACATCTCTTTCCTGTATAATCAGTTTGAAAGGTCACTTTGTTTAGCAATCCTTTGGGTTTGGAAGGTCTTCACCTCTATTAATATTCCAAATTCAAATCTTAATTTATTTACAGTTTACGTTCATATGTCCAAGAAGGAGGAAAACAAAGATGGGCAGTGTTTGCACAGCCAGCCATGCTTTATTCAGGGTGGGCTGCAGCAATACCCACCTGTGCAATGCTGTACAAATACATCTCACAGGTTTGGAATTATTTTATAGATGACCAGGCCATAATGGACCAAATCCTCAGTGCTCTTCAGGCTGCACTCCAGCCTATCCAGACTGGTTATGTTGATGATAAAGACAAACAGCATTGATTTCCTCAGATGAAAAACTCCCTTTTTCTTTCCCTCTCTTCCTCTCCAAGAATCATTTTGTTTCTGAGTGCCCTGTGTTTGAGTGGAGATCATTAATGCTTCAGGAGCTCTACCAGATTTTTTTTTGTCACTCTCCCTCAACCACAAAACACTAAAAAAAAAAAAAAAAAAAAAAGAATAAAAAGAAAAAAATTGAGTTTGCTAATGGGAAGCAAAGAGGAGAGTGGAAGTAGGTGTGGTAATTGTAACTCATGCTCTGACTTGTCTAGTCCCAGAAGAGCAAATCAATTTATCCTTGGCTTTCACCAGAAGTCTGTAATTTGCCTGTACTTATCCTCCCCATTTCTGCATTTGGACAGAGGCACTTTCAGCCTGGAGAAGCATCTCTCCTGCAATGTAGTATTTATGAGTGTTAGGGGCTTTTGCTTATACTTTTGGACTTTGCCTATAGAAGTGCTTTACTCTCAGTCTTCTAGGCATTACTAGCACAGGCCAGGCTGAAATGTGAGTATGGTTTCCTGAAATAAAAGTGTTCCCAAAAATCACTAGATTAATCACCCTTCTTCCTCCTGCTTATTTTTCCACTTGCCTTCTAAACCCGTTCCATTTGGTTTTTCAAAAATGTGGATGAGAATGAGCAGTTTAGCTCAGAGATTTTTAAACTGGGAAACTTTTGCTGCAGGAGAAAGAGCCGCCATCAGAGGGGTTGGGGAGGGAGAGTGTTCCATAAACATCCACTTTTCAGAAGGAAAATTACCCCATCAGTAAAGAACTAGAAATAAGCTGGCAAAGGAGAGGTGATAAATTAGATTCAAGTTGGTCTCACCTCATTTGGCAAGGTGATGATGAGTCTGTACCAAAAATTCCCTGTTACATCAGACTGTTTCCGTTTCCTGAAACTGAATGCAAATTTAGAAACACAGTTTAATAATAACTTTAATAAATGGAAATTGATTAAAATTTCCATTTATTAAAGTTCAGGAATAGTGATTTTGACAAGATCTGTCAATAGCACCAAAGCACTGGGGACAGAGGGCAACCAGCTGATGATGACAAATGGGTTTTGCCTTCCTGTGCAAGCTACAGAGCACCAGCATAATAACATTGTGGCCTTGGAGTGACAGTTTGGTATTTTCAGGGTGCCCCGTGGCAGGAAGGAAATGATGAATCTGACTCCATGTTCTTAGAAGGCTAATTTATTATTACATTATGTTATGTTATGTTATGTTATGTTATGTTATGTTATGTTATGTTATGTTATGTTATGTTATGTCATATCATATCATATCATAGAATGCTATACTAAAACTATACTAAAGAATAGAGAAAGGATACTTACAGAAGGCTACAAAGAAAGATAATGAATCTTGTGACTCTTTCCAGAGTCCAACACAGCTGGCTGTGATTGGTCATAAAGATAAAACAATTCACATGAAACCAATCAAACAAACATCTGTTGGATAAACAATCTCCAAACCACATTCCAAAGCAGCAAAACACAGGAGAAGCAAATGAGATAACATTGTTTTCCTTTTTCTCTGAGGCTTCTCAGCTTCCCAGGAGAAGAATCGTGGGCAAGGGGATTTTTCAGAGAATATGATGGTGACATAACAGGGCTGAGAGCAATGACACCACCCTGATCCTGCTGGGTGGTGTGAGCCACAGATCTGCCTGTGCAGTTGTGGAAAATGTGAAGTGTCAGTGATGGGATGGAGTGATAACCTTTGCAGGGCTGCCTTGTGGAGTAAAACAGTAAGCTGGTTATGTTTGCTTTGCTTTTGAGGCTAGGGAGGCATATAAACATATCCATAAATATCTATTAAAAATATATCTATCTTAACCTTTCCCCTTTGCAGGGCTGTGCTGACACACTCAGAGAATAAAACAGAAGAGCAAAGAACTTGGCTGAAGAACATATTTGTGAGATGTGCGTATTTCTCACTTGCACGGACAGGAAGCAGAGAAAATGTGGTTTGGTAAGGTCAGCTCCAGCCTCTGACACTGGAATTTAATTTTGAGCTTGGAAATCTTAGCTTTCAGCATCTCATAGTTAAAACACATGTCAAGCTGTGCACCCATGGAGAGCCACTGATTTACACCAAGGCATTTTCACTCTTACTTAAACACTCTGTTATCCAGCCACTCATCAAAAGTAAGAATTTGACATAGCACGACACTTCCACTCCCCTGGCCTTGTGCCAGACACACCCTTTTGCCCAGAACCTGACAACACTGACAGCTCTGCCAGCAAACACAGGCTTCCCATGGGCCTCCCACTTCCAGACCTCCCTGCTGTCTAGGAAAATAAAAAACCAAAAACTGGGTGGGAAAATTGGCCCAAAAAGACCCCATGTGGTGGCAGTGGCTGCTCTCCTTCCCAGCAGTGAGTGAGCAGGAGCTGTGCAGAATGTGAGGAAGGGAAAACAAGAGCCCCATAAAGCTGTGCTGGATCCCATTTCACTGCCAAGTTCACTTGGTGGCTGTGTCTGCTTTGCTCCAGTACTTTTCTCCTGGGTGATAACTTTTATCACCACAGCCTGTGACTCAGCAGGCAGCAAATTTCCCCACAGCCCCTTTGTGCAAATATCTGATCACAGTGCAGATTCCAGGTGTCACTGATACCCTGAGGCTACACATAAACAACCCTGCACCTTCTTGCTGTTTAGGGCAAGAAGATGCTGGTCAGGGACACCTGAACCTGCCCAAGCTTTGTGGCTGCAATAGTGACAGCAGCCCCCTTACCCTTATCTGGGTCCCTGCCCTTAACCTCTTCCTAGCTTCAATGGCTGAAATACTTTCAGTGCTTTAAAATACTCATTTTTCACAGTATTGGTTGTTTTGGAGAAGTAAAGACCTCCTGTGGGAGGTTGTCCTTAAGAAGCTGCACAGGTATCTCCTGACCTGCTTGTCCAGCAGAACACGAGCACAGTGATGGGATCAACTTGTGCAGCTGCTTCCAGAGCCCTGGGATGGGTTAGAGCACTGAGCCCTTATCACTGTGGCTGCTTTTTAATGAAGGGATGGAACTATTCTGGGGCTGAGAACAATTTAGTGCTCAGATAAACATCAGTCTCAGAGGATGTGAGATTTTAGAGGAGCCAGCAGTCAGCCATAGCTCAAAGTAGTCACAAGTTCTTCATTACAAGGCAATACAGAACTTTCTCATCCAATGGACAGTTGCCACAGGGTTTATTTTGCTTTTCTAACCTATCTCCTTTACTCACTTCTACTGCACTGCAATACTGTTATCCAATGAGCTATTATCACAAATGCTACTATTAGAACATCTAAACTCTTACCTTGCTTTATACAACTACATTACTACACTATAAACTCTTCACCATCTCATCAATGCAGTTTCTCACTTAAGGCATACTCTTACTTACAACTATAGAAACATCAGTTTATGATTTTTCTGCTTAATGTCTTTGTACTTTAGTTTTACATCAATCCAAGCTTCTCCCAAGGCTGCAGATCAAACGCTCCTGTGTCTGTGGAAGTTTCTACCTTTCCATTTCCCACAAGCCCCTCTCGAGCACACCAGTGCTCCCCACCTGAGAGAAAATGTTTTGGGGTTACTTGCTGGGAGTCTCCATCTGCTGTGCATGGCCCCACAGCTGCCCACAGAGCAGGCCCTGAGAAAGCCCCACCTGCACGCTGAGGCTCCTGAGCCAATCTGCTGCTGCTGCCTGAAATGCACTGCCCAAAGTCACCTCCCATGCAGTGAGAGCAGGCTGTGACCCCTTGGGCCACACTGGGCAGGAGCCTCTGGGGACACGTGTGCTGCTCTAAGTTGCTTATGTGACTTCAGGCTATTGCTTCATGCCAGCAGCCCCTAAAATGTGCATGATTTCTGTCACTGCATCAGTATCTTTTTGGCATTTCAACTGACATGTCAGTGACTCTACTCACCATGGCTTGAGCACAGTACAGTGTGTTCCACACACAGAGGAAACCCTCACCTGGTAGTTCTCCTTTCCTCCCTGAGTTAAAAGGTCAGGGGAAAATCAGCCTCTTCTGCTGATATTACCAGAAGGCTTAGGACACAAATGAGATGTGGTGTTGATTGTTTGCCTCCTAGACCCCTATACAGTCTGCAGGGAAATGCCCCAATGAGGGAAGGAATGATGAGGAGAACTCCATTGATATCAGCAGGCCAATTAATTACTTTATTATACTGTATTCTTCTATACTATATCACACTATATTATATTACATCTAAACTGAATCTGCCAAGCACTCAACTGCACACACTGCACAGAATCTGGTGACTGTCACCCAACAGTCCTGACACACACACACCTGGCCCTGACAGGTCAAGGAAACAAAACACCATCACTGTGGGCAAGCAATCTCCACATTGCATTCTAGTTTGTCACAAACACAGGCACAGCAAATGAGATAAGAATTGTTTTTCCTTTCTCTGAGGTTCAGAGAATGGGAAACCACATTCCAAAGCAGCAAAACACAGGAGAAGCAAATGAGATAATATTGTTTTCCTTTTTCTCTGAGGCTTCTCAGCTTCCCAGGAGAGAAATCCTGGGTGAGGGATTTTTCCAGAGAATATGACAGTGACAGGGGGCTCTGGGCACAGCAGGATGGGGAGCTGGGCCAGGCACCTCCAGCACCCACCCTGCCCAAGCCTTCCTGCCCTCACACCCCCACCTCTGTGAGCTGCTGCCCCATGGCTGTGTTTTGGTTCCTCACACCAACATAAACCCTCAGTGACAATATATCAGCCAGACAGATGTAGATCCTTAAATAGAAATACCCAGGACTGGTAAATTCAAGCAAAACCACATCCTCTCAGGGAAAGAAACAGGGAGCAAGGAAGAAATTATTTGCTCACCTTGCTAACGTGTTTAATGAAATCAGTCATGGTTCCTCCTTTCTCTTCCATTTGGTTACATCATTTCACTGTAAGCCTTTTATCTCAGGAAATCTCTGCTTGGTTTGCTCTCCTGATTGCAGATCACTGTGTTGCTCTTCTTCTAAACAGAGATCAATCTCCTTTTTTCTCACAGCCAATTTGCAGTGGCTCTGCCAGGACGTAATACTGGTTTTCTTATCACCCTGCTGGATGCTATAACACCCAAAGTGACCAGAAGGTTATAGTCAGGGGGAAATGGTCTCTGAACTAGATGTCTAAAGGTCAGTTTTTAACTTTGTAGCATCATTTCCACATAAGACAGTTCGGAAGTGCAAGAGTTTGCACTCCAAAATTCAGATTAGCCCCACATTGTGTGGGCAGATCTTCGTGACAGTGATATTTCCTCTTGACATTTGAGCACTTGCAGCTCTCACGGCCTCAAGCCTCCATCCAGGGAAAGATCCCATCCCTGGGAGGGAGGCAGGCCCCCGTTCCAGTGCAGGAGCACTTCAAGTCCTAAACATGGTCCAGGTTGCTTTTAGGTGCTCCACCTACATAGTAAAAGTAATTCCTGCCTGAAACAACTTCTGAAGACACTGACATCACCAAGGTAAGTCAAAACACAGCCCAAGCAGCCCCTGTGAGCAGTGCTGTGTCTGCTGGGCTGGGTCCCTGCTGAACCTCAGCTTTGGTACCTTCAGTTAGTGTGCTAAATTTGGCTGGGAAAACTGATGCTCAAATTATTTTTAATGCAGCCAAAGAGAGGAAATGGGTTCATTTGTGGTGTTAAGGTCTCTCTGGCAGAATGCCCCTCAATACCACAAGAATCAGGTGTGAATAACACCAAGCTGTGGAATAATTCAGGCTTCTGTTTTGACCATTTGAGCTGGTTATTTAGAGAGCAGTGAGGGTGACATCTCAAATTCAGGCTGCTCTGGTGACAGCAGGACCCATGGTGCAACAGGGACCTGCGACTGGGACCTCACACCCAGAGCTACTAAGGACATTTTAAATACTTGCAGCTGAACAAAACAAAGCTGACTATTTCAGGAGGTCCAGAATTATTCTGGGGGTCTGGCTGTGTGCAGCTGAGTAACCCAGGACACCCTGGTTGTTCATCCCCTCCCTCATGGCTTTTGCTGTGGCACTTGTGCACCCTTCAGAGGGGACAGGGGCAGCTGACACCAGGCTCAGCTTGTTCACCTGGGTTTGGCAGCCAGGAGTGCAGAGGTGAGTGGTGGGTCTGGTAATCTACTAAACCTCGTGTAGCTGGCAGCTGGGAGGATTTTTAGGGAGTCACTGCACAGGCAGTGGCCAGGAGCCAGCTGTGCTCTGCTCTCGGGGCACCAGGGCACCCACAGCTGTGGCAGCAGAGCAGCTTCTGATGGCTGAGAGACTCCCCCTGTATTTGCTCTTCCTCAATTCTGGAAAAAACGAAAGAAAAGAAAATTCTGGGAATTTCTGTTAATGTGCAGAGCACAGGGACCTCTCTGGCTTTTAGCACATCCCAGGAGCCTTAATAGGCCTTGAAAAGAGAGATGAGAAAAGTCATTAAGCTTTTTCCTTGTTTCCAGAGCTTATTATCTATCTTTTCCTTGACAGCCACTTTTGTGATCCATAGGGTAAATAGTGCTTGTATGCTTATGCCTCACAGCTCCTGCTGTGAGAAATGTATCCTAGGAAATTGGTCACTGACACATCTGTTCAGAATTGTTGCTGTCTCAAAGGGTTAAATCTTATTTTCTCCTGGTTTTTTTGTTTGTTTGTTTGTTTGTTTTTCTTGTATTTCTTCTCTGCTGTGAGCAGAGGCTCTGCTTCATAACACCTCTGTAGCCTTTGAGCTCTGCTCCAGGAACTTTACCTGCCATGCACCCTGTGATAGATGAGTGATGCAATGGTTGACTCTCACAATTAACAGACAAATATCATGTGTATAGGCTCAGAAAAGTTTTATAGATTTACAGTTATGTTGTTCCCCCTCACGTGGTTATCAAAGGACATCTGGGAGGGCTGGCTTGTCACTATGGAACACCTAAGCTCCAATCAATTTGGGGAAGAGATCTCCACCACTGGACAGTGAAGAAGGGCTTGATGGACAGAACTTTGGGAGGGGTTAAAGAGTTAAAAAGGGAAAAACCTCCTTTGTGAGGGGAGGGCTGGCTTGTCTCTATGGAACACCTAAGCTCCAATCAATTTGGGGAAGAGATCTCCACCACTGGACAGTGAAGAAGGGCTTGATGGACAGAACTTTGGGAGGGGTTAAAGGGTTAAAAAGGGAAAAACCTCCTTTGTGAGGGGGCTGAGCACATGGCAGGGAAAATCCTTTGCTCCCACCACTGTAACCTTTTTTCTTTATTCAGTCTTCTGTTGTGTTTTTGATAAGGTTTAATAAACCTTCCTAAACTATGAAAAGTGAGTAGCTATTTCTCACACACCCACCTGCCTGGGCCACAGGGAGAGGGAAGAGGCCAGTGATAGCTCCAACAAGCCAAAGCCCTTCCCTTATTGCTCTGGAGATTTTCACACAGGGGATGCCCTGTTTCTGTACCAGGCTGTCTTTCACACAGCCATTACTGACTTCAGCATCCTGAGCAATACATTTATTTTGTTTTTTTCTTTGCCTTTTTGCTGTCTATTAGCCCCCAGTGCTAAATTCAAATATTTTTTTACAGTTTGATGCCCATTATACTTAGTTTCCAGGTTCTCTGAGACACACAGAACTCTCCCCTGGCATGGAGGACCATGCTACCCCTCAGGTCTCCTGGCTCCACAAGGACCACAGTGCTGTGCTCACCTGCTCCACCACACCCCATCTTTGGGGGAAGCTGAAAGGCTGGAGAGGAGCACAGACCACAGGTCTGCACTAATAAACACCACAAGAACAGCAGAGAGATCTGAATCCCTGTGTCAGCAGCGTGATCCAGGCTGGGAGAGCCAAGCCTGCAGCTCAGGGCCAGTACATCTCTGAGACACTCTGGGGCTTACAGCCCTACAAGGACATGATGGTTTATAAAGATCTCTAATTTGTTTTTTAAGAATTTTTAAGAAATAAAAAACACAACCCCAAAACTTGAAACAAGAATTACACTGATTTCTGAGAACAGCAAGAGGAGGTAGCAGTGGGAAGCAGAGCTGTCACATCCTTTGGGACAGGTAACCCAACCTTATTTTGAGTCAAAACCAACCACAGTTGTGCTTCTACTGAATTTTCCAGTCTTTGTCCTGTAACATTCAATCCTCTGTGATTAATTACACCCTGATTTACTGAGATCAGAATAGATGGGGCCACAGAGAGCCATGTACAAAATAATTATCATGATTTACATAAGCCTCTTAGTTCATGTAAATCGTAACTTTTCGAAAGCCAGCAAAGGGAGCTCTTTTCATTACCACAGTTTCTGTGGCTGTAATTAGTCCTGTAGGAGGATTATTACTTCTCTTATCATTAGTAAGAGAGAAAAGATAATTTGCTACAATGGTGTTGACTTCAGTGCCATTGGAGGCTGTGGCTGGTGAGATTTCCACGTTGGGACAAGGGATTTACAGGACAGCCCGACCCATAGAGTGCTGTGAGCCAGAGGGAATGATCTGTGTCTCTTTCCTGCCCCTTTCCAGCCATTATGAAAATATTTGTATGGGAAATGAGTTTGGATGCTGACACTCGATAGTGTGAAATATAAAGCTGTGTTTTGTGTCAGGTACACACAGGCAACAGGTGTATTTGTGATTGTAAGATGTGTGGAGGCCGACCATGGGACAGCTGTGAATTCTAATAATAACTGAGGAAAAAAGTAAAGCATGGAAGAAGGCCTTTGAACCTATCCTTAGTTTGCAATTAACCTTGGTTGATTTAGGAGCATTTGAATGAAAGTGTTCAGGATGTTGCTTTTTGCTTGTAGTCAGGCATTAAAGAGTGCTGCAATAATAACCTTTTTTTTTTTTTTTTGAAGTATAACTTTAGAATATTGCTTGTATTCTTGAAACTATAGCTTTGGAATATATATAAAGGAAATATGCTTATCTCACACCTTAACAAAACAGAGAAAAACAGCTTGAGAAAGGAAGATGAACATCATCTCAAGGATTTATAATTTCAACCAAGGGAAGCTGGATATCACTGATGTGAGATTTATAGTCATTGTAATTAAAAAGGTGGACCCACATCTGGGGAGGTGGACTCCACCAGATGGGATCTGTCTTTATTCTGGTGGAAACCAGGACCAGTATTTCAGAAACTACCACCACCATCTGGGGACCCTCCTTTTTGGGACACATCCTGAGATCACAACAGTGTATAGAATTGTGATGTAAAAATTGGGAATAGAAACTGCTGATGAGTAAACATTGGGAATTGAGACTGCTGAGAAAGCTTATGAGTACCCCTATAAATACCTGTAAGCCCCAAGTATTGGTGAGCAGTTGGAGGGAAAACTTCCCCCACTGTACCCAGTGCTGTATTGCTCATACTTTACCATATTAATTAATAAATTGATGGCTGCTTGAATATTGGCATAGTCAAGCTTCTTATTTATAACAATAGCCAGCAGGGGATTCACCCAGCTCGGCAGGGAATTCACCCAGGCCGGCGGGAGCTGAGTCCCTGGACAAGGTGTTTGTTTATCTGGAGATCACCTTCTCCCGGAGCCCCAGCACCGAGCTGCTCTGGCAGTGCCAAGGCCACACCGGTGCCAAGGCCACCCTCGGTCCGGCTGTCGCACACGTGGCTTGAGGACATCGTGTGCCCGCAGCTCATTTCCAGCGCCCAGCCAAGCCACTGCTCCAGGCACCTTGGAAAACCCTTTTCCCCAGGGATCCAAGTCCCATCCCACTCGGAACAGCCCTGTGCCATCTTGTGGCCGTTGCTATAATCGAGGGAAACGTCACTAAATCGCTTCGGATTCCACATTTGGGTTTAGGTAATTCCTATCCTTTTTTTTTTTTTTTTTTTTTTTTTTTAGAGGAGAAACCAGTTTCACCAGCAGCTGTGCAATTCCAGCCAAGTTCCCAGATGATCAAGGAGACAGACATGCTGCACCGCAGCACCTTTCCCCCAAAAGGAGTTGGCAAGTCCTTTTGCCACAACAAATTGTAAATGATACAATCTTCCAGGTGATCAAACCAATTTTGCATTATCAAAACGACTTCTTGACACATTTTCAGGGTCTGAAACATCCCACAGCATTCTGCTGGGAAAACTGGCAGCCCACAGCTTGGATAGGCACATTCTTCACTGCATTAAAAACTACCTGGATGGATGCACCTCAAATCCTGTGCCGGTTCTGAGCCCCGTGCTCCATGAAAGACATTGAAGGGCATGTCCAGAGGAGGGCAGCAAAGTTGGTGAAAGGTCTGGTTTTCCATCCTTATTTTTTATCTAAAGTGCAGAGTTTCAGGTGACTGAGCTTTTGAGCTACCCTGCCCAGTTACATTCTTAGCCTTCAGAAATGCTGATAAATGACAGCATCATGCTGGACCCTGTCCATCCCCTTAGCAGCCCAGAGGGAAGGCAAGAAGCAGACAGCTTTCCCAAAGTGCAGGGGTTTTGTTTAAAAAAACCCCAAACTTTGAAGGTCATTACAAGCAGAAATACTCTGAACTGCCTCCTCGCCAAAATGGACAACTAAAAAAAAAAAGGAGAAAAAAAAGGGGGGGGGGGGGGGATACCAGGCTTCACACTCTCCTTTTCAGTACTAATTGCTCATAGCAACTAAGCTGCAAGAAATTGGACAAATTCACTTTTTATTTGCAAACACAAAGAAAAATTCCCTTGTGAGTAGACCAGTGGGGGGTGTTTTTTTCCCTCTTGGGTCAGCACATCAACACATTAAAATGTCTGAGAGTTCTCTCCTTGTGGAGGCTGGGATGTGCCCAGAACTTAGATTTTAAAGAACTTCAGCTGATAAATACTTTGCTCTGTAGCTTTGGCAGCTCAAGCTTCACTTTCCAGTGCTCGAGGAAAGCCCGTGCTGTTCTCAGCTTTACTCTGCGAGCGCTGCGTGCCGAGCTGAGACTCGCACACGGCGCCGGCGGTGCCTGCGCGCAGCCCGCGCTGGGCTCTGGCCGGGGTTTGGCGCTCCCCTCGGCTTTGCCGCCGCGCCCCGGCTGCACAGCGAGCTCCGGCAGCCCGGCCCGAGCGGGGCGCACCGGGGGGAGCGGGCTCGGCGCTGCCGCTCGCCGGCGCTCCGGTGCGGCGGTGCCAGCCCGGGCCGGGCGCGGAGCCGGCGCGGGGATGCGGGCGGTCGGTGCCGCCGCCGCCTGCGGGGATGGCCGGGACGAGGCCGAGCGGTGCCTGGGCCCCGCGGGGCGGCTGGCGGCCGCCGTGTGCCTGGGCGCCCTGGGCAGCCTGGGCTTCTGCAGCAACCTGCTGGTGCTGCTGCTCTTCTGGCGCTTCCCGGCGCTGCGCTCCCCCATCAACCTGCTGCTGCTCAACATCGCGCTCAGCGACCTGCTGGGCTGCGCGCTGGGCACCCCGCTCGGGCTGGCCGCGGGCAACGCCGCCGCTCCCGGGGCCGCCTGCGCCTGGCACGGCTTCGCCACCGCCCTCTGCGGTGAGTGGGGACCGGGCTGGGGGGCTGCACCGCCGGGCGGAGAGCGCGGCTCTGCCCGCCGGGAGGGACGGGACGGGACAGCCCCGGGGAGGGACGGGACGGGACAGCCCCGGGAAGGGAGCGGGACAGCCCCGGGGAGGGAGCGGGACAGCCCCGGGGAGGGAGCGGGACAGCCCCGGGAAGGGAGCGGGACAGCCCCGGGGAGGGAGAGGGACAGCCCCGGGGAGGGAACCGGACAGCCCCGGGAAGGGAGCGGGATAGCCCCGGGAAGGGAACGGGACAGCCCCGGGAAGGGAGCGGGACAGCCCCGGGAAGGGAGCGGGACAGCCCCGGGGAGGGAGCGGGACAGCCCCGGGGAGGGAGCGGGACAGCCCCGGGGAGGGAGAGGGACAGCCCCGCCCGGGGAGGGAACCGGACAGCCCCGGGAAGGGAGCGGGACAGCCCCGGGAAGGGAACGGGACAGCCCCGGGAAGGGAACGGGACAGCCCCGGGGAGGGAGAGGGACAGCCCCGGGGAGGGAACGGGACAGCCCCGGGGAGGGAGCGGGACAGCCCCGGGAAGGGAACGGGACAGCCCCGGGAAGGGAGAGGGACAGCCCCGGGAAGGGAGAGGGACAGCCCCGGGGAGGGAGAGGGACAGCCCCGGGGAGGGAACCGGACAGCCCCGGGAAGGGAGCGGGACAGCCCCGGGAAGGGAGCGGGACAGCCCCGGGAAGGGAACGGGACAGCCCCGGGGAGGGAGCGGGACAGCCCCGGGAAGGGAGCGGGACAGCCCCGGGGAGGGAGCGGGACAGCCCCGGGAAGGGAACCGGACAGCCCCGGCAGCTCCGGGGATGGGATGGGACAGCCCCGGCATCTCTGGGGACGGGATGTGACGGCCTCGGCAGCTCCGGGGAGAGAACGGGACAGCCCCGGCAGCTCCGAGGAGGGGATGGGTTGGGATAGCCCTGGCAGCTCCGGGGACGGGACAGCCCCGGCAGCTCCGGAGTGGGGAGGGGATGCGATAGCCCCGGCAGCTCCGGGGAGAGAACGGGACAGCCCCGGCAACTCCGGGGGAGGATGGAATAGCCTCGCATTTCTGGGGAGAGGATGCGATAGCCCCGGCAGCTCCGGGGAGAGATTAGGATAGCCTGGGCAACTCTGGGGAGAGAACGGGAGAGCCTCGGCAGCTCCGGGGGACAGGGAGGGCAGAGCCAGCCCGCAGCGGGTGCGGCTGCAGGTGCGGTGCGTTCGTGTCCGGGGGGCGCGATGGAGCTCGGGCTGTGCCTGGGAGGGGACCCCGGGCACGCCAGGAGCACAGGGCTGCGGGGAAACTTTCCCAGCTTTGGTGGTTGTTTTGCTGGAACAAGCCCAGACAGCGTTAGGTGTGAGCCCTCATTCAGGCCCCACAACGTGTTTCCAGTGGCTGAGGAAGAGCTCTACAAACTTGAAAGGAGGAAAACAGGGATAGAATCAGCCTCGTTTAGGTTGTAAAAGACCTTTAAGCTCTGCTGACACTGGCACACATCGACGGGGCTCTCCCCCAGCCAGCATTCCCATGGAGCAGAGGCTTTCCCAGTAGAGCATCCCTCTGCCCATCAGGACAGACCTGAACCACCCCAAGAACACAGGTTAGCCTGGCATCCAGGCTTCCCAAGGCCACTTAGGAGACACTGACACTGCTTATGCACACTCTAAAGAGATACTTGCAGCAGCTGTTTGCTGCCATCTCTTTCCCTCATGAAGTTACATAGGGTAAAAGGCCAAATTTGTGCATGTAAAACCTTTACTTGGCAAGGAAAGTTTAGCAGAAGTGTGTCAGCATCCAGCAACATCCCCCTGAAGCTGCCAGCATGGCTTCCACAATGCAGGCCGGGAGGGGTGCGTGGAGGGAAATTGCAAACTCTTACATCAGCTTTAGAAATTACCTCCCCTCCAGCATTTCTGCATGCTAAAGAAGCCTTTGATTTGCTGCTGGTGGTTTTGTTGCCCCCTTGGTGTTTGCTGGCAGTACCCCAACTGCAGGAGACCCATCACTGTCTCTGCAAAGGCTCATGAGCTGCCTGAGGAGGGCACTTGCTGGCACAGGGGGCTTCAGGACATGGCTTTAATCTACAGCTCTTCAGTATGCACAGCATGAAATCCTTATGAAACCCTGTGGGGCTTCACTTCCCCAAGAAGGGCTCAGAAGGCTGCACTTCAGAGCTGGCAGAGGAGCAGCAGATCAGCTCCACACTTTGGGCAAGTCTAGACATTAATCTTGAATTTTACAGGTGCAGCAAGAACCAAATCTGATGGAGGAGGCAGGATTTTGCTGCAGCTCACACACACACACACACACACACACGTATCCATTCACACAGGTGTACTTAATTCTTGATGAGCATTTAGAACTGCCTGGCTTTGGCTGGATGTGTCTGAACAGCCCCAGCTCCTGGTGAGTGGGGCCAGGCTCTCAGCACCTCTCACCCTTAGGGGGACACCTCCAGTTCCTCTCCTTGCCCACCTTGTTTCCAAAGCCATCAGTCTCATCCATAGCTCGAAATACCTTTTTGGGAGGCAGAGCAAAGGCTTCACTCATTGATTTTTTAGTGATCCAAGGGTCTGGTTTGACACAGGCATCATCTCTCTCATCTCCCTGGCTGTGCTCTCGTACGAGCGCTGCTGCGCCATGACGAGGACAGCAGAGCCTGACACCACCAACTACAGGAAAGCATGGACAGCCATCATCCTGTCCTGGACATACTCCCTGCTCTGGACTGTTCCCCCACTGCTTGGCTGGAGCAGCTATGGGCCAGAAGGAGCAGGGATAACCTGCTCTGTGAACTGGCATTCCAGGGATGCCAACAACGCCTCCTACATCATCTGTCTTTTCATCTTTTGCCTGGTAATCCCGTTTGCCATCATTGTCTATTCCTATGGCAAGCTGCTCTGTGCTGTCAGACAGGTAAGTTGATTCCTCAGCTGCCTTTTGAGTGTCACCCCAAACCAGGCAGAAGTCCATGATCCCCATTTTCCACCTTTTGAACTCCTCTGCTGCCAGATGTGCTGCCAGCCCTGGCAGTGCCTCTCCTGTGGCTGTCCTGGTGACAGGCTCCAGCCTGCCAGGGCTTTGAAAGTCATACTCAGGTGTGCACAGCTGGAGGGGGTGCCTTGGAGGGGCTGCCTAGAACACAAGCTGGACAAGATTCAAAGAATAAAGTGGGTGTTTATTGAAGGCCTTCAACAGGCACACCTTGGGCAGTCACGGCCTCCCAGAGGCTACACCAAAGCTGGACAATGGGCACCAGTTTTTCAGACAATTATAAGTTATTATAAGTTCCATTTACATACCAGGGGTTAATTCTGCAATTACAGCTTCAGCTATTGAAGTAATTTTCCCCCAGTTTGCTCCCCCCAATTCACTTTTTTTTGTACTTTTTGGGGCCTGAGGCTGTGGGGTGTCCTTGGATCTCAGGCCCTGAGGGATTGATTGTTTTATCTGACCAAACTGTGCAGACAGTAACTAACACTCTGTGTGGAGTTTGGAGTGATGCACTGATGCAGCACAGGATCTGTAAAATATAAAAGCTGAAATCCTAAGGCATCAGAAGCCCCTATGACAGCATCACAGATGAGGGAAGTTTGCCAGAGCACTCTAGATACTTCAAATTACCCCTAATTAAAACTATGAAAGATTTACCTACCTTGATGAGATTGGTCCTAGGATTTAAATCTGCAGGAATGCTGTGGAGAGAGGTGAGCATTATCAGCAGGTCCAGCAGCTGCATGGTCAGTGGAGGGTGTGGGAGCAGGGATTTCTGAAGATAAGTGCTTCTCTTCTGAGAGCAGGAAAGTGAACCCTGCAAAAAAGGCTGCCAAGAAAATAGTCACATATAACCAAGCTCTGGTGGGATCAGGCAGAGCAGGAAGATGGAACTTAACAAATATGAACTGTAAAACAGACCCATGGCATGAGGCAGGTAACCCTGGGCACAAAGCAAAGCCAGTCCATAAATGACCATCACTGAGTCTTGACTTCTTTCTGCCAGGATTGGGAGATGTGTGAGATGGAATTTCTTGTTGGGACTCAGATGTTTATTGGTTCTGATCTATGTCAGTCTCACAACCCCTGAGTTCTGCAGCACTTCACTCTAATAAACTAAAATGGAGCCCTTTCTCTCTCTGCAAGGCCTTTTAAGGATAAACTGTCCAATTAAGAAATGACACCTCAACTATTTTTACTTTTAACCCAATAACCAACCACCCTTGACCAGCAAAATGGACTTTTTTATCCAATTATGAAAAACCACCCAAACCCATGGAGAAGAAGTGAAGAAGTAGTGAAGAAGCAGAACCAGCCTCTGCCCTAAAACCTCCATCTTGCTTTATATATATTGCTGTATTCTAAACCCTTAAACTCTGAGTTTTCCACCCTGTGATATCACACATTTCTATTCAAACTGCACAATCCCAGTGTTATCATTCCATTTTGGAAGCCTTCTCCATGGCCTCAGGTCAAATGCAGTGTTCTCCTGGATTCAGTGCCTGGCAGCACAGTCTGAAATTCCCAGCAGCCAGGGTTCCAACACACCATGAGCTTTTTTTGCCAAGATAAGGAATAGCTCTAAATATTGCTCCCCCAGTGGAACAGGTGGTACCAAACCCCATCAGGGCAGCACTGTCAGGCAGCTGGAAGTGCCAGAGCAGAGGTTTTTCCTCCTGTGTGTAGAAATCTGCCTTTGGCCAGGAGTGATGGTCCAGCACTGGCTGCTGGTGGCACAGAGGGGCTGGGAGAGACTGGAGAGCATGGCAGCCCCCCTTGGGGAGCAGTCTGGGGACAGGCAGGGACCCTCCCAGCACAAAGGGATCATTCACCCCCTGAACACCTCCACACTGGGTCCCTGCACCCCGGGAGCCACCCCAGGCTGGCTCCAGCTCCATCAGTGTTCCCAGAGCTGGCTTGGGCTCACCTCGTGCAGTGGGCACCTGAAAGATAAGAGGGAATTAGATAAAGATCACTCTGAGCCACATCTGCAGATGTAAACTTTAATTTAAGCTTATTATTGCTCGGGGACTTTGGGCAGAAGCAAATTAAATCAGTGGAGATGTTTAAATGAATCCTCATACACCCCCAGCCCATTGTCTTGTCACAAATCCTTAATTCCCCACAAAAGCCAGCTCAGTCCCCTCTGGCCACCCTGTGCTGGGAGCAGCTGCTTCTCCTGCACCACCATGGAGCAGTCTCCTGAGCACAGGCAAGGGCTGGATTTCACAGGACTTTGGTGTTTTTCTGTCTTTTAAGGCTAAAAATTCTGTTTTAGAGGTGCTGCTTGTTGCAAGGCGTTTCCAGCAGCTGGGGCTGGAGCAGGTCCTGCCTGCAAGAGAGGCTCTCCCTCTCCAGAGTTCCTCCAAACCTGCTTTGCTGTGAGGGTTGTGCTGTTTGATGGGTCAGAGGGATCCCCAGAGCTGGGACAGGCTCTGCCCTCTCCAGGGCCAACAGAACATTCATTTCTGCTGGGGCTGCAGCAGCACTGCAGGGGGAAGGTGTACATTAAATGCTCTTCCCACTGATGCAGCTATCCCATGAAATGTTGCATTTGGGCTCAGGAGAGCTGCCTGTCCTCAGGAGAGCTGTGGCCATGGAGCAGGGGCAGTGGCAGCAGCAGAGCTCAGCAGAGCCCTGGGTGCCTGCAGGGAGCAGTGGGATCTCTGCAGTGAAGGGACCACAGTGGCTTGGAAGAGGGACAGGGTGGTGGCAGGGGCTGTCACCCTCCCTGTCAGATGGGTGACAGCTCTAGAGGTCAGGAGCTGGCCTTCCTGTGCTCCCTGGTCCTGCAGAAACCCCAAAACAAGGGAAAATCATATGAAATTGTTCAGTCTGGATCAAAATGATCCTTACTGGAAGGGGGATTTTCCACAAAGAGGGAAGGTCAGAACTGGGTGGTCCTGTGGATGCAGCTGGGCTCCTTTGGGAAGCCAGGAGGGAGGGGAGGGGCAGGGGCAGAGCCAGAGCCTCCCTGCTGCCTCCCATGCCCAGTGCCATGCTTGCTCCTGACCCAGGCTGCTCCCAGCTGCTGCCCAGCATCCCCCAGGGCAGCAAGGTGCAGAAGCAGCAAAATCCCTGGCATGTGTGGGAGAGAGAGAGGAAAAAATGAACAAAAAGAAGCTTCACATGCCAGCTTAATATTTAAGGAACTGAAGAACAGATGTGTGTGCTTTTAGTGGATCCTAAATTATAGGCAGCACTGTGTAAGCCTTTAATGGTGCCTTCAGCTCCTGCCATGGATATCTGCCTGTAAGTGAGATTATCTGCACCACTTACAGGAGTAAAACTGTGCTGGGAGACCAGGGTGTTTGGTTTCAGCCAGGCATAAAAGATTGTATCCTTTCGCTTGACATTTGTATTTTCATGCTCTGATTTCTGACCTGATTGTCACCACGGGAGAGTTGAAGGGAGGCTTAAACTCTGGGAGATCAGTCCAGGCTCCCACTCCCACTGTCTTGCTTCAAGGTCACAGTTTCCTTAAATTTGAAGGGAATTTTCACCACTAAGAGCAGGTCTGCTTTTCCTCCCATGTCTTGTTTGAGGCTGGCAGGGAATGGCCAGAGGGAGGGGTTTGCTCTGAGCTGTGACAATGTTCGCAGGGTCCCAGGATGAGGGAGGAGATGAGAAAGTTGACTCCATGTTTCAGAAGGCTAGGTTTATTATTTTATAATATATAATATATTAAAACTATACTAAAAGAATAGAAGAAAGGATTTCAGCAGAAGGCTGGCTAAGAATAGAAAAGGAATGAACAACAAAGGTTTGTCTGTGACCCAGACAGTCTGGACAGCTGGGCTGGGATTGGCCATTAATTAGAAACAACCAGATGGGACCAATCCCAGATCCACCTGCTGCATCCCACAGCAGCAGATAATCATTGTTTGCATTTTGTTCCTGAGGCCTCTCAGCTTCTCAAAAGGAAAAACCCTAAGGAAAGGATTTTTCAGAGAACATGTTGGTGACACTGAGCAGTTTAAAATGAACAGCACAGGAGCTGGGATGATCACAGCACACTGCCTACAAGAAATCTGAATTCTGAAAACATTAGAAAATGAGGGCTATCTAGGTTTCCAATCCCATTGAGCTTTAGTCTGAATTATCTCATTTCTGAGAAGTCTTTCTGCTTTGATACAGCTTTCACATCTCTGCTGTGAAGGACTGCAGGCCCAGGCACAAGCAAAGAGAGGGCTGCAGCTTTCCTGGGGAAGCAGGGGCACCATGCAGGTGTGCCCTGGCAGACAGCTGGGTCAGGGGGCTCCTCTCTGCTCCCTTGGCTTCAGCACAGAGCCCCAGGGATGCCAGGAGGTGCCTGTGCCCCCCTTGTGTATTCCTGAAAGGCAGAAATCTGCCAGCTGGGCTTGCTGCAGGGAGCAATCTGCAGAGAGCAGGGTGCTTTAGGATGGCCTTGGTTCTGTCAGCAGGGCCTGGAGAGAGTGCTGCTGCTCCTGCAGCTGAGTGTGCAGCTCCAGAGCAGCTCACAGCACCCGTGCTCCGTGCCCAGCACAGGAGCTGCATCCCTCAGCTCACATCACTGCAGGAGAACAACAGAATGATCAAGGTTTGGAACTGACAGAAGTGAGGCAGAGCCTGGGAGGCCGGGCTGAGCCAGCTGTGAGGAGCAGAACAGCAAATCTGCCCCGTGCTCTGCAGAGCCCAGAGCCCTTGGAGGGCCTGGCAGCCAGGGCAGGGACAGAGGCTGTTGGGGTGACCTGTGCCAGGGCAAACCCTCTGGGACAGGCAGCTGGCAGTGCAGGGAGGCTGGGTTCATCCTCACCCAGAGCCTCCTGGCTGCTCTGAGGAGCTCGGAGGTGTCTGTAGCTTCTGCAAACTCCCCAGCCAGCAGAAGCAGGGCACATGGACCCCCAGAGACAGCTCTGGCAGTGCCAACAACCAAGGGGCTGCCAAAACCAGCAGCTTCGAATTTCTGCCAGGAGCAGGACTTGGTACCAGCCCTGAGCTCACCCCAGGCTCGGGGATGTCCTGAAGGATGAAGGGCTCTCCCTGGTGTGGGGGTCCCACTGTGGGTTTCTCTGGGTCAGGACTGAAGGCACTCCAGACAGTGGGTTCATGTTGGAGCTCAGGTGTTTATTATTTCTTATCAGTAAAACAGTCTCACTGCTGGGAGTGCAGCACCTTTTCATCAGAAGGCACAAAATGCCCAACAATCTCTTGGCACAAGGGCTTTAAGACTAAACTATCCCATGAAGAGCTGACACCTGGATTATTTTCCCTTTTACCCCAATAACTGATCCCACAGAGCCCCCAGTGCAGACTTCTCTGCCCAATTACAAAATGCCACCCAAACCCATGGAGAAGGAGGAAGAAGCAGCATGAAGAAGAAGCCCAGGACAGCACCCTGTGCCTCCAACTTGCTTCCATCCACAACATCCTAAAAATCCCACACCCTCAATTTCTCACCCAGTGACACACCCACACTGCTCTCTATCATCTACTGCACACTTTTGGGGGTTCCAGTCTATCTTGGAGTCTGGGGAACTTTCTCCATGGATGAGGGTCAGAGTCAGAGCTGCCCTGGGGGTCAGGGCACCCCAGCCCCAGAGCAGACAGAGGAATATTCCCAGTGCCCTGGGTTTGCAGACCCTGGCCCTTCCTGTGTTTCAGCCCTTTGCACAGCCCCAGGTGTGGTGTGCAGAGGTGCCCAGTAAGGACCTGTCCATGGGCAGTGAAGAGAGAGATGAGGACTCAGTGTGATGGCCAAAAAATCTGAATTTATTGTGAATTACAACTTCTTATAGGCTATTTTAGGGAGGCTAGTAATGTTTTGCTACAATGATTGGGTTAAAAATCACATTAACAAACTTATGCATTTTAAACATCTCTTGTTTGCAGAAATCTGATGTAATTTTCTTTTTCCAGTAAACCTGTCTGATTGAATCTTCTTGAAATCTTGATTTAATCCTCAAACTTCTGTTTGCTCATGCCAAGGCATCCTGTTATCAAATCTCTTATGCTCACCAGGTCCAAATTCCATCATCTGTCTTGTGTATATCCCAATATCTGTCTGTGCAAACCACCTGGCCAGGGTCAGCATCCCAGACTGCAGCTGGGAACAGCCAGCTCACAGGCACAATCCATGGATCCTGCAGCACACAACCATTCTGCTCCCAGCTTTTGGAGCAGCTTGTGCAGCCTCAAAAGTGCTTGCTGGAAACAGAGAAATCATTTTGTGAGCTCAGGGGTTAGACAGTCATTGGTCAGAGTCATTGACAGGTCCTCTCACATGACTTGTCACAGTGCAAATACAATCGATCCCAGCTTTTGTGTCACACTGGGGTGGGGATTTTCCCCTTTAATTCACAGCCAGCCTACTCTTCTATTATCTCCTTGACAAATGATTCTGCGGGCCTGCCTTCAAATTGTTCATCCAAGCAGATCAGTGCAAGGCTCAATATTCTGCTTTTGTGCAGAATATTGCACAAAAGCAGAATATTGCTTTTATATATGTATATATACCCATACTGCCCTGGGTCACGTCAGGGTAGATCCACCCTGCAGGAGTCACAGGCAGGGCAGGAGAAGCCAACACCTCGGCATGGTTTCCACCAGCCCTCTGCCCCCTTGGTCCCTCAAGTGTTATGGAAAAGACAAAAAAAGTTCAGCGAGGAGGCCTTTGATGTGTTCCAGGTTCATTTCCTTGTGTCAATTAGCAAGTGCAGCAGTTTCCAGTGCAGGAAACAGCTTGGTGCAGCACGGGCAGGAGAAACTGGGGGAGGACAGCTCTGTGTTCCAGCATTCCCTTCCTGGCAGGAAGGGGAAAGGGTGATCCCACTGCTCCTCCAGCTTTCCCCTGGACAGCCTGAATAGCCACCATAACCCGAGGCTGGACTGGGCCTCTTGTGAGACACACACATTCCCAAAGGCAGGAATCACAACAGCTGGAACACCTCAGCCACCAGGGAAGAGAAAACCAGTCCTGAGACAGCTGAGCCCAGAGAGCTGCAGAGGCCACGCAGGTCAGTGATGGAAGAGGGAAATCACCTCGGGTCAATCCCCCCACGCTCAGGAAAAGCAAGGAATTGGCTTTCCTGGCTGCAGCTGAGTTCAGTCCCGGTGAAAATGTGGTGGGGATGTTTCTGTATTTCCCCTCTTGGACAGCAGCAGGAGCTCTGCCCATTCAGGATGCTCGTGGTTATCTCTGCCCAGAGCTGCAGGAGGGGCTCTTCCTTCTGTGGGCAGTGGAAGATCTGATCCCTCCCTGTGATGCCTTGTGGGGCTACCTAAAACCAGAGGCCAGCCAAAATCAAGGCAATAAAAAGCAGTTCTATTTATTGAAGGGCCTTCAGGTACATTTTGGGCAGATGAAGCCCCCCAGGGGCTACACCCAAAATGGACCATGGGGTTTCACACTTTTATAAGTTTGGGCCATTTGCACATTGGGGGTTCATCTGACAATTCCAGCTTCAGGTAATGAAGCCATGTACCCCAGGTCTGCTCCCCCCAGCTCACTTTTGTTTCCATCTCTCAGGCCTGAGGCAGTGAGGTGTCCTTGATTGCCAGGCCTGGAGAGGAATTGTTGTGTCTGCCCAAAATGGGAAAGCAGCAGCTCACACTGAGTGTGGAGTTTGGAGTTATGCACTAAAGAACTGCAGGATTACAAATACAGGGAAAACACAAAAGCTGAAATCCCAAGGCATCATGTGGATACAAAGCAAGGAGTGTGCAAGGAGGGCCAGAGCCCAGGTGCTGCTCTGGAACAGCAGGAGACCCTTACCCCCTTTGGGATACTGGGATTCCCTGGAGGATTTGCTCAGAGGGGCTCTGCCTGTCCAGGGAGCTGCAGGGGAGATAACCTGGGCTGGGTGTGCCACAGCAGGATCTGTCCAGCAGCACTCACCCACCTAGGAGCACACTGAGGAATTTTCTGGTTGAAAACAAGGCAGCTGTGATTTTTTTTTTTTCTCCTGAAGTGCCAGTATTTTCCCTCAGGTGCTTCCAAAGCTCGGAAGTGTTGGAGCACAGGCAGTGGGGGAGGCAGAGCCTGGCAGGGGCAGCAGCAGCAGCCGTGCCCTGCAGGCTGAGCTCCACTGCCCCCCTCCCCTGGCTCTCCCTGCTGCTCTGTGGTGTGTCCCAGACAAGAAAAACTGAAAGAACTCCTCCCTCAGTGAGAAGGACACACTCTGACCAGGGTGTGATTAAAGAATCAGTGCAAGGTGCAGAAGGAGGGGAACCAAACCAGTGAGGGCATCAGTGGTGCTGAGATGTTGTAATGGCCATTCTCACTGACAGATGGGCTGTGCAGAGCCAGAACCCCAAAGGACATCCCTGCACAGGGAGCCCCCAGCCTGGAAGCACCCTGGCTGTGTCACAGGGAGCTCAGGGTGCCTTGGTTTGAACAGCCAGGTGTCTGCTGGGGAAGGCAGGAGCCTCCCCTGAAATGGGAAATGTAAACCCCCTCCCTCTGAATTGTTATTAGTTTGAAATTAAGGAGCTCTCAGGCAAAGGTATGGGAATAGGAATAACAGCTCTTTACTAGGGAAACTAAAAATGCAGTAATACAAAACAACCCAGAGTCAGACCATGCCCTGACCCCCAGTGTGTCAGGGTGGTGGCACAGTCCCATCCCAGGGGGGCTCAGGGTGGTGGCACAGTCCCATCCCAGGGGGGCTCAGGCTGGTGGCACAGTCCCATCCCAGGGGGCTCAGCCCTCCTGCAGTGCCAGCTGTGGTTCTGCTGGAGCAGGGATCCTGCACAAGGGGGGAGTTTTCCTCTGCAGCTCCAGGGCTGCTGGAGATGGGCCTGCTCTCCTCTGGGAATGCAGGGCAGCAGAAAGCTGCTCCTCTGGGAATGCAGTGGGCAAAGGCTGCTGTGCTGTTCCCAGGGCAGATTGGATCCAGGTAGGAATGCTTGGCTCCTCCCCTGGGCAGAGCATCTCCCCCTGGGATGGTGGGATTTGATCAGCCCTGCAGGGACACTCGCTGGCCATGGACAGCAGAGATCTCCTGGAGGGAGGGTTGGCTGTGGGAGAAATAAAGAAAAAACTGCCCCATGGACAGCAGAGAACTGCCCCAGCTCTGACAGATGGGGATAGAACACAGACCCAGCTGCACCTTTCATTTTCCAGCCCCAGCCACAGGGACTGAGGAGAATGAGGCCACACCTGGAACCCAGCAGTGCTGCATGGTGCCCACTTGGTGCCCCAGCCTTTGCAAACAACAACCAGGATGAATTATTTTAATATTCTGGCATTTGAAATTAAACATTAACCCCCTTTAGTGACTTCAAGACCTCTCTTTACAGCCCTCTCTGTCTATAACAGCAACTGAGGGACTGAATTGAGAGTTAAATTTTGATCTCAAATCACGAGGTTCACCCTTGAAAGGACAGAGGTGGGTGTGAGAGGATGCTGTGAGCACTTCAGGGGTACCTGAGCCAGAGAGCTCCTCCCTTGCAGCCCTCACTGACTCCTCCAGCACCTTCCAAGCCCTCTCAGAAATGAGCAAAATTACTGCTGCAGAGGTGAAAGGCATCAGCCCAGCAGAAGGAAATGGATTTCTTCTCTCTCCTCTCACCTCCCCACAAGCTCTGGCAGAGCTCTGTGCTAGTACTGGAGCAGCAGCTGCCAGAGAGCCATCAGGAGAGGATGGTGCCTGCATGGGCTGTGTGATCCCCAGCCTGAGACCACCTGCCTTTCTTACAGCCAGCTTTGAGTGCTTCTGGCCAAATCTCCACAGCACCAATCTCGTTAATTCACTTAGCACAGGAGATTTCCCACAGCCTTCATTTCCAGGAAAAGAAAAGATGTTTTGCAGAGGCAAATCCTCCCCCAGCTCTTAGTGCTGGGCAGCACCAGGAGCACAGCCCAGGGTCAGAGGTTTTGTTTGGACCCACCAGACTGGGGGGTTTGTATGAGCAGGCAGACTTGGGGTGTTTTGGTGCATTAAGGCACATGAACACAGCCTGTATTTGGGTTGGAAGCTGAGGCAGAAGCACCAGTGGGATTTGGAGCACATTTTGTACACCAAGGAATGGTCACATTTGTCACCTGGTTCCCTTTCACAGCACAGCCAGGGGAGGTGGAGCTCTCCACAGAATTCCAAAAGCAGGGAGATGCTCAAGGCAACCCAAACTGTGCCTCAGTAACTGGGAGAGACAAAGGTAAAACAGCACAGGAAAAAGGCAGGGGGAGAGGAAATGTGTGGCTAGAAAAATCAGTGATTTATGTGGACTTGTCAGGCCTGAATGATACTGTTAAGAAAATTAATCCACAAACACCAGAGGTTGATGTCCAAAAAGGAGACAGAGGAGCCCTGTCTGGCTTTATTCCAATAAAGGGAGAGGCCATGGGGCATCCCCTGGGATCTCCAATTTTTGGAGGATGCAGCCTCCTTTTTATCCCAATTTCCCAGCTGCATTTCCCTTCTCTCTTTCCCCTTGGCTGAGGTACTTGAGAGGTTCAGACTTCCCAGAACACCTGATCCCAAAGATTCCCCTCTAATGTATAACCCTCCCTTTTAATTTTTAATTCTTATGGAATTGAGGAGTTTGTCTTCCCCATTGTTTCCTTCATCTTTCAATGTCTAATTTCATTTATCAGCAAACCTAAAATTTATTTCTAAAAGCAAATATCATTTTCCATTCACCAATCAGTGGAATCCTTCCCATTGTTTCTTTTCTCTCCCAGTGCTGGTTTTATCCACCAGCAGCCCCACAGCTGGTTTGTAAAGACAAATCTGCTGTTCCTCTCAAAACAAATGTCCTGATGTGGCTGAGGATTCCTCTGCCTTTCCACAGCAAAAGGGAGAGCAGAGCAGGGGGAAAGCAGAGCAGAGCACAGGGAGAGCAGAGCAGAGCAGAGCAGGGGGAGAGCAGAGCAGAGCAGAGCAGAGCAGAGCAGGGGGAGAGCAGAGCAGAGCAGGGAGAGAGCAGAGCACAGCAGAGCGGGAGAGAGCAGAGCAGGGAGAGCAGAGCAGGGGAGAGCAGAGCAGAGCAGAGCAGAGCAGAGCAGAGCAGGGAGAGCAGAGCAGAGCACAGGGAGAGCAGAGCAGAGCACAGGGAGAGCAGAGCAGGGGAGAGCAGAGCAGAGCAGAGCAGGGAGAGAGCAGAGCAGAGCACAGCAGAGCAGGGGAGAGCAGAGCAGAGCAGAGCACAGGGAGAGCAGAGCAGAGCACAGGGAGAGCAGAGCAGGGGAGAGCAGAGCAGAGCAGAGCACAGGGAGAGCAGAGCATCTCCTGGTTGCAGCCAAACTCCAGGCTCAGCTCCCCCAGCCCCACAGCTGCAAAAGAAGGATGGAATTCTGGTTGAAAATATTCAGCAGCTGGAGGCAAAAGGAGTTTCTTACGGATGTTTTATTCCTTCCTGTGCATAAGGTGTTCCATTACCCATAAAAATGCCCTTAGTGGCAGGCAAGGAACCAAGAGTGAGGAATGCTGTGGCTGTGGCTGGAAGGAAGGTGCAAGGCTCTGCACAGCCCACAGCCAGCCTTGCTTCTCTTCCTGAGCAAGGAGTCCCAGCCTGAGAATAACTGTGGGGGGTTGCCCTTGACACCAACACCCACTGGTTTGAATCAGTTTCCATCTCCACTGTCCCCAGCTTTGCTGGCTGTGCAGCTGGGGCTGGCAGAGCCCCCAGCTTCAGCCAGGGTAGAGCAGGGAGCTCCTGTGCCCCTGCAGGAAAGGTGCTGCATTTTCTGTGACTTTCAGAGGAATGACAAACCCTTTCCATTCCACATTTTTCACCTCACATTCCCTCATTTCCCCCAAAACATGGAGAAATATTTATATATAAATAAATCAGAGGGGCTTCTGATTGTCCCCTTTCATACAGAAAGGCCTGGGCCACAGCCAGGAGGGACAGGGCTTGGCTGGTGTTGCACAAAGGGCACTACAAAAGCTTTGTCTTTCACTCCGACAAAGGAATTTGGGTTTGCCACCAGTGATGAAGCTTGGCCTGATGATGTCAATTGAGCAGACCCAGTGCAGTATCAGCACTCTGGGCATCTGGGAGGCAGAGGTTCCCAGTGCCAAGCCAGCAGTGCAGCTGCTCTTTGCCTGGTGCCACTTTGGCTCTCCAGCTCTGCCCCCTCTGTCCCTGTGCTGTCCTGCAGGCTGCTCTGCTGGCTCAAGGCTGTTCCATCACTGTTTGGGGGGTACAGCCCCAGGTCTGTCAGGAGCAGAGCCCTCCTCTCACAGAAAGCAGTAAACCAGACAGGGAACAGAGCTGGCACTTGCTCTCCCCACTCTCATCCTCATGGCAGGCACTGAGTGGGTGGGACTGAGATAAAGGCAGTGCTTCTCTGGGAGTGCAGCTAAGGAGTTTCTACCTTTTAGCATGTACTTAGAGGCTTTAACATCATTCAAAGGTTTGAATGTCAGCAGGGATAGGAAAAAACTTCCTTAGAAATAAAATCTAACTTGTTCTTGCAACATTTCTGCACGGGAGTGTCAGCCATTTACTTCTTCTCCAAGCAAAACTTTTTTTAATTAGTACTAGGACAGATCATGAAATATTGTTAAACCAGCACTGAATGGCTGCCCACTGCTTCAGAACTGCAAGGAAATTCTCTGTAATCATTTAATGGGTTGGGTTGGGTTTGGAGGGACCTCAAAGATCCTCTGATCCCAGCCCCAAAGGGCTGAGGGTTTCCCCTGAAGCACCCAGTTCAGCTACCTACCTATGGTAAATTAAAGGTGACTCTGACAAAGGGGAGAGAGAATGATGCCTCTGACTCCATCATCAGAAGGCCAATGAATTACTAATGAATTACTTTATTATACTATACTATGTACATTGTATCTAAACTGAATCTGCCATGCACTCACTCTTGCTCACAACTGCACAGAACTGCCCTCATCTCGGATTCTCTCGTGACTGTCCCGTGACAGTCTCACACACACACACTTCTTGGCCCTGATAGGCCAAGGGAACAAAACATCCTCACTTTGGGTAAACAATCTCCATATAATTCTCCTTTAGCACAAGACAGGCACAGCAAGCAAGATAAGAATTGTGTTTTCCTTCTTCTCTGCTTGTCTCACAGCTTCTCTCTGTTCAGGGGGCATGTGAACACCACACCTACATTTACCCATTGTTAGAAGCAAGGCATGTGCTGATGGGCAGGGACACCAGGAGCTCTCCCATCCTCCTCAGAAGGAACCAGGCTGACCCCCAATGCCCAGGCTGTGCAGTTCAATCCCATCTCCACTGGGTACAGCCTGGCTCCTCAGTCCCACAGCCCCAGCTAGCAGCTCTCCAGGGCAGAGTGTGTCTGGTGTCAGAGCTCTGGGGCTCCTCATCAGCAGGCAGTGGTGCCTGAGCTGCTCAGCTGCCGCCACAGCCCAGGGCTGCCTGTGCTGCCCCTTCTGTCTCTGCTCTGCCCACAGGGCTCAGCTGGCACGTGTAGGGATGTGCCTCCTGTGGATGGAGTGACAAAACTGTCCTTGGTCTCCTTAAAAAGGAAAAAAGCCCAAAGTTTCTCTCCTCAGTGAGGTGAAAAGGCATCTCATAGGACCTGGGGGACTTCACCTCAAACTTGGTAGCCAGTTGGACAGGAGCCAAAAAGTCCTGCCTGACCAATTCACTAGAAAAAGAATTTAAAAAAAGGAACTAATGGCTTTTGTGAGGTGTTTTGCCAGAAGCAAGAACCTCTTGCACCTGGCTCGGTTTTTCTCTGTAAAGAGTTTTATTATTTTGCCTTTTATTAAAACTTTTTGTTTCCAACTCTGCCACAGAAGCCATCCTGCTGATTTTATGCCCTCTGAGGTAGCTGAGCAATCTCAGGTGTGATTCAGATCTCCAAGAGCTTGTGAGACCAGGTTTGAAGAGACCAAATCCCAGGCACCTCAGGCCAGCACATGCCCACTTTGCTTGAGGTTTTTTCCCTTTATCTCCCTTATTCTGACATTTCCCACCCTCTTAGTCCCATGAGGGTTGCTGTCAGTTCTCCAGGCTCTAAGGAGTGTGGTGGTGTCACAGAAAGGCAAGAGAGCACAGTCAGGCCCTCAGCTGAGGTTCTCAGCCAGCCCTGGGGATCCAGGAGTTCCTCCCAGGGGTTGGTTTGGTGGCTGAGCCCCCAGGTGGCTCAGCTGTGCCCTCCAGGCCTGGATGTGGCTGAGCAATCTCCATGCCCAGTGCTGAAACCAGGGGCTTTGCTTTCCTGGGGAAGTGATGACTCTGTTCTTTCTGCACAGTCAGCAGCACCAAGCAGGGATTTGCTGTGTCCACAGTGCCCTCTGTTCAAACCTGTCCTTTTGGTTTGTGCATTAGTCCCTCCCCCACAGCTTCTGTCTGTGACAGCCCTTGCCACTCCACACGAACTCCTTTGTGAGCAGTTCTGCTCCTGCACTGGGAGCATGGCTGTGCACAGTCCCAGTTATGGTCAGTGAGATTTTTATAAAGGCAAATTAATCACTTCTGCAGGCTGGATCACCCCCTTGAGGTGCTTCTCTGCAGGAGAAAACACAAAGAAACTTAGCCAGTAAAAAATCAACAGCCATGGGAAGCAAGAGGAAAAAAACACTGGAAGAGCAAGGTGGGGCCAGGGCTTGCAGCTCCCCAGTCCTGCTCACTCAGTACTGGGACACAATTCAACGTAGAAGGTGTGATACAGAGGCAAAATGAATTTTAGGAAACTGAAAAGATCATTTTAGGAGGAACAGAGACTCAATTTCCAGTGAAGAAACTGCAAGGGCTATAAAAGCAGATTTCTCACGGCTGTTTTCTATACCAAACCCTACAGTGAGGTTTTAAAAACAAACTTCTTGCACAGCAGATTGAAGTTTAGGTTTTTGCCCAAGCCAGCAGCAGAGGACAGTGCACAGGCAGGGCTCCCCTGTGCTGAGCTCCTGCTGCTGCTGCTGCTGAGCCAGGAGCAGCCTGGGCTGGCTGCCCACCCTCCCTGGGCCAGAGCCACGGGCAGGCACGGGCCAGACCTGGGCTCTTGGCTCTCCTGGAACTTACCCAGACTCTGGGAAATGGAAAGGAAGAAACTTCCACAGACACAGGAGGGTTTGATCTGCAGCCTTGGGAGAAGCTTGGATTGAGGTGAAAATACAATGCACAGACATGAAGCAGGAAAATCATAAACTGATGTTTCTATAGTTGTAAGTAAGAATGTGCTTTAAGGAAGTAAAAAATTGGATTGATAAGATGTGAAGGGTTTATAATGTAAAGGTGGGGCTGTAGGGAATAAGCTGAGAGTTTAGATGTTATGATAGAAGCATTTGTGTGCATGTGTGATAGGACCCCATGGGGTAAAACAACCCCAGTGCAGCAGAAGTGAGTAAGGGTGATAGGTGAGAAAAGCAAAATAAACCCTGTGGCAGCTGTCTATTGGATCAGAAAGTTCTGTATTGCCTTGTAATGAAGAACTTGGGACTACTTTGAGCTCTGGCTGACTGCTGGCTCCTCTAAAATCTCACAGCCTCTGAGACTGATGTTTATCTGAGCAATGAATCATAGCCCCAAAATAGTCCCATCCCTTTAATTAATGCAGTGATGATAATAATAAAGACTAAACTAAAAGCCCACAGCACCATTCAGCAGCATCACTTTTACAGAGCTCTTTGCTTTGCCCACCTGCAGAGGGTGATCTGCTGCCAGGCACAGCCCACAGCTACAGGGTACAGCCCAGTCTCCATCTGCTGATGGGGTGCAGCAACATCTCAAGGCTCATGGGTTTGATTTAGTTTTGCAGAAGTTTTCTGCACGTGTGCCAGATATGAGTATGTCAGGTTTCCTTGGCTGACCAGGGGAGCCTGGTAGTCAAAAGCAAAAAATGCTTCAAGGAGAGTTACAGAAGTGGGAGGATGTTAAAAATTTCTTGTGTAAACCCAGGGCACCACTGGGAATATTCCTCTGTCTGCTCTGGGGTGCCCTGACCCCCAGGGCAGCACTGACTCTGACCCTCATCCATGGAGAAAGTTCCCCAGACTCCAAGATAGACTGGAACCCACCAAAGTGTGCAATAGATGATAGAGAGCAGTGTGGGTGTGTCACTGGGTGAGAAATTGAGGGTGTGGGATTTTTAGGATGTTGTGGATGGAAGCAAGATGGAGGCACAGGGTGCTGTCCTGGGTTTCTTCTTCATGCTTCTTCTTCCTCCTTCTCCATGGGTTTGGGTGGCATTTTGTAATTGGGCAGAGAAGTCTGCACTGGGGGCTCTGTGGGATCAGTTATTGGGGTAAAAGGGAAAATAATCCAGGTGTCAGCTCTTAATTGGATAGTTCAGTCTTAAAAGCCCTTGTGCCAAGAGATTGTTGGGCATTTTGTGCCTTCTAATGAAAAGGTGCTGCACTCCCAGCAGTGAGACTGTTTGACTGATAAGAAATAACAAACACCTGAGTCCCAACATGAACCCACTGTCTGGAGTGCCTTCAGTCCAGAGCCAGAGAAACCCAGAGCTGGGACCCTGGCAGCTGGGGTATTTTGGCCAATTTCTGGCCTCATAGGATGAAAATAATCATATCCTGCTGCTGGCAAGGAAATGGAAACCTTTCCTTGCTTACCCATGGAGCCATTCCCTGGCATCCTCAGGCTGAACGCTGCAAGCTTTTCTCCTTTATTTAGGAAAGGATAAAACACTTCAAACATCAAGAGGGTGAAAGCTGGTGGAGTTAGCTGAGCAGGGAGCACTGCCCAGCTGGAACAGGCAGCAGCACAGGTCCCCCTCGGGCTCTGAGCTGGAGCAGTGCCCCAAAGCAGCCGTTCCTCCCCCTGCAGCAGGGTTTGCAGATGTGCAGGCACTGCTCAGCTCCCTGGCACCCCAGCTGTGCTCAGGGCAATTCCAGGGAATTCCCTCCAGAGCCCTCCTCCCATCCCAGCCTCACAGCAGCCTGACTTCCAGCCAGAACACACCAGTAAAACATGTGTCCTCTGGCCTTATCTGAAGGAAGAGGAGGTTGGGTTTCCTTTCCTGGAATCGATGGAAATCAATAGATCCAAAGGGAGCTTCTGGTTTTCCTTGAGGTGCTCCACAGGCAAACCCTCACCCACACCTGCCCAGGTGTTTCCTGGCATGGGGGGGACAGGAGGGCCTCAGGAAGGCACAGAGGAGCTGGGATGTGTGGGGGGATGCAGGGCTGGGATGTGTGGGGGGATGCAGGGCTGGGATGTGGGGGGGATGCAGGGCTGGGATGTGTGGGGGGATGCAGGGCTGGGATGTGTGGGGGATGCAGAGCTGGGATTTGTGGGGGGATGCAGAGCTGGGATGTGTGGGGGGATGCAGGGCTGGGATGTGTGGGGGGATGCAGGGCTGGGATGTGTGGGGGATGCAGAGCTGGGATTTGTGGGGGGATGCAGAGCTGGGATGTGTGGGGGGATGCAGGGCTGGGATGTGTGGGGGGATGCAGGGCTGGGATGTGTGGGGGATGCAGAGCTGGGATTTGTGGGGGGATGCAGAGCTGGGATGTGTGGGGGGATGCAGGGCTGGGATGTGTGGGGGATGCAGGGCTGGGATGTGTGGGGGGATGCAGGGCTGGGATGTGTGGGGGGATGCAGGGCTGGGATGTGGGGGGGGATGCAGAGCTGGGATGTGTGGGGGGATGCAGGGCTGGGATGTGTGGGGGGATGCAGGGCTGGGATGTGGGGGGGGATGCAGAGCTGGGATGTGTGGGGGGATGCAGGGCTGGGATGTGTGGGGGGATGCAGGGCTGGGATGTGGGGGGGGATGCAGGGCTGGGATGTGGGGGGGATGCAGGGCTGGGATGTGTGGGGGGATGCAGAGCTGGGATGTGGGGGGGGATGCAGGGCTGGGATGTGTGGGGGGATGCAGAGCTGGGATTTGGGGGGGGATGCAGAGCTGGGATGTGTGGGGGGATGCAGGGCTGGGATGTGTGGGGGATGCAGGGCTGGGATGTGTGGGGGGATGCAGGGCTGGGATGTGTGGGGGGATGCAGGGCTGGGATGTGTGGGGGGATGCAGGGCTGGGATGTGTGGGGGGATGCAGGGCTGGGATGTGGGGGGGGATGCAGGGCTGGGATGTGGGGGGGATGCAGGGCTGGGATGTGTGGGGGATGCAGGGCTGGGATGTGGGGGGATGCAGAGCTGGGATGTGGGGGGGATACAGGGCTGGGATGTGGGGGGGATGCAGGGCTGGGATGTGTGTGGGGATTCAGGGCTGGGATGTGTGGGGGGATGCAGGGCTGGGATGTGGGGGGATTCAGGGCTGGGATGTGTGGGGGGATGCAGAGCCCTGGCAGCTGGTGCTGATGCCTTCCAGTGCCTCTCCTCAGGAGCCTCACAAACCAAGCACTCATGATGCAAACTCAGCCCCTCTCTGGTCTCCAGCCCTGCTCCCACCCCAGTCCAGCTGTCTGGACTTCATCACACAGCCTGGGTGAAGTTTTATACCAAGGTGTGTCAGACTCAAGAAATCCACACCCGGGGAATATGCAGTGCAAAATTCTGATCAGCTCCAGAGATACAATGGAAGAAGATAAATGTGAGCTTTTGTCTGAGATGGCTGTGAATAAATCTGAGCTACTGATGCCTGTGGGTGGCTCTGAGTGAAATATTCACTTCTTGCTAATGGAAATATTTTGATTAACAACTTTATTTACCCAGCAGCAAATATCACTTTTTTTCCTTTTAAATCACAGACAGATGTCATAAAAGATTTCATTTGCACATTAACAAGATATTTATAAAGTACTTGGTATTTGAGTTCCCTCAGCAGGCAATTACAGATATGTTCTATTTTCTGAACAGTTTTGGTTGGGGTTTTTAATTAGTCTCAAGGTGACTTCCAACACTCAAATACATCCTGGGGGATTCCCCATAAAACTGCTTGTAATAAGTAGTTCCTTGTGCTTACTGCAGCACTTCTGAGTGCAGGCATGACTCAGCAGCCCCTGGGAGCTTTGGTTTCCAAAGCACACAGACAGCAGCAAAGCAGGCCAGCAGTGTTTCCTGCAGTGGGATTTACTCTCAGCTAGGAGTGAGCCCGAGCCCAGGGGAGAAGCCTGCTGTAAATCACTTTAATTCAGGGAAGGGAATTCTCTCAGCCCCAGTGCCTGTGGGTACAGGCACACCTCATCCTGCCTGGGGATCTCCTGGCAGGACTGGGCAGAGGCTCTGGGAGCTGCTGCCCCCTGCTCACACCAGGGCACATTTCCCCTCCTTGCCTCCTGCCCAGGGTACTCCTGGTAAAGGCTGGGGTTTGCACTGAGCTGGAGGAGGCTGTTGTAGATGCTGAGCACTTTTGCTGGTCCTGCTGATGCCTTGGGATTTTTTGCTTGTATATTTTCCCTGTATTTGTAATCCTGCAGTCCTTTAGTGTATAACTCTAAACTCCATACTCAGTGTGAGCTGCTGCTTTCCCATTTTGGGCAGACACAACAATTCCTCTCCAGGCCTGGCAATCAAGGACACCTCACTGCCTCAGGCCCCAGAGATGGAAACAAAAGTGAGCTGGGGGGGCAAATTGGGGGTACATGGCTTCATTACCTGAAGCTGGAATTGGAAGAATAACCCCCAATGTGCAAATGGACCAAACTTATAAAAGTGTGAAAACCCATGGTCCATTTTTGGGTGTAGCTCCTGGGGGGCTTTGTCTGCCCAAAATGTACCTGAAGGCCCTTCAATAAATAGAACTGCTTTTATTTTCTTAATTCTGTCTGGCCTCTGGTTTTATGTAGCCCCAAAAGGCATCTCTGCCCCAGCTGTCAGGGGCACTCAGCACTCACCACCCCAGCCCTGCCCTTTGTGCAGCCACCCCAGGAGCTCCCAGGTGTGGGAAATAGTAAAGGTAAGAAGATTTTCAGGAAGCTGGGAAAGCAGACCTCAGAAACAGAAAGAGCAGAGAAAATTAGAATCAGCTGCAAAGTCTGGAGGTAGAGAAAGTTACAATGATATAGCAAGCAAGGACATGAAACAATAGCTTGAGTCCTCGGCTTAGCTAAGATAGACCTGAAAACTGCAGGAAAATGGCCTTAGCAAGGTGGTGGAAGGGTTTAAGCTTAATAATGGAGTATTGTGTATTGTTAATAGAAAGCAGACAAGCAAGCATTGTGTGCAGCACGTGTGCATGTGCCTTTAATAATTAGCTAGAACAACTGTCTGTGAGCTTTAGCAATGTGCCATTGGCTAGCAAGTTTTTAAGATGCTCTGTAACAAAGCCATCTTTGGCTGCTGCTGGCTGTAGGTGAGCTGTGCCACTGTCTCAGCCGTGTCACGAGGCTGGTGCTGCAGGAAAGCTCAAGGAAGGTGCCCCAGCAGTGCTGTCCTGTTTGTGACACACCCAAGCACCACGGCAGGCCCCCTCGCTGTGGCAGGGGCAGCAGGGCTGACCCTGCCTGTGCTCTGTCCCCAGGTGAGCAGCATGCCCCGGGGGCCGGGCCGGGGCCGGGAGCAGCGCATCCTGCGGATGGTGATGGTGATGGTGCTGTGCTTCCTCCTCTGCTGGCTGCCCTATGCAGCTGTGGCACTCCTGGCCACCTTTGGGCAGCCTGGGCTCATCACCCCCGCAGCCAGCATCATCCCAGCCATCCTTGCCAAGAGCAGCACTGTCTACAACCCCATCATCTACGTGTTTCTGAACAAACAGGTCAGTGAAAGGCTCTCCTTCCTTCCTCCAGCTGGATTCCACCTGTGCAAGGAGTGACAAAATGGTGAGGGGAGATTGGCACTGGCATATTTTCTGAAAAATCCCTTCGCTGGGATTTTCTCCTGAGAAGCTGAGAAGCCTCAGAAAAGAAATGTAAACAATAATTACCTGATTGCTTGGAATGTGGTTTAGAAGTTGCTCACCAACAGGTGCATCTTGGATTGGTTCCTTGTGAATTGTTTTTAATTAATGACCAATCCCAGTCCAGCTGTGTCAGACTCTCTGAGTCAGTCACAGGTTTTTATTATTTATTCTTGTCTAGCATCCTGATGTCTCCTTTCTCAGAATACAATATAATATAATATAATATAATATAATATAATATAATATCATATCATATCATATCATATCATATCATATCATATCATATCATATCATATCAGCCTTCTAAGAACTTGGAGTCAAATTCTCACCTCTCACCTTGCCCTGGGACCCACAACACCACAACAATTAATAGCCACAGGAGATAAAGAGAGCATCAGTGACATCACCCAGATCCATGAGAGGGAAGCTCTGAAAAAGGGCTCCAAGGAGCAAATCTATTCAACAAATCTGTGCTTTGGGCAGCTGGACAAGCAGCTCCCCACATGTGCAAATAGCAGATGATAAGTCCTTCCTTTCCTTTGCCCAATTCAGCAAGAAGAGAAGAAATCCATGTTCTGGCAAGAGTGAAAGCACCAGAAATGGTCTGAGGTGACTCAGATACGTGAAGTCTTGTGAGGATGTGAGCCCTTGCTGCCCCAGCACAGCACAGCACATTGCCCACAGCAACTCCTCCTCCCCACAACACCAGCTCTCTGATTTTCTCCCTGATTTGCTCTTTTAACCCCCCTGAAATCCTTCAGCCACTCTTTGGTCCTGCTCTCCCCTCCTAGGAGGATCTGCCAGAAGGCAGTGCCAGAGGAGCTGCAGCAGGGGAAGCACCCAGCAGGCAGGAGCTGGGCTAGCCCCTGGCACAGGGACTGACAGTGAAAGTGAAGATGAGCAGAGATCTGCACAGGAAAGCAGAGAGCATCAGAGCTCCTCCAACCCCTCAGCCAGGTCCAGCTCCACCAGCCCACATGCTCAGGCACATTCCATGGATCTTTGCATTGCTGGGATTACAGCAGGTGGATCATTTGGTTCCCTGGGTCCAGCAAATTGTCCACTTGAAATGATTCCTGGAAGCTGTTAGGAAGCACAGATAGTAAATTACTCACTCTCTCTTGGAAACAAATGGTGATGGTAAAAGATTGATTTAGGTCTGGCTTAAATTAGCTGTGGGTGTTTTTCCTGGGACATGAGAACTTGCCAGGGAGTGAAATTTCCATGACACCATCCATCATCTCCTCAGCATCCACCAGCTCCACTCAGTTCCACAAACAGCCCAGGGGGTGCAGTCCCTTCTCTGCAGAATTCCCTGGCATCTTCCCTGGGATAGGAGCCCTTCTTTCCCTTCTCCTCTATAATTTAGCTTTTGAATGAACTCTCTGATGAAACCTCCTGCAATGTGGGAGAGCTGTTGCCATCCCCTACCAGGGGAAGCCCAACACACCAAGGGTGACTCTGCCTCACTCCAAGCACACCCAGCCCTGGTCACACCCAGAGAGCCAACTCAGAGCCCCCAGGCTGATCTGAACGTGTGCATGGCTGCAAAGAGCACTCCAAAACAACACAGACTGTGCACTGGAGCTTTTACAGACAATTCTAAATTAATCTTTTTACTAAATAGCTTGCTGACACAAACAGCAGCTAGACACAAATTAAACTGGGTTTGTCCATGTCAGACTCTTGAAGTTCACCATGAACTCTCACTCCTTGTGCTCCACACACACTTCATTTTGTTTGTGGAGGGGTTTTTGTGGTGGTTTTGGTTTGGGATGTTGCTTCAGTTCCACTTGGTTTGCATTGCTCAGTTGGTGTTTTAGCAGCAATCAGTGCTCAGGGTTCCACTCAGTGCAGAATGAGAAGTCAGTAGTCTGGGTGTCCCTGCACTCAGGAGAGAACCTCAGGCCAGAAGATGCTGCAGCCACCCAGGAGTGCCAGGCATGGGAAAGCAGGAGGTGTTGGTCACCCAGAAAACCAGAGTCAACACCAACAGCATTCCTGAGGCTGTGGAAATCTGTAGGAGATGCCTTGACAGATCACACAGCTGACACTGCCCTGTAATTCTGGGCTATTCCTAAAACAATTCTGTGTCCAGGCTCCCCCCTGCTCTGGTAAATGCTCAGAAATCTCTAATCTGAGATAATGCTCAGAAATCTCTAATCTGAGATAAAATCTGAGAGCAGGCCAGATAAAATAACATTCACATGCAGGAAATGCATCCAGGCAAGGACCAGGCAAAGGTTAAACAGACTGAGGAGACTCTCCAGGGTAACAGGAATTCACTGGGGACTGAACAGCTGCAGAAAGGAACCTGGGAAGAGCCATGAGAGCTTCACCATGAGGGGAGGGGCAAAGCAAAAACTAGAAAATAGACAGTACTGCCCATGAGTTTTGAAGCTGCTTAATATTTCCATGCTCAGTGGTGAGAAGGTGATGAAAAGTTTATGAATATCACAAAGTAAGTTTTTAATCTGGAGAAAATGCAGTTTTTCATTGAAAAAAAAGGAACCTCAGCTGATGCAAAAATTGTGTAAAACTTTAAAAAAGCCACTTTCCCCAGCAAGCAAGGCTGCTGATGAAAATCCAGCATGATTTTTCTCTTGGCTGTTGATAACAAGAGTTGTCAGAGCTTGTTGCTAGCAGCTGTGTTGTACAAGGAGTTACCAGTAATGTTGTTTTGGACTCTTGGGTGTAGAGATCAGTTACCAGCCTTTGACCCTGCAGCCTTAGGGCAGGGTCACACAATCCACACCACTTAAAATACCTATTTGTGTGCCTTGTGGCACACAATCCACACCACTTAAAATACCTATTTTTTCAGCCACAGGCAGTTTCCTTGTCCTCATGCTTTGCACATTCCCTCTGCTCTCAGATGCACAGAATGTTCTGCCATGCAACTGAAAAAAAATTCCTCCAGTTATAGATATTGAACCAACCCTCCTGAGAGCTTAAACCAAGTTTTCATCTTTTCCCTGGTCAAACCCAAATGAGAGTAGCCAGCATCAGTTCCATTGGTAATTCAAGTAATTCAATCCATTCCACAGAGAGAAGAAGAGAAAACAATTCTTATCTCTGTTCTCTGCTCCTGTTTTTGCACACGTGGAATGTGTTATGGAGATTGTTTACCTGAAGGGATTTGTCACTCGGATTCTGCTGAGGATTGTTTTGTTTCCTTGGCCACTTGGGGGAAAAGCTGTGTCCTGGCTGTCTCAGACAGTCATGGCTTTTTCTTTAGTATTCTTTAGTATCTTTTGTATAGTATAGATACAATATAGCATTAATGTAATGTAGAATAGCTTAACAAAGCAATTGTTCAGCATTCTGAATCGTGGAGCCAATCATTCCCTGTGTCAGGGGCTCCCTGCATTCAGCAGACATGTTTTATTTGACAAAACATTTCAACCTCCAATACCAAATATTATCACACCCGTGTTGTTCCAGAGCTATCCCAGGAACTTTATTAATACCAAATCCTGAGATAAAGCCTGGCTTATAAAACCTGAGCTGAATTAAACTCCTGCTGACTCGCTGTTCTCTTTGTGTGCCAGTTTTACAGGTGCTTTGTGGAGCTCCTGAGGTGCAACAAATCCCCCCAGAGCTCCTTGCCCAGGCTGAAAAAGCAAGAACAAAGGTTCCCCCCAGGTTCTGAAGAGCTTCTGCCAAAGGCCAGCCATGCCCAAAAGAGTGATCCAGAGCGTGGTGCTGTAGGAGGGCTCCAAGAAACAAGCTGCATGTGAGGAGAGGAGGCACAAGGCTCTCCAGGAGGGAATGGTCAGCCTGCAGATGGTCCCTCTCTCCCTGGCTTGGATTTTGCTCCTCCAAAAAGTCTCGTGTTGCTTTTCAGTACAAACCTGAACAGATCATGATGAACTATGCAGTTACAGGGTAAAGCTCTGCTAAAACTGAAAGTGCATGTATTGGTTATGCTTCAAACTTTAGAAAGTGCAGCTGAAGCTTAGGAAAATATGTATTTTAGGGACTTTTCTTTTTAATTGTCAGCTCACAAAGTCAGTGCACCAAAAGATAACTTCTTCCAGCACTCAGTGAAGAAGCAGCTGGGAATTCACAGCACTCAGCTGGGCAAAGCCCCTGTCTCTGGGAATCTCTGGAAATGCCACTTGGTGGGCATTAGGAGCAAAGCAGAGTGATCCCAGCCCTTGGGCAGGGGCTCTGAGGGCACCTGTGGGGCCAAGGGGCCAGGCCAGCCAGGGAGGCTGAGAGCTGCAGGGCAGCCCTGGGCAGCAGTGGGAGCAGGGCTGGGGAACAATTCTGCTGAAAGAATTCTGCTGAAAGAATTCTGCTGAAAGAATTCTGCTGAAACAATTCTGCTTTGACCCAGAGCTGTCCCTGTGACCCCCCAGGGAAGCTGGGAACCTTCTGCAGGATCCTCTTCCTGGGCATCTTTGGGGAAGGAGGGACAGTGGTACCTCCTACAAACAGAAAAGCATTGGAAAGCCCCAGAAGTGCAGCTGGAGGAAGAATTCTAAACAAAGAAACAAAGAGGGAACAACCTTCTCCCTCATCAACTCTGAGCACCATCTCAATATTCTGACATATTTGAAAATATTTGACAATATTTTCATCCCAGACTGGAAGGAAAACATGAAATGGCACCATTCAGTGGAGAATCACTTTTCAATTCCCAAGCTACATGGGAATGCCTTCTTTCAGAGGAGTTTCACACAGAAGCAAATCCACAGCCCTGCCAACACAGCTGTCAAAAACTTGTACCACAGTGCTGTAATTACCATAATTAGCCAGCACAGGGGTCTGGGGGAGTGAACACTGTGCATATCATTACCAGGGTACCTGTTCCAAAGGATATTTTTGATTTTTCAGATGATCAAAGCTGTCTTTTTCTTCCAGGCATGTGGGTTTATTTTTTCTTTGCAATATTAACAGCTTCCTTGTAGTCACAACATTATTTCACAACTTATTTCTTTTTTTATCCCTAAACCACAATTGTACTAATAACCTAAATAACACCAAATGTTTTAAAATACAGAAGCAGAAGCCATGAATTGAGGTTTTTACTGAGGTGATTTTAGTAGATGAAATCTAAGGAATAGAAGCACTTACTGCTAAGCAATACTAATCAATTATTTATTCCCAAGCACATGTTTTAAAGAGTAGTTTGTTATTTTCAGATTAGAAAGCATGCCAGGGAATTTTCAGTTCATCTTTTCCCTTGATATTGTCTCTAGGTAGATTGTTAAATTCCAGTATGAATTTCTACATTGATAATAGTATTGCAGCTCTGTGACTGGTGGGTTTTGTACATGCAAGGATTTGTTCTTAGAGCATACCAATCTGGTGTTGGTAGGTGTCTTGGAGACTTTAAATAATTCATGGTTTGTGATACAAATGTGTGTTTTCAACACAAATTGTTGGTTTCTGTTCCATTAACCCTGTAACTTGCTGCAAACACCACCTGAGAGCAGCCTGTAACTGCCCTGCTTGGAAACATGCAGGATGTTGTAGCTGTAAATAAAAATATTCTCCTGTGGTACCTCCCCAGCCTCATCTCCTGAGCAGCTCACCAGCACAGCCCTCACACCATTCCCACACTGGGCACCAAAGGGACAGCAGCTGCACCTGACCTGTGCTGCCCAACAGCTCCTCTGGCCAAATTGCTGGATAATACCATCCAGGTGACACCAGTTTTATGAAAAACACACAGAAAAGGCCACACACACACCAGCACCAGCAAAACAACACCAGAATCCCCAGAATTCAATTTACACTTTACTTGAAAAGGAGCTCCAGCTCCCATTTGTTTCAATGAGTGTCCAGCTCTCTACTTTCTGAGGTTTATGAGCAGCTTGTAATTTCATTTCAGCAGGCAGGTTTGCTGCCATTAAAAGAGATGATCACTTTATAACCATTTATCTGGATTTTTTTTAAACAAAGCACTGTGGCTGTGTAGCCAGCAGTACCACAGGGTGTTCAGCAAGCAGTCAAACCTTCCCTTACCTGTTTTTCAGCACTTTCAATAAATGAAAAATTAGCTAAATGACCGAAATTCACCCCTTGCACGACTTTGCATCCTTTTTTGGGGGGGATAAAGAAAAGCCATTTAGCTTTGAGTGAATGCATTTCAGTGCATGCAAACCCAATCCCCAGAGAGCCCCTAGGATGCCCCAAGAGAGACTTTGCTGAGTTTTCAGATACAAACACCAGAACTGGGTTTAGAATCAAGCAGAACTGATGCCAGCAAGGAAATGAACATTAAACAACTCAAACAGCCCCATCTCCTTCGGGGCTCTCCATTCTCAGCATCACAAAAGGAACAAAGGATGATGAGGCACCACAGGGAGGAGGGAGCCTTGCACATCCCCTGGGACACAGCAGATGTGAGATGTCATCAGATGTCACCTCCCAGAGGCACAGACCCCTTGCACTGATCAGAGGAAAAGCTTCCAAGAACTCTTTCACTCTTTCCTTTTCTATCTGGACTGCAGTAGCCCCGTTCCAGGAAGGGATGAGGAAAAGTCTCTTCAGGCAATGGGAGTTTTCTCACCACTGTAAGAGAGCTTCAGGCCCACAGTCGGAAACTTCATTTAAAGCAAATCAGTTCTCAGTGCCTCACCTGGAATTGAAGTGAAACACCAGCTCAGCTGTAGAAGGCCAAGGCCCCAGATCAGAGGCAGAACAAGCCCAAGTCCTGCAGGAGAAGGAGGAGCACCCTCTGGAGATGCAGGGAGCTAAATCCCAAGGAGTTTGGGGTTCCTGCCACATGGGGACAGCCAGCACTCATTCTGGAGTTGCCCTGCAGAGTTTCTGTCAGCTCTGGGGCCAGGACAGCCCCCAGCCAGGTAGGAAGATGACACACATGTTATTTGTACATAGCACAGTACCAGGGGAGAACTAAACTTAGTGTGATGAACACTCACTGCAGTTGCTATAGTGACTGATTTTATTTGCCTTCCACATAGGCTAGATGGCTTTTCTCCCCTAAACCCTAGAGAATATTGCCCAAAAAACTGGGCAGCACCAGTCACACCAGTGACAACTGAAATAACATCCAGCCCCCAGAAAATGTTTTGATATTTATTGGGTTTCCCATCAAACTACTAGCAAGTTCAACAACAGATGAACTAATGACACCAGAATGACACCAGTACTTTCAGCAGCCCATCACAAAGGACTGTGCAACACTTTCATGATGTTTTGGCAGCCCAAGTAGAGATTAATAGCAGGCAGCCCCTTTCCTTTTCCTGATTCCTTGGTTTTCTTGTTTTCACTGAGCACCAGCAAGTCCTGCTGACAGGCCCAGTTGAACTTGCAGTCTGTGAACAACTTTTGCAGAGCACCTTTCATTTCCCCCCCAGGTTTTCTTGCAGAAGACCTTTGAGCACCTTTCCTCAGCAGGAGGGAGGAGGCAGCACCCATTTCTCCAGCTCTAGATCATCATACATGTGCTTGCATGTAGTTTTACTTTTGAATGTGTCACTGGTTTGACTTTGCCAGAAGGCTGGAGAGCAGCACTCAGCTAAGTGGGAGCTCCTTCTCTTGCAAGAAGTGTGAGTTATCAGTTGTGATTTAAACATAAAACACTGTTTAGCAGCAGTGTTGGGACTGCCAGGGAAATCTGTCACTGAGGTAACAGAGACTGAGAGCTTTTCCAGGTCCTTCCATGAGATGTTCCAGTCAGAAGTGGAGCAGAGTGTCTTGCAGGCAGTTCTTCATTACAAAGGTGGCAGTAATTGTAATGTTACAGTGTTTGCTCCTCAGCAGACAGAGAGGCTGTTTTCAAGGAGGGAAAAAGGAATGGTGAGGCAATTTTAGGCCATCACATTCCTTTACCTAAAAGCTGCTTCTGCTTGGGAGAGAAGAGCCACTCTGAAGAGCACTGGGGCCTTGGACCTGCCTACACAGGGACTCAGGGAAAGCAGCTGGAGTTCACTCAGGGAGTGGATTTAAAGTTCACTGGTTGATCTGCATTAAGTTGCTTTGATTCTGAGTCAGTGGTCCTTACTCTACTTTCAGATATAATTAATCTGAAGTACCTGATAGTAAAGCAACACTGTTTGAAATCCAAATTCACAGGAAGGATTAAATAATTAAAATGGTCTGGTTATTTTAAATGTTAATTCAGGTCAACTTTCCACATCCTCACACAGCCAAAAGTCCTCCAAAGGGCAAACCCTGGGTGTCAGCAGAGTCAGTCCCTGCTAATGCCACCAGCTGGCCCTGACCATACAGTCTGTAATCTGCAAGGTGCACCACAGCTCTGGATACATCACAGGCTGTCCAAAGGCACAGAAAGCTCCTGCCATCCCTTTCCATGCTCCCCACGAGGTGAACACCCCTGCAGTGATTGGCTTTGGTCACTCAGCAGAGGCAGCAGCAGTCAGGGGCAGGATTGCTGTGAGCAGAGAGCTCCTTCCCACAGCTCTGCCCTGCCTGGGCACAGCACAGCCCCTGCACCATGCCAGGCTGGGGAGCAGCCTCCTGCACAGGGCTGCCCTGCACCCTGGAGATACCCCAGCCCACAGGGGGTTTTATGAGGCACTGATGCCTCAGGATTTCAGCTTTTATATTTTACAGATCCTGTGCTGCATCAGTGCATCACTCCAAACTCCACACAGAGTGTCAGTTACTGTCTGCAGTTTGGTCAGACAAAACAATCCCTCTGGGCCTGGGATCCAAGGACACCCCACAGCCTCAGGCCCCAAAAAGTACAAACAAAAGTGAATTGGGGGGAGCAAACTGGGGGTAAATGACTTCAATAGCTGAAGCTGTAATTGCAGAATTAACCCCTGGTATGTAAATGGATCAAACTTATAATTGTCTGAAAAACTGGTGCCCATTGTCCAGCTTGGGTGTAGCCTCTGGGAGGCTGTGACTGCCCAAGGTGTGCCTGTTGAAGGCCTTCAATAAACACCCACTTTATTCTCTAAATCTTGTCTAACCTCTGTTCTAGGCAGCCACCCCCAGGCATCAGCACCACCACTGATTGCTGGTGGCCACAGGGCAGTGATCCAGCTGCATGCCTGCAGCACTCTGAGCTAAAATCAAAGATGAAAATGAATCCAAAGACCTAAACAAGCTCACGGGAGGCTCCTGTTCCACCCCAGTGGCAGCACATTTGCCATGCCACACTTGTTGCTGCTAACAGAGCACATTTCTCAGGCTTGCAGTCCCACAGCAGCCAGCCTCACACACCACAGACATGTTTTCATCAAATAATTCTAAGCCTGCTGCTCACACCCAATGAAGCCTTGCACAGAACCTCCCATGGATGAGATTTAAAAGCCTGGAGTGCTTTTTCAAGGCAAAGGTGCTCGAAGAAGCTCCAGTGATGAGGGTTCATGCAGGTGTCACCCTTATGATCTAAATGTAGTAAAAATGCACTGAGTGCCAGCCACAAACACTTCAGCAGAAGTTGCTGTGATCCAAGAAGAAAAACATTCTTTGAAAGGAGACCTGGGAGGAATGAACAGAGAGGCTTCTGCTCCACTGGCTCTCAATCAGCAACTGACACAGTTACACAGCCCAAACTGATGAACAATGGAGAAGGAATTTCAGCATCTGTTTAAAGGAAGATGGAAAATAAAGGAAGATTATTAAAGTCAAAGTGCACACAACCCTGTTCCATCACAAGAACTGGAAATATTTACACAAGCATTAGATGAACAATTACTGCCTTTGCTTTGTTGAACTGCCTGAGTTTAACAATTCATTCCCATCAAATTGGAATTTGAGGAAACACAGGGAAAAGATCCATCTTGTCCATCTACATAACCCAAATACAGACAATAATTTGAGGTATTATTGCACAGTGCCCTCTATAACCACCTCAGAGAGGACTCTTTGTTTCTTTGTCTTTATTCCTGCACATGGATGCTTAATCCTCACTGCAGAGGCGTTGGCTTTCAGGAAGAAACCTCTCCATGTGCACTGCTGAGCAGAAGAGGGATTGAACTCTCCCCTTAAGCCCCAAAGCAATGAATCCAGTCAGGCTGCAAGTTTTTCAGCACAGCTGAAACCAGGTAGGAAACTACTGCACACTGAGCCAGTCAGGTGTGAAACTGCCTTCTCCAAAACAAGCTGTCCTTGCTGAGGATGTCTGTGCTCTTCTCCATCTTTTAGGGAGCTCAGCAGCTGGAAATCTTCAGCAGCCTGGCTTTCAAAAGGTGCAGATTTTTGGGTACTGGAGTCTCTTTGACCCCAGCCCCACACACATCCATACAAGCCTTTATTTGAGGTCTTTTGAGCAGTTCCCTCAGCATCAGAGTGGTCAGTCCAAGCTGAGAAGCAGCATTAAGTCTGCAGGATTCACCCTCTTCAGTGAGCTGTGCCTCTGAGGCAATCAGTGAAAAACTTGGGTTCCTGGCTGGTCTCCCTGAGTGAAGTTCTCAGGCTTGCTCTACAGAAAATGTCCCTCTGGGCCTTTGAAGAGCCAACCAGTCTATAAACAGCCCATGAGAAACATCTTACAAGTTTAAAATTAGCATGAAAAACACTGAGATCTCAGTATCTCGGCAGAAATAACAAAAACTCTTTGCGTGGGAGCCCGAGGGTGACGAGGGTGACCTGTGTGCTCCATGGAGAGCCCTTTCCCCAGCAGGGCTCAGCTCCCCCAGCAGGGCTCAGCTCCCCCAGCAGACCCTGCCAGGGCACCTCCATCACCATCACCCCGTGCCCAGCTCAGCTAGGGACAGGACATGCCAAGGAGCAGGGGACCCCTGGGATCCAGTGGGCACCCTCCAGTCTCAGCAGGGTTTTCCACCTCTAAACCCCAACATCAGTCATGGTTTTCATCCTGAAAGATGAAATCAGATCTTACAACTGAGATACAAATAAGGGAGAGGAAAACTAAAGAAAAAAACAAGATGACTCCACAAGTAAAGAAGAAGGAGCAGCCTCTGCCCTAAAGCCTCCATCTTGCTTTATATCTATTACTACATTCTTAAACTTTAAACTCTGAGTTTTCCACCCTGTGATATTGCACACTTCTACTCAAACTGCACACCCACAATCCCAGTGTTATCATTCCACTTTGGAAGCTTCTCCACGGCCTCAGGTCAATGCAGTGTTCTCCTGGGATTCAGTGCCTGGCAGCACAGAAAGTCTGAAATTCTCAGCAGCCAGGGTTCCAACAACTTATAAATATGGTAAATGACAAAAATGTTCCCTTCAATCCAAAATGATAATGATAGGATAAAAATATATTCATGGCATAAAGGAAGACTGGTTAGGAACAGAAAGAGCTTCATTCAGTCTTAATTCTACATGTTGAGGTTTTTAATATAATTTGCCTAAAAGCCCCCACCACTTTGCATTAAAAACCAGACAATGACACAGTGGTAAATCAATGAGAATAAGATTATTCAGAGAGGCTTTCCAGCACTAAAACATCTTCAGCTGAGTCTGAAACTGCTGATGGAACCAGGAGCCCTGGCTCCTGATTTGGTCTGATCTGATCTGTCAGGATCCAGCTCTGTGACATCAGCAATTCCCTGCTCCTGGAGAGGGGCACTGGTTTCACACAGCTGCCCCATGCTCCTCATGCACATTTCCAAGGCCCACTCAGCAGGAAATGCCTCCCCCTCCTGAATTTTCCATCTGACCCCAAAACAGAGGAGAGGTTCAGCCCATGCTGCAGTTGCTCAATTGGAAAGTTGCTCAATTAACCTGGGAGGTCACAGGCATGTCTAACAAACAGGGATCTGTGTTTCTGAGAAAAGAGAGGGCATGTTTGGTTTAGGTGCACTTCTCTGAAATTGCTTTCAGAGAAGAATAAAATAATTAAGACAGGGGGGACAGAGGAAATCCATCTAGACCTGCTGGAAGTGAGCAGGCAAGTGAGGGGGTTACAGGCAGGGATGTGCTTGGCCAGGCTGTGCTGCTCTTGAGTGGGTGCAAGCCAAGGCAGGAGCACAAAACCCCCAGCTCGGGGCTCTGACCTGTGCCATCTGTCAGGGCAGAGGTTCATTTACAGAACCACTGGCAGAGCCAGGCAGGTGACACTGCAGCCTCCCAAAGAGCTGGTTTCAATGAGCAGCTCCCCAGGTCAGGGGTGGGTTCTGCCTTCATGCCAGGGGGTGCCCTCCATGCAGTTCAGGTGACCCCAAGGGGATTTAGCTTTTGCCTTTTCACTGACAGCCACATGCACAGCAGGTTCTCATGCTGATGCCCTCCAGACACTGACTTACTGACCAGCACAGTTCTCTGTCTTGGCAGACATCCCAAAGCAAATGCCATTTCCCACATTTCAGGCAGAAATTTCCCTGCAGGCTTCCCCAGGACAACTGGCTGTGACTCCCCTCTATTCCAACAGGGATTCTCACCAGTCAGTCCAAAGGTTAGGCTACAGCCACTGCTGATTTCACTGTGGTTGAAACAGCTAAAAGCATTTCTTGTCATTTTCCACCACCTATATGTTTTAGGAATCCTTTAAACAGCTTTTTCTATTTTGAAGGATAAACAGCCAAGTATCTGCATTTTTTCCAAAACCAGGGAAGAGTGATCTTAAGCTATCCAGTTCAACAAACCTTTCTTTTGCAAATTGCTGTTGGTCTGCAAATTGGAGCACCGAGATGCCTTCAGCCATCCCCATCCTGTCCTGAGCAGTGCAGCAGGGAGAAAGGCAAGGCTGATTTAAAATCTGGTGCTCTCCCCAAGAGCCAGGGAGGGCAGGTGAGGGGGAGAAGCCCTGGGGAGCTCCCCTGCACCGGGGGCTGTTCCCACTTGCAGACTGTAAAACTCCCTGGGGTGAATCAGCCATCACAGTCCCCTATTGCCTTCCCAAACACTCAGCCTGTTTCCATGCACCTCTCAGGAAGCTGAGCCCCAGAGACACCTCAGACATGGCACTGCTTCCCTTCAGCAAATTCTGTCCAAGACTGGTGCACTGCTCATTGCTGCTCCTCCCAGCAAAGAGCAATAGTGGATAAATTAATTTTGTAATTGGAAGGGTGACTCAGAGCTCAGCAGAGGCATTCAGTCCTGGGAGGATAAATATTAATAATTCTGGCTTCCAGGAAGTACGTCAGAAAATTATAATTAGGAAAAAAGGTGCAAGAGGGGAAAAGCCACATGCACATACTTTAATGGTTGAGACAGAAGGGTAGAAATTTTTTCCCAATTTATTGGAAACAGAGACATGAGTGTCCTGACCCTGTACAACAGAGAATCTCCCAGGGAGGAAGGAAACTCTCCTGCCCTGAGAGCCTGCTGGCAGCTGGAGCCACTGTCCCTGCTGCCCCAGCAGCTGCCCTGTCCCTGCCCAGAGGCAGCAGAGAAGGGCTGAGGGGCAGAAGGCAGCACATTCCCAGCTGCTCTCCCCTCTCCTCTGAAAGTCCCCAAGAGGAGGTGGAAGAATCCATCACGTGTGGCTTCCCCCCACCATCCATGGCCCAGCTCACCCAGCAGTGCTGTCAGTCCCACCCTGGGCTGGCTCCACTCACCTCAAGGAATTCAGGGACAGGAGCACTTCAGAGTCTGAACAGAAACTAATGACCTGGGCATAGGAAACTCCCCAAACATGGAAAGTGCTGTTCTGAGGTGTCAGAAAACTGTTTCACGTGAGAAAACTACGAGGCTCCTGGTATTTTTCATCAAACAATTCAATTTTAAATACTCAATTCCTTAGCTTTGTCATGAGACTGTTGCAATTGTGCAAGTTTTTATAACTTGCACCAAAGGCTGTTTTAATTTAAGTCTGTACTTTACTGAGGGAAGTATCTACTGCAGCTGGAGGGAGGAGGTTGTGATTTTATCTCATTTGATATATTCAAGCCTTTTTTATTTCCTGAGTTCTTTTCTTCCAGCCAGATATCTAAAAGAATCAGATTACCATTCTTGAGAGATAAACTGAGGAATAGCTGTGGCAGCAGACATTGCAAAGCTGGGTTTGGACTACACCAGTGGCTTTAACAACCTCAAACCCTACAGAACTAAACAGCCACAGAGTGGCAGTGAAGGCACTGACCAACCCACAAGGGAAGCACCGACCCTGGGAACTCAGTTCAGGCAGGTAAAGTTCATCAAACAGCAGCTGAATGAAAGAAACTCTTTTCATTTACACACAGCCTTCAGCTGAAGTGTGAAGATCCCTGCTGGTTACACCTGCTCACATTTTGAAGCATGTCTCCACTTCCCAAATTCCAACCTGTGCCACATCCTCAAAACTGTTAGATTAAAAAAAAATCCTAAAAAAAAAAAAAAAAAAAAAGCCTTTAGCTAAACTTTTCTTATATAATCATAAACAAAACCTTTTTTCCTATAACACAAAAACTGCATTTAAAAAACCCAATAACTTAAAACTATTGGTATATAAAAAAGTGCATAAACAAAAACAAATAAAAAATAATACTATCCTGTCTTCAGTAAAAAAATCTCTGTTCACAAAACCCCTCAGCCCCAAAAAATAAATTTAAAAAAATAGTGACCCAAAAATAAAAAACTGTTACTTTTTAAAAACTAAATAAAACATCCTTAAAAAAAACCCTAAAAATAACTCTGATCCATGCACAATAATAAAAACAATATATATTAAAAAATCACAGTAACAAATGTTCTCCAAACAGCACCACATATAACATAAAACCACAAAAAATTTCAATTGTATTTCCTAAAAAAACCTATAATACAAAGAACCTTCTCTCTTCTTAATAAATTAAAAGTCAGTTATCTAAAAAGTAATAACTAAATGAAAAAATCTAAAATTCTATTTTGTGTAATAGTAAAAATTAAAAAAAAATTGAAGAATTATCATTTTAAGTTCTGTATATTCCTTTTTTCATATTATAAGTTAATAAAGTTCTTTCCTTTATTCCTAAACTAAAACCTACTTTATTTCTAATCACATCTCACAACAAACATTTTTAAAAAATACATTTTCATAAAAACACCAACATTACACCAACATCAAACTGTAACATTTTTGGTTATTAACTTTCCAGTATTTTTTCCAATACTGGAAAAGCCAGGAACGCCCCTTGCTGCCATTCTTGCTCAAACACCCCTGCTTCACCCTGCAGTTTTGTGCTTCACCCTGCAGTTTTGTGCTTCACCCTGCAGGTCTGTGCTCCTTCCCCTGCTGTGTACACACACATCTCATGGAAAGCCAGCAGGATCCCAAGAGTGCACAAAGAGCTCAAATCCCACTGAGTGGCAGAGCTGTGGCAAAGAGGGAAGGAGCCCAGCCCTGCAGGCTCCTCAAAAACCCAAAAACCCCAGGGGAGATGCTCCAGTTCTGCACCAGGCAAGGACCTGTTCCCATCTGCAGATGCAAAGTTGCTGGGGCATTGCAGGATTTCTTAGGGGTGCCTGTGTGCTGGTTCAGTAAAGGAGTTTAAAATATTTATAGAGCAGCAAAATCACATTGGCTCAGGCTCGTGACTGCTGAGTGGGAAGGTGCCTGTCAAGGACTTTGCCATATTTACCATATGCTGCTGCTAAGGTCGGTTTGGGGCTTTTGTTTTGTTTATTAAATAGAATTTCCTGAAACTGATTGCACAACTTTTCCCATTCTCACCCAACATGCCGTTTCCTGGTTACTTTCCCTGATGATTAGTAAGTTTTGTTATTGTTTGGCCATGAACAACGAGTGTCAAGTGGCTGCTCTTGGTAGAATAATCACCTTCTGACTTGAGAGGAAGAGCTGTTTTTAAGAGCTGTATTCTTGGAAACACTGCACTCAGTTCTGCCAGATCACTATCTTCATGAATCAAAGCAAAAGGTACATTAGCAAACAAACAGAGAGGAAATTTTTAACTTGACCAGGTCAGACAGATGTCACCAACTCTGCGTGTTTTCATAAGCACTGCAATTCTCAGGCTGCCACTGAGCAGTCACCAGAGGCTCATTCCTGCTTGAGAGGAAAATGGAAAGTGTTTCTGGCATTTGCTGATCCATGGAAGAGCTCTGAAGTGCAACTTCATCACAGCAGAAAACCTCAACCAAGATACCCAGGTGTTCCCAAGGGCTTTGGGGAGTTTGGAGGGATTAAGCTAAGCTTTGCAGTCCAGGGATTTTGTAACAAAACACTTGGCACAAACCCAGCTGTATCCACCTCCATTTGTACCAGGGCTGCAAAAACTCTGCCCTTGGAGTGTCCTTGTGCTGAAAGCAGCGTGGTGCTCAGCCCCCACACTCACTGGGTACAATGCTGGTGTCTCCTCCTCAGTCCTGTACAATTCCTTTAGGGCTGCATCCCTCTCCTCACCCTCAAGGAGCTTCTTGCTGCATTACACCCTGAGCTGCAGCAAAGCACAAGGCTGAACTTTTCTGTGTTTATTGTTTTTTCTCTAAGCAGTTCCCCTGTAAGAATCCCCCCCACACACACAGTGACAGCTGGGCACAGAGGGAATTTAAGCCTGCTGACAAATCTCACTTTGCAGAAAAACAAAGCCTGACTTCAGGTGATGGGATAGCTCAGCTGCTTTTAATCTGTGTATCAGCTTTTCCAAAGATGCTTTACTGCTTACACTGGCAGATTAGTGAATAAAAGCACCCATGTCATGCTGAGGCTATGGAAATATCAAGCACAGCTCTAGAGAAACCATCTGCTCCCAGGAAGGGATGGACAGAGAACAGGGGTGGGATCAGACCACAGGTACACAAGGCTTGCAGAAAGGAGAAGCACAGAAGTTTCATAAAGGAGAAACCCATAGCCATCACTGCCCCTTTCCAGCCCTTGGAGACTTTCTGGGGCAGGGGAAGGTGCAGTGGGGGGACACAGCTCCTCCATGGAGCAGGAATCTGGGTGCCAGTGTGGCCATTGCCATGCCTGGGGTGACAGAGTTGGACAGAAAGGGGAGGAGCAGGGGGCAACACAAGCTTTGTTTTAATATTAATAATTATTCAAGAGAACTGAAAATTAACCAAGCTTAAAACTATTTCCTCTACTGTTCATTTTATGGCAAACAGTGGTAAAAATAGCTGATTTCTTGACACACCACTTCCTTGTTCACAAATACCACCAGGGCTACTCATTTGCTATTTTTTCCATTCTCTGCCACGTATGACAGTGCTGCATTATAGCACCACCATTATTTTTCTTCATTAACTAGAAGTGTAAAGTTAAGCTGGGGTAAATCAGAATTCCTTCAGGGCACAGGTTTGGGTGTCTAGAGGCAGGAAGGCATCAGGAGGCCAGGGACAGGATGCAGAGCTGGATGAAAGTCTCCCAGACCATGAATCCTGGAGCAGCATAGCCTCACCAAGGCCCAGCTTCCAGCCAGGTGTCCCCCCAGACCCACTGACACTCACTTATTCTGCCATGGTTTGCATTACACATGTCAAGAGCTGAGATCTGCAGAGACCTCCTTCCTTCCTTGGAGGACACAGCCAGGGAGGAGATGGTTTCATTGCTCTGTCACCCAGGGAAAGTTTCTGAGTTCCATGCTAGTGAGAAACACAGAGGCTGGCCTTGCTGCAGGTCAGGTCTGCCCAGAGCCCCCCACCTCAGCCCAGTGCCCCAGCAGTGACAAGTCCACCCAGCAATGACTGTGTGGGCTCAGTTTAGGCAAACATCCCCATTTCATGGCTCTTCTGTTGCATCCCTCGCCAGCAGGGCAGTCAGATGGCAGAGTGCAAAGCACCACTGCCAGCTACAGCTGTGTCCCCTCCATCTGGGGGTGACCCAGAGCAGGAGGCACTGTGCCCACCCTGGGGCACCTCGGACCCCCACACGAGATCAGCAGAGAAGCTCAGAGGCAACAGCTCAGCTGTGAGGTGAGCTCAAAGGCAGCTCAGGCTCCCTCAGAGAGCTCAGCCCTCAAAGCCAATTGAGCAGGGCTGCAATGGTTTGGACATGATGGGGCATTTGCAGCACCTCCAGAACCCAGCTGGACACAGGGAGCTCACCCTGCTGCCAGGATGCACAACTTACCCACACAACTACCTCGTGCCAAAGCCAAATCTCCATCTCCTTGTCCCAGTCACTCACCAATCTCCCTACACAAACAAGGTCTAGAACTGGAAGCAGGAAAGAAAAGCAAATAAGAGACTGAATATCTTATTTATGCAAATTATAACTCTTATTAAAATTAAGAAAAGAGTTTATCTAACCTATGGGTCACAATTAGCCTGGTCAGACTCAAATTATCTGCCATGACAGTTCAACAAGATTAAGTTGCTTCTTGTCAAAACTGCTCTGAGCATTTCAGTTCTAACAAAACAATATTTTTTGTTGTTTCTCTTAAATTCTTTGGCTTCAGTCCTGGTTCACACATCATGCAGAATAAGCCTTAAACTGGTACCTGGGACAAGACAGCATCTTCCAAATTCCCTATAAAACTCTGTTCCCCTAGCAAGAAACTGCTCTGCACTTTGTCCCAGGCACTGGAGGTCCAGCCTTAACTATTTGCTCAGTCTTTTCCCTAAATTCCAGTGACATGCCCCCTCCCACATACTTACTTAAGGAATGTGTGCCTTTAATATATCTTTGGTAAACCCAGAAAGAATCATGTAGGAAAATGTCTGTGAAGATACCCATGGATAAAACAGGCAGCTGAGAGGGGAGACAGATTCTCAGTTAAGGAAAATGATTTATAGTTTCATTGATGGGAGCACACATCAGTGCCTTATCCCAGTTAAAGATCAGCTTCTGTTTTTTGGGAGTATTTTATGTGGCAATGCAGCCACTTGGCTTTTCTGAATGGGTGTGGAACACTCAGCTGAGCAGGAAAAAACGAAGGAAGCTCCCCCTCCATATACTTGTTAAAAGTATATTTTAACAAGTTTATATAATACTCCAGGCACCATAAATAACAGTGATCTTGTAATATATAAACTACACACTGAGCCTGCAATTCTGTTTTCCTATTTTTATGCTGCTGGATATACCTGAAACTGGCTTTTATGAAATACAGCCTACTTGCACACATATTAGTCATTTTTATTTTCTTTTAGGAAATGAAATGAAATGAGTGCTACAAATGCTGGTACCACTTCCACCATAATTCCACCTGCATTTCATTTGTCTTTAACTCCCACAGAAAGACTCAGCTAGTCCCCATTTTGACAAGCCACATTTATAGACCTGAAACGACCCAGGGCATTTCAGTGTAACATTCACATTCTCTGGAAAAATCCCTTCACCCTGGATTTTTCTCCTGGGAAGCTGAGAAGCCTCAGAGAAAAAGGGAAACAATTCTTATCTCATTTGCTTCTCCTGTGCTGTGCTGATGTGGAATGTGTTTGGAGATTGTTCACCCACAGGTGATTGTTCCATTGCACTCTGCTGGGAGTTGTTTTCACTCTTTGGCCAACCAGGGCCAAGCTGTGTCAGGGCTCTGGAGAGAGTCAGGAGTTTTCATTATTATCTTTTGAGCATTCTGGAAGTATCCTTGCTGTATTCTTCAGTATAGTTTAGTATTCTTTAATATAATATAGTATCATAAAATAATAAATTGGCCTCTGAGAACATGGAGTCAGATGCATCATCCCTGCCTTTGTTGGGGCATTCCCAGCCAATACAATATTTCAGCATCACCAGAGTGGTACAAGGTAAGCACCCGTGGAGGGCTCTGTGTGAACTGCTGGGGTTGGAACAGGAGATAACACCCAGCAGAGCTGTCCTGGAGCAGGATTAGCAAAGGTTTGGCAGATTTAATGCCCTTGTTACAAGGATCCTTTTGTTTGTCACAGGTTAGAACCAGTGCTGGCCATGGAAGCACCTCGCTGTTGTTTTTGTCAAGGATGCCAGGGCCAGGCAGGAAAAACACTGCAGGGTATTTGCAGGAATGGAAATAAAGACATTCCAAGTTGGTTTTGGTCCCATAGGCACAGCTTTCCATGCACACTGACATCCAAAACCAGCAGCACACTCAGACCTGGATGGAAACAGCAAGCCAAGCTCACTGGGGTTTGGGAAGTGTCTGTTTCTGCTCCAAGAGATCCAACTTCTGCCAGAAGTCACTCACTCCAAACCACTTTCAGTCCACTTCCTCTGCTCCCGCCCTTCTCTGGCTTTAAGAGACTTATTTGGAACAAATTACACTGAACAAACACTTTTTCAAACTATCTCTCATGCCTGATTGTCCCTGCTGATCTTCCATTATGCTTTTGCAAACATCCATGTATCTTCCTAAAACATATCTTGAACTGAGGAGTTTTTTATATTTTTTCAAATACTCATTGCTTAATTTTTCTCCCTAAATCAGTCTTCTTCATTGTACACTGAACACAAGTTAGTGGTAGAGCACTAAGCTTCACATCCACCTGCCTGTCAAAAGATGCAATTTAAATTAACTGCTCCCTTTATCACACATGAAGCTACAAGCTAACTGCAACCAAATGAATACAGAGATGCAAACCCTTGCAAAACTTGGAGACACAAACCCCTGCAGAGGTGCCATCCTGGAGGATAAGGAGCAGTAGGAGCCACCTACCTACAGAGGGAAGTATTTCCCTACAGAGGGAAGTATGTCACAGGAGTTGGGTGGAAGATGAGAGGTGCCAAGGCTGGCCCCTGGAAGGGCTCCTTCCCCTCTCAGACACTGGGAAGGTGCTATGTTTGCAACCCTCTAGAACAAAACCCTGAAAGAAGCCTTGCACACCACTGCCACAATAGCCCAGAAGTTGTGCATGACAGGATCTGAGCATCGGACACCAGATCCCCCTCAGTGCTCCTGTGCATCGGGGCCATTTCCCAGAGCTTTCACAAGACAAGGCTGTTGAGCAGCTCACTGAGTTTAGGTCCAAAAGAGAAGCAGCAGTTTGCTTAGAGCCGAGAGAGACAGACTTTCACCTTCATCTGCACTTCCAAAACCAAGCTAGAAATAAGCACATCCTCTTCAAGTTCTGTCTTCAAAAAGGATCTGCAGCTCCTTCTGGAGTGGGGCACAGTAATAGGAGCCTCCTCAAGCTAGGTCTCATAAGCTCTTGGAGGTCTATTACTTACCCAAGATAGGAGGCATAAAATCAGCAGGATGGCTTCTTTTGCAGTGTTGGAAACAAAAAGGTTTAATAAAGGGCAAAATAACAAACTCTTTGCAGAGAAAAACCGATCCAGGTGCAAGAGGTTCTTGCTCCTGGTAAAACACCTCACAAAAGCCATTAGTTTGTTTGTTCTCTTCTTTTTCTAGTGAATTGCCTGGGGGACTTTTTGGCTTCGGTCCAATTGTCCATCCTTAAGTTTGAGGTGAAGTCCCCTAGGTCTATGAGGTGTCTTTTTACCCGACTGAGGAGAGAAACTTCTGGGCTTCTCTCCTTTTTTAGGGGACAAAGGATAGTTTTGTCACTCCATCAACAGGGGGCACATTCCTATAGGGCACAAAGCCAGCTGGGGCTCAGCTTGCTCCCAGCATTTCCCAGGGAGCTCAGGAGCTGCAGGGGATGCCCTGCTGAACCAGGTAACCCCACAAACTCCAGCTTTCACCTCCATTATCAATGCACAGGGAGAGGAACTAAGGTATGGATAGCCATGCACACCAATTATCTGCTCCAAAGCAAAGCCTGATGCTTCCATACTGTGCCTTGTGTCATCACCTGCTGCAAGTGCTGCAGTTTCCCTGCCAGGTTGGTACAATTCACAAGTGAAATCAGACACCTACAGCTCTGGGCAAGAGTGTCAGACTTCACAGAGAGGAGGAGGATGAGCCATCATGCCTGTGCCCACACCTTCAGCTGCCTGCAAGCACAAAACAAAGGCTGGGGCAGCTCCTGTTTCTTTTCAGGGAGTGCCACCATGTATCTCTTTAACCATCACTGCTGATGCACTGTGTGCTGTCAGATCCCGCTCCCACTCACCCTCCATTCTTCTTAGGCCACCTAGGATGGGTGTGTTGACTCAGGTGTATACAGTTTGAATTTCTGGGACTTTTCTCCTCTTTTCTTTAGTGAAAGCAAACCATAAAAACCCACAGGCAGCTTTATCAGGCCAGACAATGAAAAATCTTTAATGACAACAAAGTCCAGTGTTCCCCTGCCAGTAAGGTACTGTCATTCCTTCTGCATCACCCAAACACTTCCTTGTCTAGCCATGAACTGCTGACAGTGGCATTCACCTCCTCTGGCCTCTGGTCTGGCCAGATAATCTCTTCCCACCCATGCCCCTGGCTCTCTAAAAATGCAAAGCCAAAGAGGGGTAAAAGCAGGTTCCAGCTGGAAATATTTTCCAGCTTTCCCATGGAATTACAGAGCATCCTTCCCAGTCCTCAGTCCTTCAGTGGCTAACTGGAAAGGGCAGTGTTGCCCTTTCCCCCGTTCTACATGGACAGAAAGCTGTTCACTCTGGAAGTGGTGAAGACTGCAGGAGGACAAGACTTTTGTTACAATCTAGCTGTTACTGCCCACTAACTTACACCTGGCTCTTCTAAAGACCAGATTTGTCATCACTTGCACTTTAGACTAGATTTCAATCTAGGCAGAGAAGAAAAGGGGAAAAAAAAGGTTACCACTGGTTTATTTTAAGCTCTGTCATAATTCCTCTAAAACTCTGTTTAGACTGTAAATGAATCCCATGTTGGATGTAGCTAAAACTGTTAGCATAACATTTGAAATTCCATGCTCAGTGCAAGACTATTGCCCCTAAGTAACCGAGGGTTCTGAGAGATCTGGGGAATCTGTTGGACATTTTGTCTCCTTGTAGGAGCCCTGCAGGGGAGCAGGTGGGTTTGGGAGCCCAGGTGAGCAGCAGGCAGACTGCTTCCATCCACCCATTACACAGCCCAAGCCAGGGAGGGTGGCTGGGCTGGTCTGCACAGTGGGGGAGCTGGGGGAAAATAAGGTTGTGAGAATTAACAGATGAAACAGCCTAGGAAAAAAGTCAGAAGCTATCTGAATCTCAACTAAACACATAGTAAGAAGGCAAACTGCTGTGGCAGATAGCTCCATGATCCAAGGAACAGAGAGGCAGGGCTGTCAAAACCCAAGAGCGGAGATGGGGAGAGGATTACTGCAGCTCTCCCAAGAAACCCCTCATGGCTTTTCCTCTGTAAGCTCCCTCCCCCCCTGGCAGTGAAAGGAATGCTTTCCAAGCTGCCTTCATTGCACTCCATAGTGGAATGTGGTGCTCCTGAGCAGTGGTGCAAGGACCTGCACCTTTCCACCTGTATGAAGTTTGTGAACACTGACAGATCCAATCCATCCCAAGGGATGGGTGTGCAGAAAGGCAGCCCCGAGCTGGAGGAGCAGCAGGGCTGAATGAGCAGGGAGCAGCTGTGCCTGCAGTGGCACAAGGCTGCTACAAATCCCCAGGACCACGGGACAAGACATTTAGCACTCACCAAAACCAGGCCAATGACTTCACAGGATTTATTCAAAATGGGAGAAAGCTTTCTTTACAGACCTGATGAAACACACAAGTACAGAAGACAGGGAAGGTGTTCTCACCAACACCCTGAGATTGCAGAGCTATCCCTTCCACCTTGCAGCCACAGGAGTCCCTGGAGCAGAAGAAGCTGCCCTCCTCAGCTCTGCCTGTGTTTCAGCATGAGAAGCAGAGCACACTCTCCCTCCCCACCACTCCTCAAGTATGGAAGTGGCAAACCTGCTCCTCACCTATGCAGAAAAGCACACAGCAGTCAAGAGATCCCCTCTGTTGGCCTGCAGAGGGCTGGAACTCATCTAGCAGCAGCTCTGTGGTGTTTGTGTTAATGGGTACAGCAAGTAATTCAACAATTGCAAAGGCAGAGCAGCAGAGAGCTGGAAAAAGGCACCAACTTCCAGTGCATTCTCCCATTTGTGCCTTGGAGCATCTTCCCAAAACCTTTCTGATAATAAGGGTTCTTCTGTACCAAGCCCAGCACTGTACTGGAAAAGTAAATGATTACTAAAATTTATTTTAAATTATAAAAAAAAAAAGAAGATTAAAAAGTCTTGCAAGATTCATTATTCATTGAATTATGAATTGCTTTCCTCTTCCTTTGCCAAAAATATCACCTGAGTGGTTTCAGAAGTCTTACAATTTGGAAGGAAGTTCACAGACTGTTTATAAAATCAAACATTTTGGATTAGAAGTGTCGCTTATCATTACACAGCTTGACAGCATTTCCATAAATCATCCCTAATCTGAAGAGCCCCTGACTATAGGAACAAATATTAAACAAATTTTCATGTTTCCCAATGGCCCAGGTTTTTGGCTGTCACAGCCCCTTTGAAGCAAACCGAACTATGTTCATAGTATGATCCTGACTTGTGCAATCTCTGCTTAGAAAGGCTCTGCTGTGCCTCCCCTACCCCGTCACAGCTGAGATGAAGCCAGAGGTATCCACATGCTGCAAGAGCCTGGCTCCACTGGGAGTCCATTTATTGCAGGGACTCATGCAGGTCAGCGGCTGTACCACAGAGAGCCTTACAGCTCAGAGTTGGTCAACAAAGTCCTAAGAGCAAGCCTTGCTACATGGAAGAGCTGTCAAAACACACCAGTGCTTAGACCTAACAAATCTGACAACCCTGATTTAAAAAGTGCTTCGAAAGTCAAGGAAAACTAAACCCAGTAAAACCAATCTGTCAGCAATGCACTTTCCGGAAGCCAGGCAGGGTGACTTTGCCATGAGTGTAGATGTCCTCATCCGTGCCCTGGTTCATGTGCTTCACCAGGTTCTTCTCAAACAGGAGGGGGTGGTAGGCTCCCATGGTGCAGGCGTGGTCGTGGAACTTCTGGTAATAGTGGCAGATGTCTGTCTGCCGCTTGGAGGGGAGGAACTCGTACACATCCACCTGGTCACACAGCGTCATCATGAGCACAATGCCTGCGGGGGGACAGAGAGCAGCACCCCAGTCACACCAGAGACAGCACTAAACACTCCAGAGGGACAGGCAGCCAGCAGGCAGCTCCCAGAGTGTCCTGGGTTGACTGTATGATGCTTTTATCCCCAATTGTCTTGTTCTGTTTAAGCTGAATAAAAAGTTTTGCACCTCCAGGATTTGTTCCAGAGAGTGAAGGGGGAGAGAAGCAGTGCACAGTTTGTTTTCAGACACTGCACTCATTCCTCCACATTCCTGCTCCTGCACTGTGCTGTCTGTGGATGGACAGACAGCAGGACAGAGCTCTCCTTTGTTTTGGTTAGTTTAGCTAGCTGAGGCAAAGAAGTTCCCTGGTCGGTGTTTTTTTTCTTTTTTTCCCTTTTCTTTGGACCTGTTTGAACCTGCTCTGGACTGAACACCAGCAGAGCACCGGCAGCTCCACCTGCGGCCACCGGGCCGGGCCTGGCCCGCGGCATTTCCAGCACAGAGGGACTGATGAGAGACTGAGAGAGCTGAGCTGCAGCCCGGGGAGGGGACTTTCTCAGTTTGGCATCTCTGTTGGAGCAGCAAGGGCTTTTATTGTTTAATATTGTTTAGGTTTTATTGTTTAATAAACAATAAAACCTAAACAAAAGTTTTTTCCACTTTTCCCCAAGGAGGTATTTTCTCCCAGACCGGTTGGCAGGAGGGGCCGATTGAATCTGCTTTTCTAGAGGAGCCCCTTTGGGGGGTTCTCTCCCAGTTTGCTCTGAACCAGGACAAAGGGGAAGGGTTTCCATTATTAACATTCAGAGCAGAGGGGCAGAGAACAATTCTGGCCAGACAGGGCTCTTTTCTGAAGCCCTCCCTTGCCAAGTGTATGATCAGTGTGCTTTCAGTAGGTTGTTTACACTAACAGCCATGCCAAAAGGACAATTTTTAAGAGTGCTACCATTATCTGTGACCTTCATGGAAACTTGGGTGTCTGCCAAGCATGCACTGCAGTTAGCTGATCCGAACAGCCCATCTCAAACCTGCCTGGATAAGCAGAGATGAGACCTTCACATTTGTCCCAGCTGCCTCTCGTGGGTGCAGGGAACATGGAAGGGCCTGTGCTGGGAGATGCTCAGGGAGACTGAGCAGCCTCTGCTCCTCTGGCTCCCCAGAGCAGAGCTGTGCTGCCCTCCTGTGTCTTCTCACCCAAGGATATCACACCAGGCAGTGCTGGGCACAGCCACATCAGATGGAAGCCATAGTTACTAGCTACTTTTCTTCTAAGTGCAAGAAATAGCAAGAATATACCAGAGAAACTGAATCAGTGTGTAACATCACAGAAAATTCATGAAGTATCTGAGACAGCAGGGACCATGAGGAACTGTAAGACATTAAAAGAACCTAACATGTCTTACACATGTCTTCATTTACTTTTTCAAATGAAAAATTTCAATCACACTCAGGGACTTCCAGGGAACACAAAGGTGGAAACTGGAACTCATCCATGCCCTTGAATTTGGCAAGGTGATTTGTTTTACAAACCAAAAAGCAAGAGGACTTGGCCCAAAGTTAAGGCCTGGAGGAACTGCTGTTTGACGTGTGTGTCTTCAAGCCCATAACTCCAGTTAACAATTCTGCTGCTGAAGTCATTGACTGTGCTGTTACACAGCTGCTCTACACATATCCAAGCAATGATGCAATGATTTAATGGGTGCTGGGACTGACAAAATCATGAGGCAGCTCTGTTTACACAGAGACAGAAAGTGCCTCTGCCCCAGCAGTGATGAACAGAGGTAGGAGCAGACCAAGGGTGGAAGCACAGCAGTTGAACAGCCCATGGCAAACAAGACTCTACATCTATGCTGTGATTTCAAATACATGGCAGCTTCCCCAGAGGTTCACTCCTTTTTATTCAGCTGGTTATGAGAGCTGCTCTCCACTAGGCAGGAAAACTTTTACAACAGCAGAATGCAAAAAGGAGTTCCTTTGCTGAGGAGAGCACATCACTGACCTTTTCAGGGCCAACTATTCAGTTTGACCCTCCCCAGACCCCCAGTAAGTCTTTATGTACATACACACGTGTATATTTATATATAAATGATAAATGGAAAAGAAACAGGCACACTCTAAGAATTCATTTACAGTAATTAGATTTATTTGCCTGACCAGCTCGGAGCCTGCAGGAGACACATCCTTCCTCCTGCACCCTGTGGGAAGTGCTCTGGCACTAGAAGCTACAAATCCTAGAGACCATCCCAGTGTTGCAGCCCGCTCTCCTGTTTCCACCTGGAACTGGGCCATGTTTGTGACTGCTGTTTCAGAGGGGCACTGCAAACCACTTACATGTACCACTTTAATACAACTGAGCTGCTGCTCTGAAGACAGGAAGCTTAAATTTTGGCACAGGACAAATACTGTAAAAACAACTCTGATAAGCACCATAAATTTGTAGCTGTCTTTGAAAAAAGGCATCTTGGAGAGCTCCTGCCTGCAAACTGAACCAGAAGTTTAGAGGGAAATTATCTTACCGAGCATTCCTGATGATGGTGGATTAGGCTGAATATGCTCCAGGGAATTCTCCTGCAGAATGTCCCAGAGTTGCCACTGCATTTTGGGATTCAGGATATAGAAGGGCTGCTCTGGATGTGCTCTACGATACGCCTTATAGCTTTCAAAAAAGTTGTAATCTGGTTTTCTGTACCACTGCAAGACAGAAACAGGAGGTCAGATTCTTTATTTCTGGCCCACTCTACTGTAACCAACAGGAAACAAGGATGAGTGAACCTGCTGCTGCTGGGGAAGAATATCCTGCTGCACACCCTCACTCACTGTCCCCTTGGGTCACTGTGGTGAGCTGACTCAGTAAACAGAGCAGGGAAACCCCAAATCTCAATGAATGGTAATTCAATTTTGTAATTTCATTTTGCACTCCCCAAAAGCAGACAATGTTGAGAGCTCTGCCTTAAATGTTCCAGACCCAGATCCTTCTCCACACTGCAATACCAAGCAGCATATTCTGCAGGTAAATGTTCCTAGCTCAGCCTCCTGAATCAGGCTGAGCTGATTTGCATCCTTAAATTTCCCCTTTCAGTAAAAACTAGAAATGGTTTACGTTTTCCTAATGTCATTTTGAGATTTTTTTCCCTATGTTATAAACAGCCTATCCTGGCTTTACTGACTCTTAAATATGCTGTTCATAGCCCCTTATGCCTCCTGGAGCTGTGGGACCAGGCACAGAAATAAATATCAGTGAGAAAATAGGAAATGCAGTCCAAAGAAAGAATGCAAAGACCTCTCAGTTACAGCCAGAATTTAAAATAAAAGTAAAGAATTGACTATTCACTCCTACCTGCTTCCACCGTGAGCCTCCAGAGCTCATCCCATATCAAACAACGCTTTTTTGTACTCAAAAGCAAGAGTGAATTGTCAGGGGGATTTGCACACCCAGAGGTGAAAGCTGACACAGAGCTTCAGAGGGTTTCCCAATCCATTCATAATGCATCAAGTATATCCCATGGCTGACTGCTGCTTGAAATATCCAAGCACCAACCATCAGCAAATCTTAGATTAACTGTGAGAGAGAGGAAATCATCCTATAATGAGACAGCTGCTGCAGCCAGCAGTGACCCTGTGCCATCAGCCCATGGGAAAGTAAAGGTGGTGCCCCATTATCCTTGGCCTGAGGCCCTTGACAGGGATCAGAAGCAGGCAAGTGTTTTCTTAGGAGCGCTCATGCAGGGCATACTCACAGAAGTACACAGAGATATATCCATAAAACAAAAAGGCAAACAAGAAAGGCCTTGGAATGAGTGATTGCTCATTAGGAGGAAGTGGTTTAACAGAAACACTTCAAAGCATGTGAATCTGATTTTATTTACAAAAAACTCAGCCTTACCTCACGAATTTCTGCATGATATGGTGCTGGATCCCAGACAATTAAGATTCCAGTGTTATATAATGGTTCCCTCAGGAACTGCTGCTCTTCAACAGTTACAAGCTTGGAAAACAACAAGAGATACAATGATATGCAGTATACTATCAGAATTAGTAGGCAGCCAAGCAATAAAACACCTGAAAATGGCCAGAGCCACCCCACTGCTGGTTAGTGAGCATGGCCCACTGTGTGCAGCAAGGACACAGCCCCAGCAATGCCCTTCCAACACCCAAACCAGTCCTGCCTAGTAGCAAAGGACTTTGTGGAGAGTCACAAGAGAAGCTGCCATAATGCTTCCCAAGGTTTCCAATCCATCCATCCATCCATCCATCCATCCATCCATCCCCAGTAACACACTAAGGACAGGAGCTGCAGAGTGACCCAGCCTGTGTGAGGATCCCAGCACCAGCTGCTGCCAGCAGTCACCAGGACAGTCCAGGCAGAGCCTAATGCAAATACACTGTTGGATCTTTCAAGAACCTTCATTTAACCCAAAAAAAGGCCTGCAGGTGGGTGGTTTCTCCCCAGCAACAGGAACCCTGGCAGCTAGTGCTCAGGCCTGCTGAGACCATCAGTGCAAGAGATGAGAGACTACAGCATCCCCAGCCAATCCTGCCTCATGCCAAGCCCCTCAGTGCCTCTGTAGAGCAGGGAGGGGATGGCTCAGGCAGGGGAGGTTGGAATCTGAGAGCAGCAATGAGAAGGAAAGCTTCAGAGTTCTCTCTCTACACAGAGAGATTACATCACCACTGCTTGGGACACCCAAGGGTAACCCAGGTTTGCAGCAGAAAGAAAACAATCCTAATCAAACAATTCATCTCCTGTCCTCCCCACCCACCCAAAGCCATAACCTGTACAGGCACAGCTCATAAACACTGAAATCACAAATCATAAAAATCAGCTTCCATTTGTCCTGATTTTCTCCACAGATCTAATTATGAGCTAGCCAATTAGTCAATGAGCATCCTGGCTGCCTCAGCAGCTGGCTGCCTGCATGGCTGTCCCCAATACCCAGAGTACAAGGATGCTGCAGCCAGCCCAGATGGGAATTATTCCAAAAGCAAAAAGTTTCCTCACATCTGTTCTTAACTCTATGGGATTAGGCCTTAGCCTTGACCACATGCACTGCCTGGTTTAATTTCCTTACAGTAGCTAAAATATCTAGGTCACTGACAGCTGGAGTGTGCAGTGCTGCAGGTGTGAATATCTGCCTGCAGCCTGTGGACACCGGGGACAGAAAGGGGCACAGCAGCTGGCACCAGCCATCCCCTCAGCTGGGCACAGGTGGGATGGAACACTGCACAGGGGCAGGGATATGGAGAGGAGCACGTGAACTTTATTTTCATCTCATTGTTTCCGTAGCCATGCGTGTTGGCAGGGGCACATGAGCCCCAAGAGAGCTGTGACAGCTACAAAAGCAAAGGGACAAGAACCAGGAGGTGGGGAGCACCTCCACAGCCACTGCTTGCTGTGTCCTCCCACATACTGGAGCTTGCTCTGGGCACTGCTTGCTATCAGTCACTTAACCTTCTGCTGAAGGAATCTGGCTCCCCATTTACCCTCAGTGTCCATTTGTTGTTTAATAGAGACTGATTCTTTCTAAGTAGTAAAATTCATTTAAATTACTACATGACTGACTTGTCTTGCCCAGATTTTTGATCCTAATCAGTCAAGTGATCTACTGGTTTTCTGGTTTCTTCTTTAGTCAGTTCACTGTGTAACAGGATCTTGTTAATACAGTCCCTATCCTCTTAGTACATTTACTGGCCACATCACAATGATTTCCTTCTTTCCTGCTACCAGCAGTCAACGTCCTGCAATCTAAACACGCTCTCCTTTCCCACCACAGCCTTCCTCCATTCCACTGATGAGCTATCTCCTTTCTCTTCCTCCCTGCAGACTGTTAGTGCCAATAACAGCACAGGCAGCCAAAGCAGAGAGTGTTCTCTGTGACAGCAAGAAGCCAGCCCAGGAGAACTGGAAACAAGGGCTGGGAGGAATGAGGTACTGTGGCCCTTGGTCAGCTCTGCAGAAAGGAGCTGTGTCCTCCAGCATGACATTGGCACATCCTCACATGTATTTCTGCCCTTGGTTTTGCAAGATGTGACTGCTTTCCCAGGGCAAATCAATGCCTTGTGTCAGACTGCAGAAAACATGCCATTAAAAAAGCAGCAGTACTGATGAACCAGTCAAGGCCTGAGAAAATAAATGAGGCAACATTAAATAAATTCTTTATTTAGAATGACTATGAAGCTTGTGGGCCTACAAGCATATCCTCAGATCTGGAGGTCCCAAATTTCTTGCCTTCCTGACAGTACCAATCCATTAATCTTTCTCTGTGCACTCAGATGTACAAGATACTCCACTCTACTGTTAAAAACATCCATTCCCATGTATGTCCTAGAGACTGGCCAGAAAATTACAGAAAATTATCTTAAAATAATTATTAAGAAACTCATGGCCACTGGCCATTTGTGCCAAAGGGATATTACTCAATACAGACAGCTTTGACAGATCAGATTCAGGAGATCCCATTTCCTTCACTTTGGCAGCAGACTGAGGTTAATCAGCAGTAAGAGCCAAAATAAAAGCAGCCAAGCCCCAGACCCATTCCTTTTCCCAGTTATAACACAAGAAAAGCCAGCCCAGAACAAGAACAAATTACAGCTTGTCCAGTACCTGATGTCTGTAAGAGCTCTAGGCAAGGCAAGATAAGGCACAGCTCCTGCAGAAAGCTAAAAGGATAATGTGATCAGGCCACCCCACTAACAAGAAGGTTTAACTGATGTCACCAAGACTGAAAACAGCACTGAACCATTCAAAGTGCAAATAAAAACATGTAAAAAAAACAGGCTTCCAATCCAATGGCCTCTGAAGTTAACAGACTGCAGTCAGAGCTGTTTAGAAACCCCAGATGAGAGACTCCTGCACTACACACATGGAAAACATCTTTTTCCCTGGTCAGCAGCCAGATCAATGCTGCTTTTTGAGTCAACTTCAGCCTCTAAAAACTGCAGCAATACTGTTCTCCCTGTAACTGAAGTTTCCTAGGCAGGGGTCTCCATTCAGAGGGAACATCACCCATGCCTGCAAGCTGACCTGCATGGAGAACAGAAGCACTATAATGACGTGGCTGTAATTCCACTTGGTCCAAAGTAGGAGAATCCACATGGAGACTCCTATCAGAGCTGTACAAGCACACAGTTACCCTCCTCCCTGAGCAGATAACACTGACAGCACATAGGTCATGAACATATTTTCTCTTCATATCACTGTAAACTTGGCCATGAGCACATCCTCCAGAGAAAGTTTGCTTAAGTGATAACACCTATCTGACATCAGAAAAATACACAGAGACAGGAAAGATTAAAAAAAAAGAAAAAAAATGTCAAACAGAAGTCAGCAGCCAGATCTGTCTGCTCAAACCAGACTGGTTCAGAAAGGACAAACTGTCACCCTTCTGACTGGGGGTTTAATGCAGGGGAATGAGATGCAGCAAGAAACAGAAGAGCATGGCAGCAAGTGAAGAGTGACCCAAGAGCTGAAAGAGGTAGCAACAGCATTCACACAAGAAGCAAGAATATCTTTTAAAAGACACACAAAATGAAGGAGGCAAGCTGGTTACACATCAGCTCTGTGTCTTCTTGCCTTTGAAGAGGATGGTCAACCTCCTGCTGCTGTTCTGAGAAACTTCAAACCTTGTTACACAGCAGCATCCATGCACTCCTCACACAGAGGCAGGTGAGAGAACTGCAAGCCTACAAATCTTAGCTTTGGGGTAAGGAAAAGAAACTTCCTTTTTGATTCCAGCTTACAAAAGCTACATATACTTCATCCACTCATCTCTCCCTCACTCAGTTCCTCAGCCTTCACGTGCCTTCAACCTCCTCCTCCTCTTGTGGGATGAGGAGATACTTGTACTCGGTGCTGCACCAGTCTTTTAACCAAATGACTCCTGGCCTGTTCAGTCCTCCTCCATTCTCTCACCAGCACATCCTACTGTGACTTCCTCTTTTGTCTGCGTGTCTACACTTGAAGATTCCTCCCCCCAGAAAGAACAACCATGAAGGATAACAGGTCTATGGCAGAAAGGTGCAAACCCTCTGAGATGTGCCTACAAGAGCAAGGGTCTCACTCAATTGCTGGACAAGTGGCAGACTGACTCTGCTAATGCTCTGTGACATATGGTTCTAACCCTGGAGAGCCAAAGGGAATCAGCAAAGGGACACCTTGGTACCTACATGGAGCTCTCAGAGGCAGGGAAGATTTAACTCTGTGAGCAAGGTCTTGCATTAAAGGCACTTTTTGCAATGTTCTGCAATGAGGTCCTGGACCCATCAGAGCCCATCCCTCTCCTGGCTGTGCACAGGCTACAGCTTTACTGCAAAGCTTTTGTCAAGTGTCTTCAGCCATGTAGTAGCCCTGGTTAATGTGTTACCTACAGAGTCTGCAGCATTGCTGGGCAGTAAAGAAACATTGTTCTTTTATTCAAACCACATAAACGTTCTTCACACCCATCTCTGGGGCAGGCACAACTCATCCCTTGGCACACCTCTCCTTGCTGACCTGCACTGGCTGAGCTGTTCCTGCCTCTCACTCCAAAGACACAGCAGCAGCACGGAGCTGGCCTTCTTGTGCCTACACAGAGCCTTTGAGCAAAGACAAAACACAGATTACCTTGTGCCTGCTGTAAATCACAAGCAGGCTACTGCAAGTTTGCAAGTGCATGCCAATGTCACTGCAGATTTACCAACTGTCCCCATTCCAAGGAAAGACATTGCCATCCTACAGCCATGTGCTAGGGACTGGAGAAATCAGATGGACAGCCCTGTTCTTCCCAGCTCCCAGACAGTGCAGCTACACAGCTCTGCCATGCTTGGCCTGCTTGGTGCACACTCCTCAGACCTACCTGGGAATTGACAAGACGAACTGTTGTCTTCTGCCCCACATCATCCTGAAAGCCCCTGACAGGAGCCCCGTTGAACCGCAGGACGGCATCGTGGCTGTCTGAAAGCCAAACAGAGGGAAAACCTGTGAGCCAACAACTGGCTTTGAGTGATACCACAACAAGTGATATTATTCACCTGCACTTCTAATACAGTCTGGTAAATCCCTGGCTTTCAACCTAACATCTAAAAGCAGCAAATCAGACTCTTTGGAGGAAGGTGTGGCTCCAACTTTATGATCGAAACACTTTTTAAAATCTACTCTTTAAAACTACAACCAACTGCCAGGTTGAGAGCACAACCCTAGCATTTGCTCTCCCTCTTCCTCCTTCCAAACACTTTACCAGGACATAGACCAATAGACAGTTAATTTACCACATGGCTGACTGCAGACCAAGACACTAGGAAGTATAGCAAGCCAGCATCCTCTCTTCCAGCCTGGAGGTTGACCAGCTCCAGAAACATGTACACCAACCACAGAGGAAAGCCAAGCTGTCGTCAGCCTGCCAGCATGCCTCCCACTGCTGTGCCTTCAACAGACACAGCTTCTTACATGCCTTGGGATTCACTGCATTTTCCTCTGCTGGCATCATCTCTCAAGATAGCACAGCACTCCTCCAGCACCCTCCTCTGCCTTGGCACAGCCAGCCAGGCCACTGTAACATCCTGGAGTCAGGCTGCTGCTGTGACAGAAGGGAGGTTTTGCTTGTCAGCCTGGCTCCTCCCTGCCTTGTGGCTGCATTTGGGTAGGAAACGTTCCCTGTGATCAGAGGGGCTGAGTTAAGGAAGCAGGGTGATCTTTCCTGCATTCACACTGAGGCCACACAACTGCAACACACAGCACCTGCAGGAGCGTCGGTGGGAACTGCCAAGTTCCAGGGCAGAAGGACCCACCTGGTCCAGAACTGGGTCTTTTTGAGATCATTTTCTTGAAAATGGGGTGTTCCAACAGGCAGTGCTGGAGGATCAGTAATAATCCCTGGCAGCAAAGACTGATGTCTCAATTTTATTCTCCTGGACAAGTGGGGCTTCTTAAGAGCCCTTGCCCTTCCAAAGCACCATCCAAAACCAAGGAAGGTGATGTTTCTGGAAAAAGTGTCTCCATGCTGAGAAATGGCTCTGCAGTTTCCACTGCAGACCCTTAGCTCCACATCCTGTCTTGCACTAACACAATACAGGGTAATGATTTCCCCATCTATAACTTCAGCCAGACACCAAGCATTCCTATGCCCAAGTCTGCACATTGAAAGGGTGTTTGGTGACTGCTCAGGCAGAGTAGCTGCCTCTCTGTCTCCAGGTGCTTGTGCTATACTCAGAGATCATGTGTGATCTCTCACATCAGATTTTTCAGTGGCAATTTATAACCTTCAGTAATACCTAGAGCCCAGTAAAAGGTGATGCTTTACAACCCTATGCTGCTCTGCCAGCCTCCCTTACTTTACCTAATTGCTCATTTTTTATCTTAACATGATTAGATAGAACAAATATTTGTGGAGTAATAACTCAGCAATCCGTTGTGCTCATTTACACAAATACTTCATTTTAAGCTTCATTTAGTACCTTTTAAATAACTTCCTCCAGCACCACCACAACATTTCCTATATGGAAAAAACTGTACAGAAATGCACTGAATGCTCCTGAATCTTTAATACTCCCCCTGCCTAGCTCAAGGCTGCAAGTGCTCCAACTCTGCAGAAGCACCAGCAGAGTTAACTGCTTGAGCAGAAGGGTGAAAGTTTGTGACCCAGGCACAAGAAACACAGGGCAGGGACAGCAGCAGGGGTTAATGGCATTTGCCTGAGGCACACTACACAGTGACCTCCCCAGCATCCATCCCTTGTGATCTGGAACAAACCACTGCTTCAGTGTGGAGAGGGCTCAGAGAGTGGCTGTGGGAACAATGACAGGGCTTTGCCTGTCTGACATCTGTGCCAAAGCACAGCCCTTCCCACTTGGCTGCTCCCCTACCCAATGCAGAGGTGCAGGGACTGCATTCCAACCCTCCAGAACATCACCTCCCACTCCTGTGAGGGTCTCCTTCCAGAGGAACAAGCGCAGGCAGAAATGCTGGAGCCCAACACAGACAGCCTTGGGCCCAGGCCAGCTGAGCTGGGGAGGCTGTTCAACAGAAGGTCACTTCTGTGCAAACCTTTAGCTCTGAGCTCCAAGAGGCACTCAAACAACCCAGACAGGTACTTGAAGGAAAAGGAAGAACTGCTTTCCCAAGTCTTGACCCATCTCACTTCAAACACTCCCAAGAGGCAGAAACAATTCCATCAACCAACTCCCACCTGCAATTTGTACCAGGAGGCAATGCTGTTCTTCACTGCATATTTCATAGCATTTTAACACACTTCCAACTGCTCAACCTCACTCTAGCTCCTGCTCACCTGCCTGTGGGGGAGAACTTCTGAGCAAGAACTCAACACTGTCTGCCACGAGGCACTATGATTCTGAAGGCTTGGCCAAAGTTGTCCATGAATGATGCATTAAAATCTATCCATCTAACTGTTTCAGAAGATGAAGGCTACTTGCAGCTTAGTGCAGGCCAAAGGGAACTGATCCAACAAACAACTTATGAATACACCGAAGCCTGCAAACAATTTCCACTTGAGAGAAAAATCCCAGACTTTAAAACTTCTCCTTCAGTGAAGCTACAGTTCAGCAAAGCATGAACCTTAGCTGAGCTCCAAACACCAAAAAATGAAGCAAGCTGAGAGAACTGCAGGCTCTGGAGAATTTTCTGCCTGGTATAAAATCCTGAGTTGAAGACTGAAGAGTTGGTTTCCCCAGCATGCTGCTTTTGTAAAGACACAAAACACTTAGGCATCAAAACATGCTTCTTTATAATTCACAGTAAAAGACCAAAGCTTCAGTAGTTATTAATTAATGCATTAACTTCAGGGAAATATGGTCAGATGAGACTGCAAAGCGTCACCAAACTTTGTCCAAAGGTATAAATCCCTGTAAAGCCTTTTGATGGTCTTCTGGGCCACTCAAATTCAGCCAGCTGCCTTATGGCTCAGAATGAAGCAGTACCACTTTTGGAAAGCCCTGAGCAAGAATTACAGAATCACTGAGGCTGGAAGGGAACTCTGAAGATTGTCTGTGGCCAGCCCTCAGCTCCACACAGACTGCTCAGGGCTATGTCCAGAAGGGTTTTTCCCCTTTACCATTTTCTCCAATTTCTTCTCTGAAAATATCTTTAGAGAAGAAATTGAAGAAAATGGTTAAGGGGAAAAGCCCTTCTGGACATAGTATGAAATTTTGAAATGACATAGTATGAAATTTTTTCTGACTGTGCAATAAACATTCCACAACCCACCCCAAGCCCTCTCAAGAAACAAACACCTGAGGAACCAAGACTGCTTTCTGGTATCCAATATTCATCACTCCAGTGATGCCAACAGGATCACAAAAATCAAAAGGACTTGCTAGAATAGAGCTACCTATTCCTCCCATCTCCAGCTTGGCTGAAATATTTACTGACTTTAAAAGTTTAACATTTCCACTTGTTTTAAACACCTTTTGACCACAAGAGACTTACCAGTAAGAGCATGACAGCAGTACTGTCTTCTACTCAGCCCAAGTTATAAACAATGATATTTGACTTCAAGCAAACTGAAAGGTACCAACCTATCTCTTGTCCCAAGTGAGATGATTTCAGAGACCCCGCTGAGGACACGACAGCACAGCGACCCAGGTGTCCCACTGCTTCACTGAGGCTTTTCCCTGGCAGGTACTGCTGCCACTCAGAGGTACCAAAAGGACCATCTGACCTCTGGATCATGCTCACATTGACTCTGTCCCGCAGCTGGCACAGCAACTTCTCTGGGCTGAGCTTGGCATTCCTCTTCCCGTTGTAAGTCACATTGTACTTGTTCATGGCCAGGTAGTTTTTCCTGACCTTCTGCAGCCTGGGTATGAGATTCCTGGATGAGCTGTCCTTATCCCATACCTTCCCAAAGGCTGCTTTCTTGGACTTTTCAGCTGTTTCAGAAGTGCTGCCTTTTACTTTGTTTTGCGTACCAAGCCACAGTTTGGATACCTGCCCCAGTTCACTGGCTGCTTCATGGAAAAGGCCTTGTGATTTAACAGTGTTCCATTTCTCCAAACTCCTGTGCCCCTGCAAATCATCATTCCTGGTCTTCAAAGGATCATAGTAGCTTCTTCTGGTTTCTCTCCACAGGCAAACTGTCAGTGCTACCAGGATCACCACAAGAACACACATGAACTTTTTCAACACATTGATGTGAACCATAGTGCACGGTGCATCCCCAGATGGGACACTGGAAGCTTCCCCTGGGAAAAGGAAACAGCTCAGTCAGGCCTGCAGGCACATGCACAGGTAAAATCATGGAGATCTGTATGCAGTGGGAGGGGAGAGAGACAACATCAGGGTAATTCTAAAATTTCAGGCTGTTCAAAGATCTCATTTCAAAGTCTGCCACCTCAAACACCAAACAGAAAGACCTGAGCTGGCTATCAGCCATCATATGCTATATAATGGTGACCTGAGGCCACTACCACTTAAACCTTTTTTCTACTCCCTTCCACAAGTGACAGCCAAATTTAACACTGCCAGTATCATACCAAAAAGCAGGGTAAGCCTCCACATTGCTTTGCTTCATCTCCCATCCCTGAGAGTCAACATCCAAATGCCAACAAATGCACTTCCAGAAGTGAGGTTTTACTTGACCACAAGCTTTACCTCTAATGAAGAACATGATAAAGCATAGAACTGAAAATGAAAAAAAAAAAAAGCTCTGAGTTCATGAGCAGCAGGAGCTTCACCAGCCTGGTACTTTGGTGCCTTTGCAGGGAACTGCTGCAAGTCTGCAGTGGCTGAGTGTGCTGTCAACATCAAACCTCACTGAACATCTGCTGGAAGCCAATTAAGCCCCAGTAAGGTTTGGGGCATGTCAGGGCTCATAAATGCACTTGGATAAGTTACCTCTGGAGAAGCAAAGCCAGCACTGCCTGTCCTCCTTTGCACTGCCTCACACTAGCAGATACCTCCAGCTCCCATCATGTCAGAAAAGTGGGAATCCAATAGGATGACTGCCTAAAAAGCAGCTCAAACTAGGCTGATTTATGGGAGGGCTGGTGTATAAAATATACACTGATGCATAAACCCCTCACAAGCAGCACACAGGACAGCAGCTGCTCATTTCCCTACATGGCTGCTCCAGATGTTCCCATGCTTTTGGACATAGTATGGAGGCTCCAGGTGTCCTCAGGAGACAAACACATGCAGATCACAGCAGTTACCAGAGAGGCACACGCAGCAACTTCCTCCCAGAGTAACCTGCTGAAAGCAAACCCTGCGATGCTGGGCTGCTGAGAGGTTACTGAGCTGCAATCACTACCTGTGAATAAAGATGCAGCTCTCCAACTCAAGTCATTTTTGGCTGTTGGCAGATTTTCCTCCGAGGGCTTAAGCAGGATATCCCAAAACAACAGTTCTGTGATGTGCTGAAGAGTTCAAGAAATACCTGCAAAAAAGAAGAGGAAAAAACAAAACGTATTAAGGAAAAACCTCACAGTTCTAAAGATGAGCGAGTATTGTCTCAGATAAACCCTGTGGTCCCAAAGAAGCTGTTACCCAGCCTGGAAGGACAGCAGCAAACACATTAATACCACATAAGCATTTCAAATGTCTAAATGCTCACTCAAAATGGACATCTTCCCTCTTTGTCTGAAATCTGCTCCCAGCTAGAGCAGACTCACAGGCTGCCTGCTCTCTGGTCCCACCACAGCAACCAGATCCATCCTGAGTACTGGATACACCCAAAATACAGCAAGGGAAATAACCTGATGCTGGTACTTAACACAGTGAACAGGGGAAAAGAAAAAGCTAACTTTTCCCAGCGAACTATCCTGCTGCCTATCCCTGAGCAATCCAGGCACTCCTGCAGAGAAGACTCCCTGCTGTTTTGGAACAAGACAAATGGAAAGCTGCTTTAAAAAACATATCTTAATCCATAAGTCTTCACAAAATAGATAAATGTGGTTTAGACTTTACAGTTTCACTCTGCCAAAGAAATGCAGCTAGAGAAAGGGAGATGTGACAGTATTAACTGAGAAATCAAGAAAGCAGTTTGCTTTTACAGGAAGTCTGAGTCAATACAATGCCACATGAGCTTAATTACAAACGCTATCCTTTACAAGACTAAATACTAAATTATTAAAGCATCCTAATGCTGAAAACTTATATTTTAACTTTATTAAGGAACAAAATTATTTTTCATAGAGCACTCCACAATGAAAAAGCAAATATTGCTGTGTTCCAGTTCTTGAAAAACAGCAACAAAAAAAGATCCAAGAAATGCAAGTAGTTCCAGCTTTTATTGAAGTTATTTGCTCTGCCTTGACAGACTGTATAAATTTTCATTCCCCTAAGTACAAATGCACTAGAAGGGCACACTGAAGTCTTTTTGAACCAGGAGAGGTACAGCAGTCTGGAGAGGTGGGGCACCAGGAGGGGATGCAGGGCACCCCATGTTCTGTTCTGTCAGGAGTGTGAAATACAGAGCTGTGTTTCGTGTCAGGTACACACAGGCAGCGTGTGTATTTGTGATTGTAATATGTGTGGAAACCAACCATGGAACAGTTATAAAGATGAATTCTAATAATAACTGAGAAAAGTAAAGCATGGAAGAAGGCCTTTGAACCTATCCTTAGTTTGCAATTAACCTGTATGAGTCTTAAGTTGATGGAGGAGCATTTGAATTAAAGCTTTAAGGATGTTGCTTTTTGACAGGAACTTTCTGCTTGTAGCCAAGCCTTAAAGAGTTTTGCAATAATAACCTTTTGAAGTATAATTTTAGAGTATTGCTTGTAGTAAGGATCTTTGAAACTATAGCTTTAGAATACATATAAAAAGGAAATATGCTTATCTCACACCTTAACAAAACAGTGAAAAACAGCTTGAGAAAGGAAGATGGGCATCAACTCAAGGATTAATAGTTTCAACCAAGGGAAGCTGGACATCACTGTTATGAGATTTATAGTCCTTGCAATTAAAAGGTGGACCCACATCTGGAGATTGGACCTCACCAGATGGAATACTCCTTCCTTCTTTCAGAAACCAGACCACCACCACCTGGGATACTCCTTTTGGGATGTACATCCTGAGAAAAACTAAATCACAATAGTGTATAGAATTTGTATCGTAAAAATTGGGAATAGAAACTGCTGATGAGTAAAAATTGGGAATAGAGACTGCTGAGAAAGCTTATGAGTACCCCAATAAATACCTGTAAGCCCCAAGTATTAGTGTGCAGTTGGAGGGAAAACTTCCCCCACTGTACCCAGCGCTGTGTTGCTCATACTTTACCATATTAATTAATAAATTGATTGCTGCTTGAATATTGGCCTAGTCAAGCTTCTCATTTATACCAGGAGTAAGGTAGCCCATGCTGTTCATAGCTCCTGTCCTGCTGTGGGCTCTCAGCCTCTCCCTGCTGTCTCCTGCCACCACCTCTGCAGCTGGGACCCCACAGGGACAACTCCGGTGCCACAGAGAGCAAAAGGCACCATGTGGAGGCAGGTGACTGTACAGCCATGTGCTGATGGGGAAAGCAGTGCTGAGTGCCTCCACACTGTCAGGGCTCTGCTGGCAAACCACACAGGAGGGCGAGCCTCGGGTTCCCAGGTATCCCCGGCTGGCTGCCTTGAGGCCGGATACACAGTCCTGCTCGGCACAGCCTGCCCCGGCTCCCAGCAGCTCCCAGCCGATACCTTAGCAAGCTCAGCTCTAAAGAGATTTCAGCTCTTAGTGATTATCAGCTCATTAGGTGGTTTCAGCTCTTTAGCTTGCTAAGTGCCTCTGGCAGATGCAGGGAGAGAGAGGAGAAGCGCTGTGTGAGGTTCCACAGAGGTGTCCTCTATTGGTCTTCTGCAAAGGTCTCAGGGACAGCATCTTCTAACAAACTGGGCAAGAGTAGCTCTTCATATAGGGTACAGGAGTTTTAGGGAGTGTCCAAAGGAAAGTGACCTTACAGAGAAATAAGCAAGGGTCCAAAGGCAGGGAGAGGGGCTTCTAAGGTCCAGTCATCATGACTAGGCATTTCCTATCTTAGGCTGCTGAACGCCAGGGTGGCCTTGCAGGCCCTGTGCCTGCTACAACACACAGCAATGCTTTCCAAACCCAGGGGAACACCAAAGCAGAGCTGTCCAGTGTCAGCTTAGTGCCCAACTGAGACACCTCCCTCTGAGCCTCACACAGCCCCAGCCTGGCTTTATCCACGCTGGATCCCTTTACAAGAGGCAAGGATCTGACTTCCAGAACACCCAACTAAGACCTTCTGTGGAGGGGGGACACAGCCTCAGCACTGCTGGGGGTGCCCAGCAGCCTTCCACCCTGCAGAGCAGAGCTCATTGCTCCTGAAGGACTCAGCCTTCCACCCTGCAGAGCTCCTTCCTCCAGGCCCTGAAGGACTCTGCCCTGCTTTTGACTTTAAAAACGTCTCCTGAGGGATTTCCAGGTGGAGGTGACAGCAGGCACATCTCAGTAAGCATCACCTTTTGCTTCTCACACTTGAATCATCTAGAAGGGTGGCAGGCTCATTGCAGTAAAACAACTTTACAGCTCTCTGCGAGTTCCTGCTGAGACACTTCTTGTGGTGGTGCACAGCTCAGGATGCCCAGCAAGTCACAACAACTCCTTTCCTCTCCAGGCTACTCAAGGGCACCTGGAGAACTCATCTTCTGCACAAATTATCCCCACCTCTGACTGTACATGCCACTGCAATGTGAACAGTTAGTTTGCTTTGATTTTTAAGCTGGCAAAGTAGGCTCTGCAAACATGTTTTAGCAGAGCCACATCGTCTCAAGATACCTTCTGTTCCCCATGGATACTTTGCAATTCAGCTTAATTATTACTACAACTTCACATGATAGGATTTTATTTTATTTTATTTGCACAAGCAGTGCCCTGAGAAGGGGTCTCTCTCAAGCATTCTGCCACCAAAGCTCTGTAGTGGAGAAGAGAAGAATCTGCTCTTCTGGGCAAAGTAGGATAGCCCACAAATGGCTGCTTGTGTGCACTTCTGTCTGGCACTGGTCAGTACAAAGGTACTTTTCCAAAGGTGTTGGAAGCTTGCCACATACCCAAAACACAAGGTGTCAGCTATGAGTATGAGGAAAGAAAGGACAAAAAAAAAAAAATCCCCCAAACCTAGAAAAATACAAATAAAACAAATTAAACAAATAGCTGTCACCCTGAAACCCAGAATCTGATACAGGTGAGACTTAAACAAATAGCTGTGACCATGAAACAGAGAACCTTACACACCTGAGACTTTAAGAGCTGCCACCCTGAAACCCAGAACCTGTCACAGCTGTAGTGTGCAGCACTGGCTGGCATGTTAAGCCCACACAGCAAGTCCTCTGAGAATAAATTAATCCTGTGCAGAGAACAAGTGAGGGACGTGATATCTTCAAGGCAGTCACATTCTGTCCACACACTCTTAAACTTTATTGTCCAATTATCTCACTGGTCTCAGGTCCTAAACCAGCAAAGTACACAAGAGTGTGAAAATCCTGCTTCTTTGGTGTCCCAGAAACTGCTGTCTGCCTAGGGAGCTGCAGCCAGCAATGCCACAGCAGAGAACATGCAGCAATCTTGATTTCCACATCCCACAGATTTAGCCTAACAATGCTAACAAGTATCCTCACCTTAAGCAGCCCATACCTGTCTCCTACAGCCGGTAGAGACAAACCACGAGTATGGACAAAAGTACGAGATTGTTTCTTCGAGGAAATGCACACAGCTTCCCCAAAGTCGTGTCATCAGCTGTAGCAATGCCCATCCTCTGCACATTTGTTTCATTGGCTCTTGAAACCTCTCACATTTCCCTAACAGCCTGAGGCAAGGAACTCTGCAGCTGCACACAGGGCACATATAACCCCTCCTCTCTCTGCTTTTCCAGGCTCTGTCCCACTTGTTCCAGCTGCTCCTTGCACAGCACCTTTTGCACACTGCAGATGCTCTTGCTCAGCCTCCCAGCACCATCGGCAGGGCGTGCCCGTCCCTCGGGGCAGGCTCGCCGGCCACCCCCGCTGAACGTGCTCTCACCACATGGTCCAGCAGCAACACAACAATGGGACTGATTTGTTCTCCTTGTGAAACTTCCTTCCTTCATTTCCCCTCCTGACCACTTCTGAGCCCTGATCTCTACACAATCTGCAGTGACTTCAGGTGATTTTGCAAGCTGCCCCTGGTGCGGGGTGGAACAAATCCACCTGAAAGAGCATTATCTTCCCCCTGCTAGCAGAAGCTTCCTTTGCCCCTGTGCTGCCCAGCCACCCAGGATCACCAGAGCCCTCTGCAGCTGCTCAGGGCTTCCCCTGCTTCCAGCAGCCCCTCTGGTGACAAAGACAGCCAAGCTCAGAACTCAGCCCTTCCTTCTCCCCTCTGCAGATCCCTTATCAGTATTCACCAGTGGGGATCCCAGAAAATCCCTGTGGGCCTTCTGTGATGTTGTGAAACCTGACCTCTTGCTTCCCTACCTGCTAGGCAGCCACCAATCCAGGACAGGAACCCTCTCATCCCACGACAGCTTAGGGTGGCTTTTTCTGAGGTGCCTGGTGAGCAATCTCAGAAAAACCTTGAAAATTCAAGGCTTCCCTCTCTGCATGTTCACAACCTTTTGAAAATGACAGAAGAGGAAATACGTAGATAGATTTGAAATGTGATCCTTCAACAAACACATGATGAGACTTCTTCATTTTTTCTTACATATTCTGCAGGTGTCATTTTAATTACATTTACTGGTCTGAAGCAATGGATCCTACCACAGTCCCTCAAACATAACCATGGTGAGTAACACTGTTAATTTAATTTAAATCCCCTAGGGATTACAGGATATGCAGGAATCACATCCACCTGGTCTATCATGCTTCTTCTAGGTCCTGCCATTCATACATCAGCATAATTCAGCTGCAGTTTTCTTCTCTCTGATAGATGCACAAAAGCTTTTTACTTACCACATTTTTATACTTATCACATTATCTAAAAAAAAAAAAAAAAAAAGATTGAGGAACAACTTGCCAATGTGGTAAGTATTTCATATTTAAACTCAGAGCATTTACATTTCTTTCCAGATTTCCTTCATTTATGCATACCCATCTGCACCCACAATTATGCTGTGCCTGCCCACAAAGTAGGAAAGCTTTGTTCCCAACTTCTCCTGATGTATTCTTGAATGTTTTTATGCTGCCCTATATGAAGATTTTATTCTTAACTACACCTTCCTGTATTTTTTTGATACATTCTAAATGTTAACCCTTTCCTCCACCTAGCAGCCACTGTAAAGCATCTCTGAAAAGAACAGTGGCTGGTACCAGAGGGTGAAAAAGTTCCATGTCTGTGGAAAAGAAGACAGACATGTGAATGTATGGCTTGAATTCTTCTGTTCAAAATAGCATGCTCAAGGAAACCTAAGATGAGAAAAAATGTGGATTCAAAAAGTAACCTCAAAACTGTATCTGCTCTTAAAATCCCCTATTCCTGAGGGAAAAAAAAATATTTATCAAGACCCTTAATAGTAATAAACAAACTATGCTCATGCCATTTTGCAGATGAAGAAGCTATACTTACCACATGCTGGATACCCCAGATGAAAGGTGATAAAACACTTTCCAAGCTAAAAGTCTGTCCCTCTGGAGCCAAGTTTAGCCCAGCCTGTTAATTCAACTGTGTGTATCATGATTTTGTAAACATATAAGCAGAGAAGGTTTGCTTCTAGCAATTCTTGGTTTCTTTCCAAAATATCACTGTGCTGTGAAAATGAAACATCTGTTGAGCCATATATTTAGGTGTTTCCAATGCCACTAAACAGAACAAAACAAAGGGAAGAAGGAAACTTTACACAGAGATTTGAAGGAAAAAAAAAAAAGCATTTTACATGAGAAACAAGTTAAGTTTCAGCTGACACATTGAGGAGCTATACAGGTCACTTGTAATGAAATAAATCAATCAGTTAGCCCTGCCTGCATTAAATACCTCTGCATGTGCCAGTGAAAATATGCTGCTGTCACAGCTGAAAAAAAATCTTCTCAAGAGAACAGGAGAGGCAGATTCTGGGGGGAGGCACAGGGGTAAATTTAAGCATGTGTTTCATTTCAGTTTTACACGTCAACAAACACTGGGATTTAATATACGTCAGAAGCCTTTACTTCTGACTGTGTCAGCCTTTATTCTTGCTCTTTTCTACATGCCATGTTGGTTCTGGGGGATGGTTGTGCCTAGCACTCTGCCTCCCCTTCAGCCCTCATTAAAAGGCAGCAGCTTTTTTATATATAATAATTATATACTAAGTATTTTATATGGATCTAGTATCTTAACCATGGTATACATATATTGGAGTTCTACCATGAAAGTATTCCAAACAATAACAACAATAATATTTACAAGTTAAAACTGCTTTCTGAGCCACAGGACACCACATAAATCCAGGATATCAGATTTATCAGCACTTCATCTAATTAAAGGTTTATGTTTTAGTCTTGCTATAGAGGGTGCTTGTCACCAACATGTTTTATGAAAAATCCTTTCCTTAGGATTTTTCCCTCCTGAGAAGCTGAGAGGCCTCAGGAACAAACTGTAAACAATTCTTATCTGCTGCTGTGGAATGCAACAGGGGGAATCTGTGATTGGTCTCATCTGGTTGTTTCCAATTAAAGGCCAATCACAGATCACCTGAGCAGACTGTCTCAGTCAGAGACAAGCCTTTGTTATTCATTCCTTTTCTATTCTTAGCTTAGCCTTCTGATGAAATCCCTTCTTCTGTTCTTTTAGTATAGTTTTAATATATTTTCTATCATAAAATAATAAATCAAGCTTTCTGATACATGGAGTCAACTTTCTCGTCTCTTCCCTCATCCTGAGACCCTTGTAGACAATACTACAGGTGCTTTTAGTGGCTGATAATATAGATTCCAGTTATGAAGTATACTGAGCCAAATAAAGAGTGAATGTAGTGGACCATGCTCAGCATCCTCTTTGCTGCGTTACTCCCCCAGAGGCACAGCATGTTTATGAACTCTGTAACAGGACCAAGCCCTCAGCTGGTGGGACCAGCACGTGTCCCTTAAAAAAACCCCCCTTCCTACCCCACAGACACTGCTGAATATTCCTTGAATATTCCAGCAATGGACAGGAAAGAGACCCCATCTGCATGGGGTGTCTCCGTGCCCCAGGCCAGCTCTGCTCTCCTGCAGCATGCTCCCACCTGGATGCAGTCACCAGGAGCCACCATGGCAGCTCAGCACAGAAGCCATTTCCTGATGGGCACACACCCATTGGGGTCTCACTCAGCAAGATACCCGGAGACCCCTCTCAGCAACAAACCTTTCCCATTTCTAAAACTGCAAATTTCACCTTCAGTTGGAGAAAAGTACATGCATGAACAGCACCAACTCCTGAAAATGATGCTTTTTCTTCCACACCCAGAGCCCCAGTGTCAGGGCTTTACGAGTGAGGATTTCATCATTAGTCAGCTTTATCACAGCCATCCCCACACTGAAGCCAGCAAAAATCCCCCTACCCTGCCCAGCTTTAAAGACCAGGATGCAATTGCTCATTTGTGGCTATTTACTTTACATGGAACATTACACCTTGAAATCCTTCCCCCCCAAGCACGTGTTCCTCTATGACATTCATCCTTCAGAATGAACAGGGGATGCTTCTATGTTTGAAATTAACAGTGTGTGGCAGGTCAACACTAACATAACACCTCTGCAAATATTGCTGTGAGCCAAGACATGAAACTGGTGTTCTGTGGCCCCAGGACAATAAATTCCCTGTGTGCCAGCTGCAGACACTACCCCTCAGGACAACACATCAGACACCAGCCCTTTGCAAGTGGGGAAAACATCTTTATGACTCAAGGACAACGCAGTAACTCTTTAGGACTTGCTCAAAAAGACTAATTCAATTTAACTTCAGACCTAGTCTCTCACTAAGTGAAATAAACTTGCTTAAGTCTGGACCTACCAATGCTGGTTTTCAGTCCAATAGCACTACCAAGTTTTATTTTTCTCTACATACTGAGTTCATCCCTGTTGGGGAAGGCATGGCTGCCACTCAACAGACAGCAGTGTTCTACCACACTAACTTCACTGGAAGAAAGAAGCAAAGTGTCAGTTCTCACCGCTGACTTCAGAAAGCCCTAGTCAAACTACTCTATGTTAAGCAAAACACTTCCTGTGTTACATTTAAAATAAATTGGTTTTCACAAAGAAATCTATTTTATACTGCAAAGACACCTACAGCTGTGAAGACTGTTTATCAAAAATTATCAGGTGATGAGTAAAAGGACCAGAGAGACAGGCAACTAGAGGCAATTAAAAGAGCACTAGAAAGGACACCCACTAGAACCCAGTAAAGGAAATAACTACCAGAGAAATGGTAAAAAGAACCACATAACAAGCAGTTCAATTCTCTATCCAGCAAAAATCAAAGCAGTTCCTTTCCACGCAAGGAACTTGAGGCATGGAGGACAAATGGAAACTTCAAAATTAGAGTTTATTGTTCTGTCTCTGATAAGAAGGCAGGCAGGAAAAAAACCCCATGTTTTTCTACAAATCAAAACCACTTGGTTTAGTCTCCATAACCACAGCAATTGGAAAGCTTAATTGATACCACTTCTACCTCATATCACCATTTCCACTGGTTAAAGTGAGACAACCAGAGGAAAGCCAGGTGTAACTGAACTCAAGTTGTTGAGAAGCCCAGGTCCTAGCTCAGTGCCAGGCTGCAGCAGAGCAGCCAAGGCAGCAGACACACAGGAATCAGTGTACCCCATGATCCTGGGGGTCATTTGTTGTTGAAGCAGCAGCCAGGTTCTCAAAAGTCAGAGTACCTGCAGTAGCAGATGTCAACTATCTTCTGCCAAAGCACATCAAGTCACCTCCTCACACAGAGAGCTCTTGGCATGGCTGAACTTCAGTAGTAGCAGCAAGTGCTCCTCTGTTTTTTAAACACATTTGTCTGGGAACACTGTTCCCCTGTATCAGCATTTCAAATATATCTACTGTCATTAAGCTCACATAAATATTGCCAGGGAAGCAGCCTTGCCTAAATATAATTCTATTTTATAAATCATAGGCAATACAAATGCATAGCACAAAACTAGGTGCCTAGACATATGTAAAAACATTTAAAGAGTTTAAGACACTCCTCCACCCTCAAAGTTTCATGTACCTATTTAGAAGAACAGGAAACATTAATGCAACCTTCCTGAGAAAGCCTGAATTTGAAACCTCTTTGCTATTTTCTTCCCTCAGCATCCTCCCAGATGCTTAGGAAAGAAAAGCAGGTTCAGCAGTACCTCCTGCCCAAACCCAAGACTATGGCCCCCACTTAAGGATCCAGCATGGAGAACACTTTGCAGAACAAACAGGTGCCTCTCTGATGTGCAATCCCCACTCTTTGGGAGGATGGAGGACTGGCAAAGCCTAGCACCACCTCCAGCTGTAAGCACCCAAAAAGAGCATGCTACCCATCTGGCAGCTCCATGGTGCACATACATCACAGCCAAAGAATTTCCCTTTTTCTTTCCCACTTACACCCCTAACAGCATCCCAGTGACAGATCAGTGTTGCTATGGGCATGGCATGAATTGGTCTGAAACACAAGAAGTCTACACAGTTGCTGTAGGACCATGCCTGAAACACACGTAGAGCTTACTGGGGTTCTGAGAGGCCAGGAAGGCAATAAAGGCCACTTTAATGTCTTTTATCACCTCCTCCCAGTGTTTTTAGCCTGCTTTCTTCACCACCAGAAAAACAGGTGTGAAGCCTGGAAAGCACTACCCAGCTCCTGCTCCCAAACATGTCACTCACTTCCTACAGTCAGCACCTCAGAACCAAGTCGGGCAGCAGAGCTTGCAGATGACAAGTGGATGGATCCATCATGGATCTGAACCACACCCCCACTCCCAGAGGCAGGCAGCTTTCTGCTCTCTGGTATTTAAGACATTTTATGTACGTGGGACTTTGAGAGATCTAGACAGATAATGCCAACAAAAACAGAAGTTACTCCCTAAAGCAGTAAAGGAGGCACCAGACTTTTTTTAATCTCCTCCATTCAATATTGGCTCTCATACTGCCTTTAGTACAACAATTTCTGCAGTCTCAGAAATAGGCTGTAAGACTTAAAAAAAGCTCTCTGAGCCTCCCAGAGCAATGAAAGGTCCTCATCTTCTCAGGCAGCCCTTTGCTGGAAGGATGGATGCGATATGCAAGGAAGGATGGTACATGGAGGAATGGGAGAAGGATGTTACTGCCAAGGGCTGGACTCCTGCCCACAAGCACACACAGTTCCTTCTGGCCACCCAGTGCCACCTGGCCACAGAGACACCAGACTTCCTCCTTTGTAATGGGAACTCTCCCCAGACACAGAAGTGAGGCATCTGTCATGCCTGGAATAGATGCACCCCAGTGCAGACCAGGAGGCTGCAGAAATCCAGCAGAGATTTTCCATGAGCTGGTGGTGGCTGCCAGCTGCAGGACACCCTGGGGGGACACCATGCCTAACTGCTTTAGAGCAAGAACTGTTTGGTGTTTCCAACAGCAGTGATCTCACTCAGTGCCTCACCATCCCACAGTGTTCCGGACTGGGAGAGGATCTGATGTCACCTCTAGCACAAGGCCATTTCTCCTTGCTGCTGAACATCCAATCCAAGCTCAAACTGGAAAAGTACTGGGCTTAAAGTTCACTGAACATTAAACAATTTGATCTGGCTCAACCAAATTTCAGGTTAAAAGTTACTCATTAATTTTATTCAAACAAATCTGCATACCTGCCAAGAGACAAGTTTTTAGGCACTTCAGATGGGAAACTCAAACGGGAGGTGATCTCAGGTGACCCTTCATCTTCCCTTTCCTTCCTTTTCCTGCCAAAAGGATCCTTAACAGCAATGTACCTCACTCTCCTCTCCAAAAACTCCCCTCCAGGTTAACAGGATGGGAACTTGGCTGCTACCATACTGTGTTTTAAGCTTGCACAGGTATCTGAAGGTAAAAAGTCCTTGGATCTCTCCTGACAAGAGGCACACAATTTTTTTACCCTCCTCATGCTGCCATGCTGTATCCCCTGAGGCTAAACTGGAAAAGAATCCTCAAGCCCTGGGTATGCTGGTTAGAATAACTCCCCATTTAAGAGGAACCACAGCACTTTAATAGTAAAGCAAAGAAAAACAGCAGAGCAGCCTAGCAAAGTTGTCATAAACTATTTTAGGATTTTTAATTTGCATTTCACTGGTTTTTTTGTGGGGTTTTTTTTTTTGGTTTGGGGCTTTTTTCTAATTATTTTTGAAGAATCAGGCCAATTCAGCTAAAGTGGTTCTGTGCCACTGAAACATGTACTCTCTCTTGGATTTGTAATGAATCATGTACTTACATATTTACATATATAGCCTCCTCTATTTTTGAGTTAAGAAATTATGCATTCATAATACAGTGACATTTCAGAAATAAAAGCTTTTTCATAAGATGTCCAATACACATATAGGCCAGAGTTGTGTGTTGTCAAGGGAAATTACTTTCACATGGCATTAGCTCTGAATTTTTCATCCTCACTCCAAAGTAACAAATATAGAAATCACTGATTTAAATACATCAGTCTGATAAATATTTTCTGAAGTCTGTTAGAACAGTAATTTAAGGGTAATTTTCCCCAAAGTACAAGGCTAAAAATTGTAAGCCAGCCCTAGTTCATAGGTTCTTTATCTTGTCTGGATCTCTGTACAGCATTATCTGGAGGCATCTCAAACAGGGGAAGCACCAGTGCTTGCAGCAAACCTCCCATGCCATTTTTGGGAGGTCTTTAAAAGCTGACTGAACATCAGAGCCCTTTCAGAGATCTTGGCAGATTATGGCCCAAAGAGGTGAAAAATCATTCGCGTGGGAGCGGGGGAGCAGAGCAGAAATTCCCCACACACTTGTCGGGGGGCGCCGGCTCCCGCAGAGCCTTGGACGTGGCTGCGGCACTGCTGCCGCTGCCAGGGCAGGTGAAATCCCCGGGCTCTGCTCTGCCCGGCCCCACCGAGCAGCGGCCCCGCCGAGCAGCGGCCCCGGGCGCCGCTCCCTGCTGCGGAGCGCCCATCGCCAAGCACGGGGCTTCGTGAAGAGCTGCGCTCAGGGTCCGGGGATGCACAGCGCTGCGTGGAGCAGGGGAGGGAGGCTGGAGGTGCTAGCCACGAGAAACTGGGCGCTTTCCTACTGTCTGCATCTCCAGGACTCTCTTCTTCCTTCTGAGAGATCTTCTCCTAAGGCCCCTCACATCCCTTCCAGCATCCATACAGCATAAGGGGATGCCCTAATTTCTGTGGCCTTTCTGAAGGCCTTCCTTGGTGAAGGAAGGCAGCTTCTGCCTTCCTGCCTTGGTGAGATCCCACCACCAGCTCTCTTTCTACCCTCCACTAACCTTCCTTCTTGGAAGTTCTTCCCTCTTCTTCAGGTTTGGTCAGCTTCTCCCCCCACCTCTCCCAGATCCACTGCATGCAAGCCTGTTCTGGGCTCACAGCCTCTGCTCACCAATGCATTTCAGAGCTTGTGCACAAGTCCCAGAAAATGTTTCAAGTGCAAAGCACTTGAGATGAGATGAGAGTTACCTGCCACAGCAAGGACCTCAGAGAGAGGACAAGCCAGGAGTACACAGAAACAGAGTGAGCACCAGTGTGGAGAGGTCACAGAGCCACATACACCAACACCCAGATCCTGACAGAGCTGCTCAAAACTGATAGCACTGGTGGGACTCCTCTAAAGCACACATGAAACTGCAGTCAAACCAAGCAGATGGGTTCACACTGCACTTCAGCACAAGAGGAATTAACTGTGCTGGTTATCTTACACAATACCATTCCATGTGCATCACCCCATTATCCTGAAGGGAAACTATTTCAGTACATGGCCAAAGGCTTTGTTGCTGGTGTGTCCACGTGAGGACACCCACCTTGGAAAGCCACTCCTAAAGCTGGACACAACACACCAAAGCACATCCCATCCTCTCCTCTGCCCATCCGTGTCCAACAATCAACAAATCCTCTGCTCCAACAGGCAGGCTCTGCCCCTTTCTAAAGCAGGAGGGGGTCAGAGGCTCCCACACAGCCACAGGGAACACTGGGGCATGAAGGGGGGTATGTGCCTATTTTTGGTTTTACTTCCCTATTTCAAAGGAAAGTCCCTTTTCCACTTCACTGCTGAGAAGAGGCTGGACAGAGATACAGATATTACCGACCAAATATATCATTTTGCTGGTTTTCAAATATCCATCTCCTCCTGCAGCCTTGCCATCTTGCAAGCCAGGCCTAACCAGGCCTCCCTAGTCTGAAACCAGACTTAGAAACAGAGGGCTGGGTTTGACTGTTTGACAAGGAAGACTTTGAGCATTTCAAAAGGGGCTCAAGATTTAGTTCTGGCACAAACAGAAGGTGACTCTTCAGTGCTGCCAGTGCTCATTAAGAGAAGGAATATCCCCACATAAGAAGTGTATCTGATGTTGAGAAGTCAGCTTGGCCTTGGGTTTCAGCTGTCCCAAAGGCAGGCACCCAATCAAGGCCAGCAGTCCCAGTCCCTGCTCCCTATTTGTGCCTTGCACACACACGTGGATGTGCCCTGTGCTGCCATAGGCTCAGAGAGGATTGCTCCCACGTCCACATGATCCAGCCACCTCACCACACCTGGCATCACACCCCAAGTCACATCTTTGTCCAGCAAGCAGACTTCCACAGAAGAACAAGGAAGAAAACCAGAACTAAAGACCTCTTTGTTTCTGTACAAAAACCAAAACAAGAAGTTCTGCAGTGGAGGATTGCCTGACCTGCTTCTTTAATCCTTTATTCTCCACCCAAATCCCACCTAACCAGAAATCAAGCTGTCTCCAGCTCAGTTTTCTTCTTTCCCCATGAAAAGAACAGCTGCCAGAGATACCCAAGGCAAAGGGCTATGCTTTTTCTTTTCTACTCACCTACCTCCAGCAGAGCATTCCCACTCCTGCCAATGCTCTCCAGGCTCCACACTGCTCTCTGTCTTGACCTCTGTGCAGATTATGGCTGCTCTCTGCCCTCTTTGGGATTAGAAGTCCAGCAGGCCCTAGGCAAGCAGGCTGCTGGAACTCCACCACCCTTGCCCAAGTGTTACTGTTTGCAATGCTAAAGGTAACACAACACTGGGAGAGAGGAGTGTTGCTCAGCCAGAAAGTAAGAAAGGGTGGTGCATTTTCCATATTGAAGATCAGGTTTTAAGTGAAGGAGAGGGCATTAGCATGTTTCCAGAAGAGGAGGTAAGGAGCAACAGCTGGCACCCTTGATGCCAGCAAGTTAAATATTTAGAGAAGCAGCTATACAATGAGGTCCTCCCAAACCTCCTTCACACATGAAAAGAGCCATAAACCCAATACTTACATTTGCAGTTACTTCTAAAAGTGGTCCTATCAAGTTAGCTTTTCCATGAGCGAGAGAAAGGGAGCAACAGCATCAGCAACAGTCACTGCACTGGCTCCCATGATGCTCATCATCCTCGAGGCCAACAGCCAAAGGACTGCAGTGCTGTGATAAGGGGCAGGCCAGGGGGGAAGAGTGATAGGAGAAGAATTGGCACCACCAACAGCAGCACTTCAGGCATGATCAGCAGAGGTCAGCTGTGTAAGTAGGCAGCTAATGACTCTAATCTAGAGCCAAAGGCAATGTCAAAGGGCTTCTAGGGAAAGCTTTACCAAAATGAGCCCTAGTACTCATTCATTTTATGCAAGTCAGAATCAACACTGGATATCAGACTCTTATCTCACACAACCAATACATGGCCAATAAATGTCTTATTTTGCTTTAAAAGAGAAATATAGGATAGTTTCTAAGGGAGTATCAGGGAACCCTCCCTGTTTTCTTTACTGTCCTTCCAGATAGTAACATGAGCTAGCCCCAGTGCAGACAGCCATGCCTCAATGTATGTGGCCTTGTCATGCTGACAGCAGCTCTGCTCTTGCTGCAGACATGTGGAAGTGATAAAAGGGGCAGGGAAAAAAAGATTAAGAGCCATGGTCATCACCTTCATCTCCAGGTTCCTTTGCTATCCACAGAGGTTCCTGTCAATCCCTTCCAGGCAGCAGCAGATTGCCAGGTAAGAGCTGTAGGAGATTCCACCACAGGCATCACATCTGGGCTCTCCATGCAAATCTTCATCCTCCCATGTCCCTTTTAATTGAGTTCTCTAGCCTAGGAAAGAAATTAGGGTGAAGATGTTAGACAGCCACCTCAGACTGACCAGAAACCACTGGACAGGAGACTACAACCACCAGCCAAGCCCACACAAATCAGCAAATCAGCAACACAGAAACACCCAGAGCATGCAGATAGTGCTGTGTCCACACCATGTGTCCTGGATAAGGCCAACAGTCAAGGTGCTGACACCTTAAAACATTACTTGAGTAAAACACCACACAGAGCCTTGTTCTGAAGGCAAAATCTTCTGGTGAACACATGGTGGCTGCAGAACTCACCAGAGTCTAATGCCAGGAGCCAGGGTAAGCTGGTAATGCTGACATCAGGGCAAAAGAACTCACCCTTAATGCTGGAGCTACAGGTCCCTAAGGAGATCTTATGAATGCAGCCTGTACAAAAACATGTGCAAAGCCCTTCAAGGATCCCTCTCCCACTGAACCATCCAAAGCAAAACCTACTGCCCACTCTGACACAACAGAGCAGGGATGTACTGCAATTACCTGGTGACCCCTGCTGAAAACACCAAAGAGCCTTAACAGAGTTCATATTCCTAACCTCTCCCCTACTTCTGAAAGAACCTCTGTGTAACTGCAGCACATGTCCTAAAATCCTCTTAACTAAGATATTAATCACAAGACTGTTTAGCAAGCAAGAGCACACGGTGCACTTGACGAAACACTGCTTCCCATAATCATCATGCCCTGGGCATGCTTCCAGCGTATGTGCATGGCCTGGCATATGCTCAAGTCCAGCAGCTCAGCTTTCTGCTCTCAGTAGGGACCCCAAGCACTCACAGCTTAGTAAGGGGTCCCAATATGTCCATATCCCAAATTGCTGCCAGCTGGAACCACGCAAGGGACCCTAACCCACAGCAGCACACCACAGCAGGGGAAGCAAAGCAGTGAGGAAAAAGTAAGCTTAGGCTTTACACATCTTGTGTGATGAAGAAAAGGAGGAAGGAAGGGGAAAAGAGAGGTAAAAAGCAAGAAAGGAGGATTATTATAAGAAGAGGGGTGCTGCCCATGCAGAGATACTGGCACACAATGTCCCACCTCAAGCACTGAAGTCCCACCAACACAGGCTGGTGAAGTTTCCTGCCAGATGAGAGACTGAAGCTAGAATGATACTTGAGGGTCAAGTCAAAAGGGAAAAACCAGGAACAGCTACCTGCTAGACTGAAAAATAACATTCTTGGTGTCTGCCAGCCTGCAGCAGTGCCTCAGCATAGCTGCATCCCTGAGAAGCACTTCACTGAGCAAGGGGTCAGCCATCACAAAAACTGAGGGAATTTGCACAGGCAGACTCCCAGGACAGCTGTAAGGCAGCCCAGAAAGGCTGGATGAGTAATGGTGAGCCAGAGCCCCAGCACTTTCACATGCCAGGCTAGAAGTCCCCAGCCTGCAAGCTCAGCAGGATGCCCTTGCTGCAGGCTGTGTTCACAACAGCCTTTGTGGCCTGCAGAAAGGGTGCATTTAAGTGAGAAAAATGATGCAAAGGGCAGATAAAAGGGATGGAGAGAAGCACAGACAATTGAACAAGGCCAGCACACTGGTTGTCCAGCCAGGCAGCAGTTCTTCAGGGGCAGCAGTTTTAAAAACATATAACAATCCACCTCTGGCTACCTGCTCCCTGCTGAAGTCTTGCCTTTTTAGATGACTGAAAAGTGAGCCCAGGGATGCCACCAGAGGCAATGCAACTTCTGCTGTGGCAGAGCCTGGGCAGCCACAGAGCTGTAAGAGGAAGCACAGCAGCCAGGCTGTGGCCAAGGGAGCTTCCCAGCCATCCACCCACTCCTTCCTGCTGACAGGGCAAAACACTCAAAAATATTCACCAGCATCTTTGGGAGGCAAAAGGATCAAGGGGACATGTGCCCCTGAGCAAAGCAGGACAGCAAGAGTGCCAGCTCAGGAGCACCTCTGAGAGCCCAGCACCTGCCAGACGTGCACAGAGCCCATGCTGGCTGCTGAGAGCCACCAGCTGCAGGGTGGGCAGTGTCCCTTGGCAGAGCTTGAATTCTCAGCACTAGTTCTGAAAGCCATGAGCACAGAGTGATCAGACCTCCTTGCCTTTTGGTCAAAGCAGAATTTGAGGAATTCATCAACACAACATTTCTACATGGCAAATTTAACCATCAGGAATACAAGCAGATAATTACTGAAAGAGGCAAAAGCTTGAAAGATGACAAGGTTAAGTAGGGGCCTAAAATTACCCCCTGATTCATAACAGTGTAAAAGTCTTCATTAATTTATCATTAATTCTTCTTCCCTCCTAACACAGAGGATCTATATGGAAGGATCCTGGAGAATGCTATAAATTAAGTACCAGCCCAGAGTTTGTCTGCCTGAAGGGATTTAATACACTCTAGTAACATCCAGGCTCCAATGTGACAGGTCTGTGCACAGCCAGTAATCACCAGACTAGACTGTGGCACCAGGAGGAAGAGGAGGCAAGAGCCTCCTGTGTCATTCAGCATCCCTCCCACTGGTAGTCAACAGAGACTTATGACTTTTCTTTTTTCCTATGAGTGAGGAATTATTTCTCCTTCCCACCTTCCCAGCTACAGCTTAACCAACAGCCTGATGGAAGCTTTGGCAGAGGAAAACATCCCGCTGCCTGTTGTCTTGTAAAAGAAATGGTATTTGTTTACTGCTTCCTTGTTAATGCTGATTCATCCCAAAGCTAGAAATCTTGCCACCACAACTCCTGCAGAATACAATAAGCAAAGCCCTGTCTGTCAGGTTAATTACAGTTAAATGGAAAATCATTAAAGCCTCTGCAGAGCACAGCACCAGCCAGGAATGCCCCCAAGCCCCAAAGCACCGAGGCTCAGATGGGGGCCAGCATGGCTGGGGGGGAGGCACAGACACTGGCTGGGGAGCAGGGACATGAACAATGCCACCACTGGCAGGGACAGCAGTACCCTCTGGTCATGTCAGTCAGATGAGAAAATGTGAGGAACAAAGAAGCCAGGATGGAGCAGGTCTACCAGACACAGGGGAGTGGGATGTGAAACCCAGACAACATCACAGACCAGAGGTGGAATGGGATGCTGAAGAGCTTCAGACCAGGACTGGTCCATGAAGACCACGAAGGCAAGGAGTGGAAAGCAGGCTGGGAACAAGCCTAAAGAAAAGCACTGACTGGAGCAAATAAACACCTGCTCTCAGGTCACTGACAGAGCCCATGGCTCCTTCCCCTGGTAAACCAGCCAACAAATCCTGTCTGCACAGCCTAGTCTCCCCACCAAGGCTCCACAGGGAGGTCAATGTTTTACTGTCCATGCTTCATCCCCATGCCTGGGGATGATTCAGGCAGGATAAGCCTGTGTGGTGGACAGCCCAGCTCCCTCCTCTCTCCATAAAATACACAAAAAAGACCTAATCCTGCCCCTCATTTTGTCACAGCATACTCCTCTCACACAGCAGAAGCACTCAATGAATGACAGCACTGAAATAACGTTTTACCTGGGTGGGGGTTTTTTTCCAGCAGATTTTTTTTTTTAAGGTGTAGTAAATAAGGTACAAAAGCCAGATAAAGTCTCAGGAAAGGCAAACCAAAGGTGACAAAAAAGTGATTCCTGCCTTGCTTCTTTTACAGCTGCTATGAAACCAAACAAACTTTAAAATAAACTTCTGACATCCTTAGTTGCCAGACCCTGGCAGAAGGACAGACCCATGATCAGCTCTGCACATGGGCTGAGCTCTCAGCCACAGAACTGCACTTCATGGACATCAGAAATGAAGAGGAGAGAACTCCTGGCAGCTTCCCCAAAGAGCACCTAGAATTGGCTGAGTACCCTGTGCGTGCCTCAGCTCCCCATTTACAGAGCTGCTTTCCCACAAGCACACCATGAACTGCAGCTGCTCAGACATTTATGAGCAGCACCATGGAGGAGCATATTGGACAACTCGTGTTTGTGTTCTCAGGGCAGGGCTTAAGCACACAAGTAAAGCACAACCTCAGAGCTGCAAAAAGGAAAATGAAAACCCCAACTAACAACTATAAATACAGATCAGTGATGCACAGTGAGCAAGGCAGCATCAAGCCAAGCAGCAGCTGTGAAACCACGCAATCAGAACCTGCAGTGCACAGAGGTCAGATTTGGGCTGTAAACTTAAAAACTGTCCTGCCTTCTGAGAGCCTGGCTTTGCAACCCCTTCTGTATTTCCAGAGAAAACACAGAAGTCCTTCCACTTTCATTAAAGACCTATTCTCTTTTATTAAAGCAAGTTCTAGGACAAGACAAGGGCTACTGCAGACCACTGGCAGTTAATTCTGTAAGTTGGCAGCTCGTGCTTAAACAGAAGAATGATCATCATCTCAGAGGAATTGGCTCTGTGCAAATACTGTAACTTCAGCAGCACCACAGAAGGGCAAGAATCCCCAAACCACCCCTTCTGCAGAAGAGAGGCTTGGAGACCAAGAACACCGAGAGCAGCAAAGGCACTCAGGCAGTGCCTTAGTCAGGGATCTGAGACTGATGTGATCACTGCTGCCAGACCTCAACCTCTGCTGCCCAGAACAGGGGTAGGAAATGAAAATCCAGTTACTTATTGCTAGGCTGGCCACAGGCCTGGGGAAACACAGACCCAATTACCAGGACATTACTGGGATACCCTGGACAGGAAATCCCTTGCTGCTGGACTTTGCTCTCAGGAACAGAGAAATTCACCTGTTGCAAGGCAAGCTGAAGCAGGACTTGGTCTCCCCCACACCTCCAGGATAAGATGCAGCAAAAGGGACACTGCCAAGCCCCACAGCCACAGCACAAGCAGGAGCCATGCCATGGCCATGGAGAAAGATGACCTGTGCAAGTGATGGCTGAACAAACCTCTCACCCAGCCACAGCCTCATCCCAGCAATGGCCCAGCAGGATCCTTTTCCCACACCTACCAACTTTCTCACTGCTTTCCCCAAGTACTGCAGTACCAATATTTCCATTTCAAGCCCACCTTGCTCAAGATGAAATGAGCTTCCTTGAGCCTCCACCCCAAACCAGAGACAAAGAATCTCTTTCTCCAATTTAGCTTCTCCACAGGCCTTTTTAAAGGGGGTAGTTTCTGCAGCTCATCAGCTCTGCACCATTACACCTACTTTTTGACACAAATACACAGCTAATAGTCTCCTGGTAACTGGCTATAAAAAAATTCATTAGAACTACTGATAACACCAACAGCTAAATTCAGTTTTGTGAAAAATAATACGTGCAACTACAGAGAAAAGAGGCAGAATGTATTTGGACATTTGGAGAGTGGGTAGGGGTTTTCACAGTGGTATTTTTGGTTTGGGATTTTTATTTTTCACAAGAGTTTGTTTTCATGAAACCTCAGAGAAAAAGCCAAAGATGTGGGAGGGCTAAAAGATGCTCAAGAACCAGAGAGACTGAAAGCTGTCTAAGAGATGGCTGCTTAGGAATCTGGCAGGAGCTGAAGGGGGGCTACAAGGAGCAATACCAGAAGGAAGAGAAGGCTTCTAGGAGCATGTGGGTTGCTGGGAATTTGGCCACGGGAAATGCTCCGAAACAACTTCAAGACTGTAAGACACAGCATTAAAACACTCCTCTGGGGCAATCTCAGAGGAGGGGAAGCAGGATATGATCACCTTCTCACACAGCCTGAGTTCTTCACTTCAGAAAAACAGGCAGCGCTGGAAAAAGCAAGCCACAAACAGCCTGTGGTTATTGAAACCCTGGCAGGTGGGCTTAGGGCAGCCACGGTGGTCCACACTCTCCAAAAGGCACCACCACCATCCTGCAGTCTCCAGCACCAGCTGGCCAAGAACAGCACAAGCACTCAGAGGAATGTGGAGGGCTGGCAAAACTCTCACAGCTGCTCCCCCCACTTACTGGGAGCCCTGTGTAGCGTTTAAACACACCCCACGTTTGTTTTTCTCCAGATCGGGGAGCTGCAGCAACCAGGGGAAATCCACGTGGGTAGAATGCGGGAAGAAAGACCAGAGATGTTCTGACAGCAGCGACTGGTTCGATGAGCTCAGCCCCGATCCGCTCCCGGCCGAGGTGCTGAGACCGGCTCTGGCACACGGGCAACCTGAGCAGGGCTGGGCCAGAACAAGCTGGGACACAGCGGGGACAGAGCCGGCCCCTTCCCGCCCCGCAGCCTCGGAGGCAGACACCCCACGGAGCACGGTGTTTCTGTCCTCGGTTCCCACCCCACGAGCAGCAGGACACGACCTTCACGCCTGAGAACACCTCCCAGATGTGAAGCTCGGGCAGCAGCAGGACAATGTTTAGGTGCACAATTAAGCATCTGCAGCATCACCTGCAGGTTTGACTTGCCGTCCTCACCCAGCATAAAACCTCAGCCCAGAGGTCGCAAAGGAACAGAAGAGGCGGGGGGGGGGGAAAGGCATTTCTGCAATACCTCAAATAAGCGAGGCTTCCGGAGTGTTGTCTGCATGAAGACAGATGGGAAAAATCAAGCCAAATTAGTGCCACAAATTAATTTTAAAAGTATGAGTTGATATGCATTGCTGACCTTGGTACACTCCCACATCTGTAGCCATGGTAAGCTTAAATTTCCTTCATTTCCATTCACTTCCAGCATGAACTAAACTAATTTTCATTAAGAGAGTCCAGGCTGAAATGTAGCACCATTTCTGACATCAATTTTTCTAACTATTCCTTAATTAACCTCTCTGAATTTTTCTCCTTAGATTGCAAGCATACGATTATCTGTCTAATTAAACAATTCATCCATGAATATCTAATAAACAGTTAGCCAACTGCACTCCCCTAATAACGAGGCAAGCTTCTTAACCTTGGAACATGCAGTTCATTTGAAAGAGACAGGTCTTTTGCCAAGTGATTTACAAAGTGGTAAGGAGTCTCCAAAATTGAGAGTGGAGCGATAAAACACTTGAAAATTAATTTGACTGTTACCCCAGGTGCAGACTTTAAGGGGTTCACCTCAATTTTTAAAAACGCACTTCTAACCACATTTGAAATTGCTGAGCCACATCTACAGAACCTAAAATAATTGCTGCTCCACACCCACACTACGTCATAAAAAAAAAAACCAGAAGATACAAGTAACAAGTGCTCTGAAAATCAGCAGATAAATCTGCAAAAAGTTACATGGCATCCAGAGGGTTCTCCCACCTTTGTGCTCTGCTCAGACCCCAGCCTGGCCGTGGTCCCTGCACACAGCACCTGCAGCCACTGCCAGCTCCAAGCTCCATCACCTTTAGATGCTACTCCATCCACAGGCTGCTGCTCAGTCTGCAGGAGTCAGGACAGCTGTTCTTTATCAAACATTAAATTCAATCTGAAGAGCCTAAAACTGCCAGTGATCCCTCACTTTGTCCCATTAGCAGAAAGTATGACTGACCCATCACACAAGGCATCCCAGCCACTGCTCTTCCTTCCTGTCTGACTGGGGACTCCCATGTCTCTAAAAATACCCTTTCATGTCACAGGCACAAGCAACACTTATTTCTACCAATTCCATTTTTGCCTTTGGGAATCCCCCTGTCCAACTGAAACCTGTCCCTGCAGCATTAGTTGGAAGCAAGTCATAACACATCCCTTCCTGGGGAGGAGGTTTCCCTCCACAATGGGTTCTGCTCAGAAAGGTGCAAGGCAGCTCCCCAGGCAGCCACAGACTTCACAAAATAAATGTTATCAAGCTCTGGAATAAATTTGTTAACCAGTCACTCTGATGATCTTCCCAAAAAAGCAACACTCTCATGGACATGAGCATTTGTGAAAAGTGGATTTCAAGATTGCAAGAATGGCTGTTAATAAGAAACAAGCTTCATACTCACAGACACCATCATCTGAATGAGAGCAAAACCCTTCCAGCACCTTCCAGAGTCTCATAAGACATCAAATATTCATCAGAACTACCAGCCCAGAGGAGCCAGAACACAACTTTTCCATCTTCGCTACATTTCTGCTAATGGATCTCACTCACAAAGTGTCCAACTCCCTGACAGTTATTTACACTGAAGCTCTGCTGGAAAAGGACAAATATAAAGCTATATAAAAATGTAAGCAACACAAAAAATATAAAGCATCATAGACTCATCTCAGAAGGTTTTGGGTTGGAAGAGACCTTAAAGCTCATCTTGTTCCCCTCCCCTGCCATGGCAGGGACACCTTGCACTATCCCAGGTCGCTCCAAGCCCTGTTCAGCCTGGCCTGGGACACTTCCAGGGATGGGGCATCCACAGCTTCTCTGGGCACCTTGTGCCAGGGCCTCATTAGAGGAATCTCTTCTAATATCCAATCTGAATTTACTCTCTGCCAGTTTGAAGCCATTCCTCCCTGTCCTGTCCCTGCAGGCTCTTGTGAAAAGTCCCTCTCCCCCTTTCCTGCAGGCTCCCTTCAGGTACTGGAAGGCCACAACGAGGTCACCCTGATCCCTTCTCTCCTCCAGGCTCAACAATCCCAATTCTCTCAGCCTTTCCTCACAGGAGAGGTGCTCCATCCCTCTAATAATGCTGGTGGCCTCTTCTGGACTTGCTCCAAGAGGCCAATGTCCTTCCTGTGCTGGGGACCCCAGACCAGGAGGGGTCTCATGAGACCAAGAGGAAGATTTTATCCCAACAATTACAATCTTGTACATCTAAATTTTGAATTTCTTTAAGACCCCTTGCAAGCACAAAGAATGGCAGGAACACAGTCAGGTCACAGGGATAACCAAGAATTAACAAGAATTAAAATCTTGAATTTAGGAAGAACTAATCTGTGAGGGAAGGAGATAAAACCAAAAACCAACCAAGTAAATAAACTTTAACCCAACTTAGTTAACAAAGGATCACACCCAAATTTTCAGTCTTGCAAGGCAATGCAGCTCACAGCATGAAGATATCTTCTCTGAGAAGTTTTTTATTAATTTATTCATTTAAGATATAAACTAATTGCTTCTGGGATGCTCTATGCCTTCATAAGAGAGCAGCTCAGGCAACAGAGCTCCACTTGTAGCCTTTCCTAAAGATTCTGCCTTACAAACAAATTTAGAACAAAAAAGTCATTACTCTGATGCTGTACATTAAATGTTATTTCAAGGTAAAAGCAGGTCCTTGAGATTACCAGGAGGAAACCAGGACCACAGATGTCTTTTAGCCCCCAGGAGATCCATTTTAGAAAGCTGTCGTTGCTGCACAACTGCCACAGCATTTTCTGTTGTCATCCCATCCCAGTGAGGGCCATCACACGCTCCCCACACATCTGGGACTCCGCTGGCTCACACAGGGCATTTACAGAAAGTCCAGGGAACACAGTCAGGTTGATTGGAACCCCTCTGATTTCCTAATCAGCAAACACTGTACCACAAAGACACAAAGGGCAAGCTGCAATGCATATTAAAAAATTAATCACTGCTGTCAACAACTCTTATTTTTCTGCAAAATTTTACAGCTGACAAACCAAACTGCTGCAGCCACTGTAAGCAGAATGGATGCAATATTAAAGAAGGGAGCATTAGCTTGTTTCCAGTTTCCACCAGCCCCAGGAGTCCCAGGCACAAGGTGGGCTCTGTGACAAACATGCCTGCCAGTGCCCAGGGATCAGTGTGGGATGTACAGACAGACAGACAGGCACCCTGTGCTAGGGGCATTCGGGATCTCCACGGCCTCAGCAGCACTGAGGTACCAGGAGCAGCTTTGCTCAGCTCATTTTCAGTAGCTGCCAGCTCCCAGAGCTAACACTCATTAGGAGCACAGAGAAACAGCAGTGTGGCACAGAGCTCCCTTCTGTCTGTACAGACAAACCATCCCCAGGCACAGGAGTCTGGGGCACAAGGTAGAAAAGCAGAGGCCTCCCTGAACTTCAGCATACTGCTGTTAGAAGGTGAGCTCTTATGTGCAATGTTTCCAATCTCTCAAACAGACCTTTTTATTTTAGCTATTTATAGAAAAAGAAACTGCAAGATGCTGTGCTGCAGCTTTCCACACCAACCTCTGTTTGAGAACGGAGGTTGTGGGAACTTGTGAGTAACACACCACAAGCAAACCCTGAAGACCACTGGATGACTTGGTGGCAGAGCTGTTAATTTCAGAGAAACTCCAAGCCAAGCATCCCAGGCAAACACATGACCTTCCAAATGCTGCAGAGGGACCAGCAAACGCCAGCTAGGCAAAGGCACCTCTTGGAACCTGCTGAGACAAAAAACTACAAGGCAGACCTCCTCTGTTCTGGTGTCACAGAAGAGCTCCTGGACAGCCACAGAGCCAAATTATGCTCCATACCCAAGAAGTGCATGTGAACATGCTGCTGTACACACACACTCCACCCAGAAGGACCTTCACCATGGCCCATGCTACAGGTACGTGCTGGGAAGCGCACACACACATGGATTTCTCATGGCTTCCCAGCATCCTTCAAACCAAAGACTCTACCCTGCAGAGCTGGAATCATAATGACAGGTAGAAATGGGCTCAAGTGTTGCATTAAATCAGCCAAGTCACTGCTTTGCAGACACTGTTCTGGACTCTCCTTTTCATCATCGTTCACCTCGTTGCTCTGGGAATCAGCAGGAAAACTCATCTGCAAGTGGAGCCAGCAGATGTGCATTCATATTCAGTGCCATCAGTGACCCACAGGGAGGGACTGTACAGAAGCTTTGGGTTCACAGCTCACCAAAGGCCGAGCTACGGCACACATTCAGAAAGGGAATAAACTTTCATTTTTACTTACAACCAAGTGGCTCAAACATGTAAGTTTTTCCAAGGTTTTTAATCACGCAAGTGATTAGAGGATCTGATAACAATGATCCCTGCTGGCTTGACATCTAAGAGCACTTTATACAGAAGGCATCTCATTTCATCTTCTAGGTTTTTTTTTATCAGCACAATTATAATTAAAAGAACATTCAAAGGAACCACTTGTATTTCACACTTCATTGACAAGTTACCCAGTCAAGTAGCACAGACTTCAAGCACATCTGAAGCCACCAGGAATGTTCTTCAAACACAACCATGTCCAGCCACTGGGCCACCTCACAGTGGGAAGCAAAGCCTGTCCTTGGTGAAGCAGTTACAGTGAAAGCTGTAATATGTAGGTCAGCGTTCTAAGAAGGGCTGTGACTAAGACAAAGTATCAGATTGATTCATAATGCTCTCTGATGGCTAATCCTGTGCAAAATTGTGATTTACATCCCTCTTCCAAAATCTGAGGGCTACGGAAAGGTCTGGATACTTTGAAAAAGATCATCAAAACAATTCTGTCAGACCTATTACAGTGATCTTTACAAATGTTGAGTAGAGCACAGGAAAATGACATTTTCACTGGTGGCTGTGCACATCACTGAACCTCTCCTGTGGAAAGGGACGAGGATCATGACTGTAGCAGCACTTCTGCCCTTCTACAAGCTGCCAGTGCAACTGGGTAAGGGTGTGAGGAGAAGCCCTGGTGATCAAAGAACTTGAGTTCATTCATGTCCTCCACATCAGTCAGCCTGAGAGCAAAGGGCAACACAACCTGGCCCATTACCATCCCTGGCTGGCTTCCCCAGCCCAGAGCAGGACAGGAGCTGGGTGAGACTGTGCTGTGGCTGAGGTGCCTGTGTGGGTGTTGGGGACACACCCTTGGGTGCAGGGCTGCCTGTCCTCTGACAGAGCCACAGGGACATGAACCTCTGAATGCACAGCCATCAGCTCCTCTGCAGCACTGTCTCAAGGACAGTTAAGATGCAGAACATTACTGGCTGCATCTGCTCTGCCCTTTGTTAGGCCACCCCTGCCCACCTCATACTGGCACCTCTAATTCCTCTCATGTATTCCCAGCTCCTGCAGGAGATGACTCTGCCAGCAGTCACTGCAAAACAGGGTTTAAGTCCTCACCTATTCTGTCCCTAGAAAACTAGCTCTCCATGAACAATGATACACCAGCATTTCCACTCTTTGGTTTTAACCAAGTTACAGAGCACACAAACAGCAGCCACCAGAGTGGGCAGCCTGCTCAAAGCCACATCAACAAATATTTTTGTGTCCAGGAATTAAGTAGATATGATCAGATATTCCTCTTTTCTGAAACCTAACCTCACATTTGCTGCCAGCAGGAGACACATACACACCCAGCTGAGCACTGCAGCTCCAGTTATAATGGGGCAGCTTACTAATGTGAGCATCTCCATTTTCAGGCCAGGCATGACTTTTGGCAGAGGACCCTGCAATGTTCCCACTACACCCACAAAACACAGCTCCTTCCACTGTATTTAGCTTACCTAAGAGAAGCAACCATTAAATGAGAGAAGAAAAGCAGAGGATAGATTTCTCCGGAGCCAAGCTGCAGCCTTGTACGGCTGCCCTGTCCCCAACACCAACAGGGCACACACCTTGGCACTACAGAGCTGCTCATCCCTGCAGCACCATCACCAAACCAATTTATTTGCTGAACCAGAAGAAAACACATGATTTGTCTCGACTCAGCAGCTGCATCACCCCCAGAGCAGTGGTTGATGCCCAGGTGAGGCGATCAGGTGCCCAGAGCAGAGCAGACCTGGGGATGGGCTGCCTGCCCTCTGACATCCCCACAGGGGCTCACTCCAACCCCCCAGGCTCTCACCCTCCCACAAGAACTGCAGCTAACAGGAAAAGTCTGCCTCATTAGACACTCTTGGCCTCTGTCCCAGAGGCCTTTTGGGGAAGATTTTTCCTACTAATATTCTTCCTCCTGGGGAAGATTTAGCATCACTCATATCTATATGAGTCCCTCATTTGGAGCTCCATCTAAACCTTCCCTGACACAGTGACCCAGGGCACTGTGATGAAACAAGAGGGATGAGAGTATTTTGTCCCAGATGCCAGTAGATGAGGAGGACTTTCTGAGATGCACTACCAAGGTCAGTACAATACTCAGTTTTTGCAGCAAGAGCTGAGGACAGAAAGCTGTCCCTCTCCCCCTCAGTAACACACCTTATACACAATTACCCCATTCCACTGGGGTCTCCTTCCACTGACTCCCCTCTGAGAGCAGGAGGATGCAAGGAGCAGCCTTGCATCACAGTACTCCCACCTATTTAAAGTTATCCCAGCTCAGGAAAAGTATTCCAGGCTAGCTACCAGTCTTTAGGCAAGTGCAGTCCTGTGAGTGTGCCACTAAAGGAGGAGTCACACGGAGAGAGTTAGACTCATTCCTCACACATTAATAGGCAGCTCTGGTTTCTCACTCCCTCACAGCCAAGAAAATCTCCTGCTACATCCAGCTGCTCTGCCATGGCACCTTTCCCCTTGCAGATATTTCTGTTTTGACACTGTCAGTGATTAGATCCAGTTGCAGCAAGCAGATATGGAAACAGCATAAAGCAGCAGCAGCTCCCACTCCTTCAGCCCCTGGTCCCCATCCGATTTACCAGGGGCTCATAAATGCAGGAACAGAGATTTGCCCTGAAAGACTAGTACACGGCAGCACAAAAAAACACACTACACATTATTTATTCTCTCTGCAGCCTGACCTGCTGTGCGCTAGTAGAGATGAATGCAGCTACTTCTAAAATTACTCACAGATTAAATCCCTTGCTAGGACTGGCGGGTCCCTGCGGGCTGACCCAGGCCAGCAGGGATCTGTCAAATTCAGGCAAGGGTGAGCACAAGCCGGAGGCAGGAAGGGGCCGGGGTTTGCCTCATCCCACGCCCATCCTCTTTCCTCAGAGCCGCCACCGGCCGGGCTCCGCAGCCACCGGGGACTTCTGTGCTGCCAAAGCGCCGGCGAGAGCAGCAGGAGCAGGGGGGACAGGCAGCCCGGGCAGCCGCCGCCATACACATCTGCCGCTCTTAGAAGTTTATAGTGATGGGTTATAAGCATAAATAATAAGAAATAAGAAAAGTTACGCCGCAGCGGAGCTGGCGCTCGTCCGCCCCACGCTGCCCGCCGGAGCCCACTCACACCCGGGGGCCGCCTCACGCCAGAGCCGAGACCCCCGCGGGCGGCGGGACCGGGCACGGCGGGGCACGGCCCTTCCCGTCCTCCCGCGGCACCTGCGAGCCCCGGGGCACCTCAGCCTCGCCCACCGCCAACCCTCGGCGGCTCCTTCACCGCCAGCCCGGTCCTGCCGCCCCTCACTCACCACCACCCCTCAGTCGCTCACCGCCAGCCTGGTCCCGCCACCCCTCAGTCGCTCACCGCCCCTCAGGCACTCACCGCCAGCCCGGCCCCGCCGCCCCTCAGGCACTCACCGCCGACCCTCGGCCGGCCCCTCACTCACGGCCGCCGCCCGCCTTTGTTGCCGCCGCCGCGGCCGAGGCATTTAAGGCGCTGAGGCGGGGGGAGGCGGGGGCCGCCGACCGGGGGAGGCGCCGCCGCCGCCGCCAGCCCGGCGGGCACGGGGCATCCTCCTCGCCCTCCGCCCCTCACGGCACAGCTGCGGAGAGGAGGAGCGGCTGCCCGGGAGCGACAGCCCCGAGCCCAGCCCGGCCGGGGGAGCGGCGGGTGGCAGCGGAGCGCAGCCCCAGCCCCAGCCCGAGCCGCGGGGCTGGCTCGGTGCCGCACACGGCCGGACAAAGTGCCGCACACCCCGCAGCACCCTCGGTGCGAGCCCCAGCGCCGGCCCTGAAGTGCCCGCCTGCCCCGGGGAGCAGAGCGTGGAAAGGCACAAAAACGATCGTGCCCCGTTACGGACGCGGCAGAGCCCCGCTGGCAGAGCTGCCATCTAACTCCATCACTGTGGGCTTGTTTCGAATTTGCACCGCAGATACATCAATAGTTCATTAGCGAGCCGCAGGCAGCTGCCCCCAGCACCGATTTCAGTGCTGCCCAGGGACAGAGAGCCGTTCGGGCCACGGCTCCCTCAGGGCACCCCCTGCACCCCCAGGGATGCGCAAAGCATGGAAAATGGGGCACATGGCTACTGCCTGCCTGCAGCTGGCTACTGCCTTAAACTGCTTTTGGCCTCTTCTCTGTCAAGCAAAGCACAAGCAGGGAACAGTGCGTGCAATACGTTTTGCCAAGCCATCTACTAATCAGGGTCCAGGCAAGGCAACCTGATTATTGTGATCGTAAAAGTTCAGACTCTGAGCCATGCAAGCCAGAACAAATGCCCTGCTTAAATCAGCGCCAGTCTCCATTGCAGCTGCAGGACATGGTACCACTGTGACTATCCTGGCTGCTGTGCTTCCAGGGCTAACTGGAAAGAACAAGTAAACTGTTTCTGGGGTTCATCCATGTTTTTCCAACTTGAAAGGACTCGGCATCTGGTGTGGGGTTATATTGTACAAGTTTGTGTCCAATATCAGCATCTCACTGAGCGTTACTCCCACCTTGGCTGCAGATGATGTTCCCTCGCACAATGTACCTCTCTGCTCCGACTGGACAGAGCAAGGTCTTCACAAGGGCTTTCCAACGTCAGAGAACATTAAATACCTGCAAGGATACAGAAAGTATTACAAAATAAACCCTCAGAAAATAAATAGCCCCCAGAGCTGTTGCAGCATTCAGGTTCACATTGCAACCCCATGCACTCCCCAGGTACTCCCCTTATGGCTGGTACCAGTCTGAGCCAGGTGCTGGAGGGAGAGCTGACAGGGGAGAATTGTGTCTCCAGGTGCCTCTCCCTGGCTGCAGAGGGGCTGAATGGGATGCTCCCTACAAGCAGTTTGATGCACTGCCCAGGAGAATCAGGGAGGCAGAGCCTGCTTGCCTGGACAAGGTGCAGGACTTGGTTTTTGGGTGGGTTTATACACCCCGTGCCCTTCAGAACCCTTGGCTGAGAGTGCTGCTCTTGGAGCACGAGCACTGAGGCTGGGGGTTCACACCAGGCAGACACTTTCCTGGACAGGAAAAGTGGTTTAGGGCACTTCCTGGCCTTTAAAAGCTAGTTAGGCCTTACATATGTGCTGAACCCAAAGGCAGATGAGCTCCTGTGGCTCTCTTGAGTAGGGACATAAGTGAGATGGGCAGCTGGCCAGCCCACACTTACCACTAATTGAGGTATGTTTATGTGGATGTTTGCTCAGAAAGGTCTTAGCCTGAGCTGAGATCCTTCACTCAGCATCTTCTCAGTTCTTTTGTACTTAAACCATGTGGTGGTAGGTATCTACTGTCAGTGCAAGGGGCTGCACAAAAGCCCCCTGCTCTCCCCTTCAGGTCAGGAACACACAGGGTCTGCTTTCTGCCTCTTCCCTCTACCCACTCCCCTCTCACAGAAGTCCCCTTCTCACTGCTCCTTGAGTCCATCTCAGATTCCCCTTGTGCTGTGCTGCTTGCAGGAAGAAGCACAACTTAACAATTTCACCTGCCTGGATAGTACAGAAATCCCCAAACCACTGTAACAAACACTTCCCCAACACACACACACACACACTGCTCACCCCCTCCCTTCTTGCTGTAATGAGGTTTCAGACCATGAGGGTACCTGAACAGGGACCACCCATGGTGGAGACAGCCCTTCCTCTACCCTTGGAAACTCTTACAAAAACGGCAGATAACCAAAAGCAATGTGCTGGAGCCCAGGAGCCTCTGGGGGGTGAACCTCACCCACTCACCTTGCCATGCCCCCAGGCAAGCAGCAGCAGGAGACCACAGGGGGAGTGAGGGAGAGCATCCAAATTCCGGAGGGCTGTGCTGAGCTGTGCTGGCTTTTCCAGGCTTATGACTCCTACCTTCCAGCAGAGCTTCTTTCTGGAGAACAAAGCTGGCATCAGCATCTTCATCCAAGTCATTTTTTCCTATGCTGCTGTGTGAGCAGTTCAGGGAAAAATGCTGGGAATCATAGTCACCCCTCTGGATTTGTCACCCTAAAGAGATGAGCAGAGTCAGAAGAACAGCATATAAAGGTGGCTCTTGTCCAAGCCTGCTCTTGTCCTGTCCCAGCCACATCCCAGGCCAGCTCAGGGATTCCTGTACCACCCCCAGCACTGGCAGCTGCTGCTGCTGTGTCCCAGCACTACTGATTTTCTGGGCTATATTTGTGTGGCTTCCAGTCATGAGTGAATCAGTGGGGAAGGAGCACACTTACCTGTGCAGTGCTAGAAACATCACAGAGCAGCACTCAGCTGCTCAATGAAGTGATTAATATTTATGCTCTGGGCCTGCTAATATTAGAAGGTTGAGAACAATAGATAATGCTTTTATGGGGCTTTTAAATGGAATCTTCCTCAAAGACTCCTTCCTTTACTAAGAGGCCCATAAAGGTGGGTTTGAGTGGCTCTTAGATGAAAAAATATTTTGCTGCATCTTCAATTTCTTAGCTCTTTGCTTAAAGCTCTAATAGCTTTATGATAAAAAGTTGCCACCTCCCAGACTGCCTGGCCTGACTGTCCTTGAGCTGCAGGGAAACCACACATGCTGGGTAGAGCAGTTGCAGGGAGGTCCCATCATGTTTGGGATATGCACGAATGCCTTCACCCTGTGCAATGGCAGAAATATTCTCCAGAAGCTTCTGGCTTCTGCTCAGTGAAATCAGCTAACAAAAACTACTGAAATTAATCTTAACACCCCACATTGTCCTTCCTTGCTGCCAAAACCTGCATTCTTGACAGAGATTTGTCTAACCTGGTCTGAAAAACATCTGTTGATGGAGACATGCCAACCTGTATCTTTTCCAGTCCTTATTTATCCTGCAGTTGGAAAGTTTCTCTCAATGTCTTTTCCAAAATATCATTGCAATTTCCCCTATCTTCAGTGGGAAGCCAATTTACTGCCTTACTCTGTGGTAGTCTTTTAAACACTTAAAGGCTTAACTCATCCCCCCAGTCCTCCTTCCTCTGGCTTAACCAAGGCCACTTCATTCCTCCTGCTCTCACAGGTCGTGTTTCCAAGTCTTCCACTCTTTCTTGCTGCCCATCTCTGGTCCTTCCCCAGTCAGGCTTTATCTTTTGACATCTGTCCTGAAGCCTGCCCTGCCCTGAGCAGAGGGAAAAGCTTGCATGGTGTGCACTGTGGCATTCACATTCTCTGAAAAAATCCCTTCGCCCAGGATTTTCTCCTGGGAAGCTGAGAAGCCTCAGAGAAAAGGAAAACAATTCTTATCTCATTTGCTTCTCCTGTGCTGTGCTCATGTGGAATGTGTTTGGAGATTGTTCACCCACAGGTGATTGTTCCATTGCATTCTGCTGGGAGTTGTTTTCACTCTTTGGCCAACCAGGGCCAAGCTGTGTCAGGGCTCTGGAGAGAGTCAGGAGTTTTCATTATTATCTTTTTAGCATTCTGTAAGTATCCTTGCTGTATTCTCTAGTATAGTATAGCATTCTTTAATATAATATAGTATCATAAAATAATAAATTGGCTTCTGAGAACATGGAGTCAGATGCATCATCCCTGCCTTTGTTGGGGCATTCCCAGCCAATACAATAGTGCACAAGTGCACTTCTGTTTGTATTCTTCACTTCATTTATTCTTCTCATAGTGGGAGTGTCGTTAGAGGCTCATGTTCAGCCTGACCAAGGATTTTTTGGTAGGATCAGTACCCTCCAGCCCCTGGCCAGGCTCCCCAGGCAGCAGCAGCAGCCAGACCCCTCCTCAGAGAGGGATGTTGTGCAGAGAGGAGCACTATGCCACTTGGCCCTCTTGCCTCCTGCACATGCTTTTCCTCCTGGCCGGTTTAGGATCCTTGGATTCTTGCACAGGCAGGATGAGTATTGTTTTCTGAATTCCCGTGGGTGCACTTTGCAGGCAAAAGTGAAGAAAACAAGAGTTAGCCCACGGTGTTTCATCCCTTGGCCTGCTCCAGCCTCCTGGGGCTGAGCAAGTCCACAGAGCCCATGATTCATTATGCCTGTGTTGTATTTCTCTCTTCAGTTGGGACGTTGCTATTCAATAAAAATATGACACATTTAACTGTGGCAGAAACAGCACACCCCAGGCAGCAGCAGGAAGGAGAAGGGAAGATGTATAATCCGTGCTGGCACACACACAGTGTATGCATACACACAGCAACAATTAGGCAGGTTCAATTGTCTCAGATCTCAGTTGCAGACATTACACATGCAAGTCTACACACAGCCCAAGCTAAAACAGGCAGATCCCATCTTTTTGGCTGGAAAATTCTGTCACTGAGTTGCCTCCCATAGAAGAAAGCAATATCTCACTCTGAACTAGGATCCTGCCTGCAAATGAACGGATCACCACAAATCCCAGCAGCCTGTGGGCCACGGTTTCTTCTCCAATTCTACCAGCACAAGCACAGAGTTTTGGATGGCACAGCAGCTCATCATCCCTTCATCTGTCAGAGGAGGGAGAGGGGGCCAGACCCCGAGCTAGGATCTGGCTCACCAGGGTTGCCCTTCTGCTCAGCTCCCTGTCAGCCCAGCCCAGGTTTGCCTCTATGCACAGCAGCAGGTCAGGGCAGGGGGGAAAGGTGTGAGGTGGCGTACACAGCACACATTAAACACAGCAGTCACTCTTTGCTCTGCCCAGGCCCTGCATTTACCAGGCCCTGGCAGGGGGCTGGATTCTTTGCACAATCCAAGGCCTGGCAGGGTGTTGGAATCTTTGCAGAGTGAGTGAAACCCAGTGTGGCAGGTCATGGCAGCTGGGGCTTTCTCAGGTGTGGTTCTTGGTCACGGGGACTGACCACATTGCTCCTCTGCCTCCGGGGCCACAACCCCAAGTACTCTGTTTTATAACCTCCCAGGGCTGTGATTGTTTTTTTACAGCAGTGGGGCAGAACAGCAAATGCAGACACAGGTAACCCAGCCCCACTCACCTCCCACCTCCTCCCACGCTGGCACTGGAGGAGGTTGCTCTGAAGCCAGATCATGATGCATAGCAACATGCCAATGAGAAAAATCACACCACACTCTTTGCTGTTATGTTCCAGCCAAGCTAAAAATAAACTGCAGGTAGAATTTTCTTTGTTTTCTTCCCACGGTAGAGAAGATTAAAGTCTCAACAACGAAGACCTAGAATGATTCCTGCAACCAACATTGCTGATGTCTTCAGCCCTTTGAGACTGTGAAGTGGGGAAGAAAATGGCAAGAAAGGAACTCATAAACTTTTAAGCTTAGTAGAAACAGATTACGAGTGACATTTTACCCCTCACCCCTGCACATTATCTTGATCACGGTTAGGAAAAAAAGAAAAGGGCGCAGCATGTTAGCCTTCCTACAAAGAAAATAAGGAAATCCTTTTCTGCAGATCATGGAGGTTACACAACATCAGTGGCTGAACTTGATGCTCTTGCTATTGTGTGGTGGTTTTTCTTGGGAATCATTTACAGAAGTGATACAGCACTTCCAGCCACTGGAAAGCTGTACACGTTTCTGTGAAATACAAATGTTAAAGACATAAGAAACCCAGGAACTTCCTCTTTCCCTTTGGGGCAGTGACAGGTGACCATCTGCAGACCCTGGGTGAGATATTAACTCGTTCAGTGCTGCCATCCTCCCTCGAGTGAGGGAAGGAATAGGAATGCAAACAATGTAGAGGAGCAACACGAAGACATCGAGGTCAGTGAAAGAGAAGTCAAGACCCAGATGGGAGGGATGAGGAGATGTCTTGATCTTGGGGCTCTTGTAAATCGATGGAGAAAGATGTAATTGATACATCAGACTCTGCTTCCCTGTAGCTCATGAAAGCCTGGAGGGATGAAGGGTTCAAATTGATATCGAGCAAATGCCTCCATGCCAAAGCAAGCAGGTGATTAAGTAGCAGTGATGATGTGGGAAGCTTGAGCAGAGAAGGAGAGAAGAGTGATGAAAATCCTGTGGCCCCAGGAAGAAGACGGTTTCAGAAACAGATAATGAGAACCTTTGTCTTTGAACAGCTCATTTTTAAAACACTACCCCATAAGCTGACATGACCCCTAAACACACCTGGGGGAAAAGCTTGTGGAAAATGGGAGGGATTTCACGATTGCAGTTTCCCTAAGTGGCTGCTATTGGTGAAGAGAGCCACAACAGAACTGTTTTCTTGTGGAGAAGTCTCCCTAACATTAACAAGAGGGACTTCTCTCCCTAAGTGAACAGAAGAAAGACTATTCTAGAGGTGGCAAACTGTCTAAAATTTTAGGTTTTGTTTCTTTACATTGTCATTGGGAAAGAAAAGATTGTAGGGAGAGGAGAAGTGTCCTGAAGGTTTTGTTTTGATGCTTGTTACTCTTTATTTTAGTTACTGTTAATAATGTTTTCTTTATACCCTTTTATAGTTTTGAGCCTGCTTTGCCTGTCTCCTAGTCCTACCTCAGAGCAGGAAATGGGTGCGTGCATCCCAGTGAGTGCACTGGTGATTGGCCAGCACTGAACCCACCACATATTGCCACAGAACCTGCTGTCCTCCAAAGACCAGACTGTAGACTGGTTAAGTTCAGAATGTGTCACCACGAGATTTTCTGAAAAATCCTCTTTGCCCAGGATTTTCTCTTGGGAAGCTGAGAAGCCTCAGAGAAAAATGTAAATAATAATTGTCTGATTGCTGCTCCTGTGTTTGCTGCTTTGGAATGTGGCTGGACATTGTTTACCACCAGGTGAATGTTTGATTGGTTCCATGTGAATTGTTTTGAATTAATGACCAATCAGAGCCAGCTGTGTCAGACTCTGAGTCAGTCACGAGTTTCTGTTTTTAATTCATGTTAAGCCTTCTGATGTGTCCTTTCTCTTTCTTTAGTATAGTTTTAGTATAGCATTCTTTTAATGTAATATCATAAAATAATAAATCAGCCTTCTGAGAACATGGAGTCAAATTCTCATCTCTCACCTCGTCCTGGGGACCCTCACAAACACCACAAGAATGTAACTGAAACTTCTTTAAATTCCTGCCTGCACATCTAAGGCAATGTCCTAATTGTGGAAGAAAGTCCAGTGTCACATGCCCTGTGAGCCATAACCTACTGAGGCAGCAGCTGGGATTTCCCAGGTGAAGCTGCTACAGGCAGAAGGGCACGGGGAGCCCTGGGAATTTTTCACTAACACATTTGCTGGAAGTCAGGCTGCTGCAGCCCCAGAAGTGCTCTGGAAGAGGAGGAGGATGTCTTCCTTGGAGCACAGCCAACAGTCTGGGAGGTCAAGAGATGAGCAAGAGAAATTTTCTTGCACAAGAACAGAGTTCCCCAGCCCCGGCTCTTGGGCAAGAGGAGCCCTGGTGCAGAGTCTTGTTTCTTTTTCCTGGATGTTTGTTTTTTTGGGCTGGCAGGAAGAGTGCAGTTGACTGCAGCCAGTCCATGGTCAATGTTCATTCCTGGGGGTCAGCAGAGGCCAGTGTCCATCCTTGAAAGATTTCCTGCCTGCAGAAGAGCTGCCCTTCCCTCTGCAGATGCAGAGTGCAGCTGTCACAGCCAAGACATGACCATCAGCTGGTCATGTCAGACTTTGGTTGAAGACAGTCCCAAAATTTTGCTTACTTCATGGTAATCCACACTTTAGGTAGCTCTGGATTATCTCCCTTGCCCAGCTCTGAGCACGGCAGTTTGCTTCTCTGCAAAGTCAGCCCAAATCTGCCTGACTTTGCACTTAATGAAGAGCTTCCACAGGCTCTGGTCTTTCACTCTCTGGGGTCTCTGAAGTGTTTGGGTTTGGGTTTTGGCACTTCTAGTTTAATTTTTTGGGGGGTGTAGGGGTGGGGAAAGGAGTGACTGGGGAGGCAACTGCCTTCCCCATGAATGTTAAGTGCACAGTCCTGAAATAGTAACACACCAAACCCCTCTCCTCTCCTCCCTCTCCTCTCTCTACTGTAAACCATCACAGATCACAGTGCCCTGAAGTTGGGCAGGGTCTTTCTTTTGTTGTCCAGAGGAATATTCTGAGCCAGCAGTTGCTTTTACAGGAATATTATAATTTTGTCCCCTGTGAGATGCAAACAATCCACATGGCTCAAAGATCCAATGAGCTTGGTCTGGGGCTGGCTGAGTCATCCTGTTTGATTGTCAGCCTATAGTAATTAGACTGTGCACAAAAAACCATTTCATTACAAGGCAGTCCAGAGGCAGACCCTGAAAAAAAATTCAGCCACTCTGGTCAGCACCTGCCATTAGTGGTAACAGAACATTTTAATGAAAACCAAAAACTCCAACATGAAAACCACTCAATTCAAAGTGCTTTTATTGATGGAATTTAATAAAAATATTTTTCTTACATTTGTTAGGAAAAAAAAACCTCCACCCAAAACAACCAGCAAAAGGTTAGTTAACTGGAAAAATAAATTCAAGAAAACATTTTAAAGTAGTTCTCATCAAGACATCCAACTCCTCAGAATCCTGAACAGATGCAACCTCTCCTACAGAGATGTTCTAGCCCAGGCCAGAATGAAGAACAGCATGTCCAGACTCCCTGTTTCATACCCTATCTGTTGTATGTTTGTGTGGAGCTGCAGAATTAGGAGTTTATCTGAGCTGAACTCAGCCCAGTAAGTCAAAGAAACCTTCAAAAATGCATTAAAACTCAGCACACACCGAACAGAGAAAGGTGGCCTCAGCAGAAACCCCCATTTTCAGTGTCCTCTGGGCTGTGGAGTGGTTTTGTACCCACCCTGTGATCCCAGCATGTGCAGGGAGGGCTTTGGGTTGGGCCAGAGATTTTGGCTGTGCTCACCAGAGGGTGTCACTTGTCACAGTTCCTGCCTGGCCCTGGCAAAGGGACAGTGATGGGGGCCTTGCACAGGCTCCATGCTCACTTCTGCAGGGTGCTCTCATCTGGCTGGTGGAGCTGTCTGACTCACTACAGCAGGGCTGAAATTAAAACATGTGTTAGGCAAAATCTGAGAAATTGTTGCTTACCTTCCCTTTCAGTGAACTCATGATAAGCCAACCCATGTCCAAATACACACATTCCTGCCTGCTTCTACAAACACTGCATTATCCCTTCTTTCCTGTAAATCAGAACTGTGCTTTGAACTGATGGAAGTGTCACATTTCTTCCTGCAGTAATCAGCTACCTGATGTTGAGCAACCCTGTGCTGGAAAGGATAAGGCTTTCCACCACCCCTAGCAGGGAGGCTATTTTTGCCATGTGTCATTCACCTTAAAGTCTGCAATTTCCCCTTGGTTCTCCTGGGTACAGTTTTGTTATCATATATATGCCTGCTCCTTAATACACTCTACACCTTCAGATGCTGAATTGATCATCCTGAGGCATGCCAAATAAATAACTGCACTTTCAAGTCACAAATGTGGTAGTTCAAGGACAGATTTTAAAGCCCTTACTCTGTTGATCCACACTCCTGTGGGCAAGAAGCTCCACCCCATAGTCCCAGCAAGATGTTGCTTAACAAAGCAATGTGCAGATTCTGAACTTTTAAGATTTTCAGAGAATTGTCTGGGGTAGTGAGAGGTATTTGGTTTCTCATTTTGTTACATTTCATTGGAAATTCAAGTGTACTTCCTCCAAATTCTGGAGCCTCCTATTCAGGGAATTGGAAGATCAACAAATAAAATTATTTCATGTTCAGTCTTGATGTTGGTTTCCTCAAGAAGTGCAAGAGGAAGTTATTGTAAGGGTGCCATAAATGCTGATTACAGCATGTCCTGTGCCCATGCTTTGAATCCTTGTTTGAAAAAAGACAATAGGGGAGGCAAGGTATCCAACAGGATGCAGCTATCTGGTGTGCTGACTTTTTAAACTGTGTCCAAAATAGGCCTAAAAAACGCTCACACAGCACCTGCTTCAGCAGGGCCTGAAAAAGCACTTTCCAGGAATGACAATACTTGGGAAGCTTGGTTGCATTGGTGGCATCACAGCAAAATTTACTCCATATGAGCCCTGATGTGACAAACTGGGGAATGGGACCATGTCACCCTGAGCCCCACAGCTTCGTGATTTAATGAAATATCTAGAATTTCTTCTACTAGAAGCATAGCATGGAGGTTGGTAGTCAGGAAAGCTTGTCAGTCTACTACTATAATTCAATATCAAGATGCACTTTTTGGGGGATGATTTCCAAAATACTCTCAGGGGAAAAGTCTGTCACTGCTCCAGTGCCTGGCCACCACATGACTCCTGTGTCTCAGACCACTCCATGGCCACTGTTGCTTGTATAACAAGGATAATTAAAGTTTTCTGTCTTAAAAATTCACAGCATGATGCTTGTTTTAGAGAAATTGGTGTCCTTCACCATGCTTCTGGTGGACTCACCCAGCAGCACTAGTATAGGTGACTTCTGGTTTCTCATTAAAAACAAAAAATGGGAGAGAGAAGGATGTTAAAAATGACCAGATAATATTGGCTTTTGCATTTATGTATTAGCTTTTGCATGTTGTTGTTGACCATAAGTATTTAGCTATGATGCAAATGATAAGTTTTTTTAGCTGCTTGTAAATATAATAAAATCCATCAGCTTAAGTATGCCCTGTATTGCTCATAGAAAGAGTAGTGTGATGAACAGGATATCTATGTATCACTTACAGAAATAGTGGTGTGATGAACAAATTGTGCTATAGACCTTAGCAAAACATAAGTGTCACCAGGATATTTTCTGAAAAATCCCTTCACCAGGATTTGTCTCCTGAGAAGCTGAGAGGCCTCAGAAAGAAATGTAAACAATAATTACCTGATTGCTTGGAATGTGGTTTAGAAGTTGCTTACCAACAGGTGCATCTTTGATTGGTTCCATGTGAATTGTTTTTAATTAATGGCCAATCCCAGTCCAGCTGTGTCAGGACTCTGAATCTGTCATGAGGTTTTATTATCATTCTTGTCTAGCCTTCTGATGTCTCCTTTCTCTTTCTTTAGTCTAGTTTTAGTATACAATATCATATAATATAATAATAATAAATCAGCCTTCTGAGATCTTGGAGTCAAATTCTCATCTCTCACCTCATCCTGGGGGCCCAACAACACCACAACACATAAGGTGTGAAAAGGATTTTGTGTAACTAAGAGAACAGTGTAAAGCCAGCCATGGACTGACCTCTCCAAGTGATAACAGTGACATAAGACAGAGCACCAGAGAAGGCTCAGAGAAGAGCTCGTTACCTCCTCTTACCAGAAAAGTGTGAAACAATGGGGATGAAACCACAAGAAGGAATAAAATTTATTGACTTGATCTCAGGATGTCATTCAGATGAGTCAGGATGGGAAACCTAAACATAAGGAGTCCTAGCAACATCAAAAGCTCTCAGGAATGTTTAAATAATATATAAGCTAATGAATATGCATGTAACCCCAGCAACAGAACTGTATATAGAGAACATGATTTTAAGTTTATTGCTGTGCTCTTTGGCCATTCATCAAAAACACCCCAGCACTGGAAATATTGTCCTTTTTTTATCTTATTATTAAACTTCTAAAAATTCTAAGGAGTAAACTCTGTTTTTCAAAATGTGCAAAAACAAAATGAAAAGGCAGCACATCCAGATAGATTTTTAGCCCTGCTGTCAGAAGTGTGGCTCCACTCATGCTGTGCACGTGGTGCAGGACAGGGCCAGCACTTCCTTGTGAAACTTCAGCAGTGTAACTTGTCAGGGTTGATGCCTTAAGTTTGAGCTTTCCTATTTTCCAGATTCTGTAGTGCAGTGGTGTGTGACTCTGAACTGCACATAAAGTATTGGCAAGTTCTCCTCACAGCTCAGTCACACAAACAATCCTTTTCCAGCACCAGAACCAAGGGCACCATTACAGCTTCAGGCCCAAAAAGTGCAAACAACAGCAAATTGAGGAGAGCAAACTGGGAGGATGGGACTGCATAATCTGGGCCTGTAACTGGACAATTAACCCCAATGTGGAGATGGACCAAAACTTATAAAATTGTAAAACTCATGACCCAGGGTCCATCTTGGGTGTAGCCCAGGTCAGGCTCTTGTACTGCCCAAGGTGTATCCTTTGAAGGCCTTTACATAAATCCCTCCTTTCTTTGTTTAACACTGTCTAGCCTCTGTTACAGGTAGCCTCTCAAGGCATCAAAGTAACCAAAATAAAATATTTGAACTTTAGGTTATACAAGTTCCACCTGTGGGCAAGGATCCAAGAAACCCTTCCCTCTTCCCACTGTCCTGCAAAGTGCAGGCTCTGCTGGCCAGGCTACCTGTGTCCTGGTGCTGCCACATCCTCTGTGCTTCTGGGCACCAGGAGGGACTGCTCCCTGTGCTGGTACAGGATTCAAGGGGCAGAGCAGAGCTCTGGCTGCAGGGGGGTGCTGTGGGAAGCTGCTGGTGGCAAATCCTGCCCTTCAGGATGCCCACTAGCACCAGAGCACTTATGGTACAGCACAGTAGGCCAGAAAGCACCAGAATTACCCTGGGGACCTACAGCCCACTGGGAAGCACACAGCTGAGGCAGGAGTGATTTTGTACTGCTGAAGGAAAACAATGCAGGATTCTTCTCTGACCTTGAGATTTCAGATAAACAAGGAGTCAGGGCAAATAAAGATGTCACCGGTTGATAAGACATGTACAGGAATTTCAGACAGTGATTTACACTGACTGCTACATTTAACTGCAAGACTGCAGTCACAAGCTGAGCATTTGGGAGGCAGCACTCCTTCCTCCTAAGGCCACCCTGCCCGTGCCATTTGCCCTGGTTTGCTTTAGAGGTATTTAAGTGAGGATGTGGGGGTGCCTCCCAAGCATCCCTCCCTCCTTAACACCTCTCAGAATACTCAAGGAGCTCAGGTACAACCTTCCTGCTCAAAATGCCTGATACAAAGAGGTGTCCAGCCCCCAGCCCTGACTGTCCCTGGGCAGGAGGGTTGTGCTCAGAGCACAGCCTGGGTGCCCCCCAGCTGCACAGCACAGCTGCCTGCAGAGCACACCTGCCTTGGAAGCACCACCCCTCTGCTCCTGTCCCCTCAGTCTGCCAGCTCAGCTCTGCCAGACCCGTGGCAGGGTCAGGATGTGCCCTGTGTGCCCCTCTGCAGCTGTCACACCTCTTCAGACAGAGCAGGGATGGCCTGGTGCAGGAGGTTTAAATTTAGTAAGGAAAATTAAAAAAACCAAAACTGTCTCCACTTGGCACTGACTTAAAACTGTCACCTCCTTCCCAGGCTGATGAGGAATACAGAAATTTCCACTCATCTGGGTGACTGCTGCTGCTTTCACTGTACTTTCACTGCTTTCCCTCCTCACAAAACTAAGAGGGAACTTTCAAAGTTGAGGAAAATGGCAAACATTTTCCATTCCCTGCTTACTTCCTGCCCTGTTTCCCTTTCCAGCTGCTGAAGCACAAATGGTGTATCAGAGGAACTTCAGCCTGTTCTTAGAACAGTCTCTGTCTCACCCACTGCTTTCTGCAAGACTGACCCCAGTTACTTTGATTTTTTATAGTGCCAACAATAACCCTACTCCTCTACCATCATTTGGGTGTGTAGGATCATATTTTTTCACAGTTGTTATAACCATTTTCTTTCACAAGTTTCAAGTGCTTGACCCATGCTTTCCTGATATATTTTTTTAAATGCCATGAGGATTTTGCCTTTCATGCATTTAGCACCTTGTTCCTATAGGTATTACAGCAGCCTTCTCCTCTTTGTTTTCCCATATTTCCCACTTCCAATGAGAAACACTTCAGCCCCCATGCCTACACTGTCTTGCAAGGTGCCTTTCTCATATCTCCAACACTTGGGCTCTTTTGCTCCCATTAGATTCTGAACTCTTGTGACTTGATCCTGTGTCCATGCCACATAACCTTTCCACATGTTATTTTTATGCCTGCCTGGCTGTGATCATGGCTTTCTGAAGCATTTCTGGAGCTGCAGGCTCTCAGCAATGCCTCCCCTGCCTCATGCAGCCTCTTGCCCATGCTCTCCCTGCCAGACTGGTTCCCTGCTTCCTCTTAGCCTGTCTCAGCCTCGGCAAGTCCCATTTCCATCTTTTCCAGGCTCGGGCAGAATCCCTGACACAGTTTCTGTCAATGGCACAGCCAAGCCCCCCTCTCTGTGTGAAGCAGTGACTCTCCAGGCTCAAGCACATGACCAGCACTTCATGGCCAGCACTTCATGGCCAGCTCAGGAGCTCAGCATCCTCTGAGCTCCTGCTCTGTGGCATTCACATTCTCTGAAAAAATCCCTTCACCCAGGATTTTTCTCCTGGGAAGCTGAGAAAAGGAAAGAAAAAATGAAAACAATTCTTATCTCATTTGCTTCTCCTGTGCTGTGCTCATGTGGAATGTGTTTGGAGATTGTTCACCCACAGATGATTGTTCCATTGCATTCTGCTGGGAGTTGCTTTCACTCTTTGGCCAATCAGGGCCAAGAGTCAGGAGTTTCATTATTATCTTTTTAGCATTCTGTAAGTATCCTTTCTGTATTCTTTTGTATAGTATAGTATTCTTTAATATAATATAGTATTATAAAATAATAAATGAGCCTTCTGAGAACATGGAGTCAGATTCATCATTCCTGCCTTCATCGAGGCATTTCCCAGCAAATACAGGAGTGCTCTCCTTTGTTTCCACAGCTGTACAGCACATGAGGAGGTACACAAGCTTCAGGCCAGCTCCTCTCCTCCTGCTCATCAGGGCAAGGGCAGCACAGCCTTCCACAAGGACTTGTGTGGAGACAGCCCCAAGGCAAGGGAAGGGGTGGCATGGATTCCATGCCAGCCCACCCCCCCAGGGCTGTGGTGCCTTCAAGATCTGTTCAGCAATTCACCCTGATCTGGGGGCTGCTGCCACTCCAAGAATGATTTATCTCCTGCCAGGCAGGGGGCTGCTGAGTCCACAAGGTGGAGGGAGGTGAGCAGTGCTGTGGATCCAGGTGCTGCAGGAAATGTCAGAACACTTTCAGTGCTCAGTGAGCAAAGGCTCCCCCCCAATCCTTCCAGGATGTCTGCAGGAGCGTGGGACCTCCAGGGGCAAGGCTTGCCCTCCAAAGGTAGTGCTGTGATTAATTATCTAATTAAAGAAGGGAGCAGAGTATCTGCCCTTGCAGCCTGCCCAGCTCAGAACACAGGGAACACAGCCCTCCCCTCTCCTGCCCCCTTTATCACTTTGTCAAAGAATTCTAGTGTCACCAAATCTGTTTGTTTAGAATCTCCCCATGCCAGGGAAGATGATCAAATAGATGTTTCTTAACACTGAATGAAAGAAAAGCTCAGACCACGCCTGGTTTCTCCAGTCTCCAAGGATATCCTTCATGGTGTCCCCAGTGCAGGAGTGGCCTGTCCTTCAGGGTCCCCACCAGCCACTCCCTGGATGCCAGCACCCTGAGATGTGCTGCCCCAGCCCAGGCTCTGCCCCTCCACGTGCCCATCAATGCCCATGAGACTGTTCACTGTGCTCTCTGCCTCTTCTGGAGCTTTATCCTTCCATCTGTTTGTGCACAGACAAGACACCAACTGCAAATCCCCAAACCCCACAGATCTAAATGGGGTTTATCCTTGCTCCCCCCAGCCTACATCTCTGGCATCTCTTCTTTTCAAATACAACTTCAGAGTCAGATGTGACTGGAGAACCTTTTACATAATGGAATGTGAAGGGGAAGCTGTGAACTGAGAGATCTTGCAGAAATGAGGTTCACAAAGGAAGATGACTTCTGCATTACCTACAATAACACAGGAAGCAAAGTCTCACTGAAAGATAAGAACAACAAATAACTCTCCACTTTCTCAATGGCCAACTGAGCTCAAAAAAAAAACTTTTGCCTCTTACCATTTCCTGTTTCCACGGTGGCAGGGTGCACCCCCCACTGACCTCTGGCAGCAGATTTGGCCCTGATTTACTGCAGGGCTGGTGAAGCCAAATGTCCCCAAGGGGAAGATATGTGGCCACCAGCCTTTGTCATGCTGAGGTGCTGGAGGATAAGCACCAGCACCCCCTCTATTGAATTTGCATGCTGAGGTGCAGGAGGATGAGCACCAGCACCCCCTCTATTGAATTTGCATGCTGAGGTGCAGGAGGATGAGCACCAGCACCCCCTCTATTGAATTTGCATGCTGAGGTGCAGGAGGATGAGCACCAGCACCCCCTCTATTGAATTTGCATGCTGAGGTGCAGGAGGATGAGCACCAGCATCCTCTCTATTGAATTTGCATGCTGAGGTGCAGGAGGATGAGCACCAGCACCCCCTCTATTGAATTTGCAGGCAGCCCCAACGACGGGAGAGAAAAATTATGCATCTGACTCCATCTTATCAGAAGGCTAATTAATTACTGTATTATACTATATTATTCTGTACTATATTACATTATGTTACATTACATCTAAACTGAACCTGCCAAGCACTCATCTGCACCCAACTGCCCAGAATCTCGTGACTGTCACCCAACAGTCCTGACACACACACACACACCTGGCCCTGACAGGCCAAGGAACAAAAACACCATCACTGTGGGCAAACAATCTCCATATTGCATTCTACTTTGGCACAAACACAGGCACAGCAAATGATAAGAATTATTTTTGGGAAGAATTGTGCCTTGCTTTTCTCTTTGAAGAGAAATGTGGGGCTACACCCCTCCGTGTGTCTTGCTGGGAAGAGGGAGCTGGCCTGGACAGCATCTTCCTTGGAGGAGAAGTGAAGCTTTCCCCAGGCTGCTTTGAGTGTGTTGGCAGAGGGCCACCTGCAGCCACTGGCCCCATTCTGTCACATGTGACTATTCACCCCCAGGAGCCAGGGGCAGGGCCAGGCTCAGCACACATCCCTGGGCACAGAGCTGCAGAAGGAGGCTGAGGTTTGCAGTCACATCTGAAAAGGGCTGGGCCTGCAAATGGCAGAAGGCTCCAGCTGAAAGGTGCAGTTGTTATTTCAGCAGCTGCAAATGGAGAGAAACCTTTCCCTACAACTTTTGCTTTCAAACTGAGAGAAATATTTCCCTACATTATATTAGTGACTTGTCCAAATCACATTGTAAAGTCCTTCTTAGAGATCACAATGCTGCAGGGGACAAAAGGTGAGGTTCTAATCACAGAACATGGCAACAGGTGGGAAAAGCAGGTATGGAATGTGGAACAGAGTAGCTATAAAACCTAATCTACCTCAGCCTCCCCAAAACACTTGTGACAGTTGAAAAAGATTCAAGGAAAAACTTCAGCTCTTCAAGGAGGCAAAGAGAGCCTGAAAGGGGAGATGAATGAAAGCCACATTTTTCATTTAATATGTCTAAATCAGAGGCAGGAGCACTGCTCAGAAGTTAAATGGAGAAGAATAAGCAGGTTATTGTAGTGTGCCACAGAGACTTTAAAGATCCTGCATTCATAGATCAAACTTTGAAAAATGTTGGATTTAAGAGAAATACCAGGAGCAGGAAACTTGTAAGCTTTTATATACAGCACAAAAGCAACCAAATTATATGTTCTCTTCTGGAAGACAGGGGAATTCTTCACTCAGGGTACAATGGGCCCAGAAATTTAAAAGAAGAGATTACCAGAATATTTCTCCTCAAATATAGAAACCCACAGCTGGAACAGGGCAGCATGCACAGCACAAGAAGGAGGGGGGCTGCATGGCTGGCTGGGAAAGCAGAACAGTATCACAGCAGACCAGCATGGAAACCACAGGAACGTGCCAAAGGGGGCAGAAACAGGAGCTCTGGGGAAATGCTTCCTGCAAAATCCACACCAAGCAAAAAGGCAGGAGACAGTCAGAAGGAACATGGAGATGGTGGGAATAAAGAGAGGCCAGAGCAGGGCCAACCTGTGAGCAGAGCTGCCACCTGTGCAAGGTGCAGATACAACCTGAGTGAATGGTTAAAATAATGATCTCGAAGAAAAGTGGGAGAGGAAACAGATTTGGCTCCTTTTCTATGAAAAATCCAAGGCTGACAATGCTTGCCTGTGTTGAGAGCTAAACAAGTATGCAGAGCAGACATTTCCCTATGCTTAGTGTGAGAGGATATATTTGGTGGTGAGGCAGGCAGCAGATGCTTTTCCACACTGAAGGCTTCTGCTGATTTCCTCCAGGGGTATAAACAACCAGCCTCAGCCCACCCTAAGATCCCTCTGTGCTCTTAGGAAGGCACTGCTTTAGGAAACAGCCACTTGGGCTGCACCCTGTGCCTCAGTCCTTCTGCAGGCAGGAGGGACACCATAAACCTTAGGGTAATATAAGCAATATACTGATGGTGCTGATAAGCAATAGAAAAACACAACCAAAACCTCACAAGGCTTCTGGAAGACTGCTTCTGGTTTAAAAGCCAACAGCAGCATCTTAACAGCCTTCTTAGAGAAAAGAGTAACTGAGTGATGACTGTGGGTAAAGTCCCATCCGTTGCAAGAGTCAGTCAGAGCCTCCACCTTCAAAAGTGAAGAGGGAAAAACCTTCTCCAGGGAAGAGAAGGTTTTGCCATGAAATGCAACATCCCAGCCTCTGCTGCAGCTGCTCGCTCTCTGGCTTCCCTGCATAAAGGAGGGGGAGGCTCTGGAGGAAGCACATCCCCAGCTCAGCAGCCTCTGCAAGAGAGGCTGCAGAGGAGCTGGCAGCCCCAAGAGGGAGAAGGGAGCTGAACCTGCTGAGAGCAGACCACAGCAGAGGTTTGTGAGAGGCTGCAGAGGAGCTGGCAGCCCCAAGAGGGAGAAGGGAGCTGAGCCTGCTGAGAGCAGACCACAGCAGAGGTTTCCGTGCTGCCGCTGACTCACCGGGCTGAGCTCCAGGGAGGAGCAGCAGCACGGAGCTGTCTGTACCTGAGGCTGGTACCGGGCTGCAGCCTCAGCCCTGCCGAGAGGTGGAGAGGAGCTACAGCTGAGCCAGGCTCCCACCCACGCTCCTTTCCTACCCCTGGCCATCAGTGCTTCCTTATCCACCTCTAGTAAATCTCAGCATGCACAAGATCTCCACCATAGCCCTGTCACTGGCCATGCAGGCTGGTTTATGCTGCCTTCTGACACTAGCAGTGGAATGTCACCATGATATTTTCTGAAAAATCCTCTGCCCAGGATTTTCTCCTGGTAAGCTGAGAAGCCTCAGAGAGGAATGAAAACAATAATTATCTGATTGCTGCTCCTGTGGCTTGGACATTGTTTACCACCAGGCGAATGTTTGATTGGTTCCATATGAATTGTTTTGAATTAATGACCAATCACAGCCAGCTGTGTCAGACTCTCCGAGTCAGTCACGAGTTTTTATTATTCATTCTTGTTAAGCCTTCTGATGTGTCTTCTCTTTCTTTAGTATAGCATAATATATAATATAATATAATATAATATAATATAATATAATATAATATAATATAATATAATATAATATAATATAATATAATATAATATAATATAATATAATATAATATAATATAATATAATATAATATAATATAATATAATATAATAATAATCAGCCTTCTGTGAACATGGAGTCAAATTCTCATCTCTCACCTCGTCCTGGGGACCCTCACAAACACCAGTGGAAAATATTATTCCAGCACTGCCAGGTTCATGGCATGCTCAGGACTGGCTGCAAATAACAAACTGAATGTGCAGAAGGTGAGGAAAAAGCAAACACTGGCCAAACAGTGTCAGAAACAAGAGTAACAAAGTGATGGAGAGAAGCTGGGTAAAGTTATCAGGGCAGGGACAGAAGAATATTTCATTTGGACAATGCAACATGGCCAATGCTCCTTTTTGATAAGTATGTATGAAACCTTCCTGCAGTGACAAAGCTGCTCTGGGAAGCAGGAGAGTCAAAGCTTTGGACATGTATGGTCAAGGAGAACACTGTGTCCCAGGTGAGGTGGTGGAAGTCTGTTGGGAGAAGAAGAGAACTTTGTGGTTCATTTAATTGTATTTATTCCCCTTCAAAAATCAGGTAATCTCATTCTTGGAGAAATGCTTTGGCAGCGTCCTTGGGGCTACATTTTGTCTCTATTTCAGAGTAACAAAAACTCTCTCCATTTTGGAGTCGTTGCAGTGCAGTCACAGCGTGCTGTCCCAGAGGGAAGGGATGCTATAATTCCTTGCACTTGCAAACTGGAAAATGCTATCAAGGTAGCAAATGCTTTGCCAGGATGGTGGCAGGGTCTGCTGGGGAAATGTAATAACATTTTTAATTGAACCATAAAGACACACGCTGTGTGAGCAGCAGTCACCAGGGGACACACACAGAGATGCTGCTTTCCTGCTTTCCAGAAACAAATACAGAACAATGACCAAGGCATGAAGTCAGTTGTTTTCAGAGGTATCAGTAAAGGCACCATGCACTGAGGGGAGAGTGGAAGACAAAAGAACCCAGAAACAAAAGTGATGCACTGGGAGATGCCAGAGCCACTGAGCACAAAAGCACCCAGATTATCTGTGGCACACACACTGGCACTCACAGGCTCATCACAAACCCCCGTGGCTGAGCTGGGAGCAATTATTTCTGGTTCAGCTGCATACAGGTATTTGCAGAGAGAAACCCAAGACACAACAAACAAACAAGCAGTGGGGTTCAGGGGCTGGATTTTGCCCTGGGCTGCTGCACATGCCCCCAGAAACCCAGCAGGGACAGGGATGGCACTGGCACAGTCTGGGGTCAAGTGACACCTGCATTTTGGGAAGGCAGATCAGAGCTGCACAGCCACACGGGGCAGGTGAGGTCTCAGTGCCCACATGCCAGGGGCAGTCCCCTCCAAAGACACTGGTGGGAAGTTTGCCAAGGGTTTCCCTGCTGAGAGAGCCAGTGGGATGAAAAGGGCCTGGGGTCAGCAGGCACTGGTGCCCTGCCCTGCTGGGGGAAAATGAGGCAATGCCTTCAGTCTGCAGCCTTGATCAAGCACAGGAATGGCTTGTGCCATTAGAGGCATTAAATTACTTTTTAGCTGAACCACTTGCCCAGTGCAGTCCCAGACTACAGGCCCTGGGGTGTTTCTCATGAAGAATACCTATATCATACCTCATTTGGATTCTCTGCATTTCTTTACTCTTTCCTCTTTGGCTCTGGGGAAAAAGGCCCTTTCTCACTCCTCTCCTCCTGCCAGATGCTCTCTCTGATGTCCCCACCTCCATCTACAAGCCAGCAGTGTGCTTCACAGGCAGAGCCTTGTGGATGCAGGCACATGAAAAGGAAAAATCTAAAGTACTGGGGGGAATTTTCCATGAGGTGGATATGGGTATCATGAGGTGGATATGTGCAGCTGCCTGGAAAAAGAAAGCATTTAAGCTGTTTCTTTTTGTTTTCTCTCTTTGCTATTCAGAGAACCTCTGTGTCATCTGAGCAGAGACACAGCAGGGAGCTGCTGCTTGCTTTGCCAAAGCAATGAGAAGGAATAGCCTTTGTTAGAGACACCACCCTCACAGGGATTATAAATACAAAGGAGATGAAATTATCCAGTTGAACCAAATCCACAGAAAACACTGCAGCGAGGAGCAGGAGGAAGAGGAGAGCCTGGCTGTGGGCAATGGGCCAGGCAGGGACATAAGAATCACATTAAAAACCCCTAAAGGAGTACCAGAAAATGTGTTTTATGTAGCAGTACTTTCACTCCCACCTGCCTGTCTAGCTCTACAGCTTTTGCAGGAGGAGACTCCAGTGCCAAGGTGGCAGGGCACCCCAAGTCTCACAGGCAGGGTACCCGTCCTGCCAGGGGGACAGCCAGGGCATGGCAGGAGCAGGAGGCTGGGTGCAATGGCAGGAGGGCTCAGGACACCTGGTTTGCCCCTGGCCTTGGTGTCCAGGTCCCCCAGGACTGCCATGTGAGCATGGAAGCTGCCTCCAGCCCAGGGGAACAGCAGGAAGGGTCTCATGGCTGCTGTGTGCCCAGAACAAAGGTTCCCTGGCATCCAGCCACAACTGAGCTCCAGCTCAGGGACACTGGCACAAACCAGCAGAGTTTTGTGTGTGTTTGTAAAGGATTTTCAAAACATAGGTCATAGTTCTGCCCAGGCCAAGCTGCAAGCATGAAGGAGCAAGCTCTCACTAGGCTACTGACCACAGCCTAGCACGGGCAGCACCACAGCCTGAGTGTGTCCTGTCAGTCCTCCAGAGCTCCTGCAGTTCCTCACATCTGCTGGTTCAGGGTGTGGAGGTCCCCAGTCTGCTCCCAGCTGCCAGATCTGCTTGTCCAGCTCACTCCTGGCAGCCACAAGGCAAGGTGCTGCAGCTACAAGGCTGCTGGGTCAGCCAGCTGCCACCTGAGCTGCCAGATGTCCTTCCAAAGAAAGGTGCCTTCCAAAGCCAGAAACTGATGAAATGGGATGGCTGAGTGAACCACCATTGTTTTTTGTGTGGAAGAGAGGCAAGAGTGGAGGCAAAGTCATTTGACTGCAGAAAAAGCCCCACAATTTACTGCTCAAACCAGTGACAATGTGGCTTTGACTGCTCAAGTCAGGAGAACAAATGCTTATAAAAATGAATAATTGAAGATACTATAAGCCTTTATTAGTTCTACAGTAAACACAAACGCCTCCTGGAAAGCACAAAGAAATGCCCTATCAAAAGTGCCACAGATGTGTCATTCTCTGTGACTTCCCAAAGGCCACTTTGGGATGATTTATGCCCAAAGTGAAAACACAGGGAAATAATTTTTAATAGACATATAGTTTCTTTCTATAGAAACATGCATCACTGAGATTGAGGAATGATATTCCACTTTATAGACAATGTAAGATTCCTAATGCCTTTAATTAATCACATTCTCATTTCTAAGTGAATAGACTTTGTAGATGAGAGAAACAAGCAAACTGTAATCCCTTAGCACCTCAGTGGTGTTTTGAAAGGTTATTGAATTTGAGCACAGACCCTCAGGAAGGCAGGCAGGGACTGATGTGAGAACACAGTGCCCCAGTCTCATTGGCAGCTGGATGACAGTCCAGGAGAGTCCAGCCCTGGGAGAAGAGCCCCAGGCTCCAGCAGGCCAGTGCCAAAGCCACCCCACAGCACATGCCACATCCCTCATCTACAAAGGGCAGAGAGTCAGCTAATGCACAGCAGAGGCTGGACTGGGACTGGGGATCCATACCTCAGTGAATGGAAAAACCCTGGTGGCCAAAAACTCTTCTGCTGGCCTTGCACAATGCACAGCAAAGTGTGATGGGAAGGAGTCATGTCCCCCGTGGGCTCCTGGCTTCCATCCCTGTGCTGGAGTGACCACGGGCATGGAGGGCACGGGGCTGGCACCAGGCAGGGCTTTCAAACACAGCAGGGGAGGGCTGTGGTTTGTGGAGCCATGAGGAGCCCTGCCTGCTCCCTAGCTGTGCCCTGTTCACTGTTTGTGCCCTGCCTGCTCCCTGGCTGTGCCCTGCCTGGTTCCTATCTGTGCCCTGTCCCCTGCCTGCTCCTTGGCTGTGCCCTGGCTGTGCCCTGCCTGTTCCCTGGCTGTGCCCTGGCTGTGCCCTGCCTGCTCCCTGGCTGTGCCCTGTCCCCTGCCTGCTCCCTGGCTGTGCCCTGGCTGTGCCCTGTCCCCTGCCTGCTCCCTGGCTGTGCCCTGTCTGTCCCCTGCCTGTTCCCTGGCTGTGCCCTGGCTGTGCCCTGTCCCCTGCCTGCTCCCTGTCTGTGCCCTGTCTGTGCCCTGCCTGCTCCCTGGCTGTGCTCTGTGCCCATCCTGCTCCCTTGCTGTGCCCTGGCTGTGCCCTGCCTGCTCCCTGGCTGTGCCCTGGCTGTGCCATGTCCCCTGCCTGCTCCCTGGCTGTGCTCTGTCCCCTGCCTGCTCCCTGGCTGTGCTCTGTACCCATCCTGCTCCCTGGCTGTGCCCTGTCCCCTGCCTGCTCCCTGGCTGTGCCCTGTCTGTCCCCTGCCTGTTCCCTGGCTGTGCCCTGGCTGTGCCCTGCCTGCTCCCTGGCTGTGCCCTGTTTGTCCCCTGCCTGCTCCCTGTCTGTCCCCTGCCTGCTCCCTGGCTGTGCCCTGTCCCCTGCCTGCTCCCTGTGCCCTCCCTGTGCCATGTCTGGGGTAAAAGAACAGAGAGAGGGAAGGAAGATCCCCTGGTGAGGAGTCCTAACCACAGCTGGCTGCTGTGTGGAAGGCTGGGATACCTGAAACCCCAGTACCAGGAGTTCCAGCATGTCATAGCTCCTTGCTGCCTGCACTGGGTCCCAGCATGGAGCCCCCAGCCCCCCTCAGGTTCTGCCAAACTGCTTGGGGGTTTGGGGATCCACGTGCTCCCTCTGCCATCAGACCCAGAGCAAACACACTCTTCTGGTTTGTGCAGTGCCCCCAGACACCCCAGCAACACTGAGACAGCCCAGACTGAGAGCAGAGGTATGGAGTCTGAAAGAAGCGACATGTCCAGTGGATATGTGCAGAAGATTCATGTCCAGAGACACGTCCTTCATCTCCCCTTGTCACCACCATGGGAAGTGGTGACAAGGGGAGATGATGCCATTTCTGTCCCTCGGCAGCCAAAAGTGAAGAAAAATAGGGGACTGGGAGAAGACACCTCTTTAAAAAGGGCAGAAGTGTGATGTAGGCTGGGAAGACCATGGAAATTGTGCTGGGATTACCTCCGCCAAATTGTACAGATGTTGCAAAGCCCCAGAAAGTCGCAATTCTCCCCTTCCAATTTGTTTCTAGCTGGCTGGGGTCACAGCTCCCTCACCCCCTACTGCCCATCCACCGGCAGAGAGAAGGGCCTGGCTGCCTCCGGAGGGTCCTGGGGCTGTCCCCGAGCTCGGGGGCTCTTTGGGGGCATCTCCGGTCGGGCATCCCCGAGCGGGCGTGCGCAGCCAGGGCGGTGAGCTCCATCTATTGTCCAAGCGGCGGAGGGGCTGGCTCGGATCGCTCCTCTGTGCGAAGGAAATGCGTTTTTCCTTGCCTCGGTGACTCAGAAACGCTCTCATAATAAATAATTCCTGGGCTCTGTAAAAATGCCGTGCCGCTGAGGCTGCGGGGGGCTGCGTGGGAAGCTGTTCATTTGAACGGGCAAGTGGCAACCTCATTAAGTTCCTCATTAACAGCTCATCCAGACTGAGGGGCGCTTCCAGGAGCCTCGTGGAAGATGCGATCCCTGCAGGGAGTGAAAGCTGGGGGCGTTCGGAGGGGAGGCACTCACAGGGGTGACCCGCACACCACCGCACTGAGCTCATTCTGCTCCCTGCACAGCTCCTTCCAGCCGAGAGAGAGCCCCAGAGGAGCCCGGGCTGTGCTGGAAGTAATAAAGGACTGGAATGCTATTCCCAGGGAGGTGGTGGAATCACCATCTCTGGATGTGTTTAAAAAAAGACTGGACATGGCACTTGGTGCTATGGTCTAGTTGAGGTATTAGGGCATAGGTCGGGCTGGATGATCTTAGAGGTCTCTTCCAACCTCATTATTCTGGGATTCTGTGATTGATTCTGTGATTCTGTCATTCTGTGCAAGCAGCCAGTGCCTGGCTCAGTGGAGCAGAGGGGAGCTGGATGTCATCATGCAGAACCCCCCGGTAGGCCTGGCCAGCCCAGGGAGGCAAAGCAGCACCCTGAACTCACAGTGAAAAACTAGCCTGGGAACAGCTAGGACATCAATTAAAGGAGTTCTGAGCAGTATTTACAGGGCTCTGCTTGGACAAAACGTCTCAATGTCCCTTCGGCATGAGAACTCCTGCTGTGCCAAGATCCCTTGCCTTGTTAGGAGCCAAGCGGGGCTCCCCTGAGGCCAGGGAAGTTTATTTGCAATAGCCAAGAAGAGAAACGCGCTGTTGCTCAAGCCTGGCAAGGAGCTGCTCTGTCCGAGCCGCCCATCCGAGGGAGGAAAAGAGCCTGTCTGTCCGTGTGAAATAGGCCGGGAAAGCGGGAGCCCCAGCGCTGGGCAGGCTGGCCCCGAGCCAAGGCAGAGCGTGGCAGTGGGTGCCATGTCCTCAGCCAGGGCCAGCGTCCCCCAGCCCACCTTTTGTGTCCCTTTCTCCCCGGACCCAAGGGCTGACTCAGCGTCCCCACCGCGCACCAGAGGCCTCCTGTCCCCCACCCCTCATCACACTGCCATGGCCTCGGGCGAGCAGCCACCCTGCACAGCCCAGCTGGGCTGCCCCATGGCCACAGAAAGCCACTGTCCCCTGCTGCACACCTGGCCTTGGGCACAGCCCTGGACCTGTGCCACCTCCCATGGCTCATGGAGGAAAACCCAGGGGAGCATCGGGGCCTATGAGTTTGTAATTCATGGGAGCAAACCTGGCCTTGGGCACAGCCCTGGCCCGGTGCCACCTCCCCTCCCTCACGGAGGAGAACCCAGGGGGAGCTTTAGGGCCCGTGAGTTTGTAATTCATGGGAACAAAGCCGTGAGGTGTAACAGGAAAGGCTGTGCCACACGGCATGCCGATGGCCCTTGTGCCTGCCTGTGGCACTGCTGGGGACAGGAAGGGCCCAGGTGCACCCTCAGGAGCCAGCCTCACGGGGAGGGAGCTGAGCAGGCCCCGGGGCAGGGCTGCCGGCCTCGGCCGGGCACAGGGAGAGCTCCATGAACCATTAGCCGCTAGAGGGAAGTGCGAGGCTGCACAGGGACGGGGCTGGGCGCAGGAGGATGCCTGGGGTCACGGGGAGCCGAGGGTTGGGGATGGCAGCGCAGGCCATTTTACTGCTTCCTCTGCGGAGCTGCCCCCTCAGCACTCGCTGCTGTCCTGCCCCAGTGCAGGTGCCCATGAGGCGGTGGCAGCGTGAAAAATGCGTATTTTATGATTGGCTTTTCGCAAATATTAAAATGAATATGTGTTGCGTTAGAAAGTTATGCTGTATTGATTTTCTTAAGTAGTGTGTTAAATATTGTTTTAGGTTATAACATAAGGTTAAAATAGAAACTATGCTATGTAGGATACTTTTTTTTTCCCTAAAGAAAGGACTCGCAGTGAGATAGCAGCCACGGGACACCTCAATCTTTCAGAGAAAGAGAATTTATTGCTCCATTATCAGAAGAAATGAACTTTTCCCCACCTCGTTCAGCCATGAAGACGCCGTCAGGATTCAGAGGAAGCAGCTGACACTGCCCAGACAGAATCCTGTGTTTGAATGGAATTTATGCATCATGTATGAGGTGTATGAATATGCAACAGGCTGTTGCTTTTAAGGGTTAATCCTCTGTTAACGTGGGGCCTTTTTTGGGCTTATGTTGCCCAGAAAATGGTACCCAGATGTCCTTAACTCTTTGTTTTTATTGTCTCATATTGTCCTAATCCAAACTGTCCAAATTATTAGTATTCTAATTATATTACTGTTTTTATAACCATTTTATTACTATTAAACTTTTAAAATTTTAAAAACCATGTGATTGGCGTTTTCCACAGCAGGAAGGGGCACAGGGTCTGGCTGGCCACAGCAGTGGGCTTGGTCCAGGCTGCCTGCAGGGCCCTGGGCCACAGCCAGAAGTGCCCCTGGCATGGAGACTGTGGACCCTGGCACAGAGGCCGTGGTCTCTCCAGACAGCACCAGAATAGCAGGAGCAGCCTGCCAGGCCGCCTGCCAGACAGCATCAACAGTTTGGGCCATTTTTAGCAAAGTGGGGAATGTGTGTTGTTTCTGGGACATGCGGTATCCAGGGCCAGAGGGAAGACAAGGGGATGAGCTGGCATCCCGGGGGACAGTGAGTGGGAGCACAGGGCTCACACAGATCCCAGCGGAGGAGCCCAGCTCTGGACAGGAAGAGCAGCCTCAGGGAGGGACAGCCAGGGGGATCGGGGTTCCCATGGAACTGGGCTCCACTGTGCTGGTTTGGTCCTGCTGGGACAGAACAGTGCTGGGCAGCTGAGGGCTCCTGGCCCAGCCCCATGGCACAGACCCTGCCAACAGGGCATGGACTGGCACCGACCTCCCTCTGAGGCAGCTGTCCCAGCCTGCCTGCAGCCAGGGCAGCTACAGGGATCTGACAGAGCACAGCTGATAATGAGCCTCTGCTCTATTTTGTTCCTGTTTATAGATGGCTAAATATAACCTTGTGCTTATATTTAATTCTTACTGAAAGCTGCGAGCCACAATCCATCAAGTCAGTTTTGGGTTTTTCATGTTGGCTGGCTTGCATCAGGTCCAAGAGAAGAAACACCCAGGCTCAGCACAAGGCCTCTAGCCAAGTCAGGTACTGCCAGCGGGTCCCACACAGGAGGGCTGGTGACCACAGAGCAAAGCAGAGAAGGCATTGCAGGACTTGTGAGCAGCAGATTTCTCTATGCAAAAGCACCCCCAGTCCATCCAGACTGCTGTCCCTGAGCACTGCAGCTGTGGGCACTGCCAGGACAGCCCACATTTGGTGGCAGGTTTTGCTTGTCCCCAGGCAGAGCCAAAGGCATTTGATTTGTTCTCCTATCACAGAGCCAGAAGCAGCTTTCTGGATTGTACAAGGTCTCCCTCTGCAGCAGGAACAGGAGCAAGCACCAACCTGCAAACCAAGTGTGCAACACAACATAACTGCAAGCAGGTGTGCCAGGGGTTGCATCAGCTGGTTGTGCCCCCAGAGATAAACTTCCACTTCTCTTCTGGGAGGCAGGGATAATGTTTGGGAAGATGTTTAATGGACCACTGAAAAATTTATCACTGCGGTATTTCCCTGACAACTGAATTGAAAGACCATGAAGTAATTGCAGCACTACCTGTAAAACACCTCAGGTCCAATCCTCACCTCCTGGCAGCCTGACAAATATCCCAGTCATACATTTTGGGGTTCAAGTCAAAAGTTGACAGGGGAAGCAGCCTTGTCTTGCTCCCACCTGGGGCAGGGGCAGCTGAAAACCTCTCACTCCACAGCAAAAGCAGGTCCAATTTCTGTTCCAAGGTCCTGCTCTTCCATTCATTGCTCAGAAGACTTTGACAGAAACATTGGCATTGCATGCACACAAATGCACGTGGCCCTAGATAATCCCATTTATAACAAAACACATCCAACTAGACTACTGTGGTATTTTACTGGGGTTGCATGAGAGGTTGTTTTAAGTCTCAACATTGCATGGAAAACCCCTAATCCAACAAAAACTACAACTGTTCTTCAAATGCTGGACTAAGGGCTTGACCAGAACAAGGCAGGCAGTATGCAGTTATCCTGGGGCTCCTCCCTTCTGCACCTTCTCCTCAGGCTTAAAAATTCACTCTTGCTGACTCCCAGCTCTACATATAAAAAGTTATTTCTGTGCTCATTTATACATCTTTTTAGTCCCTCCCGATAGCCAGGTCTTGAAAACAATTCAGCAATTCAGAATGCTGCCATGCCAATACTGGCATTTACTCAGATGAGTTTCCCCTCTCACAATCACATCAGCTCCCCATGCCCAATTGCAACATCACACAATTTTTTCCTGGTATGATTTTGGGAACTTGGGTTTGCCAAGGTTCCACCTAGCCAACTTTGACCTGCCCCAGAGCAGCTTCAGAGAAATGTCTCTGTTAGCTAAGGTTCCACCTCTGCTTTGTGAAGAAGAAAGATACAGGGAGAAGGAGATTTGGTTTTGACCTAAAGTCAAAAATCTTGATAGGTGGAAAGCCATCTAGGGCTGGAATTACTCCAGTCATTTACAATAGTGCTGGCACAAGCCTAGGTGCCTTAAAAAGGAACTTTCCTCCAGTGCTGCCCTCCCCCTGGGACAGCTTTGCCCTTCTTTGGTGTGGCAGCAGCCTCCAGCCTCCAGGAACGGTTCTCGCAGTTAAAAGGAGAAGCCCAAACTTATTCCACAATAATTCATATCCTAACACACTGAAAGCCCCACGTGTGTGGGACACACTTTCTCCAGCAGCCACTAAAGCATTTCCCAATTTGCAGAGAGCAGCAGCCTGGGCTGGACAAGCACAGCCCTGGCTGGGCAGGCTCTCACACAGGCTCTCCAGCAAACCACTGCTCTTCCAGTTCCTGTCCAATTCCCAAAGCCATCTTTTCCCTGTAAGGCCATCTTCCCAAGCTATCCCAGTGGATTATATATCTGTTCCAAAACTTAAGTTATGTCCAGGAAAAATTAATGGGAAAACCCAAGTTTTAGGTCAGCATGCGCAATAGCAAAGGGAGCTGCAGTGTCTGAGCTGACAGCTCCCCATGCCCTCAGGATAGCGATGCAATAGCCACACTTCACTCTCTAAACAGACTGCAGCAAGCCAACCAGGACTCAAAGCAGCTGGTAAGCATGATTTTTTTTTTCCCCCCCTCCTTACTAAGTTCAGGAGTTTCTCTTCTTTTGGGCTGAATTGAACAGACTTTTCTGTCTGCAAGAAGTTTACTTTCTCAGAGTTATTCTCGTTATAGCCAGAGAGTATTTTAAACCAAGAATAGCTGATCTCCAATAGATTCATACTCCCCTTTTTGGAAACACTATTTAGAGAACAGAACTCCTAAATCAAAAAGTAGTCAGGAACAACAGTGAGAAACTGCATGGCTCTAACAGTAAATATTGCACTGGCACCTTTTGATTCACCTCTTTCCTCAAAGACTCCAGGGAAGATTGCGTTTGCCCAAATCTCCCTGAGTGGCATCAGTTCCTCACCAGAAACCTGCACCACCCACATTTAAGGTGCGAGCCCTCTGGAAGATCAGTAAAAGCTACACTATGAGAATTACAAAAAGAAAAACCTTTGACATAAGCCAAAGCCCTGGTTAATATCCTTTGAGGGAAATTCTCCAGTGGGAAAACAGATGGATTTTCAGTCTGTTTTGTGCAGAAAGATGTGGGGGCTTAGAATATATAATTTTTATATAGTGAAATCTGAAATTTAAATTTTGAATTGTTATGTGGCCCTTAGGAATGACATTGTTCTCACAGATGCTACTGTGGTTTCTGCTGGTAAATGAATAAACTTCATATAACAGATATGTCCCTTTAATACAGCAGCTGCCAAGGCAATCACTGAAAGCCACCAGCAGCACAGAGCTCATCTATTTCTTGTTCATCTATTTCTTGTCCAAAAGCTATGACTGACATTCAAATATAGCAGATTCTTTCATGTTAAACTGATGCTAAGCATCAGATGGAAAACAAAGAGGAAATGGGAACGACCAAGTAAAGGGATGTCACTTCTAAACCAGAGTTTAAGCTCAGATCTAGTAGACACAGCTTAAACCTTCCCCTTTGTAAGACATACTTATGCCAGAGAACTGCTTGGCTTCTCAAGCACAGAAATCACCTGTGCTGGAGTTAAACTGTGGGGATAGAAGATGTTCTTTCCTTGCTTACCACAGCACTTTTCTCCTGAGAAAGGAGAGCACTGAGTGTGTGATGTGTGTGCACTGATGCTGGGGAGGGCATGGCTGAGCCCTCTGGAGCAGACTGGCCAGGCAGTCCCCAGAAAAGCTTCTGCAGCCCTGCTCTGGCTCCTCACACCTGCACTGCTTGTGGTCTTACAGGAGGGGTTATTTTGCACCAGGAGAAGACCTGGCTGTGGGGCACACCACTAGAATTGAGATGATATTTGAATTCTAGGCAGGGCACCAGGAAGCAGAACTAACCCAAATAAAATCACCAAAACAGAGCTCAAGAAACACAAATTTGAGCCACATTTTTATGGATCACCATCATGTTTTAACACAGTAAGGTGTCCCCAGACAGCCTGTGCTGGTTTGGAGGGATGTGTGCATGAGCTGGAGGGGACCCAGGCAGGGGGGACAAGGGACCCACTGGGGCATGGCAAGGTGTGATCACTGTGCACACCTGGCTTAGCAAACCAAGCCTCTTTCAGGATTTACAGACATCAGTTTCACTGCTCCATGCTGGTCCCTGGACAGTCACTACATCCCTTGCTGCAAAGGGACGTTTCTCTTCCCAAAGTGCAGGGACACTGGAACACTGCCTAAGGCTCAGGCTGTGCCCACTGGACCTCACAGAACCCTCAGCCCCAAAACTGCCCCCAAGGCAGGGCACTGGCCCCATCTCAGAGTGCTGGGTGGCTGCTGGAGCCTGGCTGGGTGGGCACAGATTTGGGAGTTTCCTGATTTTAGGTGTTAGGCACTGCCCACCAAAGCCATTAAAAAGAGCTTTTAATTTTGTTTTTTTCAAAGCCCCTTCAATATCCTCAATAGAAATACTTTTTTTTTGCAAGAATAACTGAAATCATGGCAAGCTCTTTGTTACTGCTGTGGTTTAACCCCAGCTTGCAACTGAGCCCCACAGAGCCACTCACTCACCCCTGCTACAGCAGAATGGGAGAGAGAGAATTACACTGGTAAAAGTGAGAACACTCATGGGGAGAGATAAGAACAATGTAGTAATTGAAATAAAATAGCAATAATAACAATAAGAAGTTGTAATGGAAAGGAAAATAACAAAGAGAGAAAGACAAGTGATGCAAATTAAGACAGTTGCTCAGCGCCAGCTGATAACTGGCCACCCCCAAGGAGCAGCCTGGGTCCAGCCTTACCCCTGGTTTAGAGCTGAGCATGATGCCATGGTTTGGAATATCCCTGGGGTCAGCTGGGCTCAGTTGTCCTGGCTGTGTCCCCTCCCAACTCCTTGGGCACCCCCAGGCTCCTCACTGGTGGCGTGAGGAGCAGAAAAAGCCTTGATGCTGTGCAAGCACTGCTCAGCAATAACAAAAACACCCCTGTGGTATCAACCCTGTGTTCAGCACAAATCCAAAACACAACACATGGACAAAGAAAATTAACTCTGCCCCAGCTAAAACCAGCACATTTCTTTAGCTTCCTTAGAAGCAATTACACCAGAGTTAAGAAGACATTATTTAAAATATGACATTTGAATAGCTTGCCCAGGAAAATCAACCCTACAAAGAAATTGCTCCAAAATATTATTTTTCTTGAAAATTACAGAGCTAAGGGACTCTAATTGCCATGCTGTTGCTTACTTTTTATTGCCTGTTATGCCACTTACAATGCTCCTAACAGGATACCTTTACTGTTCCAGAGTATAAACCCTGCCCGGGGAGCAGTATCACACAACAGTGGTAATTTTGAAATATCTTGTGTTCTAAAAGCCTGACTCAAAGCCCACCAGGGGCTGGGAGCATAGGACAAAGCCAGGCTGCCTGCAGGATGTCACCACCAACCTGGTTTTGGGCAGCTTCATTAATTGCTCTGACCAGCAAAGCAGCCAGATTAAAGAGAAATGCAATCCTACAGTGCATAAACACTGCACAATTTGTCTTCTCATAATCAAAAAACAATTTAGATGAGAAAAACTCCGGTATCATAGTTTCAAATTGTGGCTCAGGGAAGCTGTGAAGCCTGGCTGAGGTTTCTGTTCATATTAGGTAGACCCAGGTGAGCAGGCTGTACGTGCAGTGAGAACCCACCCCTGCCTGGCTTCAAGGCTGTGGAGGGTTTGAGACAACTCTGCCAGCCCCGTGCCTCCCATCAGCTGCTCACTCACCCAGGCACGAGTCAGGGCTTTTTGTGGCTAATTGAGCAGAGCTCTGCAAGGAAATCAGCCACAGATACCCTGTGATCTGCTGTGCTGGGTCCTGTGCCTGTGAACAGAGCCCAGGAGGGCTGGGGGAGTAGCTGGTCTTTGCTCTCCTCTGCTCTGGCTGTGCTCCAGGGGTCCAGCTTGGCTCATGGAGCTCACAGGAGCAGCACAAACTGCTTTCCTTCAGATGTACTGACTGAAATTTAGTCTTCTGTGCCTCTCTGTTATTTGGGGGAGGGTGGGAAGAGTATTTACTTTTTTTTCTCTATTAACCTTTAAAGTTACCAAAGCAGTTGTCCACATCAGGAATCAGCAATGAGGGGCCTGGCAGGCTTCCTGCTGTGCTCGTTGCTGCTGCTGGCCCCCCACTCCACAGGGGTGGCTGCCCAGGACACCCCCCAGCCTGACCCCAAAATGCCATGTGCCAACTGGATGGGAGGAGCACCTGGCTACCCTGGCCACAATGGTTCCCCTGGACGGGATGGGAAAGATGGAAGAGATGGACTCAAAGGAGATAAAGGAGATGAAGGTTGGTGAGGAGCAGGTGGTATGTCATTGCTCTAGTCCTAGTCCCAGTCCCAATCCCAACAGGTTTCATGTCTGGTGAGTCCATGCCTGTCCTTTATCCAGATGGCTTTTGATTATCTCCTGGGGTGGAGATTCCATAACCCGAGTCAAAGAGTTTGGTGTGGGGTTTTGCCCAGTTAATTATGTTTTTTTTTGACGTGCTGCTCTCAGCAGCTCAGCACACAGCCAGGGTGGGGGTGAGCAGGGTTTCCACTCGCTGCCTCAGCCCCTGGGGGCTCTTGAGGTCCCTGAGCCCTTCCTCAGCTCTGTGCCAAGCAAGGCTCACGCCACAGCCCCCTCTGCATTTCAGCAGCAGCTTCCAACACAGTGCAAGCACAACTCCCAGCCCCCACTCTGTCCCGCAGGTCCGGCAGGTCCCAAAGGTGAACCGGGCCCAGTAGGAAGCCGAGGCTTTCCCGGACCCCCCGGATCTCCTGGAATTCCTGGAATCCCAGGGCAGAAGGGCAAAGATGCTTTTGTGCAGCGCTCTGCCTTCAGCGTGGGGCTGACGGAGCGAGGCCCTGCCCCCAACGTCCCCATCCGCTTCAGCAAGATCTTCTACAACGAGCAGGGCCACTACGACCCCAGCACGGGCAAGTTCCTCTGCAACGTGCCCGGCACCTACTTCTTCTCCTACCACCTCACGGTGTACCTGTCAGATGTCAAGGTCAGCCTCTACAGGAAGGACAAGGCTGTCATCTTCACCTATGACCAGTTCCAGAGCGACAACGTGGACCAAGCCAGCGGCTCCGTCCTGCTGCACCTCAGCTCCGGGGACGAGGTCTGGCTTCAGGTGTACGGGAACGGGGACAAGAATGGCGTCTATGCTGACAACCTCAATGATTCCACCTTCATGGGCTTCCTCCTGTACCCTGACCCAGATACCTACTGAAGTAGGGGGTGCTGTGTGGAAAAGGAGGAGGTGGCTTTACCCCGGACGTGTCCTGGGGCACTGGCGCTATAGCTGTAATGTATTTACCAGAAAATTGCCTTTTGCAAGGGCAACGACTGCCAAGGGGGGGGCCCTTTCTCCTGTGAAATCACTGAGATCATACCAGTACTTCCATGGAACCAAGAGTTCACTCCTACCTCTGCTCTTGCTTTCCTGTGGAAACCTCAGCCCAAAGTCAAATACCACTCCTGCCATGTCATAAAAAATTCTCAACATGGCTTAATCTTCCTTTAAATTTAAAAGTCAGAAGAGAAAAATTGGTTGCATTTAAATATGGCATTCTAAATTTCCCTTTTTTAGCAATTTAAATCAATTTAAACCAATTGTAGAAATTTTATTCAGCATTTTAAAGTTTGACTAGAAGAAGAAAAATACTACTCACAAAAGCAAAGTGCTCTTGTTTTCAGCTGGAACAGATGGCTCAGTTTTTTGTAACTCCCACTTATTAGGGCCTTTGACTTCCACTCTTGGTTTGTTGCCTCCCTTTTTTCAGCCCAGATCTTTGAATATATTCAGATTATTAGCATCCACTGATTTTAATCCTTTGGTTTTCTTTTTATGTTTATCTCCTATTGTTATCTCTAATGCAGACAGCAGACTGATTTAGGGCAGGGATCTTCTCTTGGGATTTATCTGAGAAGCCTTATGAGCACAGGTGAGGCCACACAACAAAAGCAGCCCATTGACTGTGTGGTTTTGGGGGTCCTGAGGTGACCACAAAGATCCTGTCCCACCTCCCCTCTACACAGCTCCCAGATGCAGGCAGAAGTTGAGACCTATCAGCTGTGTTTGTCCTTTTCCAGACCCTAAGTGTGCCATAAACCAGCTGGGCAGAGCTTTGGGTGATGTTGAAGCCTCCCATGTGGAGTGGGTTCCTGGGATGAACACCCCCATCCCTGCCCCAGCTTTGGGCAAGGTCACCTGAATGCAGAAGAGTGTTAAGGCTGGAATTAGTGTCAATCCCTTCAAACGGCTCCCCAAGGAGTTTGCTTGACTTCTTTTAGCTAAGAGAGGATTTGATGGTTTCTCAGATACATTCAAAGAAGACTGCTGCTACTAAACTTCAGAGCAAGCTAACACAGATCAGACCTAATGCAGTATTACAGGCACAAAACAGCTTTAGGAGCTTCAACTGAAATTACTTGCAACATCGTTTTCCACACTCCAGTGAATTACCACACTGCAAATAAAAACCAATAAAAAGCTCTCTCAATGAGAATGTCTCCACTTTTTTGTGTGTGTATTGTTGGCAAGGACTTGGAGAAAGGGATATATACTCCTAGCCTCACCAGGCAGCCCAGGAATTTGGGTTTTTTTTCCCAGCAAGGTGAGGGCACCATAGGCTGCCAAACACAGGGGTATCCCCCACTTACTGTCTCAAGAAACACTCCACACTCTAAATTTCATCTAGGCTTCAGCATCTCACCACCTTACACTGTATTGCATCTTTGTTGGGTAAGATGAGCTCTGGTTTTCACACTATTTCCCCAACCAAATATCCTGAATCCAGCCTACATGGCCATCCAGAGACAGGGGCTCTGCTGGCCCTGAAAGCTTCAAGCACACTGGATTTAGCAAGGGTGAAACTGATGCTCACTCTGGTCAGGCTAAATTCAGTGAGCTGGAAAAAACCCTGCTCTTATTGTGGGAATTAATGGGAAGGAAACAGGGAAAAGGTAAAAAAAGCCAGAAAACCATAAAAAAAAGAGATTTAAAAATGCAGCATTTGCTGGATCAAATGGTGTAAGAGGCTTAAATTGAAAGGAGCAAGTCAGAGCTTTTGCACTGTTTTTCTCAAATGTTTTCAGATGGATCTTCAGAAGGCAGGGAAAATTGAATCAGCCAGAGTACTAAGAGGCATTTGGGATAAACATTAGGAGGCTATACAAGTTTAAAGACCAGTTCCCAAGAGGGAGCCAAAACAAATTACTGCTTTCTTTGCTGCCATGCAGCAGGAGCAAACATGCTTACAGCTTTATCCAGTACACCAGCACTCAGACCTTGGGAAAAATGTTGAAGAAAGTGATTAAGGCACTGCAGTTCCATGTACTGGCTCTTCCTCCTTCTCACAGACACAAACACTGAACTGCAGCTTCACCAAGTACCAGGAGAGTGCCTCTATTGCCCATGCATGTCCCAGCCAGGCTCCTCAAAGCCCAGCAAACAGCAGCCCAAGGCAAACACCCACCATGGAAACAGGGCTCAAAGCCCTCCCTGTAGGGACTGGGACTGTTTTAAGAAGCCTTTCACCTCAAATCTCTGTAAGATTCTTGCTCAGCTCAGACAAGCACTTTCCCAGCAGGCACCAGATTCCAGTTTAAGCCACCTCCAGTCTCTCCTAGAAGGTAACTGCTCCCAGCAGAGACTCAGTCCATCAAGGAAGCAAGCACAGACACAGGGCAGGCAGAGAAGCACCCCTACCTCTGACCCCTGCAGCCCCACAGCTGCCCCTTGCCCTCTGTCCTTGCCTCCTGAGGCTGCCCAGCCCCTGCAGGGGTCTGCATGGGGGTCTCAGCCAGCCCAAATGTGCTGACAAGCTTTGGGAGCAGCAGCTGAGCATGGCCGCCAGTCACTCTGGGGAGTCCTTATGGGCCAGCAGCTCCAAGTTCTTGCCTGTGGAATGGATATCAGACCTGCCCCTCGCCAGCTCTGCCACCTCAGGGGCACATGGCCAGGCTGACCAGGGGCAGGGAGCTGCAGGGCACCATGCTGGCCTTGGGCTGCTCTCAAGGAAGAGCTGAAGACAGGGTTTGGGGGGATAAAGAGGTCCTGGGGGATGAGCTCAGGGGAGATCCTAAGGAATCCAGCCTTTTTCCATTGTGGAGTTGTGGTTTTACTCTCTCTCCATGCTTCATAAACCCATGGGAGGGGAAAACCTGGCCAGCACAGGCACATCTCCAAGGCCTGGGCTAGCTCCTGAGGATCACACTGCATTGAACACACAATTATCTTGTAGGAAAAGAGCAAGAACGACACTGGCATGCTGAGAGGGCACTGAATCACCTGCTCTCCAACAAATTTAAGTGGTTTTGTTTGTGGTTTTTTAATCAATCCTGACAGCAGATGCCTTGTACAAAGTTATGTCTCACTATTTACTGCCTCTCTGGCAGGTTTAAAAGGATGCTTTTCCCTTTAGAAGCTAATGTACTCTAAGAGGCAGAAAGCAAGAACACTCCCCAGTGAAAGATTGAAGTCACTGCACTAACAATGAGGGAGAAATAACATGAAAAGCTAAAGACAGCTGGAGACAGCTGGAGAGACTGACCAGTCTCATCCAGCAGGGAAACCATCTGTACAAGCATCCATAGCCCTTCCAAACACAATTATAGGCTGGTCCTAATTGTACTTCAACCCCGTGTAATCACTTGTGCCAGTAATTAATTGGAATACAAATAGCAGATGCACTAAACCGTGAAGAGCTATAAGAAAAAGATAAATTGCTTGCAAGACTTGCATTCCTGAAGTATAAACTCACTAGAGGGTTTTTATCATGGGAGCAGGCAGAGGGATTAGGATCAGGTCTGACATTTGGCTAATCAGCCACTCTTCTTCCATACAAGAAATGCCATCAGATTTCAAGTCTCTGAAATACTGTGCAGGAAACCAGAGCGTGCCCAGGCTGCCACATGTTTCTCTGACTGTGTTTGTGCTGGGTGTAGGTACCTGATGAAAAGACCCAGTCTCCAAGGGACTGTAAATCAGCAAACCCACCCCTAGCTCATCCTGGGATGATCAGCCCAGCCCACTGCTCTTTGAGAACACTGGGAGACTTCCTTACATGGAGGGGCAGTTCATTGCCCTCCAGCCAATCCAGGGGAAAGGAAAGGTTTATTCCCAAGGAAATGGAAGCTTTAAATGTCAGTATCTATTTCTTCCTGCAGAGATTCTCACCCACAAGGCAATCTGTGGAATCCCTCCCATAAAAGCAGGACAGATTCATGGAGAGGCATCAGGGAGGGAGGCAGAGAGATCACACTTGAACACAATCTCTAATTCCCTTCTGGAGTCAGGCAGGGAAGGACAGGGGGTATGAAGCAACCCACCCAGCTCCCTCTGAAAATTTGGGCATCTGTGAAAGTGGAGCTCTGCCTTAAGAGTCAGGACAGCACAGCTTCTCTGCTCCTTGACAGGGATTTCCTGAGAAGCCATTCTAGTTCTGTTCCATGTTTTGGCAAATGCTGAAGGCCAAGGTGGATCTGCCATCCCAGATGAGGCACAGCACAGGGAAGGTGATTCCCACAGCACAGCACAGCACAGCACCTGTACCCCAGCCATGCAGAGGCAGCTCCAGAGCAGCAGGAGACCAGGAGGTCACCGCAGGACCCTGGCTCAGTGAGCTGCTCTGGGAGCTGAGCACACCCTGAATAGGAAGCTCTGCTCTCTGACAGGACAGAGCCACTGTCCTGTGACAGGTGTCCCCTCTGAAGTGTCCTCACCAAAGCATCCCCAGCTGGGACTCCCTTGGTGGGCAGCTCCTGTCAGCACCAGCGATGCTTTGTCACATCCCCTCATACACAACATTCTCAGCTGGGCATCTGTTTATTCACAGAGTCCTTTCTTCCAGGAGGCTTTAAGTTTAAATGAGTTCATACAAGATTACCTAAACCTTTTTTCATAAAAAACCAAGCAGCATTCACAAAATAGTCATATTTGCGAATTTTAGAAGTTCTAAAATACACTCCTCCTGTCTCCCTCTGCTCTGAACTCCATATAGATGCTTGAATAAAAGGTTTCTAACATGGGTCAGGATTCTTACCCTGCTGTTTGGTAAAGGCCAACTGGAACAAATATAAAAGGCAAACTCAAAAAAATAAATAAACTTGATAGCAAAAACATGGAAGCAAATCTTTGTGCTCAAAGCCACCCCTGCTGCCAAGGACTGACTTGCATTGTGCTTTTCCAAAATATCCCTGATGTGACACTGGCATTCCAGCCCCATCACCCACTTCAGGGAACTTCAGGGAACAGGGCTGCACTGTATCTGCCCAGCATGTTCTCATGTGCTCAACAACTGCACATTGAGAGCAGGAAGATGCCTGCCAGCTTCTCAACACCCCAGGGAAGCAGGAAGAAGTCCATTTATTCATCTAAATGAATTCCTTCTTTATCAAGAAAAATACCTTCCACTTCCATTACTGAAATAAAATATTAAAAGGAAAACTTTTTAATCCCTGGAAGTTAACTCAGCAAAAAGCCACCAAGGAAATCCACTATTGCCACACTAGGTCTGAGCTTGCCTGTTCCTGCTCATATGAAGAGCAGTGGAACCCTGGATAGTGGATGAGCTGGAAACAGCTCAGAAGCAGCACTGCAGAAATACTATGCACAGATGACAGCCAGCTCCCTTTAGCATGGCAACTTTCCCTCACAATGAGTGGATTATTTTCAGCTCAAAATAGATTGTACATTTTATTTCCAAAGAATGTACTGGGACAGTTTGCAGCTCCCTGCAGACAGAGCCGGGGCCTGTTGAGAGTATGGAAGGGAACAGGCTGACATTTAAGTGTTTTGAAGGAATTGCTTTTCATCTGGCTACACCCTTCTAAGGCATTTCAGCACTTAGGACCTCAACCTGCCAAGTCTCAGCTTTATGGATTGCCAGCTGTCCCACTGCAATCACTGGGACAATTCACAAAACTATTCAGAGTAGAGCCTTTACTTGGACATTGAAACACTCAGCAGTACCCAGCAGTTGATAAATGAATACACATCAGCCTAAATGTGTGCATATTGCTGTTCAAACAGCCTTGTTCCCTAAGAAACACTCCTTCTGAGAGGTGTCAGTCTCCACAAAAGGGACAGGAATCAAAGCTCAAGAAATGAACTGGCCAAGGCAGTCAAATGCTTTTTACATCAATTTTTATTAGAGGTTTTGACATCTTGTGATCATTTCCTGACAAAAGGCTGATTGCCCCAGACTAATTGGACTGAAAGCCTTGACAAATGGGAACACAGCAGCAATGTGAAGCTGAAGGGCAACTTGTTCTTCACCTACCACTGTTCCAGCAGGGACCCCAACAAACCACAGCTCCTGATGGAAGTTTAACACACTGACTCTCTTTGGAGAGATGATGTGATGCACACCCTCAGTCTCACTGTGCAGGAGGGAACTGCATGCTGCAGACAGCTCCACGGTGCATGTTTGGCAATATCCCAACTCTGAATGTTCCTTCAATTTCATCCCAGCCCAGGAGACCCACACAGGTATCAGACTGAAGGACTGGGAATACCCAGAACCCCCAGTAGCTACAGCCAGAGCAGCATTACCTGCACACCCAGGCAGTTCATGAGATTCCAGTTTTCCACTAATTAAGGACTTTGATTAACTCAAACACTTTTAAGTACTGCACAGATGAAGTTCCCTCCCCACAGACACCACACCTCCCAGGTGCCAGCAGTGCTATTAGTGCTGCTTTTCTACATGAAACTCTGAGTTTCTGGAAATCTTCACAAAAAGGTGTTAGCTCTACCTACCTTGAGTGGATAGTTACATCCTACCAGGATGAAAACTGCTGGACCCAGTTCCACAGAGAGAATTCCATGTTTTGATCAGGTGAGATGTTCCCCAACCAGAACCACTCACCATTAACACCTTCAAACCAATGTTCACTGAGGTTTCAGACATCTTTCAAGGAGAGAACACCATTCATACTGAAGAGCAGCTGTTCAAGGTGGGTTTGTATCACAAAATATACTCCTGCTGCTGTGATCAAACTTAAAGCCCCAGTTTCTTACAACTTAAGGAAGCAAATTAAAAACAAAGTATCTACACAACATTGACAAGCACATCTTCCAAAACCAACCATATTGAGGAATCAGCAGAAGTAGATACAAGAGCAGAGGAGGAAAGTTGCTTCTTGAGTTTTATTTCATCTTTTGCACCTGCCCAAAATGCTGCCTCTATTTCCTGGCAGCAACTCATTTCTCAAAACACAGTTTGAAGAAAGCACAGCACTGTCACCACATTTCTCTTCACAGAGAAAAGCAAGGCACAGTTCTTCCCAAGAATATTTCTGGGTTTCACATTCTCTGAACCTCAGAGAAAGGAAAGACAATTCTTTTCATCTGCTGGGCCTGTGTTTGTGCCAAAGCAGAATGCAATATGGAGATTGTTTGCCAGTGATGGTGTTTTGGTTCCTTGGCCTGTCAGGGCCAGGTGTGTGTGTGTCAGGACTGCTGGGTGACAGAAATGAGATTCTGGGCAGTGTGAGCAGTTGAGTGCTTGGCAGGTTCAGTTTAGATGTAATGTAACATAGTGTAATATAGTATAGAATAATACAGTATAATAATTAATTAGCCTACTGATATCAGTGGAGTCAGAAACATCATTCTCTCCCCTTGTTGGGCTGCCTGCAAATTCCATACAGCACCAGGGCCTGAGTCAGCCAAGCCACCACTCAGATTGCTTTAGCTCAGTCTCAGTGAGGAAAACTGGAAAGCCCAGGCTCTCAGCAGAGCAAGCACTAAAGGAAAAGGCCAGTGCCTGAGCAAGGCTGTTCCTCCAGGGACACAGCACAAGTCAGGCATCAAGCAGAGAACATGTCAGTGCTGATTTACAGCACACTGCACGATGAAACAGGCTCTGCAGAAATCCACAGCAGCTCAATCGAAAGACACCTAAATCCTACTGGGTTTATTGTGCTTACTTTTTTAAACTCACTTGTTGGAAGAGTTACTGTTAGATTTAAGATTTCCTTTTTGAAGGCAAACTAAAGAAATAAATATGTGACAGAGGTATGAAAGGGTTTCACTGCAGGTAAAATTTAAGTAGTGTGAAGTGTTTAAAGAAAGATCAGTTACAGTATTTAGGCTGTGATCAATTTATGGAACACAGATTGCATTTGAGATTGGACAGGATTACACTCTCGACTCTGAAAAAATCATACTAAAAACTCACCTGTTCCTTTCATTCTGGGATTCAGTTTGGTCACTGAAGGGTAAGAATGAAACATTTTATGTTCTGAAAAGCTTATGTCAAAATCTGAACAGTATTTCAACAGCCTGGTTCATATACACTGTACGCCTAAGCACAAATAAGTGCATTAGCTTCTGCAGGAAAAACAAAAATTTGTGGTTCCTTTTTCTATCAAGTACAATTTCAATAATGAAATTATATTTTTAAATCCAAGCATTCCCCTAATCTGGGGTCAGAACATTTCTTTGCTGAACATATCAAGGTGAAGTTACTTTTTGTTTCTGTGTTCCTTAAATTAAAAGTGAAGTACTGATGGTAGGTCTCTGACTTGAAACAAAAGACAACCCACACTCTTCTCAGTGTGACCAACAAGTGAGTTGGACTATTCAGAACAAGCAACCATCTGATCCTGAGACAATTCTTTACTGTGGGATGAACAAAACTTTCCTGGGCAGCATGTGCCCTACTGCATTTCTTTTATGTAATATCCAAAAGCAACAGTGAATTATTTAATACCAAAAGAATCTCTCTAACAGAGCTCAGAAGACAGCAATTTCTACTTTTTTAAGCCAGAGAGATGTGTGTTTCTTCAGTATTTTATTCAATAAGCACATCAGCAAATGAAACTTCCAGGAAAATCTACACACAACTTCCCAGAAATAACAGTGCACACTTCCCTCCCTAGTTATCTTTAACCATCTGGTTTTCATATTCCCCAAGCAGCTTATCCAGGCTTTCTTCCCCCCTCTGTGATTTTCCCATTTTGATTAATTTAATAAATAATGGACTGCAGGGGTGATCTTAGAGAAAACTCCACATCACAGCTCTGCTGCACACCCTGTTCACTGGATGTCATCGTCATCAAAGAGATCTTCAAAATCTAGTCAGGAAAACAAAACAAAAATTAAACCTCAGAAGTTTCAGTGTTACAAATGCACATGCAAGTACAGTACTTTGTTCCTTGGATTTAGGACAGAAATAAAGGTGAACTCAAAGAATGAGAGTTATTTGAAATGTAGCATCAGGGTGATGATTTTGCAGATTAACGAACTGGGAGTTGTGTTAAAAAGCCCTTCCTCAAAACCATTTAATTGCTTTAAAGGTGCCAGTAACATTTCTGTCTCAGAACACATCTCCCAGTAGTGAAGTGGTCCCAGTCACATTTGGAATTACTCCTAACTACTCAGCCTTGCATCTCCTTTGTATACTGAACATCAACTAATCACTTAACTGAACACAGTCTTTATTCTCACAAAAGGCAATTTACAAGAACCTACAATGAACTGAGGCTGAATCCTCATTTAGAAGAGCCCTAAACTGCCAGTGGAACACAATGCCATGGTGTGATGGTAGAAATAGATGGAAACAGCTACTCCTGAATATGCTGCCTCCAACAGCTAGCTGGGAGCAGAACTGCCTTCCACTCCTGCGTTCTAAGTCTTGAGCAAAATGAGAAATGTACTTTATTTTGGAATTAACACCAGTTTGTGATACTAACACTGCCACTGCAAGATTTAATACCATATAAAACATTTAATAAGATATACAACTCACTGTTGCAATGTCTAAATGCATTTCCTCAGAAGCATAAAAACCCCTTTAGCCACCAGGCGTAGCAGTGTTGTATATTCCACCCCTACGTGGCTCAATATGCAGCTCCTCTCTCTAAGCAGTAAATACTGTCAATATTTACACACAGGCTGAGAGAACTGGGACTGTTCAGCCTGGAAAAGGGAAGCTTGGGGGTGGCCTTTTAGTACCTGAGGGAGCCTCCAAGGAAGACAGACGATTGACACGAGTGGCAGCACAAGAGCGAATGGCTTCAAACTGACCGCATGTAGGTTCAGGGATTTGAAAAAAAAATCTCCCCTGTGAGGGGCGATGAGGCACGAATTGTCCAGAGAAGGACACATTTTTACACTGTTCAACATGAGCTATTCGTTATACGAACGGAGCAATGTATTTTTCCTTGTAGGGATTAACACGCTAAAACTCCCCGGAGAGGAAAACCCCGCGTTTTAGCGCTCCCAGAGATGTGGTCAGGCACAGCTTTAGCGACCACAGGCAGCCAAGGCACGGCAGAGAAGCCAGGCGCGGTGAGCTGAGGCAGCCCCGGAGCGCGGCGCTCCTTACCGTTGAAGAAGTCGGCGTGCACCGCTTTCTCGTTGGCGGCCAGGTCCATCAGCAGCCCCGTGCTTCCCCCTGCCTGCGAAAGCGGCCGCTGAGCGCCCCCGCCCCGCGGCACCACGGCCGCGGCACCGGAGCACCCGCCTCACCTCATCCAGGTCCACGTACGGGCCGGCGCCCTCAGGGAACATCTCGTCCACCGCCGGCTTCATGGCGGCCCCTCCGCGCCGTCACTTCCGCCGACGCAGCGGCGCCGTGCGCAATGGCCGTCCCCGCGCGGGGGAGGGGGCGCCGCGCCGTCGCCATGGTGCCCAGCAGTGGAGGCCGCCATCTTGCTCCCCCACACCCTGTCGCCATGGTGCCCAGCAATGGAGGCCGCCATCTTGCTCCCCCACACCCTGTCGCCATGGTGCCCAGCAATGGAGGCCGCCATCTTGCTCCCCCACACCCTGTCGCCATGGTGCCCAGCAATGGAGGCCGCCATCCTGCTCCCCCACACCCTGTCGCCATGGTGCCCAGCAATGGAGGCCGCCATCCTGCTCCCCCACACCCTGTCGCCATGGTGCCCAGCAATGGAGGCCGCCATCTTGCTCCCCACACCCTGTCGCCATGGCGATGGCAGGCCCTGCTCCCCTTCAGGCCTCAGTGAGGCTTCAGCTTGCAAACGAGGTGGGTGTGACTGATACTGGCAGCCCCTCCAGCTCCCAAACTGGGTGCACTGGTTGAATAACTCCTGCACACATGCACTCCTCTGCACAGAGAGCAGTCTCCTGAGATGAAGCTGAGAGCATCACCTGTTAAAAAAATAGCTCCCAAAGCCATGCAGCAGAATGAACAAGTTTATTGTGTCACACAGAAGCATAAATTGTAAAGAAGGGATTAATTTAAAGCCTGAAATGCTGCATGTGGCTGCAGTGTCACTTAGAGGCTGAGGCACAGTGCAGATGTGTTTGCTGGCAGTCAGGTGTTCATGCAAACACCTTTACAAGGAATGGTAAAAAAGAGACTCACTGAAGCCATGAAATGCTGCACATGACCGTGGTGTCACAAAGCAGGTGAGGGCAGCCCAAGTGTGTTCAGTGGCAGAGAGGTGCTCACCCAAACACCGGGGCAGCAGCTCTGGCAAAGCTGAGCGAGGCTCTCAGCGCTCATGGTCGCGCACGTGGTAGCCAAGGTGGGTCCCAAAAGGGAACTGGGCAAAGAAGGCTCTGGCCATGTCATTGATCCTGTTGTAGGCTCCCAAGGTCCGGAAATATTCCACATAGGCCCAGAAATCATTGGATGAGAAGGGCCAGTAAGGCAAGGCTGCAGCTTCCCCGTAGAGATCTAAAAAACCCAACCAAAATAAAATATTGCAGATTACTATAATACGAAGCATGTTTGTTGAGAGGTTGGGCTTGGAGCCTCCATGTTTGGGGTTGTGAGTTCCTTTTGCGGCTGGTGTGCTCCTCTGGCAGCAGAGAGGCAAGGACAGCCATTGACCCCTCTCCGTGACCCACTGCCGGGTCTTTCTTCGAGCCCACCCAGGGAACGCCAGTTGTCGTAATCTCTCTTCGAGCCCACCCAGGGAACGCCAGTTGCCGGGGGCTGTCTTTCTAGCTGGTCAGAGTGACCCCGACTAAAGTTCGAAAGTTTCTTTTCCCAGCCCGGTGCTTGAAGAAAAAGTCAGGGCTCTTCATTTTTTCGGTCTCAAGGTTGTTTATTGCATCTTATCTATAAAGTTCTTTCTCCCTGTCCAGCCGAGATCCGTTTGGCAGGACAGCCAGAGGCACTCCCCCCCCCTCCAGGGCGGTGTTATCTTTATATACTACAAACTACGTGTACAATATTTACAGTTATTTTCCAATACCTATCATCTATATTAGACAGTGAGTTTCTACTTTAGACCAATCTAAAAGTGCCAACATCACCAGACAAGATGGAGGTAGAGAAGAAGAAGAAAGGCTAGACACGCCCAAATCCCTCCATCTTGTCACCAGAAACCCCTATACCAAAAATCCTAAAACCTACATTTAGACTCTGTAATTATTTTATTCTTACACTATTTACACTATTGTGGCTTTTATCTCTTTCTATAAAGGTGACAAGTTATTCCGTGGTTCATAATTGAACCCACTGGTGTTCTGGGCTGTGTGCCAGGGTCTCCGAGCCCCCTGGCAAGGGTCCCAGGAAACTCCGGACTCCCAAAGGAATGTCCTGAGTTCCGACATCTCCCCCTTCTGTTTGCACCAAGAAGACCTCTTTGGCAGCTTGGTTGACAACCCGCCATATACACAAAAGAATGCATGGCGCAATGAACAAGAGAACTAAAAACCCTACTAAAATATAACAAGCAATCATCTAACAACAGTTCTACAACACCACTGATTCCCACACCCATGAAGAGACCCAAAGTCCACAGTCTTCTGTGGGCAAAACACAAGGGTTGGAATCTCTGTGCAGTCCACATCTCTACATCTTCTTTTCTGCTTATGGAATGGTCAGCGTTTTCTTGCCCACGCTTCTTGTCAGCATTGTCTTGCACTGGATGGAGTTTCACATTCTTCACTGAGATTCACCTGGACTTTTGTACCTGCTAAAACACAAACAAATCCACGCCCCCGAAGAGACTGGAGGATTTTCTCAAAATCTCGGAGGTGAAGAATGGATCCTGATATGAAAATAAAACATTGATCAACTCTGTTTCAGTCTCTATGCAATTGCATAGGGAGATGTAAAATGACAGCAATTAGAAATCAATTAGATAATACACATAACCAATAACACATCTGAAATCATACAATTGTCAAACACTACAACACTGAACTGTCATCCCAGAGTCTGTGACAGCTGATGAACCTTACAACAACAGAGAACTGGAGAATCCATGTCCGGATTCATGTTTCTCCAAACTCCTTCTGAAAACAGGCTCAGCTATCATAGACGGTCAAATTGCCAAGCCAAAAGGACTTGAATACTTTTTGATGCAGAAAACATCTGGGCTGATTGTCAATCACTCTATTCAAGTAGAGCTAGGACTTGGCCAGAGCCCGAACTCTAATTGATGGATATCACTTAGCACATTCTTAAAATGAGACTCTTAAAAACAGCAATTATGAATAGGAAACCTTAGGATTAAAGATCTATCAAACCATTAAATAATTGGATCCTTCTGAAACTTCTGTTGGGATAGAAATTCTTCAAACACAGTAGACTTCTTGAATTCTTGGCTGAAGTACCTCTGTAATAACTGAAGAAACAATAAATGAAAAAAACCACAAAAGCGGCAATTTGGATTTAAAAGAAATCCAAAAACCTGTGAGTAGTTAGGAAATAAAGACAAGATTCTGAAGAGACGTGGCTTCTCACAAAAGAGATAGTGGAACACTGGCTGGTTATAAACACTACAATACCCTGATAATAATTCTTATCACAAATTCTGAGAATTCTCATTATATAATCAACTTATCAACAGGAAGTATTTGAAGGAGTTAAGACAACCTTTTTAAAGTATTCATATAACATTAACAGCAATCCTTATTTATCAGTATTACCTATAAAATCTAAAAATAACAAAGGTTACAAACTCACTGACAACAATCCCTAAAACTCTGAACCATTGGAGAATCAGCTGATGACCCCACAGATTGGATCTGATTGATGTTTCTCAAATGCTCTGTCTTCAGAGACACTTTGAGTAATTGAATCTTTACTAATACTTCTATCTTTATATGGTGCCGTCTCTCTCCCTGAGAGGCATTTTTCAAAATAGATTTCCATCTACATCATATTTGGAATAACATTGATTTGCATTGATTTTCCCTTCTTTTTTCTGTATCTTGGGCAAAAGCCTGGTGCTTTCTCACTTTTCTCTGATTTTTGGACAACTTTTTTTTTCTTTCCACGCCCATCTTTTGCATCTGAGACTTGATCATCTGATAAATGCTGTTTCTGTCACTTCTGTGGGACTAGCCTGTTGAAGAGCTCGGTGTGCCTCACTCAACATGTGCTGCACCCGCGAAAAATCTCCAACTTGAGATTTTGATGGAGGCTGAAACTGTGTGCTGGCTGCTGCGGTTAGCTGGGTGCCCGTTGCCCTGGGATCGGAGAGGGGTGGTACCTGGGGCAGCCTCTGTACCCTGATCACGCCCCGTCTCTGCCTGTGCCGTCACGGGAGTGTGGACAACCCCGCCCCGACCGCGCCTCCCCTGCGCTCGTCGCGGCGCAGGCGCGGTCTCGGAAATGTCCTTCTCTCTCTGATCGACACCAGTACAGCTCAGATCCCATTCTGGCCCCGTGCCAACACCCGCAGCCGGCGCGCGGTCCCTGCTCGGCCGGTGCCCGTCCCGCGTCCGCGAACTGGGGAAAAAACCCTTCGCGCCCCGACTTCCGGGTCCTGCATCATCACCACGCGTCTCCTGCGTCTGCCTACGGGCACCGCCTGGAGCCCTGCAGCTGCTCCAAGCCCACCGCCCGCGTCTGACGTGGACGCTATGATTTGAGAGCCCTTCCCGGACGTCCCGCGGGTCTCGCCCTGCGCGCGCGTCCCTGGCACCGCGCCAGCTGAGGCCGCCGCTGTCGGTGTCATGCTCACAGCCCCCGCGCCGAAACTCGCGTCCCCCACTGCCTCCGCGCTCCCCCCGCCGCTCGCCGCCGCCGCCGCGCAGCCACGCTCGCCGCGAGCTGGGCTTTCGGGGTAGAGGAATTGGAGGCGGTAAAGCTGCTTCCCACTCCCTCTCATCGGGAGCTATTACCCGCTCCCTCTCATCGGGAGCTATTTCCCGCCCCCTCTCATCGGGAGCTATTTCCCGCTCCCTCTCATCGGGAGCTACTTCCCCGCTCCCTCTCATCGGGAGCTACTTCCCCAGGGCTGGTTGGGACCAGAGACAATCTCTGCTTTGAGCTTTGCTCTCCTCCCCCCGCCCCTGTGGGATTCACAATTAATGACCTTTTAGCTCTACTCCGGGATCTTGCCGTAATTGCCTCTAACATGATCCTTGCTGGGGATAAAAGCTTCAAGGCCGTTTTATCTTTTTTCAGAGATTTTCACAAGTTGTGTGGCTGCCAGACCTTGTAAGGCTGACAAAATCCTTAACTGTTCCTGAGAGCATGTCCCCTCCATGTTCTCAAATCTCAACCTTCTTACCAAAAGCTGAATCATTTGCAAGGTCCGTCCGGAGGTCGCCCTGGTCACTGGCCCCCCCGCCAGATCTGGATGCGAGTCTGTTTAGCAGAAGTTGAATCTTGGAACTTCTGTGTGGATTTTTTTTTTCTTTTTTTTTTTTTTTTTTTTTTTTTTTTTCTTTTTTTCTTTTTCCCTTTTTTTTTTCTTTTTTTTTTTTTTTTCTTTTTGGGAGTGCCTGCTTCTTTTCCTTGTCCTTTTTTGTTCTCTTCACGGGCTGTGTTTCAGCGGCTGATGTCTGGTGGCGTGGCTGCCTGCCAACTGCCCACCTGGGTGCTTTCTTGCTGCCCAACGTGTCGTGGTCTCTCTTTTGCAGCCCATCTCTTGCAGCCGTCTCTCTTTCCGCCCATCCGGGTTGTTCTCTTGCCGCCCAGCTCTTGCAGCCCACCTGGGAATGCCAAATGCCGGGTCTTTCTTGCAGCCAAGCCAGGGAACGCCAGTTGCCGGGGGCTGTCTTTCTAGCTGGTCAGAGTGACCCCGACTAAAGTTCGAAAGTTTCTTTTCCCAGCCCGGTGCTTGAAGAAAAAGTCAGGGCTCTTCATTTTTTCGGTCTCAAGGTTGTTTATTGCATCTTATCTATAAAGTTCTTTCTCCCTGTCCAGCCGAGATCCGTTTGGCAGGACAGCCAGAGGCACTCCCCCCCCCTCCAGGGCGGTGTTATCTTTATATACTACAAACTACGTGTACAATATTTACAGTTATTTTCCAATACCTATCATCTATATTAGACAGTGAGTTTCTACTTTAGACCAATCTAAAAGTGCCAACATCACCAGACAAGATGGAGGTAGAGAAGAAGAAGAAAGGCTAGACACGCCCAAATCCCTCCATCTTGTCACCAGAAACCCCTATACCAAAAATCCTAAAACCTACATTTAGACTCTGTAATTATTTTATTCTTACACTATTTACACTATTGTGGCTTTTATCTCTTTCTATAAAGGTGACAAGTTATTCCGTGGTTCATAATTGAACCCACTGGTGTTCTGGGCTGTGTGCCAGGGTCTCCGAGCCCCCTGGCAAGGGTCCCAGGAAACTCCGGACTCCCAAAGGAATGTCCTGAGTTCCGACAACCCACTCTGCAGAAAATGGAGCCGGTATTCCCTGCTGCAGATGCACCAGGAGTGACAGACTGGGACAAGATGGGGAGCAGGAAAGAGGGGACACATCCGCATTTATGCCAGTTCAAGAATTCATCGGGCTGGTTTCATTTCTAGAAGGCTGCTGGTTATTTCAAAGCAAGGAGCGATTCCAATCGAAAGCCATTTTCCCTCATTCCGCATAATTTGCTTTGCCCCATAGAAAAATATAAGGAATATATAAGGAGTAAGGCACTACCCTCTATGGCATGCCCCTGCTGCTGAGCACACTGCCCACAGAACTCCCAGGGGCTGGGGCCATACTGCCCTGATGCTGCCTGGAACTGCAGAGCTGTGCCTCTCCTCGGGGAACTGTAGGAAATGAGCTCTGGGGATGGAGAGGAAAGGCTTTGCCACTTGGGGGACAGCTGCTGCATTTGGGCCTGCTCTAGCAGTACCAGAATGTGATACAGTCATTGAAACAAGATTTACAATTCAGCAGGAAAACAAAATCAGTTCTGAAAATGCAGGAACCGACCACCCCTGGGCCCAAATGTGGGCAAACAGAGAAGCCTATATAAAATGTAAACAGCAGCTGAGAGCACTGTCACAAATGTCTTTCTGTGCAGTGAAGCTAAACACAGTATTTTATTTTGATTTGAAGCCCATTTAGATGAATGAAAGTCTTTGCACTCAGCTTGGGGCTGGGGTCTTTAGCAGGAATTAAGAGCCTTCAACAATCCTGCTGTCAGACTTTGATTTTACGGAGTAAAGTTTGCAGCATGGAGGCACAGATGGCACATAACAAACCAAATGAACCAGCCAAATGCTGTCTGCAGAGGAGAACTCACTGTTTATACCAGCTGACCTCAGATTCACTTTGCAGGCTGCTGCTTGGCCCAGTGTGAAAGAAAACAATAATTGCTGGTAATGAGAGCACCAGGACACTGCCTGAACAGGGATCTAATTCTAGATTGATGCAGGCTCTCCTGACTGTTGCAAAAGTTGCCACAAAAATATTTGTTGTACACAAACACAGATGATGTATTAAAATATTTTACAGATGATATATTAAAAATATTTTTTTCTAAAGAAATATAATGGAACATAGGGGGAAAAAGGTTTGAATGATAAGTAATGATATTAGGCCTTATTGTGTATTTGTAATGTTCATATCTGTTATAATACTCTCTGCATATTTGTGCACTGGAGATGCCGCTGGCAGTACTTGGTTATTGCAGATACTTCTCTGCAACTCTGTTTTCAGACAGAATTCTGTCTGAAAAGCTAAAAAGAGGTTAAATGATAGGATCATCAGCAAGCCAGTGTAAACATCATTAGGGTGTTGAGGGTTTTTTTAATCAAAGGCAAACACTAATCCAATGGACTAATCACACAAAGTGACATGAACCACAGGGTAGCTGTGCTAAGGGATTTATTCCAACATTTCTCTAATTGGATTTGTGGCAAATTGTAAATTTTAAGCTTTTTGTCATGAAAGCTGGTATCTCTTGCCAAAAAGCAGATACAAACACGGCATTATGGCTCAGGACAGAAAAAATTCTCAGATGTCCTATACATTTCTAAGTCTGGTGCATTCCAGTTAGGATTTTGTACAACAGAATTAGTGACTTGACTGTCATCCCTTTTCATTTTAAGACTAGATATTAGCTCTATTATTATACATTAATATGTCACCACCTTTTATGAAATTTTAAAGTAATTTTTTAAATTCATTATTCTTTTTTCCACCAGAACTAATTGAAAGCTTTTCCATAGTCCACTGAGGTTAATAAGCATTCCTGCCAAAGTCATTGCTGGGCATCAAGTCTGGGAGTTACAAATTACTCTCCTAAATATTAGTGACACAAAGGAAATAAAAACACATTAGGAATTACCATCTCCATCCTGGATGGATCGGGCATCTGTAAGCAAAGAGGAAACACATCAGTACCAGCTCCTGCACAGAAAGACCATCTGTTAACCAAACATTTTCCATTTTTAACTAGAAGCTCACAAGTTCTTTAATGCCCACATAAGACCCTCTGTGTAGCCAAAAGATTTTTGTTTTTTGAACAATACAGCAAGGAATTTCTTGTTTGCAATCAGTCACTGCTACAAACCATCTTAGTGAGGCTGTTAGTCTGAACTCACAGCCTGAAAAGTTTGAATTAAAATGTCAGCAATACTAAATAGAAGATACTGTATTTGTAACAAAATATTTCTGGGGGCTTGAAAAAATAAACAAGAATAAATTTGGTAATAATCTTACCTGTTAGCATGTTCATCAGCATACAGAAGAAAAAGAAGCCAGTAAATGTCATCCTGTTTGCAAGAAACTGCTAGTGTGTCTGAAAAGTAATTTGTACAATTGAGGATTATTACAAGAGATTAATAATTATGCAAACTCTATTATTTGTTGTTCTAATAGAAGAATACATTCTAAAATAGATTCTAGTTACTAATTTAGGCATGAAAAAATCCAGTCATATTTCTGATAGCTTCTGAAGTGCAACACAGAGCATTAAAAGACCATCAGTCCTGAAACGTGTATTGATATTTTGGTTTTAGATGGCATAAATCCAAAAGGTGCCTCTGAGCCAAGATGAAATCAAGTGTCTTTGGAAATGTTTGATTTTGTGGCTAATTTAATTTCACTTTGGAAATTACCTCTCTGTTTCTCTTCTTTCCCTCTTCCTCTTGCAGCTCTGAGTCAACCACAAAACTCCAAAAGGATTTCTATTGCTGTAAAATAGCAGTGCTTTGAAAGGAAGGGTGGGGGGAAACGTCACTGAGTTACTACACCAATCTGATTTTGTTTTCTTCAGGTATTTTAACTGCTCATATTTGCACTATATTTCAGCACTGCCCATGGAAGAGACAGTGGACAGTTTCTGAGAGGAAATCAGAATTAACTTTGGCAATAGCACTTGGTTTTGGAAGATAGAGGGGAAAAAATAGAGAAGCACATTCAGTGATTATTACAATTTTTGCCCTACTGATTTTCTTTCTGCCCCTTCAGACAAATAGATTTTTTAAATGTTAGCTGGGCAAATTGCTAAAAGGATATTGAGTTCCCTCTCCATCTCAGTCATAAACCCCAGAAATACTTGACAGTGCTTTATGTTCTTACTTATGATCCTTAAAATCTAGACCTTAAAATGTAGCAGGCAGCGAGTGCCCACTAAAATCAATTGGGTTACAGAGAGTAAAGAAGGAGGTCCCTGAGGACCACAGCCATGCTGATGGTGCTGGTGCCTTCAGAGGGTGGATAGGGTGCATGGGATGCATTTTCACATTATAGGCATTTCCTGGAAGGATTCCTCTCCCATGCCAAGCAGGTCCTTCAGGCTCCAGCCTGTGCAGGTTGTTGTATGGATCCAGCACTTTGAGGAGCCTGAAGGGGAGACATGGTTTGGAGAATATTCAATTGACACTTGAATATCTTGATTGATTTTCATCTGGCACACAACCCCTGATGGCAGTAGGTGTGGTCAGGAACTAAGGTGCAGCAGAAAGTGTTCTGTGACTCACAGGTAGATTGGGGATCTCCATGCTTCTCAAAGATGTGGCAGTTCAGGTCATCTGGCCAAACCTCCAGCTACTTCCAGATATTGCCTCTCTTGAGAGGAGCTACTGAGTATAGAGTGCACTGTGCAGGAGGCACTTGGCACTGTCAAACCAGCCTGAGTTTCAAGTGGTGGCAGTTTGGGTCTGGGAGGCATCCTGCACAATACGGAATTCCAGCAGGCAGCCGGCCATTTTGGGCCTCAGGCCCCTGAACAATTGTTCAGGCCCTTATTCTAGGGAAATAAAACTCACCAGTCCAGGTTCCTGGTGTCAGTTTGCAGGAGGCACTTGGCACTGTCAAACCAGCCTGAGTTTCCAGTGGTGGCAGCTTGGGTCTGGGAGGCATCCTGCACAATGCGGGATTCCAGCAGGCAGCCGGCCATTTTGGGCCTCAGGCCCCTGAACACCATGGCCAGCCCTTTTCCCCAGGAAATAAAACTCACCCGCCCAGGTTCCTGTGAGACCTGGCTGTACACATGCTGATCTGAGCCATACGCTCTTGCTGGGCATTTTCAGTTGCCTTTATGGTCTCCAAAAGCATTTCTCTGTGTCATTTCTAGACACCTGTATTCCCAACTGCATTTGTGGCTCCTGACATTGGTGCCTTTGCTGTACCACATCCACCCATCTGCCACAGGACACAGGGGAAGTCTGTGCACTCACAGAGTCCTGGAGCAGAGAGAGCCAGGTGAGTGGCCTTGCAGGAGGACCCAGCTTGGCTGGAGTTTGTTCCTATCTACACACAGAGCTAGATAGTTTTGCCAAGAATAAATTCAAGATGTTCTGAGTAAAGGGAAAAAAGGGTGCTTTGTAGCACACTAGGCTGTGCCAAGTCCTGTGGAGGGTGAAAAGAAAAATATTATGAAAGCAGAACCAATTCCATCTTTGAAAGGCTTTAATCCTCTTGCTTAGTATGTATTTCCTAGGCCTGTAGGAGGGCTCCCTACATAAGCCATGTTCTTGCAGCACCTCACCCACTCACCTGGGTTGCAGCAGCTGTGGTGGGAAAAGGCACTTTCTTGGAGTCCTGTGTTGCATCCATGTGGCTGGGAGCACCCAGCAGCACTGCCTGCAGAGCCCAGCTTTCCCTTTCACTGCCTAGTCTGCATATGCTGCTCCAACCAAAAACCAGAAGCACTGAGGTGTGCTGATGCACACACAAAACAGTCATCAGCTGTAATTGAATAATCGCCATAAAGCTACTTTTGTGCACATCCAACAGTAGCTCTTTGTTTTGGCTGGTGATAAACCAGGTGTAGTTCCAAGTGGGAGGTGAGATAATGTCTTTTGGATGATGACAAAGGAGAATAATGATGCTCCTGATGCAGCCACATCCTGCTGCTCTCCTTTTGAGATATTAACAGCACTGTGGAAGGATGACCAAGTCCCAGAGATTATCAGATTCAGGGTCTATCTGATCACAAAATGATCTGCCACAACACTGGACGCTCTTGGGAAGATTCCCATAGCTTCTGGGCTGACACACATCTTTACACCTTCTTATTCTATTTTTGAAGCTTGGAGTTACTTCCAGAGCCAGTAGGATCACTGATCTGATATTGTGTGACAGTCTTCTAACAATTACACACTTGCAACTTAATTAAAATCAAAATCTTCCACTTACTAGGGCACATATTGGAGATGCGAATAAATTCTCAGGGTTTCCATGCTAAAGCAGACCTAGGAAATTATAAAAAGAGATAAGCCTTAGCATTGAAAACAACTTGCATCACAGGTTACATCTTCTATCAACACTTCTGTTGCTGTACATGACAGCTTGTCCCAATTGGGTCTGTTTTAAACACAATGTTGGACTAGAAAAAAACTGATGAGTTCTCATCAGCTGCTTGAAGGACTGTGCCTGCTGGGTTCAGTGTGGCAAACAGGGCACAGGGTGCTCCTGGCTGGTCCCAGAACACATGGTGCTCTGACTTGCAGTGTTTGTAACAGCCTGCAAGCACATTCATTACATCCCCTCTTTTTTTTTTTTCCCTTTTTCTTTCTCTAGGAGCACTTTCCTTTTTTCAAACTCAACACAGAGGGCAATTAAAATAACAGCACTGAGTGTCCAGCACAAGTGCTGGCATGGATCAGTTAGCAGAGCCCTCTGCTAATAGTTGCTGCCCTGCAGGCTTCTTCACTGCTGAGCAGTAATTGGAGATGCCATGGTGCCCACAAATGCAAATCTTGCTCAGCAGCAGCCACATTTCAGCAGACACTACAGCACTTAACAGGGCAGCTGCTTAATGAGTTCAGTGTCTTAATTTCTGCTTATTTTGGAAAGAAATTTCCTGTTCTCCCTTTTCAGAACAGCCCATTAGCTCAAAAAGCAGTTATTCCTGCTGACAAGAAGTTCTTCAGGTTCTGTACTCTAAAGTTTGCATAAAGTTTTTTAGCTAAGGCCATTCACTCAGAAAAGCTTTGCTACACGACAGAAAAGGCTGTTGTTTTTCCCTACCCCCCATCCCAGGAGGATCCAATCAATATGTACTCTCTGTAGATGGCTCTCAAAGCCAGAAAATCCCACACAGAGCCGTGTCAGGGACAGAAATCAATCGGAGCACAGAGGACATTCCCTTGGGAACAGGGGAATGCAATTTGGGCAGCACAGGTGTTTGTGTGACTCAGTGGGGAGCAGTCCTGGAGCTGCCAGCCTGCCTTCAGATGGGCTTCTGCTAACAGGGCTGTTTCACCCAGAGCCAGCCCCTGGGGAGCAATTCAGCTCTCCTTGTCGATTAACTTGAAACAAAGATAAAGGAATACATAAAAGCAAGTTTATGGATGTCTTTCTTTTCTCAATAGCTATGTTAGACTGCTATCACACACACAAAAATCTATAATGCTCCAGGCACTGAAAAAAACCCTGTTTAAAAAGGCAGAATCTTTCTTATTTAATCAATAGACAAAAGCAAGTGCATGCAAAGCTCCATAGGAACTTATCTAAAAACGAAATAGGACTAATAGATGCATCTGAAGTGTCCTGCCCTTGAGCTGAGCAGGCAAAATGTTCTCCATAGGGCTACAACGTTTCTGTGCATCAGAAACAACTAATGACAGTGATATATTGACCACCCCTAAAAATAAAAATGTTTGATTATTTCCTCCGGCAATTTGTCCAAATAATACAGGTCAAGAGGAGATTCCTGTGACTAGAATATGCTTTGCTCAGACAGGTGTAAGGACTTCACAGTACCAAGAATCCAAGTAACAAAGTGACCAGTAAATGTTAAATGAGGTTGCTGTGTAAATTTCTCCCACTTTCAAGGCATGTGGTTTCTGACCATTCCCACTCAAACTAGATTTGGAGCTACCAAAGAGAGGTGTGGTATAATGTTCTTTAATGCTCAGTCACAGACAAAAAGACAAATCAAATAAGAAGACAGGAATCAAAACTCATAAGACACCACTTTGCAATTGTGCCAATTAGTCTCATTTTGAATATTGCCTGCATTTTTGGTCTCACATAACAGAAGGTCATGACTGAACAAGACAGGATACAAAGAAGAGCGCGAGGGGAATTAGCAGGCAAGGACCAGCTAAAAGCAAACTGAGACTCTTCAGGTCAGCAAAAGGATAACCAGACCTTGATTTCTACCAAGAGATACCAAATAAGTCTGGCAACAGCTTATTCAAAACAAAAAGTAGTGGGGTTTGATACGGTTAAGCTGTGGAATGTCTTGTCGTGATGTATTGCTAACTACCCAGTGTCCTGGCTGCAGTGTCTGAGCCTGGCCTGGGAGCAGAACTGCTCTGCACTTTTGCTCTGCATCTCACTCCTCTGATACCCTCTGCTGCTGGGCTAGGTGAGCTCCCAGGCTGAGCCTGTGCTTGATTTTACAGTCAGTCTTACTGAAATATGACATATTTCCAGTTGTTGTGAACAGACAGCTTTCCTGCCAGCAAGGGCTTTGATCATCCTGATAAGAGCAGCCCCTGGAAACAATTGAAGGGAGACATAGCAGATGGATTTGGATAGTTACAAAGCCATTAACAGAATAACTGCATTGCAATTAGAGATAGCCCAGTGAAAATGAACCACTTGCAGAGGTACTAGAGCTAATTGGGAAGGTCAGAGTTACAAACCCAAGTTAGGGAGTAGCTCTACACTTAAATCAATCACACTTAAGAGCCAACAAGTAAATGCATTAGACATTTATTTCAACTTATCATTTTAACCTCTATCTGAAGAAAGGTTATATTTGTACACACAAATGAGCTGCCAGGGGGTCACAGGCAGCAGGCAGTGCTGCATGCAGCAGCAGGTACTGAGAGCAATAGAGGGGAGCAATCCTGCAGGCATCAGGACTAGTGCAGCTTGGCTCCCAAGGAGCTGATCCTGCCAGGTATCCCAGTGCCACTCCCCAGGAGCATGCTCAGCTCTCCCTCCTTGCTCCTTTGCCCTCCCAGGCCAGCACTGCCAGCACCAAGCACCAGCTTTGGCTTTCTCCAGGGTCCATGCAGCGTTGCTGGCACAACACAGTAGTCTGGTGCTCCTGCTCACCAGTCAAGCAGATTTTCCTGAGCCAGCAAAGAACAGCTGCAGGCTGACTTCTCCCCTCCTATCACCACTGACACCAACAATCTTTTTCTACCATCCATCTGCAAATGTTCACATGAATGACAGGAACCTCACACCCAGCCTGCCACCACAGTGGGTTAGGATTTGGTAACTTTTCAAGCTATTTTTGCTATAGGCAAAATGGGGTATTACAGCCAACAAGGCCACTTGGTTTCTTGCAAGTTGTTTGCTCAGGAGACATAGTTGGCAGTGCCCATCAGCACCACAGAAGGTACGTGCAGTGAGGAGCACTGGCTCCCAAGCAATTCTGCTGCAGGGAGAATGAGAGGCAGCAGCAGCTGTATTCTAGCAGCAGGGCATCCAGGACACCCTTCCTGCATCCACATTAGGCCTAAGCTCATCCAAGGCACCTTTTTGGATAAACTGGTCAGTTGTGTGCTTTAGCCTTACTCAGCTATTCAGCACAGCCACAGATGATTGGGCTCAGGAGAGAATGTAATAAACTTGTCACAAACTGACAGGTTTATTCAAGAACTCTCAAGAGAGGATATATTTTTCCCATTGCCATTAAGGTTAGATGTATCATAGCAATAACCTCTACCATTTTGAAATATACTCACAATTTTTTCAGATTGATTGAATGCTCCAGCTACACTTAAGCTATTAAGCCAACAGCAGATGTTTATTGTTTTCATTTCATAGAAATGTTTCTTTAAATAAAAGTGCATTAAATATTTCATTACCAAAGTTAAGACTTCAGTAGGATAAATAGAAGCTTCTTTACACCCAGAGTCTTTTCTTCCCTTTGATTCATATGCCAAGGCTACTTCAATACCACCAGTTATACCTGTCCACAAGCAGTTCTGCCCTAGAGACCATAAAATTGATTAACCAGATTGATGAAGAGATGAGCTTGATTACAAAAAATCCATCACAAACGTGAGCAAGTTGCCAGTATATTTGATACCAGCAATCAATGAGACCTGCTCGTGGCTGTATCATTGCAGCTGTTGCCAGACCAAAAGCCACACAGGCTTTGCTACAAGCAGAGCAGGTTAGCAAACCCAAGGAACATCACATGTGGGTCTGGAAAGAATTGTTCTGTTTATCCACCTGACAAAGTTTTGCTGTTTTAAAGGCTGACAGGGGGAAGACTATCAGTCACCATCCCAAAATAAAACAGCACTTACCTTCTGCCCTAGGTTCTCTGGGTGACAGTGGTCAATACTGACACTGCAGCTGGAGAGCAAACGCTGCACAGCTCTAGGAGCTTGTAAATCATGGTTACTCAGATTCTTGCCTTATATACTGAAGGCAGAGATTAGCCTGATAAGTTAGTGGTCTTACCAAGCAACTTTGCAGTGATTATATTTGAGGTTCTACTTTAGATTGATGTTTGAAACTCCACAGTTGAACATGACCAAACCTGTTATATCAGGACCAAATAAATTAATCTTTAAAAGAGCATTGTTGACTCTCAAATTCCTTGATGCAAACAGTTAATCACAGGGAAAGCCATTCTTGCCTGCATTTATTGCCGTGTAGTTTGTAATTTGATGATCACTGCCCGTGTTTGACACACGATTTTGCAATCGTTTTGCACCTGACCTTGCCTGGCAGCTCAGGCTGTGACCTGCCTCACCATTCAGTTCAATGCCATTTTTGCCACCCTTAGTGAAGTTCAGCCGTGTGCGTGGGCAGGGCAGCCTTACCAGGGCCCTGGCTTCATTCAGCGGGGCACACAGCCCGCACCAAGCGGGGACAGCCGCAGGTGCCCCGGGATCTGCCCGGGGGGAGCGAGCCCGGCCCGGGGCTGCAGCGCGGGGCTGCGGCTCCCTCTGCTGTCCCGGGATCCCGCTCACACACCGACAGGGATGCGCACACACACCGACAGGGGGATGCTCGTGCACCCCGAGAGGGGGGGGATGCTCGCACACACGCACCCCGAGAAGGAGAGGGGGGGATGCTCGCACACACGCACCCCGAGAAGGAGAGGGGGGGATGCTCGCACACGCGCACCCCGAGAGGGAGGGAGGGGGGGATGCTCGCACACACGCGCACTCCGAGAGGGAGAGGTGGGGGATGCTCGCACACACGCACCCCGAGAGGGAGAGGGGGGGGGGATGCTCGCACACACGCGCACTCCGAGAGGGAGAGGTGGGGGATGCTCGCACACACGCACCCCGAGAGGGAGAGGGGGGGGGATGCTCGCACACACGCACCCCGAGAAGGAGAGGGGGATGCTCGCACACACGCACCCCGAGAGGGAGGGGGGGATGCTCGCACACACGCACCCCGAGAGGGAGGGGGGGATGCTCGCACACACGCACCCCGAGAGGGAGGGAGGGGGGGATGCTCGCACACACGCACCCCGAGAGGGAGGGAGGGGGGATGCTCGCACACGCGCACCCCGAGAGGGAGGGAGGGATGCTCGCACACACGCACCCCGAGAAGGAGAGGGGGATGCTCGCACACGCGCACCCCGAGAGGGAGGGAGGGATGCTCGCACACACGCACCCCGAGAAGGAGAGGGGGATGCTCGCACACGCGCACCCCGAGAGGGAGGGGGGGGGATGCTCGCACACGCGCACCCCGAGAGGGAGGGGGGGGGATGCTCGCACACGCGCACCCCGAGAGGGAGGGGGGGATGCTCGCACACACGCACCCCGAGAGGGACAGGGGGGGGATGCTCGCACACACGCACCCCGAGAGGGAGAGGGGGGGATGCTCGCACACACGCACCCCGAGAGGGAGGGGGGGATGGTCGCACACACGCCGAGATACTCGCACGGCAGGACGGCAGAGCCTGCTCGGATTTAGCGCGCTTGCAGTTTGAATAAAGTCAGGGTAAAACTTCAGCTGCAGCAGGAGGGTGTCACTCTAGGACATGAAACAACACGAGTGCACACACTGCTGTTCTCAAGGTGAAAAAAGGGAAGTTTATTTTCTGACTCTAACATTTATAGATTTCTAAAAGTGACAGTGGATTGGAGGGTGACAGTGCCACCTCTCCAATGACACTGGAGAAACTAACAGTCCACCAAATTTCTCTTCTTCCATAAAGTAATGCAAAACAATAAATTATTTACAGAAAATGTGTGAGAAAGTTTGTTACAAGAATGTAAACATCAGAAGGTTTAGAAAATCTTAAAAAATCAGGGCAACAGGAGACAGATAAGAAGCAGGACCAAAGGCACAAAGGTGAAAACCCCATTTCAGCAGACTTGAAGGCTATCTCAGTCTCTTCCTCTACAAAAAGGAACTAGGAGTACCTTACATCCTTTCTGCAGAGAGCACTCACCTTCATAGCATCAAGCAGGGGGGAAAACAACCACTGCCACATCCCCAACACGCCTGCTCCCCCAGTTAGGCTCCCTCAGCCCTGATGGGAGAGCAGTACTAACCAGCCTGCTATAGATTAGGGCCTTAAACATACAAGCAGGAGCCAGAAACCAGAACCACTCATAACTCTGGCAGAGCCAAAGACTAACATCCCCACAAAAGAAAGTCAAGGATTTGTGGCCCTGGGCTGAGCTTAAATGCTCCCTGGGACCATGGGCAGGGGTGTGGGAGGAGGCTACAGGTGAAGCTGCTGGAGGTCTTCAGGGTATATTAGTGTCCTCAGGCCCTCAGGAACAAGTTTAGTTAAAGGGAAAGCTGCTGAAAGTTTTGTAAAGAAGGTAACAAATGAGTTAGGAGAAGAATAGCAAGGGCAATGTTGCTGGCAAAGCTTTAAAGCATTCCTTAGCATGATGATTGAGCTCTTTCCTGAACCTCTGTTTTCTGTATGAATGACCTGCAGGTCCTGGTTCCTGGGAATAGTCCATTTGTCTGAAATTATGACTTTTATTTTTAGATTTACTGGATAAATCACTCCATCCTATCTCTTGACTGTAATTTATGATGTCACTCATTAGTGTTGCCCAGGTGGAGATTTCTCTGTGTTCTAAAATTACAGCAACAATCCCAGCCAATTCTGCATTAAAGGCTGTGTCTCTCTTAATTTCATCTCATTTTGAAGCCAGGAAGGGTTTGAGTATGGCAGGGGCTGCCTTCATTAGTAGCTTTCACATGTCATAGTTTACAGGTGCTATAATGGAGTGTTCATAGGGCCAGGCTCATGCATGGCTTGGACACAGGCAGCTCTGGTAACAGCAGAGAACAATTTGCTCAAAGATTTAAAGGGCATGATCAGAGGCTCTCCTCTCTCCCTCACACCTATGCCACCAGCCCAGTTTGCCACCCTGCTTGTGATTGAATGGGGATAATTGTCTGTTAAAAAGACAGCAGGACCCCAAAACCTATCTTAGCTTCTTCACCACTTCATAAGACTCTGTTTCCTCCAGATAAACAAGCTCACCATAAATATTCAGTTTCAGTTTCACCTGGCTTACAGCTGTAGTGTTCTTGCAAATTTGCTATCTGAATCTGATCAGAGTTGGGCTTTGATTGTGATTTCTCTGTCCACCCCGAGGTCCAGTAGTTACCTCTGTTTTTGTAAGGGGTCTGACTTCATGCTCTAGGGAATTTGAAGGAGATAAAAGATCATTTTCCCCTGGTCTCTTACTGCAGCGATCACCCCATATATTTCCATCCCAATCTTCAGGGGATGCAATTAGTTGTCTAATTTTCACAATGTCAGGTGGATTTGGAGCCTGCATAAGCATCAGCTCAACTTTTTCCTTCAGCCTTTGTTTTCCTTTCTTTCCTTTTTGTAACTGTCTGCAGCTGTTCTATTTCCAAGGTCAGTAATAGTCCAGTTGTTTTCCTGTCTTCTATCTCAGTCTTTAGCTCTTGTTCCTCTTTAATTTGATCTTTCCTATACTAGCAGGCAGCTTCTAGGCAGGTGCCTAATATTTTACAAATAATTCCTTTGATTTTCCAGCCTTTATATGGCCCCTAGCTGTTTCTAGATGTTCCTCCACAACTTCCCAATCATACCAATTATTCTGAGCCCATTCATCTGAGAACTCAGGACTTGGACTTCTTCCATGCTTTCCTAAGTAGTCAGTGATTTCACTTCCCATCCTGCTGACTACAACAATTTGTCACAAATGAGTGTTTTAGGTTGCTCAAAGAATTGCTGGCAGAGGTACCAGCAAAAGGAGGTCTAATATTAAGGTGAAAATGTGACAAACTTGTTGGCAAGATTCACCCTACTGCTTACTAGGTGGTTAAAGCACACAGAGAAAAACTGGACTAAAACCTAAAATCAATCAATCTGAAGTTAAAATCAACAAAAAATTATCTATCTGGGGAATGGGGAAAGGGTAAGGACAGGAAAGGGTGAGGATCAGAAAGAATAGAGGAGACCCTCCTGCTGAGTCACAATATCCAGAGTGAACTCCCTTGCCAAACTCAGCCCTGGACTTCACCAACCAGTGAGGCCTAAAGGTTTAAATAGCACTTAGACTTAACAGCACTTAATTGAGAGTTTAATTTAAACAATTTAACAAAAGAGTCTTATAGGATTCACAATAGCAGAACAATAACTCACAGGCCTAACTTGCTTATGACTCTAAAGCACTCAGGAATCCAACAGAGCAACTTTCATTGTACACTGGCTCTAGCACACTGACCCTCACACACACCTACAGAAGCATGGAAAGGTAAATAAATACCTGTGAAAACTCCCTGGAGTTCAGCCAGGGACTCACATGGGATGTCTTTGCATCTCCTCAGGGTTGAGCCCCCATATGGCCTCCCATACAATACACATCCATCTCATCTCAGGAATCCATTGGTTAGGCTCTGGGCAACACCAACAGGCTGGCTCTGAACTGCACCTTTGGAATGTCTGATGATAATGTGTGATGACTGAGCTCTTTCCTGCACCTCTGGTGACCTGCAGGTCCTGGTTCCTGAGAATAGTCAATTTGTCTGAAATTATGACTTTTATTTTTAGGTTTACTGGATAAATCACTCCATCCTATCTCTTGACTGTAATTTATGATGTCACTCATTAGTGTTGCCCAGGTGGAGATTTCTCTGTGTTCTAAAATTGCAGCAACACTCCCAGCCAATTCTGCATGAAAGGCTGTGTCTCTCTTAATTTCATCTCATTTTGAAGCCAGGGAGGCTTTGAGTATGGCAGGGGCTGCCTTAATTGCAGTGGGGGTATCAGCCCAGGCTCTGTTGCTGAGGTTTGGTGATGGCCCTGCAGGAACACCAGCGCTGAGAGCTCCTTTGCCCTGAGAGGCCCCACTCAGAGAGGTGCTGGTCTCTGCCTGCTGCAGCCCAGGAGAGCCCAAAGCTCTCTGTTTATATGGTCACAACACACTGGGCTTCAGCCACAGCAGTTTTCCACCCTGGATGCTATTTAGGCCAGCATGTTTCTTTGAAAGTTTGATACCAAAAATATTGTTCCACTTGGGTTGCTATTCAGCAAGAAAAGTCACTTTTCAAGGCTCTTCCAGGAGCCAGGAGCTCGTTAGACAACACGAGTCCCTGGGAGTGGACAGTGTTTCAGAAACTCAGGAAGAACTGAGCCCAAGGGCTGTTTGTCAAGCCAAGGCCTGACAAGCATTTCTGAGATGGCTGTGCAGCCCAAGGAGGGGTGTGTGGTATTTTCTGGGGTCCTCTGTGGCAGGAAGGAAATGATGAATCTGACTCCATGTTCTCAGAAGGCTAATTTATTGATATGATATGATGATATGATATGATATAATAGAATGCTATACCAAAACTATACTAAAGAATAGAGAAAGGATACTTACAGAAGGTTTAACAAGATACTGATGAAAAACTCGTGACTCTCTTGAGTCCAACACAGCTGGACCGGGATTGATCATGAAGTAAAAACAATTCACATGAAACCAACCAAACAATCACCTGTTGGATAAACAATCTCCAGCCACATTCCAAAGCAGCAAACACAGGAGAAGCAATCAGATAATTATTGTTTGCATTTTTCTCTGAGGCTTCTCAGCTTCCCAGGAGAAGAAATCCTGGCGAAGGGATTTTTCAGAGAACATGACAGTGACGGGGTGGGATGCTGCAGCACTCCAGCACTCTGAGCACTGACAGCTGGGATATTTCACAGCTTAGGACAGCAGTGTGTGTAAAGCCAGTGCCCCACAGGGGCTCACACAGCTCCCCTCTGAGCAGGGTGCTCCTGCATGTGGTGTCACCTGTGTCCACAGGTCACTGTGCCCTGCCTGCAGCTCCTCATGGGCTTGCCTGGGCTGGGGTCCCTATGCACAGCTCCCTGTGCCCAGCCTTGGCCTCACACAGGGGAGCAGCACTGACACTCCTGTGCTCCCCTCAGCTGTGCAAACCCAGGGCACCACAGGGAATATTCCTCTGTCTGCTCTGGGGTGCCCTGACCCCCAGGGCAGCACTGACTCTGACCCTCATCCATGGAGAAAGTTCCCCAGACTCCAAGATAGACTGGAACCCCCAAAAGTGTGCAATAGATTATAGAGAGCAGTGTGGGTGTGTCACTGGGTGAGAAATTGAGGGTGTGGGATTTTTAGGATGTTGTGGATGGAAGCAAGATGGAGGCACAGGGTGCTGTCCTGGGTTTCTTCTTCATGCTGCTTCTTCCTCCTTCTCCATGGGTTTGGGTGGCATTTTGTAATTGGGCAGAGAAGTCTGCACTGGGGGCTCTGTGGGATCAGTTATTGGGGTAAAAGGGAAAATAATCCAGGTGTCAGCTCTTAATGGGATAGTTTAGTCTTAAAAGCCCTTGTGCCAAGAGATTGTTGGGCATTTTGTGCCTTCTAATGAAAAGGTGCTGAACTCCCAGCAGTGAGACTGTTTTACTGATAAGAAATAATAAACACCTGAGCTCCAACATGAACCCACTGTCTGGAGTGCCTTCAATCCAGAGCCAGAGAAACCCAGAGCTGGGACCCCCACACTCAGCAGCACCCCAAAATGGGATCACTAACAAGTGGTGATTACTGCTTTTGGAGGCTGTCCACGCTCCAGATCCAGCAGAATGAGGGTCTTTAGGGAAAATGAACAAGGGATATTGGGAACCCATTTCCAACCATACTTAATGAATGGAGACATCTGTCACATATGCATGGGTTAGGCTTGTTTCCTGATTGCTAGCCCAGGGCCTGGGCTTCTCTGTACACTCTGTGCTTCCCAGTGTTTGTACCTCCCTGCTGGTGTCTCTGCTGCTTTCACCATTTCCATACTGTCTATTAGCAGGTGTGGAAAAAATTACCATACACCACAAACTTCTCTTTTTTAGCATATCCAACCTGCTATGTTACTTTCTGACTCCTGCTGAACAAGGTGCCAGAATACCCCTCACCCTTTGTATAAAATGTCGCTGCTCATTATGCAGCTTTCCTTTTGCTTAGCCTAAGGGCAGAGACTTTTCATTTTCTTCTGCAGTCCCCAGTGTCCTTCCTCCCCTCATTATCAAAAATTCATGTATGGGAGATAGCAAATCCTCATCACCTTCTCCCTGCCTGAGCCAGCACAATTCCTAATCCCTCTCAAACTGCAAGGGAAGCCAGAGCCTGACACACGTAATCCACTCCTGACCTTGCCCAAACCCTGCAGACAAGATTAATTATCCCCACCATGCACCCCTCCCTCCCCAGCCCTCACTCAGTCACACAGCCAAAACTGCTCCACAAACTGCTCCCACCCCTGTCCCTCTGCCAGCAGCTCAGAAATGTGACCCACCCTCACACCAGGGCTTTTGGCTTTGGATCAGGCCCACCTCTCCTCCTTTTTCTTGTTCTCACGTGCTTTTTAATGCTTTTAGCATCATGCTGATGATTAGATGCCCATTTTCATCTGCGTGACACAGCAATACAGACTATAAATCCTTCAACATGGAGTATTTTTCACACTGTGTGTGCGTGTGTGAGCTTGTTTGCATGGGTTTTTTTCTTCTCATCTGGAAAAGGCACAGCTGTTACTTTTGTATCAACTCTGAGGCAGATAATATTTTACACATTGCTCATTAAAAAAAAGAAAAAAGGCAAATGGGGGTACATCACATTCTGGAGGGTTACATGTTAAAGTTTACAGACAGCTCCATGTCACATTCACATTCTCTGGAAAAATCCCTTTGCCCAGGATTGTTCTCCTGGGAAGCTGAGAAGCCTCAGAGAAAAGGAAAACAATTCTTCTCTCATTTGCTTCTCCTGTGCTGTGCTCATGTGGAATGTGTTTGGAGATTGCTCACCCACAGGTGACTGTTCCATTGCATTCTGCTGGGAGTTGTTTTCACTCTTTGGCCAATCAGGGCCAAGCTGTGTCAGGGCTCTGGAGAGAGTCAGGAGTTTTCATTATTATCTTTTGAGCATTCTACCTGTATCCTTGCTGTATTCTTTAGTATAGTTTAGTATTCTTTAATATAATATAGTATCATAAGTAATAAATTGGCCTACTGAGGACATGGAGTCAGATTCATCATTCCTCCCTGCCTCGGGGCACCTGTGAATGCAATAACTCCATATGTAAACTTTGGCTTCATTGACACAGCAGTGCCTTTCCTCTGAAGCCTCCGGGATGCTGTAGAGATACAGGGGGCTCAGTGTCCCTGGGCTGCCTCTGACCTTGCTCCAGCACAGCCCTTAGCACGTGCTCATCTCTGAAGAAAGGCAGAGGGACTTGCTGAAACCAGCGGGCAAGAACACAGCTCCAAGTGCTCTGCTGGCCTGGGGCCAGAGCCCAGAGTGTGAGAGCATGGAGCCAAAATTAACTCGGGCTCGTTGCTGTGAGAGCTGCCTGAAACAGGGAAATTCCCTTCTGTAGGAGATTCTGTTTGAAATTCTCTTGGCTAAGGCTAATGAGAATGCGTGAGTGCGGGTTTTAAATAAAATAACAGCCTTTTTTTAAAGCTTTAAAATAGAAGTGATTTAAATGGGCTCCCCCTCCTTCCCATTACCTGCAGCCTTCTTGTCATCCTTGACAAAAGATTAAAAAGAAATAACAGGAGTTGTTACAATGGAAATAACAGGTTTAATGTAAAACCCTTGACTATCCTTATCTGCTCTGCAGCTGTAAAAGTAAGCCAAAATTTTGTCAACTTATCATCCCTTTCAGGCCTTGTGTTTACATCTCAAGGAACTCAGAAGATGATTTATGGAGGATAAAGAAGACTAAAAGGCAGGCTTGCTGAGAGCAGGGGTGTGGTGTTGATGGGTCCCCAGGACGAGGTGAGAGATGAGAATTTGACTCCAAGTTCTCAAAGGCTGATTCTTATATTATATTATATTATATTATATTATATTATATTATATTACTATACTAAAGAAAGAGAAAGGAGACATCAGAAGGCTAGAAAGGAATGAATAATAAAAACCCGTGACTGACCAGCGTCCAACACATCTGGACTGGAATTGGTCATTAATTAAAAACAATTCATGGAACCAATCAAAGATGCACCTGTTGGTAAGCAACCTCGAGTCCACATTCCAATCAATCAGCTAATTATTGTTTATATATATATTTATTTTTTTTCTGAGGCTTCTCAGCTTTTCAGGAGAAAAATCTTGGTGAAGGGATTTTTCAGAAAATACCATGGTGACACAGGGGAGACCTTTCTGAGGGTACAGGAGTGTGATGGCAGCGAGGGGGAAATGCCCTCACAGACACAGCAGTGAGGTGGCACAGCTGCCAGAACCAGCACAGTGGGGACCCAGGAGTCTCCCCATTGCAGCGTGGCCATAAATCTTCATTAATTCTGCAAACAGCTCCACAGTGGTGCAAAGCCAGGCAGAAAAGGTGTGGAGTACTTAGCTCTGGGTAACAAGGCAGGCAACAGCTAATCCTGACAAGCCCTAAACACATTGACATGCCTGACTGCCCAGGGATGGGGCACTGGGAGGTTTTAATTAAGTACATGCTGTAATGTCTACTGGAATCATGGCTTCTGCCAGGATTTTAGTCAGAAATTCAGATTTCAAATGTCTTCGCCCTGTGTGACATCAGGTAACTTATCCAGATGATTGGTTTTAAGCCTTGCAACAACTCCATTCCTTTCTGTTGGATTGCTCCTGCCTGCCAACCCCTTGCAGGCAGCTGTGCCAGGCTGCAGCTAGGGAGGCTGGTGAAGATGGCACTAGGAAGGAAAAAAACAAAATTCCAATGAGACCCAAGAGAGCCAGGCTCTATTTTAGTTCTACCCCAGCTTTCCTGGGTAACCACAGGCAGTTTATGCTATTGCTCCTGGCACTCAATTTGCATCAGTGTATGTGCTGCAAGATGAGGAACGTGACAGAAGAGTAATGAATTGTTATTAATAATGCAAGGCAAGGGCAGAGATGTAACATTCACATTCTTGGATAAAATCCCTTTGCCCAGGGTTTTTCTCCTGGGAAGCTGAGAAGCCTCAGAGAAAAGGAAAACAATTCTTATCTCATTTGCTTCTCCTGTGCTGTGCTCATGTGGAATGTGTTTGGAGATTGTTCACCCACAGGTGATTGTTCCATTGCATTCTGCTGGGAGTTGTTTTCACTCTTTGGCCAACCAGGGCCAAGCTGTGTCAGGGCTCTGGAGAGAGTCAGGAGTTTTCATTATTATCTTTTGAGCCTTCTGTAAGTATCCTTGCTGTATTCTTTAGTATAGTTTAGTATTCTTTAATAAAATATAGTATCATAAGTAATAAATGAGCCTTCTGAGAACATGGAGTCAGACTCATCATTCCTTCTTGCCACAAGGGTCCCTGCAAATACTATACAGAGCTAGCAGGAACTCAGAATGGGTGGGATTACTCTAGACCTCATTCTGATGTGGAGCTCTGTGCTAGCCTGCAGCAAGCACACAAGATTATTTTTAAGGTACTTTTGTTTTGCTTTGGGTCAAGGGTTGATGGAGCTTCTCTCAAGTTCTGCAGGGGCAAGGGAAAGCAACCATGAACGCGATAAAAGGCCAGACAAGGACTAAGCCCCTTGCTGGCTTCAAATATAAACACATCCTTATAAAAATAAGGCCATTTCCTTGTAACTGGAGCATGCAGGAAGTTTGTTTTTATAAGTAGAAAATAGAACCTGTTCTTAATGAGGAACACTTGTCCATGACCAAACATCTTGTCAACAATGGTAATTCTTTCAAGCTCCTCTGTGCTTGTGACATCCCAAAAGAATTATCTTCTAAGAAATATGATCAAAAAGTCCATAAAACCCAAACAAGGAATTTACTGGACAAGATTCTAAGAGCAGGAAATAGGGAAAAAAATGAAAGCACAGTCAAAAAAAGAAACCTACCATAAATGCTACTGAGCCATAGCAGCAAAAAGTGCTGTATAGCTGCTGACATCAATTACTTAGGGAAGGCTGGGAAATCCTTCCCAACAGGAACACAGATGTCTTTCATTATCTGCTTCAGCCATTGAGGAAGACTGAACGCCCCAGTGACTGCTGGTGTCCTCCTGATGGTGATGTGACCAAATGTGGGAAATGTGCAAACCCAGTGAACGTGTGTGAGTGCCAAAGGCAGAGAGGAACGGTCAGAGCCTGCTTCTGGGCAGGCTTAGGGGCTGTAGCTTTTCAGCCTGGAAAGGTGCACACTGAAAGTTCAAAGTACAAGCAGGAATTCAAGGCAGAGGAGGGGTGCAGGGCAGAGTCTGTGCTGCCATCCCTTCAGTCTTCATCCCCTTGAGGAATGGTGCAGCTGGTTTGCTGTGCCATGTCTGTGGAGCACAGAGCATTCAGAGCTCACTGTGTTAGTGAAGTGAATCAGGGCTTTTTCTAAAATCTGAATTATGGGTGAAGGCTACAGACCAAAAGAATGTTTTCATCACATGTGTGGGTGAAATTGGTAAAGGGCAGGGTAGTTTCAGAAATAATTTATATGATTGATACTCAAGATTTAACACATTGTTCTTCTGTTTTCTTAGAAACTCCTTTTCAGACCTGCAGAAAAAGGGTAATCTCTGATGCCAACCAAGGGGCTGTGTAGAGAGAGGTCTCTAGTTTGCTGCCACTGTGTAACCACTTACACTTGGTGACTGTGCACTCAGGATTTATCCCCTTCTTGTTTTTGCTAGTCCCTCCTATCTCACTCCCTGCAAGGAAGGACAGATAGAAGGCCTGTTTATTCTGAAGCCAAAACATTTACCATTAACTTTGCCAAGGCCAGGATTTTGCCCACTGTATGGCTCCAGTGCTTAATTCCATGTGTGGTGACCTGGCCAGTGCCCCAAGGCACACTTTTATCAACAGGAGCACCACCAGTGCCATACTTGTTTGCTGAAATAATTTAAATTAACTCCATAATGCAATTCAGGGAGAGAAAGATAGTACAGGTTGAAGGTTGCAGTGACTTGATTCAGTTCAGTTCCAAAAATGACAGATAGCCCCATCTGACTTGGAACTCTATGGAAAGTGAAGTTCTTTGTGTATTACACTGCACAGGGTCATTATTATTTCATGAGCTAGCTGGCCACAGTGTCACTGTGGATAAACAAACATGGGAAAATCACTCTGACCACTTCTCAGAATCTTATGCTGCAAACCATTTGTGAATGTAAATATTAAGGGTGGGAAAAACTCAAAGTCTCTGACCCCCATTTCCAAGATCTGGCATCTTGTGAGAATTGGTTACATAGTGAGAAATTTGAAACTTTGACAACTTGGCTTCAAAAGTATATTTTTAAATATATATCATTGTCCTGTCACTGAGTAGGAGAGAGACAAGCCTCTTCTCAAAGCACACTTCAGAGAGAACCTCTGTAACCATGGGGAATTGTGGACCAAAATTCTGCTTTGATTTAAACAGTAATAAATGTAATATTAAAATATAAAATTGGCATTTCTATCTTTAGTCATCTCCCTGGATCTAGGACAGGGCTTATTCCTGTCCATGTATTTATGCAGAACTTACACTCATTTCTCAGGTTTCACCTAAATTGCTGTGTTCTGCTCCTCTTTCTTTAAAACTTTATGCTTCACTTTGTTATTGAGCTGCTTTGGGGTGTAAAAGTGTATAGAGCTGAACAAAAATCAAATATTTTGTAGCTTTGGCTTTGCTAAAAAAAGTTGAGAGCAACAGAGAGTTCTACATTTCATCAGCAACTGGAAATTTGCTCCAGACCTCACCCAATCTGGAGCACAGGTCTCTTTGGTAAGGCCCTCCGGGAAAGGACATGTGGCTGGGCTGGAGCAGTGACACCCTCTGTGTGTCACCTTCTTGGGATGGCACTTTTTTAGCCTGGTCTGTCACCAGAGCTGGTAACAAGTGCCACAGTCACTGATTCAACACTGAACGACATTTTGAAAGCTGCCAAACTGTGCTGCATTTCCTTGCTTTCCACTGATGGTCCTGGTTGTGCCCTGCCCACGTGGGACACTTGAAGGTCTTGCCTGTAGGAAAGAATTTCCTATCATCAGGTGTGATCTGATCTTGACAGGGAAGGAAGGGAAAGAAAGAGAGATAGAAAGAGATAAAGAGAGAAAAAGAGAAAACAGAGGAAGGAAGGAAGTGGCGGAAGGAAGGAAGGAAGGGGCAGAAGGAAGGAAGTGGAGGAAGTGGCGGAAGGAAGGAAGTGGCGGAAGGAAGGAAGGAAGTGGCAGAAGGAAGGAAGTGGAGGAAGTAAGGAAGGAAGGAAGTGGCGGAAGGAAGGAAGTGGAGGAAGTAAGGAAGGAAGGAAGTGGCGGAAGGAAGGAAGGAAGTGGCGGAAGGAAGGAAGTGGCCGAAGGAAGGAAGGGGCGGAAGGAAGGAAGGGGCGGAAGGAAGGAAGGGGCGGAAGGAAGGGGCGGAAGGGGCGGAAGGAAGGGGTGGAAGGAAGGAAGGAAGGAAGGAAGGAAGGAAGGGGCGGAAGGAAGGAAGGGGCGGAAGGAAGGAAGGGGCGGAAGGAAGGGGCGGAAGGAAGGAAGGGGCGGAAGGAAGGAAGGGGCGGAAGGAAGGAAGGAAGGAAGGAAGGAAGGAAGGAAGGAAGGGGCGGAAGGAAGGAAGGGGCGGAAGGAAGGAAGGGGCGGAAGGAAGGAAGGAAGGAAGGAAGGGGCGGAAGGAAGGAAGGGGCGGAAGGAAGGAAGGAAGGAAGGAAGGAAGGAAGGAAGGATGGATTACATCAAAAACCGATGCCCAGAACCATTCATGATTAATAAGTCTTTGCAGAATTGAGAGCCCTGGGGGATGCCAGCTACCATGTAAATTTTAGATTTTTTCCTCTCCAGCCTCTGGCTCTACTGTGCTTGTATGGGGTGAGCTGGGGAGAAAAGGGGCTCCAGCAGCAAAATGCTGAACAGCTCGGACCAGACCACGCTGAGAAAATGTCACCTGTCCCCTGTTCAGGAATATTCTATAGATGACAATACTCAGGAGTAAACTGAGCCCATACAGGAGCACAGCCATGCACATGCTTTTGTTTTTCAGTCTGTCTGGTTTCAGTCTGTACCACTGGGTACAAAGCAGTGTCCAAGAGCACAGGAGAGGGCAGGTCGGGCAGATGCTGTTTCCTCTGGCTCCAGCACTGTGCAATGTGTTATCTCAACTGTCTCATACACAGCAGTCCAGGGAGGTTTAAATACAGGCTGGAGGCACAAAGCTTGAGGTTCCTCTCACATACATGGGCTCCATTGCTTCAGCATTTTCAGTGCAAATTCACACTGGTTTAGATCAGCAGCAATGAGATCAAAGAACAATTACATTTACCAGATGCATACAGTCCCCTTTCTCCTGGATGGATGTCAGGCAACCTCTGAAAATTCCTGTTTGCCAAGGTGGAACATGGTGCCCAAGGCAGGTGCAGAGCAGAGAACCAAAGCAGACACTTGGAGGGATCCATTCCCCTTCAGGGAGGCAGACATGGGGACAAATGAAATTAAACCTGCTGCTCTACGATGGCAAGGAAGGAGACCTGCACAACAAACCCCTTGTGAGCTGCTGTCTGTGACCATCAGCCCAGGAAAATGCTGCATTTTTACCCTCTGCAAGATTTCAGCAGGTGGCTGCCAGGCTGCCTCTGCTCTGAGAGCACTTTGGAAAGGTCACAGTCAGGCCCTTCTCTTCACCTGCCTTTCCAGAATGGGGTGGGTGTCCAGAACATCCTCACTGGGCTCACCATGCCCAAATTTGCTCCTGCTGAACTCAAGGTGGTGGTAAAGTATTTTCCCCTTCCACTTTTAGGCAAAAGGCTGGCTGGGACCCAGTTCACCACCTGGGAAATGGGGAATGGCAAGCACTCTGTTTCTGGGTATGGAGAGAAAACAGCCTTTGAAGCAGGAGCTGTGGTTGATAATCTTTCTGGCTCTAATTGACACAACAGGGTCCAGGCCTTGCTTGCAATAATTCTCCCCAATCAAATTCAGAGGCAGGATAAATGCAATTAAATAATTAAGCTATGATTTTGGCTCCACTGACACAGCAAGAAAATCGAGATGCCCAACAGATTGTTTGAAAGCTGTTAATTTTGCATAATCTCAAAGTGGCACATTTTTCTGTACAGGTATCTCAGGAATACATGTTTTTTCAAGAATGTGGCTCAGCATTTCTCTCCCCTGCTATGTTAATCACATCCAACTGGTATCTGAATAATAAAGCAAATCCCCCACAGGATAAAGCTGATGTATGAGAATTTGAATTTGGCTGACCTGGAAATATCTCAGTCATGGATTTCACAAGCTTCATTGTCAGAACAGGGCAGAGATAATTGTGCCTCAGACTAAAGAGCAAGGAGGACAAGCACCCATGAGATGGTGAGGATGAAAATAAACAGCCCTCTGTCACCAGAGCAGCCCTACTGAGGGATGCTGATTTTGAACAGGAGAAAGAAATCAGCCTGCTATGTACCAGTTTTCCTCATGGCCACCAGAGCTGCTCCCTGGGAAGTCTCCTGCTCCCTGGCCCCCCAGCCACCCCCAGCTGGGGCTGGAGAAGCAGCTCAGAATCACAGAATCACAGAATGACCAGGCTGGAAGAGAACTGTAAGAACATTGAACCCAACCCAGCCTCAGCACCACAGCTAAACCCTGGCACCCAGTGCCACATCCAGGCTTTGTTAAACACACCCAGGGAGGGGGACTCCACCACCTCCCCGGGCAGAACATTCCAGAACTTTATCAGCTCTTTGCTGCCCTGAGCAAACACCCCCTGGCCCATCCCTGCAGGTCTGCCTGTGCCACTGGAGGGGTCTTGGAGCACTCAGGGCTGGGAGCACAGAGCTGTGGGAGCTGTGGGGTCTGTCCAGCTCCACTGCACAGGGTGCCACTGACAGCCCCTGCTCCTCCACAGCACCATACAAGTGACAATTGAGTTTATTTGGTGAGCCTGCCTTGCCTGCTTCCCCCAGAGCAGGCTGAGGCCAAGGCTGGTACCCCTGGAGTAGGCTGAGCCATGGGGTGCTCAAAATGTGAACCCCCCCTCCCTGGTCCTTGCTTTGGAGCTCTTGTATCTTTGTTTTTTCCAGGGTTCAATCCTCATGAAGACACTAACTAGGAGCAGGTGTGGCTGCAGGTGCAGCTGCTCAGGTGTCTCCATTGCCCCTGATGCCTCCCCAGTGGGAACACAAGCCCTCAAAACCAGGGGCAGGAGCACGAGGCTCATCTCTGCTGCTGCTCTCTGCTCCTGTGAAGAGCTTTCACTGTGCTGGATTCTGCTGAGGAGGGGTTTCCTCAGAGGGAAAGCCTTTGATCCCTCAAGGGCCAGAAGCTCCAACTCTTCCTGTCTTGTGGCTTTGATCCATGTCTATCCAGGATACAAACAGGTATTTTCCACATGCTGATTTTAGTGGAATGAGCAGAATGAAAGAGGGAATCTCTTTGTTATGTGGGGGTGCTTTAAGGAAGGAATGGTTTTGGGTGTTTCAGAGATTTCTGTTGAATCTTTTGTTTTAAAACTAACCAAACAAAAAAGATAAATGAATGTCACTGTTATTTGTGGTAGCTTCTGCCTCCACTTTACAGGAGAGATATACTGTGAAGCTAGTGAGACAATTAATCACTGTGTGATTAACCTAAAGAGGTGGTTCCCTTCAATACTTTCAGGGCAGCTGGCTTCAGTTCCTGCTGGAGAAAGCTGCCTGAGAGGAGCTGGAGGCAGGGAGGCTGGAAGGAGAGGCTGCAGTGGGCACTTAGCATGGGTCAACCTTGAGCCTGCACTCCTGGGGAAGCAGGGGGTTTTAGCCAGGTGGCTGTTGCAGGCTGTTCCCCAGAGTGAACTGACTGACAATTTAAATTTGAAATTCTGTGGTTAAACTCATGAAGTTAAGCTTTTGATTGTGGAGATTTATTTCCTCTACAAGATGGACAAAGTGGTAATTTTCAGGTCATTTGCCTTCAATTAGAGGCAAAATAGAAGTATAAAGGAAAACTTGCAGATGGAGAAGGGAAGATGAGAATGCAGAGGCTTAAACTGGGCACCAGGCATTTCTGGTGAAAAACACTTCTGTGGGGAAGGTGTGTTCATTGGGAACTGTGTCCTAAGGTAATTTCAGTGTATTTTGTAGGTCTCAGGGTAGCAGGTACATGCATGTTTCTGCTCCTTGCAGAGCTCAGTCCTGCTGCCCCAGTGGGCACTGGAATGTCAAGCGAGACACTGGGGGTCAAACCACCCCAGGGCTGCACCCTGAGAACACTCAGGGCTGCTTTTGGCAGGGTCAGCAACTCTGAGCCCACTCTAAAGGACCCCTCTGGGTCTGGGCAAAGGCACTCTTGATTTAATCATCTCTAAGAAACACAAGGGGTGTGTTTGCAATTAAATTGTGAGACTTTTTGCAGCTGATGACTTCCAACTCTTGACACCTTTTTGTTTGGACATATGAGAGTTAATGCAAACCTCATGTACCACCTACTTGCATTGCAGCCTGGCTTGATTTCCAGGCTGTGAAAGGGCTCCCTTAGAAGTTGTTAAGCTCTGGGTCATAAGTATGGAAACAAACATTTTTTTGGTGGGGACTGATGGAGTGACTCCTATTGCAGAAGCCTGCAATAAAAATATGGGAGGTCTGGCATTCTGTGTTCCTAGAGTTTGGCAGGCACTCTCCTCCCAATATTTTAACCCTTCACTGAGGTGTGGTCCCTGTTTAATGGATATTTTCTAATAAGTATCTCTGGCTGTGCTGATCAAGGTGGGTGCTCCTGAAGCACACAGTGAGGGTCTCAGAACAAACCTCCTCTGCTGGGTCTCTGAGGTGGCAGCCCCTGCACTGCTCCCCCCTTTCAGTAGGGGTGTTCTGCTGCCCCTTTCATCACAAGGTGTGGATTTCCTATTTTTTATTTTTCCCTTGTCTTCTTTCAAGAGTGGTGTGGTGTGCTGAGGGGAGGGAAGGCCAGCTGACTTCAGCTGGATCTCACTTGAAGGCAGTCCAAATGCTGAAGTTTTCTCAAGTTCTGCCCTGACAGTACCTCCTCCTTGAGGAGCATCAGGCTGTGCTGGGGGCTGCCACGTTCCCCTCAGTCCCTTGGACCTTCCCAGGCCTTGGGCTTGGAGAGGGCTCCCAAGGATGGGAGAGAGGTACAGGTAGCCCTAGAAATGCTCATCTCAGGGCAGGGAGCCTGGTGAATCATGGAATGGTTTGGGCTGGAAGGGACCTTAATGACCATCGTGTTCCAACCCCCTGCCATGGGCAGGGATACCTTCCACTAGACCAGGTTGATCAGAGCCACATCCAGCCTGGTCTCACACACTTCCAGGGATCCAGGGGCAGCCACACCTTCTGGAAACCTGTGCCACATCCTCCCCATCCTCACAGTAAAGAACTTCTTGAATACAAATTCAATATGTATGAGCCCAACGCTGGGCTCTGTGCTGGAATGCACAGTTCATTTTTTTGGTGTTATTCCCTATATTCTGACCTAGAGGGGTGGGACTTTGAAGGTGCTTTTTTAGACTCTGTATTTCAAATGTGGGCAAGCCTGCCAAGCTTTCACAAGGGGAGTGGGGCTCCTGCTCCCACAGAGCCCTGTGCAGCTCAGCTGGGCAGGCTGAGGAGCCCAGCCATGCTGCTGCTCTGTGCCCACAGTGCTCCCAAACTGGCATTTCCCAGGGAAACTGGGATGTGGGGAATGCCAGCTGTTCTGGCTCAGGGGAAGGTGCAGGAGTGATGAGCATTACTGGGGCACCAAGGGCTGAGGACTGCCTCTGTTTGCCCTGCTCCATTCTAGCCTGCTCAGCAGGAGAGCTGATAAAGCACAATGGTCTCAGGAGAGAAAAAAGGACCTGGCAAGGGGCTAGTTAATGCAAAAAGCACCAAGGACTGAGCCTGGAATATAAAACAAGGCAGAAATGGAAGACTCCCCCAAAGCTTGTCCTGTGTACAGCTCCCCATTGCATTGTTCCCTCTCTCATCTCTGGCACAGGCTCCTGGGGAGCAGGGCTGTTTTCCCTGGAGCACACTGGCAGGGCAAGGTGGTTCTGGAGGCCAAGGTTGTCGTGGCTGGGCCTGAGAGTGAGGTGGTTTGGAAAGAGAAATGCTGCTAAAGCAGTGCAGTAGCTCATGAAGAGGTGGCTGTAAGGTTTTAAGCTCCCGGGTTTGCTGCCGGCCACCTCCTGTTTGCACAGCACTTCCCAGAGGGAGGGACTCCTCCAGGCTGAGCCCTGCAGGTGGTGGTGATGCCTGGAACCCCAGTCTGTGGTATTTGCTGGGTCCCCAGGACGAAGGGGGAATTGATGAATCTGACTCTATGTTCTCAGAAGGCTAATTTGTTATTTTATGATATTACTATATTATATTAAAGAATGCTACACTAAACTGTACTAAAGAATACAGAAAGGATACTGACTGATGGCTGCAGAGAATGATCATGAAAACCTGTGACTCCTTCCAGAGTCTAAACACAGCCTGTGATTGGTCATTAAGTTCAAAGAATTCACATGAAACCAATCAAACAACCACCTGTTGGATAAACAATCTCCAGCCACATTCCAAAGCAGCAAACACAGGAGAAGCAAATGAGAAAACACTGTTTCCTTTTTTCTTTGAGGCTTCTCAACTTCCCAGGAGAAGAAATCCTGGGCAAAGGGATTTTTCCAGAAAATATGACAGTAACACCAATCCAGCAGGGAAAGCAGGACAGCAGCCTTGGGCACAGAGGGTCCTGGCCTGTGTCCTGTGTGCTCACACAGGCTTTGGAGGAGCTACAGATGAGCCCTGGCCATAAACATGTTTTATGGTATTTCTCCCTAAGCTGGACTGGAAGCGGATTAAGTTATGGAACAAGAATTTCTCTTTCAAAACTTGCTTTGCAGCTTCCAGATAGCTCTGTGTAACCTGGGGCTGCAGTGGCCTTCTGTGACTATTATTATTATTATCATATTGTTATCATATTATTGTGAGCACCTTTGATTGTGACAGCAAACTCAATTAGTTAATTATGGGTTCCTTGATAACCTTGAATTCTGTATGTGTCCTCATGACTTTTTATTCACAAACACATTTGAAGACTGTTTTGTGCTAGTGATCTGGAATAAGAGTCCTTTTTTCAACAACTACATGGGAGCTCTCTTGAAAGTTCTGACTTGAAGTTTTGCTGATGATTGCCTGTGTCAGTTGTGGATGTAAGACAAAAAATAAGCAGTTTGGGGAGCTAATGATCATGTAATTAATACTGAAGGGACTAGTAAGTAGGCCAGTTCTAAAATTCTGCTTGTTTAAAAGTAAAGAATTGGAGATAGATGTTTGTGTGGAGATACAGGTCTGTGTGTTAAATGGACTTCTATTTATAGACAGCAGGCAATGCACTTTGGTTTAATCACCAAAGTTCTGTGTCTCTGAGCTGCTCCTGGGCTGTCTTGACCAGGATTTTCCCAATCCTGCACAAATATTCAGTGACACTGCAATGCTCTTTACAGTAATCATTCCATCAGGGGACAGTTCTGTCTGGGGGAACATGTGCATTAAATCTGGTTCTAAATCTATCACTTGCACCTACGTGTCCTAGAAGTAGTTAGCTAGTTCAGGGAGTTAATTCCCAATTCCAGGATAAATTACCCAGCTCTCTTTAAGATAAATTCAGAGAAAAAATTCTAGGCATTTGTGGTATTTGTTGAGGAGAAGTTCTAAAATAATTGAAGGGCTTTTTACTAATGAGAAGTGTTTCACAAAAGTGTTTCAATTTCATTTTTATAAGGTTAGGAAATTTGTAATCCAAATTAAAGTGTCTGTTCCTCTGGGAAGCAGGAAGCTTGTTTCCCAAACGTGTTTATCTAAGGAAATCTACAGTTACTCTGTCATTACCTCGTGTTCATCTGCTATAAAATTACATATCCAAGTGTACCGTTTACCTCACTCCCACACAGCCCCGGAGGTACATTCGGAGCTATCCCGACTGTCGCGATGTAGGCAGGATTTACCAGGAGAGGGCACCAGACATCAGTGACAGCGCCCGTGTCCCTGCAGGGGCGGCCACCCCTCCTGGGCACCTCTGCAGGGGATGGCAGGGGCAGGGGATGGCAGGGGCAGGGATGGCCCTTCTTCCCCGGGATGGCAGGGCTGGGATGGCCCTTCTTCCCCGGGATGGCAGGGGCAGGGATGGCGGGGCAGGGGATGGCAGGGGCAGGGATGGCCCTTCTTCCCCGGGATGGCAGGGCTGGGATGGCAGGGGCAGGAGATGGCCCTTCTTCCCCGGGATGGCAGGGCTGGGATGGCCCTTCTTCCCCGGGATGGCAGGGCTGGGATGGCCCTTCTTCCCCGGGATGGCAGGGCTGGGATGGCCCTTCTTCCCCGGGATGGCAGGGCTGGGATGGCCCTTCTTCCCCGGGATGGCAGGGGCAGGGATGGCGGGGCAGGGGATGGCAGGGGCAGGGATGGCCCTTCTTCCCCGGGATGGCAGGGATGGGATGGCCCTTCTTCCCCAGGATGGCAGCTCTTGGTGCAGAGTGACCCTGCCTGTGCCCAGTGCTTGTGCATTTTATTAAAGCTGCCATAGCCGGGCTTTTGGGCACGGGGGTTTGTCTGTCTGGGGTTTTGGGAATGGGGTTTGTTTATGTGGGGGCTTTTGGGCGTGTGGGTTTGTTAATGTGGGATTTTGGGAATGGGGTTTGTCTGTGTGGGGCTTTTGGGTGTGTGGGTTTGTTAATGGGGGATTTTGGGCACGGGGGTTTGTCTCTGTGGGGTTTTGGGAATGGGGTTTGTTTGTGTGGGGGGTTTTGGGCGTGTGGGTTTGTTAATGTGGGATTTTGGGAATGGGGTTTGTCTGTGTGGGGCTTTTGGGCACGGGGTTTTGTCTCTGTGGGGTTTTGGGCGCGGGGGTTTGTCTCTGTGGGGGAATTTGGGAATGGGGTTTGTCTGTGTGGGGGGTTTTGGGAATGGGGTTTGTCTGTGTGGGGGGTTTTGGGAATGGGGTTTCTTTCTGTGGGGTTTTGGGAATGTAGGTTTGTCTGTGTGGGATTTTGGGCACGGGGTTTGTGCATGCAGGAATGATCCAAGTCTGAGCTCCCAAAGGAAGGTGAGGCAATCAGGAGCTGAGCTCTGGCTGCCCCGGGGCCCTGTGTCCTGTTCAGCCCCAGCCAGGCTGGGGCACAGCTGAGCTGGGAGATGCTGGGCAGCTGAGCCCTCCTCCCTGGGCCAGGGAAGGGTGACCCAGGATGTGTCCCCAGGGCCTGCCTGGGTGACATCCCTGCCAGTGCTCCCCCATCTTCCTCTCCCTGCTCTCTCCTGGGGCTGCTCGCTGTTGCTTTGCCTTAATTAAGTGGATGGGAGCTTGGTGGACTTTTCCTGTAATCCAGTCAATGGCTTTTTGAATAAAATAGAGAATCTCTTTAGAACCCTATGAATAATTAAACTGTAATTCTGATCCTCTGTTAATGGAAAATAAATGTCTACAGAGACATGTCACAGTGGAACCTTAATTATTGTACCTAGAGAATACTTACAGCTGACTTTTTTCCACACCTATAGAGAAACACATTAATAATATTTAGGCTGAAATACAGAATTTGACTGCCCCTAGTTTCCTCTAATTCTTTAGAATGAACTATTAGCTCCTATTATTGGCTACTCTTCCACCCTTCAGAAGCTTTAACTAACTGAAAGTATCAGGATTTCACAACATGGTTATCATCCCTTCCCTAATTTACTCTGATCCTGTGCCTTTATGGATTCTTTGACTCTCTTGACTTCACTGGGAATTGAGGATAGCCAGCTCTTCAAAGAGCTGGCCTCACAGTTAATTTGCATCCTGAAATTGGCATTTCTATTAAATTACAAAACAGGCTGTCTTGGTGAGACCTGTAAAAGTTCCTGCACCAAGAGCAGGGCTCTGCTTCTGCTGCAGGGCTGAGACCTGACTGCAGGAGCTGCTGTAAAAACACTTCTATGTAGACACTCTTACTCAGAGATTTCAAATTGTGAAACTGATTGCTAGCTACCAAAATCTCCTTTTGGACATGCTTTTCTTTTTCTAAACACAGTCTGAAATTCTCTTTTATCCAATATATTACCTTCTTCGTGACTTGGGGTGTGACCTGTGTCTAAGCTGCTTGCTTTGCTTCCTGCAGTAGGCACCTTTCAGGTGTCACTGAGGGGCCTGAGTATTCCAGAAGCTTCCAGAAACTGGTTAGTCATTCCCTTGGGGATGGATGAGGTCATCAGGTGCCTGAATCAAACTTCCACCATGTCAGACCAAGGCTGGGGAGCAGCCCAGTGGAGGCTGGTGAAGGCTGGCTTGGCTGGCATTCTCTTGTTCTCTCTGTTCTTGGGCAGGTGTGGGAATGTGAGAGCTGGCAGAAACCCTTACCTGAGCACCTGAGGGTGAGCTGGGACCAGCCTCTGGCCAGGCAGGAGCTTTCTGTGCCTGCAGAGCTCCACTCTCCTGTCCTCAGAGTAAGGCTGTCTTTTGTTGGGTGTTTTTACTGCTTCAAGTAGTGGCACAACATCTATTAATGTGTTTCTGTAAAGGTTTTTGTACCTGCAGGACTATTTTGATGGTCTTTGCTTTTGTCCAAGTTAGGTGAAGGAGTTTCAAGCTGTTGGATCATTATTCCCAAAACTAAGAGTGTGTATCAGGCTTAACTGTTATTCTGGAAAGCACCAAGCAGCTGAAAGGAAAACTTCACCCCACAAACTCTATTTTTGCCAGCTTGGGAGCCAAAGGCAATGCTGCCATGGCCCCAGCCCTTGCTGTGAGCATCCTTTTCAGTCTAAAACAGGATTGTGCACTTACCCTTCCATCCTGATATATTAAAGCTGTCTCTGTTTTCTGTCCTTAAACTAACAGGTGCCCCCTGACAGCTTCCCTGTCTTGTCCCCTCCCCAGCCTCTTCTGTGGTCTGGAATGTGTGCAGCAGCCTCAGCTAGCAAAGGCTGAGACCAGCACTCACCATGAGTCTTCTTGTGTGGAGCTAATAAAGTATTCCTGGCCACAAGTTGTGTGAAATACTGCAGAGCACCCGCAGGAGGGAATGAAGTTACCCCTCCTGAATTGTGGTTCTTCAATTAATCTTTACACTGGGCACATACATCAATAGCACACAGTTCATACAGGGTGACAACAATGCTGAGAAATGATAAGAAAATTAGGACTGAAGCTGGACTGAATTTTTATAAAGAGGCATAAAGCCAGGCATGAATATTTACTTGTTTTCTTTTGTATGGTGCCTGACCTTGGCCCAAGTTCTGAAAGTCTCCATGAGACCTGAGATGGTCTTGTCAAACCCAAACCTCAGCTTTTGCCAAAGAGTTTGAGAAGGATTTTTGTTCCCTGTCACCTGTCTCAATTTTCTGAAACAGCTCCTGGTTTCTTCCATAATATTTTTCTGTTTTATGTTAGCCACAAGTTCCTGAAGGCACCAAATGCTGACCCTGCCTCTGGTTCCAGTCTTCATCTGCAGGGCTGGAGCCCTGCAGGAGGTGCTGGTGTGGGGTGCTGCAGGCTCTGGGGGTCTCTGAGTGTAAAACCAGTGGTGAGGGAAGAACTGTGGCATTTCATCTTGACAGATCCAAGCCTAAAAAGCATGTCTGTGTCCAGCAAAGGCTTTACACTCCCTGCTCAGAGTGACACAATTAGGACTCTAATTTACCTGGCTGCTCTCCTTACTGCAGATATCAGGCAAGAGCCCTTTCTAGCCACTAAGGGTGAGGATGACAACTGGTCCTGCTGCTGCAGAGGGGACAGACAGCCCTGGTGACACCCTGAGGAGTCCTGAAGGATTCAGCCTCTCTCACAAGTGTGAGGGCTCTCCTGGATTTTGCTGCCCAGCCCCTGAGCTGCTGAAGGACTGGGGCACAGCTGTAGCTGGGTTTGCTGTGCTCAGTAAGCTTTGTCTTGATTTTTGGGCAGGTTTTAACCTGGAGTACTCCAGGTAATTGCCAGCTGCCACCTCAGGGTGAGGATGGCATTGTGCTGAGCAGCTGGGAGGAAGGTGAATAGGCAGGAGTGCCTTCCCTGTGTGTGGTTCCAGCTTGTCTAGCATCACCTCACCTGCTCAGCTCTGGTGCTGCTTTAGAGAGCACAGGTTTAGGAGGGGTTCATTACCCACCCCTCAGCCTTCTTGCACCAGCAGAGCCCGGTGTGATGAGAGAGCTTGGCAGGTGAACAGCAGAGCACAGAGGCAGCAATCAGAATAGCTGTGACCTGAACTGCAAGGGCTCCTGCTCCAGTGCCAGTGCAGTCCCAGTCACACTGTGCCTTCTGCATGTTGGCTTTGGAAGAAGATGTGTAGCTCATTGGGGTTTGTCTGTCCTTTTCAATAAACTTTCTGTGCTTTCAGGCTTTGTGGCAGCATTCATTCCTCACTGACTTCAAGGAAGCCTCCCTGTAAAATGGCCAGATGTTGTCTGATGATCCAGACTACCTATGTAACTCCCACATGTTTTCTTCCAGCCTGGTTGCTTATTACTCTTCCTTCTCCTGGGCTAATAATGCCACTTTAATGCCCATATTAATCTTTTTTTCTCTGCAAGTGTCACTGTTCCCTGTGAAATGCTCCGTGAAATGCTCCATGAAGTCCTTCCTTTCACCATCACAATCCTTTCTCGAGCACTTGTTTGTTGCCAGTAGTGCTGAGTCCATGCTCCCCCTTTATGCACAGGGATGGCCCTGGGTCAAACCATGCCAGTGTCAGTGAGGAGCACCAGAAGTGCCTCTCCTGCTCTGGGCTGTTCCTAGGGCTGCATTCCCACTGGAGGCTCCCTCTCAGTGGGCACAGCAGGAGCTCTGTGTCCCTTGGGAGTGTGCTGTGGCACTGCTGCTGTGCTGCCTGGGGCACCCAGCCCTGGGAGGAGAGAGCCACTGACCTCAGTGCATTGTGTCACTGGGGTGCAGCTGCAGAGCAGGAGCACTCCTGCTGCATGGTTTGCTATCAAAATCTCTGGTTTTGACACCAGGAGCTTGTTTGAAACTGGAGGTTTGGAGAGAGTGGGGAAAATGTGGGGAATGGTTGGTGAAAAGAGAAGGTTGTAAAGCTGGTGGTTGAATTATCTCATGGTGCTTTGTGGGCACTTGAGAACGTTCTCTTTACTGCAAGCTACCAGGGAAAGCTGTGACTGAGCTAAATCAGTGTCCCTGAACACTGTCCTGGTAAGCCAGGGCCAGTTTTGCCTTCTCTGCCTGTGATTGACCCAGGGCTGCTCTGTGCCTGGAGAGCTCTTCCCTGTGGGAATCCATAAACTCAGAGTTTTGGGAAAGCTGCAAAAGGCCTCAGAAACAGAAGAACTGTGATTAGAGCTCAGCAGTAGCCATGAGATTGGTCAGCAGGAAAATGATGTAAAAAGTAGAAAAGTAAGGACAAATAGAACAATGGTCTGGGTATTAATGCTTGGCTAGAATAACTCCCTGAGCTGCAGAAAAGTTTATCTAGTAAGATATTAGGGAGTTCTGAGCTTAATAATGGAGCTGTGTGCATTGTGTTTGAAGGCTCACAAGCAGGTATTGTATTGGAAATAAGCAAGCATTGTTTAACCAAAGGTACCTGTGCTTACAGTGGTTGGATGGAACTGCTGTCAGTGTGCTTTGGCTTTGTGAGATTGGTCAGAAAACTTTTAAAGTGAGTTGTAACATTGAGTTCTTGGTCTGCTGCCTGGGATGGGAGCTGCTGGCATCTTCCCATTGCCATAGCCATGGAATGAGGCTGATGTTGGAAAATAGAACAGCTCAAGGCACGTTCCCAGCAGTCCTGTCCTGCTTGTGATTTGTACAGAGCCCCCAGCCAGCAATATTCCCCTGTGTTAGTGCAGGGTGAGTTACTGGGCAGCCACCACCCAGGGACAGCTGCTGAAGGCAGGGCTGTACTGAGGGGCAACTGGGGCTATTTTCAGATAAATATTGTCTGCACTGTCACTTTTGTCCTTGAGAGCTGACTGAGAAACCAATTTTTCTGCAGTTGGTTGAAAATCACATTGCATCAAACAAATAAATGTTCTGTGCTTATTGCTGTCCTGGGGGGAGGGAAGTCAATTTGGCAGCACTAAAATAAACGTGGGCTACTCTGACCAACCTGGCATGAAACAAGAGCTCCCCCAGGTCTGGGTGTGTCACCTGGAGCCCTGCAGGTGCTGGCACTCGAGGTGGGGATGGACAGGCTGAAGCTGAGCTCTGTGCTCATCCAAAGGCAGATTCCAGGTCCTGCCCAGGGCAGGCAGCTCTGCCAGCCCAGTTCAGAAGGCAGGCTGTCTGCAGCCTTGCTGGAGGAGTATTTTAAGTATGTTGCCCTTGGTTTTAGTTTCATGGATAATTTTAGCAAGCATATGCCTGGGTCTCTAATTTCCAAATTACTGCTGCTGTTCCATGTGTCAGATGGTTCTGTTCTTTCGTGACAAAGTTTTCTCATCATCACCAGTGACACTCAATCCTTTTGCTCCACTGTTGCTACTTTTAGTTCCTTGGGGAGCTGCAGAGCTTGCTGTGCTGGCTGATGTGCCCGTGCTGGGGGAGGCAGTGGGAGCAGAGGCACTTTTGGGTCTCTTTTGTTATGGCATGGCAACATCCATACTCTAGCACAGGATCCTGAAGGAATGGTGTGGTGTTTGCTGGGTCCCCAGGAGGAAGGAGGAATTGAGAATCTGACTCCATGTTCTCAGAAGGCTAATTTATTATTTTATGATATTATATTAAAGAATAATATACTAAAGAATAGAGAAAGGATACTTACAGAAGGCTTAACAAGATACTGATGAAAAACTTGACTCTCCAGAGTCCTGGCACAGCTGGCTGTGATTGGTCATTAAGTAAAAACAACTCACATGAAACCAACCAAACAATCACCTGCTGGATAAACAATCTCCAACCACATTCCAAAGCAGCAAAACACAGGGGAAGCAAATCAGATAATTATTGTTTTCATTTTTCTCTGCCACTTCTCAGCTTCTCAGGAGAAGAATCCTGGGCAAGGGGATTTTTCAGAAAATATGACAGTAACAGGGGTGGGAGCATCAGCAGTGTTGAGTTCAAACTCAAAGTGTGCAAGTGTATTTTTTAGATGCCTGGTGGACAAATGCAGCCTGACATTTTGGTGTCCTTTAGTTGCTCACAATCCTTGTGCAGATGTTGTTAATTTGAGTTCATCTGTCTCCCCTTCAGCCACACTTTCATCTTAGTGCTGACACCACCTCTGTTTCCATAGCAACTGGAACATCTGTGTGTGTGTGTGGACAGCCCAGCTGCACCCAGGTGACAGCCTGGGCCTGCTGGGAAGCTCTGCTTCCACTGGTTTGTGCTGCAGGGCTTTAAAGGAGATTATTTGCACAGTCAGAGATGGAGCTGCACCTTCAGGTGAAGTGTTCCACTGCCCCTTCCTGTAGACCTCACCAGGCTGTAAAGACTGTGCTCTAAAACTTTCCAGTTTGCATATCTGCATCCAACCAGAGGGGTTTGGGAAGCTTTGGGGAGAATGGCACCAGTATTTCTATTTTGTTTATTTGATAAAGTTTTCTTTAGAAAGATTTAAGACTACTGGGCTGTGGGCTAAGCTTTCCAGTGCAGAATGTTTTGGTTTAATGGGATGGCCTCTGCTTCTGTGGGGAAGTGTGGGATCTGCTGGGTCCCCAGGACGAAGGAGGAATTGATGAATCTGACTCAATAATTTATTATTTTATGTACTTATATTAAAACTATACTGAAGAAAGGATAAAGGATACATCAGAAGGCTTCACAAGAATGATCATGAAAAACCCATGACTGACTCCTCAGAGTCTGACACAGCTGGCTGAGATTGGTCATTAATAAAAAACAATTCACACAAAACCAATCAAACGTGCACATGGTGAATAAACAATTTACATGAAACCAATCAAACGTGCATCTGGTGGATAAACAATCTCCAGCCATATTCCAAAGCAGCAAACACAGGGAGAAGCAAACGAGATAATATTGGTTTTACTCTCATCTTCCCAGAGGAAATCCTGGTGAAGGGATTTTTCAGAAAATGTGACAGTGACAGGGAAGAGCCATCCAAACATAACCAAGTGAGAGGTCTCAAGATGCTTTCCAGCCTTGCAGACTGAAATTATTTGGTTTGGTAGCTGCTTCCCAGCTCATCCTGACAATGCCTGGGCTTGGCCCCTAGGGTACATAGCCATTTCCCCAGAGATGTGATTTTCCACACCCTTTTCTGTGGCTGTGTGACACCCTGCAACTAGAGCACGACCGTGGCTGGTCTGCAGAAAGGATAAATCTAACTGGAGAGATGGGAAAAGAAGACTAGGAGTGAAAAGTCTCAAGAGCTGGACATGGAAGAGTGGCTGACTTTAAGCCGGGCAGGCCTGTGAAACCACCCAAAAGCAGATGGAATGGTGAGGTCTCAGAGGAGGAGGAGGTGTGCTGAGGTGGATGAAGGTTACCTCGTGAGCTTCTCGTGCCCCTGGAGTGCAGGGTTAGGGGATGCCATTTCCTGAGTGCTCACCCTGCCCTGGCTGTGCCTGGGGACTGGCTGCACCTTCTGCCACCAGAACACTTCACCCTGAGCCTGTGTGAGCTAAGGGGGTGCAGGAGCAGCTGGGAACTGCAGGGAGAAGGGGTGAGATGTATGGAAGGGGAGTTGGAGCCTTGCCTCTGACCTGTGCCCACCTGGCTTGCTGTGGAAGTGAGTCAGCACCATCTGGAATTTGCATGTCCATCACTTCCAGTCAGTTCTGCTCAGTGCCCAGAGTCCTGGGCTGCCCTTAAGCCAGTTTTGACTGCAAATTGTTCTGTGCCAAGAACCAAATATCACTTCAAGATTCTGAAAGTTGCTGCTAGCTGGCTGAGATGGAGGCCTGGAGTGCATTACCTTAGGTGCAGAGTCTGTTTTGTATAGCCAGTAAAAGCACCTCATCTCCCTGTTTTACTGTGAGAATAATTTGTTTGAAGTGCTGGGATGCCAGAGCCGAGCACTGCAAGAAGCCATAAATGAATATTTTTTCTTTAGTGCATGCTTTGAGCAGTGTGCAGAGAAGAGAAGCAGAAGGGTAAGTGCTGGTCACAGGAGATGAAATGAAATATTGTCTTTTTTTTTTTTGTCTTGGATAAGATGGGGAACTTCTGGAGAGAAATAAGATGTGATCATGTAATTAGACTGTATCATCATACAGGCTTTTCAGGAAGCAACACAAAAGCTCAGCTGAGCTCTGAACTATTGAACACCTGGCTTTGCAGCCTTGCTGAAGTGGTTTTAATATAGATAGGTGTGGTATGATACCTCAGACTGAAATAGCTCTAGTTGCTGGGATTGACCTTTTCATTACTTGTTCAGCATCCCAGCACCAGTTAAATGTGTTACTTCTATAAAAAGATTAAATAGAGTGAAGAAGCAATTTCCAGAAGGATTTTAAGTGCTCGTTGATAGGGACTTCAGCACTTCTGAAAAATACTTTTCTCCTTTCTGCAAATACCATGGTGGGATGTTTTTGCATTATGGAATGATTAGGGCTGTTAATTGCAGTAACCCTCACTGCCCTCATTTAAGAACCTGTTGTAAGCCCACACTCATGCCAAAGTTTGCTGGAAACTTCTTTCATTTAATACCTTGTGGTCAGGTATGTGAAAAAAGCTGTGGAATGAGGGGTGTCCCAGCATGGCTGTGCTGTTCAGCTGTGCTTCAGAAGAGGGTTTGTGGGTTTCTGGGTATCAGCACAGAGGTGGACTGTGCTGAAAAAGAAGATGAGTTCTTATTCCCATGGAAAATGGTCCCCATTAGCGGCCACTCGCCCTGGCCGACAGGGCGGTGCCAAGCTGGAAATTGGCAAACTTTGCTGGATTTCTCCAAAACGAAAGCTGCCAGCAATGAGGACCATGCAAGTCCTTAGAGCCCCAAAGGCCACCTTTAATCTGACACCCAGACCCTGGGAAATGACTTCTTTTTCCCATGGAAAAGTGCCTCCCTTTGCGTCCACTCGCACTGACAGACCGTGAGGTGCCAAGTGAGACATTGTCAAGCTTTGCTGGATTTCTCCAAAACTAAAGCTGCCAGCGACCAAGGGAGGGGTGTCCCAGCATGGCTGTGCTGTTCAGCTGTGCTTTGGAAGAGGGTTTGTGGATGTTTTGTTGCTGAGCACTCTGCCTGTGTACCAGTCATGGGTGCTGCAGGAATTTTCTGAGCTGGGCTGAGCTGGGGACACGGGGTCACAGCAAGGTCTGGTGCACGATGCACAGCAATGGGTCCCTTCCTGGGGAAGAAAAGCCTGGCAGCTGGTGATTGCATCTCTAGGACCAGTCCTTAGGGAAGGAAATGTTGGATTCATTGGGTCCTTCCTTGAATAGTCTGGGGCTGTGAAAACCAAAAAGCTTGAAAGAAGATTGTTTCAAGATGAAGTTTCCACTTTTGTTCTTTAAAGTATATTGAAAGTAGGTTTTAAAAATGTCTGGTGCCTTCATGTGTGTAGTATGATCCTTCTCATCATTACAGGGGAAAGCTTTTCAAAGAAATAATGTGAGATGACAGTATTTTAATTGCAGGGAGCTCATTGTTCTCATTGTTTTCACTTGTTCCCTTTGAAATTCTGTGTTACAGTCTGATGCAGGTCTCATTCTCATTATGTGCCCACCATTTCCAGAGGTCCCACTCTTCCCACACCTTGATATCTCACTGCTGTTCTTGAGCCAGTATCAGCACCCTGAAATACCCAGGAATGGGACAAGTCACATCACCTACTCTTTAGTGCTCAATGACAACATCCCTCTGGGTTATTCCCAGTTTGCTGTGTTCTCCAAGTTCTCCAAACTGCTGCTGTGTTGCCTTGAAATAATTGTCTGATTGTAGATGAGGTTACACTGGTGGAGGTCAGGGGGAATTTTGTGAAAGTCGGGAATGCAAAGTTATGACAAGTGGAGAGGCCTGGCACAGTCTCACAGTGTTTTATACCTGCAAGAGGTGCACTGGGTTTAGTCTGTGGCTGAGGCTTGGCACTGCTTGGTTAGCTGTTGGACTTGTTGACCTTAAAGGTCTTTTCCAAATAATTCCAATAGAATTATTTTCTAAATAATTCTATGATTCTGCCGGAGGGAGGACAACAGAACCCAGCCAATGAACCTCTCTCTTGTTGTGCAGGCTTGCAGTTCTCTAGGTCCTAGGTTTGTGATAACAGATTTACTACACAAAGAAGTTGATCTGTTTGCAATTCCTTCTTAATTTGGGTTTGCTAAGACTCTCTTGTATAAGCTCATCCTGGCTTTATGTGGCTATAAATAATGCTTGGCATTGGAGCTGGCACAGGAAGGACATTGCAGCAGGAAAGATGTCACATTGGCTTTTCTGCCAAGACGTGATTTTTAGGAAAAACAGCAGGAACAGAACATTCAGTGGCCCTTAACTGTGACTTGAGAAAGTGCAGATGTTGGGAAGAGCTTTTGGAGGAATGTTTTTGTAATAGTTCTGCACAGCATGAGCTGCATCTGAACTACTGAAAACTTTGAGCTTTTGTAATCTGGACTCAGTTCTTCATCCTTTACTGCCACCAGTCAGATTTTTATGCCAGTCTGGCACATTTGAAAGCCTTTCAGACTTGCATTTGGTCTGACCCCCAAACCTGAGTGCTGTGTGCCCAGATAAGCCCCAAACACCTCACAAAGCTGGCTTGTCCTCTTCTGTCCACCAGCTGTGAAACCTGGGAATGGAGAAGGACAGGGGAGCCCTCACCCCCTGGTTTCTGTTCCCAGGGTGAAAATGCTGCCAAGGGCTTCCTTTGCATGTGGTTCAGAGGTTTCTCCCAGCTGGGGCTCTGGGGGCTCACAGTATTTACAGCTGATGAGGTCTGCAAGAAGGGGCAGTGGACTTTACCTGAAGGTGCAGCTCCCTCTCTGACAGTGCAAACAATCTCCTTTAAAGCCCTACAGCACACCCACAGTCTGGGGTTCCCCTTGGAATCCTGGATTTCCAGGGGGAGTAGGGCTGCTGTCAGAGCAGCTATCCCATCCTCCCTCCTGCAGTGCCCAGGTGAGGCTGCTGTGGCTGGCAGGGTCACCTGGGCCACCCCTGGAGCTCGGTGGCAGGCAGGGCTGGGAGGGTGCCCAGGTGACAAACCAGCACAAAGCCCTCAAAGCTCAGTGTCCCCTCCTCAGCTCCCAGATCTCCCCAGCAAGGCTGACATGGAACAGGGAGAGGGTGAGTTTCTAAAGCCTAGCAGGAATGTGTGATACCGTAGATGAGAGTTGGGGCTCACAGGCTTCAGCATTTACTGGCTCAGAATGTTGCTGGCTGTTTGAGAGAAATTATGTAGGTCACTGAAAACACCATTTTTTGTGCTTGTTTGCTACTAATATTTGAAGTTCTGGAATTAAAACCAAAATTTTTCCTAGTTTTGAAATTGTCTGTGTGGTGTGCAGCTGACCACCTGGAGAGCAGAAATTCAGGGCATCAACAGAAAGAGGGGTTTCTTTTTTCCAGAGTGATGAATATTTACCAGTCAGCACATCTGACAGGCTTTTAGTAGTAAATATCACTCGAAACCAACTGCTGGAATCCCTGACTGTAATAACAGAAGGGAATGAATGGAAAAGGGAATTCACATTCCAAATCCTTCCAGAGTAAGTTATTAAAAATAACAAATTCAGAGTAGGACTAGGAACAGGCTTATCAGCACCTGGAGAATGATGAATTTCATGATTGCTAAAAGCTGTTTGTGCTGTTTTAAGTCATGTTAGTGTCTGGCACATGCTGACCTTGGAAGTGGCCAGTAATCCCAATAAATATTGGGAGGAAGCTGACTCAGTTCCTTGGGTGTAAAAACCTGGGAATGTCAGCCCTGAACAGTTTTGACAGCTATCACATGCTGCCTTCTCTGGCTTTACTCCCCACTGCCTTATTTTTCTTCCTTCTGTCAGCCTCATGTGGACATTTATGTGCAGAAATGGTAACAGATAATTTCTGTGGTGTTCCAATGGAATAGCTACAGATCTTATTGGAGACAGGCAAATCCTGTCTGAAGGAGTGGCTGGGAGACAGTTCTTGAGCTCAGCCCTGGGCTCAGACTTGGAGTAATCTGGAGGCAGAGTGTTTAATCTGTCTGTTCCCCACCTATAAGCTCAGGCTAATAAAGCCTCCTCCAGACACACAGGGTGAGGGATCTGGGGGCCTTGGTTTTAGCTGGGAAAGCCCCTGAGCTGCAGGAAAAGTTGCAAGACAGGATTAACAGGGGAGCACACTGCTTCTCCAAGAGACATTGACAGGTCAAAGCCATTTTGGGGGGCAGAGGAATGAAGGCAAGAGCAAATGCACTCATATCATCTCCTTTTTTAGCTCTAGTCAGTTTGGCATCAACTCTGTCTGCTTCACCTTTGCAGCTGGGGGATCCTGCTTGAGCTGAGTCCCACTGGTTCATCACAGAGGAGTTCTTTGGAGCTGCTCCTGTGTCAGGGTGGTTGCACTGCAGAGCATCCAGCTGAGACAGCTTCAGGGACCAGAAAAAGTGTGGGAATAACCACATTAATGCCTGCATCTGGTCTTGACCAGGACATGCTCTGGTTACTGTTCAGCATCCTGCAGCTACAGCACTTCATTAAGCTGCAGCCAAGCTGGCCCATGCCTCAGGATGTCAGATGTGCAATTTCAGGTTTGGGAATTATGTACCTAAAAATCTCAATTTTAGGCTGTGGCTTCCTGCACAGCCTGGAAGTGCAGCAGAGAGGAAGGAGTTCTGCCCCAGGGCTCTTGCCTGCTATACTAGCTGTGTTTCCTGTAGGACAGAGATGCAGAATATGATCATGCATTTCTATTTTGATCATGCTAAAGACCCACATGCTTAATGTTTTTGTATTTGGTGCTGTATAAATGTATTGAAAGCAATGACCTCAAAGTTAAAATGAGAATAAAACAGGCAATGAAACAAAAATTAGGTGCTAGGGAAAAAAATCCAGGAAATATTCTTACTTTGATGAGATCAGTAGACTGCAGTAAATGACACAGGTTTCCAACCTCGTCCCCTTAAAAACAGCCTGCTCCCCCTAGCAAAACAGGAACAAGTGTTTGATCAATAATCTCATGCTGCTGTGGATTAGGCATGTCTGCACTGCCAGAGATTGAACAATTTCTGTTTACCCAAGCCAGCTTTAAGTGAGCTCCTTTGGAGGCCACGGCCAAGCAGCGAGGACAGGCAGATGGCTCTGGGCTCCTGGGGAGAAATGTGGGGTTTGTGGGGTTTGTGGGGTGAGCCCCGTGGGGTTTGTGGGGTTTGTGGGGTGAGCCCTGTGCTGCTGAGAGTGCAGCACACAGAACCAGCCCTGCTCTCTGCCCCTGCCCAAAGGACCACCTGGCCCATCCCACCTGGGCTGTTGCTGCAGCAGCCTTGGGCCACAGATCTTCTCCTGAGACAGCCAAGGAGGCAAAGACAATCAGAGAGAAAATCTGGGCCCTGCAAAAGCTGAGGGGGAAGGTGAAAAGCACTGTGGTGAGTTGGTGAGCTGGAAAAGCTGGCTTGAACCTTCCTTGATGCTGTGTGGGGTCACTGTCAGTGTTTGCAAAGGGACACAGCAGCCCTGAGGCTTCCCTGGGGGAACCAGAACACTTCCTCTGAACACTTCCTTGCACTGGAAAATCTGGGAGATCAGGCACTGCTACCAGCTGAGGTTTTCTGAGTGGTGCTTGCTTGTGGAATTTAACAGCAAGACTACTCCCAGTTAAGAGAAAAGTGTCTGTGAGAATCACTTGAATCCTCACACCCTTAGTTCTCAGATTGTCTGTGCTTCCTTTGTAGCAATTGACACTCATTGTGTCACAAGTGCAAATTGCCCCAGCATGTTTTCTGCAGTTTGATGTAATGAGGAAAGAATTCAGATAGCATCAATACCTCATCCTTTTCCACTGACTGTTAGTGGGAACCAACAAAATCAGACACAGCTTTTCTGTATTAAGTGTACAAACAATCCATGGGATCAAAACTGCTGACTTCAGGGGTGTCAGATTTCATGATTGAGTTCATGTTTCTGGGGCAAAAAGCAAACGGGGTTGGGCATTTTGTGTTCTTAAGGGGCATTGAAAGGGAGGCTGAGCCTTTGTGGGAATCCCTTCTGTGCTGCTCTCTGCTCCCAGCTCTCCTGGGGAAAAGGTGCTGGGAAGGGAAACCTCTCCCAGTACAGCAAACTGCTGAGCTGCCAAGAGCTACGGCAGAAACCAAGCTTTCATTGGGTGCCAGCGCTGTGCAATACTGGCAGGAGGCACGAGATGGGGCTCTTTTAGCCCAATCGGCCCCAATTCCGCATCCCCGGACGGGGCAGCGCCGTACCCGGGAGGATGCTCTCGGCTGCCGGGGCTGTGTCCCTGCTCTCCAGCGCTGCTCTGAGCTGGCACAGCTCTGACTGAGCCTTTCTGTGCAAACCCAGGGCACTGGGAATATTCCTCTGTCTGCTCTGGGGTGCCCTGACCCCCAGGGCAGCTCTGACTCTGACCCTCATCCATGGAGAAAGTTCCCCAGACTCCAAGATAGACTGGAACCCACCAAAGTGTGCAATAGATGATAGAGAGCAGTGTGGGTGTGTCACTGGGTGAGAAATTGAGGGTGTGGGATTTTTAGGATGTTGTGGATGGAAGCAAGATGGAGGCACAGGGTGCTGTCCTGGGTTTCTTCTTCATGCTGCTTCTTCCTCCTTCTCCATGGGTTTGGGTGGCATTTTGTAATTGGGCAGAGAAGTCTGCACTGGGGGCTCTGTGGGATCAGTGATTGGGGTAAAAGGGAAAATAATCCAGGTGTCAGCTCTTCATGGGATAGTTCAGTCTTAAAAGCCCTTGTGCCAAGAGATTGTTGGGCATTTTGTGCCTTCTAATGAAAAGGTGCTGCACTCCCAGCAGTGAGACTGTTTTACTGATAAGAAATAATAAACACCTGAGCTCCAACATGAACCCACTGTCTGGAGTGCCTTCAGTCCTGACCCAGAGAAACCCAGAGCTGGGACCCCCCCACCTTTCCCCCAGGCAGGAGCCCAGAGCAGTGTCTGTAAGCTGCAGAAAGGGTTTTATTGTCTCCCACTGCCCCTCTGCACAGGGAGCCTTGGGGCACAGATTTCACCCTCAGCACTGTGCCCCGGAATTCCTGAATCTTGGAATTCTCAAAATTCCCAAATCCTAGAATTCCCCAGCCCAAATAGTCCCAAATCCTGAAATTCCCAAAATTCCCCAATCCCGGAATTCCCAAATCCCAAAAAATCGGGATCCCAAAGATTCCCAGGAATTCCCAAATCCCAAAAATTCCCAATCCCCAAATTCCCAATTATTCCCAGAATTCCCCATCCCAACTATTCCTGGAATTCCCAAATCCTGGAATTCCTGAATCCCAAATTTCTCCAATCCCAGAATTCCCCAGCCCAAATATTCCCAAAATCCCTGAATCCCAGAATTCCCAAATCCCGGAAATCAGGATCTCAAATGTTCCTGGGAATCCCCAAGTCCTGGAATTCCCTAACCCCAGAATTTCCCAATTTTGAAATTCACAAACTTCCCAAATCCCAGAATTCCTGATCCCACATATTCCCAGGAATTCGTAGGGCAGGTGAGTTTCCCTGGGGGAAGTCTTCTGGTTCGTTTGGCAGATTTGTGTCCCCACAGCCAGGAAGGGTTAAGAGCACATTCAGCTGGTGTTCAGCATCTCTGAAGTGTCATTTCTTCTCTTTGCCATGTATCAAATGCAGCTTTAAACAAATCCTCGTTCTTCCAGGCCGTGTGTTCTTCGATGCAAACAAGCTGAACTTTCTCCCCAGGTACTGTGAGCCTCTAAAAAAAGGCTGAAATGAGAGATTCCTGTGACCTGAAACACCTAATTGAGGCTCTGTGGGACTCTGCCAGCCAATAATCTCATTGCTCCAGAGCTCAGAAATAATTTTTTTTTTAACTTGCATTAAAATAGCAGATGTTAAAAATATGCAGTGAGTGAGAGGGAAAGCTGCCCTCCCCCTTCCCAGAGGCACAGGATAACAGATAGCATTAACACCACATCTGAGCCCGTGCCTTTGTGCAGCTGAACATCTCGTGGTATCTGGACTAAGTGATGATAAAGAAACCAAATTGAATGTGGCTTGGAAGATTTTGTCTGCATCTGTAATTCATCTCCTGATTCCTTTTTTGCTGTGAGGGAGAGGCACAGGGAGTGCTGTAACAAGCACCAGGCGCTGCAGGTTGGATTTAGCCCTAACGTGGACCCTCTGTGGGCAGAGGGGTTGCACACTGACAGTGTCCCAGGTCCCTGTTACATGCAGATTAACAGCTAATTATGCTAATTGCATTCCCAGTTGAAGTTCAGAATGGGTCAGTGCTGTTTGTTACTAAATATCAGCTCATTGACACAAACAAGTGTGAGATCTGTGAGGCACCTGCAGCGATTTTTTTAGAGGATGCTCTGAAATTGCTTCCCCTTGATGGATCCTGCTCCTTGCCTTGCTCAAGGAATGAGCTCACACAGAGTTTACTGCAGGAACTGTAGATGTTCAGATATCAGCAGTGCTGCTGGGTATGTGTGTGTGTGTGTGTAAACAACTCCTCCAAACTATAGTGCCTCCAAAATAAGTTGGGGTGACCTTGTAGCTTTGGGTTGTTTTGAAGTGTGGTCATGAACCCCTATGAGTTGGGCAGCCACAACTTGTCCTTTGTGTATAAAACACAGAAGAGGAGGACAAGGCTGTCTCTAAAACTCTTGGAATGCAAAATGCTGTATGGAAGGGAGGTTTGGGTGAGAGGAAATGCTGGATTGAAAACAGGAGGAGACTCTGGAAACTGGATAACTTGCTGTCTTGGTTTACAGCTTGGGACATGGGAATTCCAGGCTTCTGTCATGGGCATGAGTCATGCTGAAGTATGTGTGGTTACAGCAGGAAAAAGATGCAGATGGCTGCAGAAAAGAATGTTTATACAATGCTCACTTAAAAATGTGTTCTTTCCAGTCGTTCCATTGCTCAGTGCATGTGGGCTGAGAACCTGAACATTCTTCAGGGTTTCCTCACAGATATGAGCTGATGGCTCCAGATGAACCCAGGCTCTCTGGGGTTTTTGCAGTTGGCTGCTCCTATAAGAAGCTGGAGCACTGCACTTCTGGAGAGACCACAGGGAAGAGCAGATTCCTGTTGTGCCACTCCAGCCATGCCAATGGAAATGAAGGGAAAATCCTTCCTGGGGTTCACTGTAGTGCACTTTAGGACGTGGGATGTGGCAAAAATATGGATGTGCTGCCAGCTGTATGCCAGTGCACCAGAGCACTTCTGTCCTGTAGTACCCAGAAACTTCCTGAAACAAGTTATTACTGTGTGTTTGGGATAGTGGGTAGGGTTACCCCAGTAACCCAGAAGTGCAGCATCTTCATTGCACTAATCTGCTTTCCCTCTTAAAACATTAATAAATGAAATATTGAGTTTTTATAACCTGAAGCACTAGATGCTTTCTGGAGCTCCCCTCTGACTTAGTTGCACTGTCAGGGGTAAAATTTCTATCTGTAGTAGAAATCTTCCTAAGAAGCCTATTTTAATCATTCTTTGCCAAGTACAAGCACATTTATCCACAGCTGCTATGATAGCTCCTAAATGAAAGTAAAACTGACACATTTGTGCTGGAAATCTGGGCTGCTCTTGTTGGAGGCATGCTAGGGATCAGATGTGGAACAGCTGCTTGGTTTATGGGTTTTTCTGAAGGTGGCTTTTCAGTGAAGTGATGCACAGTTCATCTTTCAGGGTCACTCTGTCACTGCAGAGCTGAAGGATCTCCACTGCAGGAGGAGAGTCCATCTCTGAGCTGAGGGAGGGCAAGGCAGGAACAAAGGCAGTGCATGCAAGTGCAGGTTGTTCCTAGAAGCTGTATTCAGGTTGGGTTAGTAAGTGATTAGTTTTCAAATGTAAATGATTTTCCCTCTCTAGAAAAGAGCAGGGTATTGTCTGTGGGGTTTGGCTGTGGTCACTGAGGAGTCCAGAGCCTGAACAGCACAAAGCCTGTGTCCCATGAGCAAAACCTGCTTGGGCAGGGGATTGGGTTCTTTGGATTTCACAAAGAATGTGAAATGAGAATGAGAGGCCTTATGGATTGCCCCTTTGTGGTAGGGTACAGTCCTGATGGACTGGCACTAGTAAAATCCCAGGACAGCTAATTCTGAGCTTAGCTAAACCTGTCTTTTAGTATGAAGAGTGGTAGTGACCTCCAATTCCCTTTTGGGATGCTGATGTAGATCTGTTCTGATCTCAGAACCATGTAAACCTGAGAAAGTTAAAGATTGTGTTGCAGTAGCCTTTAAAATGAGGAAGAAGACAATTCATGTTCATGTGCTGAAAAATGGTTGTCAAACATGAACTATGTTACCAGTTGCTGCCTTTTGGTCTGGTAACCATTGGAATTATTCACAGACACCCAACCTGGCACAAAGTACTGCTTCTTTTTACAGAGAAAAATTCTCCTACTTGTTCCTGTAGAGTGTAAAATATTTAAAATTGCATTTCCTTATCGTGTTATATTTAGACTGTAGGGAGAGAAGTTATTTCAGTCCTTTAGGATTCTGGTTGTACAGAAAGCTGTAGTTGTGAAGTGAATTGTATGCAAAAAAGATCCTGTGAATGTGACAGGTAAATGACAATTCTTGAGTACTTGGGTCAAGAAATGAGAATATTCTGGTTTTCAAAGTGGCAGTTCTCTGCATGGTGGTTCATAGATCAAGGCTGCCCTGGGATGGGTCTGCTGTGCTGTAATTAGGACTGGAACAGAAGGGCTGCTCAATAAAGAAGGTAATTTAGGTATCTCAGACAAAAGGTGGGAGGAAAGAAGCAAAATAACCCTGTTTTGCAAATAAGCTCTGAAATTGAGCAAGGACTCCCAAGCATACCAAGCAGGATCAGAGCCACGTTCCCTCCTCCCTGAGCAGTGCTGCAGCCACATTTCAGTCTCATCTCTTAGGGCTGTTTCCAGATGAGCCCCTTGAGGGAAGCTCTCTCTGTGGCTTTAGCATGAAATAAGAATAAATTTAGTGAATGATATGGAGCTGGGTTTTTTTTATTTTTGTTTTGTTTTGTTTTTTTTTTAATCTGCACTTAGCAACTTAGTTTTTGCTCCTGTAACTCTTCCCTGATAAACTGTAGGGAATGATTTAGAAACTGGACTACCACTTCTGTACCAATGGCAATAAATCTCATATGTAGCTTCCAAAATACACCTTCAAGGGCAATAAAGCCACCCTGATGCTAAAGCCTATTACCCCAGTGTACCAGGACAGGTTCCAGGCCAGGAATTAATTGTTTAAAATCACTGACAATTTGTCCAGGCTCAAGTCCCTTTGTGAAGCCTCCTGCTGAGTGGTGAGGGTATGGAGCACGTGTTCCTCCACCTGTTTAGGGGACTTGGAAATCACCAGAGGGATTGGAACAGACATGTCAGGCTTGATACCTGAGAGATTTACTGGGGCTGAGCATTTCCTTTGTTTTTTTTCTAATCCCAAAGTGAGTCTTAGTGCTGGTCAGTGAGACTGAAGAGCCTCGATCTGTTGAGCTTTGGCTGTCTTAGGCTGTGTGTGTGTAACACAAAATACAGCCCTGGGTGAGCCCTGAGGAGGCTCCAACTGCTGTTTGTAATGCCACATGTGAAGAATTAGTAACAACAGTTAATCAGGAAAAACAATCTTAACAAATGAGGAAGTTTCAGTCTTGCATCTGTTACCTATAAATGTTTCATTCTTCTGCTTTATTGTGTGTTTGCTATCAGGCAATGGAATGAGAAAGGGAGGATATCAGACATTGGCTGTGTGATGGTTCCAGAAATAATAAGATGAATAAAGTAAACATTTTTGCACTCAAGTGATATCAAAAGATCTTCCAATTAGCACTGTGTGCAGGCTAAATTTTCTGAAGTTTTTATTGCCAATTATTTATGAAGCAAGCAGGACAAAAATGTTCTTAGGAGCTCTCATCTTCTCTATCCTCTCTGTAGGCTTGCATTCTTGCCTCTCTGCATTTTTTTCTTCTTGCTCCTAGAAACTGGAGGCATTTTCTGAGGTATCCAGCACAAGCTTTAAAAACTGAAGACAGGCTCCCCTAAGGAAAATTCCCACCCAGAGTTGGTCCAGCTGCACTTGCTTTAGAACCCATCAGGACACTTCTCAGGAAGGCAAGACAATATTGCCAAGGATATTTTCAATCCTTAAAAAAAAAGGTTTACTGTGGTTCCAGGAAGCAAACACGTGGTTACATTTGTCTCAAGGCAAATTGAAGTGCAGGGGACACTGCAAGCATAAAACCAAGAGCTATAAAACCTATTTCTGAAAATAAGTTGAGAAGGGAATAACTTACAAATTACCAGATAAAGAATAGCTTACAAATTCCAAAGAATCTGAAATGAACTGAAAGCTCAATAAATGTAAATGCAGAAGCTCTTGTGTTTTACACCAGGTGAGGAATTTGTCTTGATATCAAATTATTGTGTACTTCACATGAAAGCAACTAAATGACATTAACCTTTAGGATGTTAATAATTTCCTTGGCTCTATGAGAGTTTTAAGCTATCAGGAAGGTGTTCCCTAAGAGAAGTTTACCATTTTCAGGTAGATTGGCATCCCCAGAGGAATAATAAAATACAATTTTGGAAACACTTCCATTTTTGTTGTGTTATCAGTGCAGTCAGAGCACCAAAAGTTTGCAGCACAACTGTTGAGGTTTGATGTTGGTGTAATGCTAGTGCTCCTATGAAAATATATTTTGTCTAGTGTTTGCTGTGACCAGAAATAGAGCAAAGCAGGCTCAAACTTAGAAATAAAGAAAAAAAAAAAACTTTATTAACCTACAAGTATATGCTAAAAGGAGCACACACACAACTTAGAATGAAAACTCTCCAGAACATTCCTCCTCCCCCCACCCAGTTTGTAATACAGCACAGTGAGACAAAACCTTGGATTTTACTGTCTCTCAGATGATCAATTCTCAGTTCATCAAGGAGAGAGGAGTCCCTCTTATGCCATAGGCTTCCCCAAGAACCTTTTGTGTTTTTATGTCACACATGGCACCACCCAGAGAACACCTGCCATAGTGACATCTTCCTCCCTTCCATGTACAGTGTCTTCTCCACTGAAGACAAGAGGGCACCACCACTCTCCTCATCCATCTCTGTACACGCCCCTCCTTCACACCACATCACTGCACTCTCTTGGCTCCAAGCCATTGCCTCCCCACAAATGCAGTCTTTTGTGTTACAGAAAAAAAAAAAAAAAAATTGGTTCTGCCTATGGCTGTGCAAGAAAAGTCCAGCTAAAGGCCACTCTATCATTTCCTCCTCCCTAGGATTCTTCCTTATGAAATTCCTTCCTCTTCCAACTGTGAGACTACCATTCATGTCCCAGTTCAGAGAGCTGCTTCCAGTTGCAAGGCTGCATGCAGGTGTCTGAGAACCTGCTGCTGCCTCGTGGTGAGCAGATGCACCTGAGCCTGGAGCTGAAATCAAGGTTGTGCTGTGAGCCCTGGACTCCCTTTGGCTCCAAACCCTCAAAAGCCAGGGCAGCTCTCTGCAGAGACATCTACAACCATGCACTAGGGCCCAAATCCACTGAAGAAAGGAGATTTAAGGTGAATGGACTTGTTTTGGTGGGATTTGATGAATTCCACATCAGCTCCTGCATTACACTGGAGTCTTTAACAAACAGAAGCAACCTGGGATGATTTTGGGGCTCTCTCTGAGAGGAAGCTCCCAAGCTGTTGACACAGCAGGTGAAGCCCAAACTGCTCTGCAAGCTGAGAGCTTTACAGACAAAAAGTTCATCAGGGAAGGCTGAAGGCACTGCAAGTGTCTCCACTTTTGACTCTGAGCTCTCCACTCCTTTTTTCATCTTTGTTCTGATGGAGGTGCTTCCTTGGTTTGCTGCCTTTCTCCCAGCCTTACCCTACCATCTATTCCCCTGCCACTTTGATATTTGTTAAAGGCCTGGTGTGCCACCAGGAGAATCCAAGGGCTTTGGTGTGTCAGAGAAAAATATTTTCTGTCCTGAAATAATTGGTGTGTTGTAGTTTCTTGGCTGAAAGGTCTGACTCACAGCCTTGGCTCTGTCCCAGGATTACAGCATCCTAAATTGGGATCCCACTGAGTCAGGTGCTCTCTGTTTCAGCTCCTCTGATTCCTGTCATACAGCAATGAGCTCTCAGTATCTGAGAGGGCTTTCAAGATGGGACTCAAACATACTCCTTTGGGTTTTTTAATAGTGTGGCTTTTACTGGCCAGTCTCCTGAGAAGAAAATACTGAAGGGTTTTCCCTTTGGTTTGTGGGGAAAAGAGTATGTGTGCAGAAGTTAGTGAGTGATTTGCTCTTGATGCACCTTTAAAAATGATGTTATCTGTCAGTAGTAGTGGTAAGTCTTTATCTGATAATGACAGTATCAACTTGGAGGTATGGAAAGTGTCTTAGACCTGTTACAAGACCAAGCTGAGGCCCTAATTTTAAAGTAAATTATCACCATTAAAACACCTAGAAGGGCAGGAGGGTGTGATGTGGAACCCTGTTCTTCATAGACTTTGGGTAAGCTCAATTATGCTTCAGAATGAATTGAAAATTACTGTGAGGTGTTTCTTGTGGGAAACACGACGGATTTTGAGTCTCCCAAAGAGAACATAATTTGCTTCCAGTAGGATACCTTTAATTTATAAACCTTTAATTTAAACCCACCAGGTGATACCAGGAAACAGAACTTGCAGGTGTGTACCCCTCAACATCTGGGGCTGAGCCTTGTGGAGGTGGGGGGAGAAATGAGATGGTTTGTGCATGTGCTGAGAAGTGAGACCATGACAAAGCCAGCCCCTGGTCCTTGGTCCCAGCTCTAGCAGAGAGCCCAGGCTCTGATCTCAGCACTTGGGTTGTTCTGTGCCACGTCCAGTGCCCTCCTGCCAGGGCTCTCCCTTTTCCCATGCTCACTTGGCTCTGGCCATGCCCCTTGGAACAAGTGTCACTGACATATTTTCTGAAAAATCCCTTTGCCAGGATTTCTTCTGCTGGGAAGCTTCAGCTTCTCCGTGTTTTGCTGCTCTGGAATGTGATCTGGAGAACTGTTTACCCAGCATGTGAATTGTTTTTAATTAATGGCCCATCCCAGTCCAGCTGTGTCAGGGCTCTGGTCAGTCACAGGTTTTTTATTATTCATTCTTTTCTGTCTTCTGATGTCTCCTTTCTCTTTCTTTAGTGTAATTTTAGTATATCATTATAGTAGAATAGAATAATTACTATATCAGCCTTCTAAGAAGTTGGAGTCAATTCTCATCTCTCACCTCGCCCTGGGACTCAAACACCACAGCAATTAATAACCACAGAACAAGCCCTGCATTCCTCTGGGCAATGCCAATGTGGATCATCCTTAGGAAAATGCATTCCCAGAGGCTGCTCTGGTGAAATCTGAAAGGGGAGTTGTGGCTAAAAATAAGCTTTGTTTTTAAAGAGATGAGGGGTTTTGTAATTTAGTTGTATGGTTCCTGGTCTGTAAGAACCAGGTACAGACCTCCAGGACTCTGGGTTTTTTTTCAGAATAGGGATGTAAGTGTTTGGAACAAGCTGCCCAATGCACACAGTAATCTCTTGCTTAAATTGCTGTGAGTGAATAAATTGTGTGAGGGAGAATCTGAGACAAAACTCTGCTGCAAGCTGAGCTATTGCTCAATGCATCTGCTCTGGTTTTGGGTTATTACTGGGCTTTCTGTGTGCTCCAAAACCCAACAAATTCTGCTGACAAAGCACAGTTGTTCCCTGTGCACCATCACAGGAGAAGCTGCCAGATAAACCTTGTGCCAACCTATTTGATGCAACCAGTTGGGGAGTCGTGTTTATTGAGCAAAAGTTATAAGCAAAATTGGGTTCTCCATATTTTTTTCCTTCTATTTAATTTCCAAGTTTAGCAGATGCATTTCCTTTAAACATGGAAGGTACCAGATGATAAAATCCTAGTTAAACTCTGAGGAGGTTTTTTTTATTTTTAGCATTAGCTTCCTCTAGAGCAGAGGAAACAGCACAGATGAGAATGGAAGAATAACATTTTCCAACATGTTCATCATCCTTTTTCTCCCTGGCTGGGAGTTGCTTCCTGTCACTTTATAGAACAGCTCCTCACACTATTCCTTTTAATAATGAGTAGCCAGATTGTTGCAGGCAGTAAGCATATTGCAGTTTCACTCACTGAATATTCCCCACCATGCCACTTTGACCTTTCATATTTTTTCATTAATCAGCTAAATCAAAATGTCATTGGCTGTTCAAGTGGATGTTAGGTCAGACTCTAGAAATAAATATTTGTCTTTCAGCTTGTTGTTTGCAGTGGACAGAGGGGTTTCAGTATAGATTTGAGTGCCTGATTGCCCACCTATAGTCACATATTTTGTTTCTACCTGATGGCATGCCTATCATGAGCACAAAGCTGGGTTGCTGTATTGCATGGTTTCTGTATGTTTATAACTGTATTGTAGTGATTTTCTGTATGTTTATAACTGTATTGTAGTGATTTTCTGTATGGTTTATAACTGTATTGTAGTGATTTTCTGTATGTTTATAACTGTATTGTAGTGATTTTCTGTATGATTTATAACTGTTGCTTCATCTGCAAAGGCAATTATTTGGAGTTTTCCCTTTTTTTTTAATGTCTCCTTTTTTACTAAGGAAGCACATGCAAAGTAGAGAAGCCAAAATGATACCAATCCTCAGAAGCCCTAAGTATGATTTAGTTTTCTAGTTACCTCTAACCTTTTCTTGATAGGTTTCTGTCTTATTTGGTCAGTGACACTGATACCTGAAAATGCAATTTTTAGGATAGAGCTGTATTCTGGTGATGCCTCAAGGAGCTGGAGCAGAGGCTGGATGGAGCTCAGAGCAATGAAGTGCAGATTTATTGAGGTCCCTTCAGAGCCACACCTGGCAGTACCAGAGCCACAGTCCTGGCTCTGCCCTGGGGGCTCCAAGGTGATCATGAGATCTCACATTTTTATAGGTTTTAGTCCATTTGCATATAGGAGTTAACTGCCCAATTAACAGCTTCAAATGATGAAGTTTCATCCTCCTTGCTGGCTTGCCCACCCTCCTCTTTTCATGTTGCTCATGCTTTGGGCCTGAAGTCTGAGGAGATTGTCCTTGAGTCTCCAGCTGGAACAGGATTGTTTTGTCTCCAGCACCCTGTGCAAAGATCCCAGTGACACTTCATATAGAGCTAAGAGCTGCACACCAACACAGAACAGAAACACTTAAACCCCAAGGTATCACTGCTCTCTCACCTGCTTGCCTGAGGATGGATCTGGATTCCTGCCAGAGGAGCAGAGTGTCTGCAGGTGGGAATCCCATGGGATCTGTCAAGGCTGGCATACTGCTGATCCCTCAGCCTGAAAAGTGAGGGCATGATGGAAACTTGAAGCTGTTTGGAGAGCAGATCAGCAGCCTAGAAGCATGGTCAGCTGTGCCATGTCATGATGTTAGAGGGAGATTTCACCAAAGCAGGTTTGGGCTGGGGGGAGGGCTGTGGTAGAAGATGGGTGGGAAACAGTGATAAGTTTAATGTCAGTGTTATGAAGAGGATGGAGCAGGCAGAATGTGAGGAGGTTCTTCATCATAGTATGGATGTGTGAATAGGCCATGTGACACAAAGTTAGCTTTGCCAATTTGAGATCTTGCCTTTTTCTGGAATAAAATGGTTACCTGCTCCTCTGTCCTTGTGCTGATGGTGTTTCTAACCATTTGTTCATTATGTGCTCATTCAGTCTGCACTAATCATTTGGGTTTTCCTCAAATCATCTCCTCCTTGATCCATTAGCAAGTTGTTCTCCCTATTTATATTTTACTCAGATTTGTTCCATTAGTTAGCTGATGGCTTTGAGCCACCCCAGGTGGGGGGGGGGGGGTAAGGAAGAGATTCATAAAGCCACTGGAGCAAATTCCAGGGATTTGCACAGCTTAACAAAGGAGGCTGTTTTTCAGTGAGGCAAATATTAGCACGTTCAGGTAGCTTTTGTGAAATCCATTCAGGATTTACCTGTATATTTAAGTCCTTTAAATACCCTTGCAAATCTGGGCTTCATCCTTCTAGTTCCTAGAGATGTGTTTTACTTCCAGGTCAGGAGGAAATCTGTCCAGTCTTTGTGGATAACCTGTATATACAGAATATATATATATATATATATAATGTGTGTGTATATATATGTATATATGTGTATTTTGAGTCCAGACCTCAGTCATTTCTACCCATATGCAGAGTCCATACATGCAGATTGCAGATCTCAGTTTTTACATATAGAAACATCAGTGTCTAAATTCAAATATCTTTGATTTATATCTGTGGTAAGCAGTGTTTGACCATGACTTGGGGCAAGAAAGAGATTCTGGAAGTTTTATTGATGGCACATAAACATTACTGTTTCCTTGATCTATGAGAGAGCTGTTGACACATCCTTTTTAAATGGTGGCATTTGCACTGGATTATGTGTCTTGTTCTTTGTCAAATGTGGACTTTTATTTTTGACTTGTAAGAAATAGGCAGTTTTTCTCTCTGTAGCCCATGTAACCTTAGTCTTGTTTCAGATAAAAGAATTTCCCATTTTTTTCCACCTTGTGGCTCATTGATTGTACTGGAATTGCACCCAAGATTAATGTCTAAAGTTTGGGATAGTTTGTTTTCTTTTTTTTTAAAGTTTGGACTGCTGAACTTGTGGGAAGTTTAAACCACTCTGTGTGGGAGACAGCAGAACAATGAACCCGTGAGGTACATTCAGATTGAGATCACTGCCATGAGCTCATCCTGCACGTAACTTTGGGTGGTTGGGGGTCACCAAGAAGGCTGAGGAGAAGAAGAATAGCTTTGGCATCAGAAAGGAGATTGCTTTCCTCTTGCTGAGGGTTCTGCAGTGTGGAGAACCCTCAGCTCCTTCCTCTCCCAGTCCCAGTCGTGTCACAAAAGGCAGATGTGAGTGACACCAAGCCTCTTCAGAAGCTATCAATCATCCTGATCTCAGCTGGCACAAACTGTGCTTGATCATCTGCCTGCCTCATCAGCTGGCATCCTGCTCCAGGAGTGCTTGTTCTGGCTGATTAGTCGCATGAAAGGGAATTTGTGAGGGCAGCACAAGGAGCACAGGAGAACACTGCTCTTCTGGTTATTCTCAGCTTTACAGGTCTGATCATGGCTGCTTCTAGAAGCCCACTCTGAAAGCCTCAGCTTGGTGGTGTGCTGAGCATCTGGGGTGAGCCTGGTTTCTTGGAAGTCATAAATAAGCCAGGATTGGCAGACAAGCAGAACAATTCTTGCCAACTGAATAGCATTTTAGTGCTTCCCATATCCTCCTTCCCTGATCTCAGACCTCTATTGCTGCTTCTTACCCTCTTCTCTCATTCTTCAGCCACTTTTCTCAGCTGTTCTTATGGTTGTGGTAGTCCCAAGTGGCTTTTCCTGTTAGACACCATGTGGATTTATGTCCTGGTTCCTGCCCAAAGCATTTGTAGGTACCTTAGAGTTTGGTTTGTGTATTGGATATTCACTGCTGCAGTCTGAGCAGTCATCTGTGCTGCTTGTTTGGTTTTAATTCTAGGTTTTGTTTCATGGACTTGACTTCAGAAATAAGGAGGAGGTGGTGTTTGGATCTGACCATCCAGGCTGACTTAGAGGGAGGCACAGGACATTTCCTTGTCCAGGAGGAGCCAGGCTTGAGGCTGTGCACTGCCAGCACCCTGTGCCACCCAGGGCTTCAGGGCTGTTTAGTGACTTTAGGGCACTCTGTATCCTCGTTTCTCCTGAGTGTGGCATCCATCAGCAGTGCAGGATGGAGTGCCAGGTCCTTTCCTTACCTGTGATCCTGCCAGAGCTCTGCTGCTGCTGGGTCACATCCACGTTGTGAGCTTGGAGATCCTCACCTGGCACTCAGTGCAGCTGCACTTGCTCTTGCTGAGCACCTAACCCTTGCTTTTATCATCTGCCAAAGTGCTAGAGCATAGCTGGGAGCTCTTACAGATGAATCCCTTTCACTTTTCTCCTTGGTTGTTAAATTTTATTTACCTTAGTCCTACAGGAACAGCGATGGGACCAAGGTCAGGGCACACCAACATCTGCTGCCTTTCTATCTTGTCCCCTGAAGATCAGATTCATTTGATGTCTCCCCCACCCTCCTCCAGTTGTACAGTTTAAAGCTGGTTTGTGCTGTCAGCAGCTAATTAATAGTATATTTCACTGAGAATAGCAGCAACCCATCTGGGTTGCAGACCCTGCAACCCTGCAGCTGAAGTATTGGAAAACTTTACAGATAGCTTTACAAAGCTGCTTTCTCTCTGGTAAAGAAATGGATAGTGCTGGGGCTGCCAGGGAGAGGGTCCATTGCCATTCATGTTAACTGCAGCAGGTAGCAAAATAAATGTGTTCTGCAACCAGTCCTTGCCTATTCACGTGGCCACAGAATTTTTGAGCAGCTTTTGGAGTTCAGGCTCTTCACACTGTGCTCAGGTCAGCACAAGGTGCTCTCAATCTAGCTCATTCCTGCTTGCATACACCAGGGATCTCCTGTTTAGTGATTTGTGTCCCTGCTGTTTTTTGGGGTGGGAAGTCCTCCTTGGAGCCCTGCTGCTGTAGTGGGCACATGACAAGTGTGTGCTCCCAGCTTGTCCAGAGCAGCCTCTCTCCATGCAGGTGCTCACCAGGCTCTGCAGGAGCTGCCCACAGGCTTTGGGCCAAGGGCTGAATCTCCACATCCAGCCCAGTCCAGCTAGAGAAACTCCAGCTGCCTTGGCAGTTCTGAGCTCTTGCTCAGCTGCAGGCACGAGGTCAGCCCTGAACCAGAGCCACCCCATGTCCCTGTGCTCAGTGGGGAGCAGCCAAGGGAGCACTCAGACACGAAACACCACAGCACAGGGGGTCTCAGGATGACTGCAGCAGTCACAGAGTCATTTCAGAAAAAAGACAGACTTTAAACAACCTTTCCTTCATGGGAAAAATTTAAAAAAAAATCTTGTATCTACTTTTATTTTATCTTTTCTCTTACATCTTATCTTAGACCTTTTATCTTATCTTATATCTCTAAAAAATCTTGTATCTACTTATATCTGCTGCAGCCAAGGGAGCACTTAGACATGAAACATCCCAGTACAGAGGGTCTCAAATGAGTGCAGCAATCACAGAGTCATTTGGGAAAAAAAGACAACCTTTAAACAATCTTTGCTTCATGTGAAAAATTTTTAAAAATCTTATATCTACTAATATCTTATATCTTATCTTACATCTTAAAAAATCTCATATCTACTTATATCTGCTGCAGCCAAGGGAGCACTCAGACATGAAACATCCCAGTACAGAGGGTCTCAGGATGACTGCAGCAATCACAGTGTCATTTGGGGAAAAAAGACAAACCCTAAACAATCTTTGCTTCGTGTGAAAAATGAAAAAAAAAAAAAAAAAATCCAATATCTACTTATTTTGCACTGTTTTTACCTGAAAGTAGCCTGTGCAAGGTATGATGTGGAACTGTTCTTGTAAGTGAAATTAGGACCTGTGAAAAGTCCAGTCTCTCGATCAAGGGGCAAGGAATAAGTGCTACATTCCATGGAGAAGCAATTCATGTTTGCCTCAGCTCTTTAGAGAACCTGACAGAAACTCAATTATTGTATTTGCATTGCCCCCAGATGAAGGAAAGATTTGATGAATCTGACTCCATGTTCTCAGAAGGCCAATTTATTACTTTATGATACTATATTATATTAAAGAATACTAAACTATATTAAAGAATACAGCAAGGATACTTCCAGAATGCTGAAAAGATAATAATGAAAACTCCTGACTCTCTCCAGAGCCCTGACACAGCTTGGCCCTGGTTGGCCAAAGAGTGAAAACAACTCCCAGCAGAATGCAGTGGAACAGTCACCTGTGGGTGAACAATCTCCAAACACATTCCACATGAGCACAGCACAGGAGAAGCAAATGAGATAAGAATTGTTTTCCTTTTCTCTGAGGCTTCTCAGCTTCCCTGGAGAACAATCCTGGGTTGTCGTGGTTTGAGAGGAAATGGTTTTTTTGGGATGGTGTGGTCACGCCAATCGGTGTTCAGATTTTAATATTGGCACCTGGTTTGTCCACTGAGGGCATGGATACGCCTCTGAGAACACAGGGGTTAAAAGCTGTGAACTCCCACTGGAAGTTCCTTTTGGGTTCCGGCCAGGACCAAAGGAGACCTCTCCCCTGTCCAGCTCCCAGCTGGGCAGGGGGGGAAAGGGAGCCATGCGGCCGGAGGGAGGTAGGCCAGGCCTGGGCCGAAGGGTGGAGGAGCATTGCACTGCGAGGGCTTCGGGCAGCCATCCCCCATTCCCCCCCGGAGGGAGAGAGAGAGAGCAGCCTGTGCCTGTGATAGCGTGGCTGGAGTGAAGGAGAAGGGGGGGGTGCCCAGCAGGGCAGCCAGCCATGGGAGTTCATGAACCAAACCGGCAGAGCCTGGGACTTTTAACCCTTCTTGGGACGATGGAAACCTTGCAAATGCTGATTCCTCCTGGAGTTGGTGAGATTGAGAGAAGTTGAGAAGAATCCTAGGTGGGTGAAGATGATGGAACGGCCTTTGGCTGGACTTTTTTCTTGAATAGCTATGGACAGAACCCTTGAGTTCCTGTGACACAGAGACTGCATCTAGGGGGAGGCAATGGCTCAGAGCCAGGAGAGTGCGGTGATGTGAAGGTGTGTGAACAGAGACCACGGGTGAGGAGGGTGGTGGTGGTGCCCTCCGTCTTCGAAGAAGAAGAAGAGGAAGATGATCTCTGTTCGAGAGACCCCTCAGCCCCAGGGGGTGAAACATGGGGGGGACAGGTGTCCCAAAAGGAGAGGGACTGTGCTGTTTTTTGGAACTGGACAAAGCATCCTTAAAGGGAAAAAAACCCTAGAAGCAGCTCTGGTCCATGTGCAGTGGTGAGAGCACTGGACATGGAAGGAAGAGGTCACGATGGCAAAATGTTCTCCGGGCGGTGCCACACGTGACACAGAAACACGAGAAGTTTCGACTGTTTCCTGGGTGAAGTCTGTGGTGCAAGAGGGACTCCTCTCTTCTCAAAGAATTGAGAATTGATTATCCAAAGGGTGGCAACGGAATTAGGAAATTTGGTGGGGGGAGGAGGAGGAAATTTGGAAGGTTTTCATCCTGTGTTCTATGTGTTTTTTCCCTGTAGTTTTATGTTAATAAAGTTTTTTCCTTTCAATCGTAAGTTGGAGCCTGCTCTGCTCTGTCTCTGATCACATCTCACAGTAGATACCAGGAAAACAGGTTTTCTCATGGAAGCACTGGGATTTTTCAGAGAATGTGAATGTGACACTCAATGCCTTCTTGCTAGAAAAATTGACTCTCTTCTTCACTTTCATCTGTTTTGATGCATTCTGATATAAAGGATTAATTTGAAAAGACATTCAAAGCTCACCTGGATGTGTTCCTGTGCTCTCGGTGCCCCTGCCTTGGCAGGAGGCTGGACTGGATAATCTCCTTCCAACCCTCATGGTTCTGTGGCTGTGAAGTAGCTCAGTATTTCTGGAAACTCTTTGGACAAACTTTGAACGGGATGGATGTCTCAGAGGGTTTGTTATTCCACCCTTCCATTTGCAGGGCTAAGCACCCTGCTCACACTGGACAGTAGCACAGTAGCTCAGCTGTTTAACACAGAGGTTTTATGGCCTAAAAATATTTATGGCTGGAGGCATTTTATTCCTATTTTTAAATGACCACTGAGGCCCAGAGAGATCTTCAGTGTGATGATCTGTAGCAGAACTAAAAAACAAGATCATTTCAACCTGTTCCTGCTCCTTAAAGTTTCAAGTACTTTACACTTAACATTAGCTATCCTTAGGAAATGTTTAGGTGTGAGGGGCAGTCTGCCAGTTCTTGGCTTCCTTTTCCTACCTCTGTTGAGGTCGGGATTGAAGGCACTCAAGATGATAGTCTGCATTCAGACTCAGGTGTTTATTATTTCTTATCAATGTTTCAGCCTCACAGCAGTGAGTTCTGCAGTTCTTCACTAACAAGGCACAAAATGGCCAACAATCTCTTGTTACAAGGCCTTTTGAGGCTGAACTCTCCAATTAAGAAATGACACCTAAACTGGTTTCTCTTCTAACCCAATAACCAATCACCCAAAGTCTGCAGTGTGGACTTTCCTGTCCAATTACACAAAACCACCCAGACCCAGGGAGAAGGTGGTAAAGAAGAAGTGAAGAAGAAGGAGCAGCCTCTGCCCTAAAGCCTCCATCTTGCTTTATAGATATTACTATATTCTAAACCCTTAAACTCTGAGTTTTCCACCCTGTGATATCACACACTTCTATTCAAAGTGCACACCCACAATCCCAGTGTTATCATTCCATTTTGGAAGCCTTCTCCAGGCCCCAGGTGAAATGCAGTGTTCTCCAGGAGCAGTCCTTGCAGGTGCTGCCTCTGTGAAACCCCCTGGGAGCTCTGCCTGTGCCTTTCTCCAAGCCACATGGGATGGCAGCAGCTCAGGATGGTTTGCAGCCAGGCTGCTGACAGAACTTCCCTTCCTCACAACAGAAAAGGAGAACTCTGTTTCCCAGGGCGTGGCATCCAACACACTTCATGTATGAACCAATTTTACATCATGAACCAATTTTTTTTTTTGGTTTAAATTAATCATTAGGACCAGCAGTCCCATTAGTGACCAAACAGCTCTCTGTGTTTTGGCAGAAGGGGGGCTGTTTTTAGGCTTTCTTGTACAGCTGCAGGCTCCCTGGAAGCTGGTTTTGTGGGTTATCTTACTGATGCTGATCATGGGGGTGCTATTGATTATCTGAGATGAGTTCAGAGCCCTTTTGTCCCAGGCACTGAGCTCTGATCTGAGGGCCAGAAACAGAGGTTGTGCTGCAAAGCTGGTGAGAAAGGAGCAGGATAAAAACTGTTATCTGTCAGTCTCAGTTCACAAACAGGCAAAAAGTCCCACAGAACTGAAGGCAGAGATGCTTTGTGATGGCACTTGGCTTTCTCTAACCACTAAAATTCTCACTGAGGTCTGTACAGACTTGATTTAAAAGGGTTAAACTAAAACAACACTTGAATGAATGTCACAGCAGAAGACACTCTTTACCCTTATCATCTGTTCCTTGATTCTCTCTTTGATATGGGCCCTCAGGTCTGCTGCTGTGCCACAAACTGGGTGCACACCTCATATATTCCAGGCTTGGATGTTAGTTTTAGTACTTCAGTTCTGTGTCTTGGCAGATGGGACTGATAATCTTCAGCTGAAATAGTGGGCAGTGACTGCTAAGAGTGATGAACTTCTACTGATGAATTAGAGAATGTTCTACCAAGTAACAATTAAAAGGATTTTTTTTTCCCCAGATTATTCTAAGGCCCCTGTTTAGGCCATATTGTGTAAGTTCTGTTCATTTAGGATCTTTCTAGATGAATTTCCAGGTCAGTCTTATCTCTTCTGAGCCTCAGTTGGGCCACGTTAACACTGCCTCCCCAGAGCCTGGTCACTTACACAAATGCCTTTCTTTGTTTTGCTCGTGCTGCTGATTGTTTGCTGCTGAAATGAGTTGCAGCTGCTTTGTCTCCTTTCTGAAGCTATGATCTGCCTTCCCTTGTGCCATCATTCTAGTGCAAGAAATAGTCAAAGCACACTTGGTTTGTTATACATCTGCAGCATTTTTATTCTTTACCACCTCTTCCTATGGCTCAGCACGAGGGGAAGTTTGGAGTCTTCAATTCCTGCTTGCTGGGACAAGCTGTGCTCTTCCTTTTGGCCTCAGGCCCTTGCCCTGCACTTTGGTTTTGGAGCACATCAACCAAGCAGCCACTTGAAGGACCTTCCAGCTGCCACAGATTCAAACCATTTCTCTTTGCTTTCCCTTCTGCTTCTTCCTCTTACTTTTACCTCTGTTCATCCCAAATTTTCAGGTGGAAGGCAGAAAGGAACACAAGTATACTTTTCTTTCTGATACCTCCCTTTGCTCTGCCTGCTCCTCTGTCCTTTGAAAAAACAAGTTCTTAAAAATCAGTCTCTAAGAGTAAATAAAGACCAGGCTATTTTGGTAATTCTTCACTATCTGTATGTATTGAGGTGGTGGTGGGAGATTTTATGTGATTTTTTTTTTTTCCCCACGGTGAGTTTTGGATCATGGGTGACTTTCAGCCCACAAAAACGCAGCATGGTGAGCACAATGTACCCTGCTTGACTTTCAGCTCATATTTTTGCCCTCCCCACTGTGACACACACATCTTATTCTTTGCCAAACAAAGAACAATTTGCACTTAAGATGAAAATAAGTGAAATGGCAATGGCAGGATGCCCAAACTTGCTGTTTCTGCTTTTTGTGCACAGTGGCATTTTGGAGTCTGATGGGAACAATAGCAAAGCTCTGTGCAGGAGAATTGCATGTGGTTAAGTGATCAAAGAGGAAAGAAACTGATTATGCAAACCTGGAACAAATATAAAGGGGATGTTTTTTATTACAAGGTCAAAGTAATTAAATGCTCAGTTAGAACAGCCTTTGTCATTCACTTAAGTAATAGCTCCTCACTCAGATTCATCCTCAGTGTCCTCTCTGCCTGCTGCTCTAAGGTGACTTTTGAGCAATGAGGCATCTCTTTATTTAAAGCATTTCTGGAGAAGTGCTTGTGGCCAAGTGTTTTGCCTGCAGGCTCTTCCAGCTGTCCTTAGAGCACCTTGGTGGCTCCAGTCCTGGGGTGAGAAAGCTCTGGGGTTACAGCCCTGATGTGGCCCTAGGCACAAATGGGGACATCCAGGAGTGCCCTTGGCTCAGTCTGGGAGCCTTGCCTTGGGAAAATGGGGAAGCAACAGCTGGGTGGCAAAATGCTGGGCAGGGCTGGGCTGGGCTGGGCTACTTCAGGGGCATGGTGTGTGTGTGCCCCCTGTGTGTGTGTGCCCCCTGTTCCTGCCTTTCCCCCCAGCAGTGTGGGATGGGTGGGCACAGCCTGCACTGCCCCTGCAGGGAGCTGAACGTGCCAGGGACACTGGACAGCCCCCACCCCCTGTCCAGAGCTTTCCTCAGTTCTGATTTCTGTCTCACACAGGAACAGATTGTTCTGGCTCCTGGGGCACTGGCATGAGCCTGGCAAGAAATGGAATGAAAGGATTTGTGTGCAAACCCAGGGCACCACAGGGAATATTCCTCTGTCTGCTCTGGGGTGCCCTGACCCCCAGGGCAGCTCTGACTCTGACCCTCATCCATGGAGAAAGTTCCCCAGACTCCAAGATAGACTGGAACCCCCAAAAGTGTGCAATAGATGATAGAGAGCAGTGTGGGTGTGTCACTGGGTGAGAAATTGAGGGTTTGGGATTTTTAGGATGTTGTGGATGGAAGCAAGATGGAGGCACAGGGTGCTGTCCTGGGTTTCTTCTTCATGCTTCTTCTTCCTCCTTCTCCATGGGTTTGGGGGGCATTTTGTAATTGGGCAGAGAAGTCTGCACTGGGGGCTCTGTGGGATCAGTTATGGGGTAAAAGGGAAATAATCCAGGTGTCAGCTCTTAATGGGATAGTTTAGTCTTAAAAGCCCTTGTGCCAAGAGATTGTTGGGCATTTTGTGCCTTCTGATGAAAAGGTGCTGCACTCCCAGCAGTGAGACTGTTTTACTGATAGGAAATAATAAACACCTGAGTCCCAACATGAACCCACTGTCTGGAGTGCCTCCAATCCAGAGCCAGAGAAACCCAGAGCTGGGACCCCCACAGCTGGGACCCCAGCAGATTTGGGTTTTGTCAGGGACTGGCCTTTAAATAACCTCAGAGACTGAGCTGCACAGAGATGGGCACTGTCTGCAGAGCCCTGAGGAACAGAACTGGCTTCACAAATCATTTGCACAGAGGGGCTTGGGAGACAGGCTGCTCCAAACTCAGGTGTACAAGCACTCCCAACATGCTGATCCAGGTTATTCAGGGCCACCCATGCAGTCTTTCTGGGATATGGGATGATCACACCTTTGATTTATTTTATTTTCATCAATACTTCTCATGATTCAAAAATCAATGAAATTCAACTGAAGACTTCAATGAAGTCTCATTTTCAAAGCTGGAAATTAAAAAAACTTGAAAAGAACCTCTGTTAAATACTTCAATCTCCAAATGAAAGTTTAGGATATAGTACAGAAAACAAGTGGGTTTGAACTGAGGAAACCTCAGGTTCCGGGTTCTTCTGCAAGCAAAATAATTTGCTAGGATTAGCAAAAGGCTTTCACCAAACCACCATAACATTTTTTAGAAGTTTAGTCATTCAGAAGTAAAAACCTTCTTACCCACTGCAATTCTCTTCAGTGTTTATCTTGAATTTCATGAGACTCTTGCTACGTGAAGCAGCAGTAAATCTGAGTTGCTTTTATCTTACATGACAAAACTAAACCACTATCTTATAGTCCAGTGCAATGATCTTCTTCCAATCAACCTTTCAACAGCTTTCTGTTCAAAAGGATATGCTCAGGAAAATGCTTATTTGGGGCCTTTAGCAATTCCATGTGTTGATTTATTTGAGTTTGACTTCTAGCCTACTTTTCTTTTGAAGTTATACCTTTGATTCTTTAATTTTATTTTTTTTTTTTTTTTTTACTCTTAAGTGTGATCACATTCCTGTCACTTAGAACTTCAGACACTTTCATGAGGTTTTCTACTCCTGATGACAAAGGGGAAGCTGTCAAAAGTGCAGAAACATGACTCTGGGAAATTTGGGTTTAATGGAGTTCTTTAGTTTGCCTGATACCCTACTGCTTTTTGACAGGATACCTCTGGCTTTGCACATTAAGAAGCTTTGGTGCTAATAGTGATACAGAACAGTTGGATCCCTTTTGTAGAGATGAACAGGGCTGAGTTTTCCTGGCATGCTCTAATTCTCCCAAGGGCATTACAGTAATCCTCACGTTTGTCACTTGTCTGTGCTGCAGTGCCCTCCCTGGGGGACCCTGGCTGCATTGTGCAGCGTGGGTTTCCTGCAGAGGAGATGAATGCACAGCCCCTCAGCTGTGGGGGATACAGCTCAGGTGGCCCAGAGTTTGACAGCAGCCTGAGCACCATTTCCAGCCCACCTTCAGAGCAGCTGGTGCTGATGGCTTAAGGTTTAGCTTTCCTATTTTCCAGATTCTGTACTGCAGTGGTGTGTGACTCTGAACTGCACATAAAGTATTGGCAAGTTCTCCTCACAGCTCAGTCACACAAACAATCCTTTTCCAGCCCCAGAACCAAGGGCACCATTACAGCTCCAGGCCCAAAAAGTGCAAACAACAGCAAATTGAGGAGAGCAAACTGGGAGGATGGGACTGCATAATCTGGGCCTGTAACTGGACAATTAACCCCAATGTGGAGATGGACCAAAACTTATAAAAGTGTGAAAACTTGTGACTAAGAGTCCATCTTGGGTGTAGCCTTGGCTGGGCTCTTGTACTGCCCAAGGTGTATCCTTTTAAATCCTTTAAATAAATCCCTACTTTATTCCTTTAACACTGTCCAGCCTCTGTTCCAGGCAGCCTCTCAAGGCATCAGTGGAAACTACCTTGATATCATGCAATAAGTATTAATTTTTGGCTGTATTGTGCAGTGTGGGTTTCCTGCAGAGGAGATGAATGTGGGGGACACAGCTCAGGTGGCCCAGAGTTTGACAGCAGCCTGAGCAGCATTTCCAGCCCACCTTCAGAGCTGCCAGTGGAAACTACCTTGATATCATGCAAAAAATATTGGTGTTAATGTCTTTCACTTAGGTCTTCCTCAAGGAGGATTTTTTTCTGATTCTGTTGGGTTGCAGGAGTGTCAGTGTACGAAAGCAGGGACAAGGACCATGCTCAGTGCTGCTCCCCTTTAGATTAGAACAGAGAACAGGTATCAGCTGCCTGTCCTGTCTTGCTCGTTGGCAGCCCTGTGGCCTCTGTCCCTGGCTGGACACAGGCTGCACAGCCCCCTCTGATCATCCCACCTGGGAGGGCTGTGGGGTCCCAAGTGTGTGAGCTGAGCTGGCAAGTTTGAGCTCCCAAGTGTGTGAGCTGAGCTGAGCAGAGCTCCAGGGTGGGAGGTGCTTTGTGTGCTCCCATCCTTGACCTTTGCCATGGAGCTGTTGTGGCAGCAGCACCAGGCAGGGGGGTCTTCCTCCTGGAGGATCTCTGAGGGCTGTAGGGTTTGATCAAAAAAAAACCCAACAAAAAAGAGCATAAATAAGCCTGTGGGTGGGTGACTGCAGCTCACTTTATCACACCCTGAAAGTGAACCTTGCTCAGATCACAGGTGGATTCCTGGACCTGGCTGCCTTGTGTTGGTGGCCTCATTGCTGCTCCTAAGGAACTGCTGGAGCCTGGAGAGGCTCTGCCAGGGCTGCAGTGGGGGGAGATCTGTGTCCTTCCACCCACTGACCTCCGGGCTGGAGCCTCTCTGATGCCAAGCTCTGCTAAAGGCTGCCCAGCCCCTGCAGTGGGCAGGCAGGGGGGGCTCCTATGGAAGGGGGTGCCCAGGGATTAGATGGAGACATGGGATATTTCCACAGCCCTGCACCCACTTCTCTCTGTGGTGCCATCCCAGCATGTCCCAGCTCTCCATAGGATTATAAAAATTCTGGTGTGAAAAACAAATTCCTGGAGCACGTATGCCAAATTTTAGCCTGAAGCTCATTTTTCCAGCCTAGTTATAAATCTTGAAAGTAAGGATTTGTAATAAAAATACTGGTGCTACCTTGAAGCCCAGCAATGCTGCTGCTGTGGTGTAGTTTGAAAAAGTAATAGTGTGTGGACTAGCTTGTGTTAATTACTCTTAAACCTGTTAGTGTGTTATGCCTGGCAAACCCTGAGGAGCTTAGCTCTCTGTGACAGGAATGGTGTTTAGTTTGGGGTTTACTTTTTTATCAAATGCAAACAAAGAAAAGATTAGACACTTTAATGATTTCATGGTTTAAAATCTCTGTGCTAGAAACAACCTAATTAAATTCCTGACATCATCAGTTTTGTTAGTAAATAGTAACCATGGATGCAGAAGAGTCTTGCATCTCATTACATTCAGCATAGGGTTTCAATACAAGAGCCATTAGATGTGGTGTGGAAGTGGAAAAACAAAGGGAAAGTATGGGACACTTTTTTTTTCTCTCATTGCTCCAGAACACAGTCCTGGAAGAATATCTGTCATTAATTAGCAGGGCTTTAATGTAGGGCAGTAGGCCATAGGTTTCCTCTAGTGAATTTTGTAAATGGCAGCACATTGCCCGAGACAGAGGAGACAGAATATATAAAAACTATTAGAACTGCAGGGAATCAGTAATTGAGCAGTGTAGCTAAAGCAAGTGCATATTTTACACTGACTTATGATGGTGTTTGTGGATGTCTGTCTCAGGAACAATCCAACCCAGATGAATATATCATTTACTGCACCTGTCTTAATGTGGTTTAATAATAAAAAAAAAATTAGATTAACTTGAGAAAGTGGTGACAACAGTGCATGTTTAAGCAGGGGTGAATTAGCATGCAGACAGCAAACGTGGGCAGAAGGGAAACAGACTTTCTCATAAAGGAACTGATTAGAATTACTCAATGCCACTCTTTCTTGAACAGGAGATGTACTAGTTAGCACTTCATTTCAGCACAAACAACAAACAAATGATGTTCAGTTACCAGGGTTTGGCATAAGACTGGTGTCTTCAAAGGGAGGGAGGCTGATTCAATGGAGTTAGAACAGAGTTTGGTCATGACTGGTGAATACATTGGCCCAGGGTGTCTGAAAGCTGCTGTGAGTGCATTTGTCCACTCTGCAGGCCTGGGGGTTTATGCTCAGCCTTGCAAGCAGCAGCAATGGTTCCAAAGCCAGTAAGAGGCTCCTCAGTGAGCACACGTGCAGGTGTCAGACAGAATGCAGTTGTTATGGGAGTAAACAAGCTCCTCTCATCAACAAAGGTGCACTGCAGATTGATTTGACAAGCACACCTAAAAATAATACAAAACCCAGAGCACAACCCTGTTCAGATAGCACTGACTTATTTTTCCTCAGTTTCAAAAGGGGGGTTTTCTTTACAAACAGTGGCCCAGGGCTGATCATCTCCTCCTTGATGGATGTGTCAGGTGAGCTCAGGCACAGCTGCAGAGGGATGTTCCTTCTTCCTCAGGACAAGGTGCACTCGGTGCAGCTCCCTGTTAAATGGCAGTGCCTCTTTTCCCCTGAGGAAAACAGGATGATCTGCAGTGGAGTGTGACTTGGGAAGGAAATTCCCATGGCTTTTAGGGGGAAGGGTCAGAGGCTGCTCTGGGATTCCTTGCACACAAGGCAGCTTTCAAAAGACTGTTCAGGTCTCTCCCTTTACTGGTGGGTGGAGTCCAAGAACACTTCATGAGCAAGGATGGCTTAGAAATTTAGCCTTTTTCATATGAGAAAGGGTTTACAGAAACTTTGTCATTGTTTAGGAGTGTTTTAACTGTCAGGGAATGGAAGAAAAAGACAAAGGGGAAAAAAAAAATGGTTTGTAGCTTTGACAGGGAGATATGGTAGGGGATAAAGGAGCCTGCACTGGAAGCTGCTATCAATCAGAGCATACCTAGCACATAACACAGCTCAGGAGACCTCTTAAATGTGGGACTTTGTGCAATAAATCTATTCCTGCAACATGTTTATTCCTTTATTACATTTGTGGGAAGAGGAGATTTCACTGCATATTCTGTATAGTGGTGCATAAAATCCATATTTATAATCCTGATGTATATATTCCACATGTTTCATCACCAGTATATTAATTTGTTATATGGATTTGTTCTTTGCAGCCAGGCCCTCTTTTAATGAGAAATTTCATGTCCTTGGAGAAATTATGGAAAAAAAACCCAGTAGTTTTTTTTTTTTTTTCTGATTTATTTGTATATCATGTGCTTTACATCATCTTGGTGCCCACAAAAGGACTCACTAAATGTAATGGGGGAATTACATAGCTATATTGCTACCTTAGAACATTGTTAGGCTGATTTAATTTGAAATTAATGGTTAACACTTGAGAACTGTCTTTTTATAAGCAGAAATTCTGTTCTTTTTCTAACTTGTGTTTACTATATCATCAACCAATTGGAATAACTCTTTTGAATGGAGGTCTCTTTTCTTAAATATCATTTTCATTTCATTAGTTATAGTGTTTTGTCATCTGGAGAGAGGGTTTGGGTTAAGAAAGGAAAAAAAAAATTAATTACAAAAAAAATGAAAAGAAAGAAAACAGTGACATTCTCTAAAAATGGGAAATTGTCAAGAATTCATGCATAGCATCCAGCCAGAGATACTGATGCTTATTTATTTTAACTGGGGGAAAATCTGCTTCCTTATAAAAGTACTAAATAGCAGTAAAATACTGTGTTTGAAATGTGAAGTTTGTAGTACCAAGAGCTTTGGCTCTAGTCCAGTTCTGCTTTTGTTGGTACAGATCCTGGCATAAAGCTGGCAGTGCAGGGGATTGATGGCTGAGGATCCTGCACAGAGAAATTACCCTCCCAAAAATGATCTGATCCAAATGATTCCTTAGTCAAGAAGTGGTGAGGGGTAAATGCATCCTCCAGGTGCTGCCATAGCTGACAGAGGGCTCTGCTTCTCAGAAGATACAAGGTTTTCTAGCTTGATTTTTTTTTTTTCTCCATATGAAATACTTTGAGCTGGCTTTGCCTTTAACAGTAAGTTTTATGTTTCTATTTGAAGTTTTACCTCCTCTGGAGACTTGCCCCAACTTGCTGAAATCTTCCAATTTATGAAATTCACATTTTCTGTGAAATTCCGACCCTTTCTCAGGTGGAATTCTAAATTAGTTAGTGACAGTGCCTTTTTCTGCAGGGTGCCTCCTCACAGAGAGAGGCTCCCTCTGGAGAGGGCAGCTCCCTGAACACCAGGGACAGCCCTTGTGTGCCCATTTCTGTCAGCTAATTGCAATTGCCTGATGTCTTGGTTTGGGAAGACAGATGCCTGCTAAGGAAGGCAGGAGCCTCCCCTGAAATGGAGAATGCAAGCCCTCCCCACCCTCCAAATTGCTATGAATTTTAAATTAAGGGGCTCTCAGGCAAAAAATATAGGAGCAGGAAATAACAGTTCTTTAATAGGGAAGGGAAACAAATAAAAGGATAAAATAAACAATGCACTACACTAGAACAGCACTGACAGAGTCAGAACCCAACCTGACCCCTGTTGGTCAGGGTGCTGGTAGCAGTCCAGTTGGAAAAGTGGCTGCAGCCCTCCTGAAGTGTCAGATGTGGTTCTGTTGGAGCAGGGGGGTCCTGTAGAGAAAGGGTGTATTCTTCCTCTGGAGATCTGTGGAAGTAGAAGCAGCTGCTGTTCCTCTGGGGAATCCAGTGGGAAGGGAGCTGGTGTTCCAGAATCTCCAGATTATATCTGGGTAGCAATGCTTGGCTCCTCCCTCTGGGCAGGGCATCTCACAATGGGATGTTACAGTTCCTATCAGCCATGCAGTGACCTTCAGTGGCCTCTTATCAGCAGATGTCCAGGGAGGAGTGATTGTGATCACTCAGAGAGAGAGATAAGGAGAATTTCCCACTTGACACCAGACAGTTGCCCTACAGATGGTAATAGAATACATCCTGCCTTGCAGTCTGGGACACCTGGCCATTGCTGCCACCTCCAAGCCCCCTATGCTCTGCCAAACCAGAAATTATGGAAAAAAACCCCAGGTTTTCTTTTCCTTGCAGACAGAGAGGGTCAGAGATTGTTGTCTTGGCTCTGGCAGCTTCAGTGAACTCCCCTGTCCTTGCAGGAGGGGAATACAGATTTATCCTGGCATAACAAGTGACACGGAGGGAGTTGTTTGTGTGATTTCCCTGTTCCTGTGAACAGCTGTAGAAGTCCTGATTGCCAATGTCTGTAGATGTTCATCTTCCCTTTGGTAAGGGAAGATCTTCCTTTCATTCACAAGGAAAGGAAGATCTTGTTCATCTTCCCTTCCTTCACAAGGCCTGGGGAAAAGGTGTCTCTCCAGAAAGGGAATAAAATGAGGAAAAATTATTCAGTGCAGGCAGCTTGACATAAAGAATGCTTTTTGTACTTTTCCTATGAAGGAATATAGTACCTGAAAAGTGCTTCATGCCTGTTTTCTCATGGGTGAACTGAGGTATCAGTAGAGTGGAATTTTCCTAATAAAAGAAATTCTTCAATCAGAAGAATTTGGAGTGAACATGACTGTAGCTCCCTGAATTTTTAGCCTGGGGATTAAAAAATACATTTAGAACTTTCAAGAGTTTCTAGGAAGGGTTTGAAAGTCTGGACTGATCAGAATCAGGAGGACCTTAAATGCCTGGAAGGAGCATGTCTGCCATGAACATCAGTTAGCAGGTGGATTATCTCCCATTCCTCTTTCCAGCAAGATGTTTCCCTTGAGAACATTTTCAGGATATTTTTGGCTGTTCTCCTTTCTTCAAAAGCACTGGTGCTAAGGAGGAAAAAAGGAAAAATAAAAAGCAAGTGCCCTACTGATGAGGTACAGAAAGGAGGATCCCTTCTGGCCACAAGTTTGGCATTGTATTGAAAATAGTGGGAAAAATAGAACAAAAAGGAATTTGTCAAGTTCTTGTTGCCAGTTGTGGGAAGGGTTTTCTGTTGCATTAGGAACAGAGTCTCTCTGAGTCAAATAGCAACCTCTGATGTGTTATTGCAACCAGATGCTCCTAGATGCTGCCAAGTTGGGCAGGTTTCCCTCTTCTGTCACCTCTATGTAAGCATCTGCTCTCAGCTCCTCTGAATGAATTTACTGAATGAAGAAAAGTCCATAGGAAAATTCCTGGTGGTGGAGTGCAGTGTAACTTGAAATAACTCTGACCTTGGCAACAATAGGTCAACAAAAATATGAAAAAAAACCCCTTGGGTTCCTGTCTCCTGTAGTTCAGAGCTTGTTCCTGTAAAGTAGATTGGATATCTCAGAGGTGGGGCTGTCTCACCTCCTGTGCTGAGCATGACAGATCATCAGAGGCTTGCCAAAAAGATGTTTTGCTGTCACAGCTCACCTGTGGATCCCTGTGTGCACAGTGGTAGTGAGTCAGAACAGCTAATTAGACAATTAATTACTGCCTTGCTGAGGCAGCCCACACCCATTGCACAGCTTTTGAGGAATTGCATCAGCTTTTTGCATTTGTTCTCTTTGGAAGAGGGACTGGGAATTGGCCCAGAGAGAAATCCCAACTGGCTTAGGGCTGTGAGTGTCAAAGGTGCATTACCCAAAATGTTGGCCCTAAGACAAAGACAAAAGCAGTTGTCTTTCCTCAGGAGGAAATGAAATCTAACAGCCTGCATGACTCATGCATTTTTAGCACATCAGCTCTCACTCCATGGCCAGAAAATGCACTAAGAACACAGGATTGTGTGTGTCTGAAGTGAAGGCATATTTCAAAGCTCTGGCAGTGGCAGTGCTAACACGCCGGGCTGTCGATGCCATTGCTCTCCAGGCACCTCCCAATTCCTGCTTGGCTCTTCTTGGAGCATTTTCCTGCTTTGTCCTCTCTCTTACATGTTAGTAAGAAACATCCTCTGACATCAGCAAAGAGATGTTCAGCTCTGCCTTGAATGGGGTCAAAAAGAGCCAGGTGTCCATTTCCAGCAGCTTGGATTTGTTGTCTCCCTTTACCATTTGTTGTCACCACCTTTACCAAGGGCTCCCCCCCGTGCTCTCCTGGGCTGAATGCTGCTGTGTAGGGGGTTTCTGGATACTTGCAACTCACAGGAGCATTTCCCCCTTTGGCTTTGGTGACAAACCATTTTCTGTACAACTTCTGTACCAACATGTTCTCCAGTCCTGTCCTGACTCACAGGGAGCCAATACCTCCTTCTGTCGTCACCATTTCCAGGTAAAAGTTTGAGGGCTGATGTTGAGTTGGTGAGCATAGCGTGGATAATGGAGAGAGAACTGATTGGAAAATTCATCTAGCCAAATAAAACCAAAATTTTACCAAAATTCAAATTTACCAAAATTCATTTTGGGTAGCGAAACATTCCTGGTTAAAACTTGGGTCAAACTTTTGCTTTCAGCTAGCATCTTTGTTGGAGTCATTAACTTGGTGTCTTTTAAATCCAAGCTGCCCTCCCCCATTAGATGATACAAAGGAAATGACAAAAGATCGATTTCACACTGTAAGCTTGACCTTTTTTAAACACAAACCATGCAGACTCAAAGCTGGATGATCATATTGTTTCAAAGAACATTGCAAAAACAAATGATCTCGCTGAATCATGGTAAATATTTCTAATATTAAAGATTCTCTACACGGAAAATAGAGTTCTGCACAAAAACCCCCCAGACACCAGAAGGAATATTGAAGAAGATTGTCTATTAGTCAATTAAGGCAACTCTCCTTTTTATTCTCACTCTGTGCCCTTGGAAAATATCCCCACAGTGCAAGATGATTGCCTTGTTTTGTTAATTATTGTATTGTTAATTATTGCCTTGCAAGAGGCAGGTTCAGATGGGCATTGGTGCAAATGAGCTGCTTGTGAGCTCCTCAGCCTGATGTATTTGGTTAGCACAGCAGCCTGGAACAGGGAAGCTGTATCCATGCATCACACACTTACCTACAGAACAATACATGAGGAATGGCTTTAATACATGAGAGATTGGTTTAAGCTTGGAATATTCTTTGTCTGTGCTGGCACAAACAGTGTATAAAGGCTGATTAATAGTGGTTCCACAGAGCCTTATGCCTCTTGCCTGGAGTGCAGATATCAGAGTGTAAAATCTGGCAGAGAGGGCCATGGAATGGATTTGTAATGGTCTCTGAAGGGGCTGGGGCTCCATAAGCCAGTTAATGGATTGCACACAGCCATATGCAGCACTCCCATTTCTTATGGCTATAATGGAATAATAGTTTTCATTTAATAACCAACCCAAGTATAATTCAATACAAAGACATATTATTTTCCATTTCAGCAAATGAAGCATGCCACAGCTTAAGTGGTATATCAGAGCTAAAAAAACCCCTGCTCATACTCTGTGTTTTCCTTCACAAAGAAGCTTGCCACATATCAATGTCTTTAAGTGCAGATTCTGGTTGTGAGTATATACCTGGTCCTGGTATTCATTTATTGATGACTTTTAAGGCTTTGTTTTGGATAGATCTATGCCCTTAAGTCACAGCTTAAAGGGCTAAATTCTTGCACGCTGACTTCAGCCATTGAGCAGAGCTGTGGTTAATACATTGTGTGATGGAAGGTTTAGAAACCCTATTAAGAAAACATTGACACCCTCAGCTTCAGGCTGAGGTCCTCCCAGTGAGCTGGAAGTGCTGACTTGGAGGGCAAAGATTCTGCAGAACGTGGGTGTGACCCTCAGGAGTCCCAGCATGGCAGCAGCCCTTGTCTCTGCATGCTCAGAGATGAATTTGTACAGCAGCACCAGGCCACAGCAGACCTGTCCCAAAGCTCACTGGGGCCACAGGAGCTTTGTGCTTGTTTTGAGGAGTCTTGGATCTCACACACAGTTTGCCACAGGTAGAAAATCCTGAATCATTCAACTCTCCAACTGTGTGAAGAACTTGGGCTAACGTGCCTTGGGGTCCACGTTTGTCCCAGACTGACTGTGCAGAGCAGAACCCACTTATACCTAGCCCTGGATTTGGTTTAGAAGAAAGAAAATGAGCAGTGTGGAATAGGTAGTGCTGTAAGCACTGAGTAATCTGTACTTCAAAGTCAAACAAAGCTTGCCTGTTACATTGTGAAATACGGGTGGGATTTATCCTCAGTTCTGTCACTAAAAATTGCCTGTAAGGAATCTCAGCAGTCAGTGAGAATAGATGGCTCAGAACCCAGCTATGGCTCTAGGGACCATCACAAATCTCAGGATGTCTCCCAAGTGCTTGATTTGTGCAGATGATGCTCTGATTTAGCGGAAAGTTGCATATAAACTCGTGTCGCCAGCAGCCTCCATTTGCGTCATAGATGCAGAGGCTCGAGAGAGTACATTATTCCAGCAAATGTCAGCATTAATTTATCCTTGCTCAGGGCTCATCTGCCTTTTCCTGCAGTCTCTTGGAGAAGAGAGATTACAGCCATGTGCATGAAGAATTTGGTGTCCAGCAGATGAGGCCAGGAGCTGCTCAGCATCCCGGAGAGCAGTGTGTGCTGAGGGAGGGGTGCCAGCAGCCTGGCCCCAAACACAGGAGCTGTGTCACTGCTTGTTCCACCCCCTGATAGTGAAAGCACCACGAAACTCCTGGCATTAAGAACCTGCAGTGATGTGTCCCCAGAGGAGCTGCAATAGAAATTGCTGATCTGCTGGCAAGAGCCATGAGTACAGGGAAAAAATTTGAACTGAAATTGGTGGATATTAAGGGTTGTTCCCACAGCAGGACTGCAGCTAAAGGGATTGAACATCCCTGTTTTACTTAGGTGAAGAATTGCAGCAATTGTTGTGCTACTCATGAGCAAAACCAACTAGGAAAAGTTTGCACTGACACACAGGGTTTAACTGAGCTGTTGCATTCAGGTTCTCCCTCTTTGAAAAGCACTTTTCAGCTCCAGGATTACTTGTTGCATTATATCTACAAGTCACTTTATGGTGTGATGGGAAAACAGCAAAAGGTGATTTTCAATATTTAAACAAAAGAAACCAGTGGTTAAATATAGTTTTTGCAAAACACAGAGGTATGTGTAGCATATATCATACATTAAAGTGTAACCCAGTGTGCTTACTCTTTATTTTTCGGATTCTGTATCACACCTGCTCAGTTTGCAAAGGTGCTGAGTGTTTGCACTAACAATGATCCTACAGAAGAAGTTATGCCAGAGACTTCCCCAGCTCCACCATTTCCAGCCACTGCTCTGAGGGACACCTCTACAAGTCCATTTGCAGTGAATGCAACTGGGCAGTTGCTGAACCAAAAAGAAACTTTGGGACTTGCTGCCAGCACTGTGAAGCCAGGAAGTTTTTCACAGTTTTCTTGAAGTGTGGACTTCCACTCCAGAGTCCTCCTGTTGGAAATGTTTATCACAAAGTCTTCTGCAGTGAGATCTTAAGCAAGAGTTTGTCTAAAACTGACAGCAGTGAATGCCAATTAGAAAAAGCTCTTCACAACGTGTATTTTTTATGAATAGCATATTTTAACCAAATGTGCTTCAGACAGCACAGGCAAACTTCCCAGGCATATTTCAGCAGTGACTTGTGCCTGTTCTGCTCTTGCTGATCCAGTCTCTGGGCTATCAAGCTGCTGTTGCCCTTCATAATGAAGTGGACTAGGAATATTGTATGAATTCAACATCTGGAAGTTGGACTTGGTGAAATGTGGTGCTTTTTTCATGTCTCTCACTTTGTACATCTCTCCACTGCAGATTGCACTGGTAAATGATGGTCTGTCTCCATGCCAGCAGTTTTTAGCACAGTCCTGCCCTCCACCCATACACCCAGTGGGTCTCTGTGCAGACTGTGGATGACTTGTGCTGAGTGACTTTGCAGGGGCTCCTGTCCAGAAGTGCAAGGCAAGCTGCAGGCTGTCTGCAGAGCCCATTGTCTGCCTCCTCTGAGCACCACCTGACCTCTGGAGATGGGCTTGAGTAGGAGTCTTGGCACTTGGGATGGGTTTGGGCAGGATTTGACTTCAGGGAATGAGGCGAGTTTATGGCTGTTAAATTTAATTCTGAAGGCATGTTCTTAGGCTGGAAAATATAATTATACAGCATCTGGTCCTCTAGAGTACATTTTCTATAGCAACAAAAGTTATCTTCAGGACCTACTCCAGCTCCCTACTGATTGCTGGTGCCAGTGATGCTGTGTGCTGACTGGAGCATGCTGTGGTTAAGGGCAGGTGCTGTGTGCTGAACTTCACCAGGGTTATTATTGGATCTCCTGGGGTAATTCCACAACCAAACCACAGGGAAAGGAGGGATCGTTGTGCCAGGGCAGCAGGTGGGAATGCCAAAGGCTGACTCTGCCTAGAAACCTGGTCCTAGCACCTTTGCAGGTGTCAGGTGGGGGAAGCAGGTGAGTTGAAGGCAAGTGATGTGAAAGTGCCAGGCTGTGCATCATGGTGACAAAACCAGCCTGCTTTTGTCACACTGCATGAAGGGCTGTGCTTTTTCACTAGGCTCAGCCTGTGCCACGAGAAATCCAGAGCACTCTCCTCCTCCCCTGTTTCCTGTTCTCCTGACAGACATAATCCCCCTGTGCTGCTGCAGTCCTGCAGCCCCTCGTGCTGGAGAGCAGCTGCAGAAACTTGTGCCTGGCCCTGTTTGCACCTATTTAACCCTGGGTTTTTACCCTTCACAGCCTCCCACGAAGGAGGAGGTGCTACCACTCTGTGTGATCCAGCACAGAGAGACCTTCACTCTGGACACGGGAGGCTGAACAGGTCTGTGTGCACACCACAGGCTCTTGGTGTGCACAAGTTCTCATTAAAGAGGTTTAATTTACCCCCGTGTGGGAAAGAGAACAAATGCTGCTGGACAGTACAGTGGTTCTGAGCCATGAAGTTTTGCTACAAAGCTGAGCACACACACAAACATTCTGAAGACAGAAAGCAGTGGCTGGTGGGAATGGTAATGTGAGATGTCAAAGGAGTTTGTTTATTTTGATAAACTAGTTGATATTCCAGGATGCTTTTTTTCCTGTTGATAAAGTGTCAATCTTAGCGAGGAACTTTGCTATTGATGACCTTTCATGTAAAGTTGCAAGGCAGAAAGCAAAGATAAACAACTTGAACAATACAATTAGGTAAACCCAGAATTCAGTCGATGAGAGACATCAGTTTTAAGTAAATCATCCCATGGAAACAGAGCTATTTGAAAATGCAGGGGCATCGCTTACAGTACAGTGGGCAATTAGTTTTAATTAACTTCAAATTCTGACACATAGTTAAAAATCAGCTCTTCTGAGTGCCCAGCTAGAAAAGTGGAAGTTGAGGTATTTTGTTCTGCTTGAAAAAGCTATTACAAATATTATAATGATGCTATTCACACTTCTATTATAAATTTTATGTGATCTTTTAAATTTTTTATGGAATAGTACTTTTGGAAGATGATCTTGTCCCATACTATAAGCTTTTGAATAAGGACACTATTTTCTAAGAAGAATAAATTGAAGTTTTTGAAGCAGTTTTGAATTCAATGACAATGTCTATTAATGAAGTCCAACATGTCATGGTCTTTACCTGTCAGGGAGGAACCAGGCAGGAGTTCTTGTAAATCTATCAGAAATTATAGGCAGCAAACGTGTTGTAATCTTTACCTGTCAGGGAGGAAAAAGCCAGGAGTTCTTGTAAGGTTATCAGAAATTATAGGCAGCTTTTGATGCATATTTGAAAGTTAAATTCAGCACTTTAAATGTGATGTGTGTCTCACCATGGAAGCACCAAGTACAGATTTTGTGGGAGGTGAGGGGGTGGCTGATGTGCACTACAACTGCTCAGAGAAGCATGGATGCCCTGTCACAGCCTGTCCACACATCCCTCTTCCCTGGGAATCCAGTCTGACTTTTTCAATATGAAACTTATTTCCCTTATTAGTATTTTGAAGTAAGCAAAAGCAGAGCTAGATACTTCTGCTGGTGTTATGCAGCCTTTACTCCTTGAGTAATCTTCTTGATTTCCCTTGGGCTGTGAGGCAGCTTCTCACATGAGAAAGTTCAGAATACTCTTGCTTGTCCCAGTTAAATTAATTTGTATGCTGAGCCATGCAGGGGAGGGCAAAGAGTATATTCATTTTCTCAGCTGCTCAGTGACCAGGATGCTTGAGGAAGAATTCAGACAGAAAGAGCTGGTATTACTGAGATGGGAAGGCTGATACCATGCAGCCACCTTCCCATGGTGTTCCTCTTGGATTGTATCACTCATCAGCCCTGGGAGGTGCTGTTTTTCTGAGTCATTAAAATCTGTGCCTTTTCTTCCTTTACATTTCCAGTGAGATTTTGAGATAACTGTTTGTCAAGGCAGGTTTTTTTATGGCCAAAAAGCTGCTGTTCTGGGAGTTGAGACTGATGTTCTCAGCTCACAGCAGTCTCTGGGGGCCAGGATGGGACTTGGAACAGATCTAGAGAGGGAGAACTCTGACATGCTGTACACGGTGTAATCTCTAAATAAGCACAGCAGGTCTGATCTCTGCCAGAGGAGGTAAGTCAAGGGGCTGAAGGATTTTTGGTCTGATACAAAATAATTGTTCTCACACTGTTGAAACACTGGAAAAAGATGAAAAAGTGGGAAGTATCTTCAGAATTGTCTATAGGATGTTTTCTCTTAACTAGTGGCTGTCCTGACTTGCTGGGTTGTCACATCAATTGTATTTCTTCCATAGATCTTTGATTAGTTGGTGGTCTAATATTTTTTTTCAAAATTAGTGTTATGATACAGCTAAGAGCTGTGCTTTTCAGGTATGATGGGGTCTTTTCAGGGGGAAAAAACATACCACAGGCACTTCTAAAGTGTGCATTTCAGTAGTCTGGGAAAGTGAAAAATATCCCTGAAATAATGAGGCAGCACAGGAATACTGCATTCTGACCATCAAAAAGGGCTGCACACATTTTTTTTGTGTGGAGTACATGCAGCATGGGAAACAATTCATGGTGTGGCAGCATGATCATTCTCTTTGTGCTCAGTACTGGGAGGGAAGGAGAAGAGAAGGTAGGTACAGACTGGTAATTTTTCTAATTGGTTCATATGTTCATCATTTAACAGGATGAGAAAATTTTGAGTAAAATCACCAGAAATAATTTTCTAGCAGTGCTTTTTAGTCTTGGCATATTTATGAATATTTCATGCATGACTTTTTTACTATTAAGATCTATATTTAAAATTTCATACTCAGCTTTAAAGTTTGCTCTGACTTGAAATAGTCTTCAGAAAATAAATTTAACTTTCCTAAAAGGAGGCACAGCAGAAAATTTTAAAATCCTGAAAAAGGAAACTAGTCTTAATTACAGATGGAGGGGTTTTACACTTCTTTTGAGGATGATTCAGTTGTTTTTTAAATAAAAATCAGCATGTCATTTGGGCTTATCCCAATGACATAAATAGGTTCCTTAATTTTCTTCTGTCCACTGAGTTCTTCAGGTGCTTCAGTGAAACATGTACCTTGAAGAATTGGATCTCCAGAGATAAACTAAGGCTCTGCAGGCTGCATTGCTGGCTTTCCTGGCATGGCTGAGACACAAACAGCAAGGCTTCCCTCTGGAAGCTGAATTGGCAAGAGCAGACCTCGTGCCTGTTAAGTCCCATTGGTGGAAAGTCCAGTTGGAGATTGAGCTTATCTTAACCATAAGGGAATTAGTCCAGCTTCCATTTAAATCACGGGCACAGCTCCAGCTGTATTCAACCAGAGAAGGGCTGAGGCAGCAGGCACACAAAACCCTGTTTCTAAGCCTGATCCCAGCTTTTCTTACCCATCCAAAGCTCATGCTGAGTGCTGTGGTCACTTTAGCAGGATTAGGCTGAGTGGATTGTTTGGGCAGATTTATGTGGCCATTCATTGTAAGAAGCACTGATACAGTTCTCAGTGATGTACAGTTGATAAATATTCATTTGTTAAAATACAAGACACCTGTTGACAAGGTAAACTGTGATTGTTCCAAGCAAATTGCTCAAGTGTGGTAGAATGTCATGTCCAATAATTGGCTAAACAGCTCTCCTGTTATCTGCAGCCTGCTCCAGCAAAGCTCTCAGGCGTGTGTTTGCCATTAAGCACCTGCCTACCTCCACTCCAGCCACTCTGACTGCCCTGCTGGATGTGGAGCATGTGTTTTGCAGAAATGGGGGCTGAATTCCTTGGAGCCCACTGCATCCTGCCTGTGGGGTGTGTTCCCAGTCCTCTGGGAAGCCAAACACGATGCTGGGTTTGAGGATCACTTTGTAGGGACAGAGCCCTGGAGCGCCTGTCACTTTTCACTGCCTGGGTTTAAGCAGCAATCTTGGATGCTCAGTGGTGCCAGAAGGTTCTCATTTGTCACCTAAGCAGTGTCAGGAGGTGTGACAGGGTAAGTGTCACCCCTGGGCTGCAAGGGGTGCATTTACCTGTGGACTGTGTGCATGCACATCACCTGGGGCTGCTCAGGTGATAACGACTATCTCATTGTTACACCTCATTGTTATGGATATAATCAGTGGCAAAACCACACCTGAGCAGCCTGTGGAAAGGTCTACTTTTATTCTTTTGGAAGGGGGGGGAAAAAAATTAAATTCCAGCCTGAAACAAACCATCTTTATTTAATGCTTCTCAGTATAGATATCACAAAATCATGAGAAACCTAAATGCTTCCTTATGTAATGAAATAACCAGTATTACATGTATGGACATCCCACTTCACTGAGTTTTCTGCTGGGCACAGGAATAATTCTGGTTCCTTGGCAGGATTTTGAGGCGAGGAGGAGAACTGGAGATGATGTAATGGGCTGTCCTCTGCTAACAATATGAGGACCAATCACAAATAAATGACATAACTTAAAAAGACAGGTGATGAAAAGAACACCCATCATACAAAGATGAGGCACTAAAATCATGTTAGAAAAGAACTAGGGATTTGAATTTGCCACCCACTGGAAACAATAGCAAAACCCCCACTGAATTAAATGCCTCAAGCCCTTGCACAGGACTGATTTGATGCTATTCATAGAATAACGTATGTGCCAAATAATGCTGTTATTTGTCAAGTAAATTATTTGTCAGATCCATCATCCTGCCGTTTCTTTTCTGGCAGAATTCCTACTGAAGTCAAATGGGGGTATTGTCTGAATAAAGTCTTTTAGGATTGGGCCTGAGGTTAAACAAAATGCAACTGGGGGTAACTTGTTGTAACATCTTCCTTGGGTTCATAAACCCACATGATGGACAATAGTTTGGCAGTAGTTTGCCTTATGATGCTGATTTGTTCTGTCACTGATGCTGATTATTCCCTCATCTCTCTTTAACCTACCTGTTGCCACCTTGATTTGTTCATGTGTGTGTGTAACTTCAGCCCTGCTGGGTGTATAGCCTGTCTCAGTGTCCCTGGGCTCTGGACTTGCTGGGGCTCAGCCCTTTTGGTGTGTTGGCTTGCTCCATCGTGTCCTGGGCTCATGTGAGACCTTGGAAAGCTGCAGGATGAGCCAGGGACTGCAGCTCTAAACTGGGTGAGCAGAGGGCTTTCAAGGTGACTTGTTCTCTACTTTTGAATTAAGAAGCCTGATTATACTGGCTGGTCTGTTCTTCCAGTTTTTCTTGTGGTTTATGAGTTAAATGGTCTACATCAAATTGTTTGTGGCTTTTATTCTCAAAAAAAAGGGGAAATTAATCTCTTGTTGTCTTGATAGGAACAAAGTTATTACAAGTAAATTGCTTAAAGGATTTGTGCTTCTAGCTATTAAAATACAACTTAGGCAACTTCAGCACTTGAGTTCAGCCTCTCATTACGACCTATGGGAATGTATAATGGTTAAATTACCTGCAGGTGGGCTCCCCCGCTGCTCCAGAAGCACATTAGAAGCATCTTGAGGGTTGCAAGTAACCTTCAAGAAATCAGACATAAGGGCCCCAAACAATAGTCATTCTTGTAGCTGGTAACGTGCTCCATATGCCTGAGAGGTACGGTGCAAATGGGACTCTTTGTGGGAGACTGCTTGGGTCTGGCTTCTCTGGAAATTGAATGTTTTTGTGAAATGGAAAATATTCATAGGTGTTGAGCATAGTTCTCAAACGTGTGGTAAAGCAGTTGACACCGAAGCTTGCAGAGGGCAGTGAAAAGATCGCAGACCACCTCTCTGAAGTGGTGTGATCCCCAGGAGGGGGCTATGCCCCCCAAACCACATAGGATGGAACCGCTGCTGGCTTTGGTACAAATGAGCAATTTATATCTGCATTTGGTATATAAAGATGCGTTTCGTGGGGTAAAGTTTCTATTCTCTGCAGGGACTGTTGGCTGGAGTTAACACTTGTCTCACGAAGACCGTTCCGTGTCATCCGCTAGGAATTTCAGGATCGAAGCAAACCGTGAACGAGTGCGCAACCTGCAGTGCTTGGGGCTTTATTCCTCCTGCTCCATTTGCTCCCGTACCTGTTCCGAGCAGCCCCACGCCGGGAGCGCGCACCTCCCTTCTCCGGGCACCGCCGGCTGCCTCGCCCTGCCCCGGCCGGCTCCGCAGGGGCCGCGGCGATGCTCAGCGCAAACTTCAGCGCGGCCGTCCCGCGGGGCCGGTCCCTGCCCGGGCTCCCGACCCCGCGCCCCCCGCCCGGCCGGGGCTCCCGGCCCGCCGCCGGCCCTGCCCCCGCCGCGCTCGGGGGGCGGCGGCGCCCCCCGGGCCCCGCTGGGAGGGGCGGGGAGGGGCGGCGGCCGCTCCCGCCGAGGAGGAGCGCGGGCGGCGGGCGGGGGCAGCGCTGCCGCCGCCGGGACCGGCTGAGGGCCCGCGCCCCGCAGCGCTCGGGCCGCCCGCGGCCGTGGCCGGGGTGCGAGATGGCCGCCGGCGGGAGCCGCGCCGTCCTGGGGCTGTGGCTGCTGGCGGCGGGGCTGTGCGGCGCGGTGGCGGCGGGCAGGTCCCCCAGCTGCCACGAAGTGCGGACGGCGTTCCAGCTGCGGCAGATCGGGCCCCTCAAGCTGGTCCCCGACGTGCCCACGGCCGGTCAGTACCGAGGCACCCGCGGGTGGCCGCTCCGCCGCGGGAGGGTTGCGGGGCGGGGGCCGGGCTCGCCTCAGCCGGGCTCGCCTCAGCCGGGCTCGCCTCAGCCGGGCTCGCCTCAGCCGGGGTCCCGCGGTGCCGCTGCCTGCCCCGGCTCCCTCCGGCCGGCGCCGCTTCCCCGCGGGCTCGGGGAGCGGCAGCGAGCGCACCGGGCACGGCGCTGGCTGAAAGAACTCGGCATTTCCCGGGAAGGGAGAGCGGCACGACTGCTGCGCTTCTGCACCGTGCAGGTGGTGCCTGCCGGTGTCCGCCGCCAGCGGCGGGGCTCCATCCCGCGTTCGCACCGCTGCCATCCCTTTGCTGAGTGCCGGGGCACAGCGCTCCCCGCGGCGAGGGTCCCTTGGCAGAAGGCGAGTCAGTAGCGGGGTAGGTTTTGGCAGGCTTGTTTTGCCGGGTAGTTTTTGGCAGGCTTGTTTTGCCGGCCAGGTGTGCGGTCATCAGACGGGGGATGAGCTCACTGTAAGAAGAGTTATCTTGCAGATGAATTCGGGGCGCTGTCATAGGGAAAGGCAGAGGTGACACCTTGGAGGGATACAGCCAACAGAACTTGGCTTTTGCTTAGTTAAGCAGTAAGTCTGCAGCACTTGTGAAAGTTGATGAGCAGAGAGAGTGTTGTTCCGTTTTGCTTTTTCAGAGTTCGGGAACAATGCCTGGCAGCACTGAAAGGGGAAAGTAACTCAGAGATAATAAGAATAGACTTTTTTTATTGCATATTCTACAGCTAATCTGGTAAGGGGATGAAGCACTTTGTAATTAAACTCTTGTGAATGTATCATATATCTAGATAATGAAGTCACATTCCTCACTTTTACATGTTTTCCCATCTAAATAGTTCAGTGAATCTCTTTAAAGACAATGTGTGCAGGCATTGAAATAAAGAAGAGAACATCAACCTCCTAGCACAATTTCTAGCTACGTCATGCCACTGCAATTGCCTAGAGGTGTGTGGTGGTACAAGTTTCAATCTGAGTTGTTGTTTTATTATTTTTACTCTTTTTTTTTTTTTTTTTTTTTTTTTTTTTGAGAGCAGTTCAATTCAAAGCCTGTGGAGTTTGATGGAAAGACTCCTTGTCTTAGATGAGTTTTGGATATGTTTTCTGGCACGGGTGTCTGTCTTGGGGATTAAATTTGATAGGCCATTGGGCTGATCTCTTGCGGCTGTAATCGATTGCAGAGTGCTGGTGATCTTCACTTTGCATGAGGTAGTCGAGATGACACAGGGGTGTAGAGTTACCTGTGGAGGAGGAATCATTTGTCATTTTCTGGCAAGAAGAGATTTGCAGGAATGGCATTTTGAAGCTTGGTTTTACTGTGCTGTGCTGATAGAGGCATCAGATGGTGGTTGTTTTGGAGAGGCAAAACAAGGCTTTTCATCCATTGTGATGGATGTTTAACCTTCTCTCCTGAGCTCTTCCTGGAAGAAGTTCCTCCAACTTTAAATCGAGGGATTCACATTATCTATAAAACTCTAGTGCTGTAGAGGAAACTTTCTCAAAAAGTTGTCTACTTTCAGAAGGAGGGTTTAGGTCCTGTGATGCTGAAGAGAATCACAGAATCATCAAATGGTTTGGGTTGGGAGGGACCTTAAAGCTCATTTAGTTCCAACTCTGCTGCTGTGGACAGGTTTCATTGTCTTCTTGTGTCCTATCCAACTTCCCTGTTGAAAAACAAGCTCCCAGAAAAGAAATGGCAAGAGAGAAGGTGAGGGAGGGCAATAATGCTTTTAAATTTCAGCTCATAAAGGTTTCCTTTGAAGAGGGTTGGAGCAGAGCTGAGGACAAGTGGTGCTTATTGATCTTCCCTGTTCCTTGAGTATCATCACTCTGCTGCACCAAAGCTGCTGTGCTTTGATGATCCCTTGCTGGGCACTAATGCCCCCTGTCTTGTGCCCTCTTTTAATTAAATACTGGAGTGTTTTCCAGCATTTTCCTGGGCAGCTGTTATCAGTGAATATATCTTAATATACCCGTTTTTCTCCTGACATTGGGCTCATTTTATTATGCATTTTAATGCCCCACAAAAGGTGAAGCACATCCCCTGGAGATGTTGGATGTCAGCTGAAGTGGGAGAGTGGTGGGCAGCTGGGGAGCAGCATGCTGAGCTGAATTGAGCCCTGGGTGCAGTGCCAGGAGCTTTTATTACTGCTCACTTCTGCTCACACGGGCCAGCCCTGTCCTGCCCTGGGCTGCTCCCCAGTCATCTGCATGTTGGTTTGGGCTTTTCTCTAAAAAATGAAACTTTTGCAGTCCTGTTGTCTGTGTACTAGATATTTTTAGTCACCAAAGTGTTGAAAGCCCTTGGCTAATCTCAAGCCAGTATTTATAGGCTAATACAACAAATCTGGCAGAGGTCTTCATGATTATTAGGTTCTTAGACCCTTCAGGAAAACCAGCAGCTCAGTCAGGGAGAGAGGCCCAACCCAGTGCCTGGGGAGGGATGGACAGACAGACAGGTGTAAATTTTCTGTCTCCTCTTATGGTTGGTGCCCATTTCACCTGGAATCAAGTGAAATGCTTGGGAGAATTAGCAGCCTGCCCCCTCCTGTGGCATTAGCTGTGGTTGCAGTGCTGGAGCTGTCAGCTGGTGGATCCTGGATCCAGCCTCGTAGGGACTGGTGGGCTGGGAGCTGCTTCCCTGTGCTCACCTGGTCTGCAGGCAGGTTCCTGGGATTGCTGAGTGCTGGGAGAGGGCTGGCAGCATGGCCTGAAGTGAGGTGGAGAGTTTGGGCAGGACCTGCCAGCCTCCTGGATAAAATGTAGTGGCAAGGGAAGGAGGAAGACTCCTAAGGAAAGGAAAAAAAGGGCTTTTGCTCTTAAGGTGTGATGTGAATCTGGCAGCAGTCTGCCTGAAAATCATCACCTGAATGAGCTCTTAGAGATGAGCAGGAGTTTTCTTTTCGATTTCTCTTCCACAGCTTCCCCCAAAAGGCATGAGATATTTTTCTACTGTGAAGTCTGGTCCATGGATGAGTGCAGGGCTAAGGACATGTTTGGATATGGGATTGGGTAAGACATCCAAGCTGCAGGCATTTTCAAACAGCAGATCTGCTTGGTCTGTCTGTGAGACTCCCTTCTCCTCTGGTGGAATCTGTGCTTCTCTCTGGTCCTCCATTTTTTTGGAACAAATAGAATGTTTCAAGGGCAATTTGCTGCAAATAGCACAGATTGGTCAGGTGAAGGTACTCCTGCCTTGGCTGTGATCCACGGGAAGGGCTTTTTGTGCCTTCCCCAGACTGAGAAATGAGGTAATGTGCCCCAGTCATGTACTTTGATTATCACAGACTGAGCTGGGATGTTTCTGTGGGAGCTCCTCGGTTGACATTTAGATGAGAGAGGATTCTAAGCAGTCTCCAAGGGTGGGGGGCTGTGTTAATCCTGCCAAGGGACTAAGCCTTTGGTTCCAGGGAGTCTGGATGGCTCCAACCTGACGCGTGCTGCCCCGTCTGGAATGGCTCCCGGGCGGGGGCTGCGCTGGCCGTGCCCTGCCAGCCCTGGCTTGTGTTACAGCTCCAGTGCGCCCTGGCACGGGCTCTGCCAGGAGTTCTGGACATTCCCAGGTTGTTCTGGGATGTGGAGCGTGGTGGTGCCTGCCTGTCACTGCTCTCCAAAGTTCTCAGGAGGCCAACTGGATGAGCCCGAGTGGAGTCTGGGACGTGACGTGACCACATTCAGGCAGTGCATGGTAGCAGAACCAGAACAGAAGTCTGTGGGCATTCACATTTTCTTCTGGGAAGCTGAGAAGCCTCAGAGAAAAAGGAAAACAGTAATTATCTGATTTGCTTCTCCTGTATTTTGCTCACGTGGAATGTGTTTGGAGATTGTTTACCCACAGGTGATTGTTTCATTGGTTTTTGTGAATTGTTTTGACTTATTGGCCAGTCAGGGTTGACCAGGACTCTGGAGACAGTCACAAGTTTTCATTATTATCTTTTTAGCCTTCTGTAAGTATCCTTTCTGTATTCTTTAGTATAGTTTAATATAGTATTCTTTAATATAATATAGTATAATAAATTAATAAATGAGCCTTCTGAGAACATGGAGTCAGATTCATCATTCCTGCCTTCAACGGGGCACCCTGCAAATACAATAAAAGTCCTCTTGTGGTTCCTTGGGTAATCATGTAACCACAAGAGCATCCTACTCGTTCACATATGCTCAGTTCTCCCTCTGGCTGGTTGACTAGTGTCTGAGCATTCACAAACCCCAGTCTGTAAACATATGGTAAGTAAGAGAGAAGAACTGGGTTGGTTTCTGGGAAGCATGGAAAATGTCATTTGTGAAAGAATTTTTGGAACACTTTACCTTATAAATAATCATCTTGTAGAAAACTGCCAAAGGGATGATTAGCTTTATCTTGTTGTACTGCTGGTTTACAAAGAGTGCAGAAGATGCCCAGACTGTGCTCTGGAACTTGCTTCTGAAGGGCAGGTTTTGTTCTAGTAAAAGCTGCTTTATTCTCCTGTGTCATCCTGCACCTTAAATCAGCAGGAATGTTCATTACTGTGTATATATTGAATATCCCATTGTAGAGCTGGACATGCATTAACAATTTATAGATTAAAACTGTTTTACTTTCTGAATAATGACAGACAAGTCCTAGATTCCCACCAGAAGCCCCTTGCTGTGTGTGGTGCATGCATTAGGCTGGATCTTTTCCCACCTCAGTCTGTGGCACAGCTCCCATGAGTGTTGAGAAAGGAGCACGAGCTAGATCTCTATATTCTATATGTCCAAGAATATCTATTAAATTGCCCATTTTCTTATGAAGTGGGTCATGCCACACTTTATTTTCATGTTTTTCTTTTATTCCTGCTCAGCTTTTCTGCCTCCCTGATGAGAACAGCGAGGTTCCCCTGGTGAAGCTGTGGTGCAGGAAGGCATTTTGCTCACAGTAGCCTTCTGTCAGTGTCTGCTCTATGTCAGGGGAGATTGGACTTGCTGTATTGGCTCTGGGAAGTTTTCACCCCATCAGAATGAGAGACTGAAATGCTCTGGTGTGAGCTGCAGTTGGGTATTCTGTCCACCTGCACATGTGGTTGTGTGGGTTCAGCAGGGTGGATGAAGGGAACATCTGAGAGGAAACATTGCTGGATGAGCACAGTTCTGTTTAGGCAGAGGAACTGTAGAGGGTGGTTACAATTGTGAAACAATGCACAAAAACCAGTCCTGTTTCCATGAGGTTCCTGTTTCTTTTTGGCAAACCTGATTGTTACCCACGTTTGAAATGTCCTTTGCATTACCTTGCAGCTTGTTAAGTGGAAGGTGTTTTTCCTGTTGCACTTCATATTTGCTTATTTATGAACACACAGGCTTCTTGGTGATTTATATCACAGAGGGGATGGGCTGCTCCAGTGTGAGATGGATTCTGTTCCCATCTTTGTTCCTCTCTGAGTAGCCCAGAACAGTTGTGCCTCAGTTTCCCTGTCTACAGGCTATATCATGATATATTACTGTAACTTTATTGCTGAAAACCCACCATGAAAGGGTGGGAAATTGCAGCTAGAAAAACTATCACTGAGCTATACCTTCACTTCTTCAGGCTGACTTTCATGTCATTCTTTCCTTAGGTGAGGGTAAAGGCTAGAAGTTAGGCTGGTTTCTGAGCTGGAAGCTGAACCTGAAAGCTGTTCTTCCTTCACTTCCCTCACCCAGCCAGGGGCTGTGGTCTGTGCCTGCTGAAATAGCTGTTCTGAGCAGAAGGAAAGCTTTGCTTTTGCAGCCTGCAGCTCCTCTGGAGTAAGGATCCTTCCTTCATTAATCTTCTCAGGATTTTATAGCACTCTTCAGGCTCAGGCTGTCACCAGAAGTGTTAACCTGAAGCTGGTCATGCCTGTGGGTACAGGCAAGGTCTCCCCAGCAGTAACATCTTTTTTCCCCTTCTTTTCCCATGTCTTAAATTTCTGTTTGACGCCGGACCAGCTGCCCACTCTGTAATGCCCTCTTGGGAGTAATCTATAGGCAGAAAAAATGTGTTTAAACTTACTTAATGCCTCATAAAGATGGAATTGCTGTTCCAGTGCCAGATGGAAACCTGTAGTTTTCATATCCATGAGCCCCAAGATCATTGTCCTTGGTGGCTTGCATGAGCATTTGGTCCAGGTGAGAAGAAAAATGACTTAGTTACTCAGATCAGCCTTTCCTGTAAATGTCTTGGGAAGGTATCCAAGAGTCAGCAGAGAACCTGCTCTCCCCCAGCACACAATCATCTTGTCAGACTGAGTCAAGTATTGCTACAATTCACATGGTCTATTCATTCTCTGAGAAATCTCTGCTGTAAAGAGTGTGTAACCATTTTTATTTTTAAGGTCTGCTCAAGATCTGGTGATTCTGAAGTTGAATTGGACCTTGGGATGGAAAACAAGCTTAGTAGGAAATGACTCATCCTGAGATACTGGTGGGTCCCAATACCTTATGTGCCACTGAAGTTTTGCTACCAGGTTGTTATGAGAAAATAATAGAAAAATAATGTTCCCACACCCCTGTGCTAGTGTGGCAGGTCTGAGCAGACAGCTCTTAACCAAAGGGCAGTGCTAATGAAAAGGCACTGATGTGGTGAGTGGAAACAAAGTTGGCACTATAATTGCTATATAAATCAATAAAATAAATACATCAAAATAAATAAGCTCTTTCATAAGGATTAATCATGAAAAATGTCATAGCCCGAGGATCTGTAAAAAGCAAGGATATGTGTAAAATGCACCCTGGGTGGTGAAATGATTTTGGTTTTAAATGGTACAAAACCAGTTCCAAATACTGTGAAGTCTTTGTAATTGAATCTTTGTCCCATGAAAGCACAAAATGACACAATAAAGAGGCATATGTTTAATAAAAGTTCAAATGCATACTCATCACGTACCAGTTTAGAGCACAGCTTTTGCTTCTAGGGGAAAATACAAATTTTGATGGATCAGAGTCAATTCTCAGACAGCAGCCAGGCCTGTCACAAAATTTATATGGAGTGTATCAATCTGTGGATTAGGTATCAACATTTAAGCTGATAGGCTCATCCTCATATCCATGAAGATAAATTTAAAGGTATTTGGTTGTTCACATACAAGGAACTTCTGAGCAGCACAAATGGATGAAAGAAGGCATCTAGCTAATATTAAATGATTTAGCCTAACGATAGAATAAGATAGGGAGGCAAGCCTGTTTAAATCTTCCACCAAGCAGTTAGGATTTAGTGTTTTAAGGCAGTATATTATTTGATGGCAAAACACAAAGTATTTCTGCATAGTATCTTCTGTTCAGATGCACAAAAGTAACCAGAGCTTCAAGCTAAGAGCTTTAAGCTGTGCACAGGATTCCACAGCACAGATGGAGGGAGGACAAGGTTTTGTATTTTTTTTCCCCAAGTTTTTTTCCCTGTTTTGTGTCCTTCCTGACCCAGTGATCCAGGTGTGCTGGGGCCTGAGTCTCGTCTGGACAGGGAACTGCCTGTGCTCTGTGCAGAGTAGCAGCAGCAGGACTGTGCCAGCCTGCTCTGACACTTTTTTATGGCTGCATTTTGTCCCTTCCCACAGATAAATAACCTTTATGGTGATGCTGATGATGACACAGTGAGCCCTTTGTGCCTGAGCTGCTGTGGCAGCACTGATCTGTCAGACCACCCTGCAGAAGAGCCTGAAGACCAGGTTTGCCTCCCTGTTTCAGGATGTGAAGTGAAACTGAGGTGGCTTTGCTAATTCCATGCTGAGTCCAGTGGTGGTGTCTGATGGCAGGGGAAGCTCCACAGCTTAGTGGGGTGGCAGCCAGAGGAACCCTCTGGGCCAGCAGTGCTCACTTCTGTCCAAGGTGCTGCCCAAAGGCTGACCCTGGCAGTCTGACAGATGAGTTTTATGGATTCCTTGCCTGTCCTGGACCCTCTTGGGGCTCTGTGCCATTGTACAGCACCAAGCAGCTCAGCAGAGTTGCACAAATGATTTATGATGGAGCAATCACTACCTTGCCTTTTCTTATGGATGCACACTTTGCATGCACTTCCAGGAGAATAAATCTATCTATTTTAGTCTTTTCAGGACATCAGTTTTAAAGGAGGGTTATTAATTACCCTCTTAGTGTATTCATACATGCATGAATAATGAGTAAAGTTTTAACTTGTGAAATTTCACAGCACAAACTGGAAGAATACAGAAAGAAATTAAGACAATGGAGGAATTTTGAGTATCACAGATGATACCATTACATTTATTTTGTGGACTCAGAAGTCTCAGGAGGGTATCATTGATACATATCCTCAGGTTCTGGCTTGCATTTTGATAGCTGAAATACAGAAATAAAGAACAAGTGTAGCCAGGGAATTGCATAGAGCTTTCAGAGCTGCAGAGGACAAAATTATTCCCCTAGAAGTTGTCTTTCCACTCTTTTCTTTTGAAATGTAATTCTCAGCCTACTTTATGGGATTCTGTGCTATATTCTTCCTTTCTCTGCTCTTATTGAGTGTCTATTAATAGTGATGACCAGCATATAAATGTACTTAAATTATATATAGAGATTTTTTTTGGCCTTCTGATGCCTTTCCTTGCTTCCTGGGGTCATGGTCTGTGCCTCTGCAGAGTTCTTCCGTCCCATGGTGGATGTGCCAGGGCTCTGGAGCCCATCCTCCTGCAAGGAGCTCCCTGTGACAAAGAGCTGTCACCTCCTTGAGAAACAAATGAGAGACAAATTTCAGAGAGCTGCAGTGGCAAACCTGACAATATCAGATAGGTCATGGTAGCTTTGTTTGGCAGCTAGTTAAATTGGATAGTTGGGCTCATCCCTAGATGTTAATGGTTAAATGTATTCATTGTTCCAACAAGGCCCCTATTCATGAGGGGACTATTCTGTGCTCGTTATGCATGCATAATTCCCATTAATGCTCCTAGGGGTTAAGGGTGTGTAGTGAGGGGGGAAATGAAGCTGATGTTTACACATCCATCTTTGCACTGAGAGATGAGGTTTTGTAACACAGGAGAAACTGATTGTGTTCCCCCAGATCCCTTAACTTCAAGGAGAACTTGAAATCTTTGCTTTAAAGAGGGAGTGAGAATGGGGGAGAAAGTGACACTTGCATAAGCACCTACTTCCTTGCACACCATACTTTGTCAATGATCAGAAATATTACACCAGTGCCATTATTATAGAAGCTTCTGAAAGTACCAAAGTGCTTGGAAATTCAGGGTTCTTATTTGGGTATCAAAACAATGACTCTGAATCTTTAACTTTTGGCAAAAAAACTTTTTCAAACTTTTGACTCGACGTTAATCAGGGTGATGAGATTTTCTGATTTATTGTACAAAATGGGTGTTTCCATAGAAAACTTTCAGATTAAGATTCCTCACTCTTAGGTGCACATCAAAGTCGTGTAAAAGCCATAAAGAAGCTCAGCACTGCCTAAGAAAGCCTTTCAAGTTCCAGCAAGTGCTTGAACTACTGAAGGTTTTGAAGTGCTCTAATCTCTGACATGGGTGACGTGCTAGGCTAGCACTTTTTTGTTTTGTCACAAATCATCCATGCACGTAGTGCAAAGGGACCCTGACAAAGTCATTTCACTTTTGAAAAGGGCTGCTTTTTTTCCTACCATTATGTCTCCCATTCACATCTACATGTTTGCTTCCACTTTGTTCAGGTCTAAGTAGCAGGGCATTTGCATAGTCTTCCCTTTGTTCTCGGTAAATATGGAGTAAAATGAGCAAGATCCGTGCTGTGAAATTAAAGCTCTACTCTTGAGAGATCTTAAGGGCCAAATCCTCACAAAAGGTACAGCAACATAGTGCCAAAGGAGCTGGTGTCCAGGAACAGCTTGCTCTGGGTGTTTGTGCTAGGAAATGTGAATAAAGGGAGACTAATCTGTTGAAAACTGGATGTAATTAGAAAAATACACTGCTGAGAGCTGCTGAAAGATTATAATAACAGAACATAGTACTGAAAGAGAGCTGAAGTGATCATCTGGTCCATTCCCTCAACTTGTGGCCAGAATAAACTGTTTAAATCAGTGAGAGAAGATCACAGCCTTTTTTGTCTGTTTGTTCCAGTGCTTAATTACCCCACTGCATAGGTTTTTTCCTAAGGCAAAACCTAGCTTTTCCTTGCTAAAATACAACATTATCCTATTCTTAGGGCCTTCCTCTTTGCAGTAACACTCATATGACAACTGCTCTGCTTTGTTCTGCTCTGAAACAAGGCTCTGTGCTTTTGCACTGGTCCCAGAGCAATAAGCTTGTTGGTGTAAATGAATCTAAACTAAATTTGGCTCCCATGCACCTGGAATGAATGAAGTGAATTCCAGATGTGGTGACTCATTAATGATTATAACTTGGTATTTGAGCCCTAAGAACAGGTTTCTTCTTCCTTTATAGGTTTGAGTATCGTGAAGAAGGAGCAAACAGAGTGTGGGGATATAAAATTCCATGATCAGGAAGGCAAAATAATAAATTCACAGTTTTTCCATGTAGTGGTAGATGGGAGCATGCAGAAAAATCAGTTCTCAAGTGATCAAACTTTGAGCAGCAGTCGAGTTGCAGGACTGCTAGTGAGAAACTGCATTGTTGTGGAAAGGCAGCATGGGGATACCTGAATACATGGGGAACATTTGCTCCTCACTTAAATAAAATATTCACCCTAGAGTTTGCTGGTGGTGGGTAGTTCACTGTACTGCAGGGGTTTAATTAGGCAACTGAAAACAGAAGACATTGATCAAATTTTAAGTCTTACAAATAGACTTGGCATTTCCAGAGCAAGTCTGAGTATCTCTTAATTTTTCAGGTTGAGGGGAGCTCTGGTCCTTAACCCTCTGTTTATCAGTGTTTCCCTGGTTTGGGGTGTCAGTTCTTGAGCAATGTTTTGTTGTTACTGATGGCGGGAAGTTATTCTTCATGGCTGAGAAAGGCTCAAAGAGGAGGGTAAAGTTTGCATCCCCAGGTGGGTTTGGTTTGCTCCAGATCCCTCTAATCCAGTCCTGTGCTGCCAGCAGTGTAGCCATCCCTGGCATGATGCTGTGCCCAAATTCAGATCATTCTCTATTGCTCCAGCTCAGAGCTTGTGTCTGTCCTCCCCAAAGCATGTCTGTCTGTCTGCAGAATGCTGCATGGCTTGGCTTTACATGGCTTGTGCTGGGAGTCTCTCAGAGGGTGAAATCATGGAATGGTTTGGGTTGGAAGGGACACTAAAGATCATCTTGTTCCAACCCAGGGACACTTTCCACTAGACCAGATTGCTCCAAGCCCTGTCCAGCCTGGCTTTGAACATTTCCAGGGATGGAACATCCATAACTTCTCTGGGTGACCTGTGCCAGGGCCTCACCACCTTCACAGCAGAGAATTTCTAACATTGAATCTAAGCCTACTCTGAGTGTGAATCTGCTCATCTTGTCCTGTCACTCCATGCCCTTGGCAATAATTCCATTTTTTGGTAGGTTCCTCTCAGGTACTGGCAAGCTGTAATTAGATCACTCTGAACCCTTCCCTTGTGCAGGTTAAACAATTATAGTTCACTCAGGCTGTTGCTGTAGGAGAGTGCTCCATCTCCCTAATCAGATCTCAAACCACAATGTCCTGTTCTCCTGCTCCATTGTCCATCCATAAGGAAACACAAAAAAAATGGGAACTGGAAGGCTGGGGTGATGTTTTTAGAAGCAGGGGCTTGTTAAGTGATATTTGGGGAACAGCACCCAGGGCTTTACGTGGTTGCCCCATGATGGTGGTGATAATATTCCCTCCCTGCAGCTCACAAGAAGATCCAGCTTTGAGAAGTGCAGTGCTCCTTCTCTTTACATGGGTGGTTAAAGGGGTGGTGTAATCAGTGTGAAGGCAAGAGAACAAAGCATGTGTAGAAAAGCCACTGGCTTCCCAATACAGACTAGGGCTTTAGAAAAAGGAATTGGAAGTGCAGCTCTCAGAGAAAGGCTTTCAAACTTCTGCTCAGAGAAGACTTGGCTTAAATCTCCTAATCTTAGTTTTGAAGTTAGGGAAAAAATATATCTTACCATTTGGAGCAGCCCAAAGTTGTATTTGGCTAAAGCACTGCATTTTCAGTTTCAAGCTGCAATAATCAAATTTACTCTTTCTAATCTGGTTTGCCTTAGATATGTCAGGAAATCTAAACATTTGCATTCCCCAGCAAGCAGCTGTGGTTTGGCTGTACCTGCTTGGGATCTAAAGCTGACTGGGAGCTTCCCCTTGGTGTAATAGACCTGCTGTGCCTTCTCTGATAGAAACAAACCCCAGCTGGGATGAAAAGTGTCAGTGTAATTTGTTGGCAGGGCTCTTGGCTTCGATTTGGAAAGTTTGTTCTAAGTCCCTATCCCAGGTGCCAAAACATGAGCTGAGCAGCAAGGGCTGCCTGGGGCCAGCCTCTGCCAGCCTGGCTGCTGTGTCTCAGTGGCTGCCATCTCCTGCCCACCCCTGGCTTGTCCAAAGGCAGATGGAGCAGAGCCAGCACTGCCTGCCCCATGTCCAGCTGTGACACCAGGGCTGTGCTGGCCACCCCAGAGCTCCAGGAGTGCTGGTAGTTCTGGGGGGAACAGCACAAGGGAGGAGGGAAGGATAATCAGTTCAATGTGCTGTGGAGGTGCCTTGTTGGAGTGATGTCGGGGAGAAACATGATTTCTTAATTTATAGAACAGGTGCACAGGGTCCAAATCAAAAGCAGGTCTTAGGAAAGCACTGAACATGCACATAGCAGAGGGCACTCTCCACTAAGAATTGCTTACTGGTCTAAGCAAACTAATGGAAGAGATCTTCCTCTTTTCCATGTCTGAATCAAAGTGTGGAGCCTAAGGTCAAACGTGCATTTTAGTATTGCCACGTGTAGGAGCCCATCAGGGGTTTGCACACTGGGTTTTGGAAGTTGTTTGTCTGTGGTCTCAGGTTAAAGGCTTTTAGAACATCTTCCTGCCTCCCCTCAGCCTTTGGGAAGCAGCATCTGTTTCAGAATCCATTATCCTGGCTCAAGGAGTCCCAGAAAGATCCAGGTTTTCCTGCTGAACCTGCTGCTGGTGAAATGTGTCCTGTGCAGTGAGCTTGGCTGCTTTCAGCTTAGGAGTGTGACTGGTACCCAGAAATCAGGGCATGGCCCCTTCAGGTGTGATTTCATTGTGGACTCCAATTCTCCAATTCTTCATTCCTTATGTGCTCCTCCCACAAGCAGCATCCTCCATGGCCCAGGCAGACAGAACAAAGCAATGCCAAAATAAATGAGAAAGGGCAGAAGAGCAGTCCCATCCTAAGCACTGCCATGTGGTTAAGGGGGAATACTGGTGTGGCATTAATTTCATGGGGGTTAGATGAGCTTTGCTCATAGGCCCTCGCTGCTTTAGACCCATGAATGCTGTCACCAACCCCACGATGTGGTTGGGGCTTTGGCTGCTTGACCTTCCACTGGTTTTCATTGAATGCATGCAGCTAAAAATCACAAGCACCTGTCTGAAATTAAATGCAAGTTACTCTAAGGTAATTAAACAATTTCTAAATCATAATTCTTTGTCAGTTCATTTTTCTGTTAATTTTGATTTTTCTTACTAAGGGCAGGTTTTCTCGGGTTTGCTGGCTGTGATCCCTATTCCAGGATCTACTCAAGAGTTTGACCCAAAGCTCTCTGGGTACAGAGCTGTGTTAGTCTCAGACTGCTAAATCCCCACATGAAGCCCAGCACAGTGCTGTCTCTGACTGTATTTTGTTTTATTTTGTATGACTTAATGCCACTGGGTGTCTCCATTGACATCAGGGGGTGCTGAACCAGGCTCTCTGATATTTTTACCTTTCCTCTTTCCTGCACACGTGGTCTGAGGTGGGAGAAGTGATCTGAGCATAAATCTAGGCTCAGCCTAGACCATCAGAAACAGGCTCCTGGTGTCTTGTGTGTGACCTGTGGGGCTGCCAGCTGGTTCCTCTGCAGGGTTGTGCTCAGTGAGTGTTCCTCTGCAGTTACTGTCACGTGTGCTGGGCTCCTTCCTGTCTCTCCTGCTGTGGGCTGCCTCCCAGTGCTCATGGGTCCAATTTGTGGCATCACATTCCAGTTTGTGACAAATTCCAGCAGTGACAGCAGTGGCATTGTCTGCATGAGGAACCACAGAAAGGGAAAGAGGTGCAGAGACCTTGTGATGCTGGAGTCTTGCTGCAGCCTGTTTTAATTAATTACTGTGTCATGGGTGATGAAGTTGAAGGATTGGCCCTGGTGAGGGGTGTCTTGTCTAGTAAGCAGTTGCTTAGTTTAGGTTCAGTTCTTCCTTTTGTGTAAATAGTATCAAGAGTGCAGGGTGCTTTACTTCAAATTCTTGGGTATTTCACCTGCGTTTTTATAGTTTTCCTCTTTCTTCTCCCTAAAAATAAATAATGAAAGTGAGAATGGGATCCTAAAGAAATATGCTGGTAAAAACTGATCTAAATCAGCCATTTCTCATTCTTAAGTCATACACAAAAATGAAGTTACAGTTTTAAGGAAAAGCTCATTGAAAGCATTAGGATTTAGGTTGTAAAATTATTTCTTAGGCAAGACTAGAACATATTTTTAAGGAAGAGAAAATAATTGTCTGAGCACTTGGTTGCATGTATGGCTTTCAAGTGAGATGGCAAAAACAGAAGTACTGAAATCTTGGGAGGAAAGGGAATATTGAGTTGCTATTCCTCTCCTTTTAAATACTCTTCTTGCAGTTTCCCTTTCTGAGGCCATGGCCCAAATGTCCAATAGTCCCTTGTTTCCTTTAGATTTATCTTTGCTTTTGTTTCTTCTTCCAGTCTAACTTTCTTACAGATTTTAATGTTGACAGATAAAATGAAGAAGAATAGGAAATACATTTTATTGTGACCCTTTCAATATCTTTGTAATTTTCTGTGCTTTGCCACCTTATATGGATCTTACCACAGCAGGTAAAGCATATTAGGAAGTAGTTCCTATTAAAAAATTGGTAAAACAGTTGCTAACATTTGAATTGCAGTTAGGGTTTGAAGTTGAGATGAATGAGGTGATTCACACCTCTCTTAAAGAATTTTATGTCCTCCCTGTAGGGCTAGATAGGCAGCCTGTGTGATTTGCATTCAGAAGGTGTTTTTTCCCTAACTGTACAGAGCTGGAAACCTACTTCTTTCATTTAAACACAGTTCACTTTTGTTGTAAGCTGTGTTCCACTTGAGGCTTCTCCCCTCTTCTGGTTTCAGTGTCTCATTCTTCAGGTAAGGCAGGGTTCTGTGGCAGTGAAATGCTGTCCCCTCTGGAGAGCAGAAATGCAGCTGGTGGTTCATTGTTGTCCTTGGATGACACGGAGTAGGGAGATTGACTAGACTACTCTAGAAAATATTTTGTATGCGTTTATGTTTTTTTTTTTTTTGTTGGTGGAGAAAATATATGGGATTTACTGCTTGGAATGTGATGAGACATAATGAAAGATGAGTTGTAATAGACTCTAAATTAATGAAAGTTCTTGTAATTTTTCTCTCACCTCTGCAGTCGGTTACATGTGTTGTCTCAGGAGAATGGAGGAAGGAGTTGGCATTGCAGTAAATTTAGAAACCCCCTTGCTGAAATCCACTGGTCTCTACCAGCCTGAGTTGTTTTATAATCTGCTTTATGTACATCAGTCTTCATGCTTCTGTGTCAACTCTAGGATAAAAAAGCACGGATCCCTGAGAGTGTAAATCTTTTGAATTTGCATGTAGTGTGTAGTTAGTAAGCTCTTTAGCAGTCAGTGTCCTGCTGCCTGCCTTCCACATTCAGAGAATATCTCACTTAGCACTGGGCTCATGGGAAGTTATTAAATGTAGTCACCATTAAAGAATTTATCACCCACCTAAAGAAGTGCCAGGCATGGAGGAGTGGCCAAGGGCAGTCCCTGGCATGGCAGGCAGTGCTTGCCTGCTGCTCCTGCACCTACCAAGCTGAGTCCCTGCTCTGCTGCCAAATTAAAGAGTTTGGAGTGAAATTCTGCAAGGTGAGTTTTGTGCCTTCCTACTGAAATGTGGCTGGTTCTGAGGTTAGGGCTGGTGTGGGGAAGACCAGAGGAGTGGGCAGTGAACTGTGGAGGTTAATCACACTTTGTTCCTTCAGGACTCTGTTTACCAGCAGTGGCATTATGGCTGCTGGGCATTGATGCCAAAGATGCATCTTCCAACAACCTACTGACAACCAGGCTGTTCTGGGAAACACTGGAAAATCTCCAGTTATAGGTGCTTTATAAATGTGTTACAGGACTTTTCATTCCTGTGTGTGAGTTCCATTCCCTGCTCCTCCTGCCAGAGGTCTGGTGACAGGCACAAGGCAAGGAACAGTGACCACAGCTGCCTTCTCACCTCTTTGCCTTCAGCCTCCTGGGTACAGCCAGACTCTGAGGAGCAGCCTGGAAAACTGAGGGTGAGTGACATGAGGAGGTCTCTCCCTGCAGCAGCTGCTCCTCCCTGCAGGGAAGCTGTGGCCCATGGGCTGGAAATGTGTCCAACTGCTCCAGGTGTCCCACAGGTGTGCAGAGAATTGGAGAAGGCAGGGAGAAGGGGAGCTGAGGGGCCAGAGAGGATCAATAGATGGGAATCTTGTCTGAGGAGAGTGAGGAGAGGGCCTTTGAGGAGTGATGGGAGTGCCTGGTTTACGCCTGTGTAGGTTCCAGTGAGTGCAGGGACATTCAGTTTAGGGAGCTCAGATGCTTTTTTTGCTCATTGGGTCCAGGCACAAGACAGCTTCTGTGGGGCACAAGCCAGGGGGAAAATCCTACCAGGCAGTGACCTATCGGGTAGGGCAGAAGGTGCTTTGGAAACTACACCAGAAATCAGAATACAAGAGTAGTGAGAACCAGGCAAACAGCAGAGGGAAAAGGAAAAACTCAAACAAAATGCACCAGGCCTAACAACATTTCATTGTGCAGGTGCTGCCCTAAGAGCTGTGTATTTGGAAGAGTTCCTGCTCTGGAAGCTGCTCAGGGCTGGTGCCTGATGGTCTCCAGCTGTCCTGCAGGCTGTGGCACTTGCTGATGCTGCCCCCTCTCTGGAGTCATGACATCCAGTGCTTCTTGCTGTCCCCCTTCTGCCCCACTCCAGGGTCCCACCACCCTTGGATGTGCAGGTTTAATTACAGTGCCATCAAGGGGTTCTTCTGTTTTCTGGGGTTTTACAGTTTTTTTTCCACATCTACTCAAGAACTCTTGAGCAAATGGAAGGTATTTGACTTGTCAAAGTTGGAAGTAGCTACACTTGCTAGTAGTTGTTAGTAGGTTATCTAAGCTGTGCTTGATGAAACTCGAGGAGTTTACCTTTTAGCCTTGATTGTTTCAATTGCTAGCAGTTATGTTAGTAGGTTATCTAAGCTGTGCTTGATAAAACTGGGGGTGTTTACCTTTTAGCCTTGATTGTTTCAACTGGAATAGCACATCTGGTGATAGCCCTAGTCATGTTTCAGTGTATTTCAAAAGAACACTGAGAATGCAAAGTCTGCTGATCAAATTAAATAGTATCTCTGTTAATGTCCATTATGAAAGAAGGGATGGGGGAAAGGAAATTTTCATAACTTGTGTTTTCCAAACTGCACTTGTAAGGTTTCCTGCTGGATGTGTGCATGTTGCCAAGTTGCATGTAGGTGGATGGAACAAATTTGGGCTCTGCTTTGGTATTTCATGAGCTTTTTGCTTTCAAGGGACCTTTGAATGTGCTGTTTGTCTGTGATCTTTAAATTAAAGCTGATAGTAGGATTATTTTTAACAAAACAGAGGAAAGTCTTAGACTGGAAAGTTCTTTCTGCCTAGTCAGAAATAGTGTGTGGAAGGGTCAGGCTCCAGGGTACCTGAAGCAGGAAGAAAAGACACCTCAGTTTGCCATAGACTCTGCTCCCTGGAGCTTGCCTGGCTTTTACTGCTAGCCCAGAGAGCAGGTTTATTGAGTTAGCTGCTATTTTATGTCCCAGAGCACTGGTGCACTGGCTTGTTGATTTTTCTGCTAATTCCTGGCACTACTTCAAGCATAGTAACTGCCATATCTGACACACTGACAGATAAAATAGCAGCTGTTTGACTCTGCACATGTTGAGTTGATGAGTTGAAGATCCTTTGCTTGTATTTGTGTCACCATAATATTTTCTGAAAAATCCTCTTTGCCCAGGATTTTCTCCTGGGAAGCTGAGAAGCCTCAGAGAGGAATGAAAACAATAATTGTCTGATTGCTGCTCCTGTGTTTGCTGCCTTGGAATGTGGCTTGGACATTGTTTACCACCAGGTGAATGTTTGATTGGTTCCATGTGAATTGTTTTAATTTAATGACCAATCAGAGCCAGCTGTGTCAGAGTGTCTGAGTCAGTCAGGGGTTTTTATTATTCATTCTTGTTAAACCTTCTGATGTATCTTTTTCTTTAGTATAGTTCAAGTATAGCATTCTTTAATATAATATATTATCATAAAATAATAAATCAGTCTTCTGAGAACATGGAGTCCAACTCTCATCTCTCACCTCATCCTGAGGACCCTCACAAGCATCACATCTTTGTATTTGCAAACATTTTATTGCTTGCAGTGGGCCTGAGCTGTGGTGTAAGGCTGTGCACAGGGAGCTGAGCTCCCAGCTAGGTGAGGATGGCCACAGGGTTAGTTTCTTTACAGCAGTCTTGCAGGTGGAGGTGGTGATGGTTTTACACTGCTGGGGCACAGGAGCTGCATGAAAAAGGAACCTCACAAACTTGGGGCAGCCTTGGATTCCCTTTCCTTGATGTGGCTGTGCTGAAGTGGGCTCTGCTCATGCCCCAAGTCATTGCAGGGAGAGCCCTTGTTGGAAGTAGCTCCTTTTTCATTTGATTTGGCCTCCTCCCCAAATCAGTTTGTGTTTAATTGCTGAATTTTCCCCAAGCTGAGGCAGCAGCTATACCAGACAGATGAGGCTCAAGAAGGATGAAGTGTTGGCTCCTGTTCAGCTGGGCCAGACACAATGCAATGCACTTCTGGCACCTTTCTCTGTGTTACTGAGGCATAATCAGGCTTGGAGCCTTTGAAGATATTTGTACTACATTAACATTTTGGGCTTTGGACTAAAGTTTTGTTTGAAAATACTGTTGAAATGTTTGTCAAAATACAAAGGCAAAAGCTGTCAGAAGAAAGATTGCACTAAACTCTCCCTCTGATTGTGCTTGCTCAGGACTCTTCTCTGCACTGGAAATGAGAGAGGCTCAGCTTGTTTGAGAAAAATGAATCAGCCTGTCTTTGAAAATGTTGGTGCAGCTAGATCAGTTAGGGTGTGTTAAATTTGGCTTTCTGGTTTCAGAGTATGGCTTTTACAGTGTGTGCAGCATTTTAAAGACAGAACTGTTGAACTACATGGTCAGCTAACAAAATGGCTATATATTCAGCTTTTGGAAGAAGTTAATTTTGTTTGCTAAACAGGCCTCTCTGCTTTTGGGAAGTGATACTGATTCAGCTAGTTTTAATGGCCAGAGTCTTAGATTTTATTTGTACCAAAGCTCAAAATGAAGTCCCAGACTTTTTGATTCAAAAGAAAAAGTTCTCCAAGCAGCACACAACAGAATACTGCACAGCTGATTTTGATAGAGCTGGCCAGATGGATGTCAGGTGAGGATACATAGTTTTCTGTGCATTTAGCACCCAAAGTAATTTGTAATTGTGACAGGGAGTGTCTGAAGGTGATGCCTTTGGCATGTATTAATTGCTTTGGGTTGCACACTAGTTTTCAACAGGGATCACTGATGCATTCCAAAACACACATGCTTTACACTCAGGTAATTTTTTTTCCTGCACTTCTGAATGTGACTGTTTTTCAAAACGGAGCAAGATACTTTATCCTGTTTTTAATAATAACAGTAAGGGTTTAAAGTCTGTAGTTTTTCTCACTTTAAAAAATAAGCCAGGCCATAGTTTTAACCAGTACTCAAGGGAAAAAATTTTGAATGGAAAAATAATGTACATAATCAGTAGAGTAATCCTTACATCTGATCTGAAGCAGAAAATTAATTTGTTTTAGGAAGGCTATAATAAACCTTTTGGAATTGGAGCCCAGGCATGTAGAGTTGAAAGTGTTCTGCTCTGTCAGTAAGTTAATGCATAAGAACATGAAATAGAGAGGTGCCTTGGATGCAGGTGCTTTGCATCTGTGGCACAAAGTTATTCTAGCAGGGGGCTCCCATCATGTTCAGGGGCTGGAACACGTGGGAATAGAGAGCTGGGTTTGTTCAGTTGTAGGAAAATTAAGGTTAAGGGAGGCCATGCTGCTGTATGCTGTCTTTTGGGAGAGAACAGGGAAAGTGGAGTCAGCTTCTTCTAGGACATGGCTGTATCTTGACAAAAAAAAAACCAGATGTGAGTTGGAACATGGGAAATTATCTTCTGATAGAAACTTTAATTTTTTTTTTTTTTTTACCATGAGTGTAGTCAAGTACTGAAATGGGTTCTGAGTGGTTGTGGTATTGTTCATCTTTGTAGGTGCTTGAAACTTGAGTGGATGAAGCTTTCAGGCAGTTAGATCTGCTTCAAGGGGGAGGCTGAGGTAGAGGCTCCTCCCAAATTGCTAGCTAAGAAATGAGGGGCAGCTTGGGGAAAGCTGGTAAGCGAGTCCTCCTGGGGAATTAGCAGGGTGAAATCCTGAAATGATGCTGTTGGTAACTTTCAGGAACAGTGCTTTCTCGCTGGTGTATTGAAGGCTTTGTTCCTTAAAGAAGGGAGGAGGTTGCCCTTGGGGCTGGTGGCAGCACACTCCGGGGGAGCTCTGTCTCTGGGGGCTCAGCCTCTCAGCCACCCCTCTGTCCCTGCTCCTCCCCTCTTCCCACTGGAGAGGGTATTCTTCATCAAGATGAAAGAGATGAGATAAACTAAAATTAGTATCAGAGTTATTAGAGACATTAAGACCTTACTAATGAGTTCTAATTTAATCTCGGCACCCAGGCACGTATAGCAGTGAAACCTTTTATGAGGTTTCTATAATTGTGTTAAAAGTGATACCCTGAGGCTAATGCTGGAGCAAATGAAATTGCCAGGCTGTGTGCATGGCAGCACGGACCTGACAGTCCTGTGAGGAGGGTGGGGCTTGCTCTTTGCTGGGCCTTCAGTGCTCTGTGTTTTACATCAGGCTCCTGAACTGTCAGGGGCTTAGTGCTGTTTCTATTTAGGAGTGCCTTCTGTGTCATTTTGGCTCTGGACCAACAAATCCCAGTCCTCAGGCTCCTGGAGCATTCATCTGGGTGGGGAAACCCAGGAGTGCAGTTCCAGCTGAGCTATCAGTATCCTTAAAGCTTTCTGGAGGAGAAGCAGGTTCCTGTGCCTCAGTTCAGAGGGCAATGCCAGGGTCAGCTCTGCTAGCCAGGGGTTGCCTCCTAGCCAGGCCAGCATGGAGGCAGCACAGAGCTCCTGCCATTTCAAACCTTTCCTGATACAGGTCTGAGCTTTGCAAAGCCCTGTCAAACAAAACTGCAGAGGGCTGCTGTGGGAAACGACTGCTCACTTTTTAAAGTTTTATTAAACTTCAACAAAAACTGCAACAAACGACTAAATGAAAAATTACAGCACTGGGAGCCCCCTGTGACTGCTAACCACGTGGCTCATCTACAAAATGGATGTTCTACCTTTTATGTCTTTAGTCCCTCTTTAAGTTTGGTCAGTCAGCTCTTTCTGTGCCATCTGTTGGTGGAGATTCTTGACTGGAGGGCAGGTGTTGTTATGCTGCCCCTCCTGGGAACAAATCAGCCTCCTCTGAATGTCTTGACTACTAAGGCAAGGGGAGGAAAGGACTATGGAATGACATCTTACAATAACATTACTAGACATCTCCATATTCTTTATCTCTGAGAGCCAGCTATTACATTGCTTATCTCTAACAGAGCTGTAGGGAGAAATGCTCTGGGTGTCAGCCTCCCAGCCCTGCAGATGCTGAGTGACATCTCCAGCCCCTGTGCTCGGACACTCTTTGTGTATGACCGAGTTGCTCTTTCAATTTCACTGGTGCTTTGCTGGTGCTGGCTCAGAGCAGTGGTCCTTCCCTGTCCCCCAGTTCCTTATGACAGGACAAACATGTTCAGGGATCAGGGTGCCCATCCAAGTTAAAATTAGCCCATCCAAGGAGCTCATTCCAGCTGGGACCAGCGTGCCCAGCCGATGACGAGCGCAGCCCTCCTGCTGCTGCTCCTGGCAGGGCCTTCAGTGGGGCTTGGGGCTTCACACTGTCCTTGTTTCCCATTTTTGAGATTAGAATAAAGTGTGAAACAAATCCACCTCCAAAATGGTACCTGACTCAGCTCAGTCTGTGACAAATTTGATCTTTGCAAACTTGTATAAAAATGGAGTGAATTGAAATATTTTACTTTGGTTTTGACCCTCCTGACACAAATAAGAGTGGCTATAAACTGGAAGCAACATTTTCGAGTCAAATGAGATGTTTTAGCTAGCTTTTTTTTATTTTTTTTTATTGAAACTCCTCCCTGTGGGTTGGTCTCAGTGAGCTGCTGACCTGGAGCTGGCTCTGAGCAGAGCCTGGTCCTGGGGGTGCCTATTGCTTTCTCAGAGGGCATCCTCGTGTTTTTGATGCCTGTCAGTTATGCATTGCAGTGCATTAACCTGCAGGGCCAGGTGTGAGGGGCAGTGCAGGTGATGGTTCATTAATGTTTCCATCCCAAGGCCTGCTCTGGGTTCTCTGCCCTGGCCTGGGTGAGAAACCCTCAGGAGGAATTGAGGCTCTCTGGAGAACTGGGGTGGTTTTCATCCCTGGGTGCCCTCCAGCCCTGTTGGTGCTGTGTGGGGAGGGGGTGCCAGTGGTGTTTGCGGTGGTGGAAAACAGAGACCCCTTGGGCACAGGGAGGGGCAGTGTGGGGACACAGCAGCTCCAGTGAAATGGCCCATACAGCCAGTGGTGGGGTGGCAGTGGGGAGCTTGGCCACCTGTGTGCCACTGGTGTTCCTGGCAAAGGCTGTCTGCTTCCCAGAGCCTGAGGGATGGGATGGAGGGGGACCCTGTGCCCCCTTTCCCTCAGGGCCTCTGTTTCTGCCTTGAGGTGGAGGGAAGGAAGGGAAGGAAGCCCCTGACACACTGTCACTCTTAATGCTGTGTGACTTTGGGCTCTGCTATTTATGTGTGCCCCTGACTTTGGGTTTGCTTCCTTAACAGTCTCTTGGTTTTTTTCCTTCCCTCCTAAAAACGTGTATTTGTGGAGCTTCAGAAAATACTCGCCTGCAGTCCGTACCAGATCCTTTCTGGCACCTGCAAGTCCTCTGGTGTAGAACAAACAGACCCTGAGTGGGTCCATCACAACTCTGTGATGCAGGTTCCCTTACCAAGGATACTAAACTTACTGAAACACATACAAAGAGGGACTGATTTAAAAAAAAATTAAAAATTTTCTAGAAGAATGAAGTTTTTAATCAGCCTTCAACTTTCTCTGTAGTTGGAAGAGGAGTATGATTGCAGTGCCTTTAATTTTTTTATTTTTGTAAGCTGCCTAGGATCTCAGAGATTTTTTAAGAAGGTTCCCCTAGTGTAAGAGGTGAATAGGTGATTCCTTGAGGCACACCAGGGGTGAGTACTGGATCCTCATTTGAGGCAGGGTTATCGCTCACACGTTCCAGTTTTGATGCCTTTAGTGCAAGGTGTATGGTGGAAATATTGCCCCTTTTATGGTGCATCTTCATGACCATGATTCTGTTGTGCCCCTGACTGTGTACAGCTGACTTTTGTATCCAGTGTTCTTAACAGTCTAAAATAACTTATCAGCTGATAAGGTCATGTTACTCAAATGAAATCACCACAACTTTGTGTCCTTCTGACAACAGCTGAGCTTCACAGTGTCATTCCTTGTGGGTTTTGTCTTATTTCAAAATTTAAAATGGGGTGGTTCTGATGTTAAGATGCATTGCTTTTATGCTGTGAGTTCAGGGGTTTTCTAATTTTTGTTTTTTTTGTTTTCTTTAAGAGTCAGATTTACAGATCTGCCAACACAGAGCACCAACATGTTGCACCAAGAAGATGGAAGAAAGCTACCAGGCAGCTGTTCGGAGGGAGAGGGCTCAGAGCATCCAGGCCCTGAACTTTGAGCTGAAGTACATGATTGTTGGTCACATCACGGCTTTTCAAGGTAGGAAATTTGGAATGGCTCATAACAGTAGCCTCTGCAATCCAAAGGAAAGCTCTTATCTTTATTTTTCATTCCTCTTGCATTGTGTGCTCTTGTCACTGCCTTATGGTTTGCTTCCCAGTTCTTTGATGGTTGTGCTTTTGGGTAAAGGTGGTGGCACTTAATCTTGACTGCTATGTTAAGCATCTTCCTAAATCTAATTAGAAACAGATTTAAGGGGTTTCTGGGGTAAGTGTGGATTTTTAAAAGACATTTTTAAGTGTCTTTTCAGTGCTTGCTGGTCATGCTTTTTGATATTCTCCTGTGTTGCCAAACCATTTACAGGTGTAGAACATTAAATGAAGATGCATTTGTGTGTTGATGCTGAAAAATGAGTGCTCTAACTGATATGTCAAATGAGAATACAGCTCTTGCTTCATGACAAAATGCAAGAGAACCTTGCTCTAACAGACACATACCAGACTATTTAGTTCCTTCATGCAGGTGCTGATTGTACTGTTACAGGGAGGAAAATGCTTGGGGAGAACTCTGCACTGCAGTGTTGGGTGCTGCAGGCTTTTCTCTAGAAGGGCATTTAAACATAGGCTTGAACTTTAAACTTCTGGTAGCTGAGTGATTAAATCAGTCAGTGAGTGGTGAATCCAACTTACTGACCTCTGTGGGCCTAATTATGTGCTTAATTTTAACTCTGCTTTGCTGTGTTCAGTGCTGAGCACTTCCATGGAATGGGTTCTGAAACGAAGCCAGAAGTTATTAAAATACCAAGTGTTGAGGCCTGGGTGATTAAGATCTATTGTTAGAAGGCAGGTTTTATCAGCAGTATCTTTTTTTTGTCTGGTTTCTCCCATTTGAGTGAAAATACTATAAATAAAAGATGTGACTGACAGTTAATAAGAGACAGCATATTATCAAAAATTGACAATAAGTGATGGTGGATGACTGAAATAGACATGAAGGGGCAAGAGAAAAATTTTCTTCTTGTGTTTTTATATCATTCCTTTTTTACCCACAAGTGAGAAATTGCATTTTTGGTTTATTTTACAATTAATCTTCGAAAATGTTTGATATCCCCTTTCATTAAAAAATTGGCTTGGAGGGCACTTCAGAGGAGCACTGTAGTGAAAGAGTGCCTGTTGGCATTGTTAAATGCTGGTTATTCATTCAAGCAATCTTTCAGTATTATGAGGGAATAAAGGTAAGGTCAGAATAGATTAACCCAGCAGCCCCTTGGGGTCAAGCCAGAGGCTTTACTGGCCATTGCAGATGAAGCCTTTTGATGGAATGAAAGCAGTAGTTAGACATTTCACACAGTTTAAATTTACAAGCATTTTCTGGAAGTGGGTAAATAGGTTGTTTGTTGTGACTTGCTGTGGCTGGCCTTCTGTTTGCGTTAGGTGGGAACACTTGAAAAATGTAACTTTGCTGGCTTGCACTGGGAGCTGCTTTTGTCCTTTGGTTTTGTCCCAGGTGTCAGGGAAAAGCCTCTCTCTTTATCTTGTGCTGGATAAACATTCTGTTGCTAAGAGTGGTGCTGTGTGAGACATTTACTGAGAGAGAAGATCTTTGCATTGAATTAACTCTGTCCTTTTGGTCTGTTTTCACTTGTTGCTATTTTGAATGATAAAGTGAGTGTGCCAACAGCACATTTTACAGCCTGAGAAAAGGAAACTCTGATTTTTAGAAGCTTTCAGATGCTTTTTAGATTTCATGGCTTTTTTGCAGCAGGGAGAACTGACTCAGACTTACTGAAAAATAGCACTTTATTCATTTGTATGGAGTGGTGTTTACTTGTACAATTTTCATGCACAATTGACTTTTATATATACACATTTTTAGTTCTGTTAGTTTAGTCCAAGCAAAGCAGTAGTTAGCCTTGCTGCCTGCTTCTGAGGAAATCTAAGCTGCTTTTTATGCACTTGAAGCAGACAATACTGTTCATATTACACCAATGCTGATGAAATAATTTTCAAGATTACTGTGGTGTAAGAGATGGATTTTCAGTAGTCCATCACTGAGAACATAGTGGTGGCAGCTAAATTTCCTTGGGAAAAGAGACAGCTTTTTGGCAAGGGAGACACCCAAAGAAAATGTTGGTTTTTTTTTTTAAGTTATCATCTCTTTATATTCTTTCAAAAAATCAAAAGACAGTTCTGGGGACATTCAAGTGCCACAAGTATTAATAGTAAGGAGCTTTCTCAGGTGAGCAGGAGTTTTGATCTGAATTTGGTTAAATATTCCCTCTACACTGCCTTGGCACTGCAGCTGGCTGTGGGTATTTTGGACTTGAAGAGATACAGTTTGGGGTTTTCTCCTTGAAAGTGAAAATGTTATTTAAGTAGCTTTGTCCACAGCTGAAATAAGACAGTTTTCACAGGTGGATTTAGTTGTGCAAAATAATTAGTCTGTAAGACCTGATTAGAAATATCACAGCTGTGGGCAGGCTTGTTGTGTTTGGGCTAGTGCCCAATCCATTTATATGGACAACTTCAGCACTAAGGTTGTCCCACTGTTTTTCCCCTTTGAAGTTTCCAAGTGTTTTTGCTCCAACACTTCACTAAATCAAGCTGCTGTGTGGATGGGTTTTGCTTGCATGCCTGTCTCAGGTGCTCATAGCACTGATCTGAGTGGGAAGAGCCCCACTGGCACCAAGTGCAGTGAAAAATGCCCTCCCCATGAGAAGCAGGACAGAGGAATGGAAGAGCCAGCTGGGAGGCACAGCTGGGAGGCACAGCATCACAATCAGCTCCTGCAAAACCATAGAGTGACACAAAATCTGGGGGTCTGACAGGCTGAATGCAAGCAGGGCCCGTGGGAGGGTTTCATGGAAAGCTGGTGCATTTGCTTTCTCTTCATGATCTGCTCCATGGTGTAGCCTTGAGGTCATAGCCATGGTTTTGGTCCCTCCACAGATGTGTGACTGCTCCACATGGAATCATAGGCAAGGAGGAGTTAGAGCATGAGATGAGTGAGTGATCCAGGCTGTAATAGGAGCAGTGTAACAGAGGAGAGAGAGTGTGCCTGTTGTGATGATCCTCCCTGTCAGCCTCTGGCTCTCCACAGCTGGCTTTGTTGTGGGTGCATTTTGGAGCAGGTCACTTTGTGCCACCCAAAGATGTGCCTGCCTGTCTTTGCTCCTGTGGCTGCAGCCTGAAATCCCCAGCAGAACTATTTAAATGAATGATGAAAGAGGACACTTCCATTTTGTATCTCACTTTCCCCTGTGATAACCAGAAGATTCTCTTCTGAACTTACTGTTTCCTTTGTCACAGTGATTATTTTAGGCTTGCCTGTAAACAAAGTTATTATTTTAGATGGAAGTCTTTGTGGTGGTGGTACCTGTTATTTGGCAGAGTCATCCATCCCTGCTCCAATTTCCTCATGCAGTCCCTGCACCCCTTGGGGACACTTCCAAGTGTGGCAAGTGCTTCATTGTTAGTGGATTAGGAGCAGTGTGGGTGTGCAGGCTGAAAGTTGCTGTCAGAAGAGGTATGGATAGTCTGACTGGAAAGCTTTGTTGTGGTCAGACAGCAGAGAGAACCTGGCCTCCCTTTTCTGTGTCCTTTTTGGAGTGCTAACAGGTGCCACGTAAGGACCCACAGACAGCTTGGCTCTGCTCCTGTCATCGTGTGCTGAGGCTAATTTGAGGTAATGAGAATCCAAACACTGATAATTTATTTGTTCTGCTGATGGTCTCTGCACAGAGGCAGAACAAGATACTTTTAAACCTACATCACTTTTTAGTCACCAAATTAGCAGCTGTCAGAGATATGGTGAAAAACTTTGAGCTCAACAGTTTAAAAGAATTACTGTTCTCTGCACTTGTTTTTACAGTAGGCAATAGGAATTGTTCACTTAATCTCTGAAGAGAAAGCTTCCATGAACAAAGCTTGTTGGTCATAAAGCACTAATTTGTCTTACGTTTCTGAAATAACATTCATTTGACCTTGAGGGTCAGGTGCTGGGACCAGTTCCAGTGTTCTCCCAGCTGTGGGAGGGAGGATGAGCTTTGGAGCTCTGTTCTTCTCACCCCTAGCCCACGGGATTTGGCAAAGCTGTCCTCACCTTCTGCTTTCAACAGAAGGGGAAGGTGCTGGTTGGGAAAGCACCTTGCTGCAGTTTCTAACAGCTGCAGGTGCCCTGACATTGCAGTGCATGCACATTGGTTTGCCCTGGTCCATCTGATCCAAGCAGGAAACTTGGGAAGGACATGAATGACAGAAAGGGAAGCTTGTTGTGGCAGTCCAGGACTTCTGGTTGTCAGTAAAATGCCTGAAAGTTAATGCCTTGTTTATCCATAAAGTCCTAAAGCACAAAGATTTTCCTCTGAAGCCCCCATGGGGAATGGGGATGACTGGATGGTTTCAGGGAATCTTGGGATGGATAACACCAGTGGGCCCATTAATCAACTGATCTGAACTCTCCCAGAAAGGAATAATACACTGCACTCGGGGCTGTGTGGAGTCAGAGACATTTTCTGTTTTCATTTGGCTCTATTGCAGTGTTCCTGATACTTATTTTTACTGAATTCAGGAATATCAGCTTGAAATAGGGGTGTCTGGTTGATGGTGTTGAAGTGCAATGACATTTACAAAACAAAGACTTGGCTGTAGAAGTGCACTCTGGTTTGAAGTAAATTACTGCATGAAGTGTAGCCACAATGCTGAGATGGATGCAGTCCAAAATCGATGAGCTGTTTAAAAAAAAGCCAACCATCACCAGCAGAAACCTGCCAAAGCTCACCACCAGTGCTTCTGGTTCCTGTTATTTACTGCTGGATTATAGAAAAGCAGAAGTGTTGTTTTCTAAGTAGGTTTTTGTCCTCCTGTACTGCTTGGTCATTTACTCAGACAAGTTGTTCCCCACCCCTTCCCACTTGTGTTGTGCTCTGCTGATCTTTGGGCTGGAAGTTACAGTCTCACAGCAGGGAGCTCTGCAGGCTTTCATTAATAAGGCACAAAATTTCCAGTGACAAAATACCACCCCAACCTATGAAGAAGAAGGTAAAGAAGAAGGACCAGTCTCTGCCCTAAGACCTCCATCTTGATTTATAGTTATTACTGTATTCTAAAACCCCAAACTCTGAGTTTTCCACCCTGTGATATCACACACTTCTATTTGAATTACACACCCGTAATCTCTGTTCTGTCATTCCATTTTGGAAGCCTTCTCCACAGCCTCAGGTCAAATGCAGTGTTCTCCTGGGATTCAGTCTGTCAGCACAGAAAGTCTGAAATTCTCAGCATCCAGAATTCCAACAGGCCAGGATGCAGAATTTGGTTTTGGCTCTAGGCAAAAATGATGTACACCAGAGGGAGTGTCTCTGCTGGAGTGTTCCTGTTCCCCTCCTGCTGCAGGGCCCCAGTGGGTCTGTGTTCTGCATCAGGAGAGGGAGCTGGGGCTGTGCACGCATGCAAGGCTGCAATATCCCTTCCCAGTGTGAGCTGCCTGCTGCTGGAGCACTGCTGCCTGCCTTTGAGGCTGCAGCTGCAGCAGCCTGAGTTCATCCCAGTGACCAAACCAGGCTCAGCTCAGCTGCTGCTGGTCCTTGCTGAAATGCAAGCACAGCACTGCACTGGGTACTCTTGACAGACTTCAGGCACTTGTGGAGTACCTCAGTGTGGGTGTGTTGGTGCTGCAGACAGGTCAAGGGAGGAACAGGGAAGGGAAGATGTCTTTCCTGAAGAGGAACATCATACAACACAGGATCCCTCTGAAAAAGTATTTGCTAGAGACCTTGGAGAGGAAGGAATTTTGTCTTACTGTAGTCTCCTGAGGTATTTGCTGCAGAAGTGAGGGATGCTCCTCTTGTCCTTGATCTTGGCATGGTTGGGCTGTTTTGCCCTAAATGAGGGCATGGGCAGTTAATGAACAGGGAAATCTATCAGAAATATGAACATGCTTTCCTATTTCCCTGGAAATTGATAATCCAGAGCTTGCCAAGTCTAGGCCAAGATGTACCAATAACCCAGTGGTGTGATTATCCATTGTTGGGCTCACTGTCCCTTGATTCCCTTCTCCCCAGGTTATCTTTTGGTGGCCACAGCAGAATTGGCAATGTTGACTATGTGCTGATGCTGTTTAATTGTGCTTCAGGTCTCCTGCTTTAAACACACTGCCTCCTTGTTCCATGGTGTCCATTGATCCTGAAATTTTACCATTACAAATCTATTATTTGATTTGATTTATATTATGATTTTATCTTCTATGTGCCATGTATGGTTTTAAAGCCCAGGGCTTTGCTAAGATTTCAGTCTTTGCATGTGGGCTGATGGAAGGGGGTGTTAAATTCTCTCCTGTAATTGTCCTTCTCTTAGCAAACTAAAAGGTTTGCAATGTGCTCTTCCCTAATGCTCTCACCTTTTATCTCCTGAATGTGCAAAATTAAAAGGAAATCTTGGTGGGGGCCAGGGACTGTGAGTAAATATTAACATTACATTGTGAATGGAGATTATTGAACTTACTCTGCAGCTCATGTGTTCTGTCTCCAAACTTTCTGAATGGTGTGAGGTGTATTTTCTTTTTGGCTGAGAGACTGCCTGTGGTGCTTTGGAATAATACCTTTTCAGAAGTTGTGTGTACATTTTTGTCAGGATTCTGGATTCAGATTGATGCTTGAATGCTGTACATTACTGAAAGAATTAATATGTTTCTTACTTGGTGTCTTGTATTGTTCCATTTTTCATAGAAATTGAAATAGGTGTGATCTACTATCCATGAATAGTTTAAGAAATTTACTTTATTTCTGTGTACAAGTTGAACATTAAATAGGGAAAAACCCCAAATAAAACCTTTAAGTAAAACCTACCTTTAAAATTTTCCTGTAGTGCCTACTGAACATAAAATGAGCTTGTGCAGAAGTTAATTCCAGTCTCTCATGTCCTCTAAGAATGTGTGCCTCCAGATTCTTCCCATACTGTTTCATTTCCCAGAGGGTACATTACAAAAAGCAAGTATCTGATGGGTTTTGTGTGTTTGTTTTTTCAAGGTTATTTAAATTGTACTGAAAAGATCATTTCCCTAATCCAACTACGGATCCCATTCTGTGTTTCCTTGATAGTGCTCCCCTCCTGCAGCTAAAGTACAGCTTTCCTCCTGTATTTTCCACTGTAACCCATGCTGCTGGTCACCTGGGATCTAAATGTCAGCTACTGTCACAGGCCAGTAATTCCAGCCTTTTCTCCCAGTATAAAAATTCAAAGGGGAACAATTTTGGCTTTTCCTGTGCTCCCTTTCGTGTCAGACATGTGTGAGCTGTAAAGATTCTCTGTGTCTTCACTGCCAGGTTTATCCACCTGTGATGCTGGTGTTTTATCAGCATCTCTGGCTCCTATGGAATGTAAATACCTGTTGGTCTTGGTAATTTCTGTGTGTTTCTGATTGCATTAATGTATCCCTTGGCTGCTGCTTGTCATTTGGGCAGCTTGTTAGCAAGAAGAAATCACAAGTCTTTAAAAGAACACAGGAAAGATCAGAGGAATAATGGAGGAAATAAGAAAATTCTGATGACTTTATGCTTTCAAATCAAGTGGAAAAATAAATGAAAACCTAGAAAGGATGCTTAATTCCAGCTGTGTGATAATGTTTACAGGAGTCTTAGGATGAGGGAAGAGATGAGAAAGTTGACTCTATGTTTTAGAAGGCTGATTTATTATTTTATGATATATATTATGTTAAAACTATACTAAAAGAATAGAAGGAAGGATTTTGTCAGAAAGCTAGCTAAGAATAAAAAAAAATGAATAACAAAGGCTTGTCTCTGACCGAGACAGTCTGGACAGCTGGACTGGGATTGGCCATTAATTAGAAACAACCAGATGAGACCAATCACAGATCCACCTGTTACATTCCAGAGCAGCAGATAAGAATTTACAGTTTGTTCCTGAGGCCTCTCAGCAACTCAAAAAGAAACAATCCTAAAGAAAGGATTTTTCATAGAACATGTCGGTGACACAGCTGTAGAATGGAAGTCACTGTCCTGCAAACCAAGTTCAGTAATGATCACATCCACATAAGTCTTTATAGGGTAACTACAGCTGGTGATTGTATTGTTAATAGTGGATTTCTCCTTAAACATAGGAAAACCCTCCATTAAATCTTTCCTGTTCCCCTGCAATGACCTTTTATGCAGTGGCAATCAGCAGTCACCCTTGGCAGTGGCCAGCCCTGTGAGCAGCTCACTGTTACAGCAGGTCCTGAGTGCAGCTTTGCTGTGTGAAATGCTGCAGTTCTTCCTGAGGAGTGCACGTGCAGAGCTGTGGATAGCTGGAGAATATTGCCAGAAGCTTACACTGGAAATCATTACATACTTATCAGTATTGAAGTTTTTGGCTGGTTACTGGGATTGCAGTGCTTTGACTGCTAAGCAAAAGTGCTGTATTGTTTAGATATCTTAGTAGCATTCAATTTATTAAATACAGATTTGATGGAACTCTTTGGCCTGAGGCTTTGAAAGGACAGGATGATTCCATGTGAGGTGGTGAGAGAAATAAACATTAAATACATTTAAAAGGAAACAGCAAATCATCCAGATAAGATATCATCCATTTAGCCTTGATAATCATCGTGTATACTTTCTTCCTGAGCTTGTCTGCCTGTGGCTGCCATTTGATGCCTAGAATGTCAGCAATTTGGGGCAGGGACAGTCTCCTCATCATCTATTTATAACTGCTTTTCAGGCAATGTTCTTGCTTGCCAATGTGGGTAAGGTATCTTGGTGCTACAGCAAGAAATCTAATGAACATACACACACACACACACATATCTATCATGTGATTGTGTATTTGGTTATCTTCCATCCCTGTCCATATTTCACCTGTTGGTGTTTGTATTTGTCTTTTTCTTCCTCTTTGTTCTCTCCAGTGCCTTGCCAGGCTGTTGATTGTATTTTCAGAGTAGGAAATCATGATGGTACTGTAGCCCAACAAACTAATGAGGTGTTAGTTGAGATAGGAAACACAAAGCTGGCTGGAGAAAAGTGTTCATTCATTAAAAAAAAAAAGAAAACCAAAAAGCCTGCAAAAGCAAAGTGAGCAAATGAATCTGAGGGCTTGGCTACCTGGTATCTCCTTTATTGTCCTTTCTTCTGGAGTTGCACACCTAGTTGTGAAATTTCTGTCGTCTCCTTTCTGTGCTCTAGAAGGGGAGTGGTTTTCTCCCTGTATTTCCCTTTTGTTCTCACATGGTGTTTCCATCAGGAAATTCCCATCATGACTGCCCAGTCTGATTTCATCCAGTCCCTCAGCCCAGGGGCTCTGCTGCTGGCTGTGGGAGTGCTTCAGGAAATCTAAAATCTTACTGTTACCCCTGCAAGCAAGGCTCAAGTTCTTGCTTGCCAAAGCCAGGCTGACATTTTGAAAAAGAAGTGGGTGAAGACCTGAGAAAGAATGTGTTCTGACAATTTTCTGAATAGGAGTGTAAGTGTATGAAGATCCTGCACAAAGGATTTATTTTTTATTTTTTACTTTTATTTTTAAGGGGTTTTTGGAATGAAAAGACCATTGACTGTCAGTTTGGGGGTATTTCAATGATAATTCAGCTTTTTATTACACATCCTTCTCTCCCAAAGTTGTTAAAAATTCCTTTTGTTGTTTTATTAGCCCTTTTCTTGTGAATTTGAAAACAGGAGAGGCATTTTCTTAGGCCATTTCTGGATCCAAAATTGTAGATGTTTTTTGAGCAAGAGTATTGGTACTGCAATGCTGTTCATGTTGGGCCCTTCAATAAAAATATGAGTAAAAACCTTATAGACAGCTGGGTGCAAAAGGACTAATTTACTGGAAATTCTTCATTTTCACCATTGCATTTTCAGACTTAAGAAAATTACTGGGACTGCAGGGTTAAGAGAGCAGATTCACAAAGCAAGTATGTTCAGGGGAGCACAGGAAGTAGAAATGGATTCTGGTCTCAGCTTGGTGCCCCAGTGATGGTGGCATTTCAGTTTGCAGTGTGCCAACTGTAGACTCAGTGGATCAATATTGTACTCAGAAAATTAATTTTTTTTTTAGGTTTACATCTGCACTGCCAGTGGGTTGTTTTTTTTTTTTTTTTTTCTTGCCTTGGTTTAGAAGGCAGAGGTAGAATGACTTAGATTATTTTGGGGTTTTTAGCCAAGTTAATGAATCTGTTATGCAGATGTAATCTTTTTCTGCTTTTAGAGTAATTTGAATGTATACCTTTTAGTAATGCTGTGTAACATAATGCACTACTGATCTAAACTGTTAGGTGTGTCTAGTTGTAAAAAAAAAAAAGAATAAAGTTTTCTTTCCACACAGTTACTGGCAGAAAGTGACTCATTGCTGTTGTGGAGTATTTTATTGATGGGTTGGGGCTCACACAGAGCCCTAAGTCCCTGTGACAGTGCTGGGAAGATCACAGTTCCTGTAACACAAGAGGCAGGAGCACAGACAGATGGAGGGTGTGCAAAACCAACAGAGTGGTGTTTTTCAGTGTAAGAGAGACTGTTCTGAGTCATGCTGGGATTTTTAGGTCAGATGTCATGTTGGATCTTAGCTCACAATTTCCTTGATACTCTGGAGTGTCGTGGCTTCCATGATCACCCACCAGCTGAGAGCTTTGGGGTTGGCAGGCTTGGAGGAGACTTCAGTTTAAAAAGAGATGTACTTGATTTTAAATGAGCTTATTCATGTGCTTACTTCAGACAGAACACGTTCAAAACTTTTTAGAATTGTAGCAGACTCTGGAGGTAAGGAAGCTAATCCTGCTGGTGTGGTTTTTTTGGTGATTGTGTCTTTTTTGTGATTATTTTTTGTGATTGCCCAGTGGCAGGAGTGTCAGAGGTGCTTTGGAGCAGCACTTGGAGCAGCCCTGTGTACACCAGTGTGGGCAGAGTGGCATTTTTAAGGAAATGCCAGCATATCCAAGTAGCTGCTGTGCTCCAGCCATGTAGAGGTGTCTGCTCAAATCCAGGGTACATGAACACAATTCTCACTAAAACTGACTTTTCCATCTGATTTTTACTGGACATGGCTTTCCTTCTGTCCTCAGAAATATCACTGAAGTGGCACAGACAGCATAACAGATTTGAAGTTAATTGAAGGAATCAAGTGGATTCCTAGTCCTGTGCCTTTTTCACGGACACCTCTTTGGATCACATTTCTCCACTTTGGGCTGTGCAGATGGAGTGGAAATATTTTGGAAGCTGCTGTTGGATTGTGCCAGAAAATATGGCCTAATCTCTCTGGAATACCTTCCTTCTGTTTCTACCTGAGCAGACTGCTCTAAGGAAAAGTTTTGACATGTGGCAAAGAGCTGATTTTTATGTTTTCCTGTGGACTAGAAGTCAAAAATCAGGGCTATTTCTGCATCTGACTTAGCAGGAAATGATCCAGATGCCACTGATATATGTGTGCCTTTTGTTTGCTGTTTTCCTGAAAGTTAGAGTTTCCTTAATGAAGTATTGAATCTCTTAATTGTCACCAGCCTGACAGAAAGCTCAAGACATTTTCTCTACACTCACATTTGGGGATTAGGAAGATTTGTGTTATAAATAAAATGTGCTGCATTATTTCCTATCCATTTCAGTGGGGAGAATGATTGATGCTGCTTCCTAGCAGCTTCCCATTGAAATTGAAACTTAAAATTTTAAGTTTTATTTCTTTACATTATCAGTAAGAAAAAAAGGAAAAAAGTATTCTAAAATACTTAATTTAATTCTTACTACTTTTTTTGAAATTAGTATTAATAAAATTTACTTTATACCCTTTCAAAATTTTAAACCTATTTTACCTTTCTCCTAATCCTATCTCACAACATAAAATAAATACATTAATAATTAACCAACACTGAAGCCCGCCACACTCATCAACACATTCATTTAAAAAATCTCAAAATTAAAAAAAAAATCTAAAATTAACAAACTAAACCACTCCACCCTCTCCCTGTTCTTCAGACTTGGTATGGAGGAGCTCTGGGCTTTGGAGTGACTCTGAGTGAAAGCAGTGTAAGAATAGGACTTGGAAGTAAGGAATTTGTGGGTCCTGTCTTCCCTGCACACTCCCAGATCCTTCCCTCAGTCCTACAGGCCTATTCATAACAATTAAAGGGTGTTTTTTCTCAGATGTGAGAGGATTCAACAGTTTTGTCCTGCTGAAAATAACTTCTTCTGCTCTGAGTCTTTTCAGTGGAAAGAGAAAGGCTTGAGATTGGCTCTCTTCATTTTCCTGTATTGAGACTTGTGTCTTTGTACCATGCTAAAATTAAATGTTTTACATTTGGAAGGTAAATATTGATGCAAACCTTCATGGATTCTTAGCAGAAAGAAGAGCTTTAATAGTTCTTACCCTTTTTGCCACGACTGTTTTGCAGTTGCGTAACTTTTTTTTCTGATTTGTGCTGTCAAAGGCTTGTGAGAGCTTCCTTCAGCCTTTCTTAGATTGCTGTGGGAAGGAGGTATTTCTGTAGGGGATATAGTGATTTCTTTACTCTTTCTGTTATTGCCTTGGTTGGGTTTCATAGCATTTATTGTGAACAGAAGGCTGTGGGCAGGAGTAGATGCTTTTCATAACAATCTACTGTATGTCTCTGCTACCAGTATTTTAGAGATGCACATGTGGAAACATGGAACTTCTAGTTCTCTTTCTGACCCTTTTAGCTGTGTTCTGAGAAGGCTTCTTGGCAGTATCTGCATTTTCCATGCATGAGCAGGGATTGCTGGAATGTTTGCAGCCCCGTGCCCCACTGGCACCTTGTGCAGAGCTCACTGCTCTGGGAACCTCTCCTCATTCCTTCTCCCCATGAGCAGGCTCAGCTTGCCCCAGTCTAGCTGCAGAGTCCTGTTCCACCCAAGAACAGTGCTCCTGCAGCTGGGCAGGCAGTAATTTTGGGTGGGTAAATAGCATCCTGAGAAATAACAGCTGACAAGCAGACAGAAAGCAGTTCTCTAAGCTAGAATGTCTTTTCTACATGCATTTAATCACTTCCTCATGTGTGATATCCTCCTTTTCTCTCTCAGTAGTTTTGGGCCAGGTGGTTGTGTGACAGTCCTAACAGAAAATATGGCCTAATCTCTCTGGAATACCTTCCTTCTGTTTCTACCTGTGCAGACTGCTCTAAGGAAAAGTTTTGACATATGGCAAAGAGCTGATTTTTATGTTTTCCCGTGGACTAGAAGTCAAAAATCAGGGCTATTTCTGCATCTGACTTAGCAGGAAATGATCCAGATGCCACTCATATAGGTGTGCAGTTAACATTAAATATGAGAAATTTTTCTATTTTAAAATCACAGAGATGTGTGGCTCTCTGAAATGCTCTTACACACTGCTAAATCTGAAGCACTTTTTTTTGCAGAGTGAATGGGGTGAAAAGAGGCTGTTGGGGTTTGGCAGGACTCACCTCCTGTAGCACATTGCATCCTTCCTTCTTCACTAAACTTGGCAGAAGAGGGGCACGTGGTAGTTGGAAACATGAGGTATAAAATACTGGAACACTGCAGACAAAATAATGGCACACAGAATGGGGAGTAGGTCTAAAGGTACAAATATAAACATCTCAATTTTATTTTTTTAATGCTTTAAACTTCATACTCCAGAAATACTAACGTCTTCAAGTATAGTCAGCTGGGAAAAAATGGTCAGAAAATGTGAAAGCCACCAAATTTACTGCCAAAGAAGTTAATGGTTTGGGGGCATTAGCAAATGAATGTGAAATTAAAGAAACAGCAGATCAGCTGCAGGAGGGAGAATCTTTTTCACCCAGACTGCTCTTCTGTTGATTGTTTTGGATTAGTTATGAATTTGTCAGTCTTCATGTATGTAACTAATTTCAGTTCCCTTGGGAATAATGGAAGAGTGCATCTGTGCACTGGGAGTAAAGGGAATTTCAGTGATTCAGAAGTGTTTCCTTGAGAAATTCCTGCTGGAGCCACTGCTGTCCTGGAGTCACTGTCAGGATTTATGTGGCAGTGGCTGATATTTATAACTCTCATGAAGGTGAGAGCTTTCAGGCATGCAGGTTCTGTCCCTGAGCATGAAGCTACTCAACAGTGCTGGCAGATATTAGGAGGATATAGTACAAGTGAGTGATGAAGCAGCTCTTACCAAGATGAATTTTGTTTTTTACCTGCAAACACAGGAATGAGAAAGTATTCTCTGATTTAAATGTCTTTACAAAACAGAACGTAGCATTCACCTTGGCTGTGGTCCAAAAAAAGTTAAAAACCCTGATAATCTTTGCACTGATTTAATTGAGCTTGGGCCCTGGCTCCAAGGACAGAATGAAACTAAAGCTTTTCAATTATGATGCCAAAGAAAAGGGAAGGGTTCTGTTTCCCCAGTGAAGATTACTTTATTGGGATGTGCCATGGAATATATTGTTAAGTGGCAAATGAGTGAACTGCAGTGGGTATGAGCCAGCTTGAACTCATTACTGAAAAACCTCCTCCTGGCAACCTGCAAAAATGGATTCCTGAGAGAAGGATCGTTCATTGGGTCCTGCTGGGGGACAGGAGAAAGTCAGGAAGTGCCAAAAGAACATATGAGATACAAAAAACGTAAAGTACTGATACATACACATGCAAAGAGAGGCAGGCACTTCTCTTTTTTATTTGAATTTAATAATACAATTTATGGAGATTTAATCCTGGAGAGAAAGTAAATGTATAAAGAACCAAAACCCACTGTAGTTAATTTTTGTTGAAAACAAAATTACTCTTACGACCTCCTAATGTTTTAGCTTACATGCTAAATGTAGCAGCACAAATACTCGTTCACCACCACCTCCCTCCAGATTTTGAGACTGTTTATCACACCTACCTCACTCTTGCTGCTTCTGTATGTGGTGGCAAAATTTGGAAAAGATGGAGGAAGAAGAGCAGTGTTTTGATATTCAAATGTGCAGAGTAACTTCTGCAAAGGGTATGAGAGAAGGTTAGGGTTCAAACAAAACAGAGATATTTTGTTTCACTAGCTGTGCCAATACAGTCGGGAAGGAAAATGGATTTTTCAGTCTGACACCTTCAGAGTTCTGTGGCTGAAGAATTTCTGTGTCCAAAATATCAAATCATGTCATAACAGATGCCATCCTTCCCTATTAACCTTCGGTTTTCCAATATCCTCAGCCAGTCTTCCTTCCAGCAAAGCTGTTCCTGTTCCACACCAAATCTGTTTTGGGGCATCCATGGCTGTTGTGCACACAGCTGGCATCCCTCTTATCCTGCTGAGCAGTTTGCTTCTGCAGCAGACGAGTCTGGAGCTGGGGGCTTGGTTTAAAGGGAAGAAAAGTCCCCTCATTTCAGTCTGTCCTGCTGGTGGGGAGCTGCTGTGTGTGTGTGGGTCCTGTGGGTCAGTCATTCTCTTTCCTGCACGCCTTAACCACATGCAGGTGGCATTTGATAGCATGAGCTGGCATTTCTTCTGAGTGCACAGTTAACTTCAGAGTGGAGGGGAGCTTTTTTAATGAGTCAGTTGGAGAACAGGAAGTGTCATTTCAGTGGTCTGAATCAGAATTTCCTGTAATTTTTTGCATGGTAATCTAGACATTTTCTAATGGGCTATGAGGTTTGTCATCTCTTTTTTTTTTTAAAGTATTCACCAAACTTCCTCCCTCCCTTTCTTTTTCCTAAGTATGTTCATTAGGTCTGAGCAGCAAGGCTAGCCTCAACAATGATTTTACTTTTGCAGAAAGGAATACCCAAGAATTCAAGGACAAATAAGACAAGTCAAAAAACCTGTATAAAAAGAAATACGTACCTGCACATCTACCCACTGTAGGCTTAGAAATAATGTGCTGATGAATAACAAAGATAAAATAAGGCTGGGGGTGGCACAGCTTCAAGGAAAATGCAAAGAGCTAATGAAGTTTTCAAAGATCTTTAAGTTATCTCTCTGTATCAGAAAACTGATTCTCCTCATGGCTCCTTGCAGGTGGAGTAAGTTGAGTGAAGGCTTTGGGGTTGCACCAGGTGTAGCTGGTGTAAATCACAGCAGCATGAGACTCACGGTGATTTATCTTGTGATGGCAGAGACAAATCTTATCTGAGGATTCCTGGTTCTGTAGAGGATGAAACGTTCATTTTCCTGTCATCGCTCAAGGCAGTAGATAGTTTTATCTAATTTTATAATCTGTCTGAACAGAGCAGTTTTGAGGCTATAAACATTATTTAGGGATGTGCTTTCTTGTATTTCTGAAACCATCATCAAGGTCTTTTCCTCAAGTAGACATCTTTTCTATAGGTCTGCTTTTGATCTTATTTTATGACTGATGGGCTTTATAGCAAGTTTTAGTGAGTTTTTATTTCAAGATCAATAAAACTGAAATACTAAAAGCAAAGTGCAGGCTTCCAGCCCACCCACTCTTCCCCTCACACACTGTGACACACCTTTTGGGACTGCTGTCCCATCAAGTGGCACCAGGCCATGTGCTGGGTTAGGTGGTGCAGGTGATTCCTGTTTCAGCAGGATTCAGAATGGAGCTGTTCTGGCACTGCACGTTGCTTAAAAATTTGTATGGTAAGATTACAGACCTGAGAGGATGGAAGCACAGTCAAATGGGAATATACCAATCTGCATTGCTTAAAATAACAAAACCAGCTGTGTTACCCAGTACCCCAGAGCTCTGAGGACTTGGGGTGCACTCTCAGTGGGTGAGGAGAGGGTGAGGGAGGCAGTTCCCTGTGTTAGTGTGGTATCCAGGCAGTTTCCCTGTGGGAAGTGCTGGGGAGCAGCCCCACACGTCTGCACCTAGAGCTGCTGGCAGAATGCATTGTCTTTCCATGTCCATGCCTCAGAGAAGGGAATGGATGTGCTGATGTGCACCAGCACCACTGCCTGCTTGTCCTGACCAAAGATCACCGTGCTGTAAACCCAAGATGAGTTTTTGAAGACAATTCCCTTCTCCTGGCAGAGAAGTCTGCAGCCAGGGAGACTCTGGGAAGGGGGAGGCTTCGGGGTCCTGCGTGCAGGTTTTCCCCTGAGGCACCTGGATGGATGGTGAGGCTCCTTCCCAGTCAGGTTGGGTGTTGGTAAGGTCCCAGAGCCACAGCTGCTCTTCACAAGCCCAGGCTCACCCAGGGCAGGGGCTGGGCTCCTGCCCTGGCCACAAATTCTCTCTGTAGTAAGGAGCAGCTCAGCCATCCTCCTGCGATGCTGAGTGTTGCAGAGTAAGGTGTAACCAAAAGTCTGTATTCTGTCACCATCTCCCTGAGCTCAGCCCTCCTGCAGTGCCAGCTGTGGTTCTGCTGGAGCAGGGATCCTGCACAAGGGGGGAGTTTTCCTCTGCAGCTCCAGGGCTGCTGGAGATGGGCCTGCTCTCCTCTGGGAATGCAGGGCAGGAGAAAGCTGCTCCTCTGGGAATGCAGTGGGCAAAGGCTGCTGTGCTGTTCCCAGCACCTCAGATTGGATCCAGGTAGGAATGCTTGGCTCCTCCCCTGGGCAGAGCATCTCCCATGGGATGGTGGGATTTGATCAGCCCTGCAGGGACACTCATTGGCCATGGACAGAAGGCAATTAATAATTAATGGCCCATTAAGAGCAGAGATCTCCTGGAGGGAGGATGGGTTGTGGAAAAGATAAAGAAAACTGCCCCATGAACAGCAGAGAACTGCCCCAGCTCTGACAGGTGGCAAACAGAACACACACCCAGCTAAATCTTTCAACCTAAGAGAGGCACTCAGTGTCTGCAGCACATCAGCTGAAGATGCTTGGGGTCTTCCAGCCTGGGAGGGCTGTGCTACACAGTCCAGTTTGTCTGAAAAAGAATCTGAACACTCAGTATATTGTTGTTCTGTCAAATAAGTTTCTGAATGCCTCAGGACAATTCATTCTCATCTTCCTTCCACAGCCATTTGCTGTGGCTCACTGGCTACCCAAGTCAGGGTCAGCCCTGGATTCATGTGCTTTAAAGACAGACAGACACATGGTTAGGTTCTTTATTGGCTTGGGACCAAAGAACTCAGCGTTCTGGAGATCAAACATTTTGATTTCATACAAGTTTCATTGGTCTGCCAGGATATGAGTTTCAACAGCCTGAGGGCTGGTGAGTGAAGTAACTCAAGTCTATTTACACACTAACCTTTGAATTTCTCAGCTTCGCGTGCATGACAATGTGTTTCAATAAAAAATTGGATATAAAAATGGAATTAAGCCTTTTTGATGACCTTTAGAGTAATTTGGACACATTCTCATCTTGGATTGCTATTTAAAACTGATGCAGTTATTGATCCGTGATGTGGGAAATGAAATTTTGTCTGAAACTATTTTAATATTTGTGTTGAGCTGTAAGTGAGAAAAGGCTTTTTCTTGTTAGTATTTGAATGCTATTTGTGGTTGGTTGTTTTTGTTTCCAGTGTAGCTTATAAGCATAGAGAACTGTGGATGTGTTCATTCTTTTATTCTCAAATTTAGACTCTGTTACATTTTGCCTTTGGTTTTATCTCTGGTTGTGCTCATTGTATGAGGGAGGAGGACCTTGGCATTTTAATTATTAAAGAGCTTTCCTATTCAATTTAAAAAAAGTAATTATTCTTTTAAATATGAATATTGTATGAAATAAAGTTCCAAATATTTTTCATCCCACTTTGTTTTGAGAACCATTTAATGTTGTCAGATTAAATTGTATTAATTAAAGCATGGATCTTTATGTAATGTTTTAGAAGTGGCAATTATAGAGAAGTAACATGAGTATCCTTTACAATGGAAAACCATATGAAAATTTCAGCTGTATGGTCTTTTTGGTTTTTTTTTTTTGTTTTGTTTTTCAAAAACTTGTAACTCAGAACAAGTCCCAGAATTTATTTCAGAATTATTCTGAGTTAAGACAGTGGTCAGTCAACATAAAATTATAGATCAAGCTGAAGTGTATGGGAGGGTCACACCAAACCATTTCCCAAAGAATAATAACTAAAAAAAAAAAAAAGTGGGAGAATCGCTTGCATTCTGCTTAAATTCTGTTTTGAAAATGTAAGTGATAATTCTGACACCAGCAATTCTGAACCCATATGATCTGCTGACCCAAAAGATGGTGCCTTGTGATTTCCTCTCATTTACACCAGGAGGTTTCCACATGCAACATCTTTACTTTTAAGGTCTGAGCCATGACCTTGTGTGATCTGTTAAATAGCTGGAAAAGCACACTGAGATAAGGCTCATGAACATTGGGTAGTGTGGACACTGTTGCTTATAAATTGAGGAAGAGAATTGATCAAAACTCTGTGTGCGTATCTCTGGCTGGTGCCAGGGAGAATTTAAAAAAAAAGAAATTGCCCTCCTTCTCTTTTTTTATGGAAAATGATTTTTTTTTTTTTTCAATCAGCATTCTTGAAGTGTGGCATTCCTTTCTAAAAGAACCCATTCAGCACATCAGAGGGGCTCTGGGAGTTCCCTGCTGTCCCTGTGTGGGATTAGAGTGTTTCTATTTACATTTCATCAACTTGATTCAAATCAGAGCCAGGCTGAATCTTAACTCTGTGAGTGTTCTTCAGCAACTCTGACTAAACAGATTTGTTTTACCCTGGAACAGAACCCGTGTGCTTTGAGTTACACCTGCAGTCAAAGGACTCCTGTTGATAATGTCAGAATTCCAGAAAAATAGAGCTAAAAATCCCACCTAGATCAGCATTAGCAGCACTTGGCACTCATTGCATTTTCAAATCAAAATGCTGCTGTTGGGACATCAAAAGTCACATGCCTGGTGCCTTGTTAGTGACAAAATCCAGCCCAAAACATCACGTGTCAGTGTCTCAAACTAATCTTGGATGGCTTCTCGCTGGAGGCAGCAGAATCTCCTGGTGAAAAATAATATTTATTAACTACTTTCCCAGTCATTTTATTTTTAAAATCCACATTGAATGTGTTTGCCAGCAGAATAAAACAGTTTTGGCTACACGGCATAACAATGAGCTATTAAAAAAAAAATTTAAAGAAAAATGCAAAAAAATGCTACTTTTAATAAAAGAAGCCAGATGCTGACTTCATGTGTTCTGGGTAGAGAAACCCCATGTAAATTCCATGCTCCTCAATGATTCCCCTTAGTGAAATTATATCCAGTGTTTTGATCCAGTGCAATTTTTAATGCTCTAACATCTCTTGGCTCGAGAGGCTCTTTATTCTTTCCAGACCAATAAATCTGGGACTGTTGCACTAGGTTGGTTTCAGTGTTTTTTGGCAGTATGATAACTCATGTTGCCTGTTGATGATTTCTTTGGGTTTTTTAGTACCCTCTGACATATTCTCTTCAATCAGTACATCTTCTAATAAAAGAAAGTGATGCCTTTCCTTCTGTTTTTTATAAATTTTGAAGTGTATTTTGAAATAAAACTATTTTAACTGTTTAGGTTCCAGTGAAAAAGAAAATATAAGCAATAATTATTAATGTTGTTATATTATACTGTCTGTATTATACCATATATAATATAGTATATTATACTATAATATATTGCCATTTTGTATTATTACTATTAAGTTCCAGAGCTTTAAATGCAGGTATGACAAATATGTTATGGCCATGATTTAAATCTGTCAGCAGAGACCTTTTAGGCTGTGATTCTGTACACAAAGACTCTTGAAGGTAGAATTAGAAGCACACAGGTAAGACCTCAGGAACAGGATTTAGTGCTATGTCTGCTCCTACTGGTGTCTACTCCAGTCCCCATTTTCAGTTTTCCTCTAAACTGGATGAAGTTATTGGATGGCAGTGGACAGAGTTGGGTTTCACACTTTTTTCTTATGGGATGCCTTGAAATAAAGGTGGCAAGGAATCATCTAAGGAATGCTCAGACAGAAATCTGCTCAGAAATGCTCAGGGAATGTTTAAGAGCTTTACCTCTCCCAGCTTTTCCACGTGCCATGTCATTGATGTGCATATTTAGTGTCAGTCTTCCTGCTCAAATTCCATGGTAGTGAAAAATTGAGCTTTCCAGGAGTAGAGGAGATTTTGGCTCACAGTTGTGTGTGCAGAGGATAGATTGTCAGGAGAGCAGTTAGGATGGCATGGAAAAACTCCAGATTTATTTCACCTGCAAGTGGCTGCTCACAGCAACATTATGGGATAGTGGCTTTTGGGACAGAGGAAGGATTGCATGACACTTGGAGTCTGCAGGGAAAGAAGAGGAATCCCAGGTCTCCCTAGTGAAGTTTTGGAGCAAATAGGTGAAATTATGTTTCTGAAGGTGAACAGTCAGTGGTAGGTGAGGTCTTTTAGAAAAGGAAAAAGTTGCTGAGCAGAGAGGAGCTTGGACTCTGTGGGGATTGAGGGCATTGCAGTTTGTGGGAGAGGGAAGGATTTCTCTACTGCAGATGTAGAGGATTATAGAGCAGAAAAAGACAGGCTGGAAAGATTCCCTGTGAGTGTTAATGATGTCCCTGAAGAGGAAACCAGCAGTAATCCCATTGTCCTCATTCAGAAACTTCTTATTCGAGAATCAGAGCTTCCTGGCAAGGAGATTTTGGAGGAAAGGTGCTGACTTCTGAAGTTTGGGATTTTGATAGGAGTCTAAATGATTTAGGCTCTGTTTTAGGAGCAGTTTAACTGATAGCCTGGTGAGTACTCCACCTTGATTTTAAGTGACATAATTTAATTTCATCTCCAAAAGCTATTTCTGTGCATATGGAGGAGAGAATATTGTCAGGAGCTTGTTTGGGACAAGCAGTGCAGTGCAGCCCAGAGGTACCAGACAAGCTAATCTGTCAAGGCCAAGGTGCCCCAAACCAAACCAGGATTTTCTTATGAATCTTTGTCACGAGAACATTTTTAATTGCCTTTGATTTTCATACTGATAATCTCATAAAGTCTGGACTGCAGTGTTGGTTTTCGTGCATCTTGTATTTTTGCCTTCCTTTAAGAGGGCTCAGAAGTTTTGATACAAAAAAAAGAAATCAAGTGCTTCTGTTGATATAATCTCATGGCTCTAAACCAGGGGCCATCCATATTGGAAAAAGAGGATTTTCACAATTCTTTTGTGTAGTAGAAGTTTTATTGTGGCAGTTAATGCTCAAGCTGTCAGTATGGCCAAATGCCTGTGATGATTCAAGGATTATTCTGTATTCTGTGTATCTTGCAAAGCATGATTTATAATGGGCAATACTTTTTTTTAAAAAGAGTTCATTTTTCAGTATAATTTTTCTTGTTTCTGTAAAACTCAGATGTGTGCAGTGGTTCTAGATGGACCAGCACTCCTCTGCAGCATGACCATTTTCCCTGCTCCCAACCTCCCATATTTCTGTTTTAATAGCCTATAGAAATGGAACTGTTCTCCACTTTACACATCATTTGCTTTATGCAGTGAATCACTCAAAGCAGCGAAACTGAAACGTAATAAGTCATTCACATGATTTTTACTGAAATTAAGACTTCAGTACTGTGCTGTTAGTTTCTTGGGATAGAAGTTGAATGCTTTTCTGAACAGAACAATAATCTTAAGAACAGAGCATCCAGAGAAGGGAAGGGAGCTGGGGAAGGGTCTGGAGCCCCAGGAGCAGCTGGGGGAGCTGGGGGGGCTCAGCCTGAAGGAAAGGAGGCTTGGGGGGACCTTCTTGCTCTCCACAACTCCCTGCAAGGAGGCTGGTGATCATGGAGTGAAATGGGGTCAGTCTCTTCTCCCAGGTAAAAAGGGACAAGAAGAAATGGCCTCAAGTTGTGCCAGAGGGAGGCTTGGATTGGGTATTGGGGAACATTTAATTAATTATCAAGCATTGGAACAGGTTTCCCAGGGCAGGGGAGTCCCCACCTGTGGAGGGATTTAGAAGCCATGGATGTGGCACTTGGGGACAGGGTTCCCTGCTGGAGCTGGCAGTGCTGGGTTAGTGGTTGGACTCAGTGGCCTTAAAGGTCATTTCCAGCCTAAACAATTGCATGATTGTAGGGTGTTCCAAGCCCCAGGTACATGTCCAGATGCTAAAGCAATGCACTGCCCTTCTTCCCAGCAGGAAAGTGTGGCTGGCTTGCTGAAGGACAGGAGAGAGCTCCCTCAGCAGCCTCTTGTTGATAAGCTTTGAAAGTTTTGGAAGAGCAAGCTGGACTGTCAGCCTTACATAATTATGGGTTAGCAAATATATTTAAAGAAATTCATGAAGGCTCTGATGGAAATAACTTCTGGTTCTTGCCTCTTGCCATGAAAGCAGGGCCAGGACAGAAGCATCTGTCACTAGAGATTGCTGGCTGTTGAATTGGGTGCATTTGGAAAGTTGTTGAGAATCATGGTCTGTGACCAAGTCCCCCAGAGTGCTGCTCAAGTGCAGAGATTTTTACAAAGAAGATATCTGCTGTGTGATAATATAATATACAGGTAATTCCTGTAGCCTTTAAAGGATAAATAGCTTTTTTAAAATATATAGAAAAATATGAATATGGCTCTAGGTTGATACACCTAGGTTGAAGCTGACCCCATCACTAATGGAGTTCATGTATTTTTTGCCTAGTTCATTCATACAGAGCCTGCTCTTCCTGCCTTGGAGAATGGCCTTTCATATCAATCAGAAGTGTCCAGCCCAGGGGATAAAGCCCAAGATGGGAGATTGGCCCAGTAATTATGCACTTGGAACTCTTTATTGCTCCACAGAGCCAGAATCTGAGAGAGCATTCATGTTGCACTGCAGGCATCAGGGCTTGCAGCTGTGCTGGGAAAGGGATGAAAGTTCACATTTTCACTTGTCCACAGGGCTGAGTTTCATGTAAGTTGTCCCCCACAAGACATATCCTAGTAGAGAGACCTGCCAGTGTTCCACAGTTTCAGACAAGGGTCTGTGTATTGATGTGAGAGCAGTTCTGAGTGTCAGACCCTGCTTTATTTTCAGAACAGTGTCAGGGAGTTATGAATTATAGGGAAAATTAGAGTTTTCTTTCACCTTTTTTGCAAAATGTAAATTGACTTTTTAAGTGCTTAGTGTTTTGTGTTCAGTTATTCCAAATTCATATTATAGTGGGTAACAAAAGTAAACCAATCTTATTTTCCTTTTGGAAGAGATTATTTGACTGCTTTTGGGTGCTGGAGATATGTCCCTAGTGACCAGAAGTCTGCTCCTTTGTGCATTCTGACCTCTGTGGCTGTAAATTGCAGTTCTTCCTGCAGAAGCTGCAATCATACTCCTGTAGTTGAGTTAAAGGCAAACCTTCATAAAGTGGTTTAAGTCCTGGAGCAAGAAGGGCTTTCTCCTGCAGCATTGTAGGCTTTATTTGTTATTTGTCCCCACTGGTAGGCCTTCCAAACCCCAGGTTTGTATTGGTGGAATTGTCAAGAGTGTTTTTTGTTCACAATTTAGTTTTGCTCTGACATCAACTACAGCCCAGTCATAGGAAGATGTGTAAGTGTTCCCTGAAATCCCAAAAAATGTACAGTGGAAATAGTTCATCTCCTTCTTTTTGAAAATGAGGAGACCCCTACACACAGAAATGGGGGAATGAGTATTTTTCTAGTCATAAAGAGGATGGGTCATTAAATTATGTTTATTTCTTAAACATGGTTCTCTGGAATAAGTGAGAGATGAACTATGCTCTAGTGTTCAAACTAATGCAAACAAATTTAACATTACTAATCTCAGTTAATTTAGTGGCATGTACTTAATCCTTGAGTGTTTGCATCATTTGGGCCTTCTGATAGCCACCAGAATCTTTCACATCACTGGGGAAGCCTAACCTTGTGGTTTCTCTACAGAAGGTTTAAATTGGAGTATCCAGTATAATATATTCCCATCCTTAACGTTTGCTATTAAAATGACTATTTAATGTTGCTGATGCTTGTGACCAAAGAACACAAGGGTTTTTTGTTGGAATATATTTGGGTGAAAGGTAACTTTTGTGTCACTAAGTTGGAGTCTGTTCCTCAGGTGAATAATAATATGAAATATGCACAGGTTTTGATAAATTTGTCAAAGCAAAGGAATTTCTTTAATGTTATATGTAAGCAGAAACAAATGTATAAAAGCCAAATCTTAAATATTTATTATATCTTTCCAATTTTGGTAAAGTAGCTTTAATCTATTGGATAGAGTGCTGGCCTCTGAAAATTTGGAGTGAGCTGGCATATTGATATATGATAAAAGATAACAGGAGGTGGGTACCTCCTGATGAAAGAGAGCAGGAGGTGGGTACCTGGCTTTGCCCTTTCAGGAGCTGTGAGCACCACCTGCAGTGGAAAGCACTGGCATGGAGGAGGTACAGTAAATATCTCTGTGTGCTGTAATAAAAAAATCCCCAGGGTGATTCTGTGCTTGCTAGATATGTGTAATTAATGGAGAGGTTATTTTTCAGGGTTGATTTAAGCTCTCATATGCAGGAAGATGGGAAATGTTGTATTTTTTTCCTGTTACAGTAATTTAGATCCTGTGCAGGATCATATAGGCAGACACTTTGTGTAGATCTTTGACCTCTGCTGAGCTCCTTGGAAAGAATGGCAGCAAATTTTTTCAGATTCAGGGCTGTGTTTGCAAAGGTAACGCAAAGAATGAAATGGTCTGAGAATTAAAGAAATTAGAGTGAGATATGCATGTAATGACCAGAAGCCAGTCCTTTTATAATCTGAGTCATGCTGAGTGAGTTCTTTGAAATGATCTGCAGAGGGCTGATGGCTGAACCCCTTTTTACTTCTAGGAATTATTGGTGTCTTTTGGTGCTGCTCAGTTATCGGAGGAATTGTTCATACAGCATCAGATTTCATGATCTTCCACATATTCACATGTATTCCAGCTTTGTGATAGAAATGCTCTGAGTTGTAAATGTGAGAGCCCTGGATCTGTGTTGTTTAGCAGAATGGATTGCAAACCCCCCCCGGCCAGTTCAGGTTAAGGTAAGGTTGAGGGTGAGTAATTTGGTCTTGGTATTTATTAAAAATGAGACTGAAATGAATTTTAAATAAATGCATTCCTGTGATTATATTGTTGAGGTGATTCAAGTGCAGACCTACATCACAGAAAACCAAATTGATTCTGTCTCCTTGTGGAGATGGTGCAGTGCTTGATTCAGCAGTGGTAAGGTGCTGCTGTTGGTACCTTTTTGAGATGGCTTTGCACATTTCTCCTCCTGGCTGTTTAGCCAGTGACACAGAAGGATCCATGTACAGAGGATGTTCCTGTCAGCTGAGCAGGCAGGAATTCCATGGGCTGAGCAGTGTCAGACCTGCCACTGGGACCTTTGGAAATGTTAGGCTGGGGTATTTTGGGGGTTTTTTGTTCTTTAGGGTTTTTTTGTTTGGTTTGGTTTAGTTTTCCTGTACAGACACAGACTCAGCAACTGAGGAAGGAGGAAAAAAAAACCCCTAAAAAAAGGGACCAGCTGTACTTTAGCCTCAGTGTTTAGAGACAGGGAGTGCTCCATGGGAATCTTCAGCTGGAGGCTGCCTGCAGCCATGCAGTGATTCCCCAACAGCCTGTCCTTGCTCCCTCAGCCCTGCTGGTCATTGTCACACAGTCTGCTGTCATCTCAAGTGGGGGCAGCAAGACCCCAGCCCTGCTCCCTCCTTAAAATAACTGACTTAAGATTTTCAAGGAATATTTTCAAAGCAAGTAACTGAGGAACTAGGAGAGCACAAAGACACTGTCAGTGAGACTAAAGAATTGCTTCAGGAAGGAAGCTATGGTGGGTGCTTTTTTAAAGAAAAAGATGTAAGAAAAAGGAAGTTATCTTAGTCAAAATCACCTTTGCTAAATACTGGAGGGCTTAGTGACAGGTAAAAATTATTATAAAAGTAGATACTATTGAAATTAACTCCAGCTTTCGTAATACAGATGTAATTTCAGAGGAAGCTTGTCTGTATGAAGCCTTGGATTTAATCTGTAGTCATTATTTTAAGACCTGTGATTTATGTTGAGTAATGCACTCAGGTAAAGTATCTTAAATGATCCAGTGTGGTGTAAGTTTTTACTTATTTTGAATTGTGTGCAGAAATTTGATATTAAAAAAAATATATTCCCCAAACATCTATCATGTATGTAGCGATGGCATGGGCTAAAAACAGAGACAGAATATTCCCAGGGTCCTGAAAGACCAGAATGTGCTTAATTTAAAGAGTATTTCAGTCAGGTCCCAAGAGATCATTTGCATTCTCAAAATTAAATGCAAGCTTTTATTTATAGAATAAAATTAAATACAAACTTACATATAATTTGACACAAGCTAAAGCAAAAATGAAGATAAATCACTCTGTCCGGGTACAGTGAACTCAGGGCTCTTTTTCCCTTGAGTGATCCACTGCAAGCTCTACATGCAGCTTACTTGAGGGAGACTTAAGTACTTACAGTAGCTCAGTAGGAGATGGTTGTGTACATATGGGTTTGATAAATGGGCATGAATTACCAAACATTCAGCCCACAGTATCTGTTCTTCATAATTCTTATCCGTGAGACTGAGACCATCGTGGGACAGGAGTTCAAACATTCAAGGGATTCCCAGAAAAACAAACACTGCTTCCTCCTCCAAATATTCTCACCACAGCCTTGTTTTCCAGCACTCTGTTGTGTTCCAGCACAGCAGATGTTTAACAAAAGGACTCAAAGTGTTATTTTTTACCAGTGATACTCTGCAAACAGCAAGGTCTTTTGCAAGATCTTAAAACATTTAATCTGCTAAAAATCCACGTGTGAATGTGTCTGATATCCAGGATTTTTGATGAAAATTCAGCCTTTCAGAAAGACTTTTGTCGAGTCTTGATTGAATCAAGTCAGTTACTTTTCTATCATCTAGTTGAGTTTCACATTTGACCTACATGAGTTTTTCTAAGAGGGTTTGGACTCATAAAATCTTCATGTCTCTAATAAAAGACGAGCCAGGAGCCTCATTAATGTTATTGCCATGACCACAAGGCAGATTCTCAGGCAGAGCTCCCATCCAACAGCCCCTGCTTACTTTGGAGCCAGCATTCTTTTCTGAAATGCTCAGTATGATCATGAAAGGCAGGCTGGTAGGACCTGCACTCTGTGGTCTTGAGGAATTTCCTAAATCAATATAGTAGGTATGAAAATTTATTTTAGATGTCAAAAGTTGTCTTAAAAATCCATTTTCATTTAAATTGTGACAGTTTAATCTAAAAATATGTCCAGTGACATTTCCCCCAGTGTTTAGAAAATACACTTTCTTTTACATGTTAAACTGGAGTAATAATTTTTAAAACAGAAGATTTAATGCCATTTTAATGCCTGTAATTTTATCCCAGTTACTGCTTTATTATGAAACATGCTTTTGTGTGTGGAGGTGAGTGAAATACTTGCTTTTTAACACTTGTAGCATAAGGGCCTCAATTCTGAATATTGTCAGCTTTTGATTATTCCGGGTGGTAAAAGGGTAAGTTTCTAACCCAGACAGGACAGATTATTCAAAACACATGTAGCTGGGGTTGTGAGAACATCCATGGAGGATGTAGCGGGGAGAGGAGAGGTCAGTGACACTTGCCTGCAGTTCAGAGATCTCTCAGCTTGGCCTGACCTGATCAAGTCAGTCTGGCAGCACGGTGACAAAATAAATGCAGCTGTATTGCTTCCAGACACGAACTGTCTCGTGCTGGGTGAACTTGGGTGTCATTCTGCTTCTGGCACCAGGGAGCTGCAACCTTGAGAAGCCACAAAAGGATGATTAAAGACCAATTTTTTTCTTTAGTAGAAGCTTAAAAGCTTTATGGAGGTAGCTCATCATCAGCTGCAGGATGAAGTATAAATTAGTTCTTTGCAACAGTTGAACATGATTTGCCAGCCCACCAGTCTCCTAATTAGTCTTTTTCAAAACTTCAAAATAATTTAAAGTTCCGTAAGTATCAGTTGATTGAAATCAGCATTTTAAGTCATTTGTGTTAAGTATCTGTTCCAGCTAGGGCATGGGGGCACTTGAGCTGCAGCATTTGGTTTGCAGAGTTCCCTGATTCCCAGAGAAGGAGTTAAATTCTCTTTGCAGGCAGCCTGCAGAGCTGGGGTGCTGCACACGGGCAGGGGGAATGGGAATGTGCATTCCCTTGGTGGAGGAAGTGTGGAGCTGTAGCTTCCAGCATGTTCTCCCAGCTGGAGTCAGCAGCACTGACTGCTGTACAAGGCCATTCCTGCTTCTTTCATCAAGAAGGTTTTTAAGTTGTGAGTTTTAGATAGAAATACCTGAATTCTTTCAACTTTATGACCGTGCTGACAAGAGTTTAGTTTCTTTTAGGCCTTTGCTTTTTGCAGTAGAGTTTTGCCAAAGTTCAGTTCTGCATGCATGGATTAATTTTAGTGCTGTCTTCTCTATTTTACCCCTTATAAGAAAATCTGCTCTGGTTTGGCAGTTGTTACTGTCCTGTGTTTCTGTCCTGTTCTCTGCCTTTCTGCTTCCATATCTCTGTGAATCTCCTGCACTGCTTTTCCTATTATTTCTGTCCTGTAACAGCTCCAGCTCAGCCCACAGTCCTGTGTTCAGGACAGATGGCTCTGTTCATGGTGCTGGTACCCAGACACTGTCACAGGCTCCAGCTTTTCCACTGCAGACCTTGGAGAGGAGCAGAAACTCAATGTCTGGGAGCCTTTGTGTCTGGCTGTGTGGAGATGTGGTAATTGTGTGCTCTTCAGTGCTGGCAAGGTTCTCCTTCATTGCCATGGAGGCTGGGAATGATGTAGAAATGGTTAGAGACTGGAAAATAAAGGTGATGGCACAAAATTTTCACAGCAATTCTTCTGAAACTTAGGGTTCAGCAAACACAGATTTTGATGCATGTTCAAAATCAGCTGAAGTTACTGTGGAGTTAGTGTCTTCAGTTGATGCATGTTCCATTATTTCTGTTGAAGATGTGATTTGGTGGAGAGTCTTTACTATATCCTGTGGTGGTGTTCACAGGGGTCTTAGGATGAGGGAAGAGACAAGAATCTTGACTCCATGTTTCAGAAGGTTTGATTTATTATTTTATGATATATATTATGTTAAAACTATACTAAAAGAATAGAAGAAAAGATTTCATCAGAAAGTCAGCTAAGAATAGGAAAGGAATGAATAACAAAGGTTTGTTTCTGACCGAGACAGTCTGGACACGTGGACTGTGATTGGCCATTAATTAGAAACAACTATATGAGACTAATCACCCTGTTGCATTCCACAGCAGCAGAGAATCATTGTTTACATTTTGGTTTTGAGGCCTCTCAGCTTCTCAAGAGGAAAAAATCCAAAAGAAAGAATTTTTCATAAAACATGTCAGTGACAATATGCTGTGAACTTGGTCCAGGCTTTCAGCCTTCTTTCAACACCTGCCAGCAGAGCCATGTCCTGGTGACATTCCTGCCCCCAGAATGAGCAGCAGTTCATTATATTGGTTTTCAAGGAAAGGCTGGATACCAGCAGTGCTGCCACTAAATGGTACTGCAGGGTCCTGTGCCTGGTGTCACGTTGTCCATGGGATAATGTGACAGTGTTCAGTGAGGAGCCTCAGATGAGCAGGGTGTCACAATGAGAGGCATCACGTAGCTGCTCATGGCATGAGCTCACTGTGTGGCACGGGTTGGTGGCCACAGTGACATTCTTTCACACAGACCATCTGCTCTATTTCCTAAACTCTGCATTCTCACAATGCCCTGAACCAACCAAAAACCCAACATGAAAGCCACGTCCCAGTGCACTGAGAGGGAAGCAATGCAGAGCTCAGGAGCTGTGAGTTTCTGGGTTCAGTTGATGCCTCAGGTTTTAACTTTGCTATTTTTCAGGTTCTGTGCTGCTTTAGTGTGTGGGTCTGGGCTTCATATGAGGGGATGGTGAGCTGTGTGCACAGAGTGGGGAGACAAAACAATTCCTGCTCCAGCTGGGGACCAAGGACAAATGATCCAAATCTCAGCCCAAGAGCACAAACACCATGGGCTGGAGAGAAAAACAAGAAGAAAGGGACTTCATAACCTAAAGTTATAATTGGACAATTAACTCCAATATGCAAATGGACCAGAACTGATCCCAGGGAGAGACCCCGTGCCCGGCCGTGCATTTTGGGGCCATTTTGGTTCATCTTGGGTGCAGCCCTGGCTGGGCTCTGGTGCTGCCCAAGGTGCATCCATGGAGGCCTTTTAATAAATCCCTGCTTTATCCTTTAGCTCTGTCTGGTCTCTGTTCTAGGTCAGCCTACACAAGGCGTCAGAGCTGAGCAGTGAGTTGTGGCCAGAGTGGCTGAGTTTGAAGGAGGGGACTGCTGCACTGGGTGTCCCCAGGTGTCCCCACAAAAACCTCCTTGTTTCACACCAACACTGGAGTGGGTGCCAAGAGCCAGCCCCTCACCTGGTGCAGATTAGCCTTGCACTCCAGAAATCAATGCTGCCACTGAGATCTGCACCCAGGCTCTCAATGTTCACATTTTGTCTTGTAATTAGGCAGAAAAAATACCTTTCTGTGAATCGTTATCTCGTCATCTTTGCCCAGGCTGCAGCAGAATTAATTGTTTATTATTGATGTAATTAGCTTAATTAGATGATTGGTTTTGTTTATGCTATGCTTCAGAAACAGTACAGATGAAAAGTGTTTTTAAACTTGGCTTGCTTCCAGTACATTTTATTTAACTTTCTCAGCTTTCAAAATCTCCCCCTTTTCCATCTAAGAACTACTATTTTTCTGTCTTTAAACCTTTTATTTACAACCTGCAATAAGTGTGTGTTAAATTGGAGTCTTTATTACTACTAATGTTGATCTTCCATTGTAAACCCTTAGGAAATCCAAGCTGCATTTTTAACCCTTTCTCAAGCTATCAACATGCAACTCTCCAGACACTTGTGAATGAAAGAGTTTTATTAAGTAACTTATAAGAACCGTTGTAGAACCCTGTGGGTCATTTGTTAAAGATTTGCTGTGCTTGTTGTTGGTGATGGGAAGGAGTGATACGATGCTGAGAAGTGCTGGAGGAGGAAATTAAAAGTTTATTTTTATGTGGATCTGTTAGAAATGGGTCATGTGGAGGTCTTAAGATCTATTTGAAGGGAAGCACTCTGACCAAGGTGATTTTTTTTTTACATAATGAATGCTTCAGTTTTTCTCCCTGTTAAGGAGAAAAACTATATTTCTCTGTATTATCTATAGAAGAGACAGACAGACTGTATTTACACAATACTGATATTTCCCAGATAAAACCCAGTAAACATAAGAAATACAAAGAGTAATGGCTTCCCAGAACATTAATTTGGCAGTATTTCACAGCATCTGAAATGTGTTTTATCAGCTTTATGATGTGAGCAGGAATATATGGTGCTCTGCTTCAGATATTCAACATTCCTGTTCCTTACCTGGAGCTGGGTGGAGTTGCACAGCCCTGATCTCAGTGCTATTTAAATATTCTTCTCTGGCATAATCAGACTGGGATTAATTATTAGATGTGAAGTTTTTTAAAATGGGCCTAAGGGAGTTAAGTGCTCATTTCGTTAGTCAACTTTAAGCAGAAAAGCTTAATTCTCTTTTCCTAAATTCTCTCAAAAACTGTGGATTCAGTTGCAGACTAACATCTCTTCAAAGGGTTTGCAGCTCCTTTTGTTTGACACTCTCTTTACACACAAGGTCTTTGAGTTTCTCCTAATCCAAACATCCAGTTTGATAGCAGGAAATAAAACACCTTTTCTATTGTATGCATTTGTGCAACTGAAAATGAGAGAAAAATGTGCCTGGGAATGAATAAATGGTGGCAGCTTCCTCCAGACAGGGAGAGTGGAATGAGAGGGTCACGATGAAATGGGTCATGGCTCTCATTGCCACACTGATAATGCAAGATAAATGAAGGAAAAATCTTAATTCCTAGACTGAAATGAGTGATGTTAGAGAAGGGTTGGATTTTCTGTGCTTCATTAAGCGAGGGGAAGAAAGCAAGGTGCAGGTGTAAGTGGTGCAGTTAAAATGAGCATTTTCCAAATGCATTAGGAGGTTCCTGTATCCCCCATCCAGTTGAAGGGAACTTTTGTTCACATTTGCAGAAGCCATGTCAGTTATTGCACAGTCTGTGTCAGAGCAGGGAGTGTCAGTCCCTGAGGCTCTCTGTGCTCCTTGGCCTGGTTCTGGTACCTCAGTGGACACCACAGAGCAGAGGGGGAGTAAGGAATTCCCTTTGCTGGCAGCAAGGGATTCCCTTTTCCACTCAGTCAGCCTCCCCGGGCTCAGCTATTGCCATTTACACCTCCAGCCTCATTTCCTGAGGAGTTCAGTTCTATTTTCCTCTCACCAAACTCCTCACAGGTAGTTTTGTGAATCCAGCACTGTTAAGAGGAAGAGACAATCCAGTGTGGAGCTGGTTGAGAGAATTCCCCCCAGGAGTCCCTTCCAGTGGATGTGGATTTGTTTTATGGCTGGGTTCTTCCTCCCAGTACTCGTAAACAGGTCAGCCACAGATGGGTCCTTTTCTTCTTCATGGGTTTTTTGGGGTTAAAGACCCCCTGGAGTTGGAGGAACCATCTGGTCTGAGGAGTTTCCCAGCAAGGATCAGTAGAGAATGTGAGGATGCCCACTGAGTAGTTCTAAAATCTATAGCTGGGAGAGATGATTAATTACAGTTGCCCCCTGTTTCTCAGATAGGTTTTGATGCAAAATTAAAGCCAGCAAACATTGCCAGGTCCCTTACACCAGAATGATTACTGTTTTCCAAAATGATGGTTTACCATTTTTCATGGAGGACCAAGGAGGGAATGAGTGTTCTTTGCCAAAAAAAAAAAAAAAAAAGGTGAAACAATTTACTCATTAGGTTGCTTTTCTGGTTTCATAATAGAATTCCAAAATCTTGCAAAGCCTTAATATAGCTCATAAAGGGGAAGGATGGTTTACCATTTTTCATGGAGGACCAAGGAGAGAATGAGTGTTCTTTGCCAAAAAAAAAAAAAAAAATTTGTGAAACAATTTACTCACTAGGTTGCTTTTCTGGTTTCATAATAGAATTCCAAAATCTTGCAAAGCCTTAATATAGCTCATAAAGGGGAAGGAAAATGGTGGGATACTTGAAATAAATATGGTAAACATTATATACATCCAAATGGATTTGTCCAGCTAATCCAGTCGTGATTAGAAAAGATTATATATTTGTTTGGACCCATTCATGGATTAACCTGGCCAGTTGAGGTTGATCAAATTAGACATTATTCTTCTAATTGGTCCTTCCTACACCCATAACAGATGGACACTATTCTCCTCAATCAGAACATAACCTTTTAGTTACCATTTCAAAGTATCAGCTGAGCTTCCTCTAACAAGAAACCATGAAAATTATACAAGATGTACTTTTGAAAAGTGTTAGTGAAATCTTTATGTACTTCATGAGAACTGAAGTTCTTCTGGGAAATGATTCTCCCAGAGTGATGATTCTTTCTCTGAAAGAATTCTTTTTCTGTTGAGGGTGTTTAGAAGTTATGCTGGCTCCCTAATTTAGTCTGGTTCTCTAGTGTGAAAAACACAGCAGTTAATGCAATTTCAGTATTTCAGTTGGGAATGCTTGTAAATCTCAATACTTTAGAGCATCTTCTTGAGTCTTTTGGGCAGTAAGACTGTGGTTTTGGACTGGTTAACCCCTTTCCTCATGGGCTGTGCTCGAGTACCCTCTTCTCTCCCTGGATCAAGTGGACTTCCTCTGCCAGGTTCTTGGCCTGGTGTGGCCCTGAGTTTCCCTGACTTCCCTGTGGTGTCCAGGCCCTTGTTGTTGTTCCTGATTTCATCACTGCTGCAGACCTTGGCCTCCAAGGTTATGAACTCAGTGGGTGAAATTCCTGGAAATGTCCATCATGTTGTGTCAGGAGGTGGGGAAGTGACAGAGCAATGTTTTGAAGTGTCTGTGTTTCTTTGCAAAGTTTTGTCACCCTAAATGTGGGAACATTCAGTAGCTTGCTTTGAGGTACTGTCTGCTTGTAATTTTGGAAAGGTAATTTCCCTAATGGGATTTTTATCATAGCCTAAAATTAAATTAAAAAAAAAAAATCCTTCATTTCTGTGCCTGTTCAACAGCAAGTAACTCCCAGGAGTACCAGTAAGCATTGTGTGCATACAGGGCACAGTTTTCATTTTCATGACAGTGAATTGACATCCTGGGACCAATTCTTTAAGTCAAAACTGTGCTTTTACTCAATCATCATTCACAAGAGCTTGACTAATTTCAGTTGGGAATGAATGACTGGCTGTGCATTAAGTAAAAACTGGCTGAGCACCGCTGGGATTGAACCTCTGGGATTAGCAGAAGCTTGTAAATGGCAGTTGGGTCTCATTAACTTGGTAATTTTTAAGCTTTTCTCACTCCTGAGAATTCTCTAGTGCAGGTGTAGGTTTTTGAATAGTGAGCATGAAGGCATCTGGAAATAGACTTTTTCTTATTTAAACTTTCGGACTCCTGAAATGGATTCATCAGTTCTCCTCTCTTGCCCTCTTCCCAGTGTTCTGTGGATCTGTAGAAACTCCTCCTGTAGACAGATATGTCTGGGGGATTTCCATTTGTGCTGTTCTAAGGGGTAGAAATCACATCACATTCCTGGAGCAGGTTTTCTCTGCAGGAGAGAGCTTTACCTGCCTCCTGTGGCAGATTTTCTACACGAGGGCAGGGGACAGCACAGGACAGCAGTTCAGTGGAGGGTCTGTTGTGGTGTTCTCTGTCAGCTGCATCATCAGGGCCATTCAGAGATCTTGGACCATTTCTGGTCAGGATTTGTTATTCTGGGGCTGTGGTCTGGGTCTCCTGTGTCGTGTGGAGTTTGTGTGTGCTTTATCCCTTCTTCATGGGTGTAGTCCCTGTGGTTTCTTTCACTCAAGCAAGTGTGTATTTCTTATATTCAGGAGATAGAGCCTAGAGTTACACTTCAGATTCCCTAATTTGTCATTTGGGTGGTCAGTGCTTTAAACCTCTCAGGTGGCACTATGTGAGGCAGATATTTCCACAAAGGAATTTGAACTTGCATATATAAATATGTATTTTTCTGGCATCACACTGGCTTAGTGACTTTTAGCCCATCATTTAACAGTTTTTAACTGTTGCTTGCTTTTTTTTTCTTTTTTTTTAATTTGTGCAGAGAGATGCTTATGGAGAATGTCTTAAATGATTCTTATTTAGAGGTACAGTTTGTGAAGTGTGATGGTTAAAGGTGGGTGAGGTGAAAACAAACATCCCACAGCCAGTGTGCTCCATCCTGCCTGGGGCTGGTCCTTAGGATAAATGCCTGAGAAAGGCTGGGAGCAGCTGCTGTGGAGGTTCCCAGCTCAGGCAGCCTGGGCACACAGGGCTGGGTCCAGGCATGGAGGCACCCAGTGCATCCAGCTGCTGCTCCTTGCATGGCATTTGTGCTGCTTGCATGGAAGGTTGCTGGGGAAGGAAGTCACTTCCAGAAACAGGAATGTGCAAGAGAAGTGATAAACTGCCTTAAGGCTTTTTGTCAAAATATTTTTCAATTAACAGTGGCACTTGAATCAACATGTGAAAGTGTTTTTTTGTGCTGAAGATGTTAATGTACATAAGTGTTTGTAAAACCAAAGCAACATGCTGAATGTTTTGAGCTTTGTCATTAAGGAGGCAGAAATGTTAGTGAGAAATTGAAATAACCAAACAGAAGGCAACAGCAGCCACTTTTTTCTGAGGAGGAAAAAAAGTAACTGGGATTTTCAAGCTGGTTCAGTTTCACTTGGGACTGGGGAGAAAGGAGCTGAACCTTTTGCTGCTCCTGGTTTATCAACTGAGGTGAAGTACAAGATCTGTGTGATGGCTTTGATTTCAATTTTTCATTCTCTGCTTTCCTTCCTACTTGCATCTCAAGTGCTGAGGAGGAAATTAAATCCTGAGATTGAAGTAATAACTGAACAACAGTGGATTTGTACAGGAGAAACTAGATGACCATGGGGAAAAGAACCTTAATTGAAGCAATGCTGTTTCTAGATTTCTCTGTGATACCTATGATGAATCTTTCATTTTTCACATTTTGTTTTACTCTGTTATTCTTTTGTGGCAGCAGGTTAATTGCTAGCCTGTCAGTAGAAAAATATCTCACCTGTCAGGAAGCTGGTGGTAGGGGAATAAGGCTGCAGAAAAAATAAAGGAAAGCTCAAATAAAGTTTCAAATCTATACAGTAGCAGATTCCAGTTAAATTACAGAATTTTTGGAAGCATTTAAGGAGAAATTGACCTTAAGTTTTATAAGTCTGTGCTGTTCAGTCCAAACCATGGTGGTACTCACAAACACATGCAGTTGTGTGCACGTGGGTGCTCCTCTGGGCTCAATTAGGCTAAGTATAAATAAATTAAGATTGCTTAATTTCTTAAGCAATTCTTAATGGCTTAATTTCTTAATTGCTTGATTAAGATTGCTTTTTTATGGTACAGTTTGGGACTGTATAATGTAGGTGTTTATAGTAGGCAAACATTGTGAACTCAAAAGTTGTTTGTTAACTTCTTTGTGCACCAGACAAACAATCAGCACTGAGTGTGAGGAATTTTGCTCCAAAGCAGAGAGAGACCCGAGCTGAGAGATGAAAAAGATGTGTTTTACTCCAGTTTTAAAGAAATGCAGACCCCATTGACCTCAAGGTATGACTTGTGTATCAAAGGAAATGCAGAGAGATAATGGAAATGTGGAGCTAAGTCAGAGATGTGGGAAGAGCTCTGCAGGCTTTGCTTTCTGCCAGCACAGATAACAGACACCTCATAAAACACTCACTCCTATTCACTGTGGCCAGAGCAGAATTTCACACTTGCCCTCAAAAAACATCTTTCCTTATGTGGTGTTGGAGTCAGATTTCCAGTCAATCAAGTGCAGATGTGGCCATGCTGCTGGAGTCTCTGGGAATGCTCCCTGAGTGGGATCTGCTGCTTTTGCTAGGGTTGGATCATGTGAAAGGATCTGTGACCTTATTCCTATATCAGATTCTGCTCTTTGAAGAGACAAACAGTCCTATTCAGTTGATCTTAGGTCACAGCTTATTCCATGCTGATGCTTGCTTCTCTTCTGTTTTTAGGATGTTTTCTATATAATGGCTCATATTTTCCTACCATTTCTGTATTCTTTAAAAAAACCCTTTTTTCAGCAAAGCAGTATTATTTTATTTATTTGTTGTATTAGTTTATCATCAGAAAATGAATTTAGTTTTGTGGGTTTTGAATGAAGATTTTAAGGAATGCCTCAAAAATAAGAAAAAAAAAGTTTTTTTAAAGGCATTACCATTTTTTCCCCCAAAGCCAGTAATGCTTTCTTATCAGTTCCTGAGAATTATGATAATATTTGAACTCTGGGGCTCCACGTTAACACTATTCCTGTGTTTGCAAACAAAGGTCCTCTTGCTGGAATCCTGAATATTTTGAGAAATGTCATTTATTATGAATGTCTAGGCCAGTTGCACAGCATGGCTTTAGAAATGCCTGATGCTTTTTGGTAGATTGAGCCCTTGTGCTCAGCAGAGCAGCACTAATGCAGTGTTCCCTGGGTTATTACACACAGCTCCAGGCACGTGTTCAGAGCTGCAATACATCAGTGCTTCTCTGCAGCTCAAGCAGAGGCTTGTGGGGGAAAAATGTGGACAAATCTGTAACTCTTAAATTCAAACTTAAAAGGGGAGGAGGAAATGTCTGGAGGAATGATACTCCAGCCTCTGATTTCAGGGATCTCTGAACTGGACACTTCAAAGAAGTTGAAGCTTGGTTCTTTTTATTGGTGTGGTGGGTTTTCTGTTGGTGGTGGCTTGTGTTCTTTTTTTTTTTTTTTTTTAATTTATTTTTAAATATAGAAATCTGTATTCAGCAGCTGGTCTGTCCTCAGAAAAAGGAGAGAATATTACCTACAGGAAAGGTTTAGGCTGATACTCCAGGAATGCCTCTGTGCAAAGTGGCTCCTGCCAGAAGGGAGAGAGTGTCATGGTGGGCAGCAGCTAAAAGACACAGAAATAAAGGTTGGGTGGGACACTCTGCTTCCCCTGCACTGGCACACCCCCAGGTAAATGTCCTTGATATTCCTGAAAACAGTTATAATTGGTCAACAGTTAGGACTGTGAAATTACTGAGCAGAGTGTAAAATATGTAGGCTGATGGCTGGATAAAGCCAGAGTAGTAGTTTGAATTGTTGAATAAGATGTTTCTCATGTAGTATTAATACTCTAATAATGCATGAAAAACTGCAGAATTACCTGCAGTTGTTTTCTCTGAGCCACCTAAGCAAATGCAGTTTGCAGTGACCTTTGTTGCCATGTCCATTCCAGAATTTCTGAGCAGTTTCTCCCCAGTGTTGGAGGTGTCAGGCAGCAAATGCAGCTGGGAGCTGCTCAGGTGTTGAGGCTGCTGCTGCTCCCTGCTTGCAGAAGTGTCCCTGAGCAGCAGCAATTGCAGCTTTTCCCTGGGAAAGCCATTTCAGCTTTTCTCCTGGCCCACCAAGGGCTGGCCTGGCACTGTTCCACTGTTGCAGGCTGCACAGACATTTTGTGTTTGCTGATAGGTGTGACAGTTCTTCAATAGAAGCTCCTTCCTCTCTCTGGTTCAACGTGGGAAGTCTTTATTCCTCACTGTAGAGCTTTGTCATGCTTGTGCTTAGCAGGCAGCTGTATTTGTTTTTTATGTGCAATGCTAAGTTGTTGGAAAATATTTTGTTTTTCAGAGGTAGCTGTGAAATGGACAGGATTTCATGCCTTTATGTCTTTGTATTCAGTGTAAATGTGCTGCCCTTCCCTCCCACACTTTACTACATAAGTGGGATTGAAACAGGCAGTACATCTTTAAGATTTTTAGAAAGAGACAGACTTTTGTTTTTGTTCAGTAAAATTGTAGGTCTATTAAATATTGTTCATTGATGGTAAAAAAATAAAATGTTGATATAAATGAAAGTTTACTATTTGATTGTGTCTTTAAGATCTTTATTTCAATCTTTTTGCATGACATAAAAGTTATTTTATGTGCTGATCAATGTTTTCCAAAGTGCTTTCTAAAGCAAATGCACTCTTAAAAGACAGCATGGTAAATTACATTTATATTTATTTACAAGTTTCATATAAAAGCTTTAATCCCCAATAAGTACATTTCAGCCTATTTGCAGCCTATTTATAGCCCAGTTGGGTCAGCACTATGGACTTACTGCTTTTTATTGTTTGTGTAAGTTCTGGGTTGTTCAGTAGCTGAACACAAAGGAATGTGAAATGACAAAATTCTGGTAGGAAAAGCCTTGTGGAGGTCATCTGGCTGTAGAGGGATTGGCAGAGTTGGGAAAACTGTTCCTAAGTTTGCAACAGAGATGAAAGAAGTCTGTGGTGTAAGGAGATAAGGAATCAGGGTGGGAAAGAGCCTGATGGATGGTCTGCAAGAGTGGAGGGGATTAATTCATAGAGGCTGAAGGAGGCAAATCCATGGAGGATACTGAAGATGTGAGAGGGATGATACATTGCAATTTAATTTTGTCATTATTCTGTGGAGGGAGTGATTGATTGAGGGAGACCCCTGAAACCAACCAGGCAGTGGTGGGGGACAAATTTCAATACTCTTTGTTGGAGGAGGACTTTCCTCTCAGAGCTGCCCTGCTGAAAGGAATGGGATGGTTTCTGTGGCAAGGAAATCAGTCTCTAATTAATTTTTAACTTTGTGCTGTCAGGTTAGTTGAAATGGAAAGCAAGTCCCAGATGCCTGAGAACTCTGGGCTGAGATGTCTGCCAGCATCTCAGGAAATGAAGATTTTTCAAGTTGTATTTGTCACTTACATGCAAACTTCTAAGATCCTGATGGCAGTCCTTGCCCAGAAGTTTTAATAAGCAGTATTTCCAGAGATGCTGTGCTTTTCAGAGCCCAGGGCACTTGGAGAGTTTTGCTATCTGAACTTTTGCACACATACATGTAGCTAAAACACCCCATGTGATATGGACAGATTTTGGAGATGTCCCTGCTGTATTTGAGATACAAATATTACCTGCTGCCTTTATTGCTTCAGTCAGCTGAAGAGTAGGTCTGGTTTATGGAGACTTGCATTTAAACCTGCAGCAAATCTCATACTCACAGAAGAGTTTTACAGTTGAAGTCCAATGTAGATTATACAGAGACAGGAAGAATTAAAGACTGACATTCTTGTGTCCCCTCTTGATTACTAGAACAATGTGAACATTGTTTAAATGTATGGCTGTGATTAAGTATAGAAATTAAAATCTTAGTTTAGGCATGGTAGCTACTTAAGCACCCCACAGCCTGTCAGTGCAAATAGGAACAGCACCCTTTGAGAAAAGGAGCAGAAAGGCAAATGAATCCATATGCTTAAACACAGGGTTCAGGAGGTTATTTGAGCAAAAGAAATTGCTGTCAGAAACTGGAAATCCAACACTAGGGAATCCTAAAGACAGGGGCACAGACCAAAGTGGGCACTGTGAGAAGGAAACTGAAGAGCCTGAAAGGGAATTTGAAGAGCAAAGAGTCAAAGACATAAAAACAAACAAGAAGAAATTCTTGTGGTGTGTTAAAGGCAGGAAGGGCTGTGAGAGATTGGGCAGGTCCCCTGGGCACATTGCCCTATATCCTGGAGCTGTCAGCTGCAGGCCTTCATCAGCTCTGTGTGGGGCAGCTGAGGGCAGCCTTCTGCATCCCTCTCTGCTTTGTGTCCCCACAGTCCATGCCATCCCACCCCAGCTGACCACCAGATCCAGAAATCACTTCTGGGTCCTCCCTGGATATTTCTGTGACATTTAAGCAGCTTTCAGTGAAATCAGATGGCAGATTTTGAGGAGCAGTGGGTGAACATTTTTACATCCCTCAAGGGCCTGCTGTAATACCAGGCAGAAGAAGATGTAGATGGATGTTTATCTTGGCCAGTGGGACAGACTGATTTGCTTTCGTTCTCTGTCTGTGTGGTCAGGATTGGGAAACAAATGCTCAGGTATTGTAGAGAAATTTAAAATGCTTCTGAACCTGCTTGAAGAACCAGCGTTGCCCAAAGTATGTTAAACAACTTCAGATTGCATAAGGCTGGTAAATACTGATTAGCTCTGTCCTGTTCAGAGTCAGATCAAGGGCTCCTGTGAATTTCCCCTTTGCTGAGTGCTCTGCTCCTTTCAATATGTTGAAACTCCCCAAGTGACAAATCTCCAACACCTTGTCTCTAAAGAAATCCAGTCCTCAAGGTCATATCCTCTAAATTTGGAAACCCCTTCACCTGGTGCCACTTTTACTGTAATGGTTTGTGTCTCTTGCTCAGTGTGTGTTTGCTAAATTACTGTTTGGTGTGCTGTCTCTAGCTGTGCCTCACTAAATTACAGTGCAGGCTTTTTAGCATCAGTGAGTTTTCATTTAAGGAGTGCTTTGGCAGTCTCTTGTACTGGGCAGCTCTTGGTTTAACAGAGCTTCCCTCCATCAGGATGGGGTAAAAAAGGTGTTGGGGATGGCATTTCCACAAGGTGGGAGAATTTTTGGTCACAAAGTTGGTTCAGAGCTGTGCCAGGTGAGGTCTAGGCTGGGCATTTTGCATTTCCAGAGCCTGGAATGAGCTTCTGAAGGGTGCTCAGAGCCCCAAGCCTGTCAGTGATTGAAGAGGTGTTGGGACAGTGTCCTCACCAAGCTGGTATAACCTGCTCAGCCCTAAATTGGTCAGGCAGCTGGACTAGATGTAGTCATTGTAGGTCCCTTCTCACTGAAATATTTTATTCTGTAACAGGGAGATGGTTGCTAACATTTCCCAGAGTAAATTAATCAAGTCAACATCTTTTTTCATAATCTTGTGAAGAGTGTCATTATACCAGATTGATCTGAAAGACAAAAGAAAACTCTTCCACGAGCTGACCTTTGTGGAACAAGAAGGCAGCAGATTTATCAGAGGAACAGAAAGGGCCTTACAGAATTCAAATTATTCTGCAAAGTTTAAGGCCCCTTTTTACAAATCCACTTTCTTGGCAGCAAACTGAAGTGAGCACTGAAGTTCTGTGGGGATTTTGTGGATCAAGAACAGCACTGCACAGCTAAGATAAACCTTGCCTATGTAAAAATGCTTTTTTGAACAGGGTCTGAAATGCAGAAATGTGCTTTTCTTCAGGGCCCAGAATTTCTTAGGGGTTATCTGTTACTCTCTTGTTTTCAGCCTGCCTGTAATTTCCTTTTTGGTTGGGTGGTTGTTCCTCTCTTGGTTTCTTTCAGTGCTTCTGAAGGGCTTGATCCCATTTCCAGGGTTACACAGATAAAGTTTCATGCCAAAGGGTCTCTTTTAAAATAAGCAATCAGTTCTAGGGCTTCAGAGAGTAGAATTTAAACAGTTGGAGGTGTCTATTAAATTCAAAAAGACAGAAAAAAAAGTGGAGAATTTACTTGTTCATGAAAATAGCTGAATCTTGACATTTCTCCTGAAACAAAACCAACAAAATTGCTGTCAGAGTATTTCACAGTTACTCTCCCACCACCACCACTTTTTTAAAACTTCATGTTATTTTTTAAATCTGACTAGGTTAGAAATGTGATACCTAAATGAGCAAGGTACAACAAATTATTTATTTTTATTAATTCCATGTGACCTTGAAATGAAGATAAGCATTTTAAGAAGATAATTAAATCCTTCTTAAACTTTGCCTTCTAGTTAAGTATGTTTGCTCCCTGTATTAAGCATTCTTAGTACAGTGTAAATTATGCAAATTTAGGACTGCACTCAGTGATTAAAATCAACTGAGTTTATAGGATAGAAGAGCAAGAGTGACCATACTGTGAAACTCTCTGTCCAGAATTAACTTTTTGGTCTTAATGAGAGAATAAAAGGATTGGCTTAGCTGTGTTAAAAACCCCGTGGTGTTGGAAAGGCAGGACTGTAATGAGAATTAGGAGACTCCTTAAGAATGAAGAGAGGCTGGAGCTTGTCAAAGCTCATGGCACCATTTTGTAGACCATAGTTTTGGTGCTTTAGTTCTGGAAACTTGTTTGCTGGACTTCCTCTGAAGCTCCTGAAAAGGGAAGCTGTGACTTGGAATTCAGGAGAGCATTCCATTTTATTGCTGCAGTCAATCTCAGCGTACTCCTTCGTGCTGGAATACTGCTGGAGCAGAATGCCTAATTTGCTTTCATTACCACATTGATTTATCTGCAGCCTTTATTTCTTCATTAAGTTGTTGAGTCAAAGATTGCAAAACTTTAAACAGAACTATAAAAGCTGCAGGTATTTGAGAGGTTTTTACAATTGCATATTAAAACTTCAGCGTGACAGATGTGATGGATGTTTCGGCCCTCAATTTCAAGTATAATATTTCTGCACTTGAGTTCCCATCACTAATGACCCATGTTTAACCAAAACCCCTCAGTAATTCACAAAATAACCCTAAGCAACAGAGGAAGCAGTGCAATGATTACTTTGATAACACAAGAAAGTGAGAAAGTAGGAGAAGGAAATTAATACATTCCCAAAAAAATCTGCCCTTGAACTCTTCTGGGATGCCAATCCTGAGAGAACTGGCACATGTAGTGGCTAAGCCACTGTCCATCATATTAGAGACATTTTGGCAGTCTGCTGAAGTTCCCACTGACTGGAAAAGGAAAAACCCTGTTTTAGAAAAAAAACCAAGGAAGACTTGGGGAGCTGCAGGCCAGTGATCTCACCTCAAGGTTAGGGCATGAATAAGCAAGCACGAGGTTGCAACGTGCAGCTTGTTGAATAGAAGCAAATTCTGTGATCTTGTGAACCCTGCTCATCTAAAAAGGTGTCTGGGTATGTGTGGCAGTGTTGAAATACAGTGTCACAGGGGTTTTATTTTGATCAAGGACTGTGCAGTTTTCTGCACAGAAATGTCATGTCTTTGGTGTGGTGGGGACATGCCCTGTAAAATGTCTTGTAGCTGGTGTGATTAGAAAAAACTTACCTTTGTGTATTTTCTAAGGAAGGAATTTCAGGAGAAAAATAGGTATTCTGATTGATTAGTGCTAAGGGTCTCATGTGCCTTCCCTCAGGAATAGCTGGAGCTCGTTCTCCACACACATCTGCTCAGCTATCAAATCACCAGCATATGTACTTCTGCCAGCTCTGACCCATGTGTTGAACACATGCCAGTCACTTTACTTGAAGGAATTTGGCAGATAAATTGAGGGGAAACTATTCACCATAAAGAAATATGTGCTCTGTTTTTATAGGATTATTTTAGCTATTGATCCACCTTTAATTTTTTCCATCGAGTGAGGTTCTGTAAGCATGGGAAATTTTTAAAAGCAACACCCTGAATATTTTCCTAAATTGACAGTGATTTGGATTCAGTCTCCATTGAAATCAGCCATGGAAGTCTTGTCCACTGGTTTTCTTCAATAGTCTAGTGAAATTCCTTGTTCAGAGTGGAACGAAAGTCCACGAACAAGGTCAGATTCTCCAAGCAAACATGTCCTTTCAATTACCTTACAGTGCTATGGTATCAAATATGTCTTCAGAGTAATCTACAAGAGGACACAGCCAAAAATAGATGCTGCAGGGGTGGTTTCTGTTTTTCAAGCATTGCATGCCTGTGTCTTTTCTCCAAGGGCAAGACCTCTGCCTTTAATCTTAGATGAGTTCACTGGTTTTGGGGGTGCTGCTGAGGAGCCCAGTGGCTCTCACCCAGCTGCTCTGTGCCACCATGCCAAAGGGTGTTTCCAGTTCAGATTGGAGTGAGGATTCTTCCTGCTGGTCTGTCACTGGTTTTTGTAGATTGAAGTTGTCTAAGGGCCTGAAAAACACAAGAGCCACTTAATTAAATGTTTGCAGAAGATGACTTGTGCAGAAGAGCCTCTGCACTGATCTTAGCCACGGTCCTTTCATCTTTTCCTTAGTTTGCTTTGCCAAGGCTCCACTAGAAGCTGGAGAGGACGGCTGGGTGAAGTGAAAATGAAGGCAGTGTTGGTCAATCCAGAATGAAGAAACAGCAGCAAGGTTTTGTGGGTCCTGCTTTTGGACACATGGGGTACACCGTGGTCGTGCAGGGCTGAGGGAGCTGGGGGTGCTCAGCCTGGAGGAAAGGAGACTCAGAGGTGACCTCATCACTCTGCACAGCTCCTGAAAGGTGGCTGTACTCAGGTGGGGTTGGTCTCTTTTTCCAGGCAACAACCGACAGAAATTTAGGAAGATTTGGGTTGGCTGTTAGGAAAAAGGTTTTTGCTGGTTCTTGGCTTCTTTGTCTGCCTCTGTCAAGGTCGGGATTGAAGGCACTTGAGATGATGGCTCATGTTTAGGCTTAGATATTTATTTTTTCTCACCTGTGTTACAGTCTTTCATCAACAAGGCACAAAATAGCTAACTATCTATTTTTACAAGGTCTTTTAAGGCTGAACCATCCAACTAAGAAATGACACCTACATTATCTTCACTTTTAACCTAATAACCAGTCACTTGAAGTCTGCAATGCAGACTTTTCTGTCCAATTACAAAATGCCACCCAAACCTATGGAGAAGAAGGTGAAGAAGAACAACCAGCCACTGCTCTAAAACCTCCATCTTGCCCCACATATTGCTATATTCTAAAACCTTAAGCTCTAAGTTTTCCACCCTGTGATATTACACACTTCTAATCAGACTACACACCCACAATCTCAGTGCTGTCATTCCATTTTGGAAGCCTTCTCCACGGCCTCAGGTCAAATGCAGTGTTCTCTTGTAGGTCTATGCCCTCCAGCACAGAAAGTTTAAAATTCTTGGCATCCACTATTCCAACAGTTTTTCACAGAAAGAGTGATAAAGTTCTGGAATGGCTGCCCAGGGAGGTGGTGGAGTCACCATCCCTGGGTGTGTTTAACACAGCCTGGATGTGGCACTGGGTGCCAGGGGTGAGTTGAGCTGTTTGGGCTGGGGTGGACTCAATGATATTAAAGGTTTCTTCCAGCCTGGTGGTTCTGTGAGAGCCCTGCTGCTTTCCTGGGCAGCTGAAGGATGTGCCCACACACACTCAGCGTGGGCACAGGGACCAGTGCTGGGGCCAGCTGGCACGGCTGGGCTGGAGAGCCTGCCCTGCTGCTCCCACAGGGCTGCCTCAGTGCTGCTCTCCTCACAGACAGCTTTAGAGTTGGTGAGAAATACAGATTTAATATAGACATTTAAAACTTTTTTAGTCTTATTTATGACCTTACTCTTTAACAGAACTTGGACATAATTTCTTGTATTTCTATGTTAGTACCTAAACAAAAACATGAAAAATAAGCCATGTCCCCCCATATTTCATTTTTGTTAAACTAATCCTGTCTCTTGTAGCTATTTTTTGCTTAGGTTTTTAGAAATAGATCTTAATGGACCACCTAACTAATTCAGCTGGAAATCATGAAATAGTTCATGACCCTATGAAACAAACATATTAGTTTTCCTACTGCCAGTTGAACTCCTTAATCAGAGGGTCGAGAAAATTCTCTCTAGAGACCCCTGTCTTGTTGCTTTGCTGTAAATGAAAAGATTCCCAGAAGAATGAAAAGTCTTCTGCATCTTCCTGCTTTCTCCTTATTAACTCATAAGATGGATTTTTGGTTCTTTCTTCTTAACTACTGCAATTCTTATACTATTTTGTACTTTACTTTCTCAATAGTATTTAATACATCAGATATATGCAAATAAATACCTCAATTTCTGGTATGCCAGAGTTGCTCTGAAGTGTGTTTCTGTAGGTGACATGAACCTGCAGTGCAGCAGTGTTCCAGAGACAAGTTTTAGAGTGTCCTGGGTACCCTGGTTACCTCTGGATTCTAAAGATAGGTTTTGTATTTTATACTTCTCCACAGGTAAGTTCCTGTGCTCGGTGCTTCAGGGATCATTGGTGCCACTGTGCAAATCAAGCAGCTGATGCCTTTTGGGACTACCTAAAAACAGAGGCCAGACAGAATTAAGGCAATAAAAAGCAGATATATTTAATGAAGGGCCTTCAGGTACATTTAGAGCACACAAAGCCCCCCAGGGGCTACCACCCAAAAATGGACCATGGGGTTTCACACTTTTATAAGTTTGGGCCATTTGCACATTGGGGGTTCATCTTCCAGTTCCAGCTTCAGGTAATGAAGCCACGTACCCCCAGTTTGCTCCCCCCAACTCCCTTTTGTTTCCATCTCTCAGGGCCTGGGGCAGTGAGGTGTCCTTGACTGCCAGGCCTGGACAGGAATTGTGTCTGCTCAAAATGGGAAAGCAGCAGCTCACACTCCATATAGAGTTTATGGAGTTTAGAGTTATACACTGAAGAACTGCAGGATTACAAATACATGAAAACTAGAAAAGCTAAACTGCTAAGGCATCCCAACAGAGAGCAGGCTGTCTGCAGAGCTTTGGCAGGGCTGGCTGGCCCCTGGCCAAGCCCCATTGTGTCCCTGTGCAGTGTCTGAGCTCCCAGGGACCACCAGCAGTAAATGCCCTCTCTCTCTCCAGCCATGGCATCTGCTCTCCCTGGTATTAGTACCTGGCACGGGGCACAGTTGGCACAGCTTTTACTTTCTCTATGGTTTTCCGTTTCAGGAAGGCTGCAAAAGCAATTTTTGGCCTTTTTTTGCCTAGTATTTGTGTGAATAGTCTCTCTTCTCAGGCAGTGTAAACCAGCAGTATCAACCAGCAGTTTCTCTACACAGGCACATTTTACTTGTACATGAGCTGTGTCCACAGTTGCATTTTGGATTTTCTGGCCACAGTCCTCTTGCTTGCTCTTGGAAATTTGTGTGTGTATGTCTTACACATGTTGTCATTTGAATGATGTCCTCACCCTTACCTAGGCACAGGTTCCAGTTAAGGGGATTTTTTGCTCCATAAAGGCCCAGAGCATTTGGAGTGCCACGATAAAGGATGTGCTGCCTCAGGCACTCCAGCCAGCCCATACAGCAGGCAGGAATGTGCAGAGATTCTCCCACAAGCCTGGTTCAGTTCTGGAAATTACACTGTTGGCACTAAATAGTTCATTCCAAAGGTCCTTCTGATAAGAGTAGTTTAGGGAGTCCAGTGAGAAGTGATTCCCCTTTGTTCTGTCCAGCAGAGATCACCTGAAAGTTGTAATCCTGGAGATTGCAATATGGGCATTATTTTCATTTATCAGCTACCCCTATGCTGTCACCTGTAGTGCAGTGATTCTCAGCTCTGAAGAACTGCTTAACACATGGAAAAATAAAGACTGTGGAACCCCAGGAAGAACAAGGTAAGGGTTTTGCACCATCTCCCAGCAGCAGTGGCATTTTTGGGTGCCAGAGTGTAACACGTGTCATCCCCAGGAGCAGTGTCACCCCTCTGCTCACCCCAGAATCAGACATGCCCTGGTGGTACCTGGAGCTCCACCCTTCACTGGGTGCTTGGCTACCAACCCTGTCAGCTCTGAGAAATGTGCAGTTATAGCTGAATAAACCACTGTGTATTGAAAATAGGAACAAAGAGTGTGCAGGTCTTTGGTGCTGGAGGTTCTGCTCACTCTAAGGAACCACAGGTGTCTACTCCAAAGAGTACAAACTGAGGGCAGTCCGTTTTTTAGAGCCAGCATTCATCCTGTCTAGGCCCATGCAAGTCTTGGATTGTTAGTCCAACATACTTTTAAAGGCTATGTTTTTATAACAGTGCTAAAATTTGTAGAAGATCCAACCCCACCCCACAGCAAGACTTGCAAAGCCACCAGGGGTTTACCTCATCCCCTGAAGTGATGAGCCATGGTTCATTGCTAAGAAAATACTGCTCAAGCTGTTTCTTTTTACCAGAAAACTTTATTTTATAAGGAAATAGGTTTTCTTCTCAGCTGGTGGTGCATCTTTGCAACAGTACACAGGTGTTTAGCCTCGAAAAGTAAACCTGGATGCTTTTTTGGGGGGCAGAAACTTTGTTCAGTAAACTAATTAGATCAGTCCTAATTCAAGCAATGTAGACTGTTCCCGTGGGTTTGCCTTGAAAGAAAGTGATGGTTCCAAAGTTGTCATTCAGAGCTGTTTTGCAAGTGCTTTGTGCTGGAATCCATCCTGGGAATTCTGTGCTGCTTGCTGTAGCTATGACTTCTGTCATCACTGTCCCTGGAAGTGACTGATCAGATAAATCAGATAACTCTGGCTGTTGAAGCTCCAAATAACTTCAGATGGTTACAGTTGTGTGACCAGCTGGCTACCTACCCATACACAACTGCTTGTGGCTTTCCCCTCTTGGATTGTGAGAAGTGTTTTTTGTAAATCACTTGTCCTTGGAAAGGCAGTGAAGGGTACAGCTGATGTTGTTGAGGCACAGCCGTGGTTCTCTCCTCACTTATCTTGGTGAAAATTCTGTTAAAACTGTGAATTGATATTAAGTAACAGCTGACAGGTTTGAACTTGGCAGATAAGAGTTTTATGAATCATCCTTAGGAGTTCTGTTCTGATGAGAGGGAAATCAGAGCGATAGCCATGGCTCTGTGCCACATCCAGCCATCCTCCTCAGGGCTTTCCCTGCTCTTCTGGATCATCTCACCATGCTGCTGCTAGGTGTCCATCAGCCTGCTACTGCACAAACACTCCCAGAGAACTCCTTGCTTTATTTATCTGTCAGCAGAAGCCCAGTGGTGTCATAAAAGGTTAATTCCACATCTGGTCTCCAGCTTTCTGCCAGCCAGCTGACTTGGTTTTGCTTGAGACTGCTCACTTGGAAAAAAATGTCATTTTACCCTATAATTACAGTGTATAAAATAAATGTACAACTGTACTGAAATGGAGTATACAGAAATAATAAACAGCTAAATTTAATTACCTGCTCATTCATTGTGTTCACCAAAAAGTTTGAAGGTGAAATATGAACAGTTGAAATCAAGCCAGCAAACTGTAACTGATTCTGTGAAGTGTAACAACTTAATTATTTTCTAGAAACTCCTCCATGTAGTGTTTTCTTTAAAAAGGCCAGTTTTGCTTTGGGGCAGCAGAGTGTAAAGCTGTCTCTAGTCTGTTTTTGGCCAATAGTTTTGCAGCTAGTTGGAACCTGTTAAGCATTGCTGATTTGGAAATGATGAAGAAATTATGAAGCCAAGGCCATTAAGTCTGAAGAATATGTGCACTCTGGTTTCCTCTTCCAGCAGTTTGGATACATTGCCCAGCACAGTCTACAGGAACCATTATTTGTGATTTCATTGCAAACTGACCGGAGCAGAACAAGTGATTGTGTTTATTGCTGGCCCATTCTGCTGTCATTAAGGCATCTCCTGGGCTTGTGCATCCACTGCCTGTTTTCTCTTTGCCTCACCAACCTCTGAAGCAGTCAGCCTCTTTTAAACCTGGTGTTATTTCTATTATTGGTAGAATCAAATAATAATAATATCAGAATAACCCGAAGTTCGTGTACGTTGGTGGCACAAAAATGAGCTGCATGTTCACCCCCCTTCTCCCTGTATAAAAATGTAGCATAAACTGCTTAAATTTACAAAAAAGTACAAGAAGAAATAGTAAAAGAAGGAAGTCTCCTGTTATGGAGCAAAGGGTGTGGGTTTGCTGGCTGGGGCAGCAGTCTGTGGGGGGTGATTATTTCCCATATAATTGCAAAGCTGTGCTAAGGCTGCCAGAATAGATTTGTGCATATAAAAGAAGCAGACTAATCTTCATCCCGAGGCAGAAGATGATCCTGTATATTTCCTGTAGCTGCTCTTGGAAGTCAGTCTTCCAGCAGAACATTTGGGAATGAGTTTTCCCAAGTGTCATGGCTTTGCCCACATTCCCAGATTCCAGCAGGGGATCAGCTGCTCTGACCCTCACATTGCATGAGGCTTTCCTGGGGCAAACCCCTGTCCCAGCTCCCAGCACTGGAGGAAAGGCCTGGAAGGGAAGTGTTCTTATGCTCCCAAAGTTTCACTTCTAGAACTTTTTAAAGCCCTTACGACTTCTCATAAGTTTTTAAAAGTTAAAAACAGTATTGAATTACACTTGGAATCAAGCAGTAGCTTAAAGGAGGTAATAGCAGCCTGTAAATAATTCTGCTCATTGATTCCTGGTTAATGAGCAGTGTCCATAGCTGTTGGGTGTGAGCAGAGAAGGAGGCACAGACTGCTTTCCAGCTTGGCAGAAGTTTCAATCAGCAGCTACACAGCAGGGTATTTATCTGATGTTGTCAATGTAGACAAGGGGAGGCTGTTGAATAAAGATCTCACTCCTGTGCACAGTAATGGAAAGCTGCTATTTTTCCCATCTGGTCTATATTGTGAAGGACTGATGAACTCCAAGGTGAGTAAAGGTGAGTAAATTCAAACTTCTTTATCCCCCCTCTTGTCAAAACCGACTTTGCTTGCTTACTTCTGAAACTGTTTTGGCCCTGCCTTGTTAAAAGCAGCTTCAGGAGGTGAGTAGGCAGCAAGAGCTGCTTCTGCTCAGCCCAGATTCTGAGCACTTCCAGGGTTTTCTCTGGCCCAGGTTGCTGGGTTTCCTGCAAGTGCTGGTGATGTGTCAGCCAGGATGTGGTAGACATCATTCTCTCACTAGACATGTTTATTAACATGTGCTTATTAACATGTGTTTATTAGCATGTAATTTCTCATCAGTTTCATCAAGAGCAACTGTGTTTATGTGTAGGAAGACTGCCATTCTAAAACCAGCAAGGCACATGGGAAAGTAGGGTATCAGTAAAGAGCTTTGACCCTGTGTTCTGCAGGAGGATAAATAAGGAAGATAGGGAGGAAACTTTGAAGGCTTGGAAATTTTGCTCCTAGCAAAATGTCACAGAATTGAAATTAAGCTGAAAGTTACATGAAGTTGTTTACAAAAGCAGTTGAATGAATGAATGGATGGATTTTGAGTTCTGTCTTTGCAAACATGACACAATTTCCTTTGCACTTGCATCCTTTTTTAAAGTAATCTGGAAAAAAGGCCAAACCCAACCTCTTGTTCATCTCATTTAATGATGGTTTTTAAGCACTCTTTGTTCATATTCTTTTAAACTTGTTTAGAAATCATCATACACCCAAAAGCAGAGTGATGAATTTCATTATTTGTGCACCATGTAGATGTATGTCTGGGTGTGATTTTTCTGCTTTGTACATTGTTCTCCCTGTAGCACATTGCAAACAGTTTGTACTTAAATTCTACTGCTGCAAAATATTAATATGTTGTTCTTTATTTTGGCAAGCTGTAAAGATGCAGAAATCTTAATGGACGTGAAAGCATGAAAAGGAAGCCATTGTTCAACCAAGGGTAGCTTTCATTCATTCTGGAGCTCTGTAATAAATGCAAGATGTTGAAAGGAAAGGAGCCAAATATTAGTGTGGTCCTGAGAGACCAAACAAATAATGGAGCTACTTAAATTTGTCATTCTTCTTTCGTCATTACAGTCAAAATCTAAAATGTACACAGATGTTATTTCTGTATAGAGCCTGTATAGATAGTTTTGGGTTTGGAGCATTTTTAAATCTTTTTGTGATGTTTATAATGTAAAAGTTTCCTTTTTTTCTTTTTTTAGGGAGCTGGTGGTCTTTTAAATGAAGTCCAGCAGGCAGTGAGTTATGGCAGAGTGCAGGAATCACAGATTCCTTGGAGCTGCTGCTTTAGCAGGGTGGTATTACCTGGTCAGTTCTGTGGGCAAGGTGCCAGCTTGGAGTGGCACACAGAAGTCTGGTGGCAGTGGCAGTGACTTCCCTTTCACACAGGCTTGTTGTGGTTTGCAGTGAGTGTTAGGACTCTGGGCTCAGGCATTAATATCTAAGCCTCAGCTATTCTGGGGCAGAAATAATCCTGTTATTATTGTGGGCAGAAGTATCTGGTGTTTAGGTTGCCTTTGTTTTGCTGAAATTGTTTCCTTGCTAATATTTCTGTGTTGGATCTGTGGAAAGAAAAGAATGTAGGTTTGGGCTAAATCATAATCCAGCAAGGAGGACATTGCTTAACCTTGCCTAATGCTCTCCATCTGAACCCCACAGCTGCTTACAGAATAAGGACCTCAATAGTTTGTGAAGGTCTTTCAGGAGTGAGGAAAGCAAACGAGCCTGCTCTAAGCATGGCTATCATATGTCAGTCCAGATTTTCTTGGAAAGCTCCTATCTGTGTGTGTTCCCTGAGACCACATCTGCTGCCTTCCAAGTAAGAAATCCAGGGCTCATGAGAGGAGGGCAACCCTGAATGCAGGCTCTGACACCAGCTCTGTGCACTCCAGTGAATCCTCTGCTCACATCTTTCCTTGAGCTTGTGTTGCTGTTTGTCTCAGAGCCTGACAAAAGCAAACACACCCAGGAAGATTTTTGTGGCAGAAAGAGTGGCAAATAGATCTGTGGCACTTCTGCATCTTTGGTTTTTGTCTGGAGGATAAGGCTGCAGGAGGAGGGGTGGACGCAGTCTTGGAGAGCTGTTGCTCTTGATTAGACTAAGATAGAGGTGACAGTTTTTAACAGCAGTTAAAAAACTCCAGCAGCTATTCCTGCTGGAAAGAAGTCATGCAGCTTGGTGAATGTGGTGTTTATGTGACATGAGAAACTTAATATCAACCTGGTTTTCCCCAAAAACACCCCCAGGTGGTAGGAAAATAGAGGAGATATTTGGAGAATGCTGGTCCACCAGCACTGAGCAGACTGACACATTCCTCCTGCATTTGTTTCTCCCTGTAGCACTATTCTCTAGCAGAAACACTCCCATCCTTGCAGCATTTTGTGACTTGCAGTGGATTTAAACCAGGATTAAATCCCACTGAAGAAGTCAGCAATGCAAAAGCTGGTGTGAGATACGTCAGGAATTTTTGTGATTCTCATTGCAGGAGGAATTTGAGGTGTAGCTGCTGGCTGAGGAGAAGGGAAGTGTGCTCTGTGTCAGGGTGGGTGTGTTTTCTGTCTTGCTCCAAACCAAGCTGTGCCGTGCTTGGGATGAACAAGCACAAATGCTGTATCTGCAAAGCAGTGTTTGTCCATCTGTGTGGGAATCAAGGGTTTAAACAAACTGAAAGTGTTAAAAAGTTAGCTACATTGAGTAGGGGGGATAGAAACAAGAGTATAGCAAGAAGAGTAGAAATAATAAGGGATAGTTAATTATTAGCAGAAAAAGTAGTTAAGGCTAGGGTTATATATCACTTGCCTGTCTTTACTGTGTTTAAAGAAGCAGGATGGGATGAAGATTTAATTGTGAAAAAGAAGAGGACCGTGGCTGCACCTAGGCCCCGGAACTTGAGCTACTGCCAAGGGGTCCAAAGCCTGCCAGCAAGGCAAAAGTAAAGGGTCACTTCGACCTCAGCAGACCACCTTTCCAGAACCCACTGACCCATTCCAGAACCCAGTGTCCCATTCCAGAACCCACTGACCCATTCCAGAACCCACTGTCCCATTTCTGAACCCACTGACCCATTCCAGAACCCAGTGTCCCACTTCTGAACCCACTGACCCATTCCAGAACCCAGTGTCCCATTCCAGAACCCACTGTCCCATTTCTGAACCCACTGTCCCATTTCTGAACCCACTGACCCATTCCAGAACCCACACACCCCTTTCAAACCAACCTACCCAATTCAATCTTGCAGGAGACTGCACAGGCATAAAAGGAACTTTGGACTCATTTAAATACATTTTAATACAAAGCAGGGATAGGTGGGGTTAGGTAATGAATATATATATGGCATTTTGAGTGATTATGTGAATATGTAAGACTTTTTAGATAAATAGAGAGCCAGAACTTGTGATTTTTTTGCACATGCCTTTGGGAAATTATTCCCCTTGTGCCCAGTGGTGTCAATAAACATACCCCTTTCTGACTTTAACTAGTTGGGGAGTTCTTTACCACGCTTCATGTGTGTGTGTGTCCTGGTTCAGGGCAAATCTGGGAGAGAACCCCCAAAGAAGCTCCTCTAGAAAAGCAGATTCAATCGGCCCCTCCTGCCAACCGGTCTGGGAGAAAATACCTCCTTGGAGAAAAGTGGAAAAAACCTGTTTATGAAACAATAAAACCTAAACAATATTAAACAACAAAAGCCCTTGCTGCTCCAACAGAGATGCCAAACTGAGAAAGTCCCCTCCCCGGGCTGCAGCTCAGCTCTCTCAGTCTCTCATCAGTCCCTCTGTGCTGGAAATGCCGCGGGCCAGGCCCGGCCCGGTGGCCGCAGGTGGAGCTGCCGGTGCTCTGCTGGTGTTCAGTCCAGAGCAGGTTCAAACAGGTCCAAAGAAAAGGGAAAAAAGAAAAACACAGACCAGGGAACTTCTTTGCCTCAGCTAGCTAAACTAACCAAAACAAAGGAGAGCTCTGTCCTGCTGTCTGTGCATCCACAGACAGCACAGTGCAGGAGCAGGAATGTGGAGGAGTGAGTGCAGTGTCTGAAAACAAACTGTGCACTGCTTCTCTCCCCCTTCACTCTCTGGAACAAATCCTTGTAAAAAACGCCAATCACTTGGTTTTAAAATTTTAAAAGTTTAATAGTAATAAAATGGTTATAAAAATAGTAATAAAATTACAGTAATAATTTGGACAACATGAATTAGGACAATAGAAACAAAGAGTTACAGACAGTCCAGGAACCTTTTCTGGGCAGCACAAGCCCAAAAAAGGACACCCGTTAACAAAGGATTAACTCTTTAAAGCAACAGCCTTTTGCATATTCATACACCTCATACATGGTGCATAAATTCCATTCAAACACAGGATTCTGTCTGGTCAGTGTCAGCTTCTTCCTCTGAATCCTGATGGTGCCCTCGAGGCAGGAAGAAGTTTGTTTCTTCTGATAATGGAGCAATAAATTCTTTTTCTCTGAAAGACTGAGGTGTCCTGTGGCTGCTATCTCACTGCAAGTCCTTTCTTTGAAAAAAGTATCCTACATAGCATAGTTCCTATTTTAACATTTTTTATAACCTAAAACTATATTTAACACCCTACTTAAGAGAATTAACACATCATAACTTTCTAACACAACACATACGATATTCATTTTAATATTCGCGAAAAGCCAATCCTAAAATACTCATTTTTCACATCCTAAAGGTGCAGAACTTCTTATTCAGCATAAACAGAAGAGACAATTAGGGATAAAGGAATCATATAGTCAAGCCAGGACAGTGTGTCAGACTGAGCATAATCCAGTTTGGGTGCATTGAGGGCTGGCAGCAGCTGGAGCCCAGCACAGGGTCGGTGCTGCCACGGGAGCAGCAAACCCAGCGTGGATCTTCTCAGGGCTGGGCTTGTCCCCACAGCTCATTCCAGGAAGTTCCCAGGACAGATGGCAACTTCCAGAGGTGAGCTGGGTTTGAGCAGCTGTGCTGGAGGGTCCGGGCACATCAGTGCTGGAGTCAAGTGACTTCTGACAAGGCTGTGCCACAAACCATTGACAAATAGTTGGCAAATTTTTCATGCCTTGGGGGAATACCCTCCATTGATATCTTTTATTGGGTTCAGCATGATTTATGGAAGGCACAGTAAAAGCAAATTTTTCTTTGTCTTGCTCAGCCAATGGAATAAGAATGTGAAGAAACAATCTTCCAAATCAATGACAACTATCTTCCATTCCTGTGGAATCATTGTAGGAAGGCCTGGTTGTAAAGCTCCCATTGCTGCCACTACAGCATTTATCTGCCGTAAATCATGTAACAGTCTCCATTTCCCCAATTTCTTTTTTATTACAAAAATAGGTATTCCAGGGGCTGAATGATTCTTCAATTTGTCCTGCTTGCAGTTGTTCTGTGACTAATTCTTGCAGGGCAGTAAGGTGCAAGCATATCTGCATGAATTACACTTATTAATTGCATTACCTCTGAGGAATTAATACCAAACTGAGCCCCCTTTCCACTGGAGATCTTGCACAGCCTTCCAGCCAAAGGCGTGATGAATATCATCCATGAGCACACGGTTTGAGCAAAATTCTCCCCGTGGAAGGTGATGCTGCCTTTCCTTAAGTAGTCACCAGTGTGGGCGTTCAAAATTCAAAACTAATTGTCATTTCACTTTTCCTGTAGTCTTAAATCAAAAAGGGATTTTTCAGCAGCATGGGAACAAACCTTGCTCTCCACCTTCCTATTTGCTTTAATACAAGTGGAAGACAAAAAACTTCTAAATTTGATATTTTCATCAAATGTTGGATTATTTCAGGTAAGGCTTATTTCTGTTCAGAATTGATATATTTGCAATATATTCCGTGCTGCTGGTAGGGTTGTGTTGAAGCCAAAGGCAGTGAAAGATGATCAAATAATTCTCCCACTGTATCTTTAGACTTAGAATTCAGCTTTTTGTGAGTTCATAACTTCCAGAAGTTTGCTGTATTTGACAGCATAGATGAGAAGCTGGTCTTGCAGATAGTGGTAAACCTTCCTTGGAGTTTAGAAACTTTGTACAAAGTACCACACAAAGGGGACTAAAAAGCAGATAATTAACCACCTCAGCAGCTCCTGCCCTCTACAGCCACAACTCAAGCTGTTGCCACATCATTTGACTGCATGAAGCCCCTTTAACTAATTTCTGATTTAAAGGTCTAAGAACAGTAATTTGATTGTCTCAAACACCTCTTAATGCCTTAAAAACCTGCCTGTTTCCTTCTGAAATGTAATTACCCTAAGGCACAGGTCACGTTTCGTGTCTGACTGGTGGTTATAGGGAAGCACATGATGCCTTACAGGGGCTTGCAGCACATCTGTAATCACTAGCAGTATTTTTGTGCCATGTTTTTGGTGTGAGGGCTCTTCTTGCAGGAGGAATGAAGCTATTTGTTATCACAGTTTTTCCCTTACGCCATGAAAAATAAATGTCATTATCATATATCATGATTTCATGCTTGTCTCAGAATAATGCAGAATTTTATTGAATAGAATGCAGAATTTTCACAGTTAAGGGGTTTGAAAATAAAATACTACATGGTTTCTAGCCTGCAACTTAGAATCCCAGGAATCTCCTGAAATCTCTTTTTTTGGGATGTATGCTGCCAGTGGATGTTTTGCTCATATGTTTCACTGGGGCTTTTATTGTCTTGGGAAAATAATGACACTAACACATTGAGAAATGAATTTTATTTAGTTTTCAGGTAAGGAGAGTGATGCCTGCAGTTCTGCCTTTATGGGTATGGAAGATAAAGGAAGAGTGTGAGATTGGTGGCATTGTAGACAGCAGCCCCTGCTCCTATAATTTAATTATAAGCTGAATATCTGTAAGGGGCCATGCATAGGGAGGAAACTTAAACACCTGTCTGTATGTTTTGTAATATTTCTATTGAGTTTTTAGTCTGATAAAAATGATGTTTTGGTTTCCTTTAGGAATAAACACATAGAGGTGATGTGGCAAACAAAAACTCCTTTTAACAGTGTGCAGTAGCACACATAGGTTGTGTCAAGATTCCTATCCTGGATCCAATTTTCAGATTTTTTGTCAGCTCTGCTTCAGTCTGAAACTTGGCTAGGTGTTTCTCTGCCAAGGACGTACTGTCATCTTTTTCAAGTGGAGTGTATCTGCTTTCTTAATTTCTAGGATTTTATAAGCCCTTTCAGACTGTTAGCTGCTGTAATCCCAGTGCGAGTGCTGAAGGGATTTTTTGCAGTGTGTGTGTGCAAAATGCAGCAGTGAGATGTGTTACCAGTGTAGTTAAAGCACACTCTGTGCTAAAAGGGATTGCAGTGCTTTTCATGGCAGGAGTCAGCTGCCCAGGGAGCTGTCCCAGGGATGGCACAGTGCAGGCTTTGCTGCAGAACCTTGCCAGGGTGTGCCAGTCTGGAGCTGTGCATTGTGGCTGCTCTTTGTGGGGCTGATGTCTGGGTGAGTTGGGGCTGTGCTGCAGAGCAGGGAATCCCACAGCCATGTTGCCATGAATGGAGAGGGAGGATTAGACCACAACCCCATTATCTGGCCAGGCCTCGGGAGGTGTGGAGTGACAGATCTCCTGCCTCGCCTGGAGCTGCTTGCCACCCAGAGGAGTGCAAGGATGATTTATGTCAGAGGCTTTTTGTTGGAGAGCTGCCAAAGAAAGCAGTGGGAATGGTGTGGATTACTGTCTTCTGTGTCATTAAAAATAATCTGGAAAACTGATCCCTTCCTTGCCCTGTCCATGAATTCTAGCACCCCAGTCAGTGGTTTGGGTGTACAATACTTGCCATGTGCCATTTGAAATGTGTTAACTGTGGAATTCCTTAAATATTATTTTTCCTTAGGCCACTCAGAAATGGTTTAATTAAAGGAGATAATGTTTTCCTGATTTGTTTATTTCACTTAGGTTTTGGGTCATAGTGGACATGATGTCAAGTCTTCCCCAACCACTGGCTGATGTCCAGACATGGCCAATGTTAATGGGGAGAGAATTTATTCACACAGCAATATTCTTTTCCTTCATCTTGGGGTTGTACTTTGCAAGAAGTGCCTCTCAGCCACCTAGTCAAGCACGGTGAAACAAAACCTTCAGCTTCTGTGTGTATTCAGTTGCCTCACAGTTGAGCTGAAGATGCTTTGGAAGTGTACCCAGCTGAACTGCCCAAATGCAGTGTGAGTTCTAAAAACCACCTTACACAGCCCTGGACTGTGCTCCAGCCCTAGCCTGGAATCTGTGTGAGTCCTTGGTAGATCAGGGTCTGGCTAGTGAGAACAGACTCATCTTTTTTTTAAGAAAAATAATTGTTTGTTCAGTGTTGCCTTCATTATGCACAGGCAATACTTGGGGGTCCCTTTAATCACATTACTGCTGAAAGCTGCATTACCTATTATTGCATTGATATTGCAGATTCCACGTAACTATTGATGTTCCTGTTCAGGACAGAGTTAGTCCTGTGACTGAGATTTCAGGTGCCTGCCATTAACCTCTAGTTCTTTCTCTCCCCTGCCCCTTTTTAGAGGCCTTTGAGTCTTTGCTTCGCTTTGCTGAGAACCGCACAAGTTCCCTGTTTGAGACAGCTTACAGACCTATGGCTAAAGAAGCAGCAGAGCCCGTTAAGGAGCTTTTCACAGACATCTCTCTCTACATTCTGGGCGCAGAGACCACCGTGGAAAGTGCAGTTCTGCGGTTCTTTGACAGCCTCTTCCCTCTGGTGTACAGCCGGCTAATAAACCCAGGAATTACAGATCTGTCAGAGGACTACACAGAGTGTCTGCGGCTTACAAGGCAAGACATCAATCCTTTTGGACACTATTCTAAAAACATGGTTACAGAGCTGTCAAAATCTCTTTGGGCCAGCAGGATGCTGAGCCGGGCCCTGAGCCTGGGCATCGAGGTGATCAACAGCACGGAGCACGCGGCTCTGAGCAAGGAGTGCAGCAGGGCCCTGGTGAGGATGCAGTACTGCCCGCACTGCCAGGGGCTGACCCTCATCAGGCCCTGCGTGGGATACTGCCTCAATGTCATGAGGGGCTGCCTGGCCAGCGTGGCAGAGCTGGATGCTCAGTGGAGGGAGTTCATCTCCACGCTGGAATATCTGACTAATGAAATGGCTGCCTCGCAGGAGCTGGAAACGGCCCTGGCGGGGATCTGGAGCTCCATCAACGAGGCCATCCTGCACGCACAGCTCAATGGACCGCAGCTCTCTGCCACAGTAAGTGCTCCCTCATTACCTGGTACTCCCACTTAGCAGTTTCCTCCTTCTGTGGATAAACATTTAAACAAGTTGGTGTTGTCCTTGCAGCAGTTTTTAGTCTTTAACTAGATCCGTGTCTAATAATCCGTGCAGATTTTACAGAGAATTAGGGTGGGGTTCAGTAGAGTCTGCTTTGAAATGAAAGGGTTGGGGGGATTTGTTTCTTTAGAAGGAAGCCAGTAAAGCAGAGAGCTCTGCCTTTGCTGCAGGGTTTTCTAAACAAAAATTGATACTGGATATCAATCAGGTGTTATCCTGGCATGTAATTGTAGCATGTGAGGACATCCCGCAGGATTTGGTATAAGGGTCTAGAAAAGTCACCTTTTAAATAAAGGCAAAAGAATTGGCTTTCACAATTTTACAGTCCCTTTACTTTTCTATTGACTGAGACATCAGGAAGGCAGTACAGGTCTGCAATAAGTGCACCTATCATACAGAAGTTGGGAAAAGAGCGTGAAAAACTTCAGACTTATTTGGCAGCATTTACATAAGTAAAGGATAAAAATGCACTTGAATTGGAAACAGCTTTGTGAGTGGTGTAGATTAAGGGGAAAGAACTAGGGTGGTAGAACTGTCACATAAATAATAGCAGCATATGACTGGCAGGTGTTCTCTGAGGGTGTTGGAGATTAGGATGGAAATTACTGAAATGACTGAGGATGCAGCTGACTGTGTCTGTATGAAGTTAACACAACTGTCAGTGGTAAAAAATGTAGCAGTGTGGCCTTAAGTAGGGTATAAAGACTAATCTAAAAAATGCAGGTAGATCTGCCTGTCTTTAAAGTAAAGGAATTCTTGGAGAGAGCAGAGATGGAAATGCACAAATTTAGATGTACAGTTCTGTGTAGAACTTTGGTCACCACATCGTGTAGGAGAAGGTAGTCTAGAGATTCCACAGAAAGAAGCTGTGGCAGAATCTATTCTAAACAAAGGAAGGTTTTTTTAGTAGGAGAAGAATGATTCTGTGTGATTTTGGAAGGCTGCAAACCTTCCACAAGGTTTGCAACCTTCCACAAGGTTTGCAACCTTCCAAAATCTCTAATATTGCAGCTCCCTTCACTGTAGAACACCTGACAGAGCCATACCTAGAGTCAGTATAATACATAAATTGTAAAAAAAACCCCAACCACTTGTTGTAATCTGAAAGAATTTCACTTGGTATTTTAGTTAAAACTCAGTTCATATTGCCTCACTTTTCCTTTCCTTTTTGTGAATGGCAAACTTGCTAGTTTATCTGACATTCAGAGATGAACATGGAAAGCCTTTATGAAATTTTTCCAGGTTCCTGAGTAGGGTAGGGGGCACTGGAGCCTGCAGGTGCTGCAGATCTGCATTGTGCTAAAGTCTGGTGGTGTCACAATGTTCCCCATGGAGCAGTGTTAAACTTAGAACATGTGTACAGTGTTCCTGCCTCTGCCCCTGTTTTCACTCAGAAGTTGTTTTTAAATGAGTCTAAAAGGGAACCAGAAATCAAAGTACATTATTACTATATATATATTGCTTTATGTGACTATAGATGGATACCTCTAAAATCACCTTAGAGCTTCATTGCTATTTCATGGACAGAATGCTAAAACAGAATTCTGCATTGCCTTTATCAGCCTGATAATTACCATGCTCTTGCTTAGATTTCTGGGGGTAAAATTCATGTTCCAGGTGAACAGTGGATAATCATGGATGAATTCAATGAGTGTATTGCTTTTAGGTGATTTGGAAGTAGAATTCTCTCCAAAGTGTCTTTCAGGCTCCAGACTCTCTTTAAAGATTATTCAAATAATTTTATTTGGGGCCTTCTTAGTTCCCTAGCAATACCTTTAAACATTTGCCTTCTTCCATTTGGAATAAGTTCAGAAAATGCTGTTGTGTTTGAAATTCCAGTAATTCTTTTTTCCCTGAAGTTATCTTTGCTTTCTGTCACTGGCAGTCTCCATGTGCAGAAGAAGGTGCTGTTTTGTGTTGTTCTAGGGGCTGCTCAGTAGGATGGCAAAGGATGTTTGGAAATAAAAGCTGTGCCTCAGTGTGTGTTACCCTCAATCCTTTCAGCTGCCTGCAGAGTAAGATGATCTTTAGAAGACAGAGCATGTTTCACTGTTTGAACAAGCATTCATCTGATACTGGTTTAAAATTTTCCTGATTAGTTACAGAGGATAACCATTATTTAGAAAATTGAGCCTAATTAAGCTTTATTTTCTCCTCTGAAGGAGCAGAAAGGAGTTCAGTGCTCAGGTTCAGGATTTCCTGCTGGAGATGGCTTCTGGGAATCCAGGCTGTGATTCTCAATTACACTGGGGCCATTTGATTTGTACCCAGTGTTTTACTGTTGGGTTTACTTGCAGGATTCTTTGTTTTCCCCAGAAAAGTTCCATTCTCTTTTCCTTTCCTAAGTGTTTGGGGACCTTTTTTTGTTTGTGCACTTTACTCCTCAGCTTCTGCAAAAGTGGAAATGTTCAGCTTAGGTAGTTTCCATTACAAATGCAGTAATTGGTTTCATTTGATTATAATGGAAAACTCATCCAGGAGAGCAGAGCACTCCTAGTAATCTTCATTTATCCCGAGGCAGCCTTAATTAATGTGCCTGCCCTTTTAGGAAACATTTTACATTTTTAATAGACAATATGGCTAAAAATTAGGGGTCTTTTTTTCCTCTTGTTGCCTGCCTGGATGATAATGAATAATGGAAAGTTAGATTATGTTTTCTTTAAAATGGGGAAGGGCTGAAATAAACCAATAAAGCACTTAGGATACTTTGCTCAAATGAGGTGCAGTCAATTGATATTAAATCTAAAACTAAAAATCCTATTTGTATGAGGCATGCATAACTTCAGGAGAGTGGCCTCTGCTGATCTTGTCCATTACAGCCAAGAGAATTGCCTCATTTGCTGGGATAGCAAGTGTGAGAGGTCACCTTTAAGATATTGGTAGTCTCTCCTCAGATTCCTGGGGATGTGCCATGCCATTTGTTCAATGATGCTGGCTTGCATCCAGCTTACTTAGCCTAATGCAGGCCAGCCCGGGTCTGCAGCACCAGCAATCATCATCATTGCTTTCATCTGCTCAATCTAATTGTCCTTCCTCCTCCTAGGGAGCCCTGGCTGCCTCCTGGTGCCAGCCACACACACCAACTTGCCTAACCCTTCCTTAGCATCTTCCTCTTGGTTTATTTCTTTTTCTGCCTTTGTGTTTTAAAGCTGCTCTCCTTTTTCATGTGCTCAGTTTCTCCACTGCTGTACAAGCTCTGTATTTACACATCATTCCTTATGTTCATTTTATTTTTTATTCAGAGTGAAAGTAAGCTGCTCTCAACTGAAATACAGAGAGGAGCAGGAGGAGAGGCAGTTCTGGAGTTCATGTGGTGCAGGTGTATTAGCAGGTGGGGTGACACACCCTGCCCACACTCCTGGAGCCACATCCCACTGAGGTGTTCCCTGGCTCCTGCAGGGCCAGCAGGGACCTGCAGTCCTACTCCAGCAGGAGTGTCTGGGGTGGAAACAGAGGGAGCATTTCTGTTGGATCAGAAATGGCTGGAATCTGACCAGTCCCACCAGCTCCAGGTCTGAGTGCTTCACTTTGGGCCTCCAGTGAGCCTTGGCCATCCTGTCCCCACAGTGGCACTGCTGCTTCTGCCAGGCACCCAAGATCTGTGGGATGGCTTTCTGCTGGACCAGTGGGCACTCAGGAGTTGCTGCCCTGCCAGGCACAGATTTCCTTTAGCTTTCCTCTTCCCCTCTTCCCCTCTTCCCCTCTTCCCCTCTTCCCCTCTTCCCCTCTTCCCCTCTTCCCCTCTTCCCCTCTTCCCCTCTTCCCCTCTTCCCCTCTTCCCCTCTTCCCCTCTTCCCCTCTTCCCCTCTTCCCTTTTCCCTTTGTTTTCCCTTCCCTTTTTCCCTTCCCCTTTTCCCTTCCCCTTTTTCTTTCCTTTCTCCATTTCCTTTCCTTCAGATTTCCTTTGCCAGTTCATGGCTCCAGAGGTTCCCCTGTCCTGTCTCTGGATCAGAATCCCTTTGCCTGTGGTGGGAATGCAAAGGGATGGGAAATGCAAAGGGATGTGGGAAGGCACATCTGGTACTTCTCTGTGTTCTTACTGTAAGGAGTTCATAAAGTATTTCTAATGGTATAATGGCTGAGAAAGCATTAAATGAGGGGAATGTAAAAAGCCACAGACCTGCTATTTTTAGGATGGATGACTGTTAGGTAGGAGCAAAGTCCAGCATATTGTGTTTTGTGATTTTAGGAGTAATAAAAGCAAAAGCTAATAAAAGGCTTGATAGGGATTATAAAACCAAGATATGATCAGAGATTAAGCACTAGGAGAAAGCAGAAAGATGTGCCTCAAGGCAGTTAATTTCTTGGGGACAAGCTCACCAATTAATGTGATAACAGTGATATAAAAAAGTGATAGAAGAATGAACTTTGGGAAGAGGAGCAGATAGAGGCAGGAAAAATACAGAAAGGGATGTTTAAGATGCAAGATGCTTGGAATTGCAGGAGTGTCAGGAAGCACAGAAATAGTGATTGTGATCAAAATTGGATCAAAATCAATGACAGCCTTTCTATGGCATCAAGGAAAATATGGATAATATTGAGAAAAGATCCACTAAATACCATTTGTATTTGAAAGGGTCTGGTTTCAGGTTGTAATGAAAGAGACTCTCTGATGCCTATTTCTGGCAGATCATTTGAGTGTTGTTTCTTAAAAGTTCATGTGGCTCAGAAGAAATGCAAGAAAGGCATGAGAAGGTGAAAGCTTCTAGCAAGGTCTGTTGTCCTTGCTGACAGAGAAAATCCAGATGAAGGAGTTGGGCTTTCCATGCCTGTCCAGCCACTTCTGCTGTGGCCCTTTGCAGCTGGGGTGTCACAGGGACCTGGGGGGCAAATTATACAGAATTAACAGCAAATTAGAGCTTAAGGGAGTGAAAAAAAAAGGCCAAACAGAAATTACATGTAAATAGATGGTTGTTCTTGATGGTTGGTTGATCAATCTGCTCCCATCAGTGGGTTTAAATGTTGCATTTAAGCAGAACAGATGATCCCTGCTGAGAAGCAGCACATGGGACCTTTGCACTGAACAAGCAAACTGTATAGATTCCTTCTAGATTCAGTTCAAGGACAGAAGGGGCATCTGCCAGTGGAAAAACAGACTTGGGGTCTCCTGGAATGCCTGTGTTACTGCATGGCCTTGGGCCAGGACTTACAGGGGAGGGGCCTTTGGGGAAAACAAATATACAATCTTACTATAAATTTTCTGGTAAAAATTCAGCAGTGTCTGGAAGGCTTACAGAAAATAACTCAGGTGTCTTAAATTATGAGGAATGCATAAATAAAAAATAAAAGACCCAAGGTCTGTTAAATGGTCACCTTAAGGGAAAGAAAAGCTTAGAGGAAAGAGTGCCAAATTTGCAGCAGTGGGAGGCTGATGCACAGTAACCTTACAAATTTGAAAAGGAAGTGGCAGTACTATGAACAAAATAACTTTGTGCTGAGTGAGTTCACAGCAACAAAGAGTTTCTGCCAGCCAGTAATGAACTGCTTGATTAATGACATTGAATGGTATCATAAAACACTCCTGGAGACTTTGGAGAACACTCAGGGCTGAACTCAGGTGCTTCCTTCCTGCAAGTTTTCCAATTCAAATGATCAACACCAGCTGTCAATAAGTATAAAAACTGTACTTAGCAGAGGTTAAAGCAGTATATTCAATTCCTTGTGGTTAGATTGCAGAAAACAACCATAAAAAAGGACAGGGAAAGTTATTTTAAATGGCATTTTGCTTTTTCTAAGCACTTAGCAGGAAACCTCCTCTGAAAACAGAAACTGGAGGAGCCCTCAGCTGTGATGAGGTTTCTGTTAAAGATCTCCAAGCAGCCCTGTCTGATTTAGCAGCACTTCTTGCAGCCCTTTCATATTTGGTTCTCATGGACCCGGGTTATGTGAATTTACATCAGGTTCAAACCCTTTGTGAATCCAGGGCAGGATTTTTTCCACTGTAAAAATCAGGGGAACTGCCCTGAGGGCACACCTTGCAATGACCTTTTTCTGTGGGAAAGGGAAGAGGATGGCTTTCACCGTGGTGTAAACATGCAAAAATAAATCTGCATTAAACTTTTGGTTTATTTCTCTTGGGCTTTATACTCATTAAGATACTGCTCTCATGTTATGGTCAGTCATGGGTGAATTTTTAAGAAGCAGCAGTGAAGCTATATCTCTGGAATCAACTGAATTTCATGGAGTGTAAGCATCTAATTCTTGCAGTCAGCTTTGTAAGTCTTGCCACGTGCAATTTGCTTGATTTAAAAGCATTTTGACACTTGAGTACTGTAGAAGTATTTCTGGAAATAATAATTGAAATTGTTTAATGCATTTGCCTTATTTCCATCTGTTACAGAAGTCCTCTGCAGAATTAGAGCTCCTGTAGCCTTGAACAGCTCCCTGGGGGGATACAAGGAGCTTTCTGGCCCCTGTTGGGTAATGACAGTTCTCTTCTGTGCAGGTGTTTGATGCCACAGAGTAGCCTGATTTCCTGGTGGTAAGGATCCTCTCATCTGTAGCAATGGAGCTGCTTGAAATTAAGTATTTCTGTCAAAATGGAGTAGGTTAAATTGAAATACATATTTCCAAAAGTCTGTTTTCAAGTGGAGCAGGAACAAAGAAACCCCACGTAATTACAATTGTGTTCGTTCTGAGAATATTTGCTGGGTGTTCTCCAGCTGTCATATTGTTTGACTAAACATGCAGTAAGAATTGGGTTTGACATAAACTGTGCAGCCTTCAGTTGCTTGTGCAGGAGTGATGATGCATTTGCATGGATGTGTCTGTCCCTTCACCAGACCCAGCTTTCCTCCCACCTGGCTGCTGACTTGCTGATAGTGTTTAACCACACCATTCATGTCTCATTAGGCTGTAGTAAGATAAAAAGCTCTTTTCTGCCTACTGAAGCAGTACTCAAGTTCTGCTTTTCATTCCCTAAATCTTGGATTTTGTGTAAGTATGTAACCTAAAAGGCTTCTGTTAAACATTGATATCAGTGGAATTGATGGATGTAGCTTTTTACCTGCTTTAGGTCTGGGACCAGCTTTATCTGTGGTTCATCATTTGTGGTTAAGGTTTTGGGACTGTTTGTGTTTTTGTGGCTATTTTTCCTGTTTACAGGAAAGTACAAGTACACTTGTTTGACACTTGTGCCAAAGTGTTTGTTGAAAATGTGTCAGGTATTTGTGTGTGTTTGTGGGGTCCCAGCAATGCTGTTAGGTGGGTGTTTTCTGGGGATGTGCAGGCATGCTGCTTCAAAGCAGATGAAATTGTGCCTAATTTGGGTGTTTCTTCTCCAGTGCATGTGCTAATGAATGCTGTAGGGCCAGGTGTAGAGAGTAAGGACAGCAGGTTAATGATAAGTAGAAAGAAATAGTACCCTGCTTTCAGAGCAAGAGGCCTAAACAGTGCTGTAAAACATAAATTTAAAAAAAATCACTTTGTGTTAAAGATAATACCTGTATTTAAGTAAAATAATTCAGCAGTGGTAAATCCCTGAATTTACATTTTATTACTTCATTGTTACTTCTTTAGTAACAATTTAGTAATTACTTCTGTAGGCTTAAAAACAATGATACCTCATTGATGCCACATCTAAATACATCCTTAAAAGTGCATGGCTGATGGAGCAATGTCCCTGAGCATTGCAGGGCTGCCCAGCCTGTCCCTCTGGGATGTTCAGTGCTGTCAAGACCAGCACAAGCACCCACAAGCCCTTGTGCACACCCTGACACTCACAACCCCCTGCTTTTCTTCACTCCTTCAAAGCTGTGTCCTTTTTAATGTGGGTGATCAGCTCAGCTCTGAAAGTGCAGCAGCAATTTTTATTTAATAAGAATGAGCTCATGAGTTCTGCTGTGGACTTGAGTTCAGTTTATCTCAGAGCTGCTTGCATGATATGGCCACTTTTTCTCAAAGCAGCTGCTTTGCTTCACTTTGTTTTACAAACCCAGGCTCTGGACTTTTTCAGCACCACCTTATGGTTCCTAGAGAATTAGATCCTGGGAACTCTAGCAGCAAGTATAATTAAAAATAAACCCCAGAGTCATCAGCTGTTTGAAACATGGTGAGAATGGTGCTCGTGTTCCCCCAAAGCTGAAAATGCTCAAGGATACCTCCATGGAAATGTGTGTGTCCTGTTTGACTTTAGTTTGCAGGAGAGGAGGGTGTGCCCAGGGCAGGAGATGAGCTCCAGAACACAAGGCCTGTCAGAGCCATAATCATAAGGCTGCCAGGAGAGCAGAGCTGTAATTTCCCAGAGCCAGGGCTGTCACTGAGCACTCTCTGTCTTGCCTGCAATGAGAGTCTGGTGTCAGCACTTCAGCATTATTAGAGCTGAAAGATGAAGGATGTAAATATGGTAAGAGTCCAGGATTCTGCTTGAAGCACAGCACTGAGCAAGGCAATCAATGGGTGGGATAATATTTATGGAAATGATGATACTCAGGATGACAGATGATGTGCTTAGTGTTTCAACGAGAGTTGTGTACACTTTATTCATTGTTTCCACTTCTTTCTTTTTTATTCTGCACACTTACTGTGAGCCTCCCCAGATTATGGAAGTCATCAGCTGAAATTGAGTGGTATTTTCTATCATGAAATCAATGTAAACTACAAAAGAGGAATTAGATGTGCAGGTTCTTTTTAGGAACCTGACTTTCTGTATAGTGGTTTGTTAAATATGATGGATTTTGTAGCTGCATTGCTTTAGAGTTTTGGCACTTCTGTTTGTTGTGGTTAATTTTTGGTCTTATAAATTACCAAGGCATGGAACAATGAAGTTGGAGTGTTGCTGGGTTGGGGTCCAGTCCCTGGTAAAAAATGCAGCTCGAGCATATTGGCAGCGAGGCTGCTTGTTATTCATTGTGAGGCATCTGGCTATGGGAGTGTTAGATGTTTGACAGCATTGAATAGATTCCAGTCAGCCATACAAACTACCTCCACTGGAGTGGAAAGGACCATAAAATTGTTTTAGCAACAGCTAATTCTCCTGAGTCTTTTAAGGCTTTTTTTCCCTTATTTTTTCTTTAACCATTTGGTTGCCAGCAGAGGATTTGCCAAGTCTAACAATAAATTTTCCCAGATTAATTTCATTTTTAAGATAGTTGAGAAAGCTTTTCATTGATTTTGCATTTAGCATAGTTTAGATTTTGGGGGAAAAATTACTAAAAACCCCAAACAAACACCAGCCATCTAAATTGTGCCTTGAACAGTGTTGCATTTTGTTGAATAGAAAAACTGAACTATAAAGTAACTTTTAGCACTGTATTTTCTATCAATAACTCTGCTTTTATCAACGAGGCATTTGGGGGCTAATCTGTTAACTTGTAGGTCTTCATTTCATTCCCTGCTCACCTTTTAGGGGCTGCAGTGCCAAACAATCTTAGTGCTGCAGGTTCTTTTACAAACAGCTTGGGGCGTTGTCTGTTCAATCTCCAGCTGAAATTGTGTGATAATTCTTCTGTCTTTACTTTGAATTCCTTTCTTTTTTTTATTTTTTTTTGGCTCCTAAGTAGCTTTTGATGCAGCCTTAGAAAGGCCACATCTCTCTCTAAGCCTCAAGTTTTTTAAAGGAAATGCAGGTGTTCTCTAAATGCAGGTACAAGAAGTCCAGTAACTACCATTTATAGTTCCATTTTCCCTTATAGGAACTGTGCCCACTCCTCTGGTTTATGTAGACAGGGGTGGACTGGAGAAAAACTCAGTGGATGTTTTGTTTAGCTGGACGAGAAGACTGAAGAATAAGTGGAGCTGTGGACATTAGTGTGTGAAAGAACATAGAAATGTGTTCTTACCTGTCAGTATGACATGAGCTGGAGCCATGTCTGCAGCCATGGGGCAGCACCTCTGGGCTGGACCAAGGCAAGGTGGAGAGTGAGGAGGTCCCCAGCTGTCACAGCTTCCCTGAAGGCACCTACAGGAACCTGGGGATAATGTTCAGTTGTTCCATTTGTCTTGAGTTGAAGGCTTCAGCCTGCTGACAGTAGATGGGCCATGAGATTGCAGTGAAAAGCCAGTGGGCTCTGTTGTCACCTTCTGTGCAGACCTCTGTCTTGTACACTGGGGAAAATGGCATTTTTCATCCAGCTGAATACAAGCTTTCCTTTTCCTCTCCTGTTTTCCAGTAAATCATTCAATTAGGTTAACATTAATTGGAAAAATTGAGGAAAAAATCACCATTACCAGCATTTGGTGTTCCAGGAGAAATGCTGTGATGCTTCCTAGCTCTGCTGGGGAGGCACTGCCAGCAGCATCAGCACAGGGGGCTGAAAAGGTCAGATTGTGGATGAACCTGGGGCAGAAATGGTCAGATTGTGAATGAACCTGGGGCAGAAATGGTCAGGTTGTGAATGAACCTGGGGCAGAAATGGTCAGGTTGTGAATGAACCTGGGGCAGAAATGGTCAGGTTGTGAATGAACCTGGGGCAGAAATGGTCAGGTTGTGAATGAACCTGGGGCTGAAATGGTCAGGTTGTGAATGAACCTGGGGCTGAAAAGGTCAGGTTGTGAATGAACCTGGGGCTGAAGTGGTCAGGTTGTGAATGAACCTGGGGCTGAAAAGGTCAGGTTGTGGATGAACCTGGGGCAGAAATGGTCAGGTTGTGAATGAACCTGGGGCTGAAATGATCAGGTTGTGAATGAACCTGGGGCTGAAGTGGTCAGGTTGTGAATGAACCTGGGGCTGAAATGATCAGGTTGTGAATGAACCTGGGGCAGAAATGGTCAGGTTGTGAATGAACCTGGGGCTGAAATGGTCAGGTTGTGAATGAACCTGGGGCTGAAATGGTCAGGTTGTGAATGAACCTGGGGCAGAAATGGTCAGGTTGGGAATGAACCTGGGGCAGAAATGGTCAGGTTGTGAATGAACCTGGGGCACAGCTTGGACCCAGGAGCCTGGTTGGTGGCTCATGGGGTGTGTGCCCTTCTGTGCCAGATGAGCTGAAAGGCCCTGGTGATTTTACTGTGCTTCTCTAGGCTTTTATTAAGTGTAGTGAAGCTTGTTTTTCATTCTTTTAGTCCATCTACAGAAAACCTTCACTGAGTTTTCCTCCAGTCCACCCATGTCTACATAAACCAGAGGAGTGGGCACAGTTCATATAAGGGACAATGGAACTATAAATGGTAGTTACTGAACTTCTTGTACCTGCATTTAGAGAACACCTGCATTTCCTTTAAAAAACTGGAAGCCTAGAGAGAGATGTGGCCTTTCTAAGGCTGCACAAATGCTTTCTGCAGCAGATAGATGTTCTCTGCAGCCACTGGGCCAAGGGGAGCTAGTGTCTGCCCTGACCAGCTCAAGGGGACTCTGCTGAGAGCAACATTTGCCATTTAGATAGAAAGATACCCACATTTTGTTGTCTGTGACATCAAGCATGTGTGGGCTTCTGTGTCACTAACTGGAGAGAGTATAAAATCCCTGATTTTTCAGGTCAGGACAGAGCCTGCACATTCTGACAGCTGTGTTACACCTGAGTTCCTGGCAATCATTGACACAATTCCAAAGCTGATTTTTTACAATGCTGAGAGCCTCTGTTTCCTTACCTGAAGTGAGTATTGGTGCCTCTGATCTCTGTTTCTGTGCAAACCTGCTCTGCTCTATCCCCTGTAGTTGTTTTCTGGGAGATCAAACAGTTTTAATCCTCTCTCATGAAATGGTGTTGCTTTTATTACAGACCCATAGCTCATGAGCTTGTGAGCCATGGCAACACGTGAATCCTCATTTTCCCAGAGGGGGGCCTCACTGTTGCAGAGCTCCCTAGAAGGCATTTACTACTGGAAATATTAATAAGGAATGGAGGATAGGGGAAAGAGAAAAAAAAATACAGTCATTTCTAGACTGTTTCAAGCATTCAGGTCTGTGCTCTGGAGCTGGGCTGGATCAGGAGTGCAGTTTGAAAGGTGAGCACAGAGCCCTGGTGTGCTGGACTGGCAGGAGCAGCAGGAAATTGGATGTACAGGAGGAGGATTGAGGGGCAGGGGGAAGAGGAGATTGGGGCATTTCTGCCCATCACTGTGCCCTTACAGAGGGATTCTTGTTTGCTCCCATGGGTTCACAGTGGGAGTACTCAGAGATGTGCACAAATTTATTTATTTATTTATTTATTTATTTATTTATTTATTTATTTAATATATATATTGTTTGAAAGGTCTGTTGGCTCTTTTTAGGGGGATGTCCATGCTTTGTCCCCTGTTTTCTTTTTTTGTCCATACTTTCTGTTAAAAACTTCACTTAGTAAGACAGTTTGTTTTGACTCCCTGCTGTACTTGGTGTATGGAGTTAACCCTTGGTTCTCATTCCTCATCTGCTCTCTATATTGTAATCACATTATTTCCCCTCTTTTTTTCCAGTGAGTGAGTGTGACACAGCTGAGAATTTGGGGAGAAAGAGCTCAGACTCGAGGAACACATCTTTCAGGGAAAAGAAGATAGCAGGAAGAAGTTAAACCAGGCAAATTCTCAGGAATTGTACATCATACCTTTATTTGTGACAGGAATTTGTCATTTGTGTTTCTGAACTGCTGGACACTGGCAGGAGGGAAGAGAGGCACTTACAAAGAACTGAAACAGTGATTTGAGGTAACAGAGAAAGATTACACTATTCATAGTTAGAATGAGACAGGCAGTGGTTTTGAGGGAATCTTGTTTGTGTGGAAAGGAAAAAGGGCTAGCCCAGGAGAAAGAGATGTAGAAGAGTATGGAGGCAAAGCAGTGGGGAAGGAATGTAAGAAATTGAGACAAAAGACATGGAAAAGAGCTAGAAGAACAGTTATGGACACCCCCACACCCCCAGTATTTGAAGAGTCTGGAATGCTGAGGACCTAAAAACATCAATATTGTCTCTCTTGCCCTTAGACTGCCCTGCTTGGCTAATCCAGCATTTCAAGCTGGTTTTAGCCATATTTTGCCTGGGCTGGAGGAGGCTTGGCTGGACTAACCTGTGTGTGAGCTCTGCAGAGCACTTAGCCTGACCTTCTCAGGTGTGTGCTTCCCTGCTGCTGATACCTGGGGAGGGACAGGAGTGTGTGAGTGACACACACCCCCTTTCACACCCACACAGCAGCACTTCAGGGCTTTTGTTCACTTTCTCTTGCTCCTCTCCCTTTAATTGGTTCTGTGGATTTTACAAAAAAAGGCACTTTGGGTTTTGTTGGGTTTTTTGTGAGGTATGTGATGCATTACTCTGCAAGCTTTAATCATTAAGTATATATAATCTGTGCTTCTCCTTGTCTAAGCTTGCCCAGGATTTACCCTCAGCTGTGGGGCTTCATCTCTGATGGAATGATGAATTCAGCTTCTTGCAGGATTTGAGCTGCTTCATTGGTAGACTCTGAATTTTGCTATGAGCTTAATTCTTCATGATGATTAGCTGAAGTGACATTTATCATGATCTGACAGTAAAAAAGAATGGCTTGTTCATTATATTTAACTATGAAAATGTGTAATCAGTCCATGGTTCTGTTTTGAGACTACATGTAGTGACCCAGGATTTCCAGTTCATAAGACATGATACACTTAAAAGGTCTTTTCATGTTCCTCCCCAGTGCATGTGAACCCATGAAAATGTTTCATCACTTCTTTGCAGTATTCTGTAGTATAAATACCATTTCTTGACATCAGATTCCAGAGAAGTTGTCTTTATCCCATCATTACTTTGTGCACTAATGGGTGAGTGAGACTTAAAATATTAGCTTATCATGGCAAGTGGTTCCAGTTTTCCTTGTGCACATTGTCTGTGTGTAAAATGCTTTGTGAAAGGTTGGGGACAGAACAAGAAAATCTGTGCTTCACTGGTTTGCTGCCAAAGACTTCATCATGACCACTTTTGCTTTGGAGCATCTAAATTTTCTTGAGCCAAGCCATAAATTCTTTTCCCTTTTTGCTCTATTATTTTTCACACATTTCTTAAATTTTTGAGGAGAATTTCTCCAAGGAAGTGCACTCACTCAAACAGCAGGAGGGAAACAAAGATTTTTAACATCTGCTTGGATTTCATAGCCTTCAAAGCTGTGTGGCCTTGCAGGGTTTGTGGGACTGAGCTCAGTCCTGTTCTGTTCCCCACCTGAGCCCCTTCAGCCATTGCTGTCACCTGGGGAAGGTGTTACAGAAATGAATTTCCCACAAACTTCCTCAACCCAGACTATCTCTTGCTTTGGTTTTGGAAGCTGATTATCTTTGATTATAAAAGTTTAGGGTTATTTTAGGGTCATTTCTCATCAACGCATTGGTCATGATTAGGAAAATAATCTCTCTTTTTGAGTGATTTTAGTGATCTTGTTCAAGTGTTTGCTCTGAAGTCTTTTTCCAAGTACTCCCTCGTTTCCCTTTCTCTTTCATCTTAGAGGTTTAGATTTTTAAAATATACAGAGAAAAATTAGGTACTGAAAGCATAAACGATCCAATGCTGTGTTATTTGGACTTGGCATTATTTAATTTACTTTTTCATCTGCATCCTGTCTGTTCTTTCACAGATTGCATGGGAGAGCCCCACTTCCATTTATCCCTGTGCTGCTTTGCTTGTCCCTTGCAGAGTTAGGGACTAATAAACTGAGCATACTTCATAGAGCTGCCTTTGCAGTAGAAACTGTCTTCAACATAGATGGCAATCAGGCCACTGTACTTGAGGTTAACCCCCAGCCCTCTCTGAGCTCAATCCTGAAAAATAAACAAAACTCTGGGAAAAGAGGTTGACTTGGCAGAAGGGTTGAGCTAACATTATGGATATAAAAACACAGTTCTGCAAGAAACTGAGCAGCCTGGCCCCAGTCCCATAAAGCACTTAAGCCCAGGCTTCGTTTTCAAGTGAGCAGGAGGTGGAGTAGCAGCTGGAAATGCTGAACTGCCAGTCCCTGGCCCTGCATCTGCAGCAGCACTGGGGTTCCCTGCTCAGCTCTGCCCCTGCCAGGGCTGCTCCTCCATGCCCAGCTGGGATGGCAGCTGCAGGTGAGATGGCAGTTCCATGTGGAATGGCAGCTCCAGGGATAGGTGAGATGGCAGCTTCAGGTGGGATAGCAGCTCCCAGGTGGGATAGCAGCTCCCAGGTGGAATGGCAGCTGCAGGTGGGATATCAGCTGCAGGGGAGATGGCAGCTCCCAGGTGGGATATCAGCTCCATGTAGGATGGCAGCTCCAGGTGGAATGGCAGCTGCAGGTGGGATATCAGCTGCAGGTGGGATGGCATCTCCCAGGTGGGATAGCAGCTCCCAGGTGGAATGGCAGCTGCAGGTGGGATATCAGCTGCAGGGGAGATGGCAGCTCCCAGGCAGGATATCAGCTCCAGGTGAGATGGCAGCTCTAGCTGGGATAGGTGAGATGGCATCTCCAGGGGGGATGTCAGTTCCAGGCAGGATATCAGCTGCAGGCTGGATGGCAGCTCCAGGTGTGATGGCATCTCCCAGGTGGGATATCAGTTCCAGGTGGGATGGCAGCTCCCAGGTGGGATGGCAGCTCCCAGGTGAGATGGCAGCTCCCAGGTGAGATGGCAGCTCCAGGTGAGATGGCATCTCCCAGGTGAGATGGCAGCTCCAGGTGCCAGCACTGGGCTTCCTGGGAACGGGCTCCTGGGCAGGTGTCAGGAGGTGCTGCCAGAGCCTGGTGCTTGCACGGGCTGGGCAGAGCTGCAGAGCTCCCTGATCTCCCTTGGGGGAGAGGAGGGAAGAGGGGTGGAAATGCTCCCTTACACCTGATATGGAGCTTCCAGCACACAGTGAATTCCCTGTGAGAGCTGTGTGCCCAGGCTGTCCCTGTGTGCCCAGGCTGTCCCTGTGAGAGCTGTGTGCCCAGGCTGTCCCTGTGAGTCTCCTGTGAGGGCTCTGTGCCCAGGCTGTCCCTGTGAGTCCCCTGTGAGGGCTGTGTGCCCAGGCTGTCCCTGTGAGGGCTGTGTGCCCAGGCTGTCCCTGTGAGTCCCCTGTGAGAGCTGTGTGCCCAGGCTGTCCCTGTGTGCCCAGGCTGTCCCTGTGAGAGCTGTGTGCCCAGGCTGTCCCTGTGAGGGCTGTGTGCCCAGGCTGTCCCTGTGAGTCCCCTGTGAGGGCTGTGTGCCCAGGCTGTCCCTGTGAGAGCTGTGTGCCCAGGCTGTCCCTGTGAGGGCTGTGTGCCCAGGCTGTCCCTGTGAGTCCCCTGTGAGAGCTGTGTGCCCAGGCTGTCCCTGTGAGGGCTGTGTGCCCAGGCTGTCCCTGTGAGTCCCCTGTGAGAGCTGTGTGCCCAGGCTGTCCCTGTGAGTCCCCTGTGAGAGCTGTGTGCCCAGGCTGTCCCTGTGAGTCCCCTGTGAGGGCTGTGTCCCCAGGCTGTCCCTGTGAGTCCCCTGTGAGGGCTGTGTGCCCAGGCTGTCCCTGTGAGTCCCCTGTGAGGGCTGTGTCCCCAGGCTGTCCCCTTTTCCTGAGGCAGGCTGCTGCTTGCAGCCCTGTCTGTGCACAGGAGCTGGGCTGCCCAGGAGGAGCAGGCATGGAATCAAAGGGGCTCTTCTGCAAGGGGAAGGGCACAAGCCCAGGGCTGCTCTGTCACTCAGCTGTCAGCCATCCTGGCATTTTCATGATGAATTAGCCTCTGTAGATGCTTTGTGGCTTGGCTAATAAAGAAATTTTTCTTCTTTACCAGATTCCCCAGTGCTATTCCTACAGTGCATGATTTTACCAAGATGGTTTTTTTATACTTTGGAAATGTAATACACAGCATTGAATGGAAAGAGAAACCATAAACAGTTACAATTTTATCGTGTGCTTTTTTTTGGTTTAAGATTGTGATAAAGCTGCATTCCTGATACATCCCCAGTGTCTGCTTAATAAGGTTTTCTAATTTTATATGCTGGTTTTGTGTGCTTTTCCTTCAGAGACCGTGGGTTGGTTTTTTGGATTGCAGGGTACTTGTGCATGTGTTTTATGGTTTTATAAGCATTTATGATGTTTAGTGAGCAAGCACTAATATTTTTCTGTAAGTTTCAGGTACTTATTCTTTAAGAATATTGTTTTTCTGTAAAGTGAAGTGAGTACTGTAGCCATCAATCTTTCTTTGCTCTCCTTAGTGTGTTTCTGTGTATCACCAGTGCTGACTGTTGTTAGGATCCTTCTTCTTTCTGAAACTGATTTGCTGTCTGAATCTTGCTTTTCTGATGGCATTGATAACTAATGAAAATCAGTCTTCTGGTCTTTATTTTTGGACCCTGGTATCAGCTGCTGTTCCTGGATGAGATGACATTCCCTTTGTTTTTGCACTGATGAGCATTCACAAAGTGGAGGTGACAAAGTTAAGGCCACACATTCCGGTGTTCTGCAAAAAGTCCTGACTGGCTTTCCACAAAACCACCAAACTTCCTTATTTTGAACCAGCTTGGAAGTGAATTACCTAAAAGGCACCAAGGCTTCACAAGTGTAATTTTTTTGAGGGTGCTGCTGATGGCAGAAAGTTGCAGAGAAAACGAGAGGGACAAAAGGTTAGTTCTGATTCGATGGACACGGCTGGCATTGCAAGCAGCCTCACCTCCCACCCTGCATAGCAATGAGCAGGCAGCTTGGTGAGAAAGTTCAAACTGCACAAGATTATCCTTTCACAAATAAATTCTTTTAACAGGCCCCTGTTGAAAAGGGTAAGATTATACCTCTGAGGAGAAGTACCTCTCTGAAGAAGTGCTTACGCCACTTACAGCTTTTGGAAACTCTTAAATCTTTTGGAGTAAAAGTAACAAACTTTTCTTCCTTTAATAAGATGCACATTTTCTGTCAAGAACAAGCCTATTAATTGTGAATTACTTAGGGACTTCATACTTTTTGGAGGAAAAAAAAATACTGAGATTTGCATAGCAAAATATTCCCTTTTTATTGCTGTGCTTTTTTAGTGCCTGAAAATTTCTTCAGCTTCCAAGCCACAGCACATTTTTATTTTTCAGCTCATTTGCTTGTTAGGAGGGTGCACTTTGCATTCTTTTGACACAAAGCATTGAGCTGCAGTGCCATCCACACTCAGAATTATGGACTGGGAATACCCAAATACAGGCTGTCCCAGAAACTTCACTGCTCCAGTGTAAATACAGAACTCTCTAAATATACTGAAAACGTTGGCAAGATTATACTCACAGAGTTTACTGGAAGTGGAAATGTAAAATATTTGGTTAAATGAAAGTATTTGAATCTGTTTCAAACACATCACCTAAAGAAAGCAGTAAGGATTAAGTGTGACAGTGATGATGGTATGCCCAAAGTGTATATGTTGAATTTAAGTGCAAATTTAGGAATTGATGTGATGTTATTTACAACTATTAAACTTCAGTAAGGTCCCAGTTCTGCTCCAGGTAATGAATCAGAAGAGAAGTATGGTGAATCCCAGTGTGTTTTCTGGGATATTTTAGTGATGTGACATCAAACATCCATATTTTTATGTGTAACTGATCAGTTTGATGTTTGTGACTTTTCTAAATTCACTTTTGCAAAACAGATGTTATGTCCATCTACTTGAGGCGATAAACTTTTTTGAACATGAAGATATTTTAAGATAAAACAAGCCCCTCTTATATTTTAAAATAAGAACTAATAATTTTAATTTTCTGCAATTTTTCATCTCTTTTTGTCCAGACAAACATCAAATGTTTCTAATAAAACATGCTGACCTGGTTGGTATTGTGCTCTTGCACATTTTTACTACTGGAAATTGTCTTGCTCTCTGTTTTAATAAAATTTGAAATCTTTTGATTCCAAGGTCAGTTTCTTCACAAGCTTGACATTACTTAGGTTTTATTTAGTAAATAGATTCTGATACTGACATGTGAGTAAAGTGTCCATAATAAACTATGGTAAAACATGGAAAAATGACAAAGAAGGTGGGATTTTCACCTGAGCTGTGTGGGCTCCATGTGCCAGGGTTGGAGGGGGAGCTCTGTCTGTCAGATATTGCTGCCATCAGTGGGACTGAGCTCTGGGGCTTTGCTGTGTGAAGATTTTGCTGGGTGTGGTAAAAGCAGTGCTGTCCTGCACTCCTGGAAAACTGCATCTTCTTGTGACCTGCAGGGAGGGAATATTTTGACCACCATATAAAAGCCTGGGTGCTGCTAAATATTCCTTAGCAAGGCCCTGTTCATTCTAAAAACATCACTGCAGCCTTCCAGTTGCTACTTTTTTCTGTTTCCTTATGGAAGGACAGTGGAGCAGGAACACAGGACATTATGGTTTGGTGTCACCATGATATTTTCTGAAAAATCCTCTTTGCCCAGGAGTTTCTCCTGGGAAGCTGAGAGACCTCAGAAAACAATTAAAACAATAATTGTCTGATTGCTTGGGAATGTGGTCTGGAGATCGTTTACCAACAGGTGAAGGTTTGATTGCTTCCATGTGAATTGTTTTAAATTAATGGCCAATCCCAGCCAGCTGTGTCAGACTCTGAGGAGTCAGTCACGAGCTGTCATTATCCTTCTTGTGAAGCCTTCTGATGTCTCCTTTTTCTATAGTGTAGTATAGTAATATAATATCATATAATATCATATCTCACATCAGCCTTCTGAGAACATGGAGTCAAATCTCTCACCTTGTCCTGGGGACCTCACAGCACCACAGTTTGGGGTTTGATTAGAGGGATGGAGCACCTCTCCTGTGAGGAAAGGCTGAGAGAATTGGGATTGTTGAGCCTGGAGGAGAGAAGGGATCAGGGTGACCTCATTGTGGCCTTCCAGTGCCTGAAGGGAGCCTGCAGGAAAGGGGGAGAGGGACTTTTCACAAGAGCCTGCAGGGACAGGACAGGGAGGAATGGCTTCAAACTGGCAGAGAGTAAATTCAGATTGGATATTAGAAGAGATTCCTCTAATGAGGCCCTGGCACAGGGTGCCCAGAGAAGCTGTGGATGCCCCATCCCTGGAAGTGTCCCAGGCCAGGCTGAACAGGGCTTGGAGTGACCTGGGATAGTGCAAGGTGTCCCTGCCATGGCAGGGGAGGGGAACAAGAGGAGCTTTAAGGTCTCTTCCAACCCCAAAGCATTCCTGGTTTTGTGACCCTTGAGAGCTGGGCCTTGTGGCAATCAGAAGCCAGCAGTCTTTCAGCAAGTCAGGGTGTCAGGGAGGACTGAGGAGTGAAACTCATGCTTAAAGGGTAGAAAAGAGTAGTCTGAAATTCTGGAGTTGTATCAGTCCCAACTCCTGCAGCCAGACCAGGTGCAGGGACTGGGGATCGTGCGGGGGTACGGAGCTGTTGGAGCTGCAGGATTCACTCCTGAGGATTCACTCCTGAGAATTGCACACAAATAAAACTCCATTTCTTCTCTTGTCCTCTGTGTGCCATGGCTGTCATGGACAACTTTATGTGTAACTTGGTTACCCAAAACCCATGAGAATCACTCCTGCAGACTGGTTATCTTATCTGTGTGCTGGGAGGCATTTTCAGGAGTGGAGCATGTGGGCTGTACTGGGGTTTGGTTTTGATTTATTTTCCCCAGAATGCATGGAAATCTTTTCCTACTGTCTCCATTTGATGGCATTTCAGATTCTAAAAGTTATCTTCTGGTCTTTAGGTATGGTTAATATTGCCTTCTTTTGGCAGTGGCAATGGGCTGATTTGAGGCTAAAGAAAACATCTGGCTTTTCACTCTGAAGGGTTTTCTGAGACATGCACATGCTACAAGGAGATTAAAACAAAGTGAGAAAGGCTTCTATAGGAAAGGCCTTTTTTAGGATGTGGGTTATTTTTTAAGATATCCAGGTTGTAAAGGTAAATGAATATGGGACAGAAAACTGCTTTTTGACTACTGTGAAATTAATTTTTCAAGTTTTTGCTGTCATCCTACCAAGTGCAAAGGAAACAATGCATACACATGGTTTATAGTTTCATCAACAAAACCATGGCAAGTCTGAAAGTTACTTAATTCACAGTGCTGCAGAACACTCTGTGTTTTGTATGTCTCTTGAATTTCCTTGGAACCTTGTAGATTTGGGAATAGAGGGGTCAGGTTTCCAAATAAATGGTATTTCAAAGTTTATTTGATTAGGGCATTTCCACTGTGACATGGATATCTTTTGTTGGGTAATTCAGTCACAAGTGGAAGTGAATTCTATACATCCTGTTAATTTTGCCCTCTGGCTTGCTGTGCTGGAATAAGTCTTTTTCATATGTTTATTAATAGAAGTGATTTCTTCTCCTGTGTCTCTTTCATCCGTACTATATTTTTTTAATGGAACAAATTTTTTTCATACAGGAAAATTCCACTCAGGAATCCATCTTGTTTTGCTCTTCAAATTAACTCCTAGGAAAACTAATTAGCTGCCTTTTTCCATATGATTATTTGACTTTGAGGGTTGCCATCAGAGCAGTAGGAAGAACTTCATGAACCTTAATGCCTGTATTTTTCTTAGGCCCTGTTGCACATAGAATGGCAGCTACCAGAGTGAATAAATTTATTTGGTGGTGTAATCCTTCACCAATGAAATAGCAGTGGTTCTGAGTCGTCAGGCAAACATTTATAAAATTAGATTGGCTTAACTGGATGCCAGCAGTAGCTACTGTGCTGTGCTTCATATTGGAGTTGAAGATACAGAATGCCAGTGAAGTTTGAAAATCTAAAAGACAATAGCCAAAAGCAGCACGTGTTCAGATGAGGAATTTGGTCATGCATGTTTTCCAGCAGCTGTTTTTATTTTAGGTTTAATTTAAAATACATTCAGCTTAATTCCATGTTCAGAATCATCAAAGCCTACCAAAAATCCTCAGATTTTGTTTCACAGAGATCATTATCAAGTTCTGAGCAATTGTATGTTTATTACTTTCATATTTTGCATTTCTGGGGTTTCGTGTACTACCCAAGGGCATGGTCTAGCTCAAAGAATAACAGGAATCAGCATGCTTTTCATTTACCCTTTCTCATTATTACAGCCATTCTATATTAAGACCTGTTTTAGTAACAAGCCAGTTTTACTTTTTAACCTCCCATGTGTTTTATCAGGTTGCTGAGATTTTAATTTTTATTTTTTAATGGTTATGAAAAGAAAATGAGCTCGGTCTTGATTCCCATTCATGCTATTGCAGACAGACAGCTTTAAATAAAGGTAGCAAAAAATGTCTGCTACAAGCACTGCCCAAATGACATTTCTTATATTAAGTAATCTCAACCCAAGACATCTGAGATTTGGGCTCCAGGAGACACTGAAGCATCTGGAATTCAGGAGAGAATTTTCTCTCCCTCATAGTTCAGTTTTCTCTCTCTGTCTCATTATGGTGACAGGTTTTGTCATGTCTGGTCTTACCTATCAGAAAAAAAAGTGGGACTAACAAATTTTAGCAGTTTTTGCTTAGGGAAACAAATATCAGCCTGCTGTTAGCTGGTGTTTGTTAAACTGTGGCTGAAGGCTTTGAGTCAGCTGCTGCTGTAGACAAGTCATTACTGCATTTATCCTGTATATATTGAATAGTGAACGTGGTCGTGGTTACAGGACTCTCAAGATGCTTTCAGAAGATTTTAATAAGCAGTTCCAATTAGCACAGAACCAGGCCAAACTGGCCCCCAAGGGTACATGATTGTACAAGTGTCTTGTCTGTACCTAATCACAGTGCCTTGCAAAAGTCTAAAATTGAAAATAAAATTGTAACTGTGGTGGATTAGGTGGTAATTAACTGACCCCAGGTATGTGTGTATTCCCCAGCTTTAATTTTTTTTCTGCAATCAGATGATGACTTTTATTCTCACTGCTCTACCAAGAGCTTGCTCCTAAGCAAGACCTTCAGTTCTATCCCAGTAGATGCTGAAAATTCAGCATTTGACTGATTTCTTGGCTACATTTGGGGGAATATACCCCAGGATCTGGAAGATCAAAACCTTGATGGATACTTTCAGGGGATTTTTGCAGTCATCCCACTTAAATGAGGAGGCAAGAGGATGAAAGCTGAGTGAGCTGTGGGCACCAGGCTGTGAGGATGGAATAAGGATGATGTGAGGATGCTCTGCTGGTTTGCAATAATCATCTGCAAACGAGGTTTAGTTGGAGAGGCCACTGAGGACGCTGCAGAGAAGGCAGGATGGGCTCTCCAGAACTGTCATTTCACAGGGAAGTTATTGAGAAGTTGGAATTGCTGTGGGAGCTGTGCTGTGCTGTGTGAGGGGCAGGGCAGGGCTGAGTGCCCTCAGCTCTGTCTGTGTCCTGCTGCCTCCCACCCTCAGTGCTGTGCACTGCTTGCAGAGGGATGGCCTTCAAACTAAGCCACCTAAACACTAAGATACATTTTCCTCTTCTTTTGTTTTACACTGTTGTGGGACAGCTTTCTGAGGGCAATGTCTCTTGGCACATGTATTAAAGGACCAGTTGTCACCGTCCTATTTTCTGGAAAAATCCCTTTGCCCAGGATTTGTCTCCTGGGAAGCTGAGAAGCCTCAGAGAAAAATGCAAACAATAATTATCTGATTGCTTCTCCTGTGTTTGGCTGCTTTGGAATGTGGTTTGGAGATTGTTTATCCAACAGGTTGTTATTTGGTTGGTTTCATGTGAATTGTTTTGACTTAATGACAATCCCTGTCCAGCTGTGTTGGACTCAAGAGAGTCACAAGTTTTTAATTAGTATCTTGTTAAGCCTTCTGTCTGCATCCTTTCTCTATTCTTTAGTGTAGTTTTGGTATAGCACTCTTTGTTTTAATATAAGTACATAAAAGAATAAATTAGCCTTCTAAGAACGTGAAGTCAGATTCTCAATTCCTCCTTCATCCTGGGGACCCTGAAAATACCACAACCAGTGGCTTAATTTAGGTTCAGTTTGAGCCAGTAGTGCTCAAGAGGCTAGAGAAAAAGGGAAATTAAACTCTTTTCTGCTGCCCTGAAGGAAGTGAAGGACTAGAGGTTATTAATGAAAAATCCAGTGCATGTTTTGAAAAGCAGATGAGCACAGACCACATAGCTGAAATCAACTGCTTCCAGTTCCTGTTTTGGGCAAGTGAAGCAGTGAATGAAACAAGGTTGCATATTCAGGGCAGTTTGATTACAGCCCTGAACAATAAGTTGGGTTGCAGTGGTGCCTGCCAACTGCTGTTGCTGTGCTGGGCTGCTGGGTGGTCTTGGCCACGAGCTGGAAGCATCATGCCTGGATTGTCTGCACATTCAGTCTGCAGGGCAGCCTCAGACCCCGTGGATGTTTGTGAGACCAGCTCCTGAGATTTGTAGCCCAAATCCACAAGTTAGAGACAGGCAAGTATCTAAACATGCAGGCAGCTTGCCATAGCTGTGCAACTCAGAATGTGATTTAATTGTCAAAGAAGGAGATTGGTTGTCAGGAGTTGGTCACTTCAGCCCTGCCTATGTGGTTTCTTCTCAGGTTTTTTGTTACTCTCACTGCTTTAGCATCCTTGTCAGAGAAATAGGGGTAAAATACAAAGTTAGTGCCTGCCTTGAGGTGAGGGCTGTAAAGTGGGAAGGGTGCAATGTTGGTAAGTGCCATTAAAGACTGGAAGTGAACAGAGTACTTCCCAGAAGTGTAGAGCTCTCATGGAGTGTCGGAACTCAAGACATCCCTCTGGGAGTCCGGAGTTTCCTGGGACCCTTGCCAGGGGGCTCGGAGACCCTGGCACACAGCCCAGAACACCAGTGAGTTCGATTATGAACCACGAATAACTTGTCACCTTTATAGAAAGAGATAAAAGCCACAATAGTGTAAATAGTGTAAGAATAAATAATTACAGAGTCTAAATGTAAGTTTTAAGATTTTTAGTATAGGGGTTTCTGGTGACAAGATGGAGGGATTTAGGCGTGTCTAGCCTTTCTTCTTCTTCTCTACCTCCATCTTGTCTAGTGATGTTAGCACTTTTAGATTGGTCTAAAGTAGAAACTCACTGTCTAATATAGATGATAGGTATTGGAAAATAACTGTAAATATTGTACACGTAGTTTGTAGTATATAAAGATAACACCGCCCTGGGGGAGGGCGGAGTGCCTCTGGCTGTCCTGCCAAACGGATCTCGGCTGGACAGGGAGAAAGAACTTTATAGATAAGATGCAATAAACAATCTTGAGACCGAAAAAATGAAGAGCCCTGACTTCTTCTTCAAGCACCGGGCTGGGAAAAGAAACTTTCGAACTTTAGTCGGAGTCACTCTGACCGGCTAGAAAGAGAGACCCCGGCAATGGAGCACATCATTGTGCTGGGAATGCTGCACTGTGGTGTTTGCTAGGCAGGCAAGTCTTGGCAGGGAACTTTCACTGTGCTTTTAGATAGTGTTTAGTTTATTTTTTTTAATTATTGTTCATGAGTTGCCTGAATTTAACTAAGTAATTTTCCCTTCTGCAGTTCAGATTGCTTTTTCTTCTCTTTGGAAGTGCTCAGAACTGGTGTTGAACAACAGCAATTTGACTGCACTGAATTCCCATTGGTCTGGGGAGTTCTCTTGCCTCCAGGTTTTGATCTGGTATTTTATCCTGATGCAGTGGCTCAGACACTCAGTGTGCTGTAAGGAAGGGCAGCCCTGTGGGCCTTCCAGAGGTGGGAATCAAAAGAAGTGAATCTTCATCTTCTACTGTTGATTTCAACAGGGGTTAGGTAAATCTTTAGTAAATTACTTAAACGTGGGAGAAAATGTAGAGGTTTGTGGATACTTCAGTACCTTTTGTTGTCTTCTTTGGGTGCTTGCTTGGTTTGGGTCCCTTCCTGAGATTTCTTGTGCTGCAATTCAGGATCCACACATCCAGCAGGAACATCCAGATTTTAAATTCCAGACTCTTAAATGTGCTTTGGAATGTCAGGTAGTCCAAGCCCCGTGCTCAAACAGGGTCAGGCAGTGCTCAGGACTGGGCACAGTGTTCTGGGGTGGCACTGCCCGTGCTGGACAGAAGGGAAGATCATCACTTGTAAAATACTCTGGGCTACCATCAGCTTTCACCTGTAACAGGCTGGCTCAGTTAAAGTTTTCTGATCCCCAATCCAGTGCCCTTTTGGGACATCTTTTCCATGCAAATTCCGGTTCTGTGCTGAGAATCCAGATTTTCTGTCAGTTTTCTGTGTGCATTCAGTGGGCTGAATGTTCCACACATGTTCACTGTGCTGCTTTTGATGTGATCTGATGCCTGATGTGCTGCTTCACTGCATGGTTGATAAAGCTTGATTGGTTCTTGACAACGTTGCTGGCATTAATTCTGCCAGTCAGAGCTGGTAACTCTTTTCCAGTCAGTCACTGGTGAAAGGTTTTTATGAAATGAATGCAATTACAGATATTGGAGTGACTGTAACTCACTGTTGACTCCACTCTGAGTCCCTTCTTGAATTTGTCACTCTTTAAGAATGACATAACTTTGTAAAAGGAGACTTATATTAGATTATGATGTGTTTTTAAAAGTAATAATTGGAAGTTTTTGCTACCTTCCAGCTCAAAAACATCCTGTCTGACTTCCTTCACGTTCTTTGAGATTATATAGAAAGTCTGGGGAATCTCAAGTTGAAAGAAAGGATATTTTTTGTTTGCTCTTGTTGCAGAACTTCTTCAGAAATGGGTCAGAGAGGTACATGAATGCATCTCACAAATTTCAATGTGACATCAGTGAGGAAATCATTCCTAGGCTTGTGAATAATGGCAAAACTCCTTGACTATCTATAAAAATACATAAAATGGTTTAAAGTAAATCCTTCTGTTGATTTTGTTCTAAGAAAGCATGGATCACAAATAAAGTTTGAAATTAAAAAGGCCTGACAACCATAAATGAGGAGTTGTGGTCTTGGATGCTGCTCTAAGCATCTTTATTCCTTATTTTCAGGTGGGTCTGTGCTCCAGCACAGATCTGGCACAGTGGGACCATTCCTGCACCTGAACACAGCCAGGATGAATCCTGCAGAGCAGGCAGCCTCAGAGTTTCCTTGGGGCTAGGTTTCCTGTATTTAACAAATGGTTTATAAGTTCAAAACAAGATGCCCTTGCTAGCAAATAAGTTGTTTTGCTGGAAAGATCTCTCTTCTGATATTCAAAGGTACAGACTGAAAGGTCTGATCTGAGCTTTGGATTTGAACTTGCAGATTTGGTATCTTCAGAGGTTTCAGCTGCAGAAATGCTCAGCCAGGGAAGTGACATGGCTGGTTTAGTAGTCCCAACAGACCCAGATTTTTATTAATCACTGCAGTTGTCCTGGTTTAGGGCAAATTTGGGAGAAAACCTCCAAAGGGACCAGTCCAGAATGCAAACCCACACGGCCCCTGCCCCCAGCCAGTTTGGGAAGGATTCCTTGAGAGAAGTGGAAAGAACCTGTTTGTTTAACAGGCACAGCACCCCAGCACACAAAATGGACAATACCAGGTGACACCACTCTGTCACTGCTCTGACAAAGATGACAAATTCAGAAAGCCTCTCCTGGGGTGGTGGCTCTGTTATCAGTCCCTCCGGTGCTGGGGCAGCTGCTGCAGCCTCAAGGTGCCAACTCTGGGTGTTTGCCAGGGCCCAGTCCAGAGCAGGCTCAAGTGGGTCCAGAAATGGGAAAGGAAAAACAGTCCAGGGAAGAATTTGGACTGCTTAGCTAAACTGACTAATGAGCAGGAGCAAAAAGCAAGAGCAAAGCAGGAGCAAGAGCAAAGCAAAAAGCCAAAGCTGTACTATGTACTGCCCTGTCTCTGTGTCCCACCAGCCGTGGGGGAGTGGCTGATAACAAAACAAAACAAAACTTCACTCATCAGAGCCAGTCCTGAAGGCACAGAACACAATATCCAGCATAAACAGAACACCTGAATGGGGATACAGAACACCTGAATGGGGATACAAGCATCACAAGGTCACCCTAGTGAATGCTCAGAGCATCCATCCTTTCCCCACGTGTACAAGGGCAATCTGCCTGCCACACACATTGGAAATCAGAAGCCTGGTGGTGCAGGTGAGGCCCAGGTGTGATAATTCAGGCTCCAGGGGAGGCTGCAGGTTTTCCCTTCTGCAGGGTCCCAGTCCTCTTTGCTGGTGAACTTCCTGAGGTCCTAAGGCAAAGGAGCACAGAAGTGGCTGGTTTGGTACCCACTGGAAGCAGAACACCTATGTGGATATTTCTGGGGTCTCCAGGAGGAGGAAGGAAGAATTTGACTCCATGTGTTTAGAAGGTTAATATGATATTATATTATATTAAAGACTGCTATATTAAAACTATACTAAAAAACAGAGAAAAAATACTTACAGAAAGCTTAACAAGATACTATTGAAAAACTCATAACCTTCCAGAACCTCAACACAGCTGGCTGTGATTGGTCATCAAGTTAAAACAATTCACATGTCAAATAAACAATCTCCAACTACATTCCAAAGCAGCAAAACACAAAGGAAGCAAACAAAATAATGTTATTTTCATTTTTCTCTGGAGCTTCCCAGGAGAAGAAATCCTGGCAAAAGGATTTTTCAGAAAATATGACAGTAACACACCTCTACTGCATGAGGAGTGATTTCCTTGGGAGACAGGAGGGAAGTCTGAGAATTTGCTGATAAATGTGATGTACTTGTCTCAATGTGAAAAATGCCTTCTAAATATTTTTATGAAAGGGTGGCTGCTGCTGCCCTGTTAATTGTGCTGCCTGATTGCTACAGGTCTTGGGTAGTTACTGAATTCTTCAGAGTCATCTAAAGTCACTTATTTGTGTTCAGGAAAAAAGGCATGAGACAATATGTTTGTTTTTACAGAAACTGTCAGCAAATTGGGGTGTAAATTGTAATTGAAATTATATTGGAGTCTAATTGGGGGTGTAAATTGTAATTGAAATTATATATCTCATGAAAAAGAGCTGTATGTGTTTATCAGTCTTTTCTAATTATTATATTAGTTAAATGCAAAATGGAAGCTTATTCTTTCTCTGTAGGTGTTGGCATTATTATTGAGATGTTGATTTAATGATTGCATAAACTTACAGTATTATTTTGTCTAATAGGACAATGTGAAAGTATATAATGACTTCTGACTTCCTGCATGTTCTTGTTAGGCAGCTTCCACGATGTTGTTTGGAGAAAGCTCAGGCATTTTGCCTGTCCAATGAAATGCTTACAGTAATGATGAACAGAAAATAATAATCATAGAAAGATTTCAAATTTCTGCTTACAGTAATGATGAACAGAAAATAATAATCATAGAAAGATTTCAAATTTCTGCTGAAAATGGATGTTTTTTTCTGCTCTTGATTGCTATTTTGGCAAATGTTTTCAGGGTTGATTTATAAGTGCTCTTACAAATACATGGGAGAGGCATGACTTCATGTATCTTAAATGCTGGTTTACATTTGCACCATCAGCCATTCCTAAGAGGAATGCTCTTGTCCCTCTTTCATGCATATGTATACATGTAATAACCAATATTTGTTGTATGTATAACATATTAAATTATCCCCTGAACATACTCAGATGTCAGTTTTAAAACAGCAGAGGCAGTTTATCTCAAGGGATTTGGAGTAAACTCTTTCACTTAGAGAATGTTTCCCCTATTTATTTTCCTGAAACTTGGTTCTTAGGATGTCTCTACCAGCAGAGAAAGGGGAGGTTTTGATCAGGAGCTGTCAGACCTGTGAGCCTGACATCTATTTTTGCTCTGTGTTGCTGTTTTTTGCCTTCTTTTGGATATCCTGTATAATGCCAGCCACATATGAAAACTGCTAAGAAGCAATTCTGCTGGCATTCTATAAAGCCTGGAGACAAAACACTTCCCTGAGAGCTGTCTGTTGTACCAAAAATCCTGTTAGGATGTTTGTTTTGTATGTCTGGGCTTGTGCCTGAATACCTGAGTGGTGATGGCCACCTACAAAAGTGTGCTAACCTGAAAATGAAGCTGAATTGCAGGTGCAGAGAGCTGTGTGACTGAGTTATCCACAGAAGAAATCTGGCTCAGGTTCCTTGTAATCCATTGCAAATTGTTATTTGTTCATAGATGAAAAATGAGTGTCAGCCAACTCAGCAAGTTATTTAAAATGGTCATTGCTGCAATTCTAGTGTAATCACAACTGCAATAAGTATGTCTAGAGGAACATGGGACTCCAGGTGGCTCAGACTAAGGGTCTGTCCTACCCAGTTGTCTTTGGCAATGCCAAAAGAAGATGCCAGAAGAGGGAGGAACACTCCTTCTTTCAGTAACCTCCCCTGCAGGTTGATCCCTGATGTCACTGGGCCATCCTGTGAATTCTGCTGAACAAAGGGGACAGACTGTGCTGGGGTGGGGATCAAACTGGCTGCTTTTAGGGAAAAGGGGGCTGGAAAGGGATCTTGTCCTGGGGAGCTCTTGGGCATCATCAACAGGCCAGGTATGCCTCAGCATGGCTGAAATTAATTTGAAAAAACCATGGCTCATCTATAGAGACTAGAAAGGTGGCACACTCATTTTTGCACTAAAGATCTGTAGGGAGGTACCTGAGCCTAAGGAAAAATGGGAATTTTTGGAATTGCCTGAACCATGGGTATGATCCCTCCTGCCTGTCAGCCCTGCCCTGCAGCTCTCACTGACTGGGCCAGCTCAAACTGAGCCTGAGTAGTCCAGGGTCTGGGTTTGAACAGCCAGGTGTCTGCTAGGGAATGCAGGAGCCTCCTTTGAAATGAAAAATGTAACCTTCCTCCCTCTGAATTGGTATAATTTTGAAATTGAGGGGCTCTCAGGCAAAGATACGGGAGTAGGAATAACAGTTCTTTACTAAGAAAATTAAAAATACAAATACAATAGTACAAAAAACCCAACAGTCACAGAGTCAGGGCATGCCCTGGCCCCCTGTGTGTCAGGGAGGTGGCACAGTCCCATCCCAGTGTGTCAGGGTGGTGGCACAGTCCCATGCCAGGGGGGCTCAGGGTGGTGGCACAGTCCCATCCCAGGGGGGCTCAGGGTGGGGGCACAGTCCCATCCCAGGGGGGCTCAGGCTGGTGGCACAGTCCCATCCCAGGGTGTGTCAGGGTGGTGGCACAGTCCCATCCCAGGGGGGCTCAGGGTGGGGGCACAGTCCCATCCCAGGGGGGCTCAGGGTGGGGGCACAGTCCCATCCCAGGGGGGCTCAGGGTGGTGGCACAGTCCCATCCCAGGGGGGCTCAGGGTGGTGGCACAGTCCCATCCCAGGGGGCTCAGGGTGGTGGCACAGTCCCATCCCAGGGGGGCTCAGGGTGGTGGCACAGTCCCATCCCAGGGGGGCTCAGGGTGGTGGCACAGTCCCATCCCAGGATGGCTCAGGGTGGTGGCACAGTCCCATCCCAGGGGGGCTCAGCCCTCCTGCAGTGCCAGCTGTGGTTCTGCTGGAGCAGGGATCCTGCACAAGGAGGGAGTTTTCCTCTGGAGCTCCAGGGCTGCTGGAGATGGGCCTGCTCTCCTCTGGGAATGCAGGGCAGCAGAAAGCTGCTCCTCTGGGAATGCAGTGGGCAAAGGCTGCTGGGCTGTTCCCAGGGCAGATTGGATCCAGGTAGGAATGCTTGGCTCCTCCCCTGGGCAGAGCATCTCCCCATGGGATGGTGGGATTTGATCAGCCCTGCAGGACACTCCCTGGCCATGGACAGCAGAGATCTCCTGGAGGGAGGGTTGGCTGTGGGAGAGATAAAGAAAAAACTGCCCCATGGACAGCAGAGACCTGCCCCAGCTCTGGCAGATGGGGATAGAACACACACCTGTGGTGGTGTTTGAGGGTCCCCAGGATGAGAATTTTGACTCTTTGTTTCAGAAGGTTGATTTATTATTTTATGATATTATATTAAAGGAAAATGATATATTAAAATTATATGAAAGAAAGAGAGAGGAGATATCAGAAAGCTAGAAGAGAATGAATAATAAAATCTCATGACAGACTCAGAGAGTCCGACACAGCTGGCTGTGATAGGTTATTAATTAAAATCACTTTACATGCTGGGTAAACAATTCTCCAAATCACATTCTAGAAAAGCAAAACAGAGAAGTTGAAGCTTCCCAGCTTCCCAGGAGAAGAAATCCTGACAAAAAAAAATTCATAAAATATGTCAGTGGCACACACCCAGCCACACCTCTCAGCCTGAGGCACCCAGCTGGCCCCTGGCACTGCCTGGGGCTGCTGTGGCTCACAGCACAGGGAATATTCCCCAGGGAATATCCCAGGGGAGGAGCTGATCCTGCTGCTGGCCAGGGCCAGCTGGTGCCACTGGGAGCCAGTCTGTGCCAGGGAGCACCAGCAGGGATTGCTGCCCAGCTTTGGGTTCACCCTGGGGCAGCCCTGAAAGAATTTCCTTATTTTATCTGTGTTTGTTTGTTTTTTCTCTCTGCTACTTCTTGTACTTGGTTGTTGAACCTTATGGAACCTGTGAAACTGGGAAGGATTTTTCTTTGTTACATTTTAAGCTTGCAGTGATAAAAGAAATTCCAGGAATATTTGGATAATTGCTTTCCCTTAAGAATGGGTATAAATAGTAAATACAATAACAGGCAATATCATTTCGATATACTGTAATTAATTTGAAAAGTGATTAAAAGGAAATTTGAATAAAATCTTTGAATTGATTTTGTTACGTTATCTTTAAAGTCACCTAATTTTTCTGAGAGCTCTTAAAGTGGCTCACTTGGATTGGCTCCCAATGGAATTTTCTTTTCATGCTAGATTATTGCAATTAATTATAAAATTGAGCTTAACCTCTGTAGGTTGTCAATATCTAAAGACAAATGTCACAAGTAACAAAGGCCAGGGAAGATTAGTTCTGAGTCTAGGGGGGATTGTGGAGGAGAAGAGGAGATACCATTTGACCTCTCATGTGCTGCTGGTATTTTTTTTTGGCTTTATAAATAATAACCACTTCTCCTTTCAGCTGGGCAAATATATATACAGTTAGACTGAAAATGTTTTGAAAAAATCCCAACAAAATAGACAAAGTTACTGACTTGTGTGTGCTTAAAAGATTCTAGCTCTTGAGATGCACTGTGGATAGTTTGATACACTGAGCAAAAAAGAGCAATTTTAAAAGCCAGTGAGAGCAGAAAATGACAGCACTGTAATTTATGGTAAAAGTTGGTTAGATACAAACTGGGTAGAATTCCTGAAATACCTGGTGGTCATGTATATTTTACATTTTTGCAGGAATTTTTGCCTGTTCTCCCTGTGAACAAAGGCTGTGTGTGTGTGCATTCAGATGCAGCTTTGTGGCATGCCCAGCACAGGGTATCTCACCACTCTTTGTTAATGTTCTTATAGAACAACTCCACATTCCCATCATTTGTACTTTTATCTGGGGCAGAATTTGGGTCATTTGCAGAACTGCTGCAGAATTTGTCCACTCCCTGTGCCCAGTGTTGGTACCTGAAAGGATCTCTTCTGCCACAGACAGAACACACAGAACTTCATTTTTTATGGATTTAAGTTCTGTGGCTGCATTCTTTGGTGTCCAATGTGAAGTCTGACAGAGGGTTTTTCTGCCCCTGAGGAATCCATAACACAATTCTCCTTGGAGTAATCTCTACTATCTAAGGGTCAGCTTCTCTAACTGCCAGATTTCAGAAGATTTGTAGGAAATCAATTTAAAATGAACTATTCAGTAGATTCAAGATGAGAGAGAAGAGAATGCTTCCCTCGTGAGTGGAAGCTAACATATTCCTGTAGGAAAATGAACTAATAATCCCTTAGTTTGCTTATGTATTGCTGAACTCTGCTACCAGCAAAATGTTCCTAAGAGGAAACATATTCCAGAAGGGAGAGAATATTTAAAAGAAGGCAAAATCAGAGATTACTTGCTCTCTTGTCTGATTTTGTTCAATAAAATAGAGGCAGTGGAAATGAGCCATGAGCCCTGACTTGCATTTTATCATATGAGCTCCCACTCAGCTTTGGAGCACTGGAAATTAACATTTTACAGCAATACTCTGGTAGCAGGTGACAGCCACCCCAAGGAGAGGATTCTGGGTTTCCAGAGTAAACTTTGGTTGATGCTTGGACAGCATAAAATCACAAATAATATTGGTTGGTTTCTTTTAGTGTGGGTGATGAAGTGATGCAAGGATATCTCTGACCCTGAGCAAGTGAGAGCTCCTGGTGAACATGCAGGTCTGAAAACTCCAACCTGATTTCCCCATAATTCAGTGTTTCTCACTCCCTCACTTCACCCTGTGCAAACCCAGGGCACCACAGGGAATATTCCTCTGTCTGCTCTGGGGTGCCCTGACCCCCAGGGCAGCTCTGACTCTGACCCTCATCCATGGAGAAAGTTCCCCAGACTCCAAGACAGACTGGAACCCACAAAAGTGTGCAATAGATGATAGAGAGCAGTGTGGGTGTGTCACTGGGTGAGAAATTGAGGGTGTGGGATGTTTAGGATGTTGTGGATGGAAGCAAGATGGAGGCACAGGGTGCTGTCCTGGGTTTCTTCTTCATGCTTCTTCTTCCTCCTTCTCCATGGGTTTGGGTGGCATTTTGTAATTGGGCAGAGAAGTCTGCACTGGGGGCTCTGTGGGATCAGTTATTGGGGAAAAAGGGAAAATAATCCAGGTGTCAGCTCTTCATGGGACAGTTCAGTCTTAAAAGCCCTTGTGCCAAGAGATTGTTGGGCATTTTGTGCCTTCTGATGAAAAGGTGCTGCACTCCCAGCAGTGAGACTGTTTTACTGATAAGAAATAATAAACACCTGAGTCCCAACATGAACCCACTGTCTGGAGTGCCTTCAGTCCTGACCCAGAGAAACCCAGAGCTGGGACCCCCACATCACTTCAAACTTGGCAGCTGGAACCTGGATTGGAGCAAACTGCAGTCCTGCTTTGGAGGGTGTTTGTGGCACTTGTGGGGCACAGCAGGGCTGGGGGTGTCATTTGGCAGAGGGGTTCTACAGAGCTGGGCTGGGGACAAATCCAGGCACAAAAACCTGCAGGCAAAAGTGTTGTGGTGTTGGGTCCCTGGGATGAGGTGAGAGATGAGAATTTGACTCCAAGTTCTCAGAAGGATATGATATGTGGTATGATATGATATATGATATGATATGATGATATATGCTGTACTAAAACTATACTAAAGAGAAAGGAGACATTAGAAGGCTAGAAAAGAATGAATAATAAAAACCTCTGATACTCAGAGAGTTTGACACAGCTGGACTGGGATTGGTCATCAATTAGAAACAATTCACATGGAAACAATCAAAGATGCACCTGTTGGTAAGCAATTTTTAAACCACATTCCAAGCAATTGGATAATTATTTTTTACATTTCTTTCTGAGGCCTCTCAGCTTCTCAGGAGAAAAATCCTGGCAAAGGGATTTTTCAGAAAATATCCTGGTGACACAAATGTGTCAGTGTTTTAATAATAACAACTCTAAGCCCATCACTGGGAAAATCTTGTATTTTAAAACACTAATCTTCCCATTACAAAATCAAAGAAAATTACTGTTCTGGACTAGTGAAAAGGTCTCCTGCTTTAGAGAGATAAGATTCTCTTGGTATCCAGAAGGGCATGACATTTTTTCCCATGTTTGATTATATCAAATATATTAAATATGACCTCAGTGTTTAAGGTTATTCAGGCTGTAAGAGTTCAAGAGATTCTGGATATAATTTTTCCATTTATTTTTTTAAGCCTCTGTAATAATTGTAAATAGTCATTCTTTTAAATAACAAATAGTAAGAGGTCAAAAATGTGTATATATATGATTCTGCTTTTCATTACCAAGAAAAATTCACAGCAGAAAAAAATGTAGCTATGGCTAGAAAAACAGATATTTAAGAGGAATCATTGCTGTGTAAGAAAAAACCTTTATGTGAAACATGGTTGATAATTCAGAAGGTAATGGGGCAGGAGGAATACCAGTTTTCAGCTGTAGATGTTCACTGTTAGAAGATAGTGCTTAAATATCATGGCAGAGAGAAGAGCAATGACATGAGGGTCCTGCCATTAATGAGGGATGATTTTCTGTCAGTTTGTAATTTAAGATTGGCAGATTTATTTTAAATATGAAAATCCAAGAAATGGGCTCAGCCATTCTTTATGTTGATTCCTGATTATTCCTAGTCCTACACCTTGAAATTAGGATAAGAAAAATTAACTAATTTAAAATTAAATTTAAATAAACTCAATTTTAAAATTAATCAATTTTAAAATTAATTAATTAATTTGACTTTCCAGTCCCCATTTCCAGGTGCACTGATTTTCCTGTGGGTGGTGGTTGATCCAGGAGCTCTGGGTTAAATTGGCAGTGCAGTTTTGTGGTGCCCTTAGGATGGAAGGGAATCTCTGTGGCCCTCTCTGTTAAAACACAGGGAACTTGTAGCAGTAGGTTGCAGATATTGCAGTCCCAGCAAACACCTTTTTGGGTTTTTTATGGTGTGCCTCATGCTCTTCAATTTACACAACCCTATCTTATTTTTTATAAATGGCCCCTCTGGAAGTTGAGATGGTTTTTCATACATGAGTGTTCTCATCTCTGCCACCAGCTTTGTGACTGCTCAGATTACCTGGTAAAATTCAGGGTTTTCTGTTGTTTATTTTTCAGAAAAATACACATGTTGGCGAGATGTGAAAATTAGCCCTCATTAAAAAAAAAAAAAAAAAAAAAAAGATTTCTGTTTAACTCATTCAGAATCTGAAAGAAATATGCCAAACAGGGATTTCCCCCCAAGAGGGGCTGCTGGGACTGCCTGGCCTGGCACAGCTGGGGGAGCTGGGCTGAGAATGGCACTGAAAGGCCTGTGTGACAAAAGAAGGGTGGGTTGCCCTTTTATTTAACAGCTTCATTCCTAATGGAGTAGAACTGGTTAAAATTTTCCACTGAGGATTTTTTTTTCTTTCAAATATGTGTGGTTTTGTGTGATATGCTGGAAACTGTTACTGCTGCTTGAAAAGCAAGCCCTGAAGCAGAGGTTTGGCATATGAAATGCTGAAACCTGGGCAATCTAAAGAGTCAGTGCTATAGTATCAACAATTCCAATCAAAACAAAGTTGGTGTTTTCAGTTGGATGCTTAAACTGTTGATTCACAACAGAAATGATGACTTCAGTATCTTTGAATCTTTTTTCAGGAAAAACAAGAAACTTGGGAGTTCTCCATTGGTCATGTAGATGAGAACCACATTGCTTTTGCAAACCACTCTGATTTTAGTTGGTGAAAACTGTCTCAAATGCATAGTGACAAGACTTGAGGTGTATGTAATTTGAAGACATGAACTTTAGTGACATGATGAAGTCTGAGATGGATTTTGCAGAGCCCTTTGCTGGGAATTGGGGTCTGTGTGCTGTAGGGGACCTGGGCAGCCTGGGGTGCAGGGGAGAAAGCATCCTGTGCAGGAATGTGCCCCAGCTGTGCTATACCCTCTGTCCAACTCTACAGGGTTCAAAAGGCTTTTTTGTTTCATATTTTCATTTGCATAGAGTAGTTTTTTTTCCTTTTCATAAGTTTAGAAGGGACTGAAATGGACTGTTTGATTTCCCAAAGTTGTGTTTGAAACCAGTACCTTGCTAGTCCCTGGTGAGACCAGAGCAGTGCACACAGTGCCTGGTGTTGAGTGAGGCAGCTGGCTCCCACCCTGCTGCTGGAGATGTGGCAGGATTAATCCACTATGCTCCCATTCAACTGCTGCAGTTTTAGGTTCTTCACAGCATATTGTACTGGTCTGGGCTGGAACTCAAACTGCTAAAGCTGATTGTCACTGTCATGCCTACAGAGCTTCCAGTTCTCCACATTGTTTTTCCAGAGGAGGATGTCTTACCTTCCCATAGTTGTGCTTCTGCTGGAGGAAATGGGCTGAGGCAGAGAAAATTGTCCTGTGCTGGTGCTGGCATCTTCATCAGAGTGGTGCAAAGGGACAGAAAAGTTACCTGGAGTCACCTGTGTGTTGCAGTGTTGGAACTTGGAGTCTGAATTCTCATCTCTCACCTCATCCTGGGGAGGCAGGATGAGGTGAGAGATGAGAATTGAGACTCCAAGTTCTCAGAAGGCTGATTTATCATTTTATGATATTATATTATAAGAAATATATTATATTATATTAAATATAAATATATAAATATATTATATTATATTATATTATATTATATATATTATATTATATTATATTATATTATATTATATTATATTATATTATATTATATTATATTATATTATATTATATGAAAATGCTATACTAAATCTGTACTAAAGAAAGAGAAAGGAGACATCAGGAGTCTAAACAAAAATGAATAATAAAAACCTTTTACACACTCAGAGAGCTCAACACATCTGGCTGGGATTGGCCATCAATTAAAAACAATTCACATGCTGGGTAAACAATTTCCAAATCACATTCCAGAGGAGCAAAATATGGAGAAGCTGAGGCTTCTCATCTTGCCAGGGGAAGAAATCCTGGTAAAGGGATTTTTCAGAAAATATCATGGTGACACCTGTGGGTGGAACACTCAGCAGACTCATGAGGGTTCTGGGGCTGCAGGAGAGGGCACAGAGCAGTCAGAATCCATCTCACCCTGGCTGGTTGCTGTGGGACCTTGAGGAAGGGGTGCCAAACCCAGGGCTGTGTGGGATGATGGATTCTGTGTGATTCAGGTCATTGGTGGTGCCATGCTCAGAGCAGGATTCCCTTTGTGGTCTCTTTGTGTTTGCTTGGGGATTTAAGTGTGGGTGAAACATCACAGGGTAAATCCATATTTGTGGATTAGAAAGGGAAGGGACTTGTCTTCCTCCTGTCACTAAAAGCCATTACAGCAAATAAATGTGTCAGGAAACACGAGCAGTGTCAGATCCACAGTGCAGAAAGGATAAACACAAGCCTGCTTTCTCCTGGACTGATACTAAATCCCTGGGAGAGGCTTCAGGAGGGGCAGGGAGGACTGAGTGATGTTACATGGCCTGGTTACAGGCTGGAAGAATTGGTTATCTGCTGATTACAGCCCCTTCAAACTCTGGATAGACTCTGCTCTTTGTGCATGAGGCAGATGTTCCACCAAAATCCTTTGAGCTCCAGGTGTGTGGTGGGGGATAGAATGTAAGAAAATAAAGATAGTGCAGAAGGTAGTCTGACACCTGAGGAGCTGCAGCTGCACTAATCCCCAAAGATTAAGAACAGGTCTGCCCTTACCAGGCCACAGCTGTGTCCAGTAGGATGAGTGCTACACAAGAGTGGGTTGGCTGGCTGAGGAGGGAACTGGGGCTGGTTGGCTACTTTGTGAAGAAGAAAGAGTCAGTGCTGCAAGGAGCTGCCCGTGAGAAATCACCAAGAAGGTGTGGGAGCTTTGCAATAAGATGACAACAGGTCTGTTTACAAGTCAGAGTTTAGTTTGTCAATACTTCATCAGTCCCTACTTCAGCCTTTCCAAGTGTGCTGTAGTGCAGGTAGCCACTGGGAAATCCATGACTGCTGACTTTCTGCTGTTCTTTGCCCTGCCTTGGAATTTGGTCCTTCACTTGTTCCCAGCTGCAGGAAGGAGGAATCCTTTCACAAAGTGAACGCAGACTGCAGGGAACAGGCAGACTTCTGTGGGGTTGGAAATCCTTTTTTTTTTTTTTTTTCACTCACATGCTGTTTCACTTTCCCTCCCTTTCTCACAGGTTGATAAAGTGTGTGGACAGCCCAAACAGCAAGAAGGGAACCTGTCATCAGCCAGTATTGTGCCAGTGAAGGAGGTGACTGGAACCCAGACATTTGTGATGGCTCACACCAGCCTGAGCAGCAGGAGAAGGTAACCCAGGCTGCAGCTGCTTTGAAAGAAGCCCTCAGCCTCATCATCTGTGCTGTTGGTTCTTGGCACTGCTCACGGCAAAGCCACAGCTCTGTCACCTCCTCTGTGTGCTCTCCAGCCACTGCCACCACTGGCAGTCACACAGGTGACACTGTGGGTCACATTGTGGCCCTCAACCAGAAAGGCCAGGCTTGGTGTCATTGCTTAAAACCAAGGTGTTCATTATTTCTAGAATCTTTTAGTAGAAATGGTGAAAGCTTTTCCTCTACAAAGGCTGAGCAAACTGGTTACCACAGCTGAGTCTGAAGTGCTTAAAATGTAACTGCCCAGGTCTGTAAGGACATGAGCTTACCCAGGGGCAGAAGGGGTGAAAAGGAGAAATTCAATGCCCTGACATCAAGTCAGTCCCTGATTGCCCTGGACTGGGCAGGAGTGATAAAATCCTTTGGAATCTCCTTGATTGGTTACATAACAAAGAGTTGAAGGAGTTTTTTAGGCTTCTTGTGTCCATCTTGGCTCCTGTTCTGCAGCTGTGCCTCATGTCAGACACCTACAGCTGAGTTCTGCCACTGGCCTGGACAGGAGTGTCCCTGCTCCCACATCTCCTGAGTTCTTCTGTCACTTTACCTTGTGGAGCTCCTGAACTGGCTTTCTGTACATTCCAGGAGAGGATTTTTTCACAATCCCACTCACAATACATGAGTAGAGGTCAGAGCAAACTGCCCAGTGCCTGTTTCTGGCTGGCACCTTGTCCTCTGTAAGAGCAGAGTTAATCTGGCACAAGCCCCATCAGTGGAGTTGTGCTGGGCTTCTTTCTGTCCAAAAGCAGCATTAAACTGCCCAGGCAGCCTGTGTGCATCTCTCTTGGGTAATTGGATGACTGGAGCAATGTTAAAATTGTAAAATGTTAAAATTTCCACAGCCTGGGTTCTGCTGTTTCAGTTTGTGAACATGAGATTTTTATCCATTTCTGGTTTAATTCTCAGCTTGCATGAATGGAACAAAGACTGTTTTAAAAGATAAAGGTAATAGCAGCAAGCAAAGTGTTTTGAGTGATAGTGATAATTTTTTATTCTTCTGTAATTTAAAGGCAAACCATAACAGTTTGTGCTAGTGCTTGGAGTTAATCAATTTTTACCATGCAAATCAGAAAAAGGGAGCATTACAGAAATTAAATTAATAGCTTCAGCAACAAAAATCCAAAGAACACTTGCAGTACAGTTATGGGAATAGGCTTTTAACAGCACAGAGCCCTGGGCCATCTTCTGTGTAACTCACTGACTTGGTTGGGGCTCAACACTGGCAGCCCAAAAAGCCAGAACTGCCAACCTGTCAACAGGTGATCTCTTAAAAAGTTGCAGATTTGTGTCTTCAATGCCAGGAAAGCTGCTCTTTCTCACCTGATGATCTGCTTGCTCCCCTTCCCAACCATCTGGAATTATTTGGATATTGACCTTTTAAAATGTAAGGCTTGTAGTTGGAAAAGAAAATAAACTAATGTGCTCTAAATTAGAAAGTTTGCACACTGAAAATTAATTTGTCCAAAAAAAATCTAAACTAAGCCCCTGCTAATATAATTAGCATGAAAAATGACTGAATTAACAGTGTTGATAGGTATTGTGGAGAGCCTGTGCACCAAAAATGAATGATGGAAATATGCCATAAATAGTAAGAAGTGGAAAATCTGAAGCTATTCTCCACAACTTCCTATAAAACACATTGCCTGAAGCTTGTACTTCTGCTTCTTGGAAACAATTGTGAAACCATAGAGTGGAAGACACAGGGGTTGGCTGCATCACTGTGTTGCTCATTCTCCATCATTGAATCACATGTGATATCAATAAAAAATCAATTTAAGGTAATAAAAATCAGTAATACATGGGTTAAATAACTTCTGCAGTGGGTTGTGCAAAATGCACTTAGAGTGACAGAAAATTGCTCCAGGGGAGCCAGATGATGAGAGTAATTATACAAGTCTTTTGTGAAGCCCCTCCTTCTGGTGATGCTGAAAGGGAGAGCAGGAATGTAGCTGCTGTCAGTTCAGGTGCAGGGTCACCCTGCTGAGTCTGTCTGTCTGTAGGTCTGGCTGATGGACATCCTTCCAAATGATCCTGTAATTCTAGGGGAGGCTGGGACTGACTCCAGCCTTTCAGGGTAAGGAGGGAAAAGAGAAGGAATGAGCCAGCACTCCCCAGGTAAACAGAAAAGCTGTGGCTTGTTCCCTTATGTGCTCAGAGAGAAGAACCTCTGTGGCTGTTGGTGCATCTGGAGGAGAAACCACAGCCACGTGGCCTCTCCTGTCTTGTGTGCAGCCTGCTCAGAGTGCCCTCAGAACCCCAGTGCCACAGAGGGTGTTTGCTCCAGGGGGGCTGAGTCTCTGCTAGGCCATGTGAAAAATCGGGCTCCTTTTCCAAGGAGCTGGAGAACCTCTGGCTTCAGCTGTGGAGCAGAGCCAGGGCTGCTGGTGCAGGGACATTGTTCAGTGGTGTCTCTTGGCCTGAGCTGTTTTTTTGGGGGGCGGTGTTTGGGGTATGGCTGCAGCCAGCCCTCCTCACCCTTGACTCTTCTGCAGAGCCAGATCTGCAAGGTCTGCACAGAGCAACTGGGTCCTCTTTTGCAGTAGTTGAACCCTTTTCCTCTCCTCTGACTCTCATGAGTTCCTGGGAGGTTTCCCATCTCTCTTGGTTTTACTCCGCATTCCATTGCTGCATATTTTTTGTTATGCATCACTTAAGTGTCAGGGACAATAATAAAAGAAGCTGAAACTTGAATAAATGTTGCATGATCTTGCAAGAAACCATTTCCTATGATTAAACTGGAAAGCATAAAATTGGTTCTTTTTTTTTTTTTTACCATTACACAATTGTAGTCAGGGATTAACTGAAACTGGCAGCGTTGCTGCTGTAGTCATTTTTTAAATGTGGAGGTTACTATAACATGTAATAGAGATGACAAGAAAATTGAAACCATATGATGGTCCAGGGAATGGAAATGGCATGTAGAGAATCTCAGTAAATTGGAATGTTATTGCTGAGTTCAGCACAAAGAGCTGTTCTGGTCAGGGGCTGGTCTCCCAGCAAAGTTGAATACTTGCCTTTAGCATCTCTGCCCCATGGAACATTTCAAACCACTAAACACTGACTGCTTACAGAGCTGTATATAAAACATCTCTAACAAAGAACTACAACATATTAGGTCCCTGACTGGAGAAAGAAGGCTTTGAAATTATATTTTGTTGGGATTTCTTTATGCCGTGAATTTACAGATCTTTTATATATCTTAAAATCAACAATTCAGCAATTCCTTTGGGGCTGTTTGAAGTAAATGGTATCCATTTCATTTAAAATAAACTATCTGTTGGGTCAGACATCACATGATTTTATTAACATTTGAGTAATAACGTGCTAGTGCAAACCAGATTATTAATGTCAGATGCACATGAACCACTGGCCAGGGCTGAAGTTTCAGCTGATCCAGATTTTCCCTGTTACAGATGTTCATTTGGTGTTTTTGAGTGGCTGTGTTGGAATTCCTGCAGGCAGGTCCCACTCCCCTGATGGCCAGGGCAGGTCCCTCCTGTGCTGTGGCCACTGCTGCCAGCAGTGCCAGAGCTGTGGTGGCAGAGCTGTGTCCTCTGCGTGTCCTCAGGCTGCTCTCTCCAGTGAGAACACTAAATAATCACCAGGGTGATTGCCACAGTTCTTCCTCCACTGTAGCCTGAAAGTCTGTGTCTCCAGTTTTGCAGAGCTGGGTGTTTTTGTCAGTGGTGCAATCCCAGAACAAAATACCTGTATTGATATTATTTATTAACAGGCAGTAAATTGCTCCTTGTACCAGAACATGAATGCTACTGGTTTGTATCCCCCTTCCCGTGGTTCTCATCCTAAACTGTTTGCCAGTGTTTTCTTGTACAGCTTCATGTATTTACACTCCTTCCATTTGGTATCAGTTACACTTAATTTAAGTACCACTGAATTTATTTTCAGCTTTCTGCTGCGTGTGCTGCATTTGTAATTCTGCTCTTACTTGAAAATGATTGTGACAAATAGTCTCAGCTGTACTTTTTTCCAGTATTGAATTGACATTTTTGATTGCATGTATACTTGGCAAAAATCTCATGACAATTTTCCTCCTTATTTATTTTCTTATATTGTCCTATGCATGTGCTTGATGACCTTTCCTTCAAATAATTTTTGCTTTTCTCTTTTGTTTTTCATTTCTGTTCCTCATTTGCCTGAATTCCTGCTTCTCCCCTACTCCCCAACCTCTCCTGATTGATGCTTATTCTCCCTGGCCTATTCCAGTTCTCTGCCTCTGAAAGCTTCAAAGAATGACAAATCAAGAAGTTTGAAAAAAATCTCTCGGTAAGAATGAAAACAAGGTGACATCCTTTGTTGTCTCTACACCTAGCTCACCTCCAGCTGTAATCTAGGAGCTGGAACACTTTTGATTGCTGCTTTTACATTGTGGGGCACTGGGAAACTACATTTTTCCCCCTAGTGTGTTCAGTTTTACAGTGATGAAATGTAAATATTTCCACTCAGTAAGACTGAGATTTGGAACAGAGAATTCTGCATTTGCTAAGACACTGCTTTGAACTGTCAGAGCCCCACTCTGCTGAGGAGGCAAAGGAGTTTAAACCTCTAGGGGTGAGCTGAGTAAGGCAAGCTTTAGGCTCCTAAGAGGGTGCTGGTTTCCTCTTTCAAAGAAGACTCTGATTTAGAACCTGTAAAATCTCTGGCATCTGTGTTTCCTTTTGGAACTGATCCTCTTGGGTTGTTCTGGCTGGGCCTGGCTTTACTCTGGGAGTACTCAGAGCTCATATTTGTGACTTGGTACTCAAGAGGTAGAAATGCTGATTACCTCTTTGTCAGCCCCCAAATTCCTGCTTTTTTCTCTGCTTTAAATCCCAGCTTTCCTGCTCTGTTAGGCTGAGTTAGTTTCTTAGGAGCATGTGATGACTGATTTCTCTAGAGCAGGATTTCATCACAGAAGGTAAATGGGATGGTTAAACACTTTTGAGGTGGTTTAAAGATAGCTGTGGGGAGAGATGGCAGGGATAGGTATTTCCCAGTGGGTCTGGATGTTGTTTGAAGCACCTGCTGCTGCTAAGGAGAGAGAAATCCTGCCTGGTTTGTGCTGAGCTCCACCCAGCTGTGGCCCAGGCTCCTCTCCAGTGCCTGAAACACTGCAAACCACAGGGAATCCTTTGGGCTCCCAGGGGAGCTGGAGACAGGCACAGAGCTCAGGGATGGCTCCAGCTCAGTCTGTCCTGAATCTTGTGACATCCCAAACAGGGGCTTCTAAAGCACTGCAGCAGGGTAATTCCTCATTCTGAAACCCTCTCAGTTGGGTGCTGAATGAACACTTGTTATTTTAGTGGGTTTTTATGGCTACCTCAGCCAGGTCTATGTTATAATCAGGTTATAAAGGAGGAAGCAGTTTGCCCTCAAGGCGTTTTTCCATACTCAGTCATCAGAAATCCACTGTCTGTACTGGCCATGCCTTTTATGATGATGTTTTCTCCATGTTTTTTAATCAGTTTGCAAAGAGTAGGTGTAGCCTTTTTTCAGATTTGGTGAGAGACACATTAACAGCATGTGTTAAAAGCACCCTTTAGGTGTAATTATGTGTATTGACACCAGAGCAAGTAAAACTGGATGATCTATAAGGAGTAAAAATACACTGGAAGTAGAAATTAATTCAGATTACTTATTTTCTGTACCTTGCTCTGGTGGAGGGTTGGGCTGGCAGGGGGTTGAATGAAGTGCTGAGTTTGCTGTTGTGTTGTTACATGTGCTCTTCCTGCCTTGCAGAGAGTTCATCAATTACATGAAGAGGTCCAGAACCTTTTATGCCTCCATAGCAGAAAGGCTTTGTGATGGAGACCTGGTGATGAGAGACAGCTCGACCTGCTGGAATGGAGAGGATGTTGTGGAAAGGTAAAGTTCTAAGTAAAAATTTGCTGGCATGGTGTGCTGGTTTTGGCTCACCAATTAGAGATTTCACCAATTTTTAGACTTCCCAGCCAGTGCACCAGTGAGTGTGGTGGGTTCAGTGCTGGCCAATCACTTCCTGCTGGGAGACAGGATTAGGAGAAAGGCAAAGCAGGCTCAAAACTTTAAAAGGGTATAAAGAAAACTTTATTAACAGCTGTTGGGACCCAGGACATTCCTCTGGCTGCCCTGGGTGATTCGAGACCCTGGCAGGGGGCTCAGAGACCTTGGCACAGAGTCAAAGGCACCTGTGCCTTGATTTTAGCCCATGGAAAAAAAATCCACTTTGTGTGAATATTTACAAGCCCCAAGGGTTTGAGTAGAGTGATAGTGAATTTGTCACAGGGTGAAAAAATAGAATTTTGGGGATTTAGAATGGGGGTTCAAGAGGCAAGATGGAGGAATCTGGGCATGTCCTGTTCTTCTTCTCCTTCTTCTTTTCCTCCATCTTCTGCTGTGATGGTGAGAAACAGCACCTAAAACAAAAAAAAAGTATTAGAAGTATTAAGAATAAAAACAAACCCTTCAGAACACTTCTCCTTCCCCCCCCAACTTCCCTAAATTCCTCCCATGCAAAACCAGGACAAATGGTGAAAAAAGGTGTCCTCACATCTTTCTGATGGGTCAGCAGCATTCCAAGACACTGTTGTAGATGCTCTGCAGGGTGAAAAGACCTTTCCAGTTTCCCAGCTAATTTTTTTCCCCTCTGTATTTTATCAGTGTTTTTCCCATCACCCTGCAGACTCCAAACTGGAATATACACTTGCATTTCCACCAGCTAAACTTGTTGCTGTCATTTCTTTTATTCTGTATAACATGAGGCAACATCACCCTGAGGAGAAAAGAAATGTTCAGAACAAAACTCTTCTTTGCTATCACTGTCAAAGTATTCATCAGTTTTTGCAGTGAGAGCTGCTTGGAAGTGTGCCAGTGAATGTTCTCCAAAAATTTCTTTCTGTCAAAACAGAGAAGTTCCATGGGATTGTATTGGCTTTCACTGATGTTTCTTTTTGAAGTGGATTTTGTGGTCTGTAGCAATTATAAAAGATAAAGTTCTAGAGTTCTGGTTTCTTGATTTCAAACAGTTTTCCATGATCACAGGTTGGTTTGTAGGAACTTACTGAGTAATTCCAACCTGGAGCAAAGATGTGGCACTCACTGTCTGTCCCATTCGTGGGGGTTCTGACTCCCACTCAGCTCTGCTGAGTTTGCTCATGTGTAAATAACTTCAGCTTAATTACATCTGAGCTGTCTGCAGATAAGTGAATGTCTAACACATCCAAAAATAGCTTTAATATTTCAATATATTAAAATTAATTGTAGGGCACATGTTTTAATGTTTTGGCAACAAAGCAATGTTCCAAATATTGTTGTGTAGTGATTTCAATACAGGTTGAAGTTTTTACTGCAAAAGTAATGGAGAGGAAACAGGAAGAATATCAGCATTTCTAATCAATATTTCCATATCAGAATCTCTTTTGCTTGTGGCATGTTGTTGGATGCACAGGTAACTTTTAGAACAGCTTTCTGGCCAAAAGAAAAACAAGAAAAGCCAAACAAAACCAAATACTTTCTGTATCAGTTTCCTGGGGGAGGGGAAAAAAAAAGTTACTTTTAATTTTTATCTTTCTTTGTTTAATAAAGCCCAAACCACTTAAATTGCTGATACACATGTTTTAGAAAGGCATGAAGGGAAAAGCTGTTGTTACTTTGCCAGTCTCTAACTTTCCCAGAGCTGGAGACACATGAAAAAGTTTCAGGTTTGAAAGGGATGGGAAGCAGGGAAAAGACTAACAAGATCCCTCATATGTTGAATTACAAAGGAAAAATAAAGGAAAAAGGAAATCTAAACAGCCTACCCCCAAAGATGACAGCAGCAAAAACCTCAACCCCACCACCAAGCCTAGATATTTGTCTGTAGTTACCATATTAAATGGGCAAAATGGAAAATAAAAAGGTTAAATTCATGTGTTTAATCAGACAGCTACCTAAATACTATAAAATATAATAATATATAAATATATTCTCTCCCAGTAGTGATTGGGAGGGGACTTTCTGGGCAGCCTGCAGTGGCACACAGAGATCTCCTGCCTGCTGCCACATTCTGCTCCTTTCATCACCTCTTTTATAGGCTGGGCTTGGCACAGCTGGGCTTGGCACAGCCCTCCCCACGTGGCACATCAGCCTGTCCTGCTGATGCCTGAAGATGAATTCCTCTCTGCTCTTCCTCCCCTCCCAGGGCATTAAATATCAGCAGCTCTGAGCTCCAGGCAGAGCCTTCTTATTGACTGTGGGTCAGCAAAGGGCTCAGCCCCACGGCTCTGCTGAGCTCCAGTTCAGGGTCACTGGGGCTGGCACTGCTGCAGCTCTGTCTCCTCCACACTCCTGCATTTCACCCTGCTGTGGAGGGCTGAGCTGGATTTATTTACTTATTATTTATGCTCTGTGCTGGCTGCCATGCCAGCTCTTTAGGAAAAATAAACCTGAGCTTTAAAAACAATTAGACCCCCAAATGTAGCCTGAAACAATATGAAATCATTACTCAGAAATGAGTGATAATTCATTCAGTTGGTAGAGAGGGCATTTGAGGTCTGATAAACAGGATTAGAGTTGCACCTTTTAATTTTACTGTAGTTCTTTGGAGTTTGTTTCTCTTTTGGATTTTAGTTCTTTGGGTTTTGTCGTGTTTAAATCATTGTGTTTGCAGGAAAAAGAAGTTTGAGCTGCCAGTTAAATACACCATAAAACAAGATTCCCACTGCTTTGAGACTCTGCCTCTGGCCTGCTCTTCAGAGAACAGGAAGAGATGGCTTTGCTAGGAATCCTCCAGTGTCAGTTCAGGACAAAATTATAAATACTTGCACTGGGAGTACTTTCTTTCTCTTAATTGCTCTTTTGAGCATCTTGTTCCTGAAGGAAGACTTGATGTAAGAAATCATCCATGCACTAATGAATAGTCTCAGCTTAATGATTGTTGGGCTACAGCCATTTCTGACTTGGATCCTGCACAGAATTGTTAGATCAGAGATCAAACTTTGATTTATTTGGAGTGAAGAAAGAAAAACCATTCTGAAAATCACTCCAGGGGATTCTGTGTTTTGCCTCTCCCTTTCTAGAGGAAATTTTCTGAGTTTCCAAATGAAATGGTCTTTTTCTTAATGCCAGTTAGCTTGATCTGGAATGTCATTATTGATGGTAGAAGTAGAAATATTCTGCTGGTCAGACACAGCTTCCCATTGCACAGGAGTCTCCTCAGGTGTGCTTGGGTGGATTTTAGCTGGAATGGGTTGCTCTGAATGTGGCAGACTTCAGGCTGGTATTGCAGAAATATCTGAGACAGGGTGAAGTCTTCATTCTCCTTTCTCCATATCTGCTGTGGTTTTGTAGTGCTTGAGGAGTTCAAGGGTAGAAATACACACCCCTGTTACTGCAGAGTGCAGGTCTGATGTGTAGGACCTGATTTGCTGGGGGACAGGGGAGGAGATCTTTTACAGCAACTCTTTTTCCACTTGGAGTCCCTTTTCCAGGAAACTTGGACATGTAAATGTTTTTTGGGGTTTTTTCTGTTATTTTCTGGAACAGAAATGAAGGATATTTTGTGTCAGCTAGTGGGGACCCACATCCTTTTCCTTCCTTCTCTCCTTCATTCCTTAACTTGTTTTTTTGGGGATTTTGCACTGAGAGGGGGGATTAGGGCACACCTGTCCATGAGCTTGAACAGATCTTGTCATGGGTTGTTAGGCTCTCAGGGCCTGTGAGAGCTGGCTGAGGAAGGAAGTGGCAAATCACAGTGACTTTTTCTCAAAATGTGTTCCTTTGGAGACTCTCAGTTTTTATGAGTTTAGCACTTTCATTGTCCCCTTTCTCATTTCCTTAGGCTCTAGCAAGCAGCCATCTGGAGATGGAAAACAGAGATTTAGCCTCAGCTTACTTAAAGCATATTTACCTTCTGTTGTTCTCATGCCATCAGTGTAAACAATTTCTGGAGATCTCCTTGTGACTGTAAACTGCAAAATGCTATCTCTCTTTTTGCAGTATTTTTCAGGGTTTAGGGTATTTTCGAGGACTTGGGATGTTTTGTTGGTTTTTGTTCCTTTCTTCCTCACCACAAATTTCAAAAAGGTCAAGGCAGGTCCTCACCATGACCCATGTTGGGAAAAAGGTGTGAAGAAAAACAAAAAATAAATTACAGAAGTCACTGATGTTTGTACATGGTATCTAACCCACAGATACTTGTGTCAGACCATTTGGCTGGATTTCATCATTGTAAGATAAACTGATAAATCTGTATGCTTAGAACTTTATTTTTGTTGGTGCTGATGTGGGGCTTGTTTGTTTAAAGGTTTTTTAAAATGCAGTTTTCAAGGAAATACAATTTTAAGGATTTCAGTCCTGGAAACTATCAACAGATTGATCTCAGTGTAGGCATTTCATTAAATGTCATTATGTGCCAGCTGTTGGGAGAAAATGTAACCCCAGGAAGGAGCAATGTGTTGAATTCTCCAGCCCCAGTTCCAGATGAGAAGCAAATGTGAGTCAGGAGGGAACTTCTGTATGAAGGTACAGAGGGAGCCAGGAGCAGCTGTGAGTACCACAGCAAAGAGCCCTGGAAGCCTGATGGGAGGCATGAGGAGCTCATCTTGGGGAGGTTTGATGGAATGATTTGTGTCCTCCTGGCCTGGAGTGCTGAGGAGTTTGGGTGACAGATCCTGGTGGGCAGCAGATCCTGTGTCACCATGATGTTTTCTGAAAAATCCCTTTGCCAGGATTTCTTCTCCTGGCAAGATGAGAAGCCTCAGCTTCTCCATGTTTTGCTGCTGTGGAATGTGTTCTGGAGATTGTTTATCCAAACATGTGAATTGTTTTTAATTAATGGCCAATCCCAGCCAGCTGTGTTGGACTCTCTGAGTGTGTCACAGGTTTTTATTATTCATTCTTGTTAAGCCTTCTGATGTCTCCTTTCCCTTTCTTTAGTATAGTTTTAGTACAGCATTTCTTTTAATATAATATCATAAAATGTTAAATCAGCCTTCTGAGAACTTGGAGTCTCAATTCCCATCTCTCACCTCGTCCTGGGGACCTCACAACACCACAGTCCTGGAGCTCAGGCTGGCTTTGGGGTCCCTGAGGAACTCTGCTGGCAGCTCCACCAAACCTTCTGCAGGTCAGCCTAGGGGAGCAGCACAGGATTAACTTCCAATACTTTGGGGCTTCCCTCTAGAGATGGATTTTTTCCCACTTGCTGTTTTCAAATTGCATTTTGGGTTGTTCTGTGCATGCTGTAGTTACAAATCACTGTGATTTAGTGAAGTTCTCTGGATTGACTCGTGGAGACCCCACTGCTGGTTGGGAATGACCTGACTGTTGGGAACAGTCCTCCTGCTGGGAAATCACCCTCTCATCTTCCTTGCAGTGGCAGACTTTCTTCTTTCTAGTTAATGCTGTTCCTGTGATATGTCCAGGCTGCTGGAATGGGTGGGTTGGGTCAGCAGTTGAAAAGCATTTCTGTAAATGCAAATGGACATTTGACTTGCAAAGGCATTTTTTGGACACTGCAGCACTCAACATTTTCTTTCAGGTTGGGCGACTTGAACACAAATAATTCATTCTTGATTTCAGAGTTTCTGTAGAAATTCAAATCTGAATTTCTTCAGATTTGGTACCTACTCCATGTCTACTCCTTTCAGCAGAATTCATGAAAGAATAAATCTTGTCATCCAATCACCAGCTTGCTCCAGTTGGACACTATTTTGCAGATGCAATGTAACAATGACTAATTTGATACTATCTTAGAAAGCAAAGCTTGGAATATATTTTATTGCATAAAATAATGGGCAGGTACTCTTTCTTTAGTATGCTATTTTTTTTTTATTCAGAAGGAAAGAACAGCCCTTATTTAGTCAGAAAACTGAAACTTTCCAATTAGAATACTCCATATTAAAATAGTAGTGCCCCAATCACTAAAGCTCTTCTAACATGAACAATGCAGACATGGTTAAAGTCTATGGAATATCTCCAAGACCAAGTTTATTTTCTTGTGCAGAGTCCAGCAGAGTGACTTTGTACCTACTCCTCTTAGGAAAGGTCACACTCAAAGTCCTGTTGAAAAGACAGAAAGTGAAACTCTTATCTGATCCTTCAGTCTGTCTTAGGCAGTGATTCTTCCTGGAGGGAAGCAAAATTCATTTTCTTTCAATTGCAATGGGTATGCAATACAGCAATACAAACAAGAAGGATAAATCCTGTCAAGGCCTGGAGATATTGGGCTGGAAATGTATTCTTCAGAATCCCAGTTAAATGAGATATCAGTGAGAGTGGTGTTGGTGCTGAGACACCTAATCCTTTCTCCTAAAACTATAGGGCAGGGTTGGAACGTGGTGCCTTTGTCTGTGGGATAAGAAGGTTTCCCACATGATGTTTGGATTTTGGTATTTTTCAGGACATGGAATTTTTGATGTTGTTTCAAGTTGAAATTGGAGACTTAAAAGTAGCAGTGTATTTTAAAAAAGTAAAGTGAATTTTCTCATTTTCCTTTCCTCATCCTGTGTCCCAGCAGTGATGAAAACAGCATTTGTAGACTCTGTGGAATGAGCAGGTCAATGGGAAAAAAAAAATCCATTAAATTCTGTGGACTTTGAAGCAGGAATCCATCAGTGTTGTAACACAGCTGATGAAATTATAAATTTTACATTTTTCAAATAGAAGGGAATTATGTGAGGAAGGTGTTGCTGAGATAAATCTGTGGGTGCTTAAATGTAAACCTTTTAGTGGAAATGTAAAAATTATTCTGCAGAGTTCTCCAGCCTTCCTCCCACCTTGGTGCCTTGTTCAGTGGAACCTATCTCTGTGTGAAATAATTTAGGTACATGTTGAAATATATATCTATATCTAGACACACACACATATATATGTATGTATGGTGGTGCAAGCTTCTCTGTAACAGTTCTTGCTTTCCTGGCAGCTGTTTTTTGAGACAGAGAAGGAGAAATGAGTGGAGATATATATATATATATATATACACCTGGCAGTTTGATGCAGGTTTCACTGTGCTAGGAGGAGGATCCTGCTGTAAACTGTCAGGAAGTTAAATTAGGCCTTGGGGTTGGTTTTATTTGACTTACAGGTACTCTGTACCTAAAGGGTGGAGGAGCAATCTGTTTCTGCTGCTCTCCAAGTCCTAAGTGCCAAAAGACACAAAATAATCTCCTTTTTGCTGGTTTGTGTTCCTTGCTGGCAAAATATCTTTGGTGTAGTGTGATGGGTGTGTGATTTAACACATCCAGCTGCAGGCAGCTTCTGAGAGACATTGCTGTGGCAAGGTGGGGTAGACTCCAGAGCTGGAGCTGGAATCAGGGAGAGGCTTTTTTATTTTTTTTAGCTGCTTTTCACTGGGAACATGTTGATTCATTGAAATGGGGAAAAAAATACTCTGGATTCTGGCTTGGAAGACTTTGTGTCATGTAAAAGTAGTTCAATTTATACATTGTTTATCCCTCAGCCTCTCTGTATTATTGACACAACCCCCCCTGGCTGGTTCTGTCCCTGCCTGGCGTGTACTTTCACTGACCTCCCCAATAATGTTTTGTAAAATGAGCTTTTTTATGCTGGGAGTTGGTGGTTTACCCACAGCCACAGAAACAGCCCAGTGGATGGATGGGAATAAAGAAAATTAGGAGTTTTAATGGAAGTTTTGCCTTGCTCAGCTGATGAGTCAAACCTGAACCTCCCCTGTGTGGGAAATGAATTTGTAGAGAATTCTTAAAGTCTGTATGAAAGTTTACATACAAATACATTTACATACATACATTTACATACAAATACATAAACAAAAGTTTACATACTTTGACATACAAATACAGGGGTAATTTTAGATGATTGGTTTTAAGGGACTTACAGCATGGTGTGGCAAAAGTTGATAGGCCAAGGAGTGTTTGTAATGTATTGTAATTAGGAAATGGTTGGTTTTTGATTGTGATGGCATGAATTATAACATCTGTATTGTCTCACCCTTCTCATGAGACTGAAAAGGGAATAAAAGTGTTTAAAACCCCTCTCAGCTGCCCCATCTCTGGGTCAGAAAGGGCTTCATCCAACACCCCTGCTCTGTCCAGACAGCCTCTTGCCAGCTCAGTTGAGTGCTGTGATCATATTTTCAAAGTATTTTCTCACCTACAGTGCAACCAGAGATCTTGGCCCAGTGAGATCTATTAATAACCCAGCAGCTCTTTACCTTGATCAGTTACCAAACAGAAATGGCACCCAACTTGTCAAAGTGATTGCTGCAAATATTTCACAACTCAGGAACTGTCTGGCTCATCTCTGTGTTAGTCAGAATTAAAAAAATACAAATATCTGAAATTACCAGCACCATTTTTCCATGTGCTAGATTTAAATTAATTTCTCCCAATGCTCAAGTAGGGAATGTTAATGTCTTTCTCAGTTCTCTGCTGCACTTATTTCCTTCTTGACCTGGATTTGTGTTTCTTTGTGTCTTTCCTTTACTTGGTGTAGGAATAGTTCTGTTTGTAGAGGTGCTCCTGGCAGCCCTGCTCACTTGGGCTTTGATTTGATGAGAGGGGGGAGCTGGGGTCTGCAAACATCTCGGTGTCTTGGTTGGCAGCACTCACTGGAGAAACATCTGAAATGCTCTTGAAAGCTGCTGCTGCAAAAGCAAATTTGAGCAGGATGAAAACTTTTCAAAGCTGGCTTTTAAAACCAACAAACCCCCCCAGCTATCTTATTTTCTAGGCCAAAAGGCACCAGATGAGCTTTCCTGAATATGAAAGAATTCTCAAGGCTGTTGTTAATTTACTTCATTCTTTGAGCAGAATGTTGTCAAGTAGTAGAAGAGTTTATTGCTTTGTAAACTTTTCTGACATGAGTGTTGTCCTTTAATTAGAATAAATGCAATTAAACATTGAAGTGCATGCTTGATAAATGTGAAAAATCAGAAGTCTTTTTTAAGGAAAATTGGTCCAATATTGCAGATAGTTTGGAGGCTCTGATGAACTTCATGACCTGAAGAGATAGAGAGAGTTGGTGATCAAGGCCCATCTCTGACTCACCTGTGATTTTTTACTTATTGCAATAATGCAGTTTCAAAGCATATTTTAAATAAAGAGTGGGTAGTTCAGAGTGAATTGTTAAAACTCTTGACTGAACAGAGGAGTTAACTTTGCCTTTCAGCTCATGGATTCAGCCTTGGACAAGTTAGTTTTACAGTGAATAATATAATGTGGCATTGTGGATTGTGACCTCATAATTTTCCAGGGTCATATTTCAGATAATTAAGTTATTTATAAACACATTAATTTACAGATAATATTTATCTATAAATACTCTATATTTCTGTTCATACCCAGCACTTGGCAGTTTACTTCCACCGAAGAATTTGGGGCATGATTTGAACAGTATGTTTGTGGAAACTTAATGTAAAAAAGGCAAATCATCATTTCTGTTTTTAATAAGTGCACTATTTCCACATACAGAAATTTAAAGCAAGTTATGTATTCCTTGCCTAGCTGTGGGAGTCCTTTCAAATTGCTTGTACTAAACTTACAAACACTGTAAGTTAACTTGAAAAATACAATGTTCAGTGTTAACCTCTAACCTTGGCAGGCTCTTGGTATAAAATCAGAATTTCACCTGGTTTACTTCAGGAATATAGAAATAGACTTGAGTTTTGAGACTCAGGATCAGCAGGCTTATTCTAAGGAAATGCATTTAAAATGTTCTCCCTGAAGCACTGAGGAAATTCAGGGTGTGTGTGGGATTTGGAGTGCACATCAGGAGGTTGAGTTTCACTAAGGAAAACCAGCAGACCTTCCAAGTATCTTAAGTGTCTGTGGTGGATTCATGATGGGGAGTCTTCATCAGCTGACTGGAAAATGCTTTGGTTAAAGCAAGACAAAAAGGGATAAACTGCTGCAAAAGCACCTGGGGGCAGAGCAAAACCAACTGCAGTTTCATTTTCTGGCTTTGCAGAGGCAGGACAGGCGAGCACAGTTACTGGGATGTAGCACACTGCCGTGGTTACTGCAGGATTTTTCATATCTCCTCAACCTCCTTCCAAGGTGTGCAGGAGAAGAAATGCCCCCCAAAAGCTTAACAGGCTCAAAAGTAAAATAAAAAGGAACAGCTGAAATCTACTGGTGCTCCAAGGCCAGCTTCTCTTTAGGTGTATTTGCAATCCCTGGAATACAGAACTGGCATCCTTAAAGCTGTTTTAATTTGAATAGAACTGTGCCATTTTAAACCAGAGGTTTGATCCATGAGAAATGATTAATTCTCATGGCCACATCCCGTGGGGACAGACTGCTCTGTGGGAAGGCTTGGGTGGCTGCACTCCCTGGGAACCTAGAAAAGGCTTTTCAGTAGATTTCAAACTACAACAGCATGCTCTAAAATTCCAGGTGGAGTGCTACAGACTAAATGTCTTCTACAAAACCCTCTGCTGATCCCTTGTCTGTTGCCTTGGTTTAGCTCTGAGTTATTCCCTGGTAATGCAGCAGAAAATTCACTATGCTCTAACATTCAGTACTTTTAATTTTAAAGCACATTTGGGTGGCTGCCTGTGAGAGTTTGCATCAGAATGTAAGGTGAGCTAGAACTGAACTGAGAAGAATGGAGACTTCTGTGCAGGGTTACCCTGGCAGGGGGAGTTTTACAGAAGTTCAGCTCTTTTCAAGCCCATCTCTTTCCATGGCATGGCTGGCTCCCCGTGGGGACACTCTGACACCTTGGCTGCTTTTATTGGAGGTAGAGCCTGGGTGAGTTTATTTGCAGCTGGACTGGAAGGAGAAAGGATTGAGGTCTCTGCTGGCTGGTGTCAGCTCACCCAAGATGTTTGAGTGGGTGGTACAAACCTTGCTCTTTAAGGAGAACTTAACTACAGGGAAAAGACAATTAAAGGAAAGTTGTAATTCAGAGGTTTCTGTGGCAAATTAAGAGTGGAGATGATGGCAAACAGCAGATCCTGTGCTGTGCTGGAGTGTGACTGCCCAGCAGCCTGTCAAAACATCTCCAGGGTTTGGGTGTGAGGACCCAGCCCCAGCAATCCCTCCAAGAGTTTGTCAGGCTGTGTTGCACCTCTTTAATGTTCTTGGGAACGTGGCTCAAACGTGCAGAACAGAGCTGGGGCTGCCCCACACCTGCAGAAAGCACAGGACACGTGTCAGAGCTGTGCTGCTGTGACAGCCCTGAGCTCAGAGCTGGCAGCCAGCACCTGGGGAGCCTGCAGGCAGGGTTTGATAACCTGAATGTTGCTGTGAAGGGGCACTGGTGTCCTGTCACTGATGTGTTGGGGTTAAGAAGTTGAATTCTGCTCTTATTGCAAAGTAGGTGACATCTGCTGGGCCTCTGCAAGGGTGGAGCTGCTGTCTTTGGTGGCAGGCAGGCAGAGCTGGGGAAGACCAGACCTTTTTGAGGGGACACAATGCCCTGATGCTCAGGGCTGTTTGCTTCCCAGCCTGGTAATTCCAGAAGCACAGCCCTCCTGAAGGGCTGAGTAGCTACAGGAACAGCCAGGTGCTCTCTTCTTCTGTCACTGAAAGTCTTTGCAAAGACTGATCTTTCTAAGCCTGGTTTGTAAGTTCTGTTTCAGTTTTGTGTGACTCCTGGCAATCTCTGGTTGATTTGGGGAAGGGAATTCTCTCCCATCCTGCCTTAAAAATCTGTCAGGAGCAGGCCAGGGTGCATTGCAAGGGGAAACTGCATTCCTGAGAGAACCCACTGTGTTCCTGCTGGTGCCAGCTCCTCCTGCAGCCCTTCCAGCTGAGCATTCCTGCCAGAAAGGGTCCATGGAGCAATCTCTGTGCCTGCTGAGTTCAGAATGTGCTGGGGGTGCCCCAGGTGTCCCTGCCTGGCACCCCCTGGCTGGTGCTGCCTCCTCAGCACCAGCACAGCAGTTGGGGATATAAAAAAATCAGAGTTCTCTGATGGAAGTAAATGTTTAAAACTTCCTGCTGTACTAATTTCAGGTATGTGGAACTAATGTAGTTTTTGCTGATCAAAACCACAGGAAAAATGCTTTCTGGCTGATTCTGTAGGGCTGGTCTGGCTCATATTTTTCATCCTGAAGATAAAGAACTACTCAAGCAATTTTTTTTTTTTTTTTTTTTTTACATTTGATAGCTAGACTCCTGCAGTTGAGAATTCAGGCTTAATTACAAACTGCACTGGGCTGTTAGCTGGGCTTTAATCCCTTCCATTTTAATTCCTGGAAATCCATCTAATAATGTATTCTCTTGAGTTTCTTTGTTATTCCTTTATTAGCAATGAGTTCTGTCTAGAAAGCCTTGTCATTAGATTTTAAAATACCCCACAGCATGCTCTAAAATTCCAGGTGGAGTGCTACAGACTAGATGTCTTCTACAAAACCCTCTGCTGATTCCTTGTCTGTTGCCTTGGCTTAGCTCTGAGTTATTCCCTGGGTAATGCAGCAGAAAACTGAGTATCCTCTAACATAAGAAACATTTATTGTAGGGATGGAATGCAAACTTTTTTTCCTATGCCCTTCAAGTCTTATACTTTTCTACTGTTTCTTCTGAACATTTATCCCTTTGGTATCCCTTGGAGGGAGATGTATTATTTCAGTATTCAGTACTTTTAATTTTGAATATCTGGGTAGCTGCCTGTGAGAGTTTTCATCAGAAGGTGTGGTGAGGTGGACTGGGCTGGAACAGACTGGATGGAGAACTGCTCTGGGTTTTTCCATGGCTCTGACCCAGGGTTCAGAGAAGCTGCTGCTGAGCTTCTGTCAGCCCCAGTGGGTTGTGCTGCTTGGTGTGGCAGCCACACCACAAGTGATGTCCAGCAGCTCCCTGCTCGTGGGCCCAGAGTGTGTCAGCTGCCATGGGACCACCTGCACAGGTCACAAAAGCAAATTTAAAACAAAAGGAAATTTAAACCAAAACCAAAAACCATGAAGAAGGCAGTAGCATTGTTGCAAAAAGGTAGAAAACAAAGTGAGGAAGGATATGTTTGTAGCTGAATTTTCTTCTTGGGGCCCTTCCTCTGCAAGTGGAGGGCTGCTAAACCAGATCCTCTTCCGCTGCCACCAGAGGGCTTGGGTTATGAAATTTTAATTCCTGGCTCCTTGCTGATAGACAGAACACCTGGAAAACTTTGCCAGCCCCTCCTAAGTGGCCTCCCTTGCAGCATTCCCTGCCAGCATCCCCTCTGTTCCCCTGGGGCAGGTGTTGGCTGTGCTGTCACTTCCGTGGGTCAGCCCAGCCAGGAGTGACAGGAGGAAAACTGCAGCTGCTGGAATGCTGAAAAACTGGGAACTGCTGCTGGAGCTGCCCTCAGGGCAGCCTGGGAGAAGTTGTCCTTGACAAAAAAAGGAGTGCAGGAACAGACCAAGGTGTGTGCAGACATTTGGGCTTCTCCAATGCCATTGCACTGTGAAGAGCATTCTGCAGCTGTAAGATTGCCTTGGTTTGAACATCCAGGTGTCTGCTGAGGAAGGCAGGAGCCTCCCCTGAAATGGAAAATGCAAACCCCTCCTTAGGAATTATTATAATTTTGAAATTAAGGGGCTCTCAGGCAAAGATATGGGAGCAGGAATAGCAGTTCTTTGTTAGGAAAAATAAAAATGAAGTAATACAAAACAACCCTGCCAGAGTCAGAGCATGCCCTGAGCCCCAGTGTGTCAGGGTGGTGGCACAGTCCCATCCCAGGGGGGCTCAGGGTGGTGGCACAGTCCCATCCCAGGGGGCTCAGGGTGGTGGCACAGTCCCATCCCAGGGGGCTCAGGGTGGTGGCACAGTCCCATCCCAGGGGGCTCAGGGTGGTGGCACAGTCCCATCCCAGGGGGGCTCAGGCTGGTGGCACAGTCCCATCCCAGGGGGGCTCAGGGTGGTGGCACAGTCCCATCCCAGGGGGGCTCAGGCTGGTGGCACAGTCCCATCCCAGGGGGCTCAGGGTGGTGGCACAGTCCCATCCCAGGGGGGCTCAGGGTGGTGGCACAGTCCCATCCCAGGGGGCTCAGGGTGGTGGCACAGTCCCATCCCAGGGGGGCTCAGCCCTCCTGCAGTGCCAGCTGTGGTTCTGCTGGAGCAGGGATCCTGCACAAGGGGGGAGTTTTCCTCTGGAGCTCCAGGGCTGCTGGAGATGGGCCTGCTCTCCCTCTGGGAATGCAGGGCAGCAGAAAGCTGCTCCTCTGGGAATGCAGTGGGCAAAGGCTGCTGGGCTGTTCCCAGGGCAGATTGGATCCAGGTAGGAATGCTTGGCTGCTCCCCTGGGTGGAGCATCTCCCCATGGGATGGTGGGATTTGATCAGCCCTGCAGGGACACTCGCTGGCCATGGACAGCAGAGATCTCCTGGAGGGAGGGTTGGCTGTGGGAGGGATAAAGAAAAAACTGCCCCATGGACAGCAGAGAACTGCCCCAGCTCTGACAGATGGGAATGGAATACTCACCCAGTCACATCTTGCAAGCCAGGACAAAGATAAAGATGAATAATGATGGGTGAGCATTAAAGCTCTCCTCACACCTTTGGGGTGCAGCTGTTGCTGGGTGTTACAGCCATGGAGGCAGTGAGTTTTATGTTTTACAGCCTTTCATAAGTCATGCTGGAATTAGCACTGAGCACAGCTGATGCTGACATACCTGAAAGTGAAATGGGAACTGAATTAGTTGAATAGATGTAAAAAGTAAAAAAATAGAAACTGATGTAATGTGCATTTTTCTACATATCTATTAAATACATCTGAATGAGGCAAGTTGTTTGGGAAATTAATGTCTGGAGAATTCCAAGTGCATTGATTTAGTCAATTTTATGGAATGACCACACACTGAGATTTGGCAAAGGACCTAAGCCACCTTATTGCCTGCAAAGAATGGCTGATTGCAAGCAGACTTGGAGCATAATGAAGTTCCTTTTTAATAGGAAGGGGTTTTTGAGTTGGATCTTCACAGCCCGATGAGAATTATTTACAGAGTTAATAGAAGTTCTCTATATAAGGTCTGTGTTAGGTAAAAGAACTTGATCCAGCTTAAAAATAAAACTGCATTCAGTTTGTATGACAACTTGTGTGTCTGTGGTTTTAAGTATTTGCAGAAGATTCAATGTGTAAGCCAGAGCTTTTTAATTAATCAGGATGCTCATATTGTATTAATGATGCCTTTCTGTGTGGCAGGGCTAATAGCTGTTAAGTCTGAGTTGTTCCCAAAGTAGCAGTGTGTGTGTCAGTAGTGCTGGATGCTGTGAGCTGTCCATTCATAAAACATGTCACGTGGTTCAGGACGCTGGTTGTGAGAAGAGTGAGAAAAGGCTTTATTTAAATAATTCAGCTGAACCTTTTTAGATTGTTAAAATGTTTAAGTGATCACACACTAAACATATCTTAATTTATCAACAGTGCCATGGAAAAGCAAGATTGGTTATTGGACACCCTCTCATCATAAATCTTATGTTTGTTTAAAAAAAACCAAAAATCATTAGAATTTACTTCCATCACCTTTTCTGCAATACAATCTCTTAAGCAGCAGTGGGGTTTCAACCCAAGCTTGATCTGGGGTAACTCACACAGACTTTGGGGAAGGCTTTCCAATGTTCCTTAAGTAGAGTTTTTTGGGAGCACTGTCCATTGTAGTCTCTGTCCCTTCAGCTGCTGCAGCTTCTGTGTCAGTGGAGCTGCACCACCTCATGCCAGCAGGAAGTGGAATTGTTTTAGTACATGATTGCTGTTATGTAGTAGCTGTTTGTTTTGACAGATGTTGTTTTAGTTTCCTGTCTACCAAGTATTCAAAAATTTGTACTTCACTACAAACTAATGCCTTCAGCTGCTTCATTTTATTAACTAGGCATGGAGAGGTTCAGAAATTAAACTAAGACTCTACATTTTCATTCTATCTTTTTTTTTTCCCAGCATCTGATTAAAAAAATGGAATAATCAAATATTTTTCTTTGCAACTCATTCTTCACAAACCTTGGAGTCAGAGTTCTGAATCTTTGCAGAATTCTGGTTTGACTCTGTGTCATCTCACGATGGCAGTTTCTGAATTTCCTGCCTCTGTTCATAAACAGAGAAACTCAGAAAAAAGCAGCATGGCTGCTTTTTAGAGCAAATTATACCTCTGGAATGATAGCTGAAAAGAATAATGAGTCTTCCCTTTCTCAGCCCTCCTAGCCTACACACAGGATACAACAAAGTTGCTAGGAAAGTTTGGAGTCTGCTGTAATTAACTGAACAATTCAGAGTGTGCTGCTGTCTGACAGTTCCTGTCTGGAGCTCTGCTTACTCCACTCCTGAGCTTTGGGGAAGGTTAAATTTATTCTAAACAGCAGCAACTATGTGTTTCCTGCAGTTTATGGCAATGGAGTTGCATCTCTCAGGAGCTTTTCCCAATCTGGGGCCAGGATTGAGCAGGTTGGCAGCAGAGCTCCAGATGGAATTCTTTCTGCAGCTGGAGCATTTGGGTTTGAACCAGCAGGTGAAGGCAGAGGTTGTGTTCTCACTGGGGCTAGAATGATCATCACTGGGTGAGAGGACAGGTCTGACAGGGCCAGTGTTTAGGCTCATTTCTGAGATCCTCAAAGGCTGTATCTTAAACAGTGTTTACTGTTGGTTTTTCTTAACCAGCACTGGGTTTTAGAGCCACCTCAGTCTGTGCTTTTTGCTGCTGCATTTCTTTTGTGAAATATGATGAAAATGCTGTGTGATCTCTCTCTGGAGATAACTCAGTGCATAAAACCAAACCAAAACAAACAAAAAGCCCCTAAGC